>NC_051309.1:2009704-3322659 GCF_015220235.1 Choloepus didactylus | reverse complement strand
TCCACATATCTGTGCATTTTCCAGATCTCCCGCTATTATTGATATCTACCTTCATTTTGTTGTGGTCTGAAAAGATACATTGTATGATTTCAATATTTTTAAATTTATTGAGACTTGTTTTGTGATCTAACATATGTTCTATCCCAGAGAATGGCCAGAGAATGGCCACTGTGTTCTGCTGCCATAAGGTGAAGTGTTCCATATGGGTCCATCACATCTAGTTGGTTTATAGCATTGTTCAAGACTACAATTTCCTTATTGATCTTCTGTCTAGATGTTTTATCCATTATTGAAAGTGGGGTTTAGAAGTCTCTTACTATTAATTTCTCCCTTCAAATCTGTCAATATTTGCTCAATATTTTTGGGGGCTCTGCCATTAGGTGCAAATATAATTGTTATGTTTTCTTTTTTAATTTACCCTTTCATCAGAATATAGTGATCTTCTTTGTCTCTCCTGATGGTTTTTGACTTAAAGTCTGTGTTAACTGATATTAGTATAGCTACTCCAGCCTTCTTTCGTTTGCTATTTGTATGGCATATTTTTTCCATCCTTTCATTTTCAACCTACTTGTGTCTTTGAATTTAAGGAGACTCTCTTGTAAACAGCATATGGTTGGGTCATGCTTTTTTATCCATTCTTCCAGTCTCTGCCTTTTGATTGGGCGGTTTAATCCATTTACACTTAAAGTAACTACTGATAATGCTTGACTTTTTTTCAACCATTTTGCTATTTAGCCTTTGTAAGTCTTATCCTTGTTTGCTCCTCAATTCTTCCATTAATGCCTACTTTCATATTTGATTTTTTATAGTGTACCATTTTGAGTCCTTTCTCATTTCCTTTAGGTATTTTTCAGATATTTTCTTTATGGTTCCCATGGTGTTTAAACTTAACATCCTAAATCTAATAATCATGTTTGATTTGACACCAACTTAACTTCAATAGCATACACAATCACTATTCCTATACTTGTTTGCTCTCCATCTTTTTGTTGTACTTGTTACTATTTATATCTTTGTACATTGTATGCCACCAAATCATAGATTTATCATTACTTTTTATGCATTTGCATTTTAGAACTTGCAAGGAGTAAAAAGTGGAATTATATACCAAAAAATTCACCACACTAGTACTGGCGTTTATAATTACCCATATGGTTACCTTTACTACAGGTCTGTATTTCTTTATGCTGCTTCAATCCACTGTCTAGTGGCCTTTCGTTTTAGTCTGAAGCACTGCTGGTAGGGTAGGTCTAGTGGTGATGAACTCCCTCAGGTTGTGTTTATCTGAGAACGTCTTAATCTCTCCCTCACTTTTTTTTTTTTTAGGTGTGATGATATGTTTTTTTTTTAAACTTTATTTATAGAAAAAAATTTAAAAAAAACCAAAACAAAGGAATAAGAAAACAAATAACCTAAAATAACTACATTGCTTCCAACATATTCCTATCATACTCCAAGAAAATTAGCAAACCATAGTCATTCCTGAACATTCCCATATCATTAAGATTACCCTCAATATCTCATCTGTTCTTAATAGATTATCGTTATCCCTTCACTACTGGCTATTTCTAGGTCCCCTACATTCTACAATATTAGACACTTATTTTACATTTTTACAGGGTTCACATTAGTAGTAACATACAATATCTCTTCTTTTGTGCCTGGCTTATTTCACTCAGCATTATGTCTTCAAGGTTCATCCATGTTGTCATATGTTTCACGACATTGTTCCTTCTTACTGCCGTGTAGTATTCCATCGTGTGTATATACCACATTTTGTTTATCCACTCATCTGATGAAAGACATTTGGATTGTTTCCATCTCCTGGCAATTGTGAAAAATGCCACTATGAACATCAGTTCTCCCTCACTTTTGAAAGACAGTGTCGCCAGATATAAAATTCTTAGTTGGCAATTGTTTTCTTTCAGCACTTTAAATATTCTGTTGTCTTGCCTCCAGTATTTCTGATGTGAAACTGGCACTTAATCTTTTCAGGGCTCCCTGGTACATAACACGTTGCTTTTTTCCTGCAGCTTACAGAATTCTCTCCTTGTCCCTCACACTTGACAGCTTGATAACTATATGTCTGGACACATTCTCTTGGAGTTTATCCTGTTTGGCATTTGTTGGGGTGCTCAAATGGGTTTATTCATGTCTTTCTTTAAATTTGGGAAGTTTTCTGCCATTATTTCTTTGGATATCCTTTCTTCCACTTTCTCTTTCTTCTTCTTCTGTGATTCTCATGATGTGCATACTGGTAACCTCAATGGTGCCTGCGGGGCTCTTAGACTGTTTTTCATTCTGATTTCTTTCTGCTTCTCAGCCTGAATCATTTCAATCATCTTCTCTTTGAGGTCACTGATTCTTTCTTCTGGCAGATCCAATCTGCTGCGGAGACCCTCTAGGGAATTTTTCATTTCAGTTATTGTGTTCTTCAACCCCAGTACTTCTGTTTGGTTCCCTTTTAAAACTTCTATCCCTTTATTGAGATTCTCATGTTGTTCATTCATAATTTTCCTGATATCATTAAGTTCTTTCTCCACATTTTATTTTATCTCTTTGAGTGTACTGACAGTCATTTTTTAAAAAAGTCTTTGGGGGTGGGTGGGGCAAGATGGCAGAGTGGTGAGGTGTATGATTTAGTTACTCCTCCACGGAAGTAGGTAGAAAGCCAGGAACTGCGTGGACTGGACACCACAGAGCAATCTGACTTTGGGCATACTTCATACAACACTCATGAAAACGTGGAACTGCTGAGATGAGTGAAATCGGTAAGTTTTTGCGGCCAGGGGACCCACGCCCCTCCCTGCCAGGCTCTGTCCCGGGGGAGGAGGGGCTGTCAGCTCCGGGAAGGAGAAGGGAGAACTGCAGTGGCAGCCCTTATTGGAAACACATTCTACTGATCCAAACTCCAACCATAGATAGACTGAGACCAGACACCAGAGAATCTGAGAGCAGCCAGCCCAGCAGAGAGGAAACAGGGATAGCAAAAACAGCAAGAAAAAAAACAAAAATAAAAGCGGAGGCTTTTTGGAGTTCTGGTGAACATAGAAAGGGGAAGGGCAGAGCTCAGGCCCTGAGGCTTGTATGCAAATCCCGAAGAAAAATCTATCTCTCTGCCCCCTGGATCTTTCCTTAATAGCTCTAATTGCTTTGTCTCTTAGCATTTCAATAACCCGTTAGATCTGCGAGGAGGGCCATTTTTTTTTTTATCTTTTTTTCTTTTTCTAAAACAATTACTCTCAAGAAGCCCAATACAGAAAGCCTCAAAGACTTGCAATTTGGGCAGGTCAAGACAAGAGCAGAACTAAGAGAGCTCTGAGACAAAAGGCAATAATCCAGTGGCTGAGAAAATTCACTAAACACCACAACTTCCCAAGAAAAGGGGGGTGTCCGCTCACAGCCATCATCCTGGTGGACAGGAAACACTCCTGCCCATCGCCAGCCCCATAGCCCAGAGCTGCCCCAGACAACCCAGTGTAACGGAAGTGCTTCCAATAACACACACACACAACAAAATCGGGCGTGGACATTAGCCTTTCCTGCACCCTCAGCTGGCTGTTCTAGAGTTGGGAAGGTGGAGCAGTGTGAATTAACATGCCCCATTCAGCCATCCCTTCAGCAGACTGGGAGCCTCCCTACACAGACCTGCAGCCCAGAACTGCCCTGGGGGGACGGCACTCACCTGTGACACAGCACAATCATCCTTCAACAGAGGACCTGGGGGTGCACAGCCTGGAAGAGGAACCCACTCACAAGTCTCAGGGGTCATATGCTAATACCAAGGACTTGTGGGTCAGTGGCAGAGACAAACTGTGGCAGGACTGAAATGAAGGATTAGACTATTGCAGCAGCTTTAAAACTCCAGGAACACCAGGAAGATTTGATTGTTAGAGCCACCCCCCCTCCCTGACTGCCCAGACACACGCCCCATATACAGGGCGGGCAACACCAACTACACACGCAAGCTTGGTACACCAATTGGACCCCACAAGACTCACTCCCCCACTCACCACAAAGGCAAAGTGGGAAAGAACTGGCTTGAGGGGAACAGGTGGCTTGTGGACGCCACCTGCTGGTTAGTTAAAGTGTACTCCATGAAACTGTAGATCTGACAAATTAGAGATAAGGACTTCAATAGGTCTACAAATCCTAAAAGAACCCTATCAAGTTAAGCAAATGCCAAGAGGCCAAAAACAACAGAAAAATTTTAAAGCATATGAAAAAAACAGACGATATGGATAACCCAAGCCCAAGCACCCAAATCAAAATATCAGAGGAGACACAGCACCTAGAGCAATTAATCAAAGAACTAAAGATGAACGATGAGACCATGGCAGAGGATTTAAAGGACACGAAGAAGAGCATGGCACAGGATATAAAGGACATCAAGAAGACCCTAGAAGAGCATAAAGAAGACATTGCAAGAATAAATAAAAAAGTAGATGATCTTATGGGAATTAAAGAAACTGCTGACCAAATTAAAAAGATTCTGGATACTCACAGTACAAGACTAGAGGAAGTTGAACAATGAATCAGTGACCTGGAAGATGACAGAATGGAAAATGAAAGCACAAAAGAAAGAATGGGGAAAAAACTGAAAAAATCGAAATGGACCTCAGGGATATGATAGATAATACAAAACGTCCAAATATAAGACTCATTGGTGTTCCAGAAGGGGAAAAGAAGGGTTAAGGTCTAGGAAGAGTATTCAAAGAAATTGTTGGGGAAAACTTCCCAAATCTTCTAAACACCATAAATACACAAATCATAAATGCCCAGTGAACTCCAAATAGAATAAATCCAAATAAACCCACTCTGAGTCATATTCTGATCACACCGTCAAACACGGAAGAGAAGGAGCAAGTTCTGAAAGCAGCAAGAGAAAAGCAATTCATTGCATACAAAGGAAACAGCATAAGACTAAGTAGTGACTACTCAGCAGCCACCATGGAGGCGAGAAGGCAGTGGCATGACATATTTAAAATTCTGAGTGAGAAAAATTTCCAACCAAGAATACTTTATCCAGCAAAGCTCTCCTTCAAATTTGAGGGAGAGCTTAAATTTTTCACAAACAAATGCTCAGAGAATTTGCTAACAAGAGACCTGCCATACTGGAGATACTAAAGGGAGCCCTACAGACAGAGAAACAAAGAAAGGAGAGAGAGACATGGAGAAAGGTTCAGTACTAAAGAGATTCCGTATGGGTACATTAAAGAATATTAATGGAGAGAGGGAAAAAATACATATGACAAACACAAATATACAACTCAATGACAATAGTACAGACAGCCCAATTATAAAATGGGCAAAAGATATGAAGAGGCAGTTCTCTGAAGGGGAAATACAAATGGCCAAGAAACACATGAAAAAATGTTCAGCTTCACTAGCTATTAGAGAGATGCAAATTAAGACCACAATGAGATACTATCTCACTCCGATTAGAATGGCTGCCATTAAACAAACAGGAAACTACAAATGCTGGAGGGGATGTAGAGAAATTGGAACTCTTATTCATCGTTGGTGGGACTGTATAATGGCTCAGCCACTCTGGAAGTCAGTCTGGCAGTTCCTTAGAAAACTAGATATAGAGTTACCCTTCGATCCAGTGATTGCACTTCTCAGTATATACCCGGAAGATCAGAAAGCAGTGACACGAACAGATATCTGCATGCCAATGTTCATAGCAGCATTATTCACAACTGCCAAGAGATGGAAACAACCCAAATGTCCTTCAACAGATGAGTGGATAAATAAAAAGTGGTATATACACACGATAGAATACTACGCGGCAGTAAGAAGAAACGATGTCGTGAAACATATGACAACATGGATGAACCTTGAAGACATAATGGTGAGCAAAATAAGCCAGGCACAAAAAGAGAAATATTTATATGCTACCACTATTGTGAACTTTGAAAAATGTAAAACAAATGGTTTATAATATAGAATGTAGGGGAGCTAGCGATAGAGAGCAATTAAGGAAGGGGGAACGATAATCCAATAAGAACAGATAAGCCATTGTGGGTAAATTTAACGTTCTGGGAATGCCCAGGAATGACTATGGTCTGTTAATTTCTGACGGGTATAGTAGGAACAAGTTCACAGAAATGTTGCTATATTAGGTTACTTTCTTGGGGTAGAGTAAGAATGTGTTGGAAGTAAAGTAGTTATCTTAGGTTAGTCGTCTTTTTCTTACTCCCTTGTTATGGTCTCTCTGAAATGTTCTTTTATTGTATTTTTTTTAATTTTTTTTATGTTTTATACAGTTGATTTAAAAAAAAAGTTTAAAAAAAAAAACAAAAAAAAAAAAAAAAAAAGGAAAAAAATATGCAGAACCCCCTTGAGGAGCTGGTGGAGAATGCAGGGGTATTGGCCTGCCCCACCTCGATGGTTGCTGATGTGCTCACAGACATAGGGGACTGGTGGTTTGATGGGCTGAGCCCTCTACCATAGGACTTGCCCTTGGGAAGACTGTTGCTGCAAAGGAGAGGCTAGGCCTCCCTATAATTGTGCCTAAGAGCCTCCTCCTGAATGCCTCTTTGTTGCTCAGATGTGGCCCTCTCTCTCTGGCTAAGCCAACTTGGCAAGTGAAATCACTGCCCTCCCCACTATGTGGGATCAGACACCCAGGGGAGTGAATCTCCTTGGCAACGTGGAATATGACTCCTGGGGAGGAATGTAGACCTGGCATCGTGGGACAGAGAACATCTTCTTGACCAAAAGGGGGAAATGAAAGGAAATGAAATAAGCTTCAGTGGCAGAGAGATTCCAAAAGGAGCCGAGAGGTCACTCTGGTGGGCACTCTTATGCACAATATAGACAACCCTTTTTAGGTTCTAATGAATTGGGGTAGCTGGTGGTAGATACCTGAAACTATCAAACTACAACCCAGAACCCATGAATCTTGAAGATGATTGTATAAAAATGTAGCTTATGAGGGGTGACAATGGGATTGGGAAACCATAAGGACCACACCCCCCTTTGTCTAGTTTATGGATGGATGAGTAGAAAAATGGGGGAAGGAAAAAAACAAACAGACAGACAAAGGCACCCAGTGCTCTTTTTTACTTTAATTGCTCTTTTTCACTTTAATTATTATTCTTGTTATTTCTGTGTGTGTGGTAATGAAGGTGTCAGGGATTGATTTTTGTGATGGGAATGTACAGCTATGTAATGGTACTGTGAACAATCGAATGTACTATTTGTTTTGGATTACTGTGTGGTATGTGAATATATCTCAATAAAATGAATATAAAAAAAAAGTCTTTGGTATGTCCAAAGTTTGGTTGTCTTTGTTGATGTTTTCTGAAGTTTTAGCTTGTTCCTGTACATTTTAATCTTTTAATGTGTTAATTCTGAGATTTATTCCCTGAGCTGGCACTTAATCTCATTGGGCTCCCTTGTACCTACCATGTTGTTTTCCTCTTGCAGCTTTCAGAGTTTTCTCCTTGTCCCTTGCATTCCCTTCCAGGGTGCTCAATTACAATGTCTTAAAGCTAGTAATCTTGTTCTCCAGGCTACTTTGACTCCATTGTTTCTTACACTGTTTAGCTGTCAACAAGCTGTTTCTGCCTACAGGGCAAGGGGTGGGGGGACAGACCCAGAGGAGTGTCCTGCTTCAGGCTTTCAGGCTGCCACCTGCTAGCCAGGCACTGACACACAGGCACCGAAGTAGGCACATGGGGGTTACTGTGCTCCCTCCGGAACAGGGGCACGGGCTGGTTCCACACTGTGTCGGGGAGGAAGAGGATGAGGGAGGAATCAGAAAGTGTGCTATGAGCTTCTCCTATCTTTTTAAATTTGTGTTGTCTTAGTTCAGCACTTGCCCAGTTACTGAAACCCTTCAACTGTTTCCTGGAGTTTTGAGGAAGATGGCTCTGCCAGCTTTGGCTAGTGGTTCTAAGATTCTGTGGGGTTCAGAGCCCTGAACCACCTTGGTCGACTGCCTGTGGGAGGATGCTAGGTTTAAGGCAGGCAAAAGTCTTAAACAATTTTTCCTTATTTATGTTAATATATGGAGGAAACTTAATTCACATACATACAAAATATCGCAGATACATTTCGCCTCTTGCATTTACTGATGAATTCTTGATTGAATTTACACAATCACTACTGAATGCAGCACAAGGGAATGAAGCCCCCTGGTTTCTTCACTAAAGAACCACCATGGGCGAGGGACATTTCATCCTGTTCACTCATATTTTATCACCTGTGCACTTTCCTGAACAGTCCCACCTGGAGTAGTGTGGATATCGTGACACTAAAAAGAGTGTTTCAGGGCAGGAGTGAGAGACACCGGCCAAGAAAAGTGATTTGGTTAATCCATGCATAACCCTAGTTCTCAGAGAAAATGTAGTTATTGAAAATGCTGCTTTGAGAGACTTTCACTACCTCACCTTGTTTTATATACTGAAAAAAGATGTATGTTTAGGCAGCTAGTGGACAACTGCTGAATAAACTCCCTGAGGGAAGGCAGGGCACAGCAGGGTGGTCCGCTACTGCAAGGAGAAGAACTTCACTTGGGAAAAATCATTTCTAAATTTCATGCCATCACAGAAAGTCTCTCTAAATGATTCTTCCATTTTCAAAAGGAAATCAGCTTCCCTTGGGTTCTAGTTTGCTAATGCTGCTGAAATGCAAACCACCAGAGATGGATTGGCTTTTATAAAATGGGGTTTATTTGGTTACACAGTTACAGTTTTAAAGCCACAAAGTGTCCAAGGTAACACATCAGCAACCGGGTACTTTCACTGGACGATGGCCAGTGGTGTCCAGAAAACCTCTATTATTAGCTGGGAAGGCACGTGGCTGGCGTCTGCTCCAAGTTCTGGTTTCAAAATGGCTTTCTCCCAGGATGTTCCTCTCTAGGCTGCAGCTCCTCAAAAATGTCACTCTCAGTTGCTCTTGGGATATTTGTCCTCTCTTAGCTTCTCCGGAGCAAGAGTCTGCTTTCAACAGCCGTCTTCAAACTGTCTCGCGTCTGCAGCTCCTCTCTCAGCTTCTGAGCATTCTTCAAAGTGTCCCTCTTGGCTGTAGCAAGCTCGCTCCTTCTGTCTGAGCTTATGTAGTGCTCCAGTGAACTAATCAAGGCCCATGCCGAATGGGGGGGGCACATCTCCATGGAAATTATCCAATGAAAGATCTTGCCCACAGTTGAGTAATCACATCTCCACGGAAACAGCCAATCAAAAGTCTCCAACCCAAGTTTCCTGCCCACACAAGACTGCATCAAAGATAATGGCGTTTTGAGGGACATAATACATCCAAACCAGTACACCTTGTGAGACTGGGTTAATGAGATAACAGCTATGAGAATCAGAACACGCAATGTGGAGGTTTAAATAAATAAAATAATTTGTATTTCTTTTATGACTGTTCTACAAGACACTGATTTCTAATCCTCATTTAAAATGCAAAATATTTTTTGTTCTTTAACACATTACATAAAAAAATTACAAAGTTTTTTTTTTACCCCTGTTTTTAAGATCCTACGGAAGAAGTTTCTCTTTGGTCTGGCAACCGGTTGTTGACACATTTTCTTTTTTCCATCCACTGGGAAATCTTCATTCTCGTTGATGTCATAGAAACAACGGGATTCTATCATCTGCATGCACAGAAGAGTGTGACAGGCAGGTGTGGGGTAAGACGCCCAGGAAGTGAGCCGGTGGCCCCCAGCCCCGTCAGCGCCCACCTGGCTCCTATGCTCCCGGGCCCGCCCCAGCTCCCTTTTCCGGGCCCCTGCTTTCCCTGCCAAGGCTGCTCAGCTGACCCAGCCTGGGAGGTGGGGCGCAGGGGGGAGGTAGGCAAGAGTCCACCGCACCATGATGGCCAGCTCCTGCCCACTGCCCGTAAGCAGGACCAGGGGGAGCTTCTGTGCTCTGGGCAACTGGTGACACAGTCCTGGACTTGCCCATGCCCTAGTTCCGTACTCAGAGATCCTGCATGATTTTACCTCGTACACACACACACACAGCTAAAAAGACATTTTAAAAAAGAAACTGTTGATATGCGCACATTTACACACACATATACACGTAATTTTTTCTTCTGTTGTAACTAGCATAAACCTATATGCTTAAAAGCACAGTACCTCATTCTGCCAGGGGATGCAGACAGAACCCATAACAAATTGAGCATAGAAATCTTCATCTGTGTCATCCAGGTAGATGCCTTTCACAACAGAGAACTCCTCAATGTCCAACACATCCTTGAAATACACCGCATGAGGCTGTGCACCAAGAGCAGAGAGTCAACTACGGAACACATGACACGCATGGTCACCCGTGCGATTGCTAGAACATGAGTCTCCTTACTACAGAGTAAAACGGATTTAGAATGGATGCACAGACATGACCACCACTCGTCCCTCCATCTGAAGCTCTTCTTCTCTGTACAGTGTCCTCTGAAGCGGCAGCTCCCCAACTTCCCTCAAAGGACCCTGTGAGCGTCACAGATCCTGTGGGACCGTATCTTCTCCAGGTCCCCACCTGCTCACACACACACACCTCCTCGGGGCCCACCCTTTTCATTCTGCAGTGGAAAGCGGATGACAGGCAGGGGATGAAGAAGGATGGGGGTCGTCTGCTGTGAGCCCATCCGTCGGTGGCAGCGCCCCTGGCTGCCTCTGACGTAAAGCCCCTGCTGACAGTCTAAGTGAAAGCCGCAGGCCTTGCTCTGCGCCCTCCATCAGAGCCCAGCCGAGGCCTCCACGAGACACCCCAGCCCACCCCGCTCCTGCTCTCGCCCCGGGGTTGGCAGAGCCCTCCTCCAGGACAGGAACCCAGTCCTGCGGCCTCCCAGCCCCTGGCACTGTCGCCCAGAGGTGCGAGGAGTCAGGAAGGCAGGCATGCAGGGCATGCCAGGGGTGCAGCCATTCTGTGAAGATGTACTAGCAGCCTGCCAGAGCTCACCCGCTACAATGAGTGCCATCAAAGCTGTAACGTTCTGTGGGTCACTAGTCAGAGTAGTTGTGTTAGAAATTACCATCCATTCAATCATTCATTCATTCACCATAGACCCCAAAGCCTGTGTCTAGGAGGTAGGGATATGGAAGTGAATGACTGTCTCTGCCCTCAGTTACTCAAAACCCCATGCTGCCCTACACACCAAAGCAGTTTTAATTCCTCAAACTAAGCTATCTGATGAGTCACTGGACCTGCCGGTGAACCGGCTCCACCCAGGCTTAAGCTGGTAAATGAGCAGGAGCTGCGGAACCAGTGCACGAGTGGCCCCCAGCCCGGGCCCGGCCCCTCCCAAGGCTGGCACGCTGACCTCATTCCGCGCCACGCTGAGTTCCCCTTCACTGGGGGCTCGCCTCCCCTGCTGTCTGTGCACCAGCAGGGCCTGGGCTGGCGGGCAGGACGCTTTCGAGACCAGATGCCCATTTGAAGGCCTATCCCTGCACTCCTGACGGCAGATACTCTGCTCGCTGCATTAATTTGCTTGTTTGCCTGTCCTTGCAGACTAGAACAGGCTCCAGAGGAGCAGGGGCCAGGCCTGCCTTGTTCTCCACTGTGGCTCTCATATCTAGCATTGTGTGTGGCAGGTGGCAGGCACTCAATAAATTGTAGTGCATTAGTTAATTAAAAGGAAGAAGCTACTCCTGCAATATATGATGCAGATATAAACATAAAAAGTCCTAAATCAAACAACTAAAATACTTTAATTGTACATCTTAATTCCATCGCATCCTGCAAAATGAGTCACATTTCCAGATGCTACAGCAGGTTATTAAAGATGGAGCCCAAGGGCTTTGTCACTGACTTATTCTTCCCTCTACAAGAAGTCCCTGCTCGTACGTCCACCAAGCACCTACACGACTTCACTCGCTCCCGACAGCAGGCTCGTGAGGGAGGCCCAGACGCCACCCTCACGTTAGGGAGACACCGAGTGTCCGCCCTGAGGTCCTCGGCGGTGGGGCCAGGCTGCAGCCCCTGGACCCCAGGACATGCGGAGTGGGGACCGCGTGTGCCGAGGGCGTGCATGTGCACAGCGCGCTCTGCCAACGGCCTGGGCCTGAAGCCAGCACAGAGGCTGGAGAACATGCAGGGGCCCAGGTTCCGAGGAGGGCGGGGCATGGGCTTGTCAGGGGCCCAGCACTGCCACCGCCAGCAGTGAGGGCAGGGGGCAGAGTGCAGACCCCAGCCCTGGAAGCCAGGGCCTGCGATGGGGTGGCGGAAAGGTGGGGTTTGGAAGAGCAGGTGTGAGGCCCACGGGCAGCAGGCACATCCGCGCTGAGCCAGGGGAACTGAACTGGCTTCAATAATTTGTTAGCGGATTCATTTTCTTGGATAACCAGCTACCCTTTTGGTAACTACTTACATCAGGAGAGAAAGGAGGAGCTACTATATTTGCTTCCAGCCTCGTGAAGTTAATGGCCTTGAAAACAGGATGCTGTTTCACTTCAGCTGCGCCGGATCCTTGGCAGCCCAAGCGTTTCTTTGGGTTTTTGGTAAGTAGCTATACAAGAGGCAGAAACACAGTCAATGTAAATCCCCAGGATAAAAATGAAAACTTAGAACCCCCCACAAGTGGAGAGGAGCCTCGGCCGCTGCCCTGGCTGCCAAGTGACCCTGCCAATCCCGACCCCCCACTCACACACGACCGGCCCTTCCCCGGCCTCCACGGACAAGACTCACTCATCTCCCAAACCCTCAGGCCCTCCTTTCCATCCTGTTTATGGCACTTCTCAAAACTGATTTTTTTTTTAAATTTTTGTTATTTTTATGTGTTTTAGGCCTACCATTAAACCGTAAGCTCCTTAAGGGCAGTATCTATTTCTAATTCATGTTTTTTATGTTCCCGCAGTCCTAATGGAGTGTCTCGTGTGCAGCAAGCACTCCGGCAATAGTAGCTTTGTTAGAATAGTAGCTCTGTTAGAATGTTGTTAAGTATAGGGTAACTACTACCAATTCAAAGCAGAAAAACCCATCTGGAAGAAAAGTAAGCTGATATGCAAGCTCCAGCCTTGCATTACTTCCTATACTGAGACAAAGTAAAAGGAAACATAAATAACCTCTGACCATGATCAACCCCGTAAGTTACAAACACATCAAGGACAGGGCCGACTCCTGTGGTGCCAGGGTCCAGACACAGGCCGTGCCTGGCTTGCTCCCGCGGCCTCGTATTTGGCAACGCCCCTGCCCCGTCCCTGCCAGCCCCCCTCTCCCCTGGCCACACTAGACCTCCCAGGACCCGCAGGCCCTCCGTCAGCTGCCCCACGAGCAGCTCCTTTCTGCAGCAACTCTGGTCATCCTACGCCTGCCCAGAAGGAAGCACCTGCATCCAGCACACACTACACGGAGCTCTGCCAGCAACCTTTGCTTCCGCCGCCTCTTTGCCCACCCTGGCCTCTCTCGCTGCGTCAGGCGGCGTGGCGCCCTCCCCGGACAGCCTGCACATGCGCCTTGTTCCGGTGGCTTCCTGCCCGCCCCCACCCACCCGGCCATGGAAGGGCACCAGGAAGGCAGGCGTTTTCTCGGGGCCACTGCTGTATCCCCAGAGCCAGCGACACTGCCTACCACACAGCAGACACACAATGAATCCTTGTGGGATGAAAAGAAATGGGAAGAAATGAGCTCAAAAGTAATAGCCACTGGTTTGTGATAGGTAACTAACAAAGAGAG
This sequence comes from Choloepus didactylus, assembly GCF_015220235.1. Lineage (NCBI taxonomy): Eukaryota > Metazoa > Chordata > Mammalia > Pilosa > Megalonychidae > Choloepus > Choloepus didactylus. The sequence continues at coordinate 3,309,031 of NC_051309.1, read as the reverse complement.
CTTCTCCCCTTCCATCAAAGCCAGGCCACCGGGGGTGGGAAAAGTGGTCCAGGTGGTGGCACGTGGGCCCGGGGCCAACTTGAGGATTCTGGCTAATTCTGGGTGTGGACAGGTGTCTTCCCTTGGGGGACCTCTCTCCTCACCGGGACACGGGAGTAGTGATGTCAACCTGGAAGGGCTCTTAACAAAATTAAGAACAATATTTTCAGCACCCAGACCAGTCCCGGCACACGACAGGCCTGTCAGCTCAAGGCATCTATCAAGACCACAACCCCTGGAAGATGGTGCAAGAAAACACATCTGGGCAGAAAGAAAAATCTTCCTATCGAAGAAGGACCTATCCTAGTTCAGAATATTTAAGAGTGATTAAATATTGTTTTATGCTTAATTTCATATAAAATTGGTTCATGAAATGAGACTCAGCTGTTTTCTGAAAAGAGACTAATAACCTTGACACCACTCTTCCTTTCTATGGCATCTTTTGAGGAAGCAAACGATGAATTTCACTCTGCTTTGTTCTAATAGATCAGAAAACCCGTGAAGTCATTTTCCCTGAACACATCTGCCAAACTTTACCAACTGCCCTCCTGGGCTGCCCTGAAATAAAATCCCATTAACACAAGTATCAGCAGGTCAGAGTTGGGCTGACATCTCAAGGAGCACAACTGAGCTTCTGTTCCTTGCTGCAAGAACGCAGAGCGGGCGGACCGCACTGGAGACCGACAAGCTAACTACTTTCTTTTAACCGCCAGTGAGAACAAGTGGGGTGAGACAGGAGCTGCATTTCCAAACCACTATAGAACTTGACCCACCATCCTGCAGATGGACTTAGTGTTCTTGGAAAACTTCCACGAGTACTTCTCGTCATCCTCCCTCACTCTCCGGTTGATCTCCTCCCGTTTCACCTTCTCTTTGAATTTTCTGAACGGAGAATGTCCCTGAATCATTTCATAGATCAGACAGCCAAGTCCCCACCAATCAGGACCAAACGTATACGGTTCGTTATTGAGCACTTCCGGAGCTACATAACAAATACAGGAAATGAAATTACGTTACATTAAATTACGGTTTTAAATTTTCTTGTAATTAGTACCAAATAACACAGTGTAAACTGATGTTTGTTATGATAGGACTGGAACTTGAAAACATGACACTAAGCAAAAGAAGCCAGACACAAAAGGCCACATGGCGTGTGGTTCCATTTATATGAAATGCCCAGAAGAGACAAATCCACAGAGGCGGGGCCTGCAGGGGAGGGGGATGGGGAGCTACTGCTAATGGCGACAGGTTTTTTTTTGGGGGGGGATCCAAATGTTCTGAATTTACTAGAAACCACTGAGCTGTACATCTTGAAAGGGTAGATTTCATGGTAAGTGAACTATATCTCAATAAAGCTGTTGTTTGTGGGGATGAAACGAGCTGCTGCTGAGTGTACTGGTGTGGGGTGACGGTGTTACAGCGCGGCCCTGCCCCTGGGGTGAGCATGTCCTCAAACACGCTGAGCCCTGGGCTCCCAAGTGCTCTGGCCATCTGTTGTCAGTCAAAAACCCCAGAAGCTGCAACACAGAAAGAGCAGGCTGTGGGGTCTTCACGCAGGACCCTGCAGAGGCCCTCAGGGGCCCCGGCTGGAGGCACCCCAGGGTCGGGCTGGCGCTGCCTGGTGCTTCCTAACAGAGCCCCAGGCCAGGCTATGTGGGCCCCAGAGCTCCGGGTTGCCAGCAGGGGGTGGCACGGCCCGGTGAGGGGGCTGCAGCCTCACCCGGGCTCTGCCATGGACCTGCTTCTCCTCACCTGGAGGTGTGGGGTGGACTAGAGGTCCCGAAGCAGGTGCGCCCCTCCACCCAGTTCAAGACGTCAAAGCACGTTTTGTACCCTTAGCAAAGGTGCATGTTGGGCCCGCTCTCCGGGTGCGCACATATTTTACTTTCTCTGTGTTCTCAGGCACACCGGCAGAGAGAGAGAGCGAGCGGCTGAAGTGACTTGCACATACCCATGTAGCCGATCGTCCCGACTCTTCCTTGGACCGTCCCCCTTTCTGGGACCTCAACAGCTAAACCGAGATCCGAAATCCGGACATGTCCTGTTCATGTTCAAACACAATACAAAAATCAGAGTGACAAGTACTGACACTCTAACAGCAATTTAAAAATGGGGAAAAAACATTTTAAAACCATGGATGGAAATATGACCACTTCATGCTCTGAAACGTTTACATTTAAAAATCACATTTAACTTTTCTACCATTAGCAAAACATCATACAGTTCACTCAGTTTCACTAAGATCAGGAAATGAGATTTATACCTGGCTATTGGTAAGAAACTCTTTCATCACAACCACTTGAAAAGTTAGAAGCATTGTGTTAATTATTTCATTTCCATGTAACTACCAGGTACATCAATAAAAATATAATGAGTTCTAAAACACATACACACCACCAGTCAGAATACCAATAGGCTTATGTATAGAGACAAGAATAGACAAATAATATGGATTTTTCCTCTTAAGAACAAATGTTAACAGAGTCCAGGAAATGATAAACAAAAAATTGAGGTGCCTCACTTAAATACATCATGGGTTAAAGTCTTGAATATAAGGTGACTTAAATATCTGTTGAATCCCTTATGTATGAAAATAACGTATTACAGAAAATGTCCTTTTGAGAGAATAGAAAGATAAACCTGAAGTGGACACCTGTTCAGCACTTAGTGGATGCTTAGTAAGTAGCTAATGAAGAAACAAATTAACCCATAAATATCTGCTGATCACCTACAATATCCCCATGAGTCTGGGCCCTGGACGGTGGTAGAGGAGCTCACGATGCACCTGGACAGAGGGACGGCCTCTGCCTCGGCTTGCACAGAAGGGGTGGCTGGGGTTAGGAGCTGAGCCCCAGAGCCAGACAGTCCGGGATGGAGGCCCAGCGTTAACACAGATGGACTTCCTCAACACAGCTTTAACGTATTTTATGTTTAAACAGAAGACTATGTGTTGTTACTTCTTTAAGTATCACTGTCTTATTTTTCAGTACCGATTCCCACCTCAGAGACTGACAAAAAACCCCAAGTGCGAGAAGCCGGTCCGCGGAGGACGTGCGCAGGAACAGGGGCGCACACGGGGCAGGTGGGGGCACACGGCAGGTCTCCAACCCCACAGCGCAAGGCGGCAACAGCCAGCGATACTGCACGTGCATTTACCTTTAACCTCACGCTCCCACTTCAAGGAAGCTGTCTCAAGGACACACTAAAAAAAATAAGAATGGGCATGTACACAAGGTTCTTCGTGGCAGCACCACCCGGAACCCATCTGGAGCCCGGCCGAATGAAGCAGGCATGTCCACAGGCAGCTGTGCCGGAGCTGGGTGGGACGGAGGATGGTCTGTCTCCGCCTGGCGTCCTGGAGGGAGCGCGGCTACAGAGTGAGTAAACAAGGCTGAGCGGAGAGAGGCACACACGGCCTGTGCTACCTTCCCATCCAAGAAGGAGATGGGGAGCCAGCATTACATCTGCCCACATATGTACAGTAATGAGGAAAAGGACAGTTGAAACAATTACTCACAGGAGGAGGGGACAGGGATGAAGCGAGATATCACTGAATGAGCCTTACTTTGTGTTTCAACTTTGGAATATATAAATGCTTTGCATAATTATAAAATTAAATTAAAAAATTTAAAATCACTAAAAATTGAAAACAAAATAAGGAAGAAGGGCCTAACTGTGTACCAAGCTGGTGGCTTAATCACACAGAAGTGAAGTGTTAGGGGACTTTAAACAGAGTAACTGGACAGTACAAGCATAGGACCAAAGGAACTGCAAAGAAATCATAAACTGTTTTCAGAAATCTTACTGACTGTTAATTCTGAAACTATTATATATATATAGTAGATAAAAAATAAGTTAATTATCTTAATGTCACTGGAAACTATCAGTTTTCAGAATTAAGAGAAAAAAACACAAAGGGAAACAAGAAGCTAAACATGAATTGGAAATAGCAATATGAATCCATGATGAATATTTTCTTTACCCAAAACAAAACAAAACAAAACAAAACACAATTTTTCCTGTGTCTGCTGCAAAGTCCTCAGAAGAGTGACACGCAGTAGCAATGAACACCATCGACTTGTGTGGCCTCAGGACAGAACCTTCCATACACAGAACTAGGCCTTTTTGAGGCAATGGTTGATTCCAAGCCCTAGTCAGCAAGATATTCTAGAACACCCTGTTACAGCAGAGAACAAGGACGCTAACAGAGAGCACTGGGGTCCTGCTGGCCAAAGTGGGACAACCTGAACATCAGAAAAAATGATGGTTCCAATGGATTAAAACATATTAAATGTGTTAAAATCCACACATTCATGACACCAAAATAGAGCAAAATAAAACAAAACAACAATCTCACTGATCATCTTTGGAGGATGATAGAGAACCAATGTAATATTCTGAAAAGTGGAAATTAAGGGGATACTGAAGCATTTCACTGGCTTTTCCTGAACTAAAAGATAAACAAATTGCTGAAGGCCAAGTTCTTTTTTTCCCATATGAATTCCAACAAGTAACTGCAAGAATGACAGAATTAGAATATCATTGTTTTACAACCGCAAGGGCATAATGTATCTAGGTATTGATTATTAATCCATAAAGTGAACGGGGAGTGAGTAATGGACGATGGACCAGACTTAGGACATCGGAAACCACCAATCAATCTTCACACCATAAAAGCGAGATGTTCCGATGTCACGTGCCTCCTAGTGAAATACAACAGGAAACAGTGTGAAATACGCTGACCCCAGAACCACACAGGTGGCTGCTGGCCTCTAAAGCTAACCACTGGTTTACAGGAAGAACAACGGACCCAGCCGAAGCCACAAAATGAGGAGTCCTGCAGGACAAATGACCAGGTTTCATGAATAAGTAAACAAGTTCTTGCCTCTGGGTAGAAGATGTAGACAGTCAGCCAATGTTATTGCTAACTGCAGAGGAAAAGCGTACAAGTTATAGAAAACGGTATTTCTAAAGGCTCCAGACAGCCGCGGAAGCAGCAAGGACTGAAATTCCAGCGAGTGCAGAACCACAGGGGCAGGCTCATGATGGCAGCAGGTGCTTCCGTAGAAGTGTTTGTGAGGTCCACACAAACAAGACGCCGGTGTCTGGGAGGGGGCCCAAAGCTAAGACCCTACAGCACTGTTCACCTGGGGCTCCTGCAAGAGGCTGAACCCCTGGAAGACTGCAGGGATGTTGGCATCCGTGGGGCACTGGAGGGACAAACTCGGAGACCGGAGGGGCCTCAAACACTGAGCTGATCTCCTTCTCAGGACGTCTGCCAATTTTGAAGCCACAGAGCTGGGCCGAGCTCCGAAGGATGGAACTGAGCATGCTGTGGTTGTCCAGGGCTGAGGGGATCAGGCCTGCTGGGCCCCTAACCAGAAACCCTGGACGGAAAGGCCTAGGAATGGGGGAAGACAACTCTAACAAGGCTGACAAAAGAAATAGAAAATCTCAATGGTGAGATTTTTTTTTTGTTATATATAAAACAAAACATGTGGCTTCAACAGTGGATTCTTAAAAACATTTAGAGAGAAATGATACCAAACTTAAACCATCTTTTCCAAAGAAGGAAAAGAGAAGGCGCATTTCTCAATTCTTTTCATAATGTCGGCATTACAGACCGCGCTCCCTCGTGAACAGGCATGCCGAAATCCTAAACAAAGCACCAGCAAACAGAGTCTAACAGTATATGTAAAACACCTCATGCCCAAGCTGGATTTATTTCAGTAACGAAAAGTTAGTTTAACATTAGAAAATTAATTGGTGAATTTGCTAAATTGACAGGAAAAAAAAAATCATACGATCATCTTGATAGAAAAAACATTGGCAAAATTCAACACCCATTCATTATTTTTTAAAAAAGGAAAATTCCTGAATCTGATAAAGAATTTCTATGAAAATACTATGGCAAATTTCATACTTAATGCTGACATTGAAAAGTTACCCCTGAGATCAAGGAGAAGAAAAGGTTGCCCAGCATCGTCACTTCTATTTAGCTTTGTTCTGAAAGTCCATTCAGTGTCGTGAGGCAAGAACAAGAAATACAAGCCACACAAATTGGAAAGTCAGGCACAAAACCGTCATCTTCAGATGGCATGATGGTAGATGTAGAAAATCCAAAAAAATCCATAAACTTTTAGACTTATCAATTGAATTTAACAGTTACTAGATATTTTGAAATACCAACAACAAACAGAAAATGAAATTTTACCAATACCATTAAAAAATCAATAACAAAAATGTGTGCAACCATTTCAATGAAAACAACAAAGCTATACTGAGAGAAATTAAAGGATACCCAAATGCATGGAGGTAAATACTGTGTTCATAAACTGAAAGACTCAGTAATGTTAGGGTGTTAATACTCCGCAAATTATTCCATAGATTATGCACAATTCCAGTAAAAATTCCAGCAGGCTGGGGTTTGTTTTTGTGGAAGCTGACAAGTTAATTATAAAAATTCATACAGAAATGAAAAGGTCCAAGAATTGCTACGGCAATCTTTTCTTTTTTTTTTTTTTAGGTTTGTTCAATTTATTGAATACTGAAACTTGGCCAATTAAGCCTTGTGGATTGAAGGTTAACAAAAATAACTAAAATTATGACATTCAATAAATGACTTAGCACTAAAGGTTATAAAATATATAAAATTTAAGAAAGTATTGTAAGGGTTGGAAAATATTTGAATATAGTTGCTGATCATTCAGAGGGAGCCAAGAGAAGATTCAGCACTATAAGGAATTTCATTGATATTAAGAGAAATTCTGAATTTATGGAGACCACAAGTCACCTAATGACTTGTAGTTGGAAGAACTGGATGTAGTTTCTTATGTCATATCATGACCTAGAAAGGAGTATCATTTAGCTAGTGTTTGCTGCAACAAATGAAAGATCACCCCAATAATTTCCTTGCTGGCTTGGAATATCATCTCAGAATATATTGATATTTAATGTCACCCAACTCATTTTCCTGAATGTTTTCTTATTTCAGCCCATCTTGCACACAACTGCCAGATTAATGTTAATTATTTGTTTTCTGTTATGACTAAGGCAATCTTGAAGAACGTAACCCTGGAGGGCTTAGCTGTAGCACTGGTGCGAGGATAAAAAGACCAACGAGACAGCACCAAGTCCAGAGAGAGAGCCACACACCTCCAGATGGCTGAGTTATGACAAAAGAGGCCCCCCGAGAGTCGGCGAGATGGAAGGTCTTCTCAGTGAATGGTGACGGGTCAGCTGGTTACACAGAAGAAACAGTGTATCTTAAACTTCCTACTACACACACAAGTTAATTCCAGAAGGACTGCAGAAGCACATGGAGAAAATAAAACAATGTTTTTAGAAGAAAACAGAATATTTTTGTGATGAAGGAGTAAGCAAAGATTTCTTAAGCAAAACACCAAAAGCACTAAACTTAATGGGAAAATAGTTCATAAACTGGAATGTATGAAAATTAAGAATATCTGTTTTCCGGGAGGGGAAAAAAAAAGACTATCTGGCACATCTGCTTCCAGCCAAGAAGGAGTAACTGACACAAAACTTGTCCTTCCACCATGAATGGCCTCCACAGAGCAGAGTGGTCTTGCTAAGTTAAGGAGAGAGAAGTCGGGATTTGGGAAAGATGAGTCAGCTATGACTGTGGGGGGTAAAAGCTCTGCAGAAAAGGGAGCTGTGCAGAGAAAGATTTACAAATATCTGCACAGGGTTCTCCCTGAGTTCACTTAAAAATATCTACCTACCTACCTACATACATACATATATAAGCAAGCAAACAAATCTGAATAAGTAATATATTCACATGCACAAGAAATAAGACCATATAAAAAGGCGTCATTATCAGGGTAAAGCCTGCCTCTCCCCACCCCATCAGTAAGAAGAGTGTCTTGCGATTCTTCCTTTATATTTCCTTTGCATATACAGGCACAGAAAAACATGCATCATTGTTTCCCTTTCCCCCACAAAAGGTAGCGCCTGACCCACTCCCACGCCTCACTTTTCCCCACGGGGACGGCCCGCCTTCCTGCGTCCCCACTCAGTGCCACTTCTTCTTGGCAGCGTGGCACGGACGCGTGCACCACAGGCCGAGGGCTGGGCGCCAGGGACGCGCTCCGGGCAAGCTGCCTCCTGACCCTCAGTTTCTTTCTTCCCCACTAGGATGCTTCATGCGTAATCAGGTAACAAGCACGAGCCTTTGCAAAAGGCATAAGAGGAGTCTATGAATTCAGAGTATCCCTTTTGGAAAAAATACACCTAACGTCAACTGTGGACTCAGTTAATAGTGCTATTTTAACATTCTCTCATCAGTTGTAGAAAGGGGACCTCACTAATGCAAAGTGTCAATGGAGGGGTATACGGGAACACTGTATTTTTTACATGATTTTTCTGTAAACCTACAACTCCTCTAATTAAAGTAATAATAATAGACTCTCTCACTAAATGCTGGCTACTATTGCTAAAAAAGTACAATTATAAAAGTGTGCTATCGTCAATTGTAACAAAGGCTCCACACCAGTGTTAGGTGTTGGTGTATGGGTGCTGTATGGTAATCCTGTATTTTACGCATGATTGTTTTGCAAACTCACAACTTTTCTAATAAAAAAAAATTAAAAAAGGATCCCTGTTTGCCTTTGGGACTCTGGGCACCTGATGGGCACGTCTTGTTGCTGTGACAGCTGTCCTCTGCCTGGGTGGGAGTCATCTGGGCCTTGTCTTGTGCTCTTTCTACTAGACTTTAAGAGCCTTCTTAAACTGTTCAGAAAAATCACTTGGAAAAAGTTTTCTCCCACTCCTGCTCAAAAGGCCACTCCTCACACTTGGCCGTGGAGGCAGAGCAGCTGTTCTTGTGTTCTCTGTGCAGTTATCACCCAGTGGAAGCCAGAGCTGGGGGTGCACCCATGCTGGGGACGGGAGCCACCCTCGGGCCATTTCCTGTCCCAGGTCAAGAGGACAGCACCAGGGGCAGCAGGCCAGTGTCTGGGAGGGCACGGAAGTGAAAATGCAAGGAATAAACAAGATGTGGGCGAGCGGCCACAACGAGGAAAGAGAAACTGCTCTTACTTTGCGTTCACTCTAATATGCTTCTCAAACTCAATTATTAACTGAAAATCATGACCACCCTTACTTCTTGCTTAAGCACAGGGGAAGGGCAATGTTCTCTATACATGATTTTTTAGAGAACACATCCACACAGTTTCTTCTTCTTTTACTTCTATTCTGCGTCAGCTGGCTAAGTCTACCTCAGCTGCCCGCAGCCAAGCCCCTTTTAACAAACTCTATGCTTTTCAACGTGCAGGGCTGGCTCTCACTCACCATGGTCGTCGAGGAGAATGTTCTCAGGCTTTAAGTCCCTACAAGGAAAAACAACAACAAGAAGCTCAGTTACTCAGCGCCCAACAGAAATAACCACTAGGTGTCCCTAGGACTATGGGCAGAAGAAAAACCACCCTTTGTGGCTCAAATTTGAGCACTGCAAGCATGTTCTCACAGAGCTTGAATCATCACATGGCTTAAATTCAGCAGGACAAGGATTCTACAAAATTCATTTCAGCAAACAAGTTGCAGATGACGACAGTGTAAAATGGAAGGCTCTGCATGGTTACACCGATTTAATTGCAGACACTCAATTGAAGACACTGGTTAAATGTACAGCACATTGGGAAGTGCTTAGTGAGCTTGGCTCAGTTTCTCTTACTGTTAATACATTTTTTAAAATTTCAACAACAGAAGATTTCCCATAATAGAAGAACTCAGTTTTGGGGTCAGACAGATGTGGCTTTGACTCCTGGCTCTGTCACTTCTCGGGTGCATGGCCGTAGCCTCGGTGTCCTCACCTGTAAAGCCAAGGGACCAACACCCCATCACTTCCCGGGCTCAGTGCAGGGTGTGGCCGGGATCGTGCCCACAGCAGGAAGCATGGAATAAACAGTAAAGGTAGGAGGATGCCACAAACATCTAATACATGCAAACCATTAAAGACTAAAGTATTTTAAATTTAATATATCAAAGCACTTATTTGTCTTTTCCCCTCAGGAGAAAAAAGTTACTTTTCAAAGGATTTACAATGAACTCTGATTTCAGGTTTGGTCCTATCACAATGCCCATCTTCACTGAGAAGCACCCCTCAATCTGCAGACAGGTCACTAGAACCTACCGAGGAGGGCTTAGAAGCCAGCAAAACAGAACCTTAACCCCTGAAATAATGGGGAAGGGGGCAACGATGGAATCAGAAAGAGGATGATCTTGGAACCTCCTTAAAGAGACAGCTCTCTTGAGCAACCAAATGCAAACTGAAGTGAGCACTCACCAGCAGACCCCAGACTCATGTTCTGTTATAAACATCTGTGGTTGAGCTCATGTGTCCCCCTGGCTGGGCGATGGTGCCCAGTCGATAAGTCAAGCAAACACTGGCCCGACTGCTGCTGTGGGGGGATCTCGAGGATTTGGACCCCTGGCCAGGTGACTGTACCTGTGGGACGTCTCGGCCAACAGTCCACAGCCTTCAAGGAGAAGTGATGATTTCAGGGGTCAGGGAGAATTTCTGTCTCTCCTCTGAATAGCCAGCCTTCGTTGAGTTTCCAACTTGAGCCCTGCCCTAGAGAATTCAGAATTGCCAACGCCACGGTCCCATGAGCCAACACCTACAAGCAATCTCCTAATATTTACATGCGTACATTCTGTCGGTTCTGTATCTCTGGAGAACTCTGACTAATCCAACATCCTCCCAGAAACAACATCCCCAGAAAGAGAGGAGAAATTATTCTCTTTGAAAATCTCATCAAGTTATCCACACAGAAACGTTTTCTGGTTTGATGCTCGTGCCCTGTTAATAATCAGCGGCAGTGGGGCGGGGCACAGCCTCCCGCCATCTGTGTTGTTGCGTTTTCGAGCCACATGTACCTGCTCCCCATATTATCTAGGTGGGGTGATGAGTATTTTTGTTTTTTCCTTTATTCTTTTTCTGTATTAAAAAATCCTAAAAAAAGTTATTAAAAACTAAGCAACCCTTCTAGCCTCTACAAGCTTCCTTGACTATGCAGTCACATACTCAACAGTCAACAGCACACCTGCCCCCCCACCTCACTTTAAAGGCCCCGTGGGACCGCTGGAAACTGCACTGCTCGATGTGTGGTCCAAAGACGGGCAACACTGGGCATCGCCGTGCAAGTGTTCTCTTAAACGTTCTTCAACTAAGGAAACCTGACTTGCTGGGCTCAGGGCACAACGCGAAGGCCCCAGTAAACCAGTGGCCCCGTTCCCACCACACTGACCTGCCTCAGAGAGCTGTCACAAAACAGGTTTGTCAGCGACTAATGTTTTTAGAGAACCAGATTCTAAGAGGCAGAAATTTCTAACCTAGACTAACAGTTCTTATAAACGGTAAAATCTGCCATTCTTATTTTAAATAAATGAAGTTCCATGTTTCAAAAATGGTAGAAAACAAGAGAGACTATGGCTCAAAGCATCTGTCCTCAACTGTAATTACACGTCCTCATGTATGTGTCTGTGTCAAGTGCTCACATGCACACTAGATTGTGAGCGGCTGAGTGTGGGCTCCAGGTCTGCTCAGCTCCCCAGTCACCCCCAGCCCGTGGTGCAGCACATGTAGACGTCTGGGCTCAACATGTATTTCTGGAATGAATGAATGAACCCTTCAGCTACTGCTAAGCCTAATATGGTAGCAACAGCCAGTACTGTCTACCGGCCTGTGCAGCCCAGTTCCCAAATGAAAAAGTTATCGGTCCAGACTGTTCCCTTCTCACCATTCTTCTCCTGCACACCAACTCCCTTCTCTTCCTCACAGTGAGGAAGATGCCTCCTGCTTGTCAAGCCACAATTCATTCACTAGAAGAGATCCAATGCACAGCTAAACATCCATTTCCCTTAGTAAAATTTCTAACAATATTGTCTCTTAATTACTTCCACTGTAGCATCCCAGACGGGTGAAAGTTTCATAATTTGCACCTTATTTCATAAAGGAAGAGTCAAGCTTCTTGGGAACTATAACAATCCAACAAACATGACAAGAAAAAGTTCGAATGTTTCCTTGTGTTACGGAGAAGAGTGAGGTATAAAGAAAAGATCACTAGCCTGTATCCACCACTCTCCTCGTACAATGTTGAGAAGAGGCAATGACCTAACGTACATTCAAGTGCTCTGAAAACGCTCTTACGGACGAGCACTGTTAGTGTGAGCCGCCGGCCACCACAGGGAGGGGCACAGGCCTGAGCGCGGGGCCTCGGCATCTCCATTCAGGGGCGATCTGCAGAAACCTGGGGTCGGAGACGTTCCACTCAGCCGTCCACTACTCCTGAACAAAAGGGCTGTGTCCTTTCTCCTACAGCACAGGAGGCAGATGGCTTTGGTTTTACATAATTTTATATCTTAAAAAATCCAAACTCTTCCCTGAAATCAGCCTAATCACTCTGATTCACACCACTCTATCGCACTCCATAATGTTGCTCTTTCAGAACTAAAAGGTTTCATAATCCTTCACAAAGCTTCCTGTCTGCTCACTCCTCACTTCCATGAGTAGCACAAAGCATCCAAATCCACTTCTTCATGGAAGATGCCATGATTTTCAAGTGTAGTGTCAGAAAAACTCCCAGCCATTGTAACAGACCATCTAAAGTTACTTCAGGACAAGTAAACTACCATTCAGCATTTACTAAATCACAAATAATCAGCCTGGAATCCACAATCACAGTATGTTTCTAGATATTTTTTTCAAAGAATGCACAAAGTTGACACGGTGGAGATACATCTTGATCAAGTTCTGGATTAGAAACTTTATTTTCCACCAAAAGCAAAATAATTGATTTAATGGTTAAGATATACAGCAAAATTTAACTCCCAGTCTGAGAACTGGCCTTGCAACCTTAAGAAAGCCACACAAACAGAAATTGCAAAACAATTCCAGATCTAAATAAGACAGGAATAAATGAAAACCTATTAAGAAATTATGACCACCACCTTTTTAAAGATAAAAGAATTACAATAATGGGCTTGATCTTCTATTATACAAATTCTAAATTTTGCCTCCAACAGTGACATCAAAGACAACAGACTGGAGGGGGGGAGGGATATGTGACATGGATCTCACATTCCCAAATTGCTTTTTCTCCATATTTGCACTGTATATATCTACAAACAGCAGTTATCTGGCTGATTTTTTAACTGCTGATTTTTCTAGTCTGTTTCAGAAGACTCAAAAGGGTGCATGGATGAAAGTTTTGAATAATCTATCCAAAAGTTCTTCTTCATGAAGCACCAACAGAAGCAGCATGATTCTAGCTGGGCAAACAAAACAAAACAAAACAGGAGCTTCCTGTCTTTATTCACAGAGAACATGATTCTATACAGAGAATATCCTAAAGAACCCACAGCCAAACTACTAAAACTAACAAAATATTTCAGCAAGGACACAAGACTGTTACATTAAAGTTAACTGTAATTCTACATACTAGAAACAAACAACCTGAAAATGAAAGTGAGAAAACAGCTGCATTCAAAACAGCATCAAAGAGAATAAAACACCTAAGAAAAATTTAACGAAAGGAGTACAAAATGTGTACACTGAATACTACAAGACACTGCTGACAGAAATTAAAGGAGACCTAAATACAAAAGAAAAGGCATCCCCATGCTCGAAGATCAGAAGGTTGACTACAGTTGACATTCACTGTAATCCCTAGCAAAAAAAAAAAAAAAAAAATTTAGCAAAAATTGACAAGTTTATCCTAAAGGTCATATGGAAATGCCAAGGTCCTAGAATAGCCAAAACAATTTTGAAAAAGAAGAACAAAGTTGGAGGACTTTAAACTTCCCAATTTCAAAAGTAACTACAAAGATTGAGGCAGTATGATCTGCTATAAACACAGACACAGAGGTCAATGGAGCAGAACTGAGAGTCCAGAAATCAACTCTCACATAGATAGTCAAGTGACTTTTGACAAAATGATCATCTAATGGGGAATTCATAGTATTTTTTTCCCACAAACGGTACTGGAATATAGAACCTTATCTCACACCGTACTCAAAAACCAACTGAAATGGATCATTAACCTAAATGTTAGAGACAAAACTATAAAACTCATAAAAGATAACTTAGGCAAAGATTTCTTGGATATGACACTGAAAGTGTGATCGATAAGGAAAAACTGATAAATTGGACTTCACTAAATAAAATCTTTATGCTTTTCAAAAGACACCATTAAGAAAATGAAGACAAGCCACTAAGAGAAAATATTTGCAAATTATGTATCTGGTAAAGGGCTCATATCCAGATATATAAAGAATTCCTAGAACTCAATAATAAGACAAATAACCCAATTTAAGAATGGGGAAATATTTGACTATTGCATTTCATAAAGGAAGATATAAGAGTGGCCAATGAGCACATGAAAAGATACTCAACATGAGGCACTAGGGAAAAGAAAACTAAAACCACAATGAGTTACCACTTGATAGCCACTAGGATGGATATGATAAAAAGGACAGGAGATAGCAAGTGTCGACACAGATGTGGTGGGAAAGAAAAACAGTGCAGTCACTGGAAAAGTCTGGTACAACCAAGAAATGTCCACTCCTAGGTATTCACCAAGAGAAATGACCACACATGGCCCCACAAACACTTACACATGAATGTTCAGAGCAGCATGATTTATAATATCCAAAAAATGAAAACAACCCAAATGTCCATCAACTGGTGAATGGATAAACAAATGTGGTATGTTCTATAAAGGAATAATATTCAGCCACAAGTGAGAAACTACTGATACCTGCTACAACCTGGATGAACTCCAAAACCATTATGCCAAAGACCACATATTGTTTGATGGCATCTTTATGAAAGATCAGAATAGGGAAATCTATAGTGACAGAAAGTGGATTAGTGTTTACTGGGGACTGGGTGTGGGAAGAGAACACATATGGGAACAAGGGGTCTTTTTAGGGTAAGGGGAATGTTCTAAAATTGAATAGTGGTGAGGGCTGCACCCTGTAAACTTACTAAGAATCATGTATTTGTACACTTAAAATGAGCAAATCTTATGGTATGTAAATTATACCTCAGTAAAACTATTCAAAGAAAGTTTAAAATTCTGTTTTATCCCTGCCGTTCCGCTCCCCCCGCACCCACAGACGGAGCCGACAGACCACGTCTGCACCTGCACTCTGCCACCGAGGAAAGGGTGCCCGTGGGCGGATGACTTACCCCTTCCTGGCTTCCGTGGGTGTGATACCACCTGTCAGGACACACAGTGTATGTTCCGCTAAAAGAACAAACGAGTGCACGACTGCTTTCTATGAGAATCTGAAAACTCGGGACGCCTTCAGATCCTGAAGCCTCAGTTCTGACAACGACGCCCTCTTCTATTTAATGTATGTTTATAAGAGTGTGTTTTATACAAGTACTTGTGACCCTGAATGGTTAGCACTGATTTCCCGACACCTGCTCCATCAGACTCTGTGGGAACTTTTTGGCTGGCACGGAATGAGGAGGCTCGGTTCTGACAGGCACAGCCCACGAGGAAGTGCGGGTTTCTCACTTGGTTTCCTAAAGCAATCAGTGATCTGATTTCAGTTGACAGAACCATGATTTGGGAGGCAACTCCCTCTCTTCATACACATGTTGACAGCAACTGTGAGCTCCTTTGGGCAATGAAGGAGTGGCACCTTCTAAGAAAAGTGTGTGCCCCCTGGTTTTCCATAGCCCCTCTGGCCGAGCTCAGTGGTGCCTCCCAGGCAGGTGTCATCCTTTATCTCTGCATTTGTGATGAGAGGAGAGCACTGTGGTACAGGAGAGTCCCCTGGCTAAGAGGGCCCTCCCCTTGGGGATTCTCTAGTACGGTACAACCTCTTTATTAACTATATAATGAGAAAGTAAATGACTGGCAGGGCAAGATTTTAATCTCTGTGTAAGTTCTTAGAGCCCTAGGCTGAAATATTAAATGAGATCAGGATTCGGACTTTTAAAAGCTGTAATGGCATGCGCTTCCTCTAAAGCCTTGCCAATATTATCTCATGAATCTTCGAGGCAGCCTAGCAGAGGTGTGGGGCCTGGGCTTGCCCCGACCCCTGCCCTTCACCACTGGGGGCCTGGGCAGCTGCACCCACTCCTCCGCGCCTCATGTTCCCTATCTGTAAGATGGAGAGAGTCACAGCGGCTCCTCCTTTGCATGGTGATTAAGAGGCCAGTGAGGTAGTGCAGGAAAGCACTGTGGGCAGTGCCAGGCCGTGGTCGATGGGCAGCACGCAGACCTCAGCTCGCAGCAGCTGCAGGTGCAGTAAAAAGACGGCAGAGTCAGACACATCTCTGTCCAAACCCAGCTCCTGTGCCTGCAGCAACACGTCCCTACTGCATGTTCTGACCCGTGGCAATACCCACCTCTTGGGACTGTGGAGGGCGTTCAGAGGCCGTAAGTGGGGGCACCAGGATGAAGACCCAAAGACTCCTCAGGGTCTTTTGAAAGCCAGCAGTTGCGCCTTTGGCATTTACCTTAAAAGAGAAGTTATGGTAGAAATCTGGCTTTTTAGCCTTGTGGGGCAGGACTCCCAGATGTGGCACTTCCCCAATGCGATCTCCATTTTAAACGGGGTGTGTGCAGAAGCAGCATGTATACAGTATTGACCCAGATACGGAGGCCAAACCTTGGGAACATGACAGGCACAGGGCACTGGGCATCTCCAAACCCTTGCCCACTTATTTTCTGTTTTGCTTTCTTTGGTTGTTTCTATAATTGCTAGAGAACGCAAGGACATTGAAAACATTTTAAAAAGTCAAGCCTTTAAAATTTTCAACCTTTTGGCCATATATCCATGTGCATACATATTGCACATAGTTATACAAAAATAATTCTACTCTTAAAAGAAATCATATTATCCAAACACAAGAAAGCAAAATATGACCTCCACCAAGGGGCTGAAGGACACGGGAAGGTTGTTGTTCTGCCCGGTGCTGGCTCGAGGCTACAGGCTAGCCTGGAAAAATGCTTTTACATGAAAAGAAAATACAACCAAGAAACTCAAGTGCTGTTTAATAAAGAATTGGCGATTCCTGGATGCTAGTATGACAACATTCAGATGGTGTCAGCACACTCTAGCTAAAGCTGACTGGAGTCTGTTCCTAGCTAAAGCATTTTAGCTAATCTGGTTTTACAGAAATTAGTTCCTAACTTAATTTTGAAAAGATATTTGAAATCCCAAGGTGACAGTTTCCTTTTAGACTTTTGCACAAACAACAGGAAATAGAAACGTCACATGAGAGTTGGAGAGTGAAAGTATTTAGCTGGCTTTAAAAATACATACACATATATACATAGACATGTATGTGTGTGTACTTGTTTTGTTTTCTTATCGTTTTTTTTGAATGAAAGGCTGACTTCTTAGGTCAAGAAGTGTTTTTTCTCTGAGAAGCAGAGTTCTCTGAAGACTCTCCCTCGCCACACTTGATCCATTTCACGTGCTTCCTCTTCGTTAACTATTTCAGACAAAGCCGTGTTACGGTAAAGGTATCTGAGGGAATGACGCAAACCACTATAACCCTAAAATCACAAAACACAAGGAATTAACACAATGTTTATCCCAGCAGCCAAGAGTGGGCCTCGGACTGGCTCCAAGCCTGCGTCAGGGCGTGACGAGAACATCTGACCCCCTGGAGTTCTCCCGGGCCACACAGAGCCACCCTCTGCAACTCCTTTAGAGAGTTCTTGTTGTTATGTTGTTTTAGAAATTTTATCTTCACAAATAGCACAGGACTATGGAGAAAAAAAGATGAAATACTCCAGTAGAATTACACCTGGAAGAGAAGGCCCTCTATGACTATGGCTTTTTACTAATCTTTCACCTTTTCCTCAAGTAAGTAACAGATGTGAAGAGGCACAGCTTGGGGCCTGGCAGGCAGGGGAAGCCAGCGCACGCTCCTCTCCTCCTCTCTCCGTGCAGACGCCGGCTGAGCTGGGCTCCTCTCCCCTCCTCAGCACACACAGGCGAGGGAGGCACAGGTCTCCCGGGAGAACCTCCCCCTGCCTCTCCCTTCCCGCGTCCGGACGGTCTTTCAGCGCGGCGGGGAGGCCCCGACTCCTCCAGGAGGCCTCTCTCAGCACTGCTCCTGGACAGGATGTCAGGAGTTTATTGGGATCAGTTGCCCACGAAACGCCAGGATCCGTTCAGGGGAATCACAGAGCACAGCTTCGGCCTCCGTGCTTCAGGCGGGTGGCCCGGGGGAAGGTGGGGTCAGCCCGTCACAGGCCATCTCCCAGGGCAGCCTGCGGAGCTGAGACCGAGGGGCCCTGAGACCCAGGATTCCTACTGCTCGCGAAGGCTTACGGCTCTGCCTAAGTGCCTCATATGCAAGTCCCCCTTCCTGGCACCTGGTTACACAAAAGTCATCAGGTGGCAATCCAGAAAAAACGGCAGGACAGAGGGAGCTTGTCCTTGGAGACCCCCGAGGGGTGCTTTCACAGGGCCTTCGATTACGAAGGGGAGGGGCGCCACTAGAGGCTGCAAGCCACGGCCATTCGCTCAACTACTGCTTCGGAACTGCGACTTCAGTGGAAGACAAGCCACAGGAGCTCCCACTCATTGCAGGATGACCCTCACCTGTCACCAGGTCAGCCTCGAGTACAAACAGGAGTCCGAGGTTAAAAGCTGAGCAAATGGAAATCTTCTAGCCATTCCCAGCACAACATCCTAAGACTGGGAGTAAACAGAGACGGCTTTACTGAAATGAACTGCATTCGATCCTTGACACGAGTCTTCTCAAGTGGAACAGGAGGCAAGTCTCCCGCCGCTCTGCCGTCCACAAGTCACAGTCTGTAACTGCAGTGAGAGGTCTCAATTCAGAAGGGCACCTCTGTTTCCAGAGGACTCGCTCTCAGGAAGCACCCTTTGCTCAACCTCAAGGCAGGCCCCATTGCCAGGCCCGGTGTTCTGGTCCACAAGAGACATTTCACTCGGCCATGGGCTACAAAAGCTAAAGTCAAAGGTCCATCAGAATTGGGAGGAAGACAGAGGACTTCTCAGCTGCTGACAGCCCAGGACAGGGTAGAGAGGGAAACAGCTGTACTACTGTGTCACCAGCTAGCGCAGGACAGTGTACAAAGCACTCCAAGGACATCAAAGAGGGGAAAGGAAAGAGGATGTTGCTGTGCACGTTTTAAAAGATGAGCAGCAGTTTCTCGGGATGACAGGAAGAAGGGCTGCAGCAAGGAAAGGCAGCCAATGGGCAACAGCGCATGCAGGGCAAAGAGAGAGGGAGCGTGCGAAGCTCCAGGAACTGCATGGTACACATTCAAGGGCCAAGAGGAGCCACCTGGGGAGCAGCAGGACACAAGTGCAGATGTGAGAACCATATCGTAGAGGGCTGCAACAGCCTGGCTCTTAGGGTGACAGGCAACAGCACAACAGGATCAGATCTGCACGTCAGAAAGACCAGGCGGCCACCCCATGGAATCAAGGCCAGGGTGAGACTGGGGTTAGGAGGCCAGCTGAGGAGATTCCACCTGCAAGCCGAACTACAAAGACACAGAAGCAAGACAGTGACCCAGAAAATGAACTAAGATCTGGTGCTCAAATGACTGTAGACAATGAAGGCAAGGGATACACGACAGTCTTTCTGGAATTTAGGAGAAAGGGAGAGGCAGGCGAGCAGACAAGGCCAGGAATACGAGAGAATGACCTGCATAGACACAGTAGGGGAACCCACGGAAGGGAAGGAATCAAACTGCACAGGTGCACAGGTGACCGAGAGAGAATCAGAACCCAGAGACGCCACCATCTCATCAGCAGGTGGAGGGGCTGTTTCCTCCTAAAATCAAATTACAGGTTACACTAAACTTATTCTAACCATTGAGCTTAACTTTATTGTATTTATTGAATTCTAAGATGCAAAAATATCAAAAGAAATAAAATGATTTTAAGACTTTTAATTGATATACTATTTTTGGGGGACACAGTGGATATCTTCAGCAGAGCAGTCAAAACATCTAAAAATCTTGGAAATGGGCTCTTTTCATGCTTCCATGAGCAGCACCACCTTTATTTGATCAAATTAACAACAAAAATGCAAATTTTTGCTTTAAAAAGACAGTTTACTAAATGTTATAGAAAAATTAATCTTAACCTTGAAGACATAATGCTGAGTAAAATAAGCCACACACAAACGGACAGATATTGTATGATCTCACTAATATAAACCACCTAGAAAACGTAAACTCAGAGACTTAAAATGTAGAATATGGAGGAACTAGGGATAGACAGAAGCTAGCGAAGGGGTAATGGTTACCTGTTATGTATAGATTTGCTAACGAGGTTGATCTTAAACGTTTGGGAATGGATAGAGATGATGGTAGTTCATTATTGGGATTATAAGTAATAGTGCCTATTGAAGGTGAATATGATTGAAAGGGGTTGTCTAAAGTCATGTATTTTACTGATTAATACTACAAATATAAATAAGCTCTTCTATGAACTACCTCAAATGTATGACACTTGTACAAAGGGTTAATAATGGAGTGGTATATGGAAAAAGTACCTAGTGCACGCTATGGACTATATTTAACAGTAATACCTTACTAATACCCCACCAGTACTAGGGGTAAATAATTGGGGGGGGGGGGAGATAAGAGGGTGTTTTGGGTTTTCTTTTTTGTGTGGCTGTGTCGATCTGTTATTTTTCTCTTTGGAGCAATGAAGATTGTCTAAAATTCAGAGTGAGGATCATTGTACAAATAAGTGAGGACACTGCAAGACATTGATTGTATATACTTTGGATAGAATATATGGTACGTGAATATATCTCAACAAAAACTGCAGATTCAAAAAAAAAAAAACAAACAAACAGGAAAAAAAAGGTTAATCTTAGTAGAGAAGTGAACATGGAAAGCAAGGCCTGCCTCTGCCTGGCCACATTTCCCACAGTGGAGGTGACCGTGCCTGCAGGAATCGCTACCAAGTGGCCTCACCAGCTGCCCTCCTGCCCGGCCTGTCAAGCGGCCACCGTGAGCCATGCGGAGGCCCCCGGCTCTGTGGCACCAAGCTCTGAGGCTCACGGGCATTGTCGGTTAGCCCCATTCTTACCTGTACACGATTCTTTCCCTCTGTAAATCTTCCAAGCCACAGCACACCTCTGCAGCATAGAAAACAGCTCTCCGCTCATCAAAGCCAGGACTGCCCATGTCGTAAATGTGAAACTTCAAATCCCCTCCATTCATAATGGTTAACACCAAGCACAAGGCGTCTTTGGTTTCATACGTGTAGGCTAAACTAACCTAAAGACAACAGCATCGTAAAAAGACAAAACACAAAAAACCTGCTCATTCACTTGTAGTTTTTTCTATTTGCTAACAATATTCAAATAATCTGCATTAGATTTATAATTAGAATACAAATACTATATGCTTCAGGGCTTTTCCTATTTGCTAACAATATTCAAATAATCTGCATTAGATTTATAATTAGAATATGAATACCATATGCAGCAAGTGCTTCTCGGGCCTTCACCTATCGGCAGAACCACTCTAGAAAAGGACATCAGCCCCATGTGTCAAGCAATGCTGTACAACACACGATCTTTCAGTATAACAGCTGTGTGTTGAAAGGAGAGAATTTTCTACATCTACGTTTATTAAGCGAGCAGGCGGCAAAACTTCCTGGGTCCGTGATTCAACCCTACGCTCTGACCTCGTGGTGCCAGCACTCCCTTCTGAGGAAGCCCCGCACACAGCATGCCGTGTCTGCCACCTCCAGCAGTAAAAGGAGGTCCTGCCTCCCCACTTCCTTGCAATGTGTTTAATTTTCGCCACGCTGGTGGTGGCACAGTGCTATCTCATTACGGTCTTAATTTGCATTTTCTATATATGCAAATATATGGGGCACTTCTTATACTTCTTCATATGCTTACTAGCCATTTGGATATCCTTCTGTGAAGTGCCTGTTCAAGGTTTTTGCCCATTTTTATATTGGTCTCCATGTCAACTTACACACACATACGCATACACATGATGTGCTGGGATTGCATTTAACCTGTAGACCAATCTGGGGAGAACTGACATTTTCACGACATTGAGTCTCCCATCCATGAACATGGAATCCCTTCATTTATTTAGGCCTTCTTCAGCTTCTTGCAGTAACATTTTATAGTTGTCAGTGTACAAGTCTCGCACATTTTTGTTATTTTTTCCCCAAATTTTAATGTTTTTTTTTTTGTTTGTTTTTTTAAATTCAGTTTTATTGAAATACATTCACACATCATACAATCATCCATGATATGCAATCCACTGTCCACAGTATGATAACATAGTTATGCGTTCATCACCACAATCTATCTCTGAACATTTTCCTTACATCAGAAAGAACCAGAACAAGAATAAAAAATAAAAGTGAAAAAAAAACACCCAAATCATCCCCCCATCCCACCCCATTTGTCCTTTAGTTTTTATCCCCATTCCTCCACTCATCCATACACTAGATAAAGGGGGTGTGATCCACAAGGTCTTCAAAATCACACTGTCACCCCTTGTAATCTACATTATTATATAATTGTCTTCAGGAGTCCAGGCTGCTGGGTTGGAGTTTGGTAGTGTCAGGTATTTACTTCTAGCTATTCCAATACATTAAAGCCTAAGAGGTGTTATCTATATAGTGCATAAGAATGTCCACCAGAGTGACCTCTCGACTCCATTTGGAATCTCTCAGCCACTGAAACCATTTTGTCTCATTTTGCATCCCCCTTTTGGTCAAGAAGATACTCTCAGTCCCACGATGCCGGGTCTACATTCATCCCCGGGAGTCATACTCTGCGTTGCCAGGGAGATTTACACCCCTGGGAGTTGGGTCCCACGTAGGGGGGAGGGCAGCGAGTTCACCTGTCGAGATGGCTCAGTTAGAGAGAGAGAGGGCCACATCTGAGCAACAAAGAGGTACTCAGGGGGAGACTCTTAGGCACCATTACATACAACTTTAGACTCTCCTTTGTGGTAATGAGCTTCATAAGGGCAAGGTCCCATGCTCAAGGGCTCAGCACATCAAACCACCAGTCTCAATGTTTGTGACAACATACGCTAGGGGATCAGCATCTCAAAGTTTAGAGATAGGCCTTACAATTCAGGGATAGAGTTAACTGCTGTAAGAGCTTACAATCTAGGTACTATTACAATTATTGTGTCCATGTTAGGCTATGTTCTAAGATTCAATTCTGAGTTTACACATTTTAATGTTTTTTTGATGCTATTGTAAATAGCATCATTAAAATTTTTCATTTCCTAATTGTGGCTGGTATCGTACCTAATAACTTGGTTATATTCTCAATCAGCTACCTGGAAAGTGTAGGGTTGCCTACATAGACAGTCACATTGTCTGAAAATAAGGACCATTTTACCTCTTTTGCTTCCCCTTTCCTTACACCATTTATTCTTATTTTCTTGCCTCATGCACCAGCTAGAACCTCCAAAATAATGTTGATTAGAAATGGTGACAGCAAGTATTGTGGTCTTACCCAGATTTCAGGGAGTGAGATTCTAATAGCTCACCGTTAAGTATGATGCGTGCTGGACATTTATTAGGGAGGTTCCCTTCTATTCTTAGTTTGCTTAGAGTTTTTACTCATGAATGGGTGTTGGATTTTATCAAATGCTTTTTCTACTGTTATTAGTGTAGTTTTTCTCCTTTAATCTGCTAATATGATAAGTTATGCTAATTGATTTTCTTTTCTGGAATAAACACTACTTGGTCATGATGTATGAATAAAGAGAAAGAGTGCCAGCTGCAGGTAGAGACAGGGACTGCTGAGAATGGAGGAAGAGGAAGCAGGGAATCTCCAAGAAATGACGTGTCTATGGAGGTCCCCACATCACTGTGGTGACTGGCTAGGCATGTAACAGACAACTAAGCAGCAAGGAATTTCTTGCTAGTCCTCCCCCACCTCACTGGCATGAATTAAGGATGCCCTACTCTCTCCCCTCCATTTAACAAACGCTGCGATCGTATCGGCTCCCTCGCCCAGGCCAGGCCCTCCCAAGGCCCGGGGACTCCGGCTCGCAGGCAGCGGCAGGGGTCAGGGCCGGTGACAGATGCTCAGTGAAGGAACGCCAGGAACGGGTCAGAGGACTTCGGACAAGAGTCTGTGGGGAGCTGAGATGAAGAACAAGAAGGGAAGAGCGGAGGAGGCTCCCAGGCCCCAAGGCAGGGTGGCAGGGTCCCGTTGGCTGGAGCAGGGTCTGCCTTTATTCCTCGTGGGGTGGGAAGCCAGTGGAGAGCCGCGGTCAGGAGAGTGAGCGGATCCGGCTTCAGTCTTCAAGAGCACCCTGTGACCTCCCCGTGGAGAGCGGACTGTAAAGGGGCGTGCGGAGGCAGGGAGAGAGACCAAAAGGCTTTTGTTTCAAGGCAGTTGCACAAAAATGTTGAAAAGAACTTCAAGAAGGGCCCATTTTACTAAAGATGTTCATGTGGTTGTACGTGTGGCATCTCACACACACAGATCCGTGCTACTAAATTGAGATGAAGGCTGAGGAGGTATATTGTTTAGAACTTTTGTCCCCAGCACTAAGGAGCTGACCCAAGTACTGAGAAATAAATAACTTGGAGGAAATAACTCTACACATCATTTAATAAATTACCTTTCACATTCTCCCTTCAACCAGACTTCATATTCCACTAGACACTGTCAGAAATATACTATTAGATGGAGAGAAACCGGGTCTGGAGATGAAAACCACACGCACAATGTGCGGTCTAAAGCTTTGAAGTTGTCCTTGTCCCTGTCCCTGGGACAGCCATCCTTACCCAAAAGAGTGAAGGTGGGATTTGAGGCTCTGTACAGTCGGGATCCTCTAATTAAGAGCCCAGCAGCAAACCTGCCACGGGTCAGACAGGAGACGAGAAGGAAAAGACCCCACGGCCAAAGAGAAGGCCCATGTGCGAAGAAGGCTGGAGGGGCGTCATGGAGCACATCCAGCCCGAGTGCCTCCGAGGGCCGGGGACTCGCGGGCAGGAGGTCCATGTTGGGGACTCAGCAGGAGGCTGCCGCCCAGGGAGATGAGGGCCCAGACGGAGGTCTGGCTGTCACGTCCGCAGGCAGCATCAAGCCGGCAGCACTCCAAGCTTGAAGGCGTGAGGCCTATGTGACAGACATGGGTGAGGGTGGGCCACAGACTGATAACAAATCAGTAGCTGGAAGCAGGACGACAGTTTTATGTTTATATCCAGCAAGGTTTGAAGAAGAAGGCTGTTACCAAAACCAAAACTGTTCCCAGTACATCACCCATGCATGAACAAGACAGCAAAATCCCACATGAACTAAGAAACACACCAAACAACTTCCAGGAATGAAAGTGAGCTTAGCAGGGGGGCTTCTGACCAAAGCGCTACTTCCCAAGCAACCGGCAACGAAGACGAGAAGATACTTACTACAAATCTACTGTGCACTTTCTCTAAGAGTCTTTTTTCATTTAGAACCAGAGCTTCACATTTCTTCTTCTTTATTCTTTTTTTTTCTAGCTTTTTACAGGCGTACATTTTTCCTGTAGCTCGTACTCGGCAGGCACATACCTAGTAGAAGAAAGAAGAGGTTCCTAGACATGCAACATTTCATAGACCACAAATAGAAAACTATTTCCTCTAGGACATGCCCCTCTGGTAAAGATCAGCAAGAGCCTCTGAAGAGTCAAGACCACCTCAGTCGTGGATGAACTCAAGCCTCCGAGGTGGCTCTTCCTCTCTAAGAAACGGAGAGGAAGAGGAGGGCTGCGGAGAGGCAGAGCAGGTGGGAGTCAGAAGGAACAAGAAGGCCATAGACACCACACACGCATACACACACATCCACCCAGGCGCACACACACCACACACACACACACACAACGGATTACTTTAAAAGCTAATACAAAACACGGCATAATTTTATCCATCAGTAAAATAATGTTGATGGTGTAAATAATATAAAGTTAATTGTGAGAAATCCCAGAAGTATTAATAAGGACAATGATGAAAAAAACACAACTAGAACTCCAAGATAACTATCATTAATACTTCGCTGCATATGAGGAATTCATACAGAGGATGGATTTCTTCCAGAAATACATATCATAAAAGGGTTACAACAAGCATTTGGTTGGACTGGGTGACAGATTCTAAAAGGCCACTAGAACTGTGTAAGAGTTAGGATAATGCTCATTTTCCTGCAGTAATGACTATGCCGGTCGACTGCGTCCCAGGTCAGGCTGCAAAGACCTACTTAATAGCACTGGCAGTGGCATTCCTCTTGGCTCCGCTTTCTAATTTATGCTTAAGGAAATGCAGAAGACTTTGGCTTGGGCTTTAAATCGGAATTCGGGAGATGGAGGATTTCAATCACAGCCAGGCAGTATGGCCTGTTTCTGACCTTTTTCTAACACAGGGTCTTGGCCCCCAGTGACTCTTCTGGATCTGGGGGGCTTATACATTCTTGAACTGAATATGATCACTCCAGATAATTAATAAGGTAACTAACATCTCTTTAAATCACCTAAAACAGAGCTGCGTGTTATTCTCCATCTGGAAAAGCCATCATTTTCCCAAATTCACACATTCTCTAGCACCTTTTGATGTAGGTGCCTATCCAAATAGAGCTGAGTTAAATAAAGATATTTAATAATGGACTGTGCATTATGTGAATGTCAAGGCTAGTCCCAAAAGTTCATCACATTATGAAAAAAGAAGAATGGAAATTCCACAATATTCAAACAAAATAATCTTTGAATCAGGACAAACTGCCAATCCTTGGAGTTTAAACACTAAATATGGATAAACAGCTTCTGTATGAAATGTGAATTCAAAGGTCAAGTCACAAAAAATAAAAAAATTTTTTTTTAAAGCTTGTGGCAAAGTAACTTTTGTTCAAAGTGGTCAACCTGAATTCTCATGATTGGCTAAAATTATTCTCAGAATGCACAGTAAGGAAATAAGTTTATTGGTAAAGTTGATAAACTACCTGAAGATAGTCTTTCAATTACCTTGCTGACGAGTTATCTCGAAGTACTGCCTATATACAATGGTCACCTCTCCCAATTACTCACCTCTCCAAATCCGCCTTTTCCTAGAACTCTATAATATCTAAATGTGTCCTCTGTTACTGGTTGCCTAATCAATTGGAAAAAAAAAAAAGAAGTTAAGGTCTCACATGGCACTCCTATTTTAAAACAGAAAAACCTAGCTCTTGCCTAAGCCCCATTTATTGAACCATTTTCCTCAAACCATAAGCAGGACAACTGGTGTCTGCCCTCAGGGGCTGTGGCTCTGTACGGTGGGAAAGCTCTCTAAGCCACCTAGGACATGCACGAAGAGAAACATCAGCATGCACCAGCATTGACTATTTATTGCAAAAATTATCTAATTATCCTTACTAACTAAAGACAGATCTCCAACTAACCCACACCATGACATGTTCATGTATACAATGCCTTATATCTCTACCTCTTTGAACCTGTCAGAAAGCTGTCAAGTCCTTTGTAAAAGTCACTTCAAAGATGTTTATACCTACTCCCAACATCTCAAGAGAAACGTGTGAGCTAGAACTGGGAATTTCATCAATCGGTAACAACTCCAGTAATAACGATGATGATGATAACAATGGTAATGACAAGTAACATTTTTTGAGCACTTATTTTGTGCACCAAGCATCATGCTAAGCATTTGACATGCATTTCTCAGGTGATCCCCCCCCCACACACACAACAATCCAACAGGGTAGTGGCCATAGTCCCTTCTATTTTACAGAGCAAGCACCTGAAACTCAGAAAGGTTAAGTAAATTGCCCAAGGCCATGCAGCTAGTAAGCGGCCACTGCTGGGGTTCAGACTCCAATGTCTCAACCACTGCATCATATTATATTATTGTAAATCTAAGATAGGTTTTATTTTCTAACAACTATACCAACAGTAGTTAAATGGCTAACCGCCATTTAAAAAAAGAGAACAATGTCAACCAAATCAGGAAAAAATGTTATAGTATCTATTGATAATTTCTGTACAAAAATACTATCTACAACTCAAGATTTCCAATAATGCTTTTGACAGATGGAAAAGCATAAATCAATCAGTATGCACCATGAGAAGTTACTATTTGTTGCAAGGAGCTTTAAATTAGAACGTACCTTTCTAGCCATTTCCACTGTAAAAATTGAGAAAAATATTTACTTTTTTGGTATTCTTCAAACGGTTCTCCACTTAAATACTTATGGATAAATCTAGAAAAAGGTTTTACACAATTAGACATTTGCTGCATTACAATATGAAAACAACTGTGCTTTGTGCATTTAATTAGCACTGGATTTAGGAAAGTCACTCACTATTCCATAACCATATTGAATTCTGCAATTATAGAATTCCAAACTAATTTCTAATGATGTCAGTGAAAATATGAAGGCAAGAATTCAAAAGAAATGAAATCATTTTACCAAAGCTTTTTTTTAATGTATATGGCCATCAGAGAAATATTTACTTGATAAAAGGAATCTACCAATAGAAAGTAATTTAAAACTCATTCAAGAGTGTGTGTGTGTAAACATTTTGCAAGTAAGAGTATAGTGAATGTTAAATGATAATAGTCATACAGTAGAAAATGTTAACATGACACACCTATTTTTCTGAAAATAAAGCACCCATAAATTATTTTACACTATGCACTTCTTGAAGGAATTTTATGCATTACCATGCCTCTTAGGTTTTATTCATAATCTTATTATAGAAGTACTGTACCCCATGGGGAACAGCTGTTTACAATAGCTCTTTCATTCAACAAACTTCTACTGAGTAGATGTCAAGTGCTGTGGGATGCTGCAGAAAAAAATGTCAAATGAGGCTGAATCTTCAAGACTCTGACAGTCGAGATGGGGAGACTGATGACAAGCAGGTGTGACTCAGGAGGACACTGCCAGGTTGGTGACAGAACACGGGCCCTGGGAAAGGAGGCAGGAGGAAGGCTTTCTGAAGAAGGGGCCACGTGAGTCCAGATAGAAGTTACCGGCTGAACAAAGAAAGGGCATCCCAAGTGAGCACAAAGTTCCAAACGGGAAAATGTTTTCTGGGGCAATTTCTAGTAGGTCAGGAACTGAAGGGACTTTGGGAATATCCAGGCATTTTCACCGATTTGTAGAATTCTGAGTAAGTCACTTAATTTTTATGCTTCACTTTATTTTATAAGAAGAGATTATTCTTGGATTGACTAATGTTACTGAACAGTGATTCCTGAAATGTGGTCTGGGATTCCTAGGGTCCTGAGACCCTTTCAGGAAGTGCACAACAAATCTATATTGATAACAATCCTCAGATGCTATGTGCCACTTAAAAATCTCATTGTCTCATGAGTGAACAGCGGAGTTTTCCAGAGGCCACAAGATGTGTGATAATATCAGGGCAATGGTGAATAACAGAATATTTGTGTCTTCTTTTATAAAAGTATAACCCACACAAACAAAAGTCCTTTGCGTCCTCAAGAATTTTTTTAAGAGTGGATCAGGGCCCTGAGATCAATTGCTATATACAATTTTGGAATGGAACACTGACCTGGAGGCCGTCTGGACCAACCCCTCCTGCACAGCTGAGGGGAAACA
This sequence comes from Choloepus didactylus, assembly GCF_015220235.1. Classification (NCBI taxonomy): domain Eukaryota; kingdom Metazoa; phylum Chordata; class Mammalia; order Pilosa; family Megalonychidae; genus Choloepus; species Choloepus didactylus. The sequence continues at coordinate 3,279,411 of NC_051309.1, read as the reverse complement.
GGGCCGCCCCCTCCTCGCTGGTGCTCCCCAAGGTGCCCACCTTTCTCCAAAGAGCGGGTGGACAGCGGCACAACCATTGTCTTGAACCAATTTAAGGTTCTGATACTGTTGCCTTAGTAAGATCATCTTTATAAAGGTTTTCATGAAAATGTCAAGCTGTTTCCATGAAAGAACAACATAAATACCAACTTGTTTTAATTGTACATTTCACAGTCAGTATAAATCCATAAGGTGAGTGACTATAACCGAGTTACTGGTGCTTCTCAAGTTCATGTCCCAAAACTCTACCTCAAAACAACAAACCCTGCCCTACTGCTCTGGTCTGGGAAATGAACCCATCCTACGCGTAGGCCTTTTGGAATGGTGAAGAGAAAAAGCCCATGGCCAGCAAAGAGATTTTAGGACAAAGGGTCCCAGCAACCACACCTGCTCAGTACGCCACGTATGTACGTGCTGCCTTTTTCTTCGTCCATGTTTTTCTAGTGACAGTGATCAATTTAATTTGGAAAGCACTTGATATGAACTTGTCTGATGCAGAGAGACCTCTGGAAAACCCTCTGTCCCGGGTTTAGCCACAGATACACGTGCCGGGTCGGGCACAAACCACATACCTAGTGCATTCCTCAAAGATTTCTTTGAAAGGATTCTCCTTCAGTTTCTTTTTACACTCCTTCGAAACATTCTCAGGTATTTCTGGTAATTGGGCTTCGGCTTTCTTAATACACACAAACCAAATACATAACAAATTAGTGACTGTAACGTACTGATCATTAACAGAATCTAATGCTTATTGTAAAAAATTAAAATATAAAGTATATGTTCAGGATTCAGTCTGTTGTCTATCTTTTCAGACTTTTTTCTATGTATATAAAAACACAACAAACACTTAGAAACACAGTTTCTTTTTCTTCATACAAATGGGATAAAATGTAAGTAGTTTCGTGAGCGTGTGCTGAAGTCTAAGAGCCACTGCACTTTTAAAGAGACCACGAGTCTGATTTCTCCGCCTCTACTGAACATTCCAGTTGCCGATATTTCTCACTGCCATGAACATCTTTGCAAGCTTGTGTTTCCATATGACAGATTCCTAGAAGTAAAATCACTACCTCAACAGCTACATGTGCTTTAAATATTAACAAGTACAGACTGCAAACCTGCCCTCCAGAAAGTTTTACTGCCTTACATTCCCCCAACAGAGTTCCCAAGTGCAGCTGCCCATTCTCTCTAACATTCATCCAGAGGATTAAGGGGAAAGGAAACACATGCTAAAACTGTTTTCTGGATTCACTGACAAAAATACTCAGATCATGTCTAATTTTACACACAACGTATAATTAGAAATCGGGAATGCATCTCAGATTGATTTCCGAATGTGGTAGAGCTATGCTGTCACACCCAAACCTTTTGTTTCCATAAATCAAAGCAGCTATTTCATCAAAGAAGTTGAACTACTGATAACAATATATAAAAATGAGAAAACCCACAAGCATTTAAAAAAATCATTGATATTGTTATACTGGATACTGATGAATAGCTACCATTTAAGTTATCCAATACATGGAAGGCATTTTTAAATATATTGTCTCATTTAGCCTCCCACCCAACCCTGATGGATGAGCAGTGGCCGGGAGACAAGTCCAGGCAGGGCCACGATAAGGGTAAGATGGGTCCCTCATTTCAACATTTCTGAAGAGAAATTCACTGTCATTTGTTCAATAAATAAGTGCCGCTCCAGGTTAGGAGATAGCAGAAAACAAGACAAATTTCCACAGAAGACAAAGCCATTACACTCCCTAAATGTCTCAAAAATATATACTCTTAAGACATAGCAAGTTCTCATCATTTCAACAGTCCTATTTCCCCTCCAAAGTTCTCAATTTTCTGAAACTGAACAGCAGGTTGGTTTAATTAAGGTCACTTAATGATTAACTCCAAATAGAGATCCCTATTTTTAATACTCATGAAAACTTTTATGTGACTAGAAATTCATTCCCATTGAAAGAAATAACAGTGTTTCTAACCCTCCGTGAGTAGGGTGGTCAGGCCAGGCAGGGCGGGAGTTAAGGAGCTCCAGAACTGGGAGCCTGACGCTGAGCAGGACAACGTCAAGAAACAACTAAGAAACTGGCTCACAAAAAATCGATCATTTGGTGACCTGGGTTTTTACATAAGATGAAATGCACGGTTGGGTAAGTTTTACCAGATGTTTAGACATGTATCCCACACCCCGATCAAAATATAGGCTACATTTAATAGACCAGAAAGTTACGTCACACACCCTCCCGGGGACTCCCCGTTCTTCCAGTAATCCCTGCTCTGATTTTTATTGCTCCAAATTGCTTGTCTGTTCTTGAACTTCATGTAAATAGATTATTCATTTACATTATTTTGTGTCTATTTTTTTCACTCAACATAACATTTTGGTATTTATCAATGTTATTTCATATGTCAATAGCTTGTTTCTTTTTACTACTGACTAGTACTCCACTATATGGATATCCCAAAGTTTGTCTGTTTTCCCATGGTGAACATTTGGTGCTTCAGTTTTTGGCTATTATGAACAAAGCTCCTATTATCATTCTTGTATAGTATTTTGTGGATATATGTTTATTTCTCTTGGATAAATATCCAAAAGTGACGCTGCTGGAATGTACAGGCCAGGTATATGTTTAAGAAACTCTCACTAGCAATGCAGGAGCGGTCCCGTTGCACTGCATGCTTGTCAACACTGGACACTGTCAGTCTTTCTAACTTTAGCCATTGCAGTGGTAGGAAGTGGTATCTCATTATGTTTTTTTTAATGTAATTTTATTGAGATATATTCACATACCATATAATCCACCCAAAGTACACAATCAATGACTCACAGTATCATCATATAGTTGTGCATTCATCACCACAATCAATTTTAAAACATTTTCATTGCTCCAAAATAAAGAAAAAAATAAAAATTAAAAAGAACACCCAAAACATCCCATACCCCTTACCCCTCCCCCCCATTATTTATATATATTTTTGGTCTTTATTTTATTATTCATCTGTAGGGCTTTAAATTAGGGGACAAGGATTTTTTTCAGAAAAGGTAGTTACCAGAGCAAATTGACCAAATGACTTGGGATCTTGCTTTTTAACATTTCAGACCCAGGGAACTCTAATAGGCTAGCTAGCTCACGGGAAAGTTCACTAGTCGGAATGAAGGGAGGGGTGGGTTGTGCAGAAATGTCCTTATTTTTCTGAGTTAAAAATGCCATGTACTTCCTGATTTTGTACATGAATCTAATTTATAAAATCAATATAGACATTTGCAATTAAAAAAGAATATATTTTTACTTCTTACCATTATAAATTCATCATCTTTTGGGCTACAACTTTCAAATATTTATCCATGTGTAGTATTTAATAGCCAAAACAAGATAAATTTGATTACCTCTCATTCATTCCCTCACCATCAGCTATAATTTCAAAAGCCCTTCCAGTGGTTCTTCACAAAACACGACAACCAGGTCTTTGGATTTAAAAATAATTTTTTTTAAACATGCTGATATGACGCAGTAAAGTCCAACTGTTTAAAGAAAATTTACCTACAATTCCGCTAATGATCTTTTGGCTTCCAGGTATTTTGATTACAACAAGCTGAACCATAAGAAAATACATAAGCCGATACACTTCATGAAAAAATAAAATAAAACCCCAGGTTTCCCAAATGCTCATAAGAATCCCTTTCGGCTTTAGAGTAAATATGGTAAAGGTCTCTATTGAGAATAGTTCCTTTAAATTTTTTAATAATGTTTTTCCAAATAGTATATCAAATAAAACGTGCTAATGCTCACCAAATTCAAGATCTCTACCTTCCTAAACCCTTGTCTCGTTAAAATGACGAAATGAGAGATTCCAAACAGGAACGTGGGTATTTGCCATTATTCCCCTCCCCTCCCCTCCCCTCCCCTCCCTTCCCTTCCCTTCCCTTCCCTCAATTCATGCGCAGAGGGCTCCAGGGCACTGACCGGACAGGAGTGTGCCCGAGGACCCACGGAAACACAGGTCCCCACCCGTGGCCCACTTTCCAGGCTCGGGAGCTGCGGCAGGCAGCAGGGCCTGGTGGCAAAGAGCCTCTCCTGTGTTCAAATCCTGCCCCCGGCACTTACTAACTCTGGCCTGGAGCAAGTTTCCAAACCCCTCAAAAGCTGAGTTTCATCTGTGAAATGGGGATACAGGGCTCTCTACCCCTTACCCAGAGTGCTGGGAGGGGGAAATGAGTGGACGGTGAGTACTTGCTCCTATGATTCACCCCATGTTTGTGCCAGTGCCAAGCTCTGTGCAGGCTGCTCAGGCTCTCCCAGGGAATAAAACCACCCCAAATCCTGCCCTCACGGAGCCTGCATTTTAGTGAGAGGAGAGAACAGACATAATAAATGCCTGCTGTGACTAAATGTGTTGGAAGGTGGTCAGTGCTATAAAAAAATAAAGGAAAGAAGGACAGAATCTTTGTTTACCACCCCGCCCCCTCCGCTGGATGCCTTCAGGCTTTTCTCCTTGTCTTAGACATTCTGAAATTTCACGGTGAGTGGCCTTGGGATGGTTCTACCTTCAGCCTCTGTGCTGGGCGCTCCTGGGCCTTCAACCTGGAAGTTCATGTCTACCAATTCTGGGGAAAAGACTCTTGTCTTTGTTTTTTGAGAATTCTTCTCTCTCAATGCTCCATTCTCTCTTTCTGAAATGCCTGTTAACTGAATAGTGAACTCCTGGACTGAGTCTCTGTTCCTAACCTTTCTTTCCCTCTTTTCCATCCCTTTGCCTTTTCACTCTCCTTTCTGGGAAAGGCCTCCATTGTTATCCTCCAACCTGGCTTTCCTTTGCCGATGGCTCCTCCTTGCAGCTTCGGGCTCCCGTCCCCCAGGCGCCAGGCCCTCTCTCATTCCTATGAAGAGGATGATGCAACTGAAGTTTCCGCCTCTCCACGTGGGGTCTTTTCCTTCCATGTTTCCTTTTTTCCCTTAGTTTTTCTTGTCAGCACTGATGACCTGCTAGTATTTAGGAGGGTGGGAATTCTGCGGTGATGGGCAGGGCTCCTCAGGACAGTGGGCTACCCCACTGGGCATCCGGCTGGGCTTCCAGCAGGGTTTCCCCGCCGGGCATCTGGGTTCTCTTTAGATGGCAGAACTGGGGAAAGGGGGACTTGCAATGTCCTGCCCAAAGGAGGTGAGCCTGGCAGAGTCCTGGGAGGCGAACAGGAAAAGGAGGTGAGGAGCCGCACTGTTCCACCTGGAAAAGCCTCACATAATCCTTTACTTTTCAGTGTCCAAGTCCCGCCCTCCACTGTGCCTAACGGCCTTAGCCTAGGGACCCTGGGCTTTACCATTTCCAGAAAACACAACTCGTCACCCGCGTCTGGAGGGGAGCGGCAAGGGGTGAGGGGTGATGGCTGAGGGGCGAGGGATGGCAGACCTGCCTGCAGGGAGCAGAGGCTCCTCAGGGGAGGGGGCACCAACACCCCACTTCCACCCTTTGACATAATTTATTAGGCAAGTTCAGAATTGCCATATTCTCATAAATAGAGCCTTTCTGTCTATTTTCTGAGATATCAGAGATAATCTAAACTTCTTTTGACATAGCCCATTATTTCTTTTTTCTTTTTTGAAGTCCATCATCTTTAGACTTAAGGAATTAACAGGGGTAGGGTGAGGGCTGATGGAAATAGGCCCAGGATTTTTGGCTTCTGGGGGCAGGGCCAGCTACAGCAAACACAGAGATTAAAGGGGGTGGTGGTGATTAGCAGATTTGGTCTTGAACTGCTGGGTGGGGAAGTGGCGTCCCTGGGGGTGGGGAGCAGCATGAAGGAAGCTGGCTGAGAACCAGAGAGTTCCGAGGGGCAGCCCCACCCCTGGGGCTCATGGTTGGAGGGGAAGGGACACAAGGCCCCTGCCCCAGTGCTGAGGAAAAGGCACTTTGCTCAAGTGTCCTCCTGCCCTCCTCACCCCCTCCCTGGAAGACGTGGGATCCTTACCACCTGGCCCTTCAAGGGCCCCGAGGCTGTTTTCGGTTGAGCCTTTGGGAGAAGCTTTTGCTGAACTCATCAGTCCTGATCGTGATGGCACACACAGGCGGGCCTTGACAATCTTCAGACAACAGCCTGCAAAGGGGGCCCTGACACCCAACTCAGCCCAGACCCACTGCAGCAGCAGCCAGTGGAGTTGGCACATGGGGGTGTCACACACATGACTTCCACTGCTTCCAGTGCCACCTGGCGCTGCATCTTCACGATGTTGAAGGGCAGAGTCAGAATGGCTGCCACCATCCCTGAGATGTCTCCAGCCAAAAGGCTGATGCCCACTCAGCTAGCACTTTACCAGCTCACAACTGAATCCGACAGGGCTGAAAAGGGCACATCCTGCAGAACAGAGGGGCCCCAGCCCAGCCACGGGAGTGCCAGCCACCCCGAGCCACCGCAGCTTGGACACAGGTGCCCAGCTCCTGGTATGACCCATGCCAGGGCTGCAGCTCTGTCTGCACCAGCTCCAGGGGCTGATCATAGTCACAGTGCCCAGGAGGCCAGCAGAGACCAGAGGTCAGTGCTTTGGCATGGGAAGGCCTTGAGTTGGTCATCCACGGTGGAGTACACAGTGGTGGCTGGCACGGCCTTCAGTGGAGGGGCCAGGAGGCCACTCCACAGGGTCAGGAGCCCTCGTGCCTTGCGACCTTCACAAAGGCATCCATGGTACCAGTGAGGCGGGTGGGGCCCTGGAACCAGGGGGCCCAGCGGGCACCACTGGGGGATGGGTACAGCTCCAGGACACCGCTGCAGCAGAGGAGGTCCAGAGTCTGGGGGGAGGCGTCAGTTCAGTGGCCACCGAGGGGCACCAATCTTGCAAACACATGTGTCATAAGGAGGGAGGCTACCACAGCCCCTGTGCCTAAGGCCACCGTTTGTTGGGGGGGCTACTGCCCCCTCGTCTTGATCACACATCTTGTTTCTATCAGCTGGAGGCTGAGAAAATGTCCAAATCAAGGCCTCATCAAGGTGATGTTTTCTTCCTGAGACCGGCTGCCGGCGACCCCTGGCTCCTCTGCCACGTGACCAGGCACACGGTGGTGTCTGCTGGTCTCTCCCTTCTCTTCCAGGATTCACTGATTTCAGCTTCTGGCTTCCCTGGCTCTCTTTCTCTACTTATTATTTCTTCTTCCATACTTTCACTTCCAACTTTCCATGTCTTTCAGCTTCTGTGTTTTAGGTGTATCTCTAATAAAGAGCATTTTGTGATTAAAAAAATTCAACTCAAAAATCTCCATCTTCCTTTGTATTCATATTTGTTCTTAAAAAATAGTACTTCTGCATACCCAATTTTAGACTGATGTGTTTTATATCTGTATTTTTGGATTGTCTATTGTTGCATAACCAATTATCACAAACTCGGTGGCTCAAAACGGCACCCACTTACTACTTCCCAGGTCTGGGGGTCAGCGGTCAGCAGGCTCGCCTGGTTCTTAGCTCTGGGTCTCATGAGGCCAAAGCCAGGAGCTGGTCACCTGTGCTCTCAGCTGGAGGCTTCATGCAGCTGCAGGGTGAGGGCCGGTGTCCTGGCTGGCTGTCAGCTGGGGTCTGAGCTCCACTTAGAGGCTCCCCACCTCCAAACCAACAACACCCGCATGGCAAGCTCTTCTTGCCCTCCCAATTGCTGATGTCCTCTTCTGCCACCAGCCAGAAAAAACTGTTGCTCTTAAAGGGCTGGTGTGATTAGATCCGCCTTTTGATTAACTCGATGTCAATTGAGGAGTAACCTTAATTACATCTGCGAAATCTTTTTTGCCATGTAGCCCAACATAATCATAGTGAGACATCTCACAACAATCAAGGCCCTAGGATTAGGGTGTGGAATCCTGCCTACCAAAACTTCAAGTAATGTCACTATTTTCTGGTTTCTCTTGCTGCTGCTGAGAACCATGCTGTCAGCCTAATTGTGCGTCCCTTGTCTTCTCTCTCACTAATAATACTCTGTGGTTTTACTTACAAGTATCTAATGAGTATTTTTTCCCTTCTCCTGCTTAGAATGTGTTTCTCCAGTATCTGTGGCTTCCTTTCTATTGTCAAACCTGGAAAATTCTCAGCCATCATCTTTTCGAACATTCCTTCTCTAGTCTTTCTATTCTCTGGTGTTAAACCTTCTCCTCTGATCCTCCGTGCTTCCAGGTTCTCCTCTGTACTTTCCTTCTCCTTGTTTCGTGGAACTGCAACCTGAGGGACTCCTTCAGACCTTCCTTACAGTTCACTAATCACCTCTTCAGCTATGTCTAATCTGTTTAACCTTTCTATTGAGTTTTTATTACAGTATTTCTCATTTTTCAGTATCTTTAATTTCTTAAATACTTTCCACAATAGTTATTTTATATTCTGTATCCAGATATTCTAGTATCTAAAGACTTCCGGAGTCTAAATCTGCTTTGTTGCTGCTGACTCTTGGTGGTGGTGGCTTCTTTGCCTGTGTATTTCATAACATTTTCTTTAATTGAGATATAATTCACATGCCATAAAAGTCGCCCTTTTAAAGTACCCAATTCAGAGTTGTGCAACCATCAACACTACCTGGTTCCTGAACATTTTTGTCACTCCTAGAAGAGATCCTTACACGCCTCAACCTCCCCTCCCTCTAGTTCCTGGCAACCACCAGCCCACTTTCTGTCTTTACAGATTTGCCTATATGGGACAATTTGTGTAAAGGGGATCATATATGTGGCCTCTTGTGTCTGGCTTCATTAACTTGGCATAATATTTTCAAGGCATATCCATGTGGTAGCATGAATCAGTTCTTCATTTCTTTTTCTGGCTGAATGATATTCTATTGTATGGGTATACCACATTCTATGTATCCATTCATCTGCTGATGGACTTTTGGGTTGTTGACACTGTTTGGCTATTATGAATAATGCTAGTGTGAACATTAGTGTACAGTTTTTTGTTTGAACACCTTTTAAAATTCTCCTGGGTATATACCTGGGATTGAATTGCTGGATCACATGATAATGCTAGTTTAACTTGTTGAAATTTGACTAAGTAACCTCAAGGGAGTTTTTCAGCATGCAGAAGTAAGAGTCTTCTTGTTGCTTTAAAAAAAAAGACAAGAAAAACTATAATGATAATGTGAACCATTGTGTTTTTGTTTTTTTTGTTTTTACTTTTTATTTTTTAGTAGATCTCAGGGCAGACAACCTGCATGGAAAAGAGGAAGACAGTGGCAGTGGCAGTTTCCATAGTTGATGGTAAGAAGAAGAGAAGAGCTTTGAAGCTGCCCCATCTTCAAGCAGCCTGTAAACACGTCTCATGTTGGCAAGCCACAGATGTGTGACTGCCTGCTCTTCTATAGTTACTACACCCACCAAGACTAATCTTAGAATTTTTTCTTTCGTTTTGATGACCTCCTTTGCTAGGTGGGTATTTTTTTCAGAAGGGGTAAAAAGGAAAAAGAAATTGAAAAAAAGACAAGAAAACTAGATAAAGGAGACTTCTGCTCCACTCCTCCCAATTAGAGTCCTGGGGGCACCATATCTCCAAGTACTTCGACACTATTGTAGGTGTGTTTAAAAAGAATACTCTACGAAGCAGGGCACCAAGGCTTGGGGTTGGAAGGCAAACAGGCTTGGGGTCAAATCGTGTTTGAGTCCTAATCACACCCTCGCCATCCACAGCTGTGTCTTTGTGCCTGCTGGATACGTCCACCGGCCTTCCCCCTGGCACGCACTTGGCCTTTTCACCAAAGAGGCTCCCCTAACTTGATGATCCTATATTTCCAGTTGGCTGAGCTCAAAATCTGAGTATTTTTAACTTGTTCTCATCGTAATGAGAACAATGCTCTCTAACCCCAGTCTCTACATATTTGAATCTTGGCTCCATCACTTACCAGCTGTATAGCCTTGGGTAAGTCACTTAATCACTCTGTTTTTCAGCCTTAAAGGAAAACAGGCATAGTAATACCCCCTAACCCACTGGTCCATTGTGAGGATGAAATAATTTATTCCAGGCACAGTGCCTAGGCAAAATTCCCTAAGGCTGGCTGACACTGACGCTGTCCTGTTCGGACCCCATGAGAGTCTCCTCCCAGAGAAGGCCCTCCATGCTCATTACACTGCCCAGGAGTTCTATTGCCTGCAAGGAGGGGGTCCTGTGAGGGAAAGCAGTTACAGCTCGGATTTCAAGGACAAACTAAAAACTGCAAGAACCTGGCAAGCCGAAAGTCACAAAAATTAAGACCAGTCAGAACTTTAAGGAAAAAATGCCACTTCTAGTCCAAGAAAGGCAAATAAAATTCTCTAACTATTGGATATTGTTGTCTGTCAGAAACTTTTAAATTCTTAAATCAATTTTCTAAGAGACTTAATTGTTAATTTTCTCACTGAATCAAAGGGAAATGCAGAAGAGGAACATTAATATAAAACTGAAGTTTGCTTTTTTTAAAATCCAGTTTTATTGAGATATATTTACATACCATATAGTCATCCATAGTGCACAATCAACTGTTCACACTACCATCATATAGTTGTGCATTCATCACCCCAATCTATTTTTGAACAGTTTCCTTGTATCAGAAAAAGTAAAAATAAGAATAAAAAATAAAAGTAAAAAAGAACACCTAAATCATCCCCCACCCTATTTTAACTTTAGTTTTTGTCCCCATTTTCCTACTCATCCATTCACACTAGATAAAGGGAGTGTGATCCACAAGGTTTTCACAATCACACTGTCACCCCTGTAAACTATATTGTTACATAATCATCTTCAAGAGTAACACTTATGTTTATATCTTATCCCACAAAGGGAAAATGGCTATGCATTCCATTTAGCTAAGTTATTTACAAATATTTATATCTAAAGAAAAAAACCCACCTTATTACTGAAGAATCTTTTTACGATTATTGAACCAAAATTTCTTCGGTCTTCATGAGTGGCTACTTCATATTCTGCCTGATTAGAGAGACCGGAAGAAAAACAAAATTAGTTAAGTTTCTTCACTGACTTCATAATGTTTTAAATTCTCTGACTTACAGAATTGATTTGGTACCCTCAGAACAAGAGAGCAAATATACTGATGAAGTATCTACACCTCTTTCATTGGGAAATAAGAGATATGATGGTAAAAAGGCAGTTAATTTTTTAAAAAAGTAAATAAATAACCAAAATAATAACACACACATACACACACAAAGGTTAATAATGTAGTAAATCAATGCTTTCCATAATACTCTCCGTGCCATATGATGTTCTCAGCCATTAAATGTGGCTAAATAAAATGGAATAAAATAAACTTGGACTGTTCTAAGCAATAACATTTTAGAATTAGCATGGCAAAGAATTTAGTTGTGTTTACTTTTATTTTCCAAGACTCCTTTTATTAGTGGAAACTATTGCAAATGACTCTACAGGTAAGGTTAAGCCTGTATTTTTGAATGAATACTTTTTGAACCAGCACTAGTCCTGAGAAATCAAATGAAAAAGGGAAAGAGGACCCCCGCCCCAACAAATTGCTGAACTTAATTTTTTGAATGCCGCTGTTGCTGCTTTGAGCAAACTAGTTCTTTTGTCTCATAATACAAAAAGTACACCTGGAGAAAGAGACAACTGAGGAACTGAAACACTTAAACCAGCCTGCCCTGTCAGTGCCTAAAGGAAAAGACGTCTAATGCATCATAAGTGTTCAATAATTCTTCATTTAACAAATAAATGATAGCAAATTGTGAAAGACCAAAACCCTGTCAGAATGTTCTGGCAAAGTCACAAAAGACTAAAGAAGGGAATTTCAAGAATTTCAACAATGTCAGCGGACATGGCAATTCCAGCAGGGCGAGGCCCGAATGAAGCCACTGGATTTTACAAGTAGGAAGCCTTACAAGAGTAGGGAAGCCAAAAGCCAGAAGGCAGCTGGAGAAAGAAGTGAGGAAACAGGGACAAACTTAGCTGATCTGCCGAACATGTCAGGAGTACTCAAAGATACTCGCGGGCAGGAATCCAACGTCACATTTCATTCTGAACCCCGATTCACAGGCCACCGCCACGGAGGCTCCGGGTCCGCTGGGCTGGTGTCGGAAATAAAGCGGTTCCTGTAAGGGAATAAACGCTCACTCGGTTCTGGAGGAGAAAAGAATTTATTTACAATCTTGCAAGATAGGGCGTCCAGCCAAACACATGGAAGGCTGGCGCGCCAGAGGAAGAGAATGGCGATGTTTAAATCTCCTACTCCGAATTCGCAAGTCCCTCCCGTTTTCCCATTGACTGGGTACTACAGAGGTTACAGCCTATCCGAGAACACTAACTAATTCATCTTTTGAGATTTTAATTTGTACAGCCAATCCCAGAGAGCCAACTAGCTCATTATTGAGATTTTGAACTGATCAGCCTATCCCCCTCAAATTTTTATTTTTTTTTGCTGTGAGTTCCCACCTCTGATATTACCTCATATCTCTTTACATTCCAGTAACTATGGTTACTTTTCCATATAAGGAGCAGGCAGATTCTCTCTTCTCTTTGTCTGGGGCTTGTTTAAACTGGTTTTGCCTCCATTTCCCTTATTCCATGCTGTCTCTATGTGAAAACTAAACTTATCCCTTTCTTACAGCTGGCGACCCCATCAGGACCAGTTTTACGTTCTGTGTTCAAGGGCACTGCGCGCACCACAACTTGTAACTAATGGGCTGTTTACTCAGACAATCTGAAAATTTAATCTCTGGGGTTTCTGAATGGCATGATACTGTGATGGTCTTTTTCTTTTCTTTCAAATTAGAGAAATTGTAGGTTTGCAGAAATATGTACAAATGACAGCATTCCCATATATCCCCTCTTGTTGGCACTTTGCATTAGTGTGGTACTTTTGTTACAAACGATGAAAGAATATTAAAATTGAACTAACTATAGTCCAGAGTTTACATTAGGGTATATATTTTTCCCCATTTACCACCCTATTATGAACACCTCGAATTAGTGTGGTACATTTGTTATAATTCATGAAAGAACATTCTTATATTTGCACTCTTAACTATAGTCCATGGTTTACGATAGGGTTCACTGTATTATACACTTTCATGTTTTATTTTAAATTTTTATGATAGTAAAATATATGTGATCTAAAATGTCCTCTTTTAGCCACATTCACATATATAATTCAGAGCTGTTAATTACACTCACAATAATGTGCTACTATCACCACCATCCATATCCAAAACCGGACAATCAACCTAAATAGAAATTCTGTATGAACTGAGCATCAACTCCCCATTCTCTACCCCCAACCCAGCCCCTAGTAACCAATATTCTAGATTCCAACTCTATGGGTTTGCTTGTTATAATTAGTTTGTATCAGTGAGATCATACAATATTTGTTCTTTTGTGTCTGACGTACTTAACCCAACACAATGTCCTCCAGGTTATCCATGTTGTTGCACGTATCAGGACTTCATTCCTTCTTACTGCTGAAAAATATCCCATCATATGTATGCATCACATTTTGGTTATCCATTCATTGGCTGTTGGACACTCGGTTTACTTCCATCTTCTGACAATTGTGAATAATGTCACTATGAACATTGGTGTGAAAATACTTGTTCGAGTCCCTGTCTTCAATTATTTTGGGTATGTACCTAGCAGAGGGATTAGCAAGTCATATGGGAATCCTACACTTAGCTTTCTGATGACCTGCCAAACTCTCCTCCACAGTGGCTGCACCATTTTACATTCCCCCCAGCAATGGATGAGTGTTCCTATTTCTCCACATCCTCTCCAACACTTGTCATTTACAGTTTTTTCAACAGCAGGCATTCTAATGGGTGTGAAATGGTATCTCCTTGTGGTTTTTGATTTGCATTTCCCTGGTGGCTGATGATGTTCAGCATCCTTTCATGTGCTTTCCGGTTATTTGCATTTCATCTTTGGAGAAATGTCTATTCAAGTCTTTTGCCCATTTTTAAATTGGGTTGTTTGTGTTTTTATTAATGAGATACAGGATTTCTTTACATAGTCTGAATAAGAAACCCTTATTGGATACGTGGTTTTCACATAATTTTTCCCATTGAGTAGGTTGTCTTTTCACTTTTCATGATAAAGTCCTTTGATGCACAAAATTTTTTAATTTTGAGGGGATCCTATTTATCTATTTCTTCTTTGGTTCCCTGTGTTTTGGGTATAAAGTCTAAGATATGATTGCTTAACACAAGATCTTAAAGATGCTTCCCTACATTTTCTTCTAGGAGTTTTATGGTCCTGGCTTTTATATTTAGCTCTAACATTCATTCTAAGTTAATTTTCATATATGGTGTAAGATAGGGGTCCTCCATCACTGTTTTGCACATGGATATCAAGTTCTCCCAGAACCATTTGTTGTAAAGACCATTCTTTTCCAATTGAGTGGACTTGGCAGCTTTGTTAAAAATCAAATGGCCAGAAATGTGAGGGTCTATTTCTGTACTTTCAATTAGATTCCACTGGTAAGTATATCTATCCTTGGTGCCAGTGCCATGCTGTTTTGACCACTGTAGCTCTGTAATATGCTTTAAAGTCAGGAAGTGAGTCCTTCAACTTCGTTCTTTTTCAACATGTATTTGGCTAACTCTTTCAAATAAATCTAATTGGCTTTTCCATTTCTGCAAAGTATGCAGTTGAATTTTGATTAGGATTGTGTTAAATCGGTAAATAATTTTGCATCAAAGTGACATCTTAATGATATTTAGTCTCCCAATCCACGAACACAGAATGTTCTTCCATTTATTTTGGTCTTCTTTGACTGCCACCCAGTCTAAGGGATGAAATGCTAGTTGCCCATGGTGTGAAGGAAATTTGACATGACCACTGTCACAAAGATGAAAGGGCCCTTGTCTTTGTTTGGGGACCTCAGCCCTGGGGAGGCTATCTACTCCCAGAACATCATGGCTGCAGCTTCTATTGCCAATAGTTTAAAAAGTTCTCGTGATCCAGTTGGCTTGGATGAAATGTTGGTGGATGATACTGGAGATGTAACCATTACTATTGATGTGCATGCATCCTGAAGTTACTAGTGGTAGTACAGCTAAAGTTCTTTGTGAGCTGGCTTATCTGCAAGATGAAGAAGCTGGAGCTGTTACCACCTCAGTGGTTGTTATTGTAGAAGAACTTCTAAAAAGTGCAGATGAACTAGTCAAACAGAAAATTCATCCCGTATCAGTTATTAGTGGCTACTGACTTGCTTGAAAGGAAGCAGTATGTTCTAGCAGCAAGAAGCCTAATTAACACAGACGAACCTGGAAGAGATTGCCTGATTTATACTGCTAAGACATCTATGTCTTCCAAAATCATTGGAATTGATGGTGATTTCTTTGCTAATATTGTAGCAGATACAATACCTACCCTTCAGTACACAGATATAAGCGGCCAGCCTCGCTATCCAGTCAATTCTGTGAATGTTCTGAAAGCCCATGGGGGGAAGTTAGATGGAGACTGTGCTGACCAGTGGCTGCCTAGTAAGATCGCAGGGCGTGCCCAAGAGAACTGTTAATGCAAAAATTGCTTGCCTTGACTTCAGCCTGCAGAAAACAAAAAATGAAGTTTTGTGTACAGGTGTTCATTACAGACCCTGAAAAACTGGACCAAATTAGACAGAAAGATCATATATCATCAAGGAGAGAATTCAGAAGATCCCAGCAACTGGTGCCAATGTTATTGTAATCACTGGTGGAATTGATGCTACATGTCTGAAGTATTTTGTGGAGTCTAGTGTTATGGCAGTTAGGAGAGTTTTTAAAACGGACCTTAAAAGCATTGCTAAAGCTTCTGGAGCGACTAGTCTTTCAACCTGGCCAATCTGGAAGGTGAAGAAACTTTTCAAGCTGCAATGCTGAGACAAGCTGAAGAGGTGGTGCACGAGAGGATTCGTGATGATGAACTGATTTTAATCAAACACTAAGCCTCATACATCTGCATCAATTATTTTTTTTCTACATTTATAAACCATTTATTTTACATTTTTCAGTGTTCACGTTAGTGGTAACATATAGTATTTTTCTTTTTGTGCCTGGCTTATTTCACTCAGCATTATGTCTTCAAGGTTCATCTGTGTTGTCATATGTTTCATGACATCGTTCCTTCTCACTGCTATGTAGTATTTCATCATGTGTATATACCACATTTTATTTATCTACTCATCTGTTGAAGGACATTTGGGTTGTTTCCATCTCTTGGCAATTGTGAATATTGCTGCTATGAACATTGGTGTGCAGATATCTGTTCGTGTCACTGCTTTCAGATCCTTCCGGTATATACTGAGACATGCGATTGCTGGATCGAAGGGTAACTCTATATCTAGTAGTCTAAGGAACTGCCAGACTCTTTCAGAGTGGCTGAACCATTATACAGTCCCACCAACAATGAATAAGAGTTCCAGTTTCTCCACATCCTCTCTAGCATTTGTAGTTTCCTGTTTGTTCAATGGCAGCCTTTCTAATTGCTCTGAAATGGTATCTCATCGTGGTCTTAATTTGCATCTCCCTAATAGCTGGTGAAACTGAACATTTTCTCATGTGTTTTTTGTTCATTTGTATTTCCTCTTCAGAGAACTGTCTTTTCACATCTTTTGTCCATTTTATAATTGGGCTGTCTGTAGAATTGTCGTTGAGTTGTAAGACTTCTTTATATATGCAAGATATCAGTCTTTTGTCAGAAACATGGTTTCCAAATATTTTTTCCCATTGAGTTGGCTGCCTCTTCACCTTTCTGACAAATTCCTTTGAGGTACAGATGCTTTTAAGTTTGAGGAGTTCCCATTTATCTATTTTTTCTTTTGTTGCTTGTGTGTTGGGTATAAGGTCTAGGAAGTGACCTCCTAATACAAGGTCCTGAAGATCTTTCCCTACATTATCTTCTAAGAGTTTTATGGTACTGTCTCTTATGTTGAGGTCTTTAATCCATTTTCAGTTAATTTTTGTGTAGGGTGTGAGGTGGGGGTCCTCTTTCATTCTTTTGGATATGGATATCCAGCTCTCCCAGCCCCATTTGTTGAAGAGACTGTTATGTCCCAGTTCAGTGGCTTTGGGGGCCTTATCAAAGATCAGTCAACCACAGATCTGAGGGTTTATTGCCAAATTCTCAATTCGATTCCAATGATCAAGATGTCTATCTCTGTGCCAATACCATGCTCTTTTGACTACTGTGGCTTTATGATAAGCTTCAAAGTCAAGGAGTGTCAGTCCCCCTGCTTAGTTTTTCTTTTCTAAAATGTTTTTAGCAATTCGAGGCATCTTCCCCCTCCAGATAAATTTGATAACTAGCTTTTCCAAGTCTGTGAAGTAGGTTGTTGGAATTTTGATAGGGATTGCATTGAATCTGTAGATGAGTTTGGATAAAATTGACATCTTTATGACATTTAGCCTTCCTATCCATGAACATGGAATATTTTTCCATCTTTTTAGATCCCTTTCTATTTTTTCAGTAGAGTTATCTAGTTTTCCTTGTATAGATATTTTACATCTTTGATTAAGTTTATTCCTAGGTACGTGATTTTTTTTAGTTGCTATTGAAAATGTTATCTTTTTCCTGAGTGTCTTTTCAGTTTGGTCATTTCTAGTGTATAGGAACATTACTGACTTACGTGCATTAATCTTGTATCCTGCTACTTTGCTAAATTTGTTTATTAACTCTAGTAGTTGTGTCATCAATTTCTCAGGGTTTTCCAGATACAAGATCATATCATCTGCAAATAATGACAGTTTTACTTCTTCCTTTCCAATTTGGATGCCTTTTATTTCTTTGTCTTGCCGGATTGCCCTGGCTAGCACTTCTAGCACAATGTTGAATAACAGTGGTGATAGCGGGCATCCTTGTCTTGTTCCTGATCTTAGAGGGAAGGCTTTCAGTCTCTCACTATTGAGTACTATGCTGGCTGTGGGTTTTTCATATATGCCCTTTATCATATTGAGGACGTTTCCTTCAATTCCTACCTTTTGAAGTGTTTTTATCAAAAAGGGATGTTGGATTTTGTCAAATGCTTTTTCAGCATCTATTGAGATGATCGCTTGATTTTTCCCTTTTAATTTGTTAATGCATTGACTTACATTGATTGATTTTTTTATGTTGAACCATCCTTGCATGCCTGGAATGAACCCCACTTGGTCATGGTGTATGATTTTTTTAATGCGTCTTTGGATTCAATTTACAAGTACTTTGTTGAGAATTTTTGCATCTATATTCTCTATATTCATTAGGGAGATTGGCCTGTAGTTTTCCTTTCTTGTAGCATCTTTACCTGCTTTTGGTATTAGAGTGATGTTAGCTTCATAAAATGTGTTAGGTAGTATTCCATTTTCCTCAATGTTTTGAAAGAGTTTGAGTAAGACTGGTGTCAGTTCTTTTTGCAAAGTCTGGTAGAATTCCCCTGTGAAGCCATCTGGCCCTGGGCATTTATTTGTGGAAGCTTTTTGATGACTGACTGGATCTCTTTGCTTGTGATTGGTTGGCTGAGGTTTTCTATTTCTTTTCTGGTCAGTCTGGGTTGTTCATGTGTTTTCAGGAAATTGTCCATTTCCTCTACATAAACTAGTTTGTTGGCATAGAGTTGTTCATTGTATCCTCTTACAATTTTTAAAATTTCTTTGGGATCCACAGTAATGTTACCTCTCTCATTCAGTATTTTGTTTATTTGGGTCTTCTCTGTTTTTGATTTTGTCAGTCTACTATAGGGGCTTGTCAATCTTGTTGATCTTCTCAAAGAACCAACTTTTTGTGTTATTTATTCTCTCTATTGTCTTTTTATTCTCTATGTCATTTATATCTGCTTTAATCCTTGTTATTTCTTTTCTTCTACTTGGTTTTGGATTAGTTTGCTGTTCATTTTCTAGCTTCTTCAGTTGCTCCATTAGTTCTTTGATTTTGGCTCTTTCTTCCTTTTTAATGTATGCATTTAGAGCTATAAATTTTGCCCTCAGTACCGCTTTTGCTGCACCCCATAGGTTTTTATTTATTTATTTATTTTTTATTGAGATTGTTCACATAGTATACAACTATCCAAAGATCCAAAGTATACAATCAATTGCCCATGGTACCATCATACAGATGTACATCCATCAACACAATTAATGTTTTTTCAATTTTTAGAATATTTTCATTACTCCAGATAAGAAATAAAGACAGAAAAGGGAAACTCAGATCCTCCCATATCCGTAACCATGCCCCCCTCCATTATTGATTCATAGTTTTGGTATAGTACATTTGTTACTGTTGATAAAAGAATTTTAAAATTCTACTAACTGTAGTACATGGTTTGCAATAGGCACATATTTTTTCCTATATGAGGCTCTATTATTAACGTCAAATTATAGTGTCATACATTTGTTCTAGTTCATGAGAGAGATTTCTAATATTTGTATAATTAATCACAGACATTGTCCACCACAAGATTCACTGTTTTATACATTCCCATCTTTTACCCTCCAACTTTCCTTCTGGTGACATGTGTGACTCTGAGCTTACCCTTTCCACCACCTTCACACACGGTTCAGCACTGTTAGTTATTTTCCCAACATACTACCATCACCCCGTCCATTTCCAAACATTAAAGTTCACCTTACTTGAACATTTTGCTCATAATAAGCAACCACTCCCCATTCTTTAGCCTCATTCTATATCCTGGTAACTTATATTTCATGTCTATGAGTTTACATATTATAATTAGTCCATATCAGTGAGACTCTGCAATATTTGTCCTTAGGTGGCAGTCTTATTTCACTCAATATAGTGCCCTCAAGGTTTCTTCATCAACCCATTTCTTTTAAGATGGTTTGGTTCACACACCATACATTATGTCCTAAGTAAACAGTCGTTGGTTCCCTGTATAGTCATGTATTTATGTATTCAGCACCATCACCACTATCTATATAAGGACATCTCCATTTCTTCCACAAAGATGGAGAAAGAGTCAAAGAGGCAGAGAGGTAAAAGAAAAAGAAAAGAGCAAGAGAGAAAAAAAAAACACACAAACAAACAAAAAACAAAACGATGGCTAGAAAGCGACAAAAGGAAAGATAGCATTAACCTGAAGTAGAAGAAAGAGTCAGACAACATTACCAATGCCAGGAGTCCCATACCCTTCCCCTATTCCCCACTCCACCCCCCCACAAGCATTTAGCTTTGCTATATTGCCTTTGTTACATTAAAGGAAGCCTAATACAATGTGTCTGTAAATTATAGTCTCTAGTTTGCATTGATTGTATTTTTCCCCCAATCCCACCCTATTCTTAACATCTTGCAATGTTGACATTCATTTGCTGTACCTCACGTAAAAACATATTTGTACCTTTTATTATAATCGTTGAGCACCCTAGGTTTTCCTGAGTTATACAGTCCCAGTCTTTATCATTCATCTTTTGTTCTGGGGTCCCACATGGTGCTGGACTTCCTCTTTCAACCAATACTCACAGTCATCTTTATTCAGTCGCACTTACATTCTGTGCTACTATCTCCCAAAATTGTTTTCCAAACCTCTCACTCCTGTCTTTTCTTTTCTGTCTGCAGTGCTTCCTTTAGTGCTTCCTCTAGAGCAGGTATCTTGTTCACAAACTCTGTCATTGTCTGTTTGTCAGAGAATACTTTAAGCTCTCCTCATATCTGAAGGATAGTTTTGCAGGATATAGGATTCTTGGTTGGTGGTTTTTCTCTTTCAGTATCTAAAATATTTCACCCCATTTCCTTCTTGCCTCCATGGTTTCTGTTGAGAAATCTGCAAATGGTCGTGTCAAGCTTCCTTTGTATGTGATGGATCACTTTCCTCTTGCTGCTTTCAGGATTCTCTCTTTATCTTTGATGTTTCATAATCTGATTAAGTGTCTTGGCGTAGGCCAATTCAGATCTATTCTGTTTGGGGTACACTGTGCTTCTTGGATCCGTAATTTTATGTCTTTCATAGGAGATGGGAAATTTTCATTGATTATTTCCTGTATTATTGTTTCTGCCCCTTTTTCCCTTCTCTTCTCCTTCTGGGACACCAATGACACATAGATTCCTGCTTTTCGTTTTGTCCTTAGTTCCCAGAGATGTTGCTCACATGTTTCCATTCTTTTCTCTATCTGTTTTGTGTGTAGGCTTTCAAGTGCCTTGTTCTCCAGTTCCCGACTGTTTCCTTCTGCCTCCTGAGATCTGCTGTTGTATGCTTCCAATGTAACTTTCATCTCTTGTGTTGTGCCTTTCATTTCCATAGATTTGGCCAGTTGGTTTTTCGAACTTTCAATTTCTACCTTATGTAAGCCCAGTGTTTTCATTATACAGTTCAGGTCTTTTGCCATATCTTCCCTAAACTTTTTGAATTGACATTATTAGTTGTTTCAATTCCTGTATCTCAGTTGAAGTGTAAGTTTGTTCCTTTGACTGGGCCATGACTTTGTTTTTCTTAGTGTAGGTTGTAGTTTTCTGTTGTCTAGGCATGGTTTCCTTGGTTATCCAAATCAGGTTTTCCCAGACCAGAACAGGCTCAGGTCCCAGAGGGAAGAAATATTCAGTATCTGGTTTCCCTGAGGGTGTGTCTTAGAAAACTGACACACCCTGTGAGGCCTCACGTCACTGTGCCTTTCCGCCCAGCAGGCAGTGCCTGGCAGCCTGTAAGTCCAGACTGGTGTAAGGAGGTGTGGCCCGTGGCTGTTTTCCCTCAGGCTCTGGGGTCTGGTTCTGAATGGAAGGCAGGTAGTAGAGGTGGGCCCCACCCCTTTCCTCTTAGGAAAAATAACCCCACTAGGGAGAGGTCATTAGCATTTGAATAGTCTCTCTGCCTGTGCTATCTCCACCCTTGGGAGATCTGAAAATGGGATCTGAAAATGGCTGAGGCTTTCTCCACTGAGCCAAAACAGGGACAGAAAGCCTCCTTCAGGGCCAGTCTGCACCCACCCGCCGGATCTCCAGGTCAGTCATCATCCAAAGTCTCTGTCTGCTTGTTGGGGATTCGTAGCTCGTAGTGAGCAGTCCACGTTTGTTAATTAAAGCACCAGCTGGAGCTAAGCTGAGCTATATTCACTTGCTCAGAGAGAGCTGCTCTCCAGCACCACTAGACTTTGCAGTTCGGGCCATGTGGGGAGGGGGCTCCCAGCTTGGATCCGCAGTTTTTACTTACAGATTTTATGCTACGATTGCGGGCATTCCTTCCAATTCAGGCTGGTGTATGATGAGTAGACGGTCATGTTTGTCCCCCCGCAGTTATTCTATTTACTAGTTGTTTATTAGTTGTTCCAGGGGGACTAACTAGCTTCCACTCCTCTCTATGCCACCATCTTAGATCCTCTCCTCTATAATATTGATTTTTAGGATCTGACATAGCTTCCAATTCTCAGAAGAAGAAGGAAGAGTAAGTGACTATGGAGGGGGAAAAGGAAATGCTGCAGTTTTACAGCATCTTCATAAAACCTTACTACAAGACGTCAGTAGTGAAGAATGTAAGTGGAAACTTCAATCTGCCCTATTAGCTCTGTACACTCCTCATAGTGTGAGGAATGTAATACATCATTTTAACATTATCTTTATTGTAACTAAGACTAACCAACTGTGCCAGTTTGAATATATTGTCTCCCCCAAATGCCATTATTTTTGATGTAATCTTGTGTGGGCAGACGTTATCAGTGTTGATTAGACTGTAATTCTTTGAGTGTTTCTTTGGAATGTGCCCCACCCAGCTGTGGGTGATGACTCTGATTGGATGATTTCCATGGAGGTGTTGCTCCGCCCATTCGGGGTGGGTCTAAGTTGATCAGTGGAGCCATATAAATGAGCTGACAAACAGAAGGAACTCAATACAGCTGTGAGTGACATTTTGAAGAGGAGCTACAGCCAAGAGGGATACTTTGAAGAAAGCACAGGAGCTGCAGATGAGAGATAGTTTGAAGACAGCTGTTGAAAACAGACTCTT
This sequence comes from Choloepus didactylus, assembly GCF_015220235.1. Lineage (NCBI taxonomy): Eukaryota > Metazoa > Chordata > Mammalia > Pilosa > Megalonychidae > Choloepus > Choloepus didactylus. The sequence continues at coordinate 3,256,528 of NC_051309.1, read as the reverse complement.
GCTCCAGAGAAGCTAAGAGAGGACAAATGCTGCAAGAGCAACTGAGAGTGACATTTTGAAGAGGAGCTTTAGCCTAGGGAGGAACGTCCTGGGAAAAAGCCATTTTGAAACCAGAACTATGGAGCAGACACCAGCCACATGCCTTCTCAGCTAGCAGAGGTTTCCCAGACACCATTGGCCATCTTCCAGTGAAGGCACCCGGTTGCTGATGTGTTACCTTGGACACTTTATGGTCTTTAGACTGTGACTTTGTAACCAAATAAACCCCCTTTTATAAAAGCCAATCCATCTCTAGTGTTTTGCATTCTGGCAGCATTAGCAAACTAGAACACCAACTTAGTCTGAAATATGTGTGTATAATATGTGCAGAAGAGTTTCTGGATAGAAAATATTTGTTTTATGATAACGATCCAAATTCCTAGTGCTTCCTTCCAATAAAAATGGGATATAGTACCCAGGTTACTATTCAAGAGTTGAAAAGACATTTAATAAATTGTCATGATGTACACTTTGCCTTGCCATCACCTATTTCTTCTAGTAAGAGCTCTAGTAGATATAAGAACACCCAACCAGGCACCGAGCTCTGCAAACAAGCACGACTGGCTCCTGATATCAGGCCCATATATCCTGGCAACAACTCTGTTTCCTCGGCCAAGCAAGCTGCCATGTCTGCTGGGCATTCTGATCTGCTAGAATACCTATGCAGCAAGGAGGGAGATCCTACACCCATCGCCATGGAGGAGATCTTCCAGGACGACAATCTCAATAGCCTTCAACTCACTGGGACTTTGGGATGTGGTAATGACTTTGAACCCACATGGAACTTTGATTTTTCTTTGCTGTAAAAATGCCACTTGGTGTAGTGAAAAGTTTAAATCTAAATGTAATCCTAAACAATGTTTTGCTGTATATTGTAATTACTGATTTTAGAACTTCCTCAAAGAGGGGAACAAAGTAATTATATGGCATTTGGATTTCAGTCACCCTGAATTAGATAAACCAGTAACAGAATACTGTAAATATCCTTTAGATTTTAATCCAAGTATAAGAACTCTACTGTCAGAACATATGGATAATGCAGTCCGTATTTTGAATAAATGGGCTACTGACCCTAATTGAATACATCCGACACATGGGTATGGCCAATTTCTGAAAGGGCAAGAATTTCAGAGAGCAATGTTGATTAGCCCAATGGAATGAACGTAGGAGAACAAGGAGATCCAGACATTAAACAAATTAATGATGGAATTAGTTATATAGAATTTGGAGAGAAAAGGTCAGCAGGAGAGGGTGTCACAGGATAATATCTCTAATGAGGAATCTAATGATGAGGATACTTACTCCTTCTATGCTGCGCTAATATTTTCTGTTCTAATAGTAAAGAACCAGTTATTCCTTCTGATATAGAAGCATATTTAACAGAATGTTTACTTAAAAACACTAAAGTACAATTTCCAAATAATAAAAAGTGGATAGACCTTACTATAATAACTGGGACAGATGTTTCATATCCTTCAAGTCCCATATTAGAAAGTTATACTGAAGGAGAAGCTAAACAGTTAAAAGAGCTGTGAATATTTCCAAGAGAGCAGAAAGGCCCTCTCAACCTTCTTAGATACAGATAACATGTAATCACCTCGTCCTCTGTAAAAACAGGATGGGCTGCAGCTGTTACTTTAATCATAGAGAAGTCGTAAATAAGGTGGCAAGGTTGAATACAGTCCTAGTCAAATATATGTTTATCAATACGATGTAATGGCTAAACTAATCAATAGAATAAAATAAGAAAAACTATATTAATCAGTTAGAAACAAGTAATAGTAATCTCTTTTCTAATTTTTAGTCTTTATACAAGTAAAATTATGTTATATTACTCTTACAGAAATCATAGCTTAACTAATAAAAATACTATCAGTAGAGTTTTAAAGATATCTAAGGCTAAGTCTCTGATAATGTGGATACTGTCCTTTGATTCTGAACCCAGCATGGATTGAGATACTTCACTTTGTAAGACATTAGTGTTCATAAATCATCATTTAATGTAAAAATAGAATATGATTTGACTGAATTAAACCAAAAGTGCTATAAATTCTCTGTAACTGAAACAAGGGGAAGCTCTCTGATCTCATGTTCAGCTACATCTTGAGGAGTGGGGGTTCCCAGGCTTGGTAATGTATCAATTAATGTTTACATTGTAAACTTTTTCCTTTTACCTTAAGTGCTCCTTTAGTAACAATGTGTTAAAAGTGAATTCTTGTCTTGAGTGCTCTTTACTTTTAAACTTAATTGAGTGGGAGGTTGCTTGAAAGAAGCCCAAACCGACTGAATCATGACCTGATTTGGCTCAGGCCTTTTATAACAGAGATCATAGGTTTCAGGTGTAAAGAGATGAACCCCTGACACCATCCTATTCTTTATCCAATTTTGTCCCCATTTTTCTACTCATCTGTCCATATACTGGATAAAGGGAGTACGAACCACAAGGTTTTCAGAAAATCACACATTGACACTGTGCAAGCTACAAAGTTATGTAATCATCTTCAAGAATCAAGGTCACTGGGTTGCAGTCTGACAGCTTCAGGTATGTCCCTCTAGCCATTTCAACACACTAAAGACTAAAAAGTAATACCTATATAGCGCATAAGAATACCCTCCAGAGTGACCTCTCAACTCCATTTAAAATCTCTCAGCCACTAGAACCTTATTTTGTTTCATCTCTCTTTCCCCTTTTGGTCATGAAGATCCTCTCAGTCCCACAGTGCCGGGTCCAGGCTTATCTCCAGGAGTCGTTTTCCGCATTGCCAGGGAGGATTTACACCCCTGGGTGCCATGTTCCACGTAGAGGGGAAGGTAGTGAGTTCTCCTGCTGAGTGGGCTTGGGGCGGGGGGGTGTCACATCTGAGCAACAAAGAGGCTCTCTGGGAGAGACTCTTAGGCACAATTATAAGCGGGCTTAGCAACCAGCCTCACAAGGGAAAGTCCCCAGATCGAGGGCTCAGCTCACTAAATTGGCAGTCCTCAATGTTTACGGTAAAATCAGCAATAACCCAGGTGGGGAAGTCCAACACCTCCACATTTCTCCCCAGTTCCTCAAGGGGCCCCACAAATACACTTTTACTCTCTGCCCATATCACTCTGGGATGTATCGGGATTTCACCCCAGCCTGCAGAAACTCATCAAATCCCAACTCCCTTTCATGGCTCCATGCACCTATGGCGTTCAAGCAAACCGATCGTACGGGTTTAATTATCTAGTGTGCTACAGAAAATATAAATCCTGCACCAAATAAACATCTCCTCCCTTGATCTCACACAAAAATTGTAGTTTTAAAACCCAGTCAATATCGTCCTTTACCCTTGGGCCTGATTTGCCTTAGTCCTACCCATATCCGCTTCATTCATATATCTAATTGAAGTCTGAACTCTTTTTCAGCTCTTTCAACAGTTGCCTTATGGGGTAATACTGACATTCATAACTGCCAAGCTCTAGCTCCAAGTCTTGGATGTCACACAAATACCCAAAGTTCCAGAGATTGATCAGGTCATACACAAGGAGCTCAGCATCTCAGGATTTAGAGATAACCATTACAACTCAGGAATAGACGTGACTGCTATAAGAGTTTACAATCTAGGGACCGTTACAATAAGCATTCCCTTGATAAGCTGTGCTCTAAGAATCAGTTCTCAGAGTTTACATATTATCGTTAGTCCATATTTGTGAGGCATTATAGAGTCTGTCCTCTTGTTTCTGGCGTGCTTCACTCAAAATGCTGTCCTCAAGATCCATTCACCTGGTTGGTGTTTCACAGCTTCATTCCTTCTTGCAGCCACTCAATGTTCTATTGTGTGTGTACACCACAGTTTCCCATCCTGTTCATCAGTCAATGTACCCCTTAGATAACCTCTGTCCATTGCAAATCGTGAATACTGCCGCCGTAAACACCAGTGTGCAAATGTCCATTCGTGTCCCTGTTCTCAGACTTGCCAACTATATACCCCATAGTGAGGCTGCAGGACCTTGTGACACCCATTCTACTTCCCCACCAACAGTGAACACACATAGCTCTCTCTCCAAGTTCTCTCCAGCACTTGTGTCCCTCTGTTTATTTTTTTCCCCTGAAATTTTATAGGGATATATTCAAATACCATACAATCATCCACAGTGTACAATCAATTGTCTACAGTATCATCATATAGTTGTGCATGTCACCACAATTAGCACTTACATATATTCATTACTCAAAAAAAGAACTGAAACAAAATAATAATAAAAAGGATAAAAGTAAAAGTAAAAAAAAAAAAAGATAAAATATAGCCACAAAGATTGAGGAAGAGGTGAAAAGAGTAAAAAGATAAAAGAAAAACAAAAGGAAAGAAAAAAATGGCAACTAAAAAGCCACAAAAGAAAAGGTAAAATTAACATAAAATACAATAGAAAAGTCAGACAACAACACTAATGTCAAGAATCCTACACCCCTCCCCCATGTCCCCTCTTATAGGCATTTAGCTTTCATGTATTGCCTTTGTTACAATTAAAGAAAGCATATTGCAATGTTGCTGTTAACTTAAGACTCTAGCGTTCATTGATTCTATTTTTCCCTGAATACCACCCTATTTTTAACACCGTGCAAGGCTGACATTCATTTGTTCTCCCTCGTGTAAAAACATATTTGTACATTTTATCACAATCATTAACCGCTCTAGGTTTCACTGGGTTATACAGTCCCAGTCTTTATCTTCTATCTTTCCTTCTGGTGTCCCACATGTTCCTAACCTTCCTCGTTCAACCATATTCACAGTCATCTTTGTTCTGTATACTTACAACATGGTGCTACTTCTCCAAACATTGTGTTCTAAGCCTCTCATTCCTGTCTCTTCCTGTCTGTAGCACTCCCTTTAGTATTTCCTGTAGATCAGGTATCTTGTTCACAAACTCTCTCATTGTCTAGTTTGTCTGAGAATCTTTTAAACTCTCCCTCATATTTGAAGGACAGTTTCGCTGGATATAAAACTCTGGTTGGCAGTTTTTCTCTTTCAGTATCTTAAACATATCATACCACTTCCTTCTTGCCTCCATGGTTTCTACTGAGAAATCCACACATAGTCTTATCAAGCTTCCCTTCTCACTTTTCCTAGTGTGAGTTGTAGTTTTCTGTTGTTGAGGCATCTGGTTTCCTTGATTACCCCAAACAGATTTTCCCAGACCTGATGCGCCCAGGTCTCAGGAGGAGGCTGCGTTCAGCGTCAGGTTTCCCTGAGGGTGGGACCCAGCAGGTTGTCAGACTTTCCCGTGAGGTATCTAGACTCTGTGCTTTCCCCATCCAGCCCAGCAAGTGGCACATGTCAGCCCACAGCTCCCCACTGGTGTAAAGAGGTGGGGTCCCTTTAATTCACAGTAGACCCTGTCCTGGCCAGGGCCAAGGGTGTCAGGAGCCAAGCTTAAGTTGTTACTGATTTGTTTGTTTTCCCCCAGGCCCTGGGGTCTGAGTTCTCTGAGGGCAGCCACTTGGGCTGGTCCCACCCCCATGTTCTTAGGGAAGATACACCCCCAATGGAGTTATCTTCTCCACTTGAATTCCTCCTTTGTCTCTCTGGTTCTGTAAAGCCCCCCTTGCCTGGGTCAGCATGGAATTGAAGATGCCCGAGGCTTTCTCCAATGTGCTGCTTGGAACAACAGAACAAAAATGGCAAAAGAGCAAAAGCCCCTTATCAGAGCCAGTCCCAGCCCCTCAGTTTTGCTGGTCTACCGGAGGTGGTACCCGGTTTTCTGTGCCCCTTTCCTTGGAACACAGCATCTTCCAGTATTCTGAGCTCAGCCATCTCCAGAAGCCTCTGTTCTTATTTATTTGTGTATTTTTTCCCGTCAGCCCTGCCTCCTCCCTGATGGAAGGAACCTGCTTCCCTTCCTGTTCCGTACAATCATCTGTGCTTGTAGCTTCTAATCAGTAGTCCAAATTTGTTAATTAAAACTATAATTGGAGCTTGGTTGAGTTACTTTCCCTGTAACCTGTTTCTTTTTTCCAAAGGGCAGTGTTTCAGCTCGGCCTGCCCTGTCCTAGGGGGCTGGGGTGCCGATTCCGGGTTTGCAGAGCTTTACTTAAGATTCTGTGCTACAATCTGAGTCACTCCACCCATTCCAGGTTGGTGTACAATGTGTGTGCATTCACGGATGTCTCCCAACAGTTGTTCCAGATTATTTACTGGTTGTACCTGGTTATTTACTAGTTGCTCTAGAGGACTAACTAAATTCTATACCTCTCTATGCCGCCATCTTGCTCTGCCCCCTCTAAACAGATTTTTAAAAGCTTGGTTTTAAAAATGCTATGTCAGGAAAAAAATGCATAAAAGACTTGCTATAACACAGTCCTCTGCATATAATAAGTACTCGGTACATATTTTCTGCTTTAAACAGCCCAGACCTAAGCTGAGAGGGTGAACTGCAGGACCCTGGCACAAGTAACTAAATGAGCTTTTCTGTTAAACCCCATCAGTTTTCTATTGTTAGGCTCCTTCCGAATCTCACGGTTTTGAAAATTCTAGGGGGTATCCATAAGGTTTAGAAAAACAAAATTTCTTTACCTATAAGGAAATCAAAGTAAATCTCAAATAGAACACTGGAAACTTCATAAAGCCTAATAAGTTCCATTCAACATGATCATTCTTCTTACACTAACTTTATTTCTTCTATAAACACCTGGCTTAAAGTGTTTTAAGTACAGTATTTGTCAACTGAACATAGGAAGAATAATTCTCAGGTGGCTGAACAAGCACAATGTCTTCATCAGTCTTTCAATCTTAAAAATTAGAGCAGTGCATTTCAAAGTTATTCAGCAGATACATGTAAATTCTCTAACACTTGAGATCTAATTCTATATGAACTACCACTTTACTCTAAAAGGATTTCTGTACCAAGAAGATAATGTGACACCATGCCAACTAGTTTATCTTACATCATTGCCAAGGTCTAAGTTTTAAGTTTTCAAAATCACGAGACTGGACATTTCAACTCAGAGATAAACTGCTTACCACTGCATCCAAGAATTGTATGCACAATTTTAGATGAACTTTCGTATCACAGAATTGTCTGAAAAGAAGTCTTCCTATTGGCTGCTTGTCACAAAGACTGTTGTAATCCTTTTCTGAGAGAAAAAAGGGAAGAAGAAGCAAACAAATAGTTACAATCCATAAAGTCTTTTCTGAACCTTACTGTTTTAGTTTTATAGAATAAAAGTAAAAAATAATATTTGTGGTATTATTTTTAACTACCATTTTGCTTACCTATTTAGACTAGATTATTGTGAACATTTAAAATACACAGGCAGAATCTAAGAATGCTGAAAAGAAGTGGTGAACAAAGATGACTGAAGCTTGCCTTACAATGGCAGTACGCAGGGGACCAGCGTTCCCTGTTGAACCAAACAGATGAAACCATAAGAGAGAAGGAGCAGGGCTGAAAACAGATCTGGGTCCATCCTCTGATTCAACTGCACCACCCTCCCTGCATGTTTAGCACAGACTGCATGTGTATGAAACAGTCTGCAGGGATATATTCAATTACATTTTTAAAACCCTTTCCCATTTTGCTAGTTTTCTATACTTCAGAAGTTTTAAATATTGTATTTGCTCAATGATTTTTTTAACTGCTCTTGTTTTATGTTTGTTCAGGAGGATAATATGTTATCATACACCTTACCCCAAACACTATTCTTGTTCTGAGAATGAGGCACTAATATTTTGGTCAATGTGTCAAGATGGATATAAAACAAAGATTTCTTATGCCACAAATAGGTTAATTTAAACTTCAGCAAGAAGATCAGTTGCTCTCTTTGCTGAACACTAAATTTGAATGAACATAACTTTTCAGGCTCCTCTAAAATTAATGTAAAACAGAATGAAAATAATATCCATGAAAAGGAAGCAAGCCATAACAAATTCTTCAATTAAAGGTTTATTAACAACATAGTAATTCTAGGAAAGTAAACAGGACTGTTCAGGATCACTGAGTTTACACATGGAAAAGTACAGGCAAGGATATAAACATATTGGGTGGCCAGTACACAATTCCTTGTTTAAACAAACATCAGCAATGGTTTTGCAAAAATTCTACAACCCACTTTGTCCAACTTCGCTACTGCATTTCATTTTAGGAACACTCATCAACTATATTTATTAAACAAGTGACACAAGCCAGTCAAAAAGTTCTTTTTTAAAAATTGAGAATTTTAAACACTTTCTTCATTAAATCAAAGGTTCAGAAACCTCCCCAGTTCCCGCTGAGGATGGCACCTCGAGCACACGGAACTGCCCAACTTCTCTCCTCCCATTCTTACCGAAATGACGGCACATTAAAGCAAAACCGAAACGACGACGAATGAGACCCTAACATGGACAAGGAGTGAAGGCTCCTCAGGAGTCAGACGCTGGAGCTCCCTTGCACAGGTGATGGGGCTGGGCTGTCGAAGGAACCATCAGCTCAACCCCCCGGGGGCAGACCCTCCCCAACCCTGAGGACGTGGCTGCCCAACAGGCTTTTCTTTCCGGCCGAAGCCCAGTACTGCTCTTTAAAGAAAGTGGGTACCTGCCAGGTGGAACTCTGGGAGGGGGGCGAGCGAGGCAGGGGCAGCACCCCACTCCAGACGAGGGCGCCCGGGGAAACGGGCAGAGCAGGCGCGGGGGAAAGCCACGCGGCCACTGCACTAACAAACGTGGTCCTGGGTGCGGACGCGAATGAACAACCTCAGATCTCCAGACGTCTGGACAAACAGCAGCAGCTGAAGACAGACCAAGAAGAACAGAAAAATGGAATCGGGAGATAAGAGGTAATTCAGAAAACAGAAAATACGTCTTTTAAAACTCTAATGAGTATCCTCTGAGCGAATCTGTTACAGCCATAAAACAAAAACCTGAAAAAGAAACAGAGAGTAAGAAACAGTTCTTAGAAACTAAAAGTATCCTTAACGAAAAACCACTGGGGGACGGACGGGATAAACACGCTGTGCATGCCTAAAGCTAGGGCTGTCGATCTGGATAATAGGGCAGACAAAATCTTCGAAAACAAACAGCAAAAAACAGATAATGGGAAATGTAAGAGAAATAGTGAGATGTGGACGATAGTTCCAAAAAGTCAGATTATCTTTTTGAGTTACGGTGGAAAAGGCCAAATAAAGATAAAGACTATATCTTTTTTAAAAGTATAACACTTTCTCAGGCCAGAGAATTAAAGGCTAAACATAGGCAAGTGCTAAACATAATTAATAAAGAAAGCCCCAAAGCTAGAGACATGTCCTGAAAGCAAGGAGAAACAAGAAATCCTAAAATCTCTGAGAAAGGAAAAGAAAGTTAGCTACGAAATATAATTAATCAAAGGGGCATCTGTATTAGCAAAGTTGGAGTCTAGAAAACCCATGTTTTCAAAGTTCAAGGGGAAGGGGGTCAGGAATCTTATTCAACTTCATAACTAGCAAATGAAAAGACAAAAAAATGGACATTTTATGAAATTTAAGAACTTAGAAATTTTATATCTCATGTACCCTATATAAAAAAGAACTACGTGAGGAGCTGTACCAATAAAATGAGGAAGAAATCTAAGAAAAAGGACAAGATAGAAACTGAGAAGGATGAACCACTGGGTATAATCCAGAAAAAAAGACAAAGAAAACTAGAAAAAATAAATCACTGAATTAAAACATTTGAAGGATTATCTTTTGCAAAGTCTGAACAAATATTTTCCAGTCTGTGGCTCCAATTACACTTACTCGGTTTTAGATTACTCATTATTTACATAACTCTAATATTGTACTACTGTTACTGAATTTCTATTTTGATTTACCTAATAAACAGTTTGGAGTGGCTGAAAAGGGGGATACCATGAGAAGAAAACAGCAGAGGCAAGTGAAGCTTAAAAAAAAAAAAAAGACTGGGGGTCATATTTTCAAAAGCTCTGATAACCTACGAAGGAGTCTGTTCCTATGCTGGAAGCAATACGGATAAAAGTGATTACAGCTAATATTTCTCACCCTGTGCCAGGTACTGTTTCTAAGTCCTTTACGTGTATTATTTCATTTAAGCTTCATAACAGCACTTCCGAGTCTGGCACCTCAGAGCATCCAGAGCCCCGTGGGAAGGACGCACCCCGAAGGCGTGAGGAGTGGGGCGGGGAGCGAGAGCGGGGGAGAGGGCCGTCCCGCCTGCGAGCTGAGGGAGCCTGTGTTCCACTGGGGACACAAGCGAGGCGACAGGGAGCTCAGGCGCTGGTGTGGTCAGCGGCAGAGGCAGCCACGCGCGGAGACGAGACCCCCAGAGCAGAGCGGCGTGGAGGCGTGGGGAGGGGACAGCCACAGGGACTGGGCCGGTGAGAAGCTGGGGTCATCGCCGGGAGAAACAGAGCGAGGGGCCGGTGCAGCCACCATGGGTGGGGGGAGGGCTGCAGTGCAGACGGCAAGGGTTAAACGTGTTGGGTGGGGGGTACTGGCACATCCAGGGTCTAAAAATGCTCCGGCACGCAGGGACACGACTCCCGGGGACTGACGGACGCGGGGCAGCCGCGAGGGTTCTGAGGAGAGGACACCAGCAGAGACGCCGCTGCCACCCGGGACTGAGAGGGACAGAGACGAGAGGAAATGAAAGACAACGCACAGGCTGCCAAAACCCCACAGGCTGGAAACAGGCTGGTAAAACCACTCAGCAACACACACGCGCCGTTCTTCAAGGAATCATGCCCCTGAGGACAGAGTCCGGGGCCCAGAGACGCAGGCCTCGGGCCCCCAGGAAGGAGCCGGGCCCAGAGCGCAGCCCACGAGCTCAGAGGACGCTCCCAGGCCTCGAAACCTAACGTGACCCGCCCTGCTGCATTCCCACCGTCCTCAGGACCGGGGACGCCGTTCCACCTTCCATTTTCCCCCCTTTGCAATAGGAGAGTCTGTAACTGTAACCTCATGCCTGTCCCATCATTGTGTTTTGGAAAGAGATAACTTATCTTTTAGTTTCACAGGTCCACAGATGGAAAGTAAGTTTGTCCCAGCCGGAGTCTCACCCATACCTGACTTAGATGATTTACATGATGAATCTGGGACTTTTGAGCTGGTATTTTGGTGAGATTTTGGACTATGAGTTGATGCTGTCATGGGTTGAGACTTCTGGGTTGGATGGGGTGAATGCGTTTTGCACAAGGGAAGAACATGGATTTTGGGGTGCTAGAGGGCAGACTGGAATGGGCTGAATGGTGACCCCCAAAACATATGCCCCCTTCCTAATCTCCGGAACATGTGGATGTTACAGTATTTGGAGAAAGTCTTTGTAGATGCAATTAAGCTAAGGAACATGAAATGAGGAGACCATCTGGGTTTATCCACGAGGGCCCTAAATCTGACGACAAGTGTCCTCATGGGAAGCGCACAGGGGAGAGGACAGACACACAGAAGGAACTGGGGCCACAGAGACAGAGGCTGGGGGGGACGCAACCACAGGTCAGGGATGCCGACGGCCCCCAGGAACTGGAAGAGGGAGAGGACAGATTCTCCCCTGGAGTCTCGAGATGGAACGGCCCCCCACACACCCTCGTTTTGGCCTTCTGGCTCCCAGAGCTGAGAGACAACAAATTTCTGCAGTTTAAACCCACCTAGTTTGCAGTAATTTATTAAAGCAACCCTAGAAAACAAATGTAAGTACAAACAGCTTGAAAGTTAAAGATGGAAAAATGATACATCATGCAAACAGTGACCATAAGAAAGCTGGAGTAGCTCTACTAATCTCAGACAAAACAGAACTTACAGCAAAAAGCTACTGTAGATGAAGAGAGGTATTTTATAACGATAAGAGGGTCAATCCTTCAGAAAGCGATAACAAGTATAAACATGTATATGCCTAAGAGCAGAGCCCCAAATACATGAGCCGACAGAATTGAAGGGAGAAATACACGAGTCCACAGTAAAGTCGGAGACCTCAGTAGACCACTTTAATAATGGAACAACTAGGCGGAAAATCAACGGGGAAAGAGAGGCCTTGAACAACGTAAACCAGCCAGACCTTGTCCCTCCAACAACAGAGCACACAGTCTTCTTAACCGCACGTAGAACATTCTCCAGAACAAACCATGAGCTAAGCCATAAAACCAATCTAAATAAGTGATTTAAATCATATTGTATACGCTCTCTGATGACATTGGAATTATGTTAGAAATTAACAACAAAGAAATTTGGGAAATTCACAAATATGTGGAAGTTAAACAAGATACTACTAAATAGCCAATAAAAGTGAGCACTGCTTAAAAAGAAATACATAGCTGTAAATGACTCCATTAAAAAAAATCAACAATCTAACCTTCCACCTTAAGAACTGGAAAAAGAAGAGCAAAGAAATAGTAAAGATTTGAGTGAAATTAATGAACTAGAGAACAGAAAAACAACAGAAAGAATCAAAGAAACCAAAAGTTGATTTTACGGAAAAAAAGTCAATAAAACTTAGATACACTGAGCAAGTAAGAAAGAAAGGGGATTCAAGTCACTAAAATCAGGAATGAAAGAGGGACATTGCTACTGACCTTATAGAAATAAAAAGGATTATAAGGGAACACTATGAATAACGATATGTCAACAAATTAGATAACTTAGATGAAATGGGCAAATTCCTAGAAAAACACAAACGCCTGAAACTGACTCAAGAAGAAATAGAAAGTTTCAATTGACCTATAATGAATAAAGAGCTTGAATGAGTAATCTAAAAACGAAGTACAAAGAAAAGGTTAGGCCTAGAGGATGGCATTGCTGAAGTGTATCAATTAAAGAAGAATTAATATCAATTCTCCAAAAACTCTTCCAAAATACGGAAGAGGAGGGAACACATCCCAAATGTATTCTGAGGCCAGTATTACACTAACACCAAAACCAGACAAAGATATCACAGGAAAAGAAAAGTACAGAGCAGCATCCCTTATGAATACAGATGGAAAAAAAATCCTCAACAAAATAGTAGCAAGCCAAATCAGGCAATATATAAACAGGATTCCACACCATTATTCACCCCAGAATGCAAGGCTGGTTCCACATCTGAAAATCAACTGATGTCACACACCAAACCAAAGGTGCATTAATATGAGAAAAAAAACTCATGGTCCTTATATAAGAAGCAGAAAGAAAGCATCATGATAAAAAACAAAAAAAACAAAACAAAATAAAAAAACTCTCAAACAACTAGGAAGACAAGGGAACTTGCTCATTCTGGCAGAGGACAGCTATGGAAAACCCACAACCCAGTCAGGCATGATGGTGAAAGACTGACTCCTCCCCCACATCAGCAACAAGACAAAGGTGATGCCACTTGTCACTTCTATTCAACACTGTGCTTCAGGTTCTGGCCAGGCATTTTAGGCAAGAAAACGAAACAAAAGGCATCCGTATAGGAAAGGAAGGAGAAAAATCATCTCTATTTGAAGGCAATACAATCTTGTATATAGAAAATTCTCAGGAATACACACAAACAAAACTATTAGAATTAAACAAGTTCAGCAAGGTTGCAGGCAAAAATTCAATATACAAAAATCAGTTGTATTTCCATACACTTGCAATGAACAATTAGAAAATAAATTAAGAAAACAATTCCACTTATAACAGCATCAAAATGAATAAAATAGGAATAAGTTTAACAAAAGAAGTACAAACTTCTCTGAAGTAAAAAAGTACAAAACATCACTGAAATAAATTAAAGAAGACCTAAATAAATGGAAAGACAGCCATCATGTTCACGGATTGAAAAACTATTTTTTCCTTTGGGGGAAAAAAGAACTACTTCCCTCTTTATATCATCTGAAACTAATTTTGATGTTAAAATATTTAAACTTTCTTAAACAGGAACTAAAATAATCTCAAAAGAAAAGATGGATTGACTTTTAAAAAATAATCTTGGAGTAAAGGCACACTTTCCAAGAAACACAAAGTTCAGAAGCTAAGCAAAAAATGATGGGTACATTCATCTATTAAAAAAATTAAAACCTCACCAGAGAAAAATATTCATAAGCCAAAAGGCAAAAAGCAGAATTACAAAATATATTCACATTAGATATAAAAGGATAACTCCCTTGATATATCAAGAGCTTTTATGAATGAATTGGAAAAAGGCAAGTTAACCCTTAATTAAAACAAGTGACCATTCTTAAAATTACACACAGCAAACATTAAAACCACTAATGACAACCAATGTTAGCAAGAGCTGTGATACACAGCTGGCAGGAGGGCAAGCTAACATAACCTTTTGGAAAAGCAATTTGGCAACCTCAAAAATTTCAACGCACACACCCTCTGAATTGGAAACCCCACCATTAAAAAAACAGAATTATGATGAAGCTATAGACACAGCTCTGCATCTGACTTCTTGTGCTCAGTTAATAGCTGAGAGCATTAAATTTCATTATGCTGATAAGCTACATTTTTTTGACTGATCTGTTCCCGGAGTTATCCTCAAGAGTCCTTGTAAATATGCATAGAAAACCGTCTGGAAAGTTAACAGAGCTCACTTCTGGAGAGGATGACTGGCTGGGTTGCGGGCAGAGATATAAAACAATGTTCTGTATACAACGAGCATCTATTACTTCCTTTAAAGTGCTTTTAATTAAAAAAAAATCAACAGCCACACACTTCATAACTGCAGGTTAGAAAAGCTAAAGGTTCTTCCCCCTTGGGAAGAATCAGGAAGATAAAAGGAGAATCCATTACCTAATTTTTGAAACAAATAAGGAAATCAAGAAAGAAAAACCACTAAGAAGCGGTCTATTGCTAGATGTCCCTCCAGACAGAAAAGAGGCACCATTTACTCACCGATGGAATGTCTAAGCTCACAGCACTGGCTGACGGGTGGTAGCTTTAGCATCTTCCTCCATTTCTTACTACGACCTCTTTTGCCATATCCTTCTGGATTAAAAAAAAAAAAAAGGCATTTTTAAATTTTATAAAAAGGTTGGATGTACCTAGTAAAGACAGCAACTGCTTCATAACCACATCTTTCTATTTCCGTTTGGGTAGTCTAGGCACCTACACTGAGTAAAAATTTGAGCCTGTGATAATTCATCCTATCTGGACGGCAGCCTGAGTAAGAATAAAATCCCGAGTGATGAAAGAGCCACTGCGTGTCATTTAGAAAACACGGGAACTACACCATCTGTAAGCAGTCCTGCTGGGCCTCCGTTTCCAAATTTGGAAGCTGGATCCAACATCACGTACTGTACTGGGCTGCTTAGAAGTATTATTTGTAGACAAATGTTTTTGAGCACCTACTAAAATGCTGGGAATACAATGGTGAAAAAGACAAAAGTCCCTTCCCAACATTCTAGTAAGGGAGAGACAGAAACATATAACTCGCATAATAAGTGATAAGAAAAAATTAAGTCAATCATAAGTGACACATGAAACTAAATCAAGCAGCATAAAGGCGGGTGTGTATGTTAGAGACGAAATTATCAGGGCTAAGAAGAGGAGAAAAAGTAGGAGTTAAGGCTTATTGCATATTTATTAGGGGCCAGGCACCTTCTAGGGGCTTTACACATCTCAACTCATTTAATCACCATCCTGTGATGTAAATACTACTATTATTCCCTTCTTTCAGACAACAGAGTGAAGCAAAGAGATTATTAAATAACTTTCCCAAATCCCACAACTAGTGAGAGCAGAACCAAGACCCAAACTCAGGTCTGCCCAACTCCAGGGACCCTGCTTTGCACCATGACTGTCATTAAGAAGCAGAGTACGGCACAATCAAACGGTTTTGAAAAGTGCAAAACCATTTAAAAAAAAAACACTGGTCATACACACGTTTACAAATCAACATATTTTGGGAAATGAAAATAACAGTAAATCAAAGCTTCCAAAAGGCTGGAAATGACCATGGTGATGGCCATAATAACAAGTCACCCCTATAAGCCTGATGCTCTTCTAGAAGGTTCATGAGTCTACTCTCACTAAATCCTCCCATCAACCCAACGAGGTGAATACTGTTGCTCTACTCTCATTATATCCCTGATTTCACAGATAAGGAGATCAAGGCACAGACAGGTATACTAACCTGCCCTACATTCAACAACCAGTAAATGGAGAGGCTGGGATTTGAACCCAAGTAGCTCAGTTTTTCCATCAGTAAATCAGGACCACCAGGATAAACGCACAATGTGAAAAAGAATTGACTGAGTTCACTGACAGACGGGGACCGTGGGGCATTTCAGCTGGAAGGTGAGACGCACAGCTCTGCAGCCCCAGAGTACTCCACCCACAGCCCCGGGAATGGCCGGGACCTCTGTGTCCAGGAGGAGACTCCCTGACAAACTGCACAGGGAGTACACCGCTCCCCCCTGCCCCCCCCCCACAGGGCCGGTGGTCCCCACTGTACTTGGAAAATTGGTGCACCAATTGGACTTCCACATGGTTTGGATCCCCACTCACTACACAGAGGAAGCTGGGGAGAACTGGCTTGAGGGTAAGAGGTGGCCCAAGAGTGCCATCTGCTGGAAGGTCAGGGAAAGTGCACTCCACCAAGCTGAAGCTCTGACAAATTATAGACAAATATTCAAATAATCCTGCATATCCTAAAAGAACCCTACCAAGATAAGCAAATGCCAAGAGTCCAAAAACAACAGAAAATTATGAAGCATATAAAGAAACCAGAAGATATGGACAACCCAAACATCCAAATTAAAAAGCCAAAGGAGACACAGAACTTGGAGCAATTAATCAAAAAAGTATACACAAATATCAGTGTCATGGCTAAGGATATAAAGGACATCAAGAAGAACCTAGAACAGCATAAAGGAGAATCTTCAAGAGTAAATAAAAAAATAGATCTCATGGAAATACAGGATACTGTTGATCAAATTAAAAGCATTCTTGAGACACATAACAGCAGACATGAAGAGGCAGAGGCATGAATTAGCGACCTCAAGGACAGGACAATGGAAGCTGAAAGCACAAAAGAATGAATGGTGAAAAAAACTGAAAAATTTGAAATGGATCTCAGGGAAATGAGGAACAACATGAAATGCAAAATACAAGAATCATCGGTGTTCCAGAAGGGGAAGAGAAGAGTAAAGGGCTAGGAAGAGTATTCAAAGAAATTGTTGGGGAAAATTTCCCAACCCTTCTAAATGACATAAAAATGCAAATCAAGATGCCCAACAAACTCCAAATAGAATAAATCCAAATAAATTCACTCTAAGACATATTCTGATCACACTGTCAAATGCTGAAGAGAAGGATGAAGTTCTGAGAGCAGCAAGGGAGAAGCAATTCACCTCATACAAGGGAAAAAACATAAGACTAAGTAGTGACTACTCAGTGGGCACGATGGAGGCGAGAAGAAAATTCTGAAAGAGAAAAACTGCCAGGCAAGAATTCTTTATCCAACAAAGCTCTCCTTCAAAATTGAGGGAGAGCTTAAAATTTTCACAGACAATCAAATGCTGAGAGAATTTGTTAACAAGAGACCTGCCCTATAAGACATACTAAAGGGAGCTGAAAAAAAAAAAGACAGGAGAGAGAGGTCTGGAGAAGAACACAGAACTGAAGAGTAGTAGTAAGGGTAACTTAAAGGAAATAAAAAGAGAGGGGGGAAAAAAAGATCTGACAAATAAAAACCAAAGGATAAGATGTCTAATTCAAGAAGTGTTTTCACAATAACACTGAACATGAATGGATTAAAAAATATGAACCATCAATATGCTATTTACGAGAGACTCATCTTACATCCAGTGACATGAAGAAATTGAAAGTGAAAGGATGGAAAAAAATATTCCACACCACCTACAGCCAAAAGAAAGCAGGGGTAGCAATACCAACCTCAGATAAAATAGACTTTAAATGCAAGGATGTTATGAGAGACAAAGAAGGCCACTATACAGTAATAAAAGGGACAATCCAACAAGAAGAAATAACAATCATAAATGTTTATGCACCCAATCAAGGTGCCCCAAAATACATGAGACAAACACTGGCAAAACTAAAGGAAGCAATAGACGTTTCCACAGTAATTGTGGGAGACTTCAACACGTCACTCTCTCCTATAGATAGATCAACCAGACAGAAGACCAATAAGGAAATTGAAAGCCTAAACAATCTGATAAATGAATTTGAATTAACAGACATATATGGAACACTACATCCCAAATCACCAGGATATACATTCTTCTCTAGTGCTCACGGAACTTTCTCAAGGATAGATCATATGCTGGGCCATAAAACAAGCCTCAATAAATTTAAAAAGATTGAAATTATTCAAAGCACATTCTCTGACCACAATGGATACAACCAGAAGTCAATAACCATTAGAGACCTAGAACATTCACAAATATCTGGAGGTTAAACAACACACTCCTAAACAATCAGTGTGTCAAAGAAGAAACTGCAAGAGAAATCAGTAAATATCTAGACACAAATGAAAGCATGAACACAACATACCAAAACTTATGGGATGCAGCGAAGGTGGTTTAAAGGGGAAAATTTATAGCTCTAAATGCATACATTGAAAGGAAGATAGAGATAAAATCAAAGAACTAATGAAACAATTGAAGAAGCTTGAAAATGATCAGCAAACTAATCCTAAAGCACGTAGAAGAAAAGAAATAACAAGGATTAAATCAGAAATAAATGATATTGGGAACAAAAAAAAAACAATTGAATAAATGAAACCAGACGTTGGTTCTTTGAGAAGATCAACAAAATTGACAAACCCTTAGCCAGACTGACAAAGTCAAAAAGAGAGAAGAACCAAATAAACAAAATAATAAATGAGAGGGGGTACATTACTACATATCCCAAAGAAATTTAAAAAACCTTAAGAGGATTCTATGAACAACTGTATGTAAACTGACAATTTAGAGGAAATGGGTAATTTACTAGAAACACATGAACAACCTAGACTGATAAGAGAAGTAGAAGACCTCAACAAACCAGTCACAAGCAAAGAGATCCAATCAGTCACCAAAAAGCTTCCTACAAATAAAAGCCCAGGGCCAGATGGCTTCACAGGGGAATTCTACCAAAGTTTCCAAAAAGAACTGACACCATTCCTACTCAAACTCTTCCAAAAATTTGAAGAAAATGGAACACTACCTAACTCATTTTATGAAGCTAAAACCATTGTAATACCAAAACCAGATAAAGATGCTACAAGAAAGCAAAACTATAGGCCAATTTCCCTAACAGATTTCGATGGAAAAATTCCCAGCAAAATAACTGCAAACCGAATCCGAAGGCACATTACAAGAATTATACACTACGACCAAGTGGGGTTTATTCCAGGCATTCAAGGATGGTTCAACATAAGAAAATCAATGTAAGACAACGCATTAACAAATTAAAAGGGAAAAATCAAATGATCATCTCAACAGATGCTGAAAAAGCATTTGACAAAATTCAGCATTCTTTTTTGATAAAAACTCTGCAAAAGGTAGGAACTGAAGGAAATTTCCTCAACATGATAAAGAGCATATATGAAAAACCCACAGCCAGCACAGTACTCAATGGTGAGAGACCGAAAGCCTTCCCTCTAAGATCAGGAAGGAGAGAAGGATGCCCGCTGTCACCACTATTATTCAACATTGTGCTAGAAATAAAGCAGTGTCAGGATACAAGATTGATGCACATAAGTCAGTAATGTTCTATACACTAGAAATGACCTACTGAAGAGACATTCAAGAAAAAGATTCCATTCTCAATAGCAACTAATAAAAACAAGCACCTAGAAATAAACTTAATCAAGGATATAAAAGACCTCTACACAGAAAATTAGATAACTACTAAAAGAAATAGAAGGGGACCTAAAGAAATGTAAAGATATTCTGTGTTCATGGATAGGAAGGTTAAATGTCATTAAGATGTCAATCTCACCCAAACTGATCTACAGATTCAATGCAATTCCAATCAAAATTCCAACAACCTACTTTGAAGACTTGGAAAAGCTAGTTATCAAATTTACTTGGAAGGGAAACATGCCTCGAATTGCTAAAAACATTCTAAAAAAGAAAAACAAAGTGAGAGGACTTACACTTCCTGACTTTGAAGCTTACTATAAAGCCACAGTAGTTAAGACAGCATGGTATTGGCACAAAGACAGACATATTGATCAATGGAATTGAATTCAGAATTCGAAGATAGACCCCCCAGATCTATGGTCAACTGATTTTTCATAAGGCCCCCAAATCCACTGAACCGGGACAAAACAATCTCTTCAATAAAAGGGGCTGGGAGAACTGTATATCCATATCCAAAAGTAAGAAAGAGGACCCCTACTTCACATCGTATACAAAAATTAACTCAGAGTGGATCAAAGACCTCAATATAAGAGACAGTACCATAAAACTCCTAGAAGATAATGCAGGGAAACATCTTCAAGATCTAGTATTAGGAAGCCACTTATTAGACATGACACCCAAAGCACAAGCAACGAAAGAAAAAATCGATA
Organism: Choloepus didactylus; assembly: GCF_015220235.1. Taxonomy (NCBI): domain Eukaryota; kingdom Metazoa; phylum Chordata; class Mammalia; order Pilosa; family Megalonychidae; genus Choloepus; species Choloepus didactylus. Next base: position 3,236,096 of record NC_051309.1, on the reverse strand, counting down.
AATGGGTACTCCTCAAAACCAAAAGCTTCTGTATGTCAAAGGAATTTGTCAAAAAGGTGAAGAGGTAGTCCACACAATGGGAGAAAATATTTGGAAATATCAGAAAAAATCCATGTATCTGATAAGAGACTGATATCTTGCATATATATAAAGAAACCCTACAACTCTATGACAATAGTACAAACAGCCCAATTATAAAATAGGCAAAAGATATGAAAAGACATCTCTCCAAGGAGGAAATACAAATAGCTAAAAAACACATGAAAAAATGTTCATCTTCACTAGCTATTAGGAAGATGCAAATCAATACCACAATTAAGATATTCTCTCACACCAATAAGAATGGCTGCCACTGAACAAACAGGAAAATACAAATCCTGGAGAGGATGTGAAGAAACTGGAACTCTTATTCACTGCTGGTGGGACTGTATAACAAAGTACAGCCACTGTGGAAGACAGCTTGGCGGTTCCTCAGAAAACGAGATATTGAGTTACCCTAAGATGCAGCAATTTCACTTCTCAGTATATACCCAGAAGATCTGAAAGCAGTGACACAAACAGATATTTGCACACCAATGTTCATAGTGGCATTGTTCACAACTGCCAAGAGATGGAAACAATCTAAATGTCATTCAACAGATGAGTGGATAAACAAAATATGGAATATACATATGAAGGAATACTACGTGGCAGTAAGAAGGAACGTGGTAGTGAAACACATGGCAACGCAAATGAACCTTGAAGATGTAACGCTGAGTGAAATAAGCTAGACATAAAAGAAGAGATATTGCATGTTACCACTAATGTGAACTCCATGAACAATGTAAAATAAGGGTCTTATAATTTAGAATATAGGGGACCTAGAGATAGATAGAAACTAGTGAAGGGGGACTGATAATCTAATATGTACAGACATGATAATGAGGGTGAACTTAATGGTATGGGAATGGTCAGCTGTAACTATGGTTCAATAATGGGATTACAAGTATCAGTGACACAGTGAAGGCAAACATGTTCGTAAATCGTTGTTTAAAGGCATGTCACCCACAGAGCAGCACCACAAACCTAAATAAGTGTTAGCATGATATACTTATAAGGTATTGACACTGGTGCAGAGGGTTAACAACAGAGCGGTATATGGAAAAGCTACCCATTACATATTAAAGACTATATTTAGTAGGAATATCTTACCAACACTACACCAATACTAGGGATGAATAATTTGTAGCGGATAAGGCTCTGGGATGTATTATATTATGATAATTGTTTAAAGTTGAAAGTGATGATGATTGTACAACTAAGTGAAGATAATGTAAAATAATTCTTGTGATAAAATATATATTAAGTGAAATTAGGAACCCACTACCTAATAAATCAAGCCCTTGACTTGAGGCTTGCTGTTGTGAAACTTAGGTTGTAAATGGGAGGCTGAGCCTTCCTATAATTTTGCCTAAGAGGCACCTCCAGGGAGCCTCTTTTGTTGCTCAGATGTGGACTTGTCTCTCTCTAAGCCCAACTCGGCAAATAAATTCATTAACTTCTCCCACCCCTCCATGATGGACCTGACTCCCAGGGGAATGACTCTCCCTGCACACATGGGACATGACTCCCAGGAATGAGCCTGGCCCTGGCAGCAAGGGATTGAAAAGGCCTACTTGACCAAAGGGGGTGAAAAGAAGGTAACAAACTGAGCTCACAGTGGCTTAGAGATCCCAAATAGGGTCGAGAGGCTATCCTGGAGGTTCCTCTTATGCAAGCTCCAGCTAGACATCCCAAACGGCCACAGTATGCCATGGCCTTACCAAAAGTAGTCCCCAAACACCTGGGTCCCTACCTGAGATTTTATAAAAGATTCACCATTAAGTTATTTTTCTCAGAAACTTAAATCCACCTGAGTGTTCCTATACCAGACAAGCCCTAAAACCCAGAGGCAATAGCCTCTTTAAGAACAACACTCAGATGCAGCCCCCTTCCCCATACTGTCGACACCCCCTTTCAATATGAACAAGTGAGGGTGCTCACTGCCCAGACACCCCTGCAGATCGGGAAAGTGATTAAACAAGAGGAAGGGGTAGCAACAGACAAGATAGTATTTAACAAAGGTCCATGAATACTGAAACTTTGTATAAATACATATATATATTTAGAAGCTGGGGTGTTGGAATAGCTGGAAGGAGGTAAATGACATGGTGGAACTGCAACCCATAACATCCTTTGGGATTTGCTCTACAGCTGCTCACTGAATCGTGCCTTGAAGGTTTCACCTTTCTGTATACACCTTATATTGCACCACGGGGAAAGAACTGAGACAGTGGAACTGTAACCCATAACAAATTTTGAAGTTACCTATATAACTGCTTGTTGAGCAGCACATCAAAAGTTAACACCTTTCTGTACGTATATTATATTTCACAATGACGGAAATAGCTGAAGTTGTGGAACTGTGACCCATGACAGTCTTTAAAATTTGCTCTCTATTTGTTAAATTGTACTTTGAAAAGTTATCACTGTTATGTATATATGTTAAAGTTCACAATAAAAAATGCAGTAAAAAGTGAATACAACTTGATTTATCTGAAAATAAATTTTGACTAACATTCACTGCCGATTAACACTGGAGCACTGTAGCTATTCAACTCAAAACACAGTTTAGAACCAGGAAGGAACCGTACCTCTGCAAGGCAAAAGCTGGGTCAAAGAGTCAGTGCACTAAAACGCACACATCATCCTTAAAGAATCCCTTAGGCGTCACTGCTTTCTCTTATATTATGTACAATTCTAATGAGTTGGTTTTGATTTCCAATTTACAACAAATTAAAAGCAGAAAACTACTAGGGAGGGGAAAAAAAAAGACTTGCAATAGGTACACAGATATATGTGTGACAGCAAATTGAAAGGAGGGCCAAAATGCTGCAGAAAGGAAACATAAAGCCCTCCAGCTGAGGGGCAATGGCACACAGCAGACACCACCCCCGACGCACTGCCTGCTGGCTGAGTCAGCCATTGCCATGGAGACCCTTCTCCCCAGACAAGTTTCCCGGGCTTGTTCTGTGGAACAGAGTGTCACAAGGTGAAAGGAAGAGGGAAGAGCGGGACCCACTCTGGAGGCTTGGAGCACACCTGCCGTGAACACCCAGCAGCCACCCTGCCCCTCATCTGGCCGTCCCCAGTTCCAGAAGTTTCCACTGACATACCACAGCAAAGCCTGTCTCCTTTTCCCCCAGCTGTTCTGCCCAGGCTCAGTCAAGACTCAAGGCGGGGTAGTCTGAGCTGCCAATACCCCGTCAAGACCAGCAGACCAGAGGGTGAAAAACCCAGGAGAGAAAAGGCATGGCACCTTAATTTAGTCATGGGCCAGCGAAGGTCGACTGTGGTTGGTTCAGTCCCAGGCCATTTACAAGGTGGACCCTGCAGAGAAACTAAAGTCTGACGGGCAAAAACAAGAGGCACAACCCACCAGGGCAGCACAGCGTCAAAAACACTCAGGGATGGTTCTCACAGTTCTGAAAAACAGGCAGTGAAGCGGGGCCACAGCTTTCGAAGGCCCAAGGTGCACCTCCGCACACAGAGCAAAGGTAAAGAGCTTTGCCCTGCCCTTCAAGAGATGATGATTCAGCTGGAGCAAGACCCATTGGCTAGACTGGGTTAGGAAGCCCAAATTGCAGATTCCCAGAGGGCAAGGAGCCAGCCCTGAGCTGGGAGAATCACAGAAGGTGACACAGAAGAGGATGCAGTGAAATCGGACCCTGGAGCATGTGAGAACTGAACAAGAAAACAGGCCAGAGGGGCTCACCGTGCGGAGGTTGGAATAGGAACCACACAAGAATCTAAGTGAACACAAAAGTTGTTTACTTATACAACAAAAATGCACTAAGTACCTGCAATGAAAGATGCCTCTGGAACCAAAGAACATACAAGCAGCTCTAGACGTAAGAGAGGACATTGCTTCGGTCTAAATGAAGGGTTTTGAAGTCAACTCCGCGGATTCTCTCCAGTTCACAGTCTTCTGATCTGCCCTTCCCTCCTTCCCCAGCTGCCCTGGGGCCTGCACATGTGGTGCATGGCTTCTAGTGACCCTTTGTTGGTCCTTCACCGTCAGCCCTCCCTCTTGTCACCTGTTCCCCAAATCTCCCCCACAGCATGCTGTCAGCGCAGTGCCTGGCTCTCCCGTTGTGAGCAGAGCCAGCCAATCGGGTGCCCTCTCCCAGGACCATGGGTCTTGAAAGGAGGGAGGCAAATGAGAACAAGCAGGGAGTCTGCCCTGCCCCAGCAGCGGTATCAGCACAGCCCTGCCTGCTGGCCCCTCCTGCAGCTTCTCACTCTGACACATGAGAGAGTTTCTTTCTTTCGTCGCTCTCCCCTACTAGAATGGGGGTTCCACAAGGGCAGAAATTTCTGACCATGGTGTTTATTGCTGAAGCTCCAGCACCTGGAAATGTGCTTGGCACCCAACCGGAACTCATCAGTATGTGAGGAATGAATGAATGAGTGAATGAATGAATGGGTGGGCCCTGGTCCTGTCCTTCTCCAGCCTGGTTTTTAGGTTCTCACTTTGATTCTCTGAGCCACTCTATATCCTTTCAATAGATTTCCCTTTTGTTTAAGTTTTTAGCTCCTTGCAACCAAAAATCCTGGGGTGAGGGGACCTCGGCATTAATGTTAACAGGTACGTCAGTTGTATTTCAGGTGCCAAACAAACTGCTAGAAGGGAGCTGCTTAGCTGAGCCCCAAATCATACCGAATGTGCATATCATACATCCTTTCCTCTGCATCTATGCTCTCTGTCTCTCCAAGAGATAAGATAGGGTTCAAGTCTCCTCAGAAGTATGATGTGAAACAATTTATGCTGATCATTTAAAGTGATTAGATGTCATAAGTTGCTTAATAAATTTAGTACATAGGGGAAAAGTCCTAAATTTAAAAAAAAAGCAGTGATTTTGGTTTATTTTATTAACACAATCATTTCATGCGTCCTTAAGGTGCGCCTGGCAGAGCAACACACAAACAATTCTTTTATGCAGCAGCATCTGCTGACACTCTTGAAAAGGAGAAAAGGTTTTCTAAAGGATCTTTTTCAGATCAAAAAAAAAAGTAGAAAGGAAAAAGAAAGGAAAAAGAAAAAAATTATATTTGAAATAAATCCAGGAAATGACTGGACTAATATTAAACCAACATTCTGCTTCCCAGGCCAAGATAGAACTGTTGTGCCACGTCCACTCACGTCAGAAGTTAATTTTCTAATTCACAAGCCAGAGAAACTAAAAGAGGAGCTATCCGTGAACAGATATTGTGGCCAGGAAGATACTTCCAGGGAAATACTCTATTTGCTTCTAAAGCAAAAACCAATACACAGTTATCAGCTTGGGGGAAAAGCCCCAAATCATCACGAACACTCAGTATACATTCATATATTACTGATACTTTAAATTCAACTTCACTAAGTAATAACCACATTGCACATAACAACTCTTTGAACATAGGGTTAAGCACTCTGCTCACTGAGGACAGATTACATAAGAGTCACAAATCCATGGAGTTAAGACCATCATCAGGTGCCCGAAAATTGAAAGAAATTATCCCAGTAGTCCCAGGCTTTTGTGGCAGAAAATACTGGTTTCTTGTTTTTATCATTTCCATAGCATTTCTACTTCAGTGTTACCTAATCTACACAGCATTTTATGGAAATCTGCTTGGTACCATACTCCCTTTTTGTATGTCACACACAGGTATGACAGGATGCAACCAGGTACAGTGGGAAGACAACAGCTTTGGCCTGTGTCAGACTTGACTGCCACTGAGGGCGACTCACGTACACGGCCAGTGTGGACTCCACAGCCAGGGGCACACGGCAGGCAAGGGTGTTACTGAAAGAGGCCTGGGTGCCAGGGACCCCGAGGACACCTGCTGCTTCCACAGAAAACCAAGGCCTGGTTTTCATCCTACCCACCGGGCTCTTCAAAAGAATGTGAGTGGGCAAAAAATATTGAGAGGAGTCCGACTCGGTTTTCAGTTCCTGATGGAGGCACTTTACAAAAGAGAAGTTCACTATTTCTTAACTTCGACATTTAAATGTCTGCACTGAACTTCAGTAATTGTGCTGTTACTTCAAAAATTTCTGCGAACTGTTTATGATTCAGGTCTCCAATGTGCTGAGAAACCATGGGGTTCCAAATCCAGACCTGTCCTGAAAGTACCTAGGATGCAAAGTGGAGAAGGGGAAGGGGAGAGCATTTCTGTTCCTGATTAACTTTGCTCACAGCAGGTGATCAATACCCCAACTGCAAGCTGCATTACCAACCGGCAGCCCCCCATCACTGGGGGCACCACTTTCCTGACATGCTGCCTGGGACTGCACCCCGGAATCCCGGGACACTGTGCATCTTTAAACACGCGCGCCGCATATTTACCCTGCTTCGGAGCAGAGTCCAGCAGGGAGATGAACAGAAACCCCCGCCTGGGAGGAGCGAGAGGGCAGCCTCAGTCTGCGGCTCGGCCGCCCCCCGCCGATCTCTTGGGAAGTAAGAAGGGGGGACACGCGGGAGGCCGAGGACTCGGCCAGACCCCAGCGCTTCGATCAGAACAGCTGGCTTCCCAGCGACAAACGGGTGAATTACTACCACCTCGTTTACTATGCCGCCACGTCGTGCCCAAACCCACTTTCAACACCATCCAGCCCAGGTCAAAATCAAGATGATTCATCAAGATCACGGGTTCTGAGAACAGCAGGAAGGTTCTCACGCGCCCGGGTAGTTCCGCGCTTGGAGCGCGGAGAGCAGATGCCCTGGGCTGGCTTCGCCTCTGCTCGCGGCCCCGACAGCGGGTCGCCCACTCAGCCGCGCCCGCTCGCCCCACGCGAGGTCGCCGGGGGCGCAGCCGGAGGAAGCGGGGGCGGCGGGGCGCGCCTGGACCCGGGACCCCGGCCCTCGCGCGGCCGCGCCGCTCACCCACCTTCGCGCGCCTTCAGCAGCAGCGTGTTGGCCACGAGGTTCCGGATCTCTCGCGCCGGCCGCCGCGCCCAGAGAGCAGCAGGGGCCTTGGCCTTCGCCTTGGTCTTGGCCGCGGGCTTCACCCCCGCGGCAGGAGCCCGAGCGGGCCCCGGGGAGACCGGCCGCCGCCGCCGCCGCCACGGCCATGGCCACCACGAGCGCCGCCGCTGCGGCAACTGGCGGGGCTTCTGGGCCTGCTCGGCCCCCCGCCGCCGGGGCGGCTGCCGCGGGGATGGGCGTGGGGGGTCCCGGATGGCTCCAGCGGAGGAGCGGACGGGGCTCGCGGAGGAGCGCGCGGGGCTCGCGGAGGGGACGGGGCTGAGGGAGTTCTCCGCTGTCACTGTCGCCGCGTCCTCGCTGCCGCCGCCGCCGCGGCCCGGTCTCCTCTTGGCCCCATCGCCCTGGCCGAGCGCGCGCAACTCTCCGCTCAGAGCCCCGGGCCGCTCCGCGTCTCCGTTGAGCCCCGGCGCCAGGGAGGCTCTCACCCGCAGGGGCGCCGCCGCCCGCTGCTCTCTCACGGGCCGGCACCCCGCTAACCGCTGCCCAGAAGAGGGAGCCCGAGCGCTCCCCTCGCTGCCGCGCCCTGAGGCGGGTGCGGCGCCACCCGGCCACTACAACTCCCAGGAGGCACCGCACAGGGCGGAAGCGGCCTGGCGGCGTCGCGTGGCCTGCCGGGAGTTGTAGTCACTGAGGACCAATGGGCGCGTAGGTTACGTGGGGGTATGCTCCGGAAGTGCCTTATCCTCGCGATATTTGGGGAGCCGGCCCGGTTGTCCCGAAAAGAGGCTAGGAAGCTGTGTCGCTAGTGCCCCGCACGTGTCTCCTCAGGCCGCGGATCTCCGGCCGCTGGGTCGTCTTCTCCCGCGGCCTCCGCGGCCTGTGAGGAATCGAGCGCCTGGCGGGGTGGGCGGGCTGTACGCCATGGGCAAGGCCAGGTCGGCCGGGGCCAGAAGGAAGGCCCCCGCGGCCCAGGGCAAAGCGAAGCCTAACCCCAACCCCTTCGAGGTGAAAGTCAACCGGCAGAAATTCCAGATCCTGGGCAGGAAGACGCGCCACGACGTGGGGCTGCCCGGGGTGTCCCGCGCACGGGCCATTAAGAAGGTAAGCGGAGCCGCCTGCTGGGCCGGCCTGGATAAGGCCTCTACCCTTCCCCCCCGCCCGGCCAGGGGCTCCCCGCGCCCCTTCCACCCCGCTGGATCAGGGGTGCCCCACAATCCCGGGACCCTTCCTCTTCTCTGGTTAAGGACCTCGCCTCCTTATGCCCCATCCCCATCACCCCCCCACCCCACCCCTCTGCGCTGCGCCCAGGCGCGCACCTATCGCCCTGCATTTGGGTTATCTGCCTGGGGTCCACCAGCTCCCCTAGACCCAGTGTCCTGGGTCCAGGTTGGTGCCTTCCTGGTTTCCACGGCCTGGGGTGCGTCATTAGCCTTCAGTGAACGCGTTTTGCCTGCTTGCTCTTGACAGTTCCCAACCCTGTCCTGTCCCTGTCCCTTCTGGGCCCGCCTCCAGCCCGTCCTCCCCCCTACGGCTGGAGGGGTGGGTGTCCTTATCCGGACTTGGCCATCACATCTGTCTCCTTCTTGGCACAGACTCAGGAGTCGGACTTCCAGAGTGTGGTCCAGCAACCACATACCAGCCAGCAAGTTGCATACTTCTCTGTGCCTCAGTTTCCTCATCTGTAAACCAGTGGTAATGATTTATATCCTAGGGCTGTTTTAAAGGGGTTACATGTGTTTAAAGTGCTTAGGACAGTGCCTCCGATAGTTAGATGTTACCTCTCATTGACTATTTTTGTCCTTCATGCCTCTGTGCTTTCAAAGGACTAGAAAGACTTCCTGGAAAATGCCTGAGCCCCTTCAAGACCCTGGCTACACTTCTGTTTCTTGTGACTCCTCCCTCGGGCAGGGTTATTCACTTCTTTGCTGCCATGGTGTCCTGTACATACCTGTTATAACTCTTCTTCCTTCAGACCTTGAACTCTGCTGGCTTAGGAGCCCTGGAACAATTTATCTTTTTATCCCCTAAGTCCTTGTATAGGATGCTCAACGGATGTTTGATGAATGAATGTATCTGTCCCTGAAGCACACGAGCTTGTCCCTTGGGGAGTAACTCAGCTGCTCCCTACTGTGGGGAGCGTCCATCTTTCCTGTGCTTATGGTCCCAGAGTTTTCTGTACTTCAGTTCAGCAAATGGTATTCTTTGTGCAGCTTCTGAGACATGCTCATGGTTTGCTTATTGGAATTTATTGTTACCCCCAGTTAGAAACAGTAGGTTGGTAAAAAAAATTGAGGTCCAGAAAGGACAAGTAAACATCCTGAGGTTACACAGCTAGTTAGTGCACGGCAGGGCTGGGTGGGCACCCCAGCTTGAATGTCTGCAAAGCCTTCATGCCGCGCTGGGTAGCTCTGTTCTGGCTGCTGGGGAGATTACGGCCTTCAAGTGCTTGTAACTTAGATCCAGGCATGCAGTGTGCACCCCATTTGATGTTTGAATCAAATCAAGCATCTCCTTTGTGCAGAGAGCTGACAGGATATAGAGCAGGTGTGTTTATTTGATGAGACTCCCCATCAGACACCCCGGTTCAGAGGCAGGAGGGCAACATGGGGAAATAGGATAGTGGAGCTCCTCGAACATTTGTCTTCACCACTTCAGCCTCCATTTTCTCATTGCTAAAATGAGAATAGTAATATTAACCTTACGTCTGGCAGTGATTGTGAGAATACAATAAAATAAAGCATTTGTTATATAGTAAGTGTTCTTTAAATAGTAGCTCTTCTTTAACTGCTTGGCTTGACATTCTCAGACTCCCAATCTGGCCCCAACCTGTCATCCTTGCTTTGCCTCCTGCAACCAGTTGGCCCCAAAAGGCCTCCCTTACCTCTCCACATCTTTCAGGGCCAGCTCCAATCCCCCTCTCTGGTGCTTTCCCAAGTTCTGCAGCCCAGGTAGGATGGGTTGCTCAGCCTCCTGTACTGGGCAGGTGCTGTGGGCCCTGCTCCTGCTCTGCTGAAGGGCTGGAGAGGCCGTTGCTGCTTCCTCCTGGAATCCCCGGTGCCCAGCTTGTCGTCAACACGCAGGCATTTGAAGGGGTCAGAAGTAGAATGTGAGTTCTTGGAGAGATCATGGTCGGAGAAGGTATACATGGTTAGGAAAGCCAAAATTCTTAGAGAAGGAGTCACATTTAAGCTCTGAAGGGTGAGTAGGGTGTTCCCAGGCAGGGGTTAAGGCACATTTTTGAGGAGTAGAGAGTGGGCAAGGTGTGGGGTAGTACAGCTCAGAGCTGTTTGGAGGGAGAGCAAGCTGGCCAGGTGGGTTGAAGTGCAATATGTGCATAGGGGTGCACGGGGCCTGCCAGGTGAGTCGGGGTGCAATGTGAGTGTAGGGGCGCACGGCCAGCAGGTGAGTCGGGGTGCAGTGTGAGTGTAGGGGCGCACGGCCAGCAGGTGAGTCGGGGTGCAGTGTGAGTGTAGGGGCGCACGGCCAGCAGGTGAGTCAGGGTGCAGTGTGAGTGTAGGGGCGCACGGCCAGCAGGTGAGTCGGGGTGCAGTGTGAGTGTAGGGGCGCACGGCCAGCAGGTGAGTCGGGGTGCAGTGTGAGTGTAGGGGCACATGGGGTCAGCCAGCAGGTGAGTCGGGGCGCGATGTGAGTGTAGGGGTGCCTGGGGCCTCCTGGGTGGGTCAGGACGTGACGTGAGTGGGGGGCGCATGGAGCGGGCCAGGTGGGCTTCATCTGTGATGTCCCTGGGAAGTAGATGTGTCCATGTGTCTTCTCTCCTTCTGGTAACCCGCACGTGCTTTGGGGCAGCACTTCAGTGCAGCAGTGAGGAGGCGGCGGCCTTTGTGCTTAGACTGCGTGGGTTCAAATCCTGGCAGTGTCCCTTTGTAGCCGTGAACCAGTCTTTTCACTTCTAAAATAAGTTATAAAATTGTAATAATAGTTCATATGTGAATTGATCCTTTACAATGGATCCTCATTGTGCTTAGAATCTGTACTTCTCATGGTACTCTCTTTTTTTTTTTTTTCATATATAATAAAAGATTTATTTTTAAGGAATTGGTTCACAAAATTTTGGGGGCCAGCAAGTCTGGGAGATTCGTAGACAGATTGGCAGACTGGCAATTCCTGTAAGAGAGATGTTGTGATCTGAGTGTGAAATCTGCAGAGGCCAGCAGGCTAGACATTTCTAGGGGAGTTGATGTTGTAGTCTTGAGGCAGAATTTCTTCTCTTTTTGGAGCCCTTGGTTCTTTGCTATTAAAGCCTCCCACTGTTTGGATGAGGCCCATCCTCCTTATGAAGGATAGTTCTCCTTTACTTAAAAGTCAACCAATTGTCCGTGCTAATCCCGTCTGCAGATTATCTCCATAGCAGTATGTAGACCAGTGCTTGAGCAAATAACTGGGAACCATAACCTAGTCAAATTGACAAATAAAATTAGCCATTGCATTAGCCACATGGATTTCACTTACAGTTGCCAGACATAGCAAATAACAATACAGGGCACTCCATTAAATTTGAATTTCAGATAAACAATGAACAGTTTTTTAGTGTATATGTACCATCTCATGGTACTCTTAAGAGGTAAGTGTTACTACCCCCAACTTACAGATGAAGAAACTGAGACCCGGGGGCAGTTACACAGCTTTCTTAAAGTCGGAAGTGGTGGCGTTGAGAGCCAAACCCAGGCTCGAGTGCTTCTTTTTTTTTTTTTTTTTTTTTTGAAATAAATTCAAAGTTACAGGAACAGTTGCAAAAACAATACTAACCCTGCGGTCGCAGCTAGGGGCGGGCAGCCACGGAACCCTCTGCGCTCAGCGTTGCTTGAGGGGTACCGGCGGCAGCTCTTCCCGGAGGCGAGGGTGAGGCGGGGGACTTGGCCGAGTCCCCGGCGGAGGCGTGCAAGGTGTGGAGGGCGGCGAGGGAGGGACGCGAGACACTCTCTTTTTAATGTAGTAGAACAAAAAAGCCTTTATTCAGGGGTGAGCACAAGTTATATAGGGTGGCATAGAGGGCGGGGTCGGTGTAGGGGTGTGGGGTCCTTACATGGCAATGCTGAGGGGATAAAGGCTAGGATTGGTTCTGAGAGGGCACGGAGGTCGTTTGAAAAAGGGCGGGAGTTGCTCTGGCAACGGTGTATGCGCACTGGCGGTGGCGGGAGTTGCTCTGGCAACGGGGAGTGTGCGGGCAAGATAAACGGGGCGGTTTTCTCTGGCAAGCTTTCTCTAACAGTTGTATTTTGGGTGAGGGAGATGGGGCCTGTAGCCGGCTCCACTTTCTCAGGCCCGGGGGGCTGTGGAGGATATTACTGCCCATGCCCACTACCCTCTCCAGGGGCTGGCCAGGTTCCCTGGGGGGGGCTGTGGAGGGCGCTACTGCCCATGCCCATCGCCTCCCCCAGGGGCTGACCAGGTTCCCTGGCCCCGGCCTGCCAAGTTGGAACTCAGCACCAGCAACCCGCATAACCCCATACACAGAATTCCATCGTACCCTGCCGCCCCGATAGCTCAATCCACCAACTTTAACATGCTGTCACATCGCTATTTCTTTCCCTCCCTCCCTCCCTCCCTTTCATCCAACATCTATTGCTCTGTCTTCTGAACATATGAGAGTTAGCTGCACACATCCTTCAACATACACTATAATTCATGTATACACTTCCCATGAACAAGAACATTCTTTTATGCAATCCCATTAAGCGCAGCTAAGAAGTACAAGAGATTCAACAATGATACAAAGCTTACATTCTATATTTCCTTTTCCTTATGTCTCAACTGTGTCCCTTTTAGCCACCTGTCCTCTATCCTCCAATCCCATCTAAGTTCATCCTTGGCATTCAATTGTCATCTATTTAGACTTTTTTTTTTTTTTTTTTTAATTGTGGAAACATATATACAGCCTAAATCTTCCCATTCCACCCCCTCCCTAGCCTTCCATTAGTGGGATTAGTCACATTTAGAATGTTGTAATGCTCTTTGCCACCATCCATTACTAGAAATTTCCCTTCACCTCAAACAGCAACCCTACACTCATTTCTTAACTCCCCATTGCCCCTTCCCCCATTTCTCTTAACCCAAACTCTACTTCTCATCTCTATGTTTATATTCTCTGATAATTTCTTTGTGTTTACTGTGGGGCTTAAAATTAACCTCTTAAATCCATATCAATCTTGTTTTTCTTTGATACCACCTTCACTTCAATAGGACAAATAAACTATGTTCCTATGCTCCTCCATTCCCCCACCTTTATATAGTTGTCTAAAATTATGTATTTTACATTGAGTTCAAAACCACTGATTTGTCATTAGAGTTTGTGTATTTTCTATCATGTAGGAAGTAAACAGTGGAGTTACAGTTCAAAAATTATTGACTTCTATTTGTATTCCATTATGGTTGGAGAATTTGCTTTGAGTATATTCAATTTTTTTTTTTTTTAATTTCTTGAGGTTTGTTTTATGTCCCAGCTTATGGTCCCTTGTGGAGAAAGATCCGTGATCACTAAAGAAAAATGAGTGTCCTGGTGCTTTGGGATGTAAGGTACTATATATGTCTGTTAAAATTCTCCCTATCTCTCCTTTCTTTGCTTCTCTGTCGATAGGGCTCCCTTTAGTATCTGAAGTAGGGCAGGTCTCTTATTGGCAAACTCTCTCAGCATTTGTTTGTCTGTGAAAAATTTAAGCTCTCCCTCAAATTTGAAGGAGAGTTTTGCTGGTTAAAGTATTCTTGGTTGGAAACTTTTCTCTCTCAGAATTTTAAGTATGTCATGCCACTGCCTCTCGCCTCCATGATGGCCGCTGAGTAGTCACAACTTAGTCTTATGTTGTTTCCTTTGTATGTGGTGAATTACTTTTCTCTTGCTGCTTTCAGAACTTGCTCCTTCTCTTCAGTATTTGAGAGTCTGATCAGAATATGTCTCGGAGTGGGTTTATTTGGATTTATTCTATTTGGAGTTCACAGGGCATTTATGCTTTGTGTATTTATATTGTGTAGAAGGTTGGGGAAGTTTTCCCCAACAATTTCTTTGAATACTCTTTCTAGACCTTTACCCTTCTCTTCCCCTTCTGGGACACCAGTGAGTCTTAAGTTTAGACGTTTATCTATCGTATCCCTGAGATCCATTTCGATTTTTTCAATTTTTTTCTCCATCCTTTCTTTTGTCCTTTCATTTTATGTTCTGTGGACTTCTAGGACACTCAGATGTTGTTCAGCTTCCTCTAGTCTTGTATTGTGAATATCCAGAGTCTTTTTAATTTGACCAACAGTTTCTTTTATTGCCATAAGATCTTCTATTTTTTTATTTACTCTTGCAATGTCTTCTTTATGCTCTTCTAGGGTCTTCTTTATGTCTCTTATATCCTGGGCCATGGTCTTCTTGATGTCCTTTAAATCCTTTGCCATGTTTTCATTCTTCGATTGTAGTTCTTTGATTAATTGTGCCAAGTACTGTGTCTCTTCCGATATCTTGATTTGTGTGTTTGGAGTTGGATTCTCCATATCTTCTGGTTTTATCATATGCATTAATATTTTCTGTTGTTTTTGGCCTCTTGGCATTTGCTTTGCCTGATAGGGTTCTTTCAAGTTGTAAAAAAAAAAATACCTATCTAATTTTTCAGAAACACAGTTTGGTGACGTACACTTTCTCTAACTACCCAGCAGATGGCATCTGTGAGTCACCTGTACCCCTCAAGTCAGTTCTCCACCTTGTCCCCGTGGTGTGTGGGGAAATGATTCTTGTGGGGTTCAGTTGAAGAACTCAGTGTGGGTGTGTTGCTGGAGCCGTCCGCCCTGAATGTGGGGCGTGTGTACGGGTGGCCAGGGAGGCAGGGCAGCTTTAATATTCAAATCCCCCAGGTTCCCGGAGATTCAAGGCCGCCACAAGAGTCTAAGCCTTCATTTCATTTCAGCCCCAGACCCTCTCTCTCGCTGTCCCACAAACCACTGGACTTGGCGTAGTGTCCTTGCGTTCTCCGAGCAGGTCCCCCTGCCCAGCCACAATCCTCCAGGAGCTCAGCCGAGGGAATGCCGTGCTACGTCACCAGTGCGTGCCGTCCCTCAAGGGAAGCCCCGGGCCACCAGACTGTGCCGAGGTGCTGTCAGCCTGATGCATAAATGGCCGAACGGGGCGTCTCAACACCCCCCCTCCTCGCACCGTTCCTCCTTCCCAGCTCCGGGACAACTGGCGGGGCTCTGGGCTGTGGGCACAGCCCCGGGCAGGAGTTTTTCCAGTCCTCCAGGGAGCCAGCTGCTAGGTTTCTTTCTGCTTCTGTCTCTCCCCTCCGTTCCCCTGGCCCCAAGGGTATCTGCAGTGGGCTATCTTTCAGGCCAGACACCAAGAGGCCGGCCCAGCCCTCTCTTGCTGTGTTTTACTGCGTGGTTCCCACTATTGCAACTGCAGCCGCTCCTGGGTTTTTCCCTTTTTTTTTTTTTTTAAAGAGCCAGTTGGTCTCCAAACGCCAAGCCCTGGCTTTCTCAGACTGCCGCGCGGCTGCGGGTCTTCCAGCCAGCTTACTCACTTGTTTCAGAATGCAGACTCCCGGTTTCACCAAGTATATGGCCCCTATGGAACTAGCAGACCTTGTACAGCTGGCGCATCGCCGTAACTGGTATTCTGGGTCACTTTCTGGTTTTTATCTAGTGTTTTTCACAGAGGCGTTTTTTGCCCTGTCTCACCTAGCCGCCATCTTCCATCTCGAGTGCTTCTGATAGCAAACACGCAGGCAGCAGTCACTCTGTGCCAGGCTTGCTTCCAGGTGATCCTCACACATTGATAGCTGCCGGAGCTGGGTGCTCCTGCCACCGCCCTTTTACAGAGAAGTTGAGCACCGTCCAGAGCCACTGCCCCCTCCCACCCCCCCGGCAAGGAAGCAGTGGGGCCAGGAATCAGTGTCCACACCTGGGACCACAGCCTTGAGGCCCTGCAGGCACACAGCGGTGGGTGCTCAGGAAGTGCCTGCAACAGAAAAGCGTGGGAGCTGGTGCCTGCCCACAGATTTTTAACAATTTTTATTATTTTTTCCTCATTATAAAAGAATTGCAGGCTCAATAATGTACCACACTTACATGTGTTATGTGTATGTGAAACAAAAGTCACCCTTAATCCCATCACATATTTTGGGAGGACGTTACAAAATGGGGTCATTCTAGACATATGGTTTTGCTATTAAAATTGTTTTTTTTCTACCACATCACTTTTTTTTTTTTTAAATTAAAAAAGTTGTAGGTTTACAGAAAAATCATGCAGAAAATACGGAGTTCTCATCTACCCCCCTCACGTTCCCACCTTGCGTTGGTGTGCCACATCCTTTTAGAGAGGACATATGAAGGTGCTATTCATGTAACCATTCCCGCTTTGTTGGAATGTCAGGCTGTGTTTATTTTTCCTATTGCAGACTACATGCTGTTTAGCTGCGAAGTACCAGCTAAGACCCTGCATACATGCAGGTTTATTGCCTTAGAATAAATTCCTGGGAGTGGATTTGCTGGGTAAAGGGCGTGTGCAATTTTAACAGTCCACTAGTGTTTAAGTTTCGAGGGAAGGGATCTTACGCAGCTTTCACCGTCTCTCAGCATTGCAGTCACTCCTGCGGTGGTCACTTCATCTGGGTGCGGCACTAACGGTTCAAGACAATGATGCTGGCTTGTCTGGGCTAACCCACATCTTTAAACCAAATCTTGTGCAAGTGAGGTTGACTTCATCTGCTTTCCTGTTTGAACAGTAACTAGACTGTCCAAGAACCATCATAAACCTTGATGGCAGAGGTTAGGCCTTGAATCTGAAATATATGCTGCAGAGTTTGTATTTCAAGAGAAAACCTGGGCTTTTTTTTCTCTCCCTGGGTAAGGAACAGAAGAACTAAAACAGAAAGGCCTTTTCCCCTTAGTTTTGGGGAAAGGAAAGTGTGGAAGTGAGATTGCTTTACTCTATTCTGGAACTCCAGAATTAGCACCCTTCAGTGCCACCTTTGCCTTTTGGAATGTTGTCCATTTATCGGTAATAAATTATTGACCAGATGACACATGCTATCTGCAAGATCAGCTAAGAAATCACTTTGGAGTTATCCCCATCTGTGTGAACTTAGAGTGGAAGGCAGTTGGAACTGCATTCTGAGGATCCCCAAATTCTCTAAGGCTAGAGTAAGTGTCATATTTAGTATGCATAAAATATTATTTAAAGAGAAATACGTAAGTCTTGGTTGCTGACCCTGAGGCACAACCCTTTCAAAGTTGCTAAGTGCAATTTGTATGAAATCACATTGAGTGTGTTAAAAACCCTACCTTGGAGATCTGTGGAAAGGACCATTAGTGATCAGAAACCCTTAAATAAAAAAGGGAAGAAAGTGATGATGCGAAGGATCGGAAGTTGTAGGGCACTCCCTCGGGGTCCCTGCTGCCAAGGTGGCAGTGCTGGAGCCGGTGGCCACACAGTTCCCAGACATCGCTGTGTTTTCCATCCTGAGAATCGGGTCTGTCTGACCATCCCAGGTGGCTCCTGATCTCGGTTAGTTCCATCGAATTTGTGAGCTGCTTTTCAGGAAGGAGAGTGATTGAAGGCTAACTGACCCGTTTGAAAGGAAGTGTCCCTGTGTGCATGCAAGGCTGCCTTGGGGGCTGTAGGGCCTGTTAGTCTGAGGCTGTCCTAAGGTAGCCTCTTCCTCTTCTTTCCTGACATTCCCAAACAATAATTGATCCTGTCACATCATGCTCAGTTTACAGATTTATGGTCTAAGGGATGTACGTGTTCTCCCTAGATTTTCCTGAGAATCATAGCCGAGGTAACAAGAACTGGGGTGTCTGTGGCTGCAGAAAGGCAGGCACATGTCATGGATGAGTGACAGCTCTGCCTGCAAACGGGACAGGCCTCAGAGCTCTTGTCGGCATAGCATTCCAAACAGCCTCTGTCCTTGCAGGGTGTGCTTGTGTTGCTGAGCACGTGAGCCAGCACACACAGTGTCTCCAGGCATCTTCCATCTGTTGGGAAACATGTTGCTTCCAGAGCGGAGGGCACTGTGGGTCTGAGTTGAATCCCTTTGCCGTCTCTGATGCCGAGCTATAGATGCATGAGCTCCACCTGTGTCCTCTCGCTTGCTTTCTGCCCCAAACCTTGTGCTTTAAATAGTGAGTTATCACTAGGCCTGAGAGTGCTAAACAAGACACTTGTAAGACCGTAGCAGGTGGCCCTTTTTCTGCTCTCCGCAGCAGGCTCTCACTCTGCCTGTTTCCCTCTCAGTCCCTTAGCACTGAGCTGGACTCTCTTCATAACAAAAATAAGAGGTGGAAAGTCGGGTGACATGGGCACAAGAGAGAGCAGATGATGGGGCCCCTGGACCACCTGGTGCCAAGGCATCTTTGGACTCTGGTTGTTCTAGTTTGCTAATGCTGCGGAATGCAAAACACCAGAGATGGATTGGCTTTTATAAAAAGGGGGTTTATTTGGTTACAGAGTTACAGTCTTAAGGCCATAAAGTGTCCAAGGTAACACATCAACAATCGGGTACCTTCACTGGAGGATGGCCAATGGCGTCCGGAAAACCTCTGTTAGCTGGGAAGGCACGTGGCTGGCTACTGCTCCAAGTTCTGGTTTCAAAATGGCTTTCTCCCAGGCCATTCCTCTCTAGGCTGCAGTTCCTCAAAAATGTCACTCTTAGTTGCACTTGGGATATTTGTCCTCTCTCAGCTTCTCTGGAGCAAGAGTCTGCTTTCAACGGCCGTCTGCAAAATGTCTCTCATCTGCAGCTCCTGTGCTTTGTTCAAGTGTCTCTCTTGGCTGTAGCTCCTCTTCAAAACATCAGTCACAGCTGCAGTCAGTTCCTTCTCTTTGAATCAGCTCATTTATATGGCTCCACTGATCAAGGCCCACCCTGAATGGGTGGGGCCACGCCTCCATGGAAACATCCCATCAGTTATCATCTACAGTTGGGTGGGGCGCATCTCCATGCAAACAACCTAATCCAAACGTTCCAACTTAATCCCCACTATTATGTCTGCCCCACAAGATTGCATCAAAGAATATGGCTTTTTCTGGGGGACATAATACATTGAAACCAGCACACTGGTCCAGAATGCAACAGGAAATTACACAAAGGCTGCTTGTGACAAGCTGTTTAGCACCTCCACTGAGCACCAGAGTTTGAAGACAGGGGATCGTAACTCAGATTATTTGTGAAGGCTTTGGCTCCTGAAACATTCTTGAAATGATGAAAATTGCCTTGGAAAGATTTACAGAACTAATTGATAGCTTCCACTCTTTAGGCAGCAGAGGGGATTTTCAGTGCATTGTAAGTGATATTCCATATTCGCAGTTTCAGCTGAAATCAAGAAAAATGTCTTTTTCACATCAGTTTCTCCTTCCACGTTTTGAATATTTTGATTGACCTCTCCAAATGGAATGTGCTGTCTTTTCCTGGACTGATAAAAGAGAAGGCTAAATTAAAGGAGCAGCCAGTGCTTGCTTTTGTCTGGAAAAAACTAATTAGCTACTCCAGCCTTGCTGCTGCTTAACACCGTCCACTCTCCTCTTCTCTTCTAGCTCCTATTTTGACCTTAAATTTCTCTCTCACTCTGGGAAAGTGGCTTATGCCTGGAGCAAAAGATCAGGTCTGTCTCCTCCTGAATTAAAGATAATTCAGATCCAAAACTCGAAACCTGAATGGCAAGAAAAAAGTTGTCCATATACTCTCCCTACCCTCTTTTCCTTTCCCCAACATATGTGTATTCCTTCAAAGTAACTTTCACAAATTAAGGAATTCCTGAAGAAACATTCAAGTCTTGGGACTAAATCAGGACTTTCAAATAACCTACTGCGATGCCAGGTTTGTGGCGGGTTTGTAAAGCTATTGAGTCAGATCGTACTGAGGACCTTCCATTGTTTCATGATTCTGCCTTGGTAACAGTTCGTTTCACCACTAGTTGCTATAGAAAATCATTACATAAGGATGTCTGCAATGGATAAAGTTCCTGACGTGGCCAACTCAGGCCCAGATCATCCCTCAGCCCCTCTACCTCGAGCCTCCCCACACACACACTTCATGGAATTCAACCTCAAGGACAGTCAGCCTTGAAAAAACTGAAATTGTTTATTGGTTTGCTGCTGGCAAAATACCAAATTATTTTATACTAGCTATTGGTTATCCTGTATTTGAAATGTTGTTCTCTGTTGATGTTCTAAAGTGAAAACTAAACCATAACCCCCAAATGATAAAATTCT
Organism: Choloepus didactylus; assembly: GCF_015220235.1. Taxonomy (NCBI): domain Eukaryota; kingdom Metazoa; phylum Chordata; class Mammalia; order Pilosa; family Megalonychidae; genus Choloepus; species Choloepus didactylus. The sequence continues at coordinate 3,215,909 of NC_051309.1, read as the reverse complement.
GTTTACAACCTTGTATCACATACAAGGGTGGAACTAAGTTTCCCCGGAATACCTTCTAAGGAAGATAAGCCCCCTCTCCCTCTATCATGGAAGGAATTAAACTTATTCCACTTTTCCAAATGAATCAGGTCTGCAGCCAGCGCTCTCCGAGATCGTAATACAGCTGCTGCTGCTGAAGAAGCACTTGAGTGTCCGTTTAGCTTGGCTCTTTTTCGTGTTCACCCTTCCTCTTTTCAGCATTGACAGATAGACTCTGGCGATGGAAGAAAATAAAGTAATTGCACCACTTTCAATGAGAGAGACTTGGATTTCTCTTTTCAGAATTCTGCCCCTGGTAGGGAAGGCCTGGCGTGGCTTGAAGCAGAATTTACTTGAACTCTGGCATCACAGTGAAGGGCTCTGAACTTAAATGTGCTCCATCCTGATGCCCCCTTTTGTAGAAAATGCAGGAACTTCCTGTAAGATTGTTTTGTAATCTGTTTTTCAGCGTACCCAGACTTTGTTAAAGGAGTACAAAGAACGGGATAAGTCCAATGTGTTTACAGATAAACGCTTTGCAGAATACGATAGCAACATAAGCTCAGAGGAAAAGATGGCGAAGAGGTTTGCTCTGGAACAACAGGTATGGGAAGACAGGGGACCGGGGACCTTGGATGTGCCTTTCGCATAGTCGCGCTCAGGAAGGCTGTTTTCCCTGTCGTTCATTTATTCTTTCATAGGCACTTGCCCCCTGGTACGGGGTGGGGGTTCTCCAATCTGTGCCTGTCTGGTAGGGCCGGAGGGGAAGTGATCTTCTGCAGACATTAGTGGGGTGGGTAAATATCTCAACCAGAGTAACGCAGCCGTGGGTCCTGGGGCCCTAGACTGAACTGCCCCCTTGAGCTCTGTTGGGCCGGGGGGCGAATGAGCTGAGGAGTGGTCCTGGTGGGTGAGCCTGGCCCTGTGCATTCTGTTTATTTCTGAATCTTTGCTTAAGGGACCCAGAATCATCCTCAGGCTGCTCAGGACACATTGTCAAATTTTGAATACAATGGAAAAATAATGGAGTTTTGCTAATAAGTGAATGGGGCAATGTTAAGAAACTGATTTTTTTTTCCTCTTATGTAAGCGACATCACGAGAAAAAAAACATCTACAACCTAAATGAAGATGAAGAATTAACACATTATGGCCAGTCTTTGGCAGATATTGAAAAGCTTAATGACATTGTCGATAGTGACAGTGATACAGAAGAAAGAGGGACATTGTCAGGTAAGGCCAGGGGACGTGCCATGCAGGCCTTCTAAGAGATAGAGGGAGGTGGACGGTTTGCTCAGCGCTGTCTTCCTGTTCTTGGAGACATAGAAAATAACATTGTTGGATAAAAGCATCACTGAGCATTATTCTCTTGAAAAATTCTGAATGTAACAAGTTTTAAATTTCAAAACTTCAAGAAGGTGTATATATGTATATATAGACAGGAAGATAGATTTAAACTTTAATAGGCTGAGAAAATACCTTAATATTCATTATCTTACTTCAACCTCATAATAGCCTGCTGTACCCATGAGCTAGAGAAATGAGGTTTCCCAACGTTACGCAACCTGGGAGTCTCAGAGGTTTTGGATCAAACCCACCGTCGTAAGACACCTCTTTTGCATGAAGCTCGCAGCTTTGTTGCTACCTGCTGTTTCACAAATTCTGACCTCCTATTTGTGCTAATGGAATTTATATAGTTCTTTTAGTCTTCATTTACTATGGAATCAATTATGGCACTTTTTTATAATATTGAGCCTTATATTTATAGATAAGAACATGAAGCAATTTAAGTTTTGACTTTAATTCATGTTAACATGCACCTGACTAGGGTGGGGTTTGGTTCAAGCTGGACCCACTTGTGCCATGCTTAGAAAGTTCCATTCTTTCTAAGTTCCCAACAAAGCTGCACAGACTGAAGCCACTCCCCGTGCTTGTGTCTGTAGCACATAGAAAGCTGAGGCAGGTAAAGCACTGGTTGCCTTTTGATATCTGGATGAGCCAGTGGGAAAAAAGCTTTGCGAATCCAAGCAGCTTGAGGTTTACACCCAGCTGTTGTCTCTCAGGACACACAGCCTGCCAGGTGCTTGGTGCTCGTGGAGGGAACAACCAGTGCTCCTTTTTTGCCATTCTCCTCACACTCTTCTTGCCTCAGACTGTTTGTGCACATTTAACCAAAAAATGTCTTCCTCTGGTGATCATAAGTCATCGAGCCCAGAGGCCCCCGCTTTGGTATGGAGAGGCTGAATTGCAACAAGATTCCGTTTCTTCCAAGAAGCAGGTCCTTGGGAATGCAGCCATTCATTTGCGATTCCCTATTCTCCTTTGATTTTGATTATGAGGTAATCAAATCTCAGATAATTTATAAAAGAAAAAGCCTCTTACATTTGAAAATAGAATATTTACTATAATTTTTAAAATGAATCATTAGGAAACAAATTGTTCTGTCCAGGCACATAACTTACTGTGATTTTCTAAATGAGGAAAATTTCATCTGAAAAGTCACGTATTTACTCTTGGCAGCAGCCCTGTGAGGGGGGTGTTACCCCATCTTGCACCGAGGAGGCTGAGGTCATGGGCAGGTTCCTAGCACCCAGGATTGCATAGCCAGGTAGCACCGGGCTCAACCCCTGCCTTCCCTCTCCCAACCCAAAGCTCCCGCTTCACGCTATGAATACAGGCATTCCGCATCCCCTAACATACACTGTAACTGGATTGCAACACAGACTGATATCGCAGAGGCTTTTGGATTGAATCCTAATACAAAGATACCAGGAAGGATTTTGTTTTTTCTTTTTTTAAAAGAATCTTTTTCTGATTCTTACATTTTAAGAATTAGAAAACCTTACTACTTTTTTTTTTTTTTTTTTTTTTTTTTTTAGCCTACTGGTTGACAATTTTATTAGAAATCAACTTTTTGTAGATTTTTATTTCCAGAAAACATCACACAACAACCTCGAATTACTAGGGAATAGCGCTTTCTGAGATGCTAAATTCCCTAGGAAGCAGAGGGACAAGTCGCTCATTCACTCCCAGGTCTCAGTTTACTTGCCGGGCAGTGCTCCAGGCTCCTTGTTCCGCAGGTGGTAAAGGAAGTCTCTAGATGATGCTATCTGGTAGGAGGTGAAAAGTGCTGTGATGTGAAAAGAAAGCAAGACAGGGCTGGGGTGTGGCTTGAGTAGTGATTCGCCTCCTGGAGAAGGCAATGTGGGGGGGGAGACCCTGGGGCCTCTGAGGCGGACACCAAGGGGCTGAGGCGGGAGGGGCATGTCTGGAGCACGTGGTGGCAGATGATGGAGGGGGGGAGGCAGGAGCGTCCAGGGTTGGGTCTGGGGGCCGCGAGAAGGAGCCATTGGAGGGGTTTGAGCAGCAGGACCGACAGCGTGGCCTGATGAGACAGGGCAGGCAGCTGGCCCTGGTGAAAGGGTTGTAGGTCGGAGAGAACTCAGGAGGACTCCCGGGGTTGGGCCTGAGCAGCCGGAGAGATGGAGCTGCCATTCCTCGAGGTGGCCGGGGGGGTCCAGATGGCAACGCGAAGTGGGTGCTGCAGCGCTCCCGGGTGAGGCCAGAGCAAGCTCATCCTTGGGACTTCTCTGGCACAGTGTATGTGAGGGTTTTTCCTTGAAAGTGGACTTAGCAGGTCTCAGGACTGGATCCGGGAGAAAGGCCAGCAGGGGCCCCTGAACCCGCGCACAGGCAGGGCCGGCTTCACCGCCTCTCGTCTGCTCTGTCTGCAGCCGAGTTGACCGCTGCCCACTTTGGAGGGGGCAGGGGGCTCCTGCATAAGAAGGCCGCTCCACAGCCAGGCGAGGAGGCCGAGCAGCCGAAGTCACGCAAGGAGCTGATCGAAGAGCTCATCGCCAGGTCAAAGCAGGAGAAGGTGGGTGCTGCGCCCCCAGTATGGGGTGGCTGAAGATGCGCAGCAGAACGTTCTCGAGCTTTCCTTCCCTGTCAAAGGCTGTTCAATATTTTATAGGAACTTAGTGAAAGCATTCATTTTGAATAGAAATAATTAATAATAAATAAATAATAATATTTATTTATTTAATAATATTAAATAATAAGTTTGACCAAGCGTATCCTTCTGATTTTTCTTTGTTGGTTTTACTATTTTGACATGTACCAGGATTTGTAAAACATCAGTATTTTTTTACTAACTTACATCAAGCTTCCCTGACAATCTACATGAATCGTTTATAGTGGGATTATTTTTATACTATGTGATGAGCTTTTGTAGCTTGGCACTCAGGATACTGATTGCGAGCACTTCCTCTCTCCTGTTGCCGTGTCGGATGCTCAGGGTTGCAGTGGGCTCCAGACGCTGACCCGGGGCCGCTCCGGGAGGCCGGCAGTGACAGGGTGTGCTGGTGTTTCTGGTTTTGTCCCCAGAGGGAGAGACAAGTTCAACGAGAGAGCGCCCTTGAGCTCACAGAGAAGCTAGACCAAGACTGGAAAGAAATCCAGACGCTCTTGTCACGCAAAACACCCAAGTCGGAGAGCAGCGGCAGGAAGGAGACACCCCAGGTGGGCTTGCGGCCATGCCCCAGACCCCGAGCTGGCTGCTGCCGGCTTGACCCTTCTGCGGAGACAAGGCCCGGGCCCTCCCCTCTCCTCGCCCGTCTCCTGGGCCTCCACACCTTCTTGTCTCCACGCCTGCCGGGGCCTGGGTTTCCCTGGAAACGTTTACATTGAGTTATGGGGCTCTTGTCACGGCAGGGTGGAGACAGACTAAAAGTGCTACCTCGGTGTATCTACTGCAGATGAGTTAAATTAAAGAAAGTATTTGTTTCTTGGTATGAGAAATACTTCAGGGTGGAGATTAGTGTTAGAATTTTTCTGTTACCGTTTATGTATTGCTATATTACATATGCATGTAATATATACGTATTTTCCCCTAAATAGTATTTGGTTTCTATCATGTTGTCCTTAGTCTGAATTGTTTGCAAATGCTGCCTTTGTTTGAGTAGCTGGTTTCTAGGATGGATCTGGGACTTCACCAGGTTGCATTGTCATCTGGCAGCTGTCATCCTTGTCAGTCACCCTGGCTGTGGCTGTCACTGTAATTTACCTGATTTCTCATGTTTGGGGCTTAACACCTACATGAGCAATGTTTCTTTTTGTCAAAGCAGACAGATTTTGAGGAGAATTTTCTAGAAGTGAGAATGTCCTGGGTGACCTAAATGTCCTTTGATTTCTCTGTCCTTGAGACCTATTAGAACAGCTTTCTCTCTGAAAGAAAAGACTTAGATGTGGTCATTCTTAACAGTCCAGCTATCCCCGGGGTGTGCCAGCAAAGTAGCTACCAGATCTTTCTGTTAAAAAAATATATATGTAATGAAAAACACCTTCTTCCCTGCCCTAGCCCGATGCATATGACATGACAGTCCGTGAGCTCGGCTTTGAGATGAAGGCCCAGCCCTCTAACAGAATGAAAACAGAAGAGGAGCTGGCAAAGGAGGAGCAAGAGCGGCTTAGAAAGCTGGAGGTACGGGTGGCTGGCCTGCTTGTAACAGCAATGTTTTGGAAACTTTCAGCTCTGTTTTATAAACTGTGTTGCTATCATTTGTTTAAAGCCCTTTCTGCTTTATTTCATAAGACAGGCTGAAGATATACTGTGTTTTATCAATGGAAACTTTCTGGTCTGTTTTAAAGTTTGTATTTATTAAAAAAAAAATTAAATGAAATGCAAATAATATACAAATGCACCGGATAAAAAAATGGGTGTTTTCTCCTAGCCCTCCACCCTGAGATGGCTGTGAGCAGTACAATATGTTGCCCTCTCAGATTTTTTCTATGCCTTAAAAACTTTTTCAATTTCATTACATTAAAAGAAAACTGAAATAGAAACATTTTATCCTCCATCTTACCTTCGTCACGTAACCACATTGGTGACCTCTTCCCATATCTGGCATATTTTTAAATAGTAAAAACTGCTGGGCTACTTGTTGAATTGGAAGTGAGCATCGCTATAGGGCTTCCTTATTTCTTCTACAGGTGTAAAGCTGAAATCAGGGGTGGCCAAGATAATTTAGCCTGAAAACCTCAAAGTAACAGGCTTTCTTCCCTTGTAACCAGAAACTATTTCTGCCACAAAGTTCGGACATTTTATTTTTGTTAAATAAGAAAGACTTCATGGAATGCCCACATGTTTTTGCTCATCTTACTTAAGCCTAAAAGCAGAAAACATGAAGGGCCTGCGCCAGGACAAGGCTCCGTGGGCCGGGGCTGTCTCACCCGCGCCCTGCGTCTTCACAGACGCTGCCCGACAGGACGCGGCCAGCAGGTGTCCTGGTCACAGTGCCCGAGTTTGCCACGTCACTTTCCTTTTTTCTTGCTCAGGCTGAGAGACTCCGAAGGATGCTGGGAAAGGAGGAGGATGAAAGTGCCAAGAAACCAAAGCACATGTCAGCGGATGACCTGAACGATGGCTTCACCCTCGAGAAGGATGACAGGCGTCTCCTTTCTTACAGAGTAAGATGCGCGCCTTTGCTTCCTTTCCTTCATTTTTAAGGTACAGGAGCCTGATGTGGGTGAGTCCTTGAATGCGTTTCTCCCAGATGGTTTGTTGTCACTTAGTGGTCAGCACCCAGCATTTTTGTTTCTAAGTAAAGGGTTGTGTGTGTGACTTTGTCAGCACTGATGTTGAGGGCACCAAGTCAGAGACATCTGAGTATTTTTGAGTAAAATAATTGATTTTTTAAAAATCAGAACATTTTTTAATTTCTGAATCTGAAAGTCCATACCTACTTCCCTTCTTAGGGGGCATCTTCAGGGCTCAGGGCAGGAAAGTGGAAGCTGGCCAGGTGTTTCAAGCAGAAAAGGATACAAGACAGAAAGCTGGGTACTCACAAAAATATTGGGGTGTCTGGAGGAGCTGAAGTCGGGTCACCCGCAGGTGTGTCGGTCCCACCCCTTGAGGTGCAGCCCAAATGTGGGAAGCACTGCCATCCTGAGTTGTCTCAGCCCCAAAGCCAGTGACTAGGGCCAGGGGCAGCGTAGTGGGGCGGGACACACAGCAGCCACAGCCACTCTCGGCCTCCCAAGTCTTACGCTTGTGCCACCCGCTGGCAAAACCCACACCTTGCCCCCACAGTCCTGGTGAGGGCTGTCTGGGACAGTGGTTCCCAGGCTCTTGGCCCCTGCAGCACAGGATGGTGGCGAAGTGGGGCAGGGGAGGGGGGAGGCCCAGCACCAGAGACAGATGTAGCACGGGTCCGTGCTCCTCACACTCAAGCACACGGTCACTGGAATTGTGTGTGCACACTCTTTTGAGGTTCACATTGTACCTCTGCTCTGTGCAGTGATGTGCTAGGGTTTCCATTGTCCATTTCTAGGATGGGAAGATGAACCTAGAGGAAGATGTCCAGGAAGAGGAAAGCAAGGAACCCAGTGATGACGGGAGTGAAGACTCAAGCGGGGAGGAGCCAGAGGGGGGCTCGGAGGGCAGTGGTCCAGACGGCCACTCGGACCTGGAGTCTGACGTGGAGAGCGAGGAAGAAAATGAGGGACCAGAGAAGAAGCAACCTCAGGCTCCTGGTAAAAGACTCCCAAGTGACGATCAGAAAGCTGGAAGAGCTGCCAGGGCCGAGCTGCCCTACGTATTTGCAGGTAGACAAAGCTCTGGCTTTCCCTAGGTTTCTGGAGCCGCTCCGTGACCTGTGATAAAGCGTGTACTGGGTCAGCCTACCTCCTGGGTGTTGCTGCGTGCTATGGCCAGCAGGTGTGTGGGGTGCTTCCGAGCACGCTGGCACCTCCCCGTCGCCCAGGCCTGTGGCTGTGTGGTGGGCGCAGGGCTTCTCCCTGGGCTCAACAGTCTTGGGCTGGGAAGCGGCCAGCAGGCCTGGCAGGGTTGATGGGTTCTGTTGTGGGACCATAGGAGCCCGACGAGGGCAGACTCACCCCTGTCTGCGGAAGGTTATGATGCTCGGTTCATCATCAGGCCTGGGTGTGCCAGCAGCTGCCGCCTGTGCCAGGGCAGCGCCTTGGGGATGAAGGAGTCGGCTGCACGAGGGCTGCCCAGACCTGGGCGCTGTTTCTTTTTGTTTTGTTTTAAACATTTTATTTTGAAATGCATTCGTATTTATAGGACAACTAAAAAAATAATCACACCCCATTTAGAGAACTCCAACACAGCCCTATTCCCCCAGATGTCCAGACCCTCCAATTTTAACATTTAGCCACATTCGCTGTATCATTCTGTCTATTCATCTGTCCATCTATCTTTCTGCTTTCTGTCAATCCATTTTGAGTATGGGTTGTATATACTGTGCTCCCTAAACACTTAATACTGCTGTGTGTGTTTCCTGAGAACAGGGATATTCATTTACGTAACTACCCTAAGCGTAGTTATCAAGTTCAAGAAATTGAACGTTGATATAAAGGTTAGTCTATATTCCAGTTTTCTCATATGTCCCAATATTGTCCCTTTGAGCCTTTTCTCCTCCTTTGCTAGATCCCATCCAGGATCATTTATTGACCTTAACTGTCATCGTCTCTATAATTGCTCTCTTTTTTTTTTTTTTTAATTCTGGGAACATATGTACAACATAAACTTTCCCGTCTCAGCCCCTCCCAAGCACAGCCTTCAGTGGGATTTGTCACAGTCACCGTCTATTACTACAGCTTTCCTGTCTCCCCAGGCAGAGCCCTGCACCCATTACGCTTTAACTCCTACTCCCTCCACCCTGGCCCTGGCAATCTGTGCTCTGATTTCTGCCTCTGTGACCTTGTGTATATTCTCTGGTATTTTCTTTGTAGTTCCCATGGAGCTTAAATGTAACATCCTAAATCTGTAACAATCTCATTTGCTTTGATACCAACTTAACTTCAGTAGCGTACACCAGCTACATTCCCACGCCCTCCGTCCCCCCACCTTCGCCTCGCCCTTGTCACACGTTACGTGTTTATGCATCATGAGTCTAAACCACTGATTTCTCAGTACGTTCGATGCACTTGCCTTTCAGATCCTGTAGGAGGTATGACGTGAGCTGGGCACTCTTGGTGGCCAGATAGGGCCTTATGTAGAGTAGAACGTGTCGTTTCGTCTGATACATAAAGATCATCCAGTTGTAGCAAGCAAGCCTGAATCGCCGTGTGACCTGGGATTCTTTCCAGAGAGAATAAACTAGCAGTGCAGCTGGCCCCTAGGGAGTGCCTCGCTGGGTTACTGCTGCGGGAGGCGACCCTGCTGGGCTGTGTGGCTCAGCGCCCGATGTGGGCTTCACGCTTGTTCTGGGCCAGCCAGGAGCTGACCCAGCTCAGCGCTCTGCAACTAGGATCCCCACCTGCTGGGACATCAGAGCTAGCCGGTTCCTTATGAGGGAGAGGCTGGGACCATTTCTTTGTTAAGATTATTCTCGGGGACACTGTTGCTTAGTTCATTCAAACTTGAAAATCGTCAGGACAAGCTAGAAAAAACAGTTTAAGTGTATTTGTGTTAATTATAATATTGCATAAAGGAACTCACATATTGTCACAAAATATTACAACAAATTTAACAAGGTAGCAGGATACGAGATCAGTGCACATTATGGAATCCAAAAGTTAAATGAAGAAAATTGCTTTCAAGATAACAAAAAAGAGAAAAAAAAGCCTAGGAAATAAATTATCCTCTTTATAATAAAAGAAGTAATTTTATTTATATTGCCTTTAGTTTTTACCTTTATTATCAGAAATCTGATTGCATCATGTTTTAGTGTCATTAACGGTAGGATGTGGTTTGTGTTTTTGACAGTTCCTGAATCCTACGAGGAACTAAAATCCTTACTAACAGGAAGATCGATGGAGGAGCAGCTTTTGGTGGTGGAGAGAATTCAAAAATGCAACCATCCAAGTCTCTCAGTGGGGAACAAAGCGAAGTTAGAAGTATGCTGGCGTGCTGCCCGTCGAGGGTTAGCCGTGTGGACCCCACCCTAGTCCGGGGTCCTGCAAACCTCACCCACGGGACCCAGCTGTCCTTGCTTGTCCAGAATGGCAGCTTCCGGGGCGAGCACTGAGTTTGAGGCGTTCTTGACCCCTCCAGGCCTCCCCCGGGGCAGACTGCAGTTGGGGTTTCCCTCACAGAGCTTTGAGGGGCAAGGCCGTTCTTCTTCTCCTTCGAGAACGCAGATTTCCCTTACCCACCCCTCGTGCTCAGCAGGGTGGCGGTGGTGTCTGCTCTGTCTGAGGAGACACCCACTGTGGCCCTGTGCCGCCCACGTGTCCTCAGAGGGTTGTCTGCTTGCCACTGAGCTCCGCTTTCCGTTTCTTGTGCCTCCAGAGACTGTTTGGTTTCCTGTTGGAATATGTGGGCGATTTAGCCACAAGTGACCCACCAGACCTCAGAGTCATTGATAAGTTGGTTGTGTAAGTAAAAACTGGGACCATTTTTATTCTGTTTAGAGTCATAAAAATACATCTGAGTGATGAGCTGGACAGAACGGCCAGCTCGGCGGCCCGACCGTGACCTTGGGAGCAGGCTGCTCCACCAGGCCCCAGCCGCCGTGGTTTTCCTGGCAGCGTCACATCTGAGCGTTATTAACACAAACACATTCCAACCACAGGCAAGCCGTTTATAGGCCCAGAGAGCTCATGTTCAGTTTCGTTTACCACGAAATGTCCTGCTCTACTCGGGAGGGTTGCGGAGGGTTGCTCCAAGAACCTGCCCCCAGTCCACACCTCGGTGACCTGGAGGGCTCCCCTGCAGGTGAGGAGAGGCTGCAGGGATGCACATCCCTCCCCGCCCAGGACGGCCTGGGACGCAGCCCAGAAGCTCCGGTACAGTGTGGCCACAGATCGGTTCCAGCCCACAATGCTGCTGGCCGAAGGGGCCTGGGGGCGGCTGGGAGTCGGTCTGTGGGAGAATGCCACCCAGGGCGCCACTCTGGGACCTGCTTCCTGCTGCTGACTGGGACCATGGGCAGGGTCCTTGTAGTTCCTCATTGCTAAAGCAAATAGCAATGGGTTGGCTTAAACGGGAATTTTTTGGCTCATGGTTTTGAGGCTGGGAGAAGTCCAGAATCCAGGTGTCATCAAGGCGATGCTTTCTCCCCGGAGGCTGCAGCTGCCCCGATCCTTGGCGCTTGGCTTTTCTGCTACATTGCAGTGCGCATGGCTGTTTCCAATGGGTCCGCTCCCACAGGAATGGATTAGGTTTAAGAACATGCTTTTCTGGGGTACAGAGAGCTCTAAACCACCACAGTCCTGAACCTCTGTCACCTACGGTTGGACCTGAGCGGGGTCTAGTGCCCGTGTCAGCTTTGGTGAGCCCGCGGTGGGTCCTGCCCTCCGTCTTGGCTTCTGCACATGCAAAAAGGTGCTGTTGCAGAAGCACTTGCCTCCTGGTCTGGTGCGGGATGATGGGGATAACGAGCAGAGCACCCTGGAGCTGCCGGCCACACCCGGCAAGTGGAGCAGGCACCCACAGTGTTGTTACACAGGTAGCTGCTAATACCACCGCCAGATTCGTAGGAAAGGGCAAAGATGGTACAGATTATTACAGACCACTATTAGAAACACCCCCAGGGCCCAGGAAGGCCTGCCAGGTCCCAATCTGATTCTCCCTGTGTTTAGTGACCTCACAGGAAAGTGGTGCACAGGAAGAGGGTGGCTTTTTTGTTGTTTTTCTATCTACAGTCATTCTCTCCTGATTTATGTTTCTGATTAACAGGCAGTTATATAATCTTTGCCAGATGTTTCCTGAATCTGCAAGCAACTCCATAAAATTTGTCCTCAGAGACGCCATGCACGAAATGGAGGAAACGGTGGAAACCAGGGGCCGCGTGGCGTTTCCCGGCTTGGATGTGGTAAGCGGCAGCTGTGTCCAGTGAGAGCGGTCGCTGCACCCACTGACACTCCTGGAAGTCAGGTTCTGTTTGCAGCCCGGGAAGGGCTGGGGGTCGGAGCACACTCCCACGGGCCCTCGGGGTCGCAGCGCTGCAGTGCTTCCGCGGTGAGCTGCAGAGCAGAGTTGGCCGGACCTGGGGGCGCTGCGCGTGGGGCAGTCACCAAGCGGTGTCTGTGGGGAAGGAGGCTCTGCTCTGACTCCACGTGGACGGGGCCCTGCTTGGGCTTCAGGCAGAGGTTTCAAGGCTCGGCTTGTGGACCGGTTGTGATTGGCCTTGTTTTCTGTTTACTCACTAAGAGGCATTCAAACTACTCTGGGATTTTAGAAGCTTAACGATGGAGGATTTGTGCTAATGGTTTTCATAGACTCCCAAACACCTGACCCAAGCTGGTGTCTAAACCGCTGCTGATCACTTTCTTTCCTCTTGCGCCTCAGCCCAGCGTCCTTGTCATGTGTCCTCCTAGGTGACCAGCGAGTGCTGGGACCTGTTAGGTGTCAGGTGCTGTTCTGCCCTCCTGAGCGGGTTCTCCCCGGGGGTCACTGATCGTGGGTCCCTCTCTGGTGAAGCAAGAAACAGGCGCGGTGTCAGGCACAGGCCTCAGGTGCGCTCGGGCTGCGTCCGGCCCCTCTGCAACATGGGACAGCAGCTCGCTCCCCACACCTCCTTCTCCTTAGAGCCCCAGATGGGGCGGGGCCGGAGGGCACCCTGGAAGGCCCTCTGAGGTCCCTGGTGGGTGCTGGGGTCTGTTCCAGCACTAGAAAGTAAAACAGGGTGCCCGGGTGTGTGCCCTACGCTTCTAAACCCATATGGACCAAAGTCTTAGTTTCCGTGCCTCAGGGACCCCTTGGTGCCTGGATGGGGAGAGGATTCCAGAGACCCTGCAGGGCCCAGTCCATGAAGCAGCCGTTTGGGCGTCTCGTGTGAGTGTAGCTTGAGGCGTGCACCTGCCTCCACGAGAGCAGCTTAGCAGCATCACCTGTGACTAAAGAGATCTGGGAACAGTGTGGAGGCAGCTCTGAGTGGCAGAGGCGGCCCAGCCCCCCGGCTCCTCCATCCCCTGGCCCCTGGGGCTCTGAGTCTCGTGTTTAGACGGCAGCCACGCGAGCTGCTGATCTCTGTGGAGAATTCCACAGGCAGCACAGCCTGGTCCAGTAGAGTTTCGTGGTGAGGTCTGTAGAGCCCCTCGCCTTCAGCACCCTGCCCTGCCTGGCACGGGCGGATCAGCCCAGCCTCAGCCTCAGTGTACAGACACATATTGAGCTTTATTGTGGCGGAAGCTGCCTTCTGCCAAGGCAGGGACGGCTCCTTCCGGTAGCCCATGTGGCTGCAGCAGCAGCAGCTCTTTCCACATCTGCGACGCTGAGGGAGGTAAGCGGGGTCCGTGCAGAGGCCGGGTCCTGGTGGGGGGCTCGAGGGCTGTGCATGGGCCAGATGGCTGCGTGCCCTGCTTCCTGGCCACTGTGTGATGAAGACGATGCCAGGATTTCTTTCCCTTGGGCTTCCAGCCAGAGCAGAGCTGCAGTGTTGGGCCCCGAGTGCCTCCAGCTGCCTTCTCCCGAGCAGGGGCAGAGGGCAGGTGTCCCCTGCCCCCTGGGGCCCCGTGAGTCTGATGTCACAGGGCTGTGGGCAGCAACAAGGCTCATAAACCCACTAGGTCAGGGTGGCACCGTCGTGTTTCTGGTCAGGAATCCACTGAGCAAGGCCACACGCGCCTGAGGAGTCCGGCCTTGTGTGGGATGTGTGTGTGCAGGGTGGGTGACCGGGCCAGGCCGGGTGATGGGGCCGCGAGTAACCAGGAGCCTTGAGCTCCAGATGCTTCTCCCATGCCTCAGAGACTCACAGGCCTGCGTGCTGTTGGGCCTTTTGTCAAGACAGTGTTTTAAACTTTGTTACTGGACAAAGGTGGTGGTTCTCTGCGTGATGCGCTCAAGTGAACAAGTCCTGAGACACTGGCGTTTCAAGGAGAGAGAGTTTATTGCTGGGTGTGAAGCAGGAGAGCAGACGGCCCATCAGCCCAAAATCTGTCTCTCTGAACTGCAGTGATTGTGTTAGTTTTATAGCATCAAAAGATGGGCAGGTTTTAGGATGATGAGCACGGTGGCCCCAGATGATGTGATTAGAGGTGATCTAATTATTGAGCATGTGCTGATTGACTACATGAGGAAAAGGGGGCCTTTGATTACAGGCATGATTTTTAGTATCATGAGGTACAGGTCACTTACAGGCTTATAGTCTAAGCTCCTGTGCATGTCAGGCGGCCCATTTTGGTTAGATGCAGCCTCAGTTATCAAGATAACTTTGGACTTGGGGTGGTTAGTTCTGGGCTGACCCAGAACCTTCATCAATAAACATTTGGGGCTGTCTTTAGTGATAAGACTCTTAAGTTGAAAAACCAGATAAAATGGGTACAAGTGAGGGTCAATCACAAGGTTTTTAGTATCATGAGGGCACAAGATAAAGGCTGTTCAATCGTTATCGGAGATCAGGGAGCTGGAGTGTGGTTCAGAGATTTCCGGTATCTCTCTCTGTCTGCTCCGATACACTAGAAAGTAGAAAGGAACATCTATGTAATGGGTCTCACCATCAGCCCTTACATCCTGACTTTTCAGTTACAGCTTCAGGTTACCTTTTTCATCTCCGTGGTGACTTTCTTTGCAGCTCCTCTATTTGAAACTCACGGGCATGTTCTTTCCGACCTCGGACTTCCGGCACCCCGTCGCCACCCCTGCGCTGGTGTGCATGAGCCAGCTGCTCACCAAGGTGAGGCCTTGCTCCCCAGCACTCCCCAGAGCCCGTCTTGGCCGGGGTCTCCGCGTGCTGCCGGGCGGGCACCCGCTCACCCAAGGTTTTGGGGAGGCTGGCGTGGGGTGGCACAGAAGCCACTCCGGAGGATGTGCTCTGAGCGCATGGCGTCCCACGCCCGGCCCGGGCCAGGGGCTGGCTTAGCTGCCCCTGACCGCACAGTGTGGCCCCAGAACAGCTTTCTAGCTAGTGCGACAGGGTCGAGTCTCATAGGAGTTTGTCCCCCTTTTGGCTTAGAAAACTCCAGTAGCAGTTTTGCCTTGTCGAGGCGTATGGCTGGTGCGTGTTTGTGGCAGCAGTCATCCCTGCATATCAACAGAACTTTAAAGCTCACGTAGACCTCAAATCTCATTCTGTTCCCCGACACACCCGTGAGTGAAGGTGGCACCCTCAGGAAGGGTGCACAGGGCCCAGGGAAGCACATGCCCGCCGCGAGCTCTGCCCCGGAGTGTGGTTCCAGAAGGCTCACCGTCCCGTGTGCTCCTTTGCCAGTGCCCCGTCCTGTCCCTTCAAGACGTGCTGAAAGGGCTGTTTGTGTGCTGCATGTTCCTGGAGTACGTGTCCCTGTCGCAGAGATTTGTACCTGAACTTATCAATTTTCTTCTTGGGATTCTTTACATGGCAACTCCAAACAAGCAAAGTCGTGGTGAGTGGATTTCAGGAAGCTTTTTTCAGATATAGTATACATTGTAATTTTCTAAAGGATTTTTTTAAAAAGTAATTCATGTTCATTGTAGAAAAGTCTGGAATGTGGAAAAGTTAAAAAAAAGAAAAAAGTCAAAAAAAAAAGCCAACCCTAAGGTCCTGCCGCCAGGGTGATGTGTCCACGTCCACATTTGGAAAAGTTGGGGTCACACCTGCCCGCGCTGCCTGGGGCCCGTGTGGTGCTGAGCACGTGGACGGTGGGTGGTGGGAGCGGCGGAGACAGGCCGTGAGCGGATGCCCTGCAAGGCCGAGCCTGGCTCCGCGAGAGGGAGGGCTGTCGCTCGTCTCGGCAGCTGTCTCACCAGTGACGTGCTCATCTAACAAGGCTGTGGTAATTTGGGGGTAAATAAAATATGTTCTGTCTTTTCCATTTTACTCTTTTTAACGTGGCAAGAGCATTTTAAATGCCACGCGTGGCTTGCGTTGTCTCTAGTGGACAGTGCTGCTGGGCGTAGCTCCTGCCGCGTGAGGAATTTCACAAGGAGCGGGCAGTATTCTCACAAGAACGAGTTTCGTGCTTGTTGCTCTTCTGTGTGGCGGCCCTCCCCGAGCAGCTGCCCGTGAGCCTCCCGTGTGTGCTGAGCACCCGCAGGCGCCAGTGAGGGTGGACCCCAAGACAGGCATTGCCCGTCCCCAAGTGCCCAGGCCACACCCCGACTCAGGGCTTCCAAGCTGCTGCCCGCCCGTCTGCCCTGTCTGCACCCCCTGCGTGTCGCCCCTCGCTTCTGGCTACCACGTCCCCAGCACTGAGCTCTTCCCACTGGCCAGGTGTAAGCGTCGAGGCACCCCGTTGTGCAGCGGGGTCCCTGCCCATGAAAGCTCAGAACCCTGCGAGGGACCAGTGGGTGCCTGTTCGCAGGCAAACTTCATAAAGGCCTAGAGCTGGGGCGCCCTTCCCCCACCGGAGCCCAGGAACACCCCCGGTCCTCTCTGTCCCCATTGTGCTCTCTCAGGTTACACGCTGGTGCACCCCTTCCGAGCTCATGGAAAGAACTCCCAGCTGCTCTGCGTGTCCGATCGGGAGGACGTGGCCACTTGGCAGAGGAGAGGCCTCCCCCTCCCGCAGGTGAATGGACTGAGAGCCCCGAGCAGGACGGAGGCGAACCACACCAGGTACCCACTGGGGCGCTGGGGAACCTGGGGACCTGCAGGTCTGCGGAGCCTGTGGCACTGGGGGGCCGGGGGGCCGAGCTCCCCCAGACCTCAGAAAGCAGCTGTGAGTGCACAGGAGGCAGGCCCCGCGGGGCACATCCAGCCCAAGGCACAGAAGAGACGGCTGGTGGTTTTCATTTACTGGCAGAAACGTCCTTGTTTTTGGCTCATTTGTTGCCCATGACCCTTTGGTTTTACGTCGTGTTAAAGCCTTTCAGAGGCTTGTTGGTCTGGTGGCTATTTTCTTCTGTGGGAAAAAAACACCACATTTCCCAATAATGCGTCCGTTATTTGCAAAATACCTCTGCTCGATTTCGTAGCTGGCAGAGCAGGGCCCTTTCCGGTGGCTGCTGCGCTCGCCCACGCCGTCTGGGAGCGTGCCGGCATTCACATTGGCGCCCGGCACTTTTATTTCCCCGAGTTATGTGCTGGAGATTGTGGTTTTTGCCGAGGCTGTTGGTTCTGCTGGTGACCGAGATGGGAGGGGGGTGCCCCCGGCCTCCCCCGCCTCACCCTGCCCCCCCCCCACAGGCTGTCCTGCCTGGCGGTGGCCCTGGACCTGGTGAAGCACTGTGTGCGCCTGTACAGCGCCCTGCCGTCCTTCCCCGCCATCGTGAGGCCCATCCGAGCCCTGCTGACTGAGCCCTGGGCGGACGGCGGGTACCCCCGCGAGCTGGAGGTGAGGCCGCCCTGCCCTGGGGTCAGGGGGAGCAGGTGCGCTGTGTCGCCAAGGTTGCTGTGTAGAAGCTGAGGGCACCGCCTCTGAGGACATTATAAACCTGAGTGGGAGGTAAAATCACGACAGTGAAAAAACAGCGAAAAGTGTTTTTAATGATGCTGTTTGATTTATCATCTAGTGGGAGGGCTTTTGGACTGAATCAGAAACACCGACTCTGGATCCCAGCTTTTATCCAAGAAATTGTTCAATGCCCCTCAGGAGGCTGCCCGGGAAGGCCCCCTGTCCTCCCGGCCATCCCCCCACCCCACCCCCTGCCAAGCCTCTGCCCGCAGCCAGGCAGAGAGGGCCTGGGCCGCACAGGGCGCCGTGCTGCAGCAGGGACAGGCCTGCCTCTGGGGACAGGTGCAGCGAGCTGCACAAGGCACCTGGGAGGACAGGTGTCAGGCACAGGTGCTCCCACGTGTGCATTTGAAACGAGAGTTCTTGACTCCACCCAGCCCATCCCCCAATCCTTCCGCTTCCTTCCCTGCTCTCACCAGCCGCTGTCCCCTGCACCTGGTCTTCTAACTGGTCTCCCACCTCCCCCGTGCCCTAAAGCCCATTCCCCACAGCAGCCGTGGGGGTCTATTAAAGCAGACAGTGGCAGTGTCGCGGCTGTGCCCCAAACCTTCCAGCGCCCTCTGGGCACCCCCGCACCCAGCCTCTCCGGCCTCCTTGCCCGGCCTCAGTGCAGAAGCCCACCCCTCTGCCCAGAACGCTCTCTCCAGAGACCCCGAGGCTCCTCTCCTCCCTCCCTCAGCAGGCCAGGCCTTCCCTGCGGCCCACATGGCGCTGCCTGTGCCCCTCCCCACGGTGCGGGCCCTGCCCCTCCAGGACATGCGCCTGCAAGGACAGGGCCTCCGCCCCGTCTTCCCACACCAGGGACCCACCTGTGCTGTCGGAGGCCTCGGAGCCTGGGAACCTGCCTCCCAGCTCCCCGTCGGTGTCGTGGGGGGTGCGGCTGCAGCTCATGCGTAATTTGAAAAGCAGAGCAGGATCTCTCTTGCAGAGCACGGTGGGACCAAGGGGTGGCCCCGAGCTGCCCATGCCCTCGTGTGTCATCTCTGGGCGCTCGCTCTGAGCAGAAGGCTGAGGGGTGCAGGCCGCTGTGGGCACCAAATGGGGTGGCTGTGCCCTGCAGCCTGGGGGCCCCTATACAGCCTGTGCAGACAAGGGGGCAGACCAGCCTCAGTGGGCTGCTGTCCCGGAAGCTTCCTTGGGAGCCCCTCAAGAGTGGCCCTTCACTTTCTGGTCATTTGGGGTGAAAACAAGGCTGGAGTCCCAAGAGGGCTATCAGGGTAGGAGACGGTGGAGCCCCGTGTCTCATTCACTGCCCCAAGCTCAAGGTCCCCACACGGCCCGTCTCACGCGAGGTGTGCAGGTGCCCCCACGGGGAAGAGGCCGTCCCTCCTCCCCGCCTTCCTTCCCCATCAGCAAAACTTCCGGGAAAAGGACTCCACGCACACTTCCTGGATGCTAAAAGCACAGAGGCCATCCCTGCTGGCCGAGTGAAATGCTCCGAACCTGTCATGCTGGGTCCTGCCAGCAGGGTAGCGGGCAGAGACCCTGCGGCTGGGCCAGGCCTCTGAGCTCGTCCCTTCTGCACCACACAAGGGTGCCGGGGGTGGCAGGCTGCAGAGGGCCACTGGGCTTGGCTTGTCCTTCAGGGCCCGCAGCTGACAGGCACGTCCTGGGGTCCCTCTCTCCACATTGCTCAGGAGCTGCGCCAGAGCATACTGACGGCCATAGACGAGCAGAAACACCTCTACCAGCCGTTGGTCTGTGAGAGGAGCAAACCGACGCCCCTGAAGCTCTTCACCCCCAGACTCGTGAAAGTGTGAGCAGCGGTGCTCCCCAGGGGGTCGGGACATGGGTCGCGGGAATGGGGTGGAAGCGACAGTCTGGCCTCCTGGCCAAGGCCTTGCAGAAGGGGCTCTGTTTGTTTGCAGGGCCTTCCAGTGACCCGGCGGTGGGAGCCACCCGGAGCCAGGTGTCTTTGGCATGAGCTTAGAGCCCCTGGGCCTCCCGGGGGAGGGGCTGCCTGACCCAGGACTGCCGGGCCCCTTTGACGTCGGTTTCCCCATCTCAGCCTCGAGTTTGGAAGGAAACAAGGAAGCACTAAGGAGGAGCAAGAGAGGAGAAGGCTGATCCACAAACATAAGCACGAATTTAAAGGGGCTGTTCGGGAGATCCGCAAGGACAACCAGTTCCTGGCCAGGATGCAGCTCTCGGAGATCAGGGAGCGGTGAGCGGCCGTGCCCAGGGCGTGGCGGGCGAGCTGGCAGGGCCACGGCGCCTGCCGGGGAGAGTCCTGGCGAGTGGCTGGGGGCAGGGGGCTGCCGCCGCCGGGATCCCCAGCCCCAGCCGCCTTGGTGGGTGGCTGAGTGGGGGGGGGGCTGAGGGGGCGTGCGGCTTCCTCCCGCCCCCCTTCCTGTCTCCTCCTTGTGGCGGTGAGTTGCTGTTGGGCCCCGTGTGGACAGCCTGCGGATGCCTTCCCCGGGGGGTGTGACACAGCCCAATTCCTGCTTCTGCTTTCTATGCTTCAGGGACACGGAAAGAAAGCGCCAGGTGAAGCAGCTCTTCAACAGCCTGGCCACGCAGGAAGGCGAGTGGAAAGCCCTGAAGAGGAAAAGGTTCAGAAAGTAGACTGTTCTGTGGACGAGCCCAGAAGATGGTGCACACAGAGAGGAACTGGGGCTTGGGGTTGCCACTGCGGGTTCCTGAGCCTCAGCTCCCGTTTGGAGCCGAACTCCTCCCCCGATGCCACAGATGGACTCCGGGCCCTCCCAGAGAGCCGCGTGCGGGCGCCGGCCCATGGCGTCTGCTTGACCAGAGCAGATGGGACGTTTGCCTCGTGTAGAATTCAGGACGTTCCTTCATCTGTTCTATAAATTATGTTTCCAATTAAAAACAAAGCAGGTTTGCCAAACTGGAAATCACAGATGAAAAATCCCCATAATCCCTCTGCCCTGATAGGCAGAAGGCTCCCCGCGGCCCGGCCCGAGGGGAACAGGTGTCCTTGAGCCGAGCTGCACCCCACACGCTGCCGCGGCCGCTCCTGGTCTCACCCCCCCCCCCCCGTGCTGGTCCACAGTAGCAGGACGCGGAGGTGACCGTGCTGGGTGCACACCTGCTCCCCACACCTGCCCTGGAGCCCCCTGTAATGCCCGGTCACCCCAGAACAAGGCTCGAGACCCTCAGGCTCCCCGGCTGACGCTCTGGAGGGGGCCCTCGAGGCAGCGGGCGCTCGCCCACCCACGCAGCTCCAGCTGCCCTCCCTGGCCCGGTGGGGATGGGGGGCTCACGCCAGGACGGCCCCGCTGTGCTCTCCACGTGGGGGACCCTGCCGCCGTCAGAGAAAGGGGCTGTGGACGTCCCAGGCCGGGTGTGGCCTGCAGCCTGCTGTCCACCTCTCCTGCCCCAGGGCAGCGCCACACCAGGTGACAGGTGTTCAGGGGGCCCTGCCCTGGGCTGTTCTGCAAGGCCCCCCGACCCTGAACCTCACCTGCACTTACTTGGGGCTGCTCAAAGACGGCGCTGGGCGGCGGGTGAGGGGATGAGGACAGGACAGCTTCCCCCTGGCAGGCTGCCCGGCTTCCCCCAGACGCTACCACGGAGAGGCCGACCCAGCTCTCCCCTCCTCCAAGGGGCAGCCAGTGGCCCAGGCCATGACCATGGGAGGCGCCCCCACCCCCCCTGTGGCATGTACCAAGGGGCCTGAGCTCTGCGGGTGGCCGCGCCCCTTCCTAGACCACCAGACCCCGTGGGGAGGGGGGCAGAGGCGCGTTTGACGCGGGACACGAACATCCCAGGTGGTGTCGGGGTCACGGGGGGACAGTGGGCCTGGAGCTCGGGGTCCCCCTCGGAGAGCAGAGGCGGGGACGGCAGCCTTGGATCCGCGGCCGGGGCGGGGCAGGAACGTGCGGGAGGCGGCGCGGGGCCGCGCTCGGGGGCAGGTGGGCGCCGCGCGCACCGGGCGGTGCCGGAAGAGCGCGCGCTGCTTCCGGGGCGGGGCCCGGCGGCGTGCTCGGCCGGCCGTTCCGCATCCGCCCGTCTGTCTGTCCGTGCGTTCTGAGCGCGCGGCCGCGGGAGGTGCGGGCCGAGGCGGGGCGCGCGGGCGGGGCCAGGGGCCTTGGTTCTGCCGGGGTCAGGGGTCGCGTCCTGACGGAGCTCGGGGGTCGGACCCCCACGGGGCTCGGATTCGGGGCTCCGGGCCCGGGCGGGGCGTTGGGTTCCCGCGGCCCACGGCGCCCGCCGCGCCCGCCCGGAGCCGCCCTCCTCCCGCCGCGCTCGGCCTCAGTTTCCCTGCTGGGATGTGGGGCCCGCGGCGCCGGCCCGCGGGGACCTCTGAGAAAGGGGGCTCGGGGCGGGGGTGGGTGCCGAGGACGCCCCGGTCCCCCGCCGCCCGCGTTTCCTGCGCCCGGGTCGCCACATGTGGGGGGCTGCGCGCTCGGCGCCCCGGGGCGGGTGGGCGGCTCGGTGACCCGCGGCGCCCTCACTGCGCCCCCGCGCCCCGCGCAGGCCGGAGGCGGCGGGCCCAGCATGGGCCGGGCCGGGGGCGAAGGCTGCACCCCGCGCCCCCCGATCCGCGCGCAGCCCGCGTCCGAGCGCCGCGTGGTGGCCGTGGTCTTCCTGGGCCTGGTGCTGGACCTGCTGGCCTTCACGCTGCTGCTGCCCCTGCTGCCCCGGCTGCTGGAGAGCTTCGGCCGCGCCCAGGTGAGCGCCCGGCCGGCCCGCCCGGCTCCCAGCCCTCGGCCAGGGCCCCCCACGCCCCTCACGCGCCCCTGTCCCCCAGGACCCCCTCTATGGCTCGTGGCAGCGCGGGGTGGACTGGTTCGCCACGGCCATCGGCATGCCCCCGGAGAAGAGGTACAACAGTGTCCTGTTCGGAGGTACGGCCGCGGCCAGCGGGGCCCCCCACTCCCTGGACTCCAGCTCCCCCCGAGGCAGCCCCTTCTGGCTGGGGCACAGCGGCCCCGGGACCTGGGGGTGACCTGCCCTTTCCCCCTCAGGCGTCGTCGGCTCCGGCTTCTCGCTGCTGCAGTTCCTCGTGGCACCGCTGACCGGGGCCGCCTCTGACCGCCTGGGGCGGCGCCCGGTGATGCTGCTGGCCCTGGTACGGCCGGGCTGTGGAGGGCAGGGCTGAGGGGCCACTTGCTTTGCCTGCTCCGCTGCGGGCCCCCCCGGCCTGGGGTGACCGCGACTGCCCCCACCCCACAGCTGGGCCTGGCCACCTCGTACGCCGTGTGGGCCGCCTCGCAGAGCTTTGCTGCCTTCCTGGCCTCCCGGGTGATCGGTGGCATCAGCAAGGGCAACGTGAGTCTGTCCACGGCCATCGTGGCCGACCTGGGCTCGCCTGCAGCCCGCAGCCGCGGCATGGTGAGTGTCCCCAGGAGGGGACGAGGGGCTGGGGGTGCTGGGGCCCGCAGTGGCTCAGGCGGCGTCCTCCCCAGGCTGTCATCGGCGTGGCCTTCTCGCTCGGCTTCACGCTGGGCCCCCTGCTCGGCGCCTCCGTGCCCATGGACGCGGCACCCTGGCTTGCCCTGCTGTTTGCCGTGTCTGATCTGCTGTTCATCTTCTGCTTCCTGCCAGAGACGCTGCCCCCGGAGAAGCGGGTAGGGCCGGGGCCCCGGACGGTGACCAGGGACTGGTTCCCAGGGCTCCCGGGCCACAACACTTCCAGGGACCCTGGACAGGCCTGGCGGGTGGGCAGGAGGCCAGGCCGGCTGGGGACTGTAGGGTGCTGGGGCCGAGCAGGTTGAGGTCACTCAGGTGCCCCGACCACCAGACCAGGCCTGAACGGTTTCACCTGCACCCAGGCACCCTCTATCACCTTGGGGGTCCGAGCTGCCAGCGACCTGCTCAGCCCCCTGGCCCTGCTCCGCTTCTCAGCCGTGGCTCACGGCCAGGACGCACCCACTGGAGACAGTAAGGAGCCCCCCTCACTGCCCAGGGCCCCCCTCCAGGAGCAGTCCCCCCACCCCTCCCGGGCCGCCCCCACTGCCTACCCCCCACCACCCACCTGCCCCCCAGGGCTCCGCACCCTGCGCGGCCTGGGCCTGGTCTACTTCCTCTACCTGCTCCTGTTCTCGGGGCTGGAGTACACGCTGAGCTTCCTCGTCCACCAGCGCTTCCAGTTCAGCAGGTGGGTGCGCAGCCCGGCCTCGGCGGGACCCCCGGGACACCCCCTTTACCGCCCTTGGGAGCCCGTGCCCAGGGCCCAGCCGGGCGGGCCGAGTGTGCGTGCATGTGCGTGTTCCAGACGTGTGCGTGCATGTCCGGGCCCGTGTGTGTGTGTGTCGTGTCCCCGTGGCACTCGCACCCCCTCCCCGCAGCTTGCAGCAGGGGAGGATGTTTTTCTTCATCGGCCTCACCATGGCGGCCGTCCAGGGCGCCTACGTCCGGCGCCTGAGGCCGGGCCGGGAGCTCGCAGCTGCGAAGCGGGTAGGGGCCTGCCCTGCGGGGCGAGGGGGGAAGGCCCCGAGTTCGCTGGGCAGGGAGGGGCTGACGGCTGTGCCCCCCCAGGCCATCGTGCTGCTGGTGCCCGCCTTCCTCCTGGTCGGCTGGGGGCGCTCGCTGCCCGCACTGGGCCTGGGGCTGCTGCTCTACTCCTTCGGTGAGTGGCCGCGGGGGGCGGGGGGCCGAGCTGCACCCGCAGGCCGCCCCCCGGGCTGACCCCGCTGCCCAATTGTCCCCAGCGGCCGCCGTCGTGGTGCCCTGCCTGTCCGCCGTGGTCGCCGGCTATGGTGAGACCTCTGCCTTCAGTGCCCCGGGGAGGGGCGCGGGGCAACCTGCCGCCTCACCGCCTCTCCCCACAGGCGCGGCCGGGCAGAAGGGCACTGTCATGGGCACGCTGCGCAGCCTGGGTGCCCTGGCCAGGGCCTTGGGGCCACTTGCAGCTGCCTCAGGTGAGCGCCGGGCCTCGGCGAGGTGCCCTGGGGCGGCACGGTGGGGTCGTGGGCCCCCTCGGCCCCCGCTGAGCCCGGCCCGAATCCCCCGCAGGGTACTGGCTGGCCGGGGCCCGCACCTGCTTCTCCGTGGGCGCCGGGCTCTTCCTGGCCCCCTTCCTTCTCCTGCGGACCCTGAGGCCGCCACCGCCCAAGGCCGAGTAGCGGAGCCGTCCCCAGCCCCAACCCCGAGGGCCTGTGGTGGGGGCAGACTGGGCCGGCTCCCCCCCCCCCAAGACTCCCCGTGCCCCGCGGGACCCCCTGCGTGGGCCAGGCCCTTCTGCCTCCGGCCTTGCACTGCACTGTCGTCCACTCCAAGCAGGGGAGCCCAAGGCCTTCCTGGCTTTGCCTTTGTTTTTACCCCCGGCCCACGCTCAGCAGGTTGAGTGTGACAGACAGAGCTGCTGCTTTACTCCCTGCGCCCTGCTCCCGGGCACAGCCTGGCTCGCTGCGCTCTGTCCAGGGAGACCCAGGGCTGGGAGCCACAGTCGGACCTAGACAGTTTCAAGGTTTCGTTGCCCAGCAGGGTGGAACGCTCTTCCCAAGCCCATTTCCCCTTCTGCAGTGAGGGCCCCCCCCCCCAGCCTGGGGTCGCCACTGAGAGGTGCTCTCTGGCGCGTCCCCGGCCCCCCGGGAGCCCACTGCTGCCGGCCTCCGCCAGCGCCTGCAGAACCTGTCCCACGTCTCCGGTGGGCGGCACGGTCCGGGGGCAGGGGGTGTCCTCTGGGGCCTCGGCTTGTCACGGGGAAGCTTGGGGTTAGGAAAAGGCTTTCCCCAAGCCAAAGCTACAGACAAAATCAAGAAACACACTTGGAGGACCTTGTCTTGGAGCAGGAGACAAACTTCTGGAAATTCTATTTTAAAGGAATAAAGAACAAGGAATTATGTAAAATTACTTCCCAGGCTTAGATAAGGAAACTGCTTAAAGAATTTTATTTGTGAATAAAACAATGTTACAAGGAAGAAAGGAAGTACAGGACATGTCCTCCAAAGTTTGTGTCCATATATGCAACTATATTTCATGTTGTGATACATACAAAGAATTAAACTACAGAGTGAAAGGAGAAAGTCACTGCGTGGTGGGATGACGGGGAGCTCGGGGCCGGGGACTGGAAGCCGCCTCGGGACAGAACACAGCCGGAGGAGAGCAGCGGCCGGGGGGCAGCTCGGGCAGCGCAGGGTCAGTGCCTGCAGACGCCACAGGTCCTGTTTGGGGGTCAGAGGTGGCTCATGGCCCCGAGGCAGCCCCCCAAACGGCCTCAGGCTGCACTGCCAGGGCCTGCTCAACCGACCTCTGGCAGGTGCGGGTCGAGGAGGGCAACGTCCTCGGTGCTAAGTGACTGGTGCGAGCTGGTGGGTGCCCTCCTCCCGACACCCGGTCTGGGGCTGAGTGAGGGGAGAGCACAGTGCCCCCCTCGGTTCAGAGACACCCAGGAAGGGTAAGCCGTGCTCCTGCTGCCGTTCGCAGCAGGTTCTAGAACAAAAGCAAACAAAGGCAGCCCGTTCACATTTACAAAAACAGGTCGAATTGCAAACCTGCTAAAAGAAAATTCTATGAAGGACTCTTCTGCCTCCAATGTCCCTCCCTCCGACACAAATCTGGACCCCAGTGCATGAGGGGCGCTGGGCCCCTAGCTTGCAGCCACAGCCGGCACGAGGCAGCTCTTGGCCCACTCAGCCCGGGCCCGAGACTTCCCTTACGTGAGTGACTTAGATCCTGTGAGCCTAAGGAACCAGCCGGAAGCCGGGAGTTGGACTTGGTCACCCACCAGCCCAGCAGAGCCCAGACGCATGTGACTGCACAGAAGGGAGGAGAATGAGCGAGACAGGGCTCGGGAGGGTGGGCCCTGGCTCAGAGTCGCTGGGGCGGCGCTGCTGCAGACAGCTGTGGGGGGCTGCGGGCGGTGGGGAGCAGGAGTCTGTGCCGGGGAGTGTGAGCTACAGGGCAGGACTGGCTTTCTGCATTCTGTTACACAAGACGACGGGACAGGAGACACGACTGGGACACTGGTGGTAGCAGGGGCCAGCTTCAGACAGGACGCGTGGGTGGTGGGCCTTCAGGAGTCGCTCTTTTTCTTGCTCTTCTTCAGAAAGGAAGGGGTGCGGAACTTCTTCTTCTTCTTGGAAGGGGACTTGCCCGGAGACCCGTCACTGCTGGGGTCCGCGGGCGCCCCCTCCTCGGCAGCTGGGGAGCTGGCCTCTTCGGCCACCGGGGCTGAGGGGGGCTCAGGGTCGGCCATGATGGGGGGCAGCACGGGGCTCGGAGGCCCACCAGCTTCACGCAGCCCCTCTTCTTCCTCCTTCTCTGAGGTTGCAAAGCCGAGCGCTTCTGAAGGCTCGTCGGGGGAGAGGTCGGGGAGGGTCGGCTCGCAGGTGGCCGCGTCGCTGTCGGCTCCGGTGGCCGCCTCCTGCCGCGGGTCTGGGGAGGGAGGGGGTTACAGCGCTGCTGGCCCAGGGCCGAGGGGGCCTGGCACCAGCCATTTCGCTTCCCTCTGCGCACTTTTACCAAGAGGAGAATGAGAAACTTCAAGTAAGGCCCACCCTGCTTCAAAACTGGATGTAGCAAAGGGCACAAGGCTGAATAATACTCAAACCCGGGGCAGCTCTCGGGCCCTTCTCGTGACCAGCACACGGACAAAACCGGACTCCGGGCACCTCAGGCTGCGAGTGACAAAGCCACAAATGCAGCTGGGCAGGCCGAGGACGCTCCCGGCAGGGCAGTGTTCTGCAGCACCTGAAAGGAGGCTTATTCTCCAGATCTAGGGTAAGTGTCAGCAGTCCTAAAATCAAGCCTGCGTTTGGGTCTAGAGCTCCTGGCCTCCTCCCAGGCCCCATAAGCAAAGTCATCATCAGAAGAAACGGGGCTGCTGAGGCTGCGCAGGGCGAGGGGAAGGAAAGTGATGGCAGCCAGCCCGGGGACCACGGGAGCCCAGGCAACTCCCGGGAAGCAGGAAAGCGCAGCTGGTGCCAGGGCAGGCCCAGGTCTTTCCCAAAGACATGCTGGGAACCAGTTTTGTAGATTAAAAAAAAAGAAAAAAAAAACCTAAAAGCCACGAGTGACTAGCACATTAGCCAACACCCGACCATTACTACTGAGAGACCCGGCTGACACCAGGCCGTCTCCGAGGTGCCCGTGGGTGAGCCCTGGAGGAGCGGGAGGTTCGCTCTGCAGAGCAGGTTGCACCCGACACAGCACAGAGGCCACCGTGGGAGCTCAGGAGAACTTTATCATTTGACCAGATGTCCCATGAAAAATTAATTACGATGACAAATATCCCTCTTCTACCCCAATTCTAATGCCCAGCCCCAGCCTAAAGAATGGTGCAAAACAACCCAATCCCCATGCACCAGGTGGTGGAACCGTTTGGATTTATGTCTGAGGGAACTGGCACCCACTAAGAAGGGCTGTCCCCCCGAAGGCCTGCCTCGGGGCGCTCTGAGCACCGGGAGTGCAGGGAGGAGGAACCACGTGGCAGCCACAGGAAATGGGGACTCTCCTTTTGTGGTGAATAAACAGAAAACAAAACTTAAGCCACAAAGAAGCACGAGGATGAGGCGAAGCACAGGGCGTGGGGCCCAAGGGCCCGAGCGGCGCGGTACTTACTATGGTAACAGGTACTCTTTAGCACATCCGCCTCCTGTCGCAGCCACAGGGAGAGAGAAGCACAGGGAGAGATCTACGCATTCAGTCACAGCCACCGTACACAGGGGCACTTGTGGAGGACACAGAGGGGGTGCAGAGGGGAGCCACGGGCTTCACAACACACGGGGGACACCGAAAGTTCACAGAGACACGTGAGATGACACCAGTCACAGACTCGGGGGACCGAGAGGCACACAGAACACGGCACCCTCATCGGACTGAGAACTGCAAGACAAGTCCTGTAGCCCAAACGCGATGGCATTTCTGAAGTGCCATCTCGGCACGGGAAGGGTTCAGAGGTGCACGCGCAGCACAGGGGTCATAAAACGGTGGGTGGTCCCCACCCTGGCACCTGGCCCTGGCCCCGCCCTCCCACGGCCCTGGGGTCTCTGCCGGCCTCCAGCCACCAGGCCAGCGTGCAGGGCAGGGAGGCCAGGCAGCCTCCGAGCCGGCTCGTGTGCTGGTTTCAAGGACAAAGCACACATCCACGACTAGCGTCACATTCGTGGTTTTTCTTCTGTTGCACAAATATACACACCAACCCCATCCTGCCATGAAGGCCGTGCACCGCCCCGGGGTGCCCGCGTCCGCCCAGCACTCACCTTCCTCAAGTTTGACGGGAGTGCTGGGGGGCGTGTGGGGGGCCACAGGCTGGTCAGGGGCGCTCTTTTCTTTCTCTTCTCTGGTCTCATCCAGATGTTCTGCAGACACACAGAAATTAAGAACACAGTGAAGAGCGGCAGAAGCCAGGAGCTGGGGCCCTCCAGGGTGGGTTTGCCAGCCTCACTGGTCACATTGGGAGCCTCACGCAGTGCCCGCTGGCCGCCTGGTGCCCGGCAAGCAAAGGGGGCCACCCCCAGGCTCACGCAGAGGGGCAGGGCCAGGAGGGGGGCCTGTGGCTGGGGGGCCAGTGGGAATTTCAGAAAACTAACCAACTTGGATGGAAAATTGATCTCTACTCTTATGCCAAAGAGAACCTGCTGGAGACCCTTGGTCCCTGCCTGCACGGCCAGGCCTGTCCCCTTCCCTCTTCCGTGCTGAGCCTGGGCACCCTCGCCACCCACGTCCACAGGACATCACACGCACAGTACTTCGCTTGTAGTTTTTTATGCAGGACATTTCCTACCAACAGTTTAAACTTGGCAATTGTAACAAATATTTTTATTTTCTAAAGTAAAATATTCTGATAAGGACTAGAGGCAAAACTGCAGGAACTAGGAGCCAAGAAACAGAAAACTCCAAGTCTGTGTCTCATTTAGGGGAAAAAAAATGTAATTATCCTAATTCCTTAAATCTCCCACTTTCATTTAAAATTTCTCTTTTAATAGCTTAAGATCGCTGGGCCCCCTTGTTTTAAACGACCAGCCACTGCCCTCTCAGCTGACCAGGCTTCCGTCTGCGAGTCGGCACTGCCCTCCACTGGGGTCGGTGCTACGTTCCCAGAGTCGGCGCCTAACAGAATCCCCTCAACAGAGAAAGGTGCCAGAGACCCACGGCTTCCTCTCCTCTCACCTGCAGGGCTGAGCTTGGACAGAAAGTTTGAGGTTTTACCTGCAGCACTGCCCCCCACCCCCACCCCGCAGGCCGGCCGGCGGGGATGGGCAGGGCTCCTCTGACGGCACCTCGCTGCACCCCCACGGCTGCAAAGTCCACAACCCAGACGTGTTCACACCAGCATCGGTCCCCACCTGCCCTAGCGGAGCCCACGGCCAGGGGCCACTGCTGTGTGTCTTACCTGCTGTCAGGTTTCCCAGACAAGGGAAGGGTCCAAAAGGCAGACACACACACACCTGCACCCAGACTGCACCCAGGCCTCGTGGCAGCAGCTCCAGTGCACACGAGATCCCCAGTTCTCATTCTGGGGAGGTAACTATGGCTGCGGCCTCCAAGCCTTCTGCAGCAACACACAGGAGGAGAAAGCTCCCCTAGAAACAACTGGAGTCAGAGCCCAGTGTGATGCCACAGAGCTTTGGTACATGCTGAACTGAAGTGCAATGAGTGCTAATTTAACGTACATTTAACAAAGTGACAGGCAGCGGTAGCTCATCACACCAAACACTAAACAGCAGCAGTTTTTTGCACAACTCAAATTTCAATAGCAGCTACACACTGCATTGGTTGATCTAAAACAATACTCAAAAACAAAACAAGCTACCTCGGAGGAAATCAGAGACTATCTCAGCAACAGTACACGGTGCCCAGGACCCCCAGGGGTCACTCATCAGTCCATGCCACTGTGACCATTCTGGAAAAGGCGGAAACAGTGGGCCCCTGGAGAACTGCGGGAGAAGTGGTGGCATGTACCCTGCGGCGTGCAGGGTTTAGCAGAAGATCAGGGAGGGTGCTCGGGGCGCTGAGGACAGCAGGCGGCACCTTCCGGAGGGGCTCTGTGCCCAGGGCCTTCCCCGGGGGCTCCGAGCACGACTGCCGAGAGCCAGGTGGTGGGGAGCTGGCCGAGAGCAACTCAGCCCATGCGAGCCTTTGTGGTGGGGGTGAGGGAGGCTGCCGTCTCTCTTTAGTTGTCTAAATATTTTGGATTTACTTTTCAAAGCCAGAAGTTTGAAGCAAGCTGCTCCATAAAGTTCTGACTCTTAAAGCAACTTATTTTTAATTGTTTCAAAATAGTCCCATCATGCTTTACAAAAATTACAAAAATACAAGCTCCTTCGTCAGTGGGCAACAAGAGGAGTGAAGGCCAGGCCACCACACAGCAGCACACGTCACCCAGGCCCCGAGCAGGCCAGGGTGGGACCCGCAACGGGGCGAACACCTACTGGGAAGCTGTCCCCAGGATATGGAAGGAAAGGAAGTCAGAAAAACTCAAACTGTAAACACAGCGCTAAGGACGCTGATCTCAGAGAAGACTGAGCAGCTCAGGGTGGAGCCACAGGGGCCTTGTTCTCGGGGAGCCGTTTCGTCTCGCAGGGCCTCGGGTTCCTCTGCTTTCACAGGTGGAAATGGGCCCAACTCTCAGGGCCAGTCTGAGAATGAAGAGAAGTCTGTGGGTATCCATGTGGTCTCGGGGAACATGCACGGGCTCCAGAGCTGGCGAGGGGCTCGACCCCCCTGGGAGGGGAAGGCATGAGGCTGCCAGCTGCTCCTGTGCCCTCCCAGTGCCAGTGGCCATTTCCAAGCTCCCTAAAGCCGGCTGTCTTGTGTATATATATGTGGATTCCTCCTAACCAGGTTATTCACCAGTGTATTTAACTTTGCAATTCCTTCAGCTCTACTGTGAAGGAACAGGTCAGGAATGTGTGGGAATACTATTCGCAGTGTCGTGTGTGTAAGCGGCTGAACCAGTCACTGGGGCACAAGGGAGCTGCCTTCCAGCACCTTCCGATGCCACCCTCCTCCCCACCCAGCTGCCCACTCACCTTCTGGGCCCCTCTGCTTCCGCTCCACCTCCCTGCGGTACTCCTCGAGCTCTCGGTCGGTGAGTGTGTTGAAGGGGTTGGGGCCCGTGGTGCTCACGACGACGTGGGGCTGGTACTCCTTCTCAATGATGGCCTTGGAGGCCGTCACCAGCTCCCCCTGTGGACACAAGGGCATGGCTCGTCTGCTGGGAGCCTGGCCGGACTCTCCCCTCCTCCGAGGGCAAGGCCGCAGGCAGGGAGGGGCGGGGGGGGGGGGGTGTCGCGGCATGCACAGTGCCCTGGCCCTGAGGTTGAGGGGACAGAAGGCAGAAAAACACTATTTCCATGCTACAAAATCAGTGCCACAGGAGAAAAAATATCATGACAGTCCTTCAGGTTGCACAAACAAAGGCACCTCAGGGGAGGACGCCCTCTCGTCACTGCTTTTGACCTGACATCCGAAAGCATCGTGAGTTACAGCACCCAGGGAGACAGAGGCCAGAGGCTGCTCGTGCTCTAGGAGCACAGGCAAGTTCTGTTCTAACTAGGCTTTAGGAAGTTTGTAACAATCTCCTGAAGCTTACCTCACCACATTTAGAGAGAACATAATGTCCCCAAACACTGGTGCTTGTCTGAAGAGTTAAAAAAACCTGTGAGCATTTGTATAAAAGAAAAAGAGGAGGAGGGGCAAGACAGCAGCATAGAGAGGAGTGGAATTTAGTCAGTCCCCTGGAACAATTAATAAACAACCAAGAACAACTAGTAAATAATATAGAATAACTTCTGGGGGACAACTGTGACTGTCCACAGATCGTACACCAACCTGGATTGGGAGGAATGCCAGAGATTGCAGCATGGAATCTGTGAGTGAAAACTGCGGCACTGTGCCGGGAGCCCCCTCCCCCCATGGCAGGCTGAGCTGCAAGACCTCCCTGTGGGAGAAAGCAGCAGTCCCGGAGCCAGTGAGTATAGCTCAGTCCAACTGGGGTATTAATTAACAAATGTAGACTGCTGAATACAAGCTACAAATCCCCAACAAGCAAAGGCTTTTAGTGATGACTGACCTTAAAGAGCCAGAAGACTCATCTGTACTGCGAGGGGGAGCCCAGAAGACCAGGTGTTACCTCTGGCTAATGAGTGCAAGTGGGGGGCCGTGTACTGGCTCCAAAAGGGGGCTTTCTGCCCCTCTTTCTCTCTCTCAACCTGAGGGGCTCAGAGGACAGAGCTGTAGCCATTTTCAGTGGAGAGAGCCTCAGCCTCTTTCAGTTCCCAGCGCTCTGACCCACCCAGGAGTGGAGATAACAGAGACAGAGAGACTATCAAATGCAGATGATAAATCCCTAGGAGTATATTTTCCCTAAGAGCAGGGAGGTGGGGTCCAGCCTTCCCTTCAGAACCAGATCCCAGAGCCTGGGAGGAAACAGCCAAAACTGAAACTGAAGGGGCCACACCTTCTTACACCAGTTGGGAGTGACAGGCTGACAGGTTCGACCTGCTGGGCAGGTTAGGAAAAGCACAGCGACTGGAGACCTCACAGGGTGCGTCAATCTTCTAAGACACCCTCAGGAAAACCGGATACTGAGTATTTCCTCCTTCTGGACCTGAGCCCTTGCTAGTCTGGGAAAACGTGACTGGGGTAACCAAGGAAACCAGATGCCTAGACAACAGAAAACTACAACCTACTCTAGGAAAAACATAGATATGCCTCAAACGAGCAAACTTACACCTCAATCAAGATACAGCTGAGATACTGTTTCACTTTGATGAAACAATCTATTACAGATTTTCAAAGAAATGCACTAAACCAAATCAACGAGCTCAGGGAAGATACAACAAAAGAGATGAAGGGCAAACATAAGGTAAAAATCAAAAGTTTGAAAAAAACAACTGGCAGAATCTATGGAAATGAAAGGCACAACACAAGAGATGAAAAACACAATGGAGACATACAACAATAGATCTCAAGAGGCAGAAGAAAACACTCAGGAACTGGAGAACAAGGCACCTGAAATCCTACACACAAAAGAACAGATAGGGAAAAGAATGGAAAAATATGAGCAATGTCTCAGAGAACTGAATGACAACATGGAACACATGAATATACATATCATGGGTGTCCCAGAAGGAGAAGAGGAGGGAAAAGGGGCAGAAGCAATAACAGAGGAAATAATCAATGAAAATTTCCCATCTCTTATGAAAGACATAAAATTACAGATCCAAGAAGCGCGGTGTACCCTGAACAGAATAGATCTGAATAGACCTACACCAAGACACTTAATAAACAGATTATCAAACATCAAAGACAAACAGAATCCTGAAAGCAGCAAGAAGAAAGTGATCCATCACATATAAAGGAAGCTTGGTAAGACTATATGCAGATTTCTCAGTAGAAACCATGGAGGCAAGAAGCAAGTGATGTGATATATTTAAGATACTGAAAGAGAAAAACTGCCAACCAAGAATCCTATATCTGGCATATAGGGAGAGTTTAAAATATTCTGACAAACAGACAATGAGAGAATTTCTGAACAAGATACCTGTGCTACAGGAAATACTAAAGGCAGCACTACAGACAGATAGGAAAAGACAGGAATGAGAGGTTTGGAACACAATTTTGGGTGATGGTAGCACAGCAATGTAAGTACACTGAAAAAAGAAGACTGTGATTATGGCTGAAAGAGGAAGGTTAGGAGCATGTGGGACACAAGAAGGAAAGAGAAAAGATACACTGGGACTGTATAACTCAGTGAAACCTACAGTGCTCAACAAGTGTGATAAAATGTACAAATATGTTTTTACACAAGGGAGAACAAATGGTGTTAAAAATAGGGTGGTATTGGGGAAAAAAATACATTCCATGCAAACTAGAGAATATAGTTAACAGAAATTTTGTATTATGCTTTCTTTAATGTAACAAAGGCAATATACCAAAGCTAAATGCCTTTAAGAGGGGGACATAAGGGAGGGGTATGGGACTCTTGGCATTGGTGATGTTGTCTGACTCTTTTATTCTACTTTAGTTTAATTCTATCTTTCCTGTTGCTTTTTAGCTGTCATCTATTTTTTCTTTTTCTTTTTTCTTTTGTCTCTCT
Organism: Choloepus didactylus; assembly: GCF_015220235.1. Lineage (NCBI taxonomy): Eukaryota > Metazoa > Chordata > Mammalia > Pilosa > Megalonychidae > Choloepus > Choloepus didactylus. The sequence continues at coordinate 3,181,658 of NC_051309.1, read as the reverse complement.
ACCTCCTTTGACTCTTCCTCATTCTTTGTGGAAGAAATGGAGATGTCTTTATAGACATAGTAGTAATGGTGGTGAATACATAAATATGTAACTATACAAAGAACCATCGAATGTTTACTTAGGATGGAAAGTATGGTGGGTGAACAAAACTGTCTTTTAAAAAAATGGGTTAACGAAGAAACCTTGAGGGCACTACCTTTGAGTGAAGTAAGTCAGACACATAAGGACAAATATTGCAGGGTCTCACTGATATTAGCTAATTATAATATATAAACAGATAGACATGAAATATAAGTTACCAGGATATAGAATGAAGCTAAAGAATGGAGAGTTGTTGCTTATTATGAGCAGAATGTTGAACTAGGTTGAACCTAAGTGGAAGTGGACAGAGGTGACGGTAGCATGTTGCTGTGAGAATAACTAACAGTGCTGAATGGTGTGCGAAGGTGGTGGAAAGGGGAAGCTCAGAGTCACGTATGTCACTAGGAGGAAAGTTGGAGATTAACAGAGGGGAATGTATAAAGCAGTGAATCTTGTGGTGGACGATGTCCATGATTAACTTACAAATATTAGAAATCTCCTTCATGAACTAGAACAAATGTATGACCCTATAACTAGAAGCTAATATTAGAGGGGTATACAGGCAAAAAATATTGTAAACTATGTACTACAGTTATCAGTATTTTAACATTCTTTTATCAACAGTAACAAATGTACTATACCAATACTATGAGTCAATAATGGAGAGGGGGTGGTTGGGGTAGGGGAGGAACTGAGTTTTCTTTTTTGTCGTTACTTCTTTTCCGGAATAATGAAAATGTTCTAAAAATTGAAAAAAATTATTGTGGTGATGGATGCAAAGCTGTGTGATGGTACCATGGGCAACTGACTCTACACTTTGGATCTCTGGATAATTGTATGGTATGTGAACAATATCAATAAAATTTAAAAAAAAAAAAAAAAAAAAAAAAAGGAGAGAAAAAGTGAGCAGAAAGAGCAAAGCACAGAAGGCAACACTCACAGACCATGGCCAAGCTTAAGGGGAGGACTGGAGCCCAGGAGGGCTAGGGGCCAGGTGGCCAGGCAGGCTTGGGGAGGGGCTGGCACGCAGCCCACCCACACTCACCAGCAGCACAGCTCAGCTGAGGGCTGGAAGGGGCAGGAGAGTGGCCCTCAAATGGTCTGGGGCTCAGTTTTGAAAAAGTTCACCAGAATTCACACACAGGCATATTACAGAAGGAGAGCTCAAAACAAATGGAAACTGGAAAATCCAAAAACATGCCAATGCCAGGCTCACCCCTCAGCATTGCCCTCAATGAAAGGCAAACCCCAGAAGCAGGCTGCTGCTGGGTGATGTGCCGGCATGGCAGAGGCACCGGGGCTGGCTGCCTGGGCTCAGCGGTCACTGTCCAGTGAGCTGCACACAGGGGCCCAGGGCACCCCAGGTTGACCAGCACACAGAACCTGGAGGGAGAGGGGCAAGAGCCTGCCCCTGGGACAGGTAGCCTTTGGCCAGAGACCCTTGGGATTTGAGATGCCCGGGGCTAATCTCCACGGAAAGGGGATCTTCTTTTGTGAGCAGCGTCAACTTGGCTTTTTATTGAGAAGCAGCCTTGACTCACTAAGGCAGGAAATCAAACGCCCATCTGCCTCTGGCTGGCTCTGGCCAAGCCCCATCCTCCCACAGGCCTGTTTTAGTGTCTGTAAGACGAGCCCACAGGGCTAGACAGCTGCTAAGACCCCTTCGAACCATGACAGGCTATAAATCCACAGACCTGGCTAGCTGCATCTGAGTCCTGGGGTCAATTGCCGATAAATGAGACAATGTGAGGTTTGAGAGAAATGTCTGAATTCATTTAAATCAAATGCTGAAAATTAATAGAGGAGTTGACTGTCACAGAGATGTCAAAGCCCTCGTTCCAGAAGACAAGCAGGGCCTCCCAGTGAGGTGCACCTGCCCCATGCAGCCGGGAGTGCGGCTGGTTCCCGCCCCCAAGGTGGGCCAATGGCCGAGTCGCCATCAACACCTGCGAGGGGCAGAGCGATCAGGAGGAGCAGGGCCGCAGGGAGATGCCTGCCGCCACCCCCTGGTCACACTCACCTCACAGCCCTGAACAGAACAGGCACCCGACCCACATCTAAAGCCCTGAGGAAGCCAGCTCTGCAGCTGTGTGAGCTGAGGCTGGTGACCTGCCGAGAGCTGCGATCAGAGCGTGCCCACAGCGAGGTCCTGGCCCCATGGCGTCTCCATGCAGCAGGATGCCTCTGAAGGACAGGCACCAGGCAGGGCTGTCCTCGCCACGTCAACCACTCAGTAGTCACCTCCTGAGCTGGGCAGTGGTCAGCACCCACCTCCACACTCTGGCCCCAGACTCGATTCATGGCCATAATACCCAAAAGGAGACTACGTGTCAGGATGTGCAGAAATAGAAGAGAGCCATACTTTTTGAAATAGAGTAGGTGGGTGTGGCTGATGACTCGCCACCCTGCTATTAATAAGGGGGGTGTTTTCCATCAGAGCACACTCTGCACTGTGAGAACAGGCATCGCCATGAGGGAGAAGCAGACAGTGAAGGGAAGTCCTTCCAGAAAAGCCCCACACCGGAAGCAAGCGTCCATGCCTCGTGCCTTCAGGAAGAGCACATCATTTAGGATATTTAACAAGCAAGTTCTCTTCGCTTGAGCTAGGAGCAAGCCAACCTGCCAACGAGCGACACCCCTTTCCCGAAGGAGCAATAGTATGTATGTACACATGGAGGCCACACAAAAGGAAGTGGGAAAACAAACCCAGTAAAGGACACTGGTGGGGTCAAAGCACATTCTCACCATAAAAACGAAATATGCTTGGTCAGGGTGGGGATAGGGGTCAAAGGTGCAAATGTCAGAAAGAGAGAGGCACGGAAAGCAAAAACTGCAAGAATTTATGTACCAGAGGGTTAACTTAAATCAGCATCTCTTTAACAGGGTCAGCAGTTGCGTCTATATGTCATGAATACCCCAGGTGACCCCGCTGTACCCCCATGTCCAAAACAAGACTGGACTTGGGTGATGATGTCAAAAGACATCCTTTAATATATGTCACCAGGTTGCTTCCTGGATATTCCCGACAAGGTACAAAAAAAAAAACCACTGACTGCAAAATCACAGCAAAGACTCTAACTATGGATCTGCTCTAGCCCCAGAAGCTAGTGGGCCGCGCTGGAGGGAAGCCATCCAAGGCCATGGACCCACACACCTTCCTGGATCTGAGATGAAGCACGGTTAACTAACAAGAGGGTGACGGCTTACAGCCCAAAGTAATGAAATGTGAAAAGCATGCTGAAAGGGAAAGGGTGGGTCTCTTTGCTCTGAGAAGTTCCTCCAAGAATGGCAGCATGAAGTAAATTCTAAGGACAGGAAAAAATGGGACATTGAATAAGTACATAAATATTCAAAATAATGTGATAAGAGTGGATTTCAGACAGGAAAACAGAATTTTCGGTACAAACCCACATCTCTCTGGCAGTCAACATAATCACTGAAATGACCCTTGCACTTCTTTGGAGGTATATTAGTTGAGAGAGAGAGAGAGAGCCCCCAGACATTTTTTTGAATGCAGAGTAAAAACATCACAACCAAGATTTGGAATGGAGCCACCATCCCTGCTGTCCTCTGCACCATGCACGCGAGTCAGCACGCCTCCCGCAGTCCGCGGGCCAGGGCAGACGCCAAATGGCCCAGTTCAAACGCTAGGGAAGGCTCCCTTCTGCCTGGGCAGGTCACGGCAGACACGTCTTCCAACTCCTGCCACGTCAGGGACACATCTCCAGGGAGAAGGCACAATTCAGTGTTTCAAAGGACTTTATTTCCCTAAAGGTTCCTCCCCACCCCTCTGTACTTTGTTTTTAAAGGTTTCTTTTAAAGTTAAAAGCACATGTTTTCTTAACACGGGCTGGCAAAGAAGGTCCTGTTTTATTTCCCATTCTTCTCCAACAACTTCACTCAACTACACAATCTCAGAGGATGACATTCATCACATCTGTGGGTCAACAGCTGGGCAAGCGCAGGCAGGAGGTCCAGGGAGAGCGCCACAGCCAGCAGCGTCCTGAGATGAGCCTACTTGCCATCAGCATCTTCTAGAAGGCAAATGCTGAAAACCCTAAAACATGCACTAACCAAAACCACATGCACTCCTTCAGAAATGCACCCCAGACTTAGGGACTGGCTGTTTCTCAGCAACAACAGAGAAGGCCGAAAATCATAAAAACAACCCCATGCCAAGTGTTTTAACTGAAGACTAGATGAGGCAGAACAGAACCTTCTGTACAACGTCACCGATAACTCAGAGATGCATTTAAACTACTTCACAGCAAGGACGACGCCTGAGGAGGGGAGAGAGGCGAGGAGAGGGAGGGGCAGAGCAGCAACACGCACTGAGAGGTGGTCGGGGCGGGCAGTGAGTACCTTTCTAAAAGAGAGAGACTTAGCGGGACTAAAGGTCTGCTCTGTGAGCTCGAGCCCTTCGATAGTTTCCGTACAGTCAGAGAGGGGTGCATCCTGCAACAGCAAACTCAGTCATCAGAGCAAACTAGGCCCAGTCTTTGAAATATCACCCAGAGCACAAGGAGGCAGGTGAGAGCATGCAGCAGCAGCAGTCCCCGGGGCAGTGGCTGGGACGGCGAGGGTGCGTGCAAAGAAGCCAAAAGCTAGGGCTCAGGAGGCGGTTAGTCTGACTGCAAAGAAATGCAACAAAAATCACTGACTCCTGCAGAGTCATGTTTCAAAGCATTAGGCTGCACATGAGTTTTCAGAGACAACTACTTACACAGGTTTTCCTCTGTGCCGCTAGCACATTTTGTAGATGGGCATGTAAATGGGGATCCCATTTACAGCTGCCCTTCTGAAACCACATTTTTCCAAGAAGCACGTTGTTTGAGACAGGCAGTGCATATGACAAGATCCATGAAACCCACCCTCCCTAGCATTTTACACCGTACACTGCAAAAACAAGGTGGAGCCCAGGTCCCAGAGCTGGCACTGGAGCTCCTCACACGCTGCATGCATCACGGAGACCAGAGGGACGCACGCGGCCTCAGGCATGCTTGGGTTTGCTCTAGAGCTCAAGGAAGTGTCTTAGTTACTTCTTACCATGAACACTCTTAACAGAGATAACTCGTTATCTAGAATACGTACCTCATGAGGTTACTCTCTCCCAATTCAGGAACAGCTTTGTGGCAGATGGTCATTAGAGCCACCACCCACTAATGTCAGAGGCAGTCTGAGCTCTCACCTGGACAAGGCTCCTGTCCATCACTACACCACACAAAACCTGGGACTGGGGGCCAGCCGTCTTAATGTCCTGTAAGTTCTGCTCTCGGATCTGAGGACAGGAAGGAGGAGAAACACATGAATAGGACTGAGAAGCCATGCGGTGACTGCAGGTCACACCCGCTTGTGGCCCTTGAGCCCCACGGCCAGGCTAGAGCCGGCACTTTCCCTCTTCGCCACCTCACGGTGTAGCAGATGGAGAGACGGCTGTGCGTCCTGAGTGGCCCACGCTGGTCCGGCTCGCTGAGTAACACGACGGGCCACTGGGTAGTAAAGCAGTGCTCTAACCTTCCCCCCTCCGGCAGGGCCCGGGCTTTGCACTGTAACTGGTTACCGGGGAGCACGCGCTCCCACATGCCCGTCGCACAGTGCCACTGTGAACACAGATGGGCGTGGGCACTGCAAGTTCCACTGTAACTGGTTACCGGGGAGCACGCGCTCCCACACGCCCGTCGTACAGTGCCACTGTAAACACAGATGGGCGTGGGCACTGCAAGTTCCACTGTAACTGGTTACCGGGGAGCACGCGCTCCCACACGCCCGTCGCACAGTGCCACTGTGAACACAGATGGGCGTGGGCACTGCAAGTTCCACTGTAACTGGTTACCGGGGAGCACGCGCTCCCACACGCCCGTCGCACAGTGCCACTGTGAACACAGATGGGCGTGGGCACCGCAAGTTCCACTGTAACTGGTTACCGGGGAGCACGCGCTCCCACACGCCCGTCGCACAGTGCCACTGTGAACACAGATGGGCGTGGGCACCGCAAGTTCCACTGTAACTGGTTACCGGGGAGCACGCGCTCCCACACGCCCGTCGCACAGTGCCACTGTGAACACAGATGGGCGTGGGCACCGCAAGTTCCACTGTAACTGGTTACCGGGGAGCACGCGCTCCCACACGCCCGTCGCACAGTGCCACTGTGAACACAGATGGGCGTGGGCACCGCAAGTTCCACTGTAACTGGTTACCGGGGAGCACGCGCTCCCACACGCCCGTCGCACAGTGCCACTGTGAACACAGATGGGCGTGGGCACCGCAAGTTCCACTGTAACTGGTTACCGGGGAGCACGCGCTCCCACACGCCCGTCGCACAGTGCCACTGTGAACACAGATGGGCATGGGCACCGCAAGTTCCACTGTAACTGGTTACCGGGGAGCACACGCTCCCACACGCCCGTCGCACAGTGCCACTGTGAACACAGATGGGCGTGGGCACCGCAAGTTCCACTGTAACTGGTTACCGGGGAGCACGCGCTCCCACACGCCCGTCGCACAGTGCCACTGTGAACACAGATGGGCGTGGGCACCGCAAGTGAACTCTCTAACGACGGCATGTTCTTCCACACCAAGTGCTGCCCACGACTCTCTGAACTAACCCTGACAGTGGCAGCTGCCTGTCCTCACTAGAAGAGACCTGACAGCTTCTGATTCCAAACACGCCTCTCACCTTCACACTGTCACCTGAACCTTAGGAGCAGTGCCCAGGGACCGCCACAGGCGCCACAGAGCCACCAGGAGAAGCCCCTGCTAGAGCCAGCACATTCCGTGCTCTGTGAGGACAGGCGCCCACTCCACCCCCTCGCAGCCACCTCCCTGCACCCGCATTCCCACCGAGGGGTGGCGGCAGTACACACCTTGTTCCTCATCTCCTGGACCTCTTTCGGGTTCGTGTTCAACGGGACAAACAGGTTAGGTACAGCAGAGGTGGAAGTCCTGGGCCCATCCTCTTTAGTCCACTGTAATAGCAAAAACAATTGACGAGTCAGGGTGGTGGCAACAACACGCGCCACCCTAGCATCCAGTCTGCATCACATCTGGTCATGCACTGAACATCACAGAGAGAACTGAACCAACGACTGGGCCCACGTGTCACTGCAGCAGTCGAGACGGGTGCGCGTGGGAAGTGTCTAAGTAAGAACCCACCAAAGGCAGAAGTCAGAGCAGTGACTGGTTGGAGACGCAATTTGGAAAGCCTGGCCAGACACCGGGCCCCACGCAGGCTGACACAGAGCACTGCCATGTGATTCCCGGGCAGAGTCGCCATGGAGGCCATTGGTTCACTGCTCTGAGAGTCATCCAACAGCAAAGCAAACTGAAAGCATGAGATGACAAGTCGTGAAAAGCCATGGGATGCTGCCACCCAGGTGGAATGAAAGGCTCTGTACCTGAAGCAAGTGGGCACCACCAAAGTTTTGCATTAAAATGAACTACAGCATCAGAAAGCTGTTTGCAGAACTGCTTCAACCCAAGAGAAGTCCTGCATGACCGCTCAGATGGCAGCTATCTGTAGAAAAGTTTAGCAATGTCGAATATTTTATAGAACTTAATAATTTTAAGTGTTACAAAAATATCCCAAACAAATGTGAAGCGCTGCATGAGCCAGCACTCGGAAGCCATTTCAGATGCCAGTGCACATCATCAGCTCACAGGTGCCCCTTGGGGCACCTGGATGGGGTTTTTTTTTTTTGGATCTCCAATCAGATATGAGACTTTTCATCAAATTCTGAATTCTCAGGCATGAATAGGCACTGCACCTTAAAAAAAAGCCCATCTCAGAGAGCAAATGTTATGCCTTTCAGAGTATTTTCAAGAGGCAATAAGATAGCCATTGACCATAAGGCTTGAAAGCAACACAACTGTAAAATGCTTAGCCGCCGTAAAGGAAGACATGGAATGGACATGGAGCTGTGGGATACTCACTGATGATTATCTTCTCAGATAAAAATAACTCCAGCTTTTTATTAAAGATGATTTTTAGTTAAAACATTAAAACAACAACCTCAGAAGCTTGAACACTGGAAAAATTAAGATCAATTATTATAACTTAATATACTAATCTGAAAATACTGCATAGGATTTATAATACTCCAGAACAACAAAAAACAAATTTAAAGGCTGATTAAGGTCCTCCTTCAATGTATACATTGACTAAAATGTCTAGAGAGATTTAATTTTTTTTTCTCAAACTACAAGTAAGTAAAGCTCAAAGGTGCTGCTGCAATTCAGCACTAGGTGTTTTTATCTTTATAATATATAAAGTTGTGTTGTTTTTTTTTTTAAGTCTTGCTCTCCTTCAAGTAAAATAAATAAAAACTAAACAAATTTAAAAAAAAAGAAAAGAACGAGGAGGAGAAAGGAAGGGGGAGAGAGGAGGAGAGAGGAGAAACCCACTCCGCCGCGCTGCAGAGTCCCCGGCCCAGGTGCCAGCTGCATCAGGAAGGCGCCCGATCCCCCTGGGCAAGACGCAACCTTTTTTTAAAAAAAAAATCAATCTATAAAGCAAAGGAGCTGTCATATAAGAGTAACAGAAAGCCCCAGGTTTCTTCTTTGGCACCCACTGTCTCAGGAGCCTGGAACTCCATTCCCACCACATTCCCACAGCAACAGTCTCTGCCGGAAGGCCCCACTCTCGGGCCTCACAGACACTGGTCTCCTCCACATTTTAACGCAGGAGCCACGTGGATGTCACAGCCTGGGTTCCGTGAGGAGTGAGGGCCCATCCTAAGAGGAACTGGGTGCAGTAACGCACGCCATTCCATAAGAGTACTTCTGGGACAGACGGTGACTCTGAGCTGGTGCCGGCTGACAGCCTGTGCTGCGCTGGGGTCATGCCACACCCAGGAGTCGTCAGAGGACTCCCCGCTTATGGCCGTCTACTCACATGCAACAGTCCATGCAGAGGGCAGCTGGCTGTGAACGTTCGGAGGCTTTGGGACAGGAAGCAGGGGAATGAAGCTCACGAGAGAGGGACAGAGGGTCAGCTGAGAACACGCAGGTAAGCAACCAGGGAAACTGCTTAAGAAAACATCAAAGGCTTTAAAGAGACTTTGGTGACATAATTAAATCACCAGAGTTTACAACCCTCAAGTAACAGGTTTGTGATGCAACTACCATTTTGTGCATCAAATATTAAGATTCCTCAAATATGATTTGAATTAACCGGGCACTCCTTTTGCGTTAATGCATGTGGGTTATTTAGTATTTCTGCTATGTACTGAGTTAGGCTATGCTGGGATGACTGAAAAGGTACATTGTATCTTAAGCAGTTTCAAGCAGGAAGTAGTACTCAAGTTTTTGCTAAGGCATCAAGTGGATTTGGGCTCAGAAGAACAGAAGGTGAATGGGAAAGGTTCACTTTTAATCCGCATGAGAAGGGCTGCATTCCCAAAGCCTCCGAAGCCCCAGCTACCCGACTTGCTCTACATCATCTAACTATGAACAGTAAGGTAGGCACAGACCAAGCAGTTGGTAATACAGCTTGGCACGCAGACACCGGACGAGAGAGACTGCAGCAAGGGTTTCACGTGATCGTGTGCAATGTCCGTCCACACCTTAGTCTTCGCCTTGGGACTGCTTCCATCCTGCCCTTCCTCAGAGGCATCGCCGCCCCGGCCAGAGCTCAGCCACCTTGTCTTCTCTCGCTGCTGCTTCTGAAAACTGTGTCTGAGAGGGGAGCAAGTGCTCGAGTCACCGTCACTAGCAAAAGAGTAACCGGTGACGCTAGCAGGAACCTCCACATCGCTGTACTTTTTCGATTTCTCCCTCAGGGCAGGGTATCGATAAGGGTAGCCAGTTCTGTAACCCTAGAGTCCAAAGAAAGGGAAAGACAATTAATATTCCATATCTCAAAACAGGCCTTCACTCCAGAAAACAGTGTGGAAATATCTGCAAAAGCTGAACCTAGGTATCCACCACGACCCAGCAATTCCACCCCTAAGTATACGCCCAACAGAAACACAAATGTGGTCACGGGACAGGTTCCAGAACGTTCACAGCAGCCCTAGAAGAAAGACCACCCGAATGTCCATGGAGAGCAGAACAGACAGGCTGTGGGAAACCCGTGTCACAGAGCAGGCTACAAGGAGAAAAAAGCACTACCAAATGCACAGGTGGGTGGAGCTAGTGAGCACAATGTGCAAAGCACCAAATGTAAAGGGATGCACGCCGGTGACTCCGCTTACAGAAAGGACAGAAGAAGGCGGAACTGATCTCATGGTTGAAAAACAGGATGAAGGCTGCCCTGGGGCAAGCATCTGAAAGAGCCTGGGAAGCTTCTGAGGTGCTGGCAGTGATCTGGGTGCTGATCAGTGTGTTCGATTCATAAAATCAATGTGCACTTTGATGAAAATATATCTTTTTGCAAAAAGTTAAAATTGAAAAAACAAGCAAACAGCTTACTTGCTGCTGGCTACAAGCAGTACAGTTATATTAATCAACCTATCACGTCCTTGATAGTTGTCACCTTTTCAATCAGTCTTAAACACTGTGGTCATGTTTCAATGAAAACAAGCAAGTGTACCTCATGACAAGGGATGCCTGGCACGACAACATTACGTTAGAACACAGCAGTGTCCAAGGTGGGCCTTCAGTTCCGCCTCGTGGCCGCCTGCTAAGCTTTGAAAGACATGCCCCACTGGGCCCAGCATCCGAGGAGCGCAGCGCACTGTGCTAGACCAGCCGGTCAGCTCGTGTCACCCACAGCCAACGGCTCCAAGTGCAAAGGCCACACCACACTCGTCCCTTCCTGCCAGCGCACGGCATGGGGTGGGCAGTGAAGGCAGAACACCCCCCACCTGGTGTTCACACCAGGGTGTCATCCCTCCCCCAGTGACCAGGGGAGAAGGAGGTGGGATGCAGCCATCTCCCATGCTGATGGAAGGCGCAAGTTGCCATGGGTCCTAGAGGGTCCTACAGCAGTGAGGGGGTGAATTCTGCCCACACCCCGAGGGAGCCTGGAGAGGCCCTTCCCCTAAGCAGGGACCCAGCTAAGCTGCGTCTGACTCCTGACCCACAGGAACTGGGAAATAAAAATGCATAGGGTTTTAAGGCACGATGTGTGTGGTAATTTTCTACACAGCACCCAGACCTACAGTGGGTGGCCAACAGATGCCTGCTAAGTTAACTAACAGGTTCATATTTGGGCAACAACACCCACAGCATCTCTACTTGAAAGGGCTGCCCGGGGCTCAACACTGAGGGTGGGCTGGTGGCTGGCACCCGCTTGCTGAGGCTCTAGAAATGCTCCCCCTCCTCTGACTTCAGGGGCTCACTCAGTTCTCTCTGCAGGCAGGTTGCTTGGTGGCTGCCTTCACTACCAATTGTTCCTTCACAACATGAAAAAAAAGGCAACAGTGATCCCTAATGGAGACTCCCTCCTTAAGTAACTATCCTCGGAAAGCCAGACAATCGTCTGCTCTGCAATTTTGCCATACGTGAGCACGCTTTGTTGAGGAACAGTAAAAGAAAATGGCTCACCTATAAAAAAGAAATACAGAAAATTCAGAAAATACAGTTCTTATTAAGTCAAGTCTCCTCTTGGTTGGAGAGCCAGAGCTTTGTTTAATCTCCATACTGCACAAACACCATTTTATGATGAGTGTGTATTCCCTTTTAAATGCTGTCAAACCAGTTAGAGGAAGTCTCAAACCTTAGATCTATCACATGGTTTCAAGTCAAGTATGGATTCATTCTTTCAGAATCTGGAATTGTATTTTGATTTTTAAAAGAATATGGCGGAGGCGGGGCAAGATGGCAGACTGGTGAGCTGTAAGTTTTAGTTACTCCTCCAGGAAAGTAGGTAAAAAGCCAGGAACTGCGTGGACTGGACACCACAGAGCAATCTGTCTTTGGGCATACTTCATACAACACTCATGAAAATGTCGAACTGCTGAGATCAGAGAAATCTGTAAGTTTTTGCGGCCAGGGGACCCGCGCCCCTCCCTGCCAGGCTCAGTCCCGTGGGAGGAGGGGCTGCCAGCTCCGGGAAGGAGAAGGGAGAACTGCAGTGGTAGCCCTTCTCGGAAACTCATTCTACTAATCCATACTCCAACCATAGATAGACTGAGACCAGACACCAGAGAATCTGAGAGCTGCCAGCCCAGCAGAGAGGAGACAGGCATAGAAAAAAAAAAAATAACACGAAAAACTCCAAAATAAAAGCAGAGGATTTTTGGAGTTCTGGTGAACACAGAAAGGGGAAGGGCGGAGCTCAGGCCTTGAGGCGCATATGCAAATCCCGAAGAAAAGCTGATCTCTCTGCCCTGTGGACCTTTCCTTAATGGCCCTGGTTGCTTTGTCTCTTAGCATTTCAATAACCCATTAGATCTCTGAGGAGGGCCCCTTTTTTTTTTTTTTTTTTTTTAATCCTTTTTTCTTTTTCTAAAACAATTACTCTAAGAAGCCCAATACAGAAAGCTTCAAAGAATTGCAATTTGGGCACGTCAAGTCAAGAGCAGAACTAAGAGAGCTCTGAGACAAAAGGCAATAATCCAGTGGCTGAGAAAATTCACTAAACACCACAACTTCCCAAGAAAAGGGGGGTGTCCGCTCACAGCCACCATCCTGGTGGACAGGAAACACTCCTGCCCATCGCCAGCCCCATAGCCCAGAGCTGCCCCAGACAACCCAGTGTGACGGAAGTGCTTCAAATAACAGGCACACACCACAAAACTGGGCGTGGACATTAGCCTTCCCTGCAACCTCAGCTGATTGTCCCAGAGCTGGGAAGGTGGAGCAGTGTGAATTAACAAAGCCCCATTCAGCCATCATTTGAGCAGACTGGGAGCCTCCCTACACAGCCCAGCAGCCCAGAACTGCCCTGGGGGGACGGCACTCTCCTGTGACATAGCACAGTCATCCCTCAACAGAGGACCCGGGGTGCACGGCCTGGAAGAGGGGCCCACTTGCAAGTCTCAGGAGCCATACGCCAATACCAAAGACTTGTGGGTCAGTGGCAGAGACAAACTGTGGCAGGACTGAACTGAAGGATTAGACTATTGCAGCAGCTTTAAAACTCTAGGATCACCAGGGAGATTTGATCGTTAGGGCCACCCCCCCTCCCCGACTGCCCAGAAACACACCCCACATACAGGGCAGGCAACACCAACTACACACGCAAGCTTGGTACACCAATTGGGCCCCACAAGACTCACTCCCCCACTCACCAAAAAGGCTAAGCAGGGGAGAACTGGCTTGTGGAGAACAGGTGGCTCGTGGACGCCACCTGCTGGTTAGTTAGAGAAAGTGTACTCCACGAAGCTGTAGATCTGATAAATTAGAGATAAGGACTTCAGTAGGTCTACAAACCCTAAAAGAACCCTATCAAGTTAAGCAAATGCCACAAGGCCAAAAACAACAGAAAATTATAAAGCATATGAAAAAACCAGACGATATGGATAACCCAAGCCCAAGCACCCAAATCAAAAGACTAGAAGAGACACAGCACCTAGAGCAGCTACTCAAAGAACTAAAGATGAACAATGAGACCACAGTACGGGATATGAAGGAAATCAAGAAGACTCTAGAAGAGCATAAAGAAGACATTGCAAGACTAAATAAAAAAATGGATGATCTTATGGAAATTAAAGAAACTGTTGACCAAATTAAAAAGATTCTGGACACTCATAGTACAAGACTAGAGGAAGTTGAACAACGAATCAGTGACCTGGAAGATGACAGAATGGAAAATGAAAGCATAAAAGAAAGAATGGGAAAAAAAATTGAAAAAATCGAAATGGACCTCAGGGATATAATAGATAATATGAAACGTCCAAATATAAGACTCATTGGTATCCCAGAAGGGGAAGAAAAGGGTAAAGGTCTAGGAAGAGTATTCAAAGAAATTGTTGGGGAAAACTTCCCAAATCTTCAAAACAACATAAATACACAAATCATAAATGCTCAGCGAACTCCGAATAGAATAAATCCAAATAAACCCACTCCGAGACATATACTGATCACACTGTCAAACACAGAAGAGAAGGAGCAAGTTCTGAAAGCAGCAAGAGAAAAGCAATTCACCACATACAAAGGAAACAGCATAAGACTAAGTAGTGACTACTCAGCAGCCACCATGGAGGCAAGAAGGCAGTGGCACGATATATTTAAAATTCTGAGTGAGAAAAATTTCCAGCCAAGAATACTTTATCCAGCAAAGCTCTCCTTCAAATTTGAGGGAGAGCTTAAATTTTTCACAGACAAACAAATGCTGAGAGAATTTGCTAACAAGAGACCTGCCCTACTGGAAATACTAAAGGGAGCCCTACAGACAGAGAAACAAAGAAAGGACAGAGAGACTTGGAGAAAGGTTCAGTACTAAAGAGATTCGGTATGGGTACAATAAAGGATATTAATAGAGAGAGGGAAAAATATGGCAAACATAAACCAAAGGATAAGATGGCCGATTCAAGAAATGCCTTCACGGTTTTAACGTTGAATGTAAATGGATTAAACTCCCCAATTAAAAGATATAGATTCGCAGAATGGATCAAAAAAAATGAACCATCAATATGTTGCATACAAGAGACTCATCTTAGACACAGGGACACAAAGAAACTGAAAGTGAAAGGATGGAAAAAAATATTTCATGCAAGCTACAGCCAAAAGAAAGCAGGTGTAGCAATATTAATCTCAGATAAAATAGACTTCAAATGCAGGGATGTTTTGAGAGACAAAGAAGGCCACTACATACTAATAAAAGGGGCAATTCAGCAAGAAGAAATAACAATCGTAAATGTCTATGCACCCAATCAAGGTGCCACAAAATACATGAGAGAAACACTGGCAAAACAAAAGGAAGCAATTGATGTTTCCACAATAATTGCGGGAGACTTCAACACATCACTCTCTCCTATAGATAGATCAACCAGACAGAAGACCAATAAGGAAATTGAAAACCTAAACAATCTGATAAATGAATTAGATTTAACAGACATATACAGGACATTACATCCCAAATCACCAGGATACACATACTTTTCTAGTGCTCATGGAACTTTCTCCAGAATAGATCATATGCTGGGACATAAAACAAGCCTCAATAAATTTCAAAAGACTGAAATTATTCAAAGCACATTCTCTGACCACAATGGAATACAATTAGAAGTCAATAACCATCAGAGACAGAAAATTCACAAATACCTGGAGGTTAAACAACACATTCCTAAACAATCAGTGGGTTAAAGAAGAAATAGCAAGAGAAATTGCTAAATATATAGAGACGAATGAAAATGAGAACACAACATACCAAAACCTATGGGATGCAGCAAAAGCAGTGCTAAGGGGGAAATTTATAGCACTAAACGCATATATTAAAAAGGAAGAAAGAGTCAAAATCAAAGAACTAATGGATCAACTGAAGAAGCTAGAAAATGAACAGCAAACCAATCCTAAACCAAGTACAAGAAAAGAAATAACAAGGATTAAAGCAGAAATAAATGACATAGAGAACAAAAAAACAATAGAGAGGATAAATATCACCAAAAGTTGGTTCTTTGAGAAGATCAACAAGATTGACAAGCCCCTAGCTAGACTGACAAAATCAAAAAGAGAGAAGACTCATATAAACAAAATAATGAATGAAAAAGGTGACATAACTGCAGATCCTGAAGAAATTAAAAAAATTATAAGAGGATATTATGAACAACTGTATGGCAACAAACTGGACAATGTAGAAGAAATGGACAATTTCCTGGAAACATATGAACAACCTAGACTGACCAGAGAAGAAATAGAAGACCTCAACCAACCCATCACAAGCAAAGCGATCCAATCAGTCATCAAAAATCTTCCCACAAATAAATGCCCAGGGCCAGATGGCTTCACAGGGGAATTCTACCAAACTTTCCAGAAAGAACTGACACCAATCTTACTCAAACTCTTTCAAAACATTGAAGAAAAGGGAACACTACCTAACTCATTTTATGAAGCTAACATCAATCTAATACCAAAACCAGGCAAAGATGCTACAAAAAAGGAAAACTACCGGCCAATCTCCCTAATGAATATAGATGCAAAAATCCTCAACAAAATACTTGCAAATCGAATCCAAAGACACATTAAAAAAATCATACACCATGACCAAGTGGGGTTCATTCCAGGCATGCAAGGATGGTTCAACATAAGAAAAACAATCAATGTATTACAACACATTAAAAACTCGAAAGGGAAAAATCAATTGATCATCTCAATAGATGCTGAAAAAGCATTCGACAAAATCCAACATCCCTTTTTGATAAAAACACTTCAAAAGGTAGGAATTGAAGGAAACTTCCTCAACATGATAAAGAGCATATATGAAAAACCCACAGCCAGCATAGTACTCAATGGTGAGAGACTGAAAGCCTTCCCTCTAAGATCAGGAACAAGACAAGGATGCCCGCTGTCACCACTGTTATTCAACATTGTGCTGGAAGTGCTAGCCAGGGCAATCCGGCAAGACAAAGAAATAAAAGGCATCCAAATTGGAAAAGAAGAAGTAAAACTGTCATTGTTTGCAGATGATATGATCTTATATCTAGAAAACCCTGAGAAATCAACGATACACCTACTAGAGCTAATAAACAAATTTAGCAAAGTAGCGGGATACAAGATTAATGCACATAAGTCAGTAATGTTTCTATATGCTAGAAATGAACAAACTGAAGAGACACTCAAGAAAAAGATACCATTTTCAATAGCAACTAAAAAAATCAAGTACCTAGGAATAAACTTAACCAAAGATGTAAAAGACCTATACAAAGAAAACTACATAACTCTACTAAAAGAAATAGAAGGGGACCTTAAAAGATGGAAAAATATTCCATGTTCATGCATAGGAAGGCTAAATGTCATTAAGATGTCAATTCTACCCAAACTCATTTACAGATTCAATGCAATCCCAATCAAAATTCCAACAACCTACTTTGCAGACTTGGAAAAGCTAGTTATCAAATTTATTTGGAAAGGGAAGATGCCTCGAATTGCGAAAGACACTCTAAAAAAGAAAAACGAAGTGGGAGGACTTACACTCCCTGACTTTGAAGCTTATTATAAAGCCACAGTTGCCAAAACAGCATGGTACTGGCACAAAGATAGACATATAGATCAATGGAATCGAATTGAGAATTCAGAGATAGACCCTCAGATCTATGGCCGACTGATCTTTGATAAGGCCCCCAAAGTCACTGAACTGAGCCATAATGGTCTTTTCAACAAATGGGGCTGGGAGAGTTGGATATCCATATCCAAAAGAATGAAAGAGGACCCCTACCTCACCCCCTACACAAAAATTAACTCAAAATGGACCAAAGATCTCAACATAAAAGAAAGTACCATAAAACTCCTAGAAGATAATGTAGGAAAACATCTTCAAGACCTTGTATTAGGCGGCCACTTCCTAGACTTTACACCCAAAGCACAAGCAACAAAAGAGTAAATAGATAAATGGGAACTCCTCAAGCTTAGAAGTTTCTGCACCTCAAAGGAATTCCTCAAAAAGGTAAAGAGGCAGCCAATTCAATGGGAAAAAATTTTTGGAAACCATGTATCTGACAAAAGACTGTTCAATGACAATAGTACAGACAGCCCAATTATAAAATGGGCAAAAGATATGAAAAGACAGTTCTCTGAAGAGGAAATACAAATGGCCAAGAAACACATGAAAAAATGTTCAGCTTCACTAGCTATTAGAGAGATGCAAATTAAGACCACAATGAGATACCATCTAACACCGGTTAGAATGGCTGCCATTAAACAAACAGGAAACTACAAATGCTGGAGGGGATGTGGAGAAATTGGAACTCTTATTCATTGTTGGTGGGACTGTATAATGGTTCAGCCACTCTGGAAGTCAGTCTGGCAGTTCCTTAGAAAACTAGATATAGAGCTACCATTCGATCCAGCGATTGCACTTCTCGGTATATACCCGGAAGATCGGAAAGCAGTGACACGAACAGATATCTGCACGCCAATGTTCATAGCAGCATTATTCACAATTGCCAAGAGATGGAAACAACCCAAATGTCCTTCAACAGATGAGTGGATAAATAAAATGTGGTATATACACACGATGGAATACTACGCGGCAGTAAGAAGGAACGATCTGGTGAAACATATGACAACATGGATGAACCTTGAAGACATAATGCTGAGCGAAATAAGCCAGGCACAAAAAGAGAAATATTATATGCTACCACTAATGTGAACTTTGAAAAATGTAAAACAAATGGTTTATAATGTAGAATGTAGGGGAACTAGCAGTAGAGAGCAATTAAGGAAGGGGGAACAATAATCCAAGAAGAACAGATAAGCTATTTAACGTTCTGGGGATGCCCAGAAATGACTATGGTCTGTTAATTTCTGATGGATATAGTAGGAACAAGTTCACAGAAATGTTGCTATATTATGTAACTTTCTTGGGGTAAAGTAGGAACATGTTGGAAGTTAAGCAGTTATCTTAGGTTAGTTGTCTTTTTCTTACTCCCTTGTTATGGTCTCTTTGAAATGTTCTTTTATTGTATGTTTGTTTTCTTTTTAACTTTTTTTTTCATACAGTTGATTTAAAAAAGAAGGGAAAGTTAAAAAAAAAAAAAAAAAGAAAAGAAAAACAAGTTAAAACAAAAAAGATGTAGTGCCCCCTTGAGGAGCCTGTGGAGAATGCAGGGGTATTCGCCTACCCCACCTCGATGGTTGCTAGCATGACCACAGACATAGGGGACTGGTGGTTTGATGGGTTGAGCCCTCTACCATAAGTTTTACCCTTGGGAAGACGGTTGCTGCAAAGGAGAGGCTAGGCCTCCCTATATTTGTGCCTAAGAGTCTCCTCCTGAATGCCTCTTTGTTGCTCACATGTGGCCCTCTCTCTCTGGCTAAGCCAACTTGAAAGGTGAAATCACTGCCCTCCCCTCTACGTGGGATCAGACACCCAGGGGAGTGAATCTCCCTGGCAATGTGGAATATGACTCCCGGGGAGGAATGTAGACCCGGCATCGTGGGACGGAGAACATCTTCTTGACCAAAAGGGGGATGTGAAAGGAAATGAAATAAGCTTCAGTGGCAGAGAGATTCCAAAACGAGCCGAGAGATCACTCTGGTGGGCACTCTTACGCACACTTTAGACAACGCTTTTTAGGTTCTAAAGAATTGGGGTAGCTGGTGGTGGATACCTGAAACTATCAAACTACAATCCAGAACCCATGAATCTCGAAGACAGTTGTATAAAAATGTAGCTTATGAGGGGTGACAGTGGGATTGGGAAAGCCATAAGGACCAAACTCCACTTTGTCTAGTTTATGGATGGATGTGTAGAAAAGTAGGGGAAGGAAACAAACAGACAAAGGTACCCAGTGTTCTTTTTTACTTCAATTGCTCTTTTTCACTCTAATTATTATTCTTGTTATTTTTGTGTGTGTGGTAATGAAGGTGTCAGGGATTGATTTAGGTGATGAATGTACAACTATGTAATGGTACTGTAAACAATCGAAAGTACAATTTGTTTTGTATGACTGCGTGGTATGTGAATATATCTCAATAAAATGATGATTAAAAAAAAAAAGAATATGGCATTTCTTCTAACTGCACATATTAAAAAAAAATAACTATTATAGCGTGAGACTCTTCAACTCATTTTCTACCCTACTCAATAATAACAAATTACACAGGGGGTTGATCAGAAAGCAAAAACTTAAAATATAACTATGAACAGTGGTTGGTTACACATTTTATTTCTTGTAAATGACAAGATCTGTAAAATTAAAAACAGTAATAATAATCAGTGCACATTAGGGATACAGAGATAGTCTTTTTGTAATGAAGGTTACATTTAACTTTCATCCTTCATCTTCCGCCCTAACAAACCAGTTACTGCCTAATTTTGATTTCCTTCTTTCTACCCTCCAGAATGTACTAAGTGCACAAAACATGGCAGGTTGGCATTCTTGATTTATCTCCTCTCTTCTGTTCCTCACCTGACTTTGGATAAAAGAGTCAAAACAGTTGGGGCATCCCGATTAGGATGCCTGGGCCACCGTGGCCCTGCTCTCAAACCTTCTCCGCTGTGACTTTCCTGACGTGCCAGCTAATGCCACCGACCTGCCCATCTTCTTGGCTACCTGCTGGTCCCCTTCCTGCATCTGAACCTAATCCTGGCCCCGGCCACCTGGGAGGGTGCACCCACACCCACGTCTCTGCCCTGCAGCCCTCCCTGCTCCTCCGGCACGGCACACGGCCCCATCCATGTGGCTGCGTTTTGGATTTATCCATTCATTTCTCTCACTAGGCTATGAACTCCTTGAGGGCAAGGAGGGTGTGTCCCATTCGTGGCCATTTGCTCAGTAGGAAACATTTAATTAATGCCACAAATCTTCACTGAGCAAACGAACACTCTCCCAAGTGTAACGAGTTTCAATCAGAAGAGCCCCCGAGAACACTTGGCACACTCTGAATCAGATCCATGAATTCTTTTTGTTCAAAAATCTCCAGGAAATGGTGGTGACTGAAACATACATAAACAATGGAGATGGACAAAAAAAGCAGGCTTAAGACTATTCAGAGGCAGATTCAGCAGGGTTGGGAGTGGAGGGGCCGTGAAGGAGAAACTGAAGACAAAGTGGGCATGTCAGTGGTATATGCTGGCACTGATTTTGTCTGTTTTCCAGTTACCAGTGTCTACGCAAGGCCAAGCCTGAAGTTGTGATGCTCAATTAGAAACTGCTGATGAAAACAAAATTCTTACTTACAAGTATATTAATTTCTTTTTATAAAGGATGTAATAAACCTGCAAAAGGTTAAAAAAAAAAAAAAAATCTCCAGGAAAGTTAAACCCGCGCCTCCTGAGACAATCCAGCCCCCTTTCTCAGAGGACGCTGGCTGCGCCCCACTGCTCCCAGCTCGGCCCTCCAGAGCACCCCGACAGCCTCGCCAATGCACAAGAACACTGGCATGCTCCCAGCCCCTCACCCTATAGCACCTAACACCAATAAAGTATTAAAATGGGCTCTCTTAAACCTCCTAAGAGGTTTTGATACTAAATGATGAAAAGGGCCCCATTATAAAAGTTTCTTTCATAATGTGGTTTCATGACAAGACCCCAAGGCCAGGGTTCTGACAGGGCTGTGGAGAATTTAACATCTAAAGAACCAGCTAACATCAGAAACCCTCCAGACTACAGCCCAGGCTACCCACAGCTGTGTCCCTAGGTTCGGGTGCTGCCTGTGAGAGGGGTGCCCTCCGTCCCTCAGCTCCGCCTGTTGGGATTCCACCTGTTCTCTGAGGTCATTTTCATGTGCTCCCTTCTCCATGAAGGTTCCCCCCAATCCTTGCAAAAGGATGAAACCCTCAATGGAACCCTACAAAGCAGAATACACTGAATCATATTATCATCACCCATGTACAGTCTTCTCCCTATGAGGCTAAAAGCCCCAAAATCCCAGCTTCGTGTGTCTTGCCGGGCTTGGTGTCCTTGCAATAACAAACACAGTGCCTCCCATGGGTTAGACATGTGGCAAATATCTGTGGAACACAGTAGGAATCAGGTCCCCCAAAACCAGAACTTATATTAAAAAAAGCAAAAGAGAAAATATTTGACTGACATTTCAGAACACCTCCCTCTATAGCTTGATCCTTCGAGAAGTTACTTGGACTCCCTAGGAGTTAGTTATCAGCAGGCTACTGCAGAGTAAAGCATTTTCTGGCCTCTTGTCCCCACAAAGTACAAACACAAGCTTATCTTCATAAAACAATAAAACAAAAAACCTCACTTCTTTCTGTATTGTATTGTGACTTAGCTTAGAAGTTAAAAAAGACTGGAGCTTCTTCATGATTTTGGAGGGTGAATGCATTCAGATATTGCATGAAGACAGCAATTTCATGACACTGTCTTGCTATAAAAGCACCAACTTCGGTGCTTTTAGAACAAAAGTTTTATCTTCAAGCGGTGGCAACATTCTTACCAGATTATCCAGCATCCTCATGAGGGCTTCAAACTCCTGTTCCCCAATCTGCCATTTGGGAGGCGATCCGGTCCCCTCCCCTGCCGGAGACTCCGGGACACGGGCCTTGGCTTTGTACTTGCTGGGATCCAGCAGGACTAAGTTGTCTGGCCCTCCAGCGCTGGCCAGAGTGCGAACCTTTTCCAAAACAAACAAACACTATGGCTTGAGTTCCTTACCAGGACCAAGAGCAGCAGATGACTGAAGCATCACTTAAACAGAAACATGGCTTATTTTCAAAAGCTTTTCTGCAGCATGACTAAAATACCAGGCACTCAGACTTGGAGGCAAATACGAGAAAACAAAGCACCCTTCAAGAATATATGAAGGACAGACGTGCGGCATCAGTCCCCACCGACAGGGAGGAGCAGTGGAAAGAGCTCCGACGCGGAGGCAGCAGGCCCGCTGCAGCGGCACTCCCCAGCTGCGAGCCAGTGGGCCAGGGGCCACCTCCCTGCACCTGGGATGTCGTGAAACAGCTTATGTAACAACATGCAGAGCTCCTGAGACAGGGCCTGGCACAAAGCAGGGACTCAGTATATGGCAGTGGTTATAGATTGGAAAAATTAAAAATTATAAATATAAAGCCTGGTAATCTTTTGTCAACTTAAATGAGTGAAATGGCTTTGTCCTGGTCAATTTCCAAATCCATGAGCTCATCTTTGGCAAGGAGATTGTTTGTCAAAGTAATTGAAATTGATGTGAACCCCAGAAACATCTAGACAAGCTGCAGGCTGGACAGAGTGGCCCCCACATACCTGGATCTCACACGCAACCACGAGGTTATGGATGTAATAGAAAGCTTCTTCGACGGTCTCACCAACTGATACGAGTCCATGATTTCGGAGAATAAGAACCTGGAGTGGGAGGTAGGGGGAGGATTTGAAAGTTCTACGGAGTGACGTGAGAAGACCAATACTTCACTTTTGCCTTCTCCCCTCTGTAATTTAAATGCCAGATTAGATGCCTACTGACCTTGCTTTTAGGTCCCAAATTTTTCTGAATCAAAACTTTTTCCTCCTCATCAACCAGAATCCCATGATAGTCATGATAAGCCAGTTCTCCCAGGGAAAGCGCCTCCGGTGAGATGGGCAAGAGGCCACACTTCATTGCAGAGACCTGGAGACCAAGTGGTCCCATTAGTGAAAGCAAAACATGATTCACCCACCGACTGAGTAAATGACAAATGCTTTCTTTGCAGAAATTAAAAAGGGGAAATCTTTCTTAAATATTTGTTCTCTTCTCAGAAATAAATGAAACCATGAACTTAGGAAAACTGGACTCCTGTGGCTCACTACCACCCTACACTTAAAAATCAAAGCTTAAAAAAAAAAAAAAAAAAAAATCAAAGCTACCTCTAAAGTGGGATAGCCACAAGAGAAAAGCTACCTCTTCTTGGATCTTTCTCACATTAATCAGAAACTCTGTCAGCTTAGATGTAATGGTAAGATGAGCCACAGCTCTAATGTGAGGAGTACATGCAACTAATGGGCTCCACTGCAGTTATTTCTCTTGTGAGGTACTGGTGAACTTTTCATCTCAGGTTTTAGGTAAGATCAAACACCTGAAATGAGGTAACAGCAAATTTATAGAAGTTTACAATAAATTACATTGTGTAACTTGTCTACACTGAAGTGTAACTGAATCCCAAACTGAAAAAAATCTAACTGTTCATATAACCTGTAAGTTTCCTAAAATTCCTCACACTGGCCTGAGACAGTAGCACTATGGCCCCAGTTGAAAAGGCTCCAAAGACTCAAATATCTACAGGCCCAACAAGGCCATACAGAAAAGACGGCATCCTATTTAATCCCTCTCAGAGGATCAGCTTTCATACAATATAGAGAATGATACATCTGATAAAACTCTGAGGTTGACATTAAGAACCACACATTCAAAGTGAAGTAAACCAGAGCTAACATTCAGCCAATCTGATATGCATATTTTACTAAAACATCAAGATAGACTACGATACAGCATACTCAATGAGGGTGTCCATCCACAGATAAGTCCACAGACATTAAAGTATAAAAATGGCAAAGAAAAGCACAGTTCTACTGTTGCTCTTTCCCAGGACTTTGTGTTTTCACACCTGGGCATTGTCAAGGCGGCTCAACTGCACCAGAGGGGACGGGCTTGGTGACCAGGGTGGCAGAGGCTGCTGGGAAGCTCTGGGCTTGGCAGCCAGGCCTCCTGACAGCCCTTTTCCCAACTGCCCTTCTTCATATTCTCCCCCATCCTGAGCCAGGCTGGGCTCTACTGGTGCTAGACTGTGGATCCGTGCGGAAGCTGAGTGGTTTGCCGTGTGGATTCTGGGCCTCACCCCCTCCCTCGCTTCCCTGGCTCCTTCCCCTCGGCCTAACAGTGCACTCAGATCTCTTGCCACAGCATCCTCTACCTACCACTGCACCTCCACCTGGCCCCTCCTGCTCCCAATCCTCTTCACAAACAAGGAAGCACCATTTGCTGCTGGCATTCTGTCATTTTCCAGCTTTCCTTTTTTTTTTTTTTTTGTCCACAAGGTTAGGTTTCTTGACTTGTTGCAACAAAGGAGGGAAAGTTGGAGGAAAGGGAAATGTTTCTCACTAAAAAGCTTAAAACTGAAGGCGCCACACTCACCGCTGCGCCCGCTGGCGTGTGGATGTGAACAATGCACCTAACGTCTGGTCGCGCAGCATAAATCGCAGAATGCAATGTGAAGCCAGCTTGGTTCACTCCTAGATTAGTGCTTCCACGATCTACAACATCTCCTTGCAGATTGATTTTAACCTTAAAATAAGAAAAAAACTGTAAAACACCAAGAGGATTTCAACTTACCTTAACTAGAAAATATCTAAACCTAAGTTTAAAGTATTTACAACTTCTCCCAAAGGTTTTTCTTTGAGTTAATCACAAAACACAGAATCTTTCCTCTATCTTGAGTTTTACACTTCTAACTGAAATTGAAGTTGTTTAATTATCTAATAGGATCTGCACATACATGATGCCAAAGAAGACAGGTCTTTTCTTACCAAACTGGATGCAGTCACTTCACTATAAAGAAGTCCAAAAGGTACAATGAGGAAGTGCTCCTGCTCGGAGTTCACTCGAGTCTGTGGGAAAAATTAGTGAGTGTGCTCAGGAATTCGATTAAAATTCTCTGCACCTCTTTCAGTCCACAGAACTCCCAAACAAAGGTAGTCTATACTTAGGTCACAGCTTTGTTGTGGGCATTAAGTGACCTTCATAGGAAAGGGCTTCAGCGCAACGCCTGGCATACAGCTAGGGAGTACCGGAAGCTTTTTCAACTGTTGTATTACAGTGATCAAATGTACCAGGTACATGAAGTGCATCTTGGTCACAACCATGAAACATGACTTTGTAGACAGAAAAACAGTTCTGGACTAACCCTCTGATAAGAGGTCAATGAATTATTGTTAGGTTACTCTATCCCACCTCTTGGGCTACCCAGCAACACTGTGGACAAAAAGAGGCCATTCCTCAGGGGTATAAAAGTCAAAATGGATTTTTTTTTGTTTGTTTCCAAAGCTTATTAAAAGTCAAAGAATAGAAAAACTTCACATAAAAATATACCAGTTTTAGATTCCACACTGTTGTCCACACACAAAAAAATCGGCACATGCCTGTAGTCCACGGTAGTTCACTGTGAGGGACACGGGCACAGTCCCCGCTGAGGACTCACGCTTTAAACCACACCCCCTCCCGGGTTAAGTCTCCCAGCGGTCTCCTTACTATAGGCTTACAGTCAATACTGCTAATGCATAGGGATTAGTACAGGCCTAAGCTTTATAAATATTTCTTATCGACAAGTTCACAATTTCAAGATTTTTAAATATTTTTGATAATTTTTGATCATCAAGAACTGCAGGCAAAACATGTGCTACCATACCGTGGAACACTTCCTGGAGACCCTGCAGTGGTGGCTGACGGCTCTCCATGGCTGGGCGGGCCTGTTCTGCTCCGAGGGGACAGACGCCTGACATGCGAAAGCTTCCCTTGATGGAGCCCTCACACTCAGACACCAACTCTAAAAGTCCCCACTTCTGCACATCAATTACATGTCATGGGAATCAGCTTTCCGTCTCAACATTCCCCGCTAGTGAACTTCAAATACCGACCTCCTTATGGTGCTCCGCAGGGCCCAAACCCCTCACTTTAAAAATAGGAAGTCAGGTGACCTATGAGATGCAGCCACAAGATTGATTTTTTTTTAATACTCAAACTCTGGAGGATAGACAGTCATGAAAATCACAAGACAGAGTCCTTCCTCACTGCTTGATCAGCTTTAAAAAATTGAAAAAGAAAATTCTTGAAATGCCAGGCCATCGTTCCCTAGATTGTCTGCTCCTTCCACAACAATTTTTTCTCTTCACAACAATCCATTTCATACAGATATGGCACATACTGTGTCCCAAGCATTGTACTAGACACTAGTAACACAGGAGTGAAAACCAAAGCCCTACCCTCTAAAAAGGCAGTCTGGTTTTCCTAACAATTCAGGGACAGAAGAAGAAGAACCATTCTGTAGGATACTGTCAGGGTGGATATATGGATTTTGAATTTGTCAAAATAGAGAACTGTACAAAACAACACTGAACTCCAATGTAAAGTATGGACTTTAACAATAATGTATCAATATTGGTTCTTTACACATCTGCTTCTTTTAAATATATCCCAAATAAGCATTTTTTAGCCACTTAGAGCCTACCTGCTTTGCATAGCTGGAGGATCTGCACCCAACATCTGCTTTCCTTAGGATAAAACCCCGAGGCTGTAATGACCCCAAGGTGCTTCTATCTGTCAGAGCTCTCTGACCCAGAAACTCCCCAAGGTACAGCAGAGTGACAGGGTCCATCTGCCCTCTCTCCCCCAGAGTCTTCCTCACCTTGCCTCCTCTTCTGGGTCCCTTGCACTCGAGTCTCTGAAGGTCTCCAACTGAGCTAGACTGCCCCTCCCAGGAGAACCTGGCAAAGTATCAACTAAAGAAAGCTTGT
The DNA here is from genome assembly GCF_015220235.1 of Choloepus didactylus. Taxonomy (NCBI): domain Eukaryota; kingdom Metazoa; phylum Chordata; class Mammalia; order Pilosa; family Megalonychidae; genus Choloepus; species Choloepus didactylus. The sequence continues at coordinate 3,154,609 of NC_051309.1, read as the reverse complement.
GGTGTGCTACATCATGGTCAAACCCTTTTCTTGATCAGCCCAGAAATCCTTGAATTCACAACACTTTTCTCCCTCAACATTATTTCTGAGATTCCTCCAGATTATGACATAAATAGCTATAGTTTCATTTTCACTGTTGCAGAGAATCCACTGCGTGGATATATTACACTTTATTCAATACATCCATGCTGTCAATGGACGTGGATTCAGCTTTTGCTATTAAAAACTGTGCTGCTCGCCAATGTTCACAGCAGCATTATTCACAATTGCCAAGAGATGGAAACAACCCAAATGTCTTTCAACAGATGAGTGGATAAATAAAATGTGGTAATACACACGATGGAATACTACGCAGCAGTAAGAAGGAATGATCTCGTGGAACATATGACAACATGGATGAACCTTGAAGACATAATGCTGAGCGAAATAAACCAGGCACAAAAAGAGAAATATTATATGCTACCACTAATGTGAACTTTGAAAAATGTAAAACAAATGGTTTATAATGTAGAATGTAGGGGAACTAGCAATAGAGAGCAATTAAGGAAGGGGGAACAATAATCCAAGAAGAACAGATAAGCTATTTAACGTTCTGGGGATGCCCAGGAATGACTATGGTCTGTTAATTTCTGATGGATATAGTAGGAGCAAGTTCACAGAAATGTTGCTATATTATGTAACTTTCTTGGGGTAAAGTAGGAACGTGTTGGAAGTTAGGCAGTTATCTTAGGTTAGTTGTCTTTTTCTTACTCCCTTGTTATGGTCTGTTTGAAATGTTTTTTTATTGTATGTTTTTTTTAATTTTTTTAATTCTTTATATAGTTGATTTAAAAAAAAATAAAAAACAATGAAAAAAATATGCAGAGCCCCCTTGAGGAGCTGGTGGAGAATGGAGGGGTATTGGGCTTCCCCACCTCAATGGTTGCTGATGTGCTCACAGACATAGGGGACTGGTGGTGTGATGGGCTGAGCCTTCTACCACGGGACTTGCTCTTGGGGAAGACTGTTGCTGCAAAGGAGAGGCTAGGCCTCCCTATAATTGTGCCTAAGAGCCTCCTCCCGAATGCCTCTTTGTTGCTCACATGTGGCCCTCTCTCCCTAGTTAAGCCAACTTGGCAGGTGAAACCACTGCCCTCCCCTCTACGTGGGATCAGACACCCAGGGGAGTGAATCTCCCTGGCAACCTGGAATATGACTCCTGGGAAGGAATCTAGACCCGGCATCGTGGGATGGAGAACATCTTCTTGACCAAAAGGGGGATGTGAAAGGAAATGAAATAAGCTTCAGTGGCAGAGAGATTCCAGAAGGAGCCGAGAGGTCACTCTGGTGGGCACTCTTACACACAATATAGACAACCCTTTTTAGGTTCTAGCAAATTGGAGTAGCTAGCAGTAAATACCTGAAACTACTAACTACAACCCAGAACCCATGAATCTTGAAGACAATTATAAAAATGTAGTTTATGAGGAGTGACAATGTGACTGGGAAAGCCATATGGACCACACTCCACTTTGTCTAGTTTATGGATGGATGAGTAGAAAAATGGAGGAAGGAAAAAAACAAACAGGCACCCAGTGTTCTTTTTTTACTTTAATTGCTCTTTTTCACTTTAATTATGATTGTTATTTCTGTGTGTGTGGTAATGAAGGTGTCAGGGATTGATTTTGGTGATGCATGCACAACTATGTAATGGTACTGTGAACAATCAAATGTACGCTTTGTTTTGTATGACTGCATGGTATGTGAATATATCTCAATAAAATGAATTAAAAAAAAAAAAAAACTGTCCTGCTATGGACATTCCTATACCCCCAATCTCTCTCCTAATGTACATGTGCAAGTTTCTCCAGGGTACTAAACTAGGTGGTGATGGCAAATTACTTTCCAAAAAGCCTAACCAAATTTCTACCCCCACCCCCACACCAGTGGTGTACGAGAGCTCTGCACCTCTACGTCCTTGCAAATACCTGACACTGTCCATCTTTTGTAAAAATTAAAATCTCATTTCTGTAAAATAGTATTTTATTGTGGTTTTAATCTAGACTTTCCTGATTACTAATGTGTTGTGCATCTTTTCATATTTTTATGAGCTATTTTTAGTTCCCCTTCTTGAAATTTCTTTCTTGTCTTTTGTTCATTTTATACTGGCTTGCCTTTTTCTTACTGATTAATAGCTCTTCATCTATCCTGAACATGAATCTTCTGTCAGTTAAACGTGAGGCAAAATCTCCTGGTTTTAGCTTTTACTTTCACTCTCTTTATGATATCTTTTAAAGAACAGAATTTGTTCATTTTAATATAGTAAAATTTATCCATCTTTTCTTTTATGATAAGTGCTTTTTGTGTCTTAAGAAATATTTCCTTAGGTCAGAGGGTAAAGGTCAAATATTTTCTTTTATTGATTCTAAAAGTTTTAAAGTATTGCCTTTCATATTTGATCCTTAATTCACTGGAACTGCTTTGTGAATGTACATAATATAAGGTAAGGATCTGATACAATTTTCCAATTGTGATTTTTTTATCCAATTGTCCAGAACCAATCATTGTCTATCTGTCCTGTCCTTCCCCAACTGATCTGCAAGACCACCTCCTTTGCATATCTGATCTCCACAGATGGAGAAATGGTTCTGGGCTTTCTACTCTGTCCCACTGATCTATTTGTCTTTTCCTTTGCCCAAGCAAGGATCTTAAATATCACCACTTTTTAAGAATTTGACATCTGGTAGGAAAAAATCTCCTTGCCAAGTTCTTCTTTAGGAGTGTCTTAGTCTTTCTTGGCCTTCTGCTCGTCCATATGAATTTTAAAATCATGCCTTTAGATTCTACATTTTTAAAAAAAAACTACATAACCATTTTAATTATTTCTGTTTCCTTTGTTTATATATATAAGCATTTCATAAAGCTGTAAATACTATACAGTTTACATTTTCTCCTTTTTAGTAACATTTTTTCATGTCTTCACATGGTCATCATAATTATTTTTACTACTGTATAACAGTCTCTCAAATTGGTGTCAAATAACTGAGCCATTTTCCCACCTATTGCTGTATATTTAGATTCTCAAAACCTTCCACTATTATAAATAATGCAGCAATAAATATATTTGTACATAAGCATTTTCTTCTTTAACTTATTTCCTTATATTTCCAAGAGTGAGCTTAGTAGATCTATATATTTTAATGCAAAAAACTTAACATACAGGATTCTCTTCAGAGTCTGGAACAAAAAGGAAAAAGGGCTAAATACAGACATAAAATGGTAAACGAGAGGGAGAGAGTATGAGTATTCAAAGCAAGCTTCTCTAGCAGTGATTCTCCTTCAATGGGACCAACGCTGTCAGCACTTCCCTTTCCACATCTCTCCAGCATCAGCCCCGAATACGAGGAACAAGAAAATAATGCAGCATATCTGAAGGTCATTCCCAGGGAAAAGAACACACCCCCCAACCCAGCATCTCGTGCAGCGCTCAAGACCAAGTCCCAGAAGCACACCACACTGGCTGCAAAAGAGAGGTTCCAGAACCATCACCGTGGGAGGGTTAACACTGCTCTGAGTCCAGCACGAGCTAAACTAAGAGCCTGCTGGTTTCTCAGGTGGAAAGCCCTGCGCGCACTTCCCTGGCCCAGAGAGACATTTAGGGACAGAAGGGCCCAGCCATCAGCTAAACACCAAGAGAAGTTGTGCTAAACCCAAAGGGTTTCTCTGAATCCAATGCAATCTTAAGACAGAGAGCTCATTCATTCATCTTCAGTCCTCTGGCACCTGTTAGAACTGTTAATTCTTGGTTTAGCAGAAAATCCCTGCGACCCTCTTTCAAATAAAGGGCAGAATGGCCTGTAAGCACTCCTTCGTGGCAGTAATAAATACCTGTTAATATTGGCTTTCCTGTTAAGTGCCTATGTGACAGTACCGAGATTGTAAAACAAAAATACATGCCATAAATAATAAAAAGAGGGGGAAAAATGTTACTTCTTTAATGCTTTAAAAGAGTTAGGAAATATTTTTGGTGACTGATTTTTTTGGGGGTGGGGGAGTCAATATTAACCACCAAGTAGATCACTTACTGAGGAGTAAACATTTAACTAATGTTTTAATTCTGTCAAGTCCTAAAGAATTAAAGGAAAAAACAAGCAATTTAAGAAATTTGAACTTATTTAAATAACATTTATAATAAGACTACTAGCAAACAGCATTTTAAAACCCCCAAAGAATGTGAGGCTGCTTATTTTCATTTCCTGTTACAGCTGTAACATTTTCATGGAACTAACTTTTAGGTGTTAAATCTCCACATGCGGGTGAGTTCGCGCGGGCGCGGCCCTGGGGACCCCGCGGGGCCGGGGTAACGTATCCCCAGGTTCCAGGGACTAAGATGTGGATGTGGGCGTGGGGGGAGAGGCATTCTGCCTACCACAAAAGTGTCCTGAGGTGGACCCAAAATCCCGCATAACAAGGCCCTGGCCATGCCCAGCCTCAGAGCTCAGCCCACGGAAGCAGACATGGAGCTGACAGGACTGGGGCCCTGCCCTGGAACCCCTGCTTCCCAGGCCTGTGTGAGTGACGTGCCTGCTGCCGCCTACCCTGGATCTGCATTCCTTGGTTCCCTCTGCTGCCACGATGCTGTGCCAGGAGCCATCCACCCTCACCGTCAGCATCCAGCTCCTGATATTCAAGGAAATCTTGTCAAAACCCTGGCCGAACACAAGCTAAGCCTTCCACAATCAAGCAAACAGCAAACCCTGTGGAAAGTGAAGAATCTCATTTTCCGAGTCACCCTGTTATATTTCAATGAGATTACAACAGAAATTCACAACACGTACAAAGGATTAGGAAAGTATGGCCCAATTAAAGGAAAAAATCAAAATTGTCCCTGAGGAAGCCCAGACATTGGACTTACTAGGAAAAGACTGTAAATCAACTGTTTTAAATGTGTTCAAAGAGCTAAAGGAAAGCATGGACAAAGGACTAAAGGAAACTAGGGAAATGATGCTTGAACAAAATGAGAAAATCAATAAAGGGATATAAATTGTTAAAAGGAAACAAATAGAAATTCTTGACTTGAAAAATACAATATCTGAAGCAAAAAGTTCATTAGAAGAATTGAACAGCAGATGCAAGTGGACAGAAGAAAGAATCAGCAAACTTGATAGGACAATTGAAATTATCCAGGCTAGAGGAATAGAAGGAAAAAAGAATGAAAAGTGAAGAGAGCCTAAGGGACTGATGGGACACCATCAAGCATGCCAACATACACATTGTGGGAGTCCCAAAAGGAGAAGAGGCAGGGGGGATGGGAGATTGGAGAAGAATATTTGAAGAAACAATGGCTTAAAACTCCATAAATCTACACATCCAAGCAGCTCAATGAACTCGAAACTGCACAAACTGAAAGAGATCTAAACTGAGATACATTATACTCAAATTGTTGAAAGACAAAAGAGAGACTCCTGAAAGCACCAAGCAAGAGGTGACTAATCATGCATAAGAGATCCTCAATAAAATCAATAGCCGATTTCTCATTAGAAACCATGGAGCCCAGAAGGCAGTGGGATGACATATTAAAGTGATAAAAAAAAACTGCCAGTAAGGTAACCATTAAAAAATTAACAAATATACACACAAAAGGAAAGAAGGGAATCAAAATGGCCCACTGCAAATAACAACTAAATATTAAAAAGTAGCTATGGAATAATTAAGAAACAAACATATAAGACATACAGAAAACAAATAGCTAAATGGCAGAAGTAAATCCTTCCTTATCAGTAATTATTTTAAACAAAAGGGGAGATTAGCAGAATGTATATTTTATTTTATTTTTTTTGGATTTTGTTTTTTTTAAATTCATTTTTATTGAGCTATATTCACATACCATGCAGTCATACAAAGTGTGCATTGAGTTGTTCATAGTACCATTATATAGTTGTGCATTCATTACCAAAATTAATTTTTGAATATTTTCATTACCACACACAAAAATAATAAAGAATAAAAATTAAAGTGAAAAGGAACAATTAAAGTAAAAAAGAACAAAAAAAAAAAAAAAAAAAAATCTCCACATGCAACATTCTGTGAAGTATAATTGGCCATAGATGCCAGTATTTACTCATGTAGGCACTTGTGGTGGGCTAACTGGACCCACTGATCAAATATAAAAGGCACCAGGGAGTTCTCGTTTGACTTTTTACTGAGGCAGAATTTCAGCTCAGACAGGGAGTTCGTTCAGTTGCCCACTCTGCAATGCAGTACTGCGTGCCTACTGTGCGCCGGGCACCGCTCCTGGTCCTGAGAACACAGCAGGGAACACACAGAGGCTCCCCCCACGGAGCAGAGTCCGTTGGTGGAGTCGGATGATGAGTAACACAGCACGGGGCGGTGACTGCCGCGGGGGAAGGGACGCAGCAGAGGAGAGGCGTGGGGTGCACTTCACACAGCGTGGGAGGGGGCAGCATGCACGACACCGGTCACAGAGCTGGGCTCCTGACCATCGCCCCCGCAGAGTCCCCTTCCTTTGAGTCCAAAATGCAGCTAAAATTAGTACCTGCTGGTTATGAGTCCACATCTGGAAAAACCCACGTGTGTGTGTTTGAGTGTGGAGAAAAGGGTGAAATAATCTAAACGGTTAACATCGGCTGCCACAAGAGATAGGGTTATCGGCAGGATGGTGACTTTTTCTTTATACATCTGTGTAAGGTATCACTTGTTACAGTAAGCATGTGCTATATTAATAATTTAAAACATCCAATAAAAAAAATTAAACAAAAAACCAGGAGTAAAGAACAAGTTTAAAAGCGAAAGGAAGGAAGCAGTTCAGAGAAAGAGGCTAACTCCACAAAAGAGTAAGGAGAAAGAAGCAAGGGACAGTGCCCTGACCATGCAGTAAGACGCGTGAGAAGGCTGAGGCGGGTGGAACTCCAAGGCCGAGCGGACACTGGGGTAGGGGCGTCAGTACAGCACGGGTGCATGCCCAGAAGGGAGTTACCGTTCACTAGGAAGCAGTGAGGGCACCTGCTGGGGGAGGGAAGTCAGGAATTTTGAAAAGAGTAGGAAAGGTAAGTGAGCTAATACGAGAGGTGTTCCAGGATTGCCAATGTTGTGAGTCCACTTGAGACTGGTTTCATGAATTTATGGAGAAAGGTAACAGGCTCTGTGGTAAGGCTTTCTCCTGTGGAATCTGGCTGCTCAGATGCTAGGAGGGACAGCAGGGGACTGGCAAAGTGTCACTGAAATGATGGACCATGAAATCCGAGCTGGACAAACAGGAGTGAATAATGGGATGATGGATTAGAGGTAGGAAGGCAGCTCAATGAGGGCATGACTTGCCTTGCTCACTGACAAGCAGTGTTCACCACATCTAGAAAACTACTTGGCACAGACAGCAGACACCCAGTAAACATCTGCTGAAAGAATGAAATGAAGAAAATAGACAACCTAATAATGTTGAAAAATGGTTAAAACTGGAGTAGTTGAAGAAACAAGTATGAAAATAAAAGGCTCTGGTCAGAATAGGAAAGAAAGCACCTACGTTCTTAGGTTGTTAAGCATAAAAAGAATTTTCGGAACCACTTGTAGTGTGGTACACACTCATGTACCAGCTTAGAACGCCAGAGGAAAGGGGCGCTAAAGGCCCAGCATTCTCGTGGGCTTTCAACCCACACTACCTAACTCTCAGATTACTACTCCACAGTCAGGACTCAGGAGACAAGGTGTTCTAAGATTGACCACAGCTCAGTCTGCTTCCCTCTTCCAAACAGAAAGAGGTGGTGCCAGACATGCAACATGCCATTTGTCATTCAGTAACTACAGAATCTTAGTACTCACTGTGATGTGATTATAAATAAGCTGAGACCATCCAAAGAGATCTGCTAATCGGTAAAAGGCTGCCAATTTACATCGCAGTAACTTCTCCCCTTTGTCATATGCAATTGAATCAGATCCTCTAAGGTCATTCACAGGAGTCACCATACCAAGACCTGAAATGAAGAAAAACAAAACCAGATATTTAACCTTTCTTATCAAATGTAAACCAAATAGCAACAGTTATGACACAGTCATCTTCCACAGTAAGCCATAAAGCAAGTCTCAAAAGTTTCAAAGACTATTTCCCAAAGGCTATGTTCTCCAACATCAGCTTAGAAATCAAGAAAAGACACAAAACAAAATGAATACTTAGAAATTCATAAATTCGTTCAAACCCCTGGCTCCAAGAAGTCATAACAAAACTAACCTCGTGGGTGGATACAGACTGAAACAGAAACTGGAGCCAGACAGCCAAGGCTCAAAAAAATCCCAGCTTCACAACTCCTGGGAAGGTAAATAACCTTCCTGTGCTTCCATTTCCTCATCTGTACAGCAGTGACAACGAAAAGTAGAGGTCTTCAGTATTTCATCTACAAGTCCAAACTCCAAAAAGCTCTACGAATGTAAAGTGCTTTCCAAGTGAGGCTCCAAACTCGTTTGGTGGAGAAAACTGACTTGAGCAGGACAAAAGCTGCTGATAATCTTTACTATCAGCCTAGGATGAACAGCTAATGGGTACACTTTCCACCACAGAAACACTGGTATGTGTGGTTACAAGGTGCTGCCTCAGATTCTGCTGGGGGTATTTATGATATATGGCATATTACCTTTCTTCAATCAGAAAATTTCTGAATTTCGAAAACAGCCCCAAAGGCTTCAGATAAGGATTGTGGGCCTGTACCCATCTTAGAAAGATATTATGAGAACTCAGTGAATTAACATTTGTTTAGCACTTAGAGAGCAGTGCCTGGAATGGAATAAGCTCTCTGTAAGTATTTGTTACATACCTACATAAATGGAAATTAGAAAATAATAGAAGAAATAGAAGAAAAAATGATTACCAGATAAAAAAGAGGTTACCTCTAGGAAAAGGGGGGAAGGGTAAGGTTGGGATGGCTGAGGGACACTCAGGGAGTCTCTAATGACGGCACTATTCTGCTTTGATCTGGGGTAATGTTTACATGTTTACATATATATTCACTCTACAATATTCTTCAAATTGTAGATATGTTCCATGCACTTTTCCAAATGAGCACTACTAGTCACCAAGAGAGGGAGAGATGGAAAGGAGGGAAGGGAGTAGAGGGAGAAAGGAGGGGAGGGAGGAGGAGAAACAAGAAGAAAGAAGGAAGAGGAAGGAGGGAGGGAGGGAGGAAGGGGGAGAGGAAGAGAGAGAGAGAAAGAAAATAAAAGAAAACTCTTAGACTGAATAATAAACATAACATGCAAAAACGGGGGTGTCACCTAGAGGAAGGCACACAGCCTGTTTCACACCAGCCCTGACTCAATACGGGGTCCTGTCAGGGCACTGTGAAATTTCCTGACACTGAACCATTTCCTGGCTCGCTGCAAGAAGAGAGGTGCGTGGGCCCCAGGCATCCTCTGGAGAGGGAGTAAACCCTTCCAAGAGAGCCTCAATGGTTTCATACTGAAGCCTCAATGGTTTCATACTATGCCATGACATAGGTTGTTTCTTATGCTTGGTTTTAAATAGATCAAACCACCAGAAACTTCTGACTTATGAATGATACTCCACTGTGAAGAGCACAGTGATGGCAGCAGCAGCGGAACAGCGTGTCCTTGTAAACATTTTAGATTCTCCTGTGGATTTTGGTGAGTGATCGTTAAACTATTTTCCAACTTGCACCAAAAAAAAAAAAAAAAAAAACAACCAGTGTGGTAAAACAGCAAATGAGGAACTCTGTTCAAAGGCTCTATAAACCTTAATAAGAAAACAAGAAAGGCTAAAAATTTGTAAGTTAAGGTACAAATTAAGAAGTTAGAAAATGAATTGAAGAAACCCAAAAAAGGAGAAGGGAATGAAAAACAGTAACTAATGGTACAGAAAACCAACATACCATAAAAGCTCAATGAAGTCAAACACTGGTTCTCTGAAAAGGCTACTTAAAAAGACTCTGGCAAGAATGGGACAGAGATGGCAACAGCAAAAGTCAACACTTCAGTAGGATTTTACTCCGTGCCAGTCCCTGTGCCAATAAGCATTTTACACTCATTAATCAATCATTACAAGAATCCTGTAAGGCAGGTCCCTATTAGTACCAGTATCCCCATTGTATAGATGAGCAAACTGAGGCACAGAGAGGTTAAATAAAATTGCTCAAAGTCACAGAGCGAGCTAATGGCAGCCAGGATCTACACCCAGGAAGTCAGATGCAGAAGGTGTGCTCTTAGCTATTATGCTATAAAAAATTAAATTAAAAAAAATTAAAAGATGGAGGGGGGTTCCATTAACAGTAAGAGTGAAAAAGGGGGAGAAAGCTACTAACATAGCAGAGATTACAAAATTAAGATACTTCACACCAATACAGTGAAAATAGAAAAATCGGCTAATTTTCCTTACATACACACATGTACGAACTTAAAACTCATTCAAGAATAAAAAGAAACTTGGTTCAATCTATAAACACCGAAGAAACTGAGTGAGTAGTTAAAAATCTATTCCTACTTTAAAAAGAAAATAAAGTCTATAGTCAAAAACACACAGACCCCAAACAGCACATATGCCCTGACACTTTTACATATAAGTTTTTATCCAACAATCAAGAAACAGATAAATTCTAAACTTATTCAAATTCTTCCAGAGAACAGAAAGAGTAAACACTTCTAAATCACTTAATAAGGCCAGTATAGCCTTAAAACCAGACAAGGATAATATTAAGAAAATAAAAGTACAAACTAATCTCACTTATGAACACAGAAGTAGTAAAGAATCCAACAATGCATCAAAAATAATAACACATTACCATCAAGTAGTTTTTCCTGAGGAGTTTAAGGATGGTTTAACAATAGAAAAATTAATTAATTTACCATATTAAAAAAACGGAGAAGGAAAACCCTATGATTCTCTCAGTATTTATACGGAAAATATTTAGTAAAATTCAACAATCATCCATCATAAAAACTTTCAGCAAACTAATAGAAGGGAACTTCCTTAATCACACAAGAGGTAGCGACAAAAATGCAGAGCACACATGAGACCTAAATGGTGAATGCCAGATGCTGTCCCTCTAAAATCAGGACAGAGGTGAGGATGCCATCACCACTTCTATTCAGCAAAGCAATGGAGTTCTGGCCAGGGCACTAGGACAAGAAACACTGATGTTATGATGGCCTGGGTGGAAAACACCAAGAATCTATTATCAGCATTAAGAAGAGTTTAGCTCGGCAGGGGAACTCACTGCCCTCCCCCTACGTGGGACCTGACTCCCAGGGGTGTAAATCTCCCTGGCAATGCAGGATATAACTCCCGGGGATGAATCTGGACCTGGCATCGTGGGACTGAGAACATCTTCTTGACCAAAAGGGGGATGCAAAATGAAACGAAATAAAGTTTCACTGGCTGGGAGATTTAAAATGGAGTCAAGAGGTCACTCTGGTGAGCATTCTTAACGTGCTATATAGATAACGCTTTTTAAGTTTTAATGTACTGGAATAGCTAGAAGTAAATACCTGCAACTATCAAACTCCAACCCAGTAGCCTTGACTCTTTCTTTAATGAAATTCAGTTTTATTGAGATATAGTCACATACCATACAATCATCCATGGTGTACAATTAACCATTCATATTACCATCATATAGTTGTACATTCATCACCCCAATCTATTTTGAACATTTTCCTTATACCAGAAAGAATAAGCTACATTGTTATACAATCATCTTCAAGAGTCAAGGCTACTGGGTTGACTTTCTACTTAGGATGGATTCTGTGAGGTGTGAATAAAACTGTTTAAAAATTAAAGAGGAATACAAGTGCTGGAGCAAATGTGGAGAGGGATGCACCTACTCCCTGTTGGTGGGGGAGTGGAATGGTGCAGCCCATCTGGAGAGTTGTGTGGCGGTTCCACAGGAAGCTAAGAATGGGGTTGCCATATGGTCCATTACTGGCTATATACTTAGAAGAACTGAGAGCAGGGACAAGAATGGACATCTGCACACCAGCGTTCATGGCAGCAGTATTCACAATTTTCAATGGATGGAGGTGGCCTAAGGGTGAACCAACTGATAAACAGAATGGTGAAATGTGGTGTATACATACAATAGAATACTGAGCAGTGGCAAGAAGGAATGAAGTTGTGAGGTATGCAACTAGGTAAATGGATCTTGAAGACAGTATGTTGAGTGAAATAAGCCGGAATCAAAAAGACAAACATTCTAACACCTCACTAATATGGACTAACTATAATGTGCAAACTCTGAGAACTGAATCTGAGAGCAAGGTTATCAGGGGAAGCCTTATTGTAAAGGTTCCTAGATTGTAAGCTTTTATATCAGTCACATCCATTCATGAGTTGTAGCAGTTATTTCTAAATTCTGAGATGCTCAGCTGTTTGTGTATAACCTAGTCAGTCCCTGTAACTTCGGGTATCTGTGTGACACCTGAGGCTCAGAGCCAGAGTTCGGCAGCTATAAATGTCAGCATTACCCCATACAGTGAATGTTAAAAAAGATAAAAAGAGATCAGACTTCAATTAGAGATATGAACAAAATGGACTTGGTTGGGACTAAGGTAAATCTGACTAAAAGGTAAAGGATAATATTGACTGTGTTTTAAAATTTCAACTTCTATGTGAGACCAAAGGAAGAGTTTATTTGATGCAAAATCTATATTTTCTGTAGCACAGTATATAAGTTAACTTGTATGGTCCATTTATTCAAACACCATAATTACATGGAACCTTGAATACAGGGTGAGATCTGGTTGGTTTGTATAGGTTAGCGTGAAGCCCTGATACATCCCAAATTAATCTGGGCAGAAAATAAGAAGTATTTGTAAAGCCCCCTTGAGGGACTGGGAAAATGTGGTAATATTAAACTTCCTCACATGGGGAATTCCTGATATTCTTGCAAGCATTGGGGACTACCAGTTTAGTAGACTGAGCCCTCGATTTTGGGACTTGCCTTTATGAAATCTGTTACTGCAAAGGAGAAGCTAAGCCTATTTATAACTCTGCCTAAGAGTCACCCCAGAGAACCTCTTTTGTTGCTCAGATGTAGCCTCTCTCTCTAAGCCAAGTGGGCAACTGGAGTCACTGCCTTCCCCCCTATTTGGGACCTGACTCCCAGGGGTGTAAATCTCCATGGCAACTTGGGACATGACTCCCGCGAATGAGCCTGCTGCAGAATCGCAGGATTGAGAAAGCCTTCAGAACCAAAAGGCAGATGAGAAATGAAACAACATAAAGTTTCAGTGGCTGAGAGATTTCAAATGGAGTCAAGAGGTCATTCTGGAGGTTATTCTTATGCATTATGAAGACATCTCTATTTGGTTTGTGTATTAGAATAGCTAGAAGTAAATACCTGAAACTGTTGAACTGCAACCCAGTATCCTTGATTCCTGAAGATGATGGTGTAACTTTATCACTTACAGGGTGTGACTGTGTGATTGTGAAAACCTTGTGGCTCACACTCCCTTTATCCAATGTATGGACAGATGAGTTGAAAAATGGGGACAAAAAGTAAATGAATAATAGGAGGGGAGGAGGGTTATGAGATGTTTTGTGGACTCTTTTTTACTTTTATTGTTACTGTTATTTTTTGGAGTCATAAAATGTTCAAAAATTAATTGTGATGATGAATGCACAGCTATATGATGATACTGTGAACAAATGATTGTACACTTCAGATGATTCTATGGTATGTGAATATATCTCAATAAAATCACATTAAAAAACATATAATTTAATATATCAAACTAAAGAGTCAAAAACCATGTGATCATCTTACTAGATGCAGAAAAAACATTACACAAAATTCAACATCAATTCAGGATAAAAGCTCCCAACAATCTAAGAATCTAAGACAATTCCTCAACTTGATAAAGGCCATCTACCAAAAAAAGAAAAACAAACAAACAAAAAAACTATCACTAGCATCAATCATATAATGAAAGACTGAATGTTTTCCTACTAAGATAGGCAACAATGCAAGGATGCATGCTCTCGCACTCTGACTGAATATTGTTCTGTTGCTCCTGGCTGCTGCAATACAGCAAGAGAAAGAAGTAAAAAAACATGCATATTGAAAAGAAAGAAAGAAAAAAATGTTTTTGAATGCATGACCCTCTTTGGCCATGATGTAACCAAGTTTTATTTATTTACTTACTTATTTTTATATATGTTAAATTTGATTCTTTTCCTTTTAATTATGAGATATTTCAAAGATACAGAAAAAACGCAAACAACCACATATCTACCCACCTTGATCTTTTATTTCAAAAAATTGATTTTTAGAAGCTTTTGAGAAGATGGTGGTTGTGGCAGCATAGCTCCTGAATCTTCCTAATTCCCCCCAGATCTGCACAAAAAAATTAGCTAGAGCAACTACAACAGCAGCATGAATACTCAAGGATTATATCAACAAGAATGCCAGGTAAGAAGGCAGACTCTCGACCTGAAAACATAAGCAGGCAGGCCTGCCACAGACAGGACGCTTCAGTGTGGGAGGAAACACGAGGAAAACCACGGGCCGTGTCACAGGCTTGAGACTCCCAAAGAGCCAGAAGCAACTCCTAGCAAGCTTCGAGGGCCAGTCTGAGACTACCAGCTAAAACCAAGAGGAGTTTTGCACACTTTGATCTCTACAAATTCTCCAAACCTAACCACCTAAAATTCTCCTCCAAGACAAAGCTCCACACTGAGAAACTGCTGAAATTAGAATCCTAATTGAAACGCACAAGACTATCAAGAAAATGAAAGAAAAGGTCCAGATAAAAGCAGAGTACAGGAACAAAACTGGACTATGTGTAAGAACCCATTTTCTTCAAAATTAAAATGTAAGGGAAAAAAGAGATGGCGGGTTAACTTGTGGATTAAAAAAGACTTAAGAAACATTAAAATAAAAGACAAAATTAAAGCTTAATATTTAGGGACGAACATTTGGGTGATAAAACAGGGGCGTGATTACCATACAATTCAGGATGATAACTTCTTTTAAGAGGGTGTGAAAGGGGATAGGGTAAATGACCAACAAACACTTATTTCCTGATCTGGGTGGTAGTTATAAAGTTTACCTTATAAATTATTCATGAGCTATACATCATTTGTTCTTTGCCATTTTTGAGATGTGTGTTATATTTTACAACCATAAAGGTTTAAAATCTGCTTTAAAATTTTTACTTTTAAGAAACAAACTGTGAAGTACAATGAAAACTACTGGACTTCTCATTCTTGCTTTGTCTCTTCTCCGTATGGCATTATTGAATATTGATTAGAAAACAATGGACAAGTAAAATGTGTTATTCTCTTATTATCTAACTCATACCAAATGTCACTGAACTCCCTGAAGGATCCATGTGAAAGCACAAAAACCTTATTGGCTGCCATTTGGTTTCAGGATGAAGGTTTGCACCCATAAATTAAATGTGATCCTTAATACACTCTAGTCATTAATGGTATGCCACATCTGGTGAATGTCAGGCAACTTCTAAGAATACCATGGAACAAACAGACAAACAGCAAATGCCCAGTAACCTAATAGATCAGTGAGAAGCTGACTATCCAACTAGAACCATCAGAGACTGACACACAGTAGCTTAGGTTAGTTGATGCTCGAGTTACCCTAGGATCCACCTTGGCACTTCAGTACATACAAATTACACAGCCATGGCATAGCTCCACCTTTCCCTGGCTAACCATCCTTTGCTCATATCCACCCATCTAACATTTTTCCTCGAGCTTTCTTTTGGAAATTCTGTTTCTCAACAGTCTGCAAGCAGCAATGAGGAATGGGGATTAAGAAATGCTGGGTTGGCTGAAATGAGTGCAGGCAAAATCAATGTGCTACTTTGAAAGCCATGTAAAAATAGCCATCTGCCTGGGAAAGAGCAGTCTCATTGACTCATTAAAAAGGAGCCCTCACACTCAACACACTGAGGATACTCTTAGGTTCACAGTTTCTCTTTTATTATGACTAACTAAAACACATTATTTAGAACACATACATCAGAAGTAAGGAACTACTCACTCATGTTTAAGGCAGCCATCCCTCCTTGTGGAGCTGCGGGGTAGACATTCGGAACATTCGCAGTCATAAAATCTGCAATCTGCTGCAATGCCAACAGGCCTGTGGGATTCTTCCCCTTCTTAAACTGTTCCTGTATCATTGACTCCAATTCTTCACAGAAAGCCTAGTAAAGGCAAATTAAAACAGACATACCACTTCTTTTTTGTTCCTTGGGTGGGGAGGAGTAACTATCACGTAAACCATTTTTTTGTTTGTTTTAATCCAGTCCTGGAAACGGACATGGATATCGTCATACAGTGCTACTGGAAGTATAAACCGGTACATTCTTTTCTGGAAAGGAACTTAACAACATAAAAGCTTAAAAATGTGAACAAGAATTCTATTCTTAGGGAAATATTTTAAATAAATAAGCAGAGAAGTGCTGAAAGATTTATTCATAAGGATGTTCATTTCAGCATTACAGATACAAGGGAAAAACAGGTAACAGCCTACATTTCAAACAATAGCAAACTGATTAAATACATCTGAAACACCCTTACAATGGGATTTAATGCATGCACTGAACATGAAATGCAGAAAAAAATTAAGTGACATAAAATTGCTCTGGATATATATTTTTGGGAAAAAAGGTTATAAAGCAATATAACCTGTTTTTTAAGAGTAAATATATAGTTAACATGGACAAAGATCAAAAATAAATAAAAATGTTCATTGTAATTCTGTTAGTCGAGATAATTATGATTATTAGAAATTTGCATGTTCTACTTTGTGCTTTTCAATAGTTTCTTAAGCAAACACTTTTTTTAAATTACTTTTCAAAAGTCAAAAAGGGAACCTTGTTCATAGCAGCATTATTCAAAATCGCCAAACGTAACAACAGCCCACATGTCCATCAACAAATGAACCGATAAACAAAACATGGCATATACACACAATGGAATATTATTCGGCTATAAGAAAGAATGAAGTTCTTAGGCAACATGTAAGAACTTTGAAAACATTAGGCTCAATGAAATAAGCAAGATGCATTAAGGACAAATATTATCCTTATGAGATGGATAGAAATAGCAAATGCAAAGAGATAGAAAGCAAATTGGCGGTGACTGGGGAGAGTGGGAGAGGAGGACAGCAAGAGTCTGGAAAACAAATTTTTTAATTAAAAAATTAAAAAAAAGATTCTCACTTTAAATGTATTTTTTAAAAATCTAATAATGCAAAATAAAAATTGTAAAAAAAAGAGAACCCTTAAAGATTCTTCCCTTATCAATTAATGTTAAATGAAGCAAAAAGGTCAAGTTGGATTGATGGTGATTTTAATATAAAATCACTATTTGTCCAAATTTTATAGTTTCCTCAAACTGTATTAAAATAATTTTTTCATGTATCCTATAAGAAAATAAATATATTCTTGTTGAATAATTATAAATGACATGTAATATGAAAATGTGACCTCAGCATGACTATCCACATCTGAGTATAAGCACTCCAGGGCTTCCAGATGATTCAATATTAAACTTATTTCTAGTTTTTCACTGCTTGAGCTGAAAAGATATAACAAGAAAATACCAAGGGACAGTCTTAGGATTCCAAGCAAAGGATAAATGTATTGTTGCTAATTCAATGCTAGAAAAAAAATGCCAACCAAGAGCTCTTTGAAGAGTCCCTACCCGCCACACTGTGGTGAATGATCTCCTAGATCATATTCTGTGGTGTTCAATGAGGGAGGGCAAAGCTCAACAATTTGCTGTGACTGCAAACAAGAAATAAAACAAATCAACAAAACATGGTTTGGGGACCATCTTGGTCATGGATGCAGAATGCTGTAAACAGGTATAGAGACAGATGGCTTTTACCAACCACCCTGGACATTCCTGGGCACTGGGGTGAGACAAGCTCCCAGCCTTCAAGGAGCTTGCAGTCTGAAAACTCAATCTATTTCAATGGTTTTCAAATCCACATCCATATCTATGGGAAGCTCAACCACGTTCCAGATGACCTGCAGGCGCGGTGACTGACCAGCAAGGAGCTGAGCTGCGTGGTTAAGAACAAGGACTACTTTGGTCATAGCTCCTGATGGTTTGACATGCACACTTCCACCGCTCAGAGCTCCCTGGCCTCCTCACTTCCAGTGACCCTGCTGTCCACCTCACCTCTGCCTACCCACTTCCATGTCACACCCTAGACCTTCTCACTACTAAGAACTGTACCCCTCTTTCATTTCAAAGCCTCTCCAACAACCACCTCCTAGCTTCCCAGCTGACTCTTTCTTCAACCCCACGGTGACCTTTTCACTGTCCTGTGTCTTTTCTGTGTCCTGACTTCCCTCACCTAAATTAGACCCTTGATTTAACATTATAATCAAATCACCTTCAATTCTCTACCATTTTCATCTGGCAGAACCCCAACCCTGGTTAAATGCAACTCTTCTCTTTCTCTACTCATGCTGCTGAAAAGGGGTGGAGAATAAACACCAACCCACACACACTAATGCAAGATGTTAATAGGGTGGTATATGAGAACTCCGTATTTTGTGCATGATTTTTCTGTAAACCTAGAACTTCTCTAATTAAAAAAAAAAAAAAAAAAGAGATAACCCACTGCATTGTCTCACTTTAAATTCATGACCAGTGATCTCCAGTGCACCTTTAGTGTTAACCCAGCAACCAGACTCAGTTTCCCATGCCCACTCCCTCTCCTACTCTTCATTCCTTTCCCTCCTCTAGCCTCATACACTACTCACCATGCCCACTCTCAGTGGTTGGTTCCACTTCTTACTTCACTGAGAACAGAGAATCAGACAGAAGAGAACGTTGACAAGTTCCTTCATGGATCTACCCAACTATCAGCCCTCCCTCTCGTGTCTGCAATTGCACTATTCAGGCTGCTATCTAAAGCCAACCCCTCCACTTGTGCACTGGCTCCTAGCCCCTCTCGCCTACTCAAGAGCACAGTGCCAGCAATTGTCCCCCATCTTGGGTCATCTATTTTCCCCTCTCTATGGTATGATTCCAATCAGCATATAAATATTATGAGTATTTTCACTCATCTGGAAAGAAAACAAAATCTTTTCAATCCCATATCCCCTTTCAGCTACTGCCTCATTTCTGTGTTCTTTTACAGCAAAAACTCTCAAAAGAATTATCTATCTTTGCTGTCCCTAATTCCTCTCTTCTCATTATCTCTTGACTCCACTGAATCATGTTTATCAAAGTCACCAAAGACCTACACATTGTTAAACCCAATGACTAATTCTCAATCTTCACTTTCTGGCCAAATCAGGAGCAGCTGAGCTCTCTTTCCTTTGGAAAGACTTCCTAAACATGGCTTCTCCTGATTGTCTTTCTACACCACTGGCTGCTCCTTCTCAAGCTCTTCTCAAGCTCCTTCTTCCTAGTCTCCCAAAATTTAAATGTCTTTAATGTCCCAGGGGACAGTCCTCTTCTCTACTGATACTCACTCCCTTGGTGATCTCATCTACGTGCGTGGCTGTAAACACCATCTGTATGCTGGGAAGCGAGCTAATCTCCCTGAATCCAGACGTATAAATCCAACCCTACTCAACATCTCCACTTGGAGAGCTCTAAAATGGGAATTCCTGAGCTACCCTCCCACCAAAACTGTTCTTCCCCCAGTCTTCTGTAAATGCGAGCTCCAAATCTGCTGGTGCTCAGACTCCCTACTCCACCATCTCCAAAAATAATAATTACAGTTAACACTTTCATTGTGATCACTATGCTCCAGGAGCTCTTCTAAGGTTTACATACATGAATTCATTCAATCCCCACAACAACCCAAAGAGGTAGGTAGTACTATTAAAATCCCAATTTATAGATTGGGAAATTGAGGCACAGAGAAGTTTACAAACTTGACCAAAGTCACAAAGCTAGTAAATAATGGAGCCAGGATTTGCCCAAGCAGTCTGGCTCTAGGCACCAAAACCCATGTGTGCCGGTTTGGATGCATTATGTCCCCCAAAACACCATGCTCTTTAATGCAATCTTGTGGGGGCAGATATATTAGTGTTGATTAGGTTGGAAACCTTTGAGTGTTTCCATGAAGATGTGACTCAATCAACTGTGGGTGAAGTGTTTGATTATTTCCATGGAGATATGGTACCCACCCATTAAGGATGGGTCTTGATTTAATCACTGGAGTCCTAAAAAAGAGCTCAAAATCAGAAGGACCTCAAAGCAGCTGAGAGAGGCATTTTGGAGACAGTTGTTGAAAGCAGACTTTTGGTGATGCTTTTGAGATAGTAGCCCAGAGTTTGCTCCGGAGAAGTTAAAAGAGGACAAAATTTCCCAAGAGCAACATTTTGAAGAATGGACAGAAGCTGAGAGAGGAGTTGGAACACAACTCAGGATCAGCAAATGCCAGCCACATGCCTTCCCAGCTAACAGAGGTTTTCCGGAAGCCACTGGCCATCCTCCAATGAAGATATACTTGTGTCGACAACTTAGCCTTCAGACTGTAAACTTGTAACCAATCCATTTCTGGTATTTTTCATAACAGCAGCAGCATTAGCAAACCGGAACACCATGCCATTCTGGATGGCAGTAAATCCCATCAGCTGGGCTTTAAAAACTTGTCTGTTTTGTTTAAGCTGTATCCCTAGTGTTTAAGACACTGCTTGGTGGATAGAAGGCTCCCAGCAATCTGAAGAATGGATTGACGAAATTTACTTCACCTTCCTGGGCCTCACAGTCTTTATCTGTAAAATGGAGTAACCAACACTTGTGTGTAGGGGTATTTTGAGAAGTATATTAAAGAACGTAAATAAAGCACTTGGCAAATATTTGTATAGAGCAAGTCCTCCATTAACCCCCATTATTTGTTACAAGCTATACCACAGTGGACAGAAGGAAGTAACTACTTCCCGAGGGTAGGGAGTGTTTGTTTAGGGATGGCTTCACAGGAGATGTGTGAGAAGGGCTCTGAGGAAAGCACAAAATCGGCTATTTACCGAGGAGGAGCCGTGGAGAGGGGGGAGGAAGGGCATTCTCAGAGGCAGAGGTTGCAAACCACAGTGCAAGCACTGAACTCAAAGTAATGTAGTCCTGTCAGCAGCGATGTGCAAGGGAGGAAACAGAGAGGAAATCACAGAGTTAAACAAAATGTATTTCTGGTATAGCCCATTCTGTTGCCAACTTTATACTGTGAAATACTGTAACAAGTACCCAAGCATCACCCACTCCATAAAGCTGCTGTACAACCTTCTCCAGTCCCTGCTGCTTCACCAAAGGAGCTGCCCTAGTACACACTTCTCTCATCGGACGAGCAGTGTATTTTTAAAATAAACTTTACTTTTTGGAATAATTTTAAATTCACAGAAGAGTGGCAAAGATAGTACAGAGGGTTTCCAGATCCCTCATTGTTAACACCTTGCACTTCCATGTGCATTTGTCAAAACTAAGAAACCAGTACTGTTATATTTCTGTTAACTAAACTCCAGACTTCATTTGGATCTCACCGGTGTTTCCACTAATGTCCCTTTTCTGTTCTAGAGTGCCATACAGAACCCCACATTGCATTTAGGCCAGTAACACTTTGATGCATTCTGTATTCTAAGCAACGCGAGAGCAGGGCCTTTCTCTCCTCTCCATCTTTGCATGCCAGTGCCCCAGCACAGCTCCTGGCGCAAAGTAAGGGCCTTAAGTTTAGAGCCTTCACTCAATCCCTAGTCACTTTTACTTGGTTTGTGTTGCTTTTATATGGGAAAATTGTTCAAGTCAAAAACTTGGCTGCCATCCTGATCCTTTTCCCTCTCTCCTTCCACCAAATGCATCAGCTCCCAAGTATGACCTGAGTGAGTAGACTCATGTGGGTCCAAGCTCCATTACCACCTGTTTGGAAAACTGCTTCTCTCTTGCCCATGCAATCCTGTCTCTGTATCAAACCCAAAAGGGTTTTCTGAAACACAGAGTCATGTCACTCTCCTGTTCACAGCCCTGCAATGACCCTCTGCTGCCCTCTGAATGAGATACAAACTCCCTGTCTAGCTTACAGGCCCTTTCATGGCAGCTCCTCCTCCCTCTGCAGCCTCCTGCATCATTCTCCCCACCGCCTTCTTCTAGGCTCAGGCCACACAGCCTTCTTTGTTCTTCAAGCCCATCAAGCTCAGCCCTGTCCTAGGAATGTTAACGACAGCTGCTCCCTCGACTTGGAATGCTCCTCCCCCTTACCCCTACACAGCTGTCTCCTTCCCATTGTTCAGCATTCGGATCAAATCTCCCCTCCCTAGAGAGGCCTTTTCTGACCACCATCACATCATCCTACTCTGATTTCCAGCATGGCACTTCTGTTTGCTTGCTTACTGTTTATCTCCTTCAACTAGAATGCAAGGTCTGAGACCTAATCTGGCCGTTACACAGGTGTTATACAGATGTTGAAGTGCATCAAGCTGCAGAACTAAGACGCATGCACTTCACTATCTATTTGTTAAGTCATACCTCAACCATTTGTAAAGGATAATAACAACCAAACAAAATTGTTAGCATTAGAGGCCTTACTGGTCTGGTTTACTGTTAAGTCCCCAGTTCCTGGAACAGTCCCTGGGACATAAGAGACAATCATTTTTCAAATAAAATGACTATTCTAAATGACAGCCAAAATATAATGGCGATGAAACATGAACAGAGTAGAAAGAAAAAAAAGAAAAAAGAATGAAGCACATGCACAAGGGCAATAGCATTGATATGCGAAAATGACAGCCAGCATGACTTTCCGAGGATGCAATCAAGAAGACTCTCCCTCAGCATGAAGTTATGCTAACCAAAAACTGTAGGTCAATTCGATCGGTAAGCAAGCACTGGTAAGGCCAACTACATGCCCAGCACAGTGCTGGTATTTTGGAGTCAATGCTGAATTTTAAATGGTCTCAATATATAAAGACCATCCAAAGAAGTAATGAGAGTAAAAGGGAGAAATAAACACCTGCTACCCTTAGTGACACTGAAATTATTTCATTTATTATGTTTGGTAACTTGAACTAACCTGAATCCTTCAACAAACCAAGTGCCAACTACATCACTGATTTCTTGTGTTAAGATAAACTGACTATGCCACGCATACAACAGAACACATAGAAGGTGACACTTGATCAGAGAAAAGGCTTCTTCTCTTACAGGACTTTGCAGAATCATGGACACCCTTTTTTTCTGCTCCATCATATTGAAATCCTGGCGAAGGTCTGGTGCCATGTTCCTCTCTCGCAGGTATTCTGGATTATTCTCATCTACTCTATCGAAGTATCTCTCCTTGTGAGGGGCTGTGGTCGGGGGTGGTGAGGTCACCACTGCAGCCTGAGTATCACCATTCATGGCACAATCTTTCTAGGTTCCTACAGAATCAAAATAAAAGAAATTATTGTTTTGAATCAATGTCCAATAGCATTTCATAAAACAACCACATCAGCCTGATAAAGTGGCACTACTTCAAGGGTTTAAAGACAAAATCCAAAAAACAACT
Organism: Choloepus didactylus; assembly: GCF_015220235.1. Lineage (NCBI taxonomy): Eukaryota > Metazoa > Chordata > Mammalia > Pilosa > Megalonychidae > Choloepus > Choloepus didactylus. Next base: position 3,131,144 of record NC_051309.1, on the reverse strand, counting down.
GGGTCCTAACAGCCAATATAGTGAACAAATGCATCAATGATTTAGACATAATCTTTAAAGGTGTCTTTTAAGATTTCTTTAGTTTAATCTTTCTATTTTAACCTAGTTTGATACAAAAGAATGACCCAAAGAACAAAACAATAAAGGCTGTCCGACAATATTTCTTCATTGAATATAAATGAAGCTGAATATTCTAGGCCAATAATAATGCCCTACACCAGTGTTTCTAAAAAAAAAAAAAAAAAAAGACAAAAGGACATAGAGCATTATAATTTCCCAATTACTACATTAATCCCAATTTTAAGCCATTTCAATCAGTAATAAAGACACAGGGTACATTTTAGAGGCAACTGTAACTTCTTCTTGGTTCCCAGAGCAGACTGAAAGAAAAGATAGTGTCGTACATCTGCTCTAGTTCATGAAAGAACTTTTTATATTTGTACAGTTAATGATGGACATTGTCCACCAGAAGATCCACTGTTACACGTTCCCATGTTTTAACCTCCAACTACCTACTGGTGACAAACATGACTCTAAACCCTCTTTCCACCACACTCACACCATACAGTGCTGTTAATTATGCTCATAATAACATGCTACCATCACCCCTGTCCATTTCCAAACATTTAAGTTCACCCTAGTTAAACATTATGTACATATTAAGCAACTGTTCCCCATTCTTTAAGCTCATTCTATATCCTGTTAACCTACATTCTATATTTTATGTCTGTGAGTTTACAAAGTACAATTAGTTCATACAGTGAGACCATAAACTATTTGTCCTTTTGTGTCTAAATTATTTCACTCACATAATGTCCTCAAGGATCATCCATGTTGTCACTTGCTTCAGGACTTCATTCCTTCTTACTGGTGGATACTACTCCATCATGTATATATATATATCACATTTTGTTTACCCATTCATCTGTTGATGGACACTTGGGTTGTTTCCACCTTTTGGGAACTGTGAATAATGCCACTACGAATATTGGTGTACAAATGTCTGTTTGTGTCCCTGCTTTCCATTCTTCCAGGGATATCCCAAGTAGCGGGACTGCCGGCTCATAAAGCAACTCTATACTTAGCTTCCTGAGGAACCACCAAACTGTCCTCCACAGTGGCTACAGCATTATACATTCCCACCAGATTGCTTTCCTTTTATTACAAATTGCCATATAAATGGAAAAAGATAAAGATTGAAGATTAGCTATACATTCCATTCCTTCAATAAGGAAGTCAATAAACTTAAATCAAAGTCAAAGAATACATATTCTGAGCCCAATAATCAAGATTAAGCAAAATTCCACTCTTAAATTCAAAACTGTACTTTGTCAATTAGGGCTTCAGGTTTCACTAACTTGATTTCTTAGAGTGTATTTAAGACAGCAAACTTTTCTAGGAAAATCTCTACAAAGAAGTTATTTATCCAAAATTTAAAAGAAGAAAGAAAACAAAGGAAAACTATAGATGCAAAAAATCATTTCTAGCAACATAATTTAGAATAATTTAAAAAGTAGGAGCAATCTTAAGGTTCAGTGTGCTGGTTTGAAACTGTCATGGACCCCAGAAGAACCATAATCTTTTAATCCAAACTTGCTGGGTGGAACCTTTTGACTGAGTGTTTCCATGGAGATATGACTCATCCAACTTTGGGTGAGAGCTTTGATTAAATTATTTCCATGGAGGTGTAGACCCTGCCCATTCAGGGAGGGTGTTCATTAGTTCACTGGAGTACTTAAAGAGAGCTCGAGCCAACACAGACACTGACACTTGGAGATGCAGATAGAAGGACGGTTGGAGATGCTAAACCAAGAGATGAAGCCCAGAGTTTGCCCCAGAGAAGCTAAGAGAGGACCTCCAGATGCTTAGAGAGAAACACCCTGGGAGAAAGAAGCAAGGACACACAGGAACTGAGAGAGGAGTGAAGACAGAAGCCCAGAGACATTTTGGAGAAAGCCATTTTGAAACTACCCAGGAGCAAAGGACCAGCAGATGCCAGCCATGTGCCTTCCCAGCTGACAGGTGTTCCGGACGCTATCAGCCATTCTTCAGTAAAGGTATCCTCTTGTTGATGTCTTAGTTTGGACACTTTCATGGCCATAAAACAGTAAAACTGTAACCAAATAAATCCCCTTTATAAAAGCCAATCCATAACAGCAGCTCTAGCAAACCGGAACATCTAACAATAAATTAATGGCTATAACATAATTATTAAAATCTGCTCAATACAATATTATGAAACTATGAAGGCTCTTCAGCATATTATTATGCATGACAGATCACAATATAGCAAGTGAAAAAATACAAAATTTTCTATTATGCTACAGAATGTCCTCTACACTACATACATAATTACACACAGAGAACATGATATAATGACAAATAAGTTTGATTAAATTTGACTAAGTTGATTAATGGGTGAATCTTTCTCTCAATATTCTATAATGCTGGTAAATTTTAAGATTTCACTACCAGCATTTGCTGATACCTATATTAATGAAATTTCTGGGAACAACATTTTCAAAAAAAAAAAAACACATAACATCCAAGAGAAACAAAGGTTTGGCTGGACCATGACAAACAAGCTTCACCCACCCATAGGACAGCTCCTATTCGTCTCTGTCTTTGTCTCTCCACTGACATCACTCTCACCTGAGGGCTTCCTACCTGCTTCCTCCACTCCGGGTCTCCAAACAACCCCCACAGCAACCCATTCTCTACAAGGCTGCCAGGGAGAGTTTTAAAATCTAAGTCAGACCATGTCACTCACTCTCCTGCCTAAAACTTGGAAGCTAATATGTGGACCTTAATTGGATCCTAATTCAAACAAACTGTAAAATAAAACTTTAAAAATGGGATTTGAGATCATCAGAAATTTGAACACTAACTGGATGTTGATGGTATTAAGGAATTACTGTTAAAAAAATTTAGGTGTGAAAGTATTTACCATTATAATTGTTCGATAAATACAAATATTGATGGATGAAATAATACGATGTCTGAAAGGTGCCTCAAGATTCATGGGGTTGGAGGGAGTGGGGATCTTACAAAGACTGGCCATGAGCTGGTAAATGTTGAAGCTGGAGGCAGGATAAAGCCAAGTTCACTATAATATTCTGTCTTTTTGGTACATGTTTGAAATGCTTCATGATCCTCGCTGCCCTTAGAATAAAATGCCACCAGACTCTAAACAAGCTGGCCTCACTCACCCTCACAACAACATATTTCAGGATGCTCTTTCAGACTGATTTTACCGACATTGGGACAAAAAGAAGATTAGCATCCCTTTTCTAATGTCCCACAAGACATCACTCTGCCTAGTAAACTATGTTATTTATTGACCTGGATATAACAGAGCACCCTGGAATATTCTTTCTCAGCAAAGATATTTCAGCCCCAGATAATCCATCCTCACTTATGTGTAACTAAAACCTCAGGTCAGAAACCAGACAAATTTTTGCTTCTCTAAAATATCTAATGAGCTGAGTCTGAAGCTTTTGGAGAGACTAGGTTATTTCTTGGCATCTCCATTCTGGCAGAGACATTTTGCTAATGGCTGAATTTTCCAGTGTTCACTGATTAACTTTTGAAACAAGTAAGAAGGTGGCCACTGAGGGAAGCCTCTGGATAAAGCACCTGAGAGAAGTCCCAGAGGACATTGTCAAGATTTCTAAATGGTCTTAAAACATTTCTCAGAAACCATAATGACTGTCAGGTAATAATGAATTATTTTTCCTGGAAAATATATCAGGCAATATCAAATATGCCCGTGTGGTAATAAAAGTGGTGGCTGCTGGTAATCCTTGGCCACATGACACCCAACTCCCGAGAGCCTTGGAATTCTCAATAGAAGAAAAGCAAAACAGGTGACTGCTGCAATGTCTTCCTTTCTTTCTAGTAACAGCTGAGGATTAATACATTTCCACTGGAGTTACTTTCCGAATTATGCGCAAGGCACCAGAGATGATAAGATACAACATAAGTAGGAGATGATAGATGAGTAAATGTAATAAAATACTCCTGGTGCTAGGACAGAAAACTACATACATATCGGGGGGGGGGAAAGTGTCCAATGGTGGAAGGGAGAAAGAACAGAGAGAGGACTGTCAGGAACACCTCACAGAAGAGGTGCTTTAGAGCTAAGTAGGTGACTGCCAGGTGGCTGAGGAAGGTGGAGTCCCCTGGGGAGGGGACATCCACCGAGTTTCAACGAGGAGTGTGGGCAACAGCTCCAGGGGACAGCAGAGCAGTGGCCAGCTTTCCTTTTTACTTCAGGCTTAGGGTCTGGCACACTGGGTGTGCAACAGTTTCAAATGACCTAACTGAGCTATTCTTTCTCTTCCAATCCTTTCGGCTCTGACATCCTCAAGATCCAACTCTGTGACGCTTTCCTCAAGCCCCTGAGCATGGCACTTGGTCTCTGTGTTCCACAATACTTTATTCCCACCTTTTACAGCCATTTTCAAACAGAACTAGTTGACTGTGTATTTGCTTGCTCCATCACCAGTCTGTGGGCCCATGAAGAACAGGGACAATAAATTTCTACTTCATTTTGTAACGCCAGCCCTGGGAGACTGTTTCAGAGACTCAGTAGAGACTTTGTTCTTAAAGTAGAGGATCTGCAACAACAGACAGTCTATCTACTCTGGGAGGAAAGCTGAGAGTAGAGCTGCACAGGCAGCGTGTACTCTGAAGTCTAGGCTGAGAGAGTAAAAGAGACACAGATGCTCTGCTAGAAATTCACTACAAACTCCCAGAAACCTAAAATCTTGAAGGGGTGCAAGGCCAGTCAATGACAGGGGAAAACAGAATCCTTAATAGCTACTGGCAGGTGAGAGCACAAGGTCTGAGCCCCACTCCCAACTAAAACAGAACACAACCATAGTAAGTTATAACCCATCACTGCTCACATTACTATCCCAGGTCTCCACCGCCCTTCGAGGAGAAACACCCACCTCACGCTTAAGGTTCTTCTTCACCAGTTCAGGCGGACTGAGCTCACCCCTCTTGGGACACCAGTGCTCAGGAAAAGCCTTTAATCACTCTGATTGGATCATTTCTATTCCTGTCTCAGGATGTTCTCTTGCATATGAAATGCTCCAAGGCCACGAAAAGTACAATGCTTCCACCAAGATTATTTCACTCTAACGACCCTGCAAGATTCCCCTGTTTGCAGATGAAGAACCTGACAGAATCATAACTTACACCTAACGCAACTCACTCCAAATGCCAACCCATCTACCGCAGCATGAGACTGGAGGAGAGCAGGTGGCACTGGGGTCGTCCCGCCTAGTTCCGCACTACCTTCCCACCACTTGGCACACAGCAGGCACTCAATGGTGTGTTGAATGAATGGTAGAGGAACACAAAATCACTTTCCAATACTGATTTGCTTTTACAAAATTTGCTTTTATCCAAAAAGTTCTATTTAAAGTGACATCAGTACCTTCAGATGGCACATGAGCAAATACCCATCAGTATACTCTTCAGCACTTTCAAGAAGAGATTCCACAACCAGAAAGCAATTAAGATTTCAGGGGAGAAATCTGGGAGAAGTAATTTCATCTATGGTGTCTCACAGATTCAATTAATAACTAACCCAAGAAGGTCTCTATTATAGTTACTATACTTACATTCAGACAGAAAAATACGGAACTCAAATTTAATCTCTGAGACAGTGGCAATCGCTTTCCCCATTTCCACTCCTTCACTGTACAGTTACTGTCCATCAATTACAATAATAACTATTTTTAACTATACTTTTACTGAAGTAGGTAAATAAGTTGAGTCTTTCAAAATGTAATGTATATAGGGAGAAAGAAGGCGGCGACATAGAGAGGAGTGGAAGTTAGTTAGTACCCCTGGAACAGCTAATAAATAGCCAGGAACAACTAGAAAATAATCTGGAATAACTGCGGGGGGACAAATGTGACTGTCCACTCATCGTACACCAACCTGAATTGGAAGGAATGCCGAGATCACAGCATAAAATCTGTAAGTAACAACTGCAGACCCGAGCCGGGAGCCCCCTCTGCCCACGGCCAAAACTTCAAAGCCTCGTGGTGCTAGAGAGCAACACTCTCTGAGCAAAGCGAATATAGCTCAGCTGAGCTCCAACTGGGGTTTTAATTAGCACAAGTGGTCTGCTCAATACAAGCTACGAATCCCCAACAAGTAGACAGAGGCTTTTGGTGACGATTGACCTTTGAAAGCTGGAGGACCTTACTGGGAAGGAGGGGGAGCAGGACCAGGTGCTGTCTCTGGCCAATGGGTGAAACTGAGGGAGGCGGCAGACTGACCCTGAAAGGGGTCTTTCTGTCCCTTTTCCGGCTCAGTGGAGAAAGCCTCAGCCATTTTCAGTTCCCAGCGCTCTGACCCAGACAAGGGTAGAGATAGCACAGGCAGAGAGACTATTCAAATGCTAATGACCTATCCCTAGGGGGATGTATCTTTCCTAAGAGGAAAGAGGTGGGGCCCAGCTCTACTACCTGCCTTCCATTCAGAACCAGACCCCAGAGCCTGGGGGAAAACAGCCAAGGATCACACCTCCTTACACCAGTCTGGAGTGACAGGCTGACAGGTGCCACCTGCTGGGCAGAAAATCACAGAGACCTGAGGCATCAGAGGGTGCACCAACCTTCTAAGACACCCTCAGAGAAACCAGATACTATTGCCTCCTTCCAAGACCTCAGCCCGTTCTGGTCTAGGAAAACCTGATTGGGGTAAGCAAGGAGGCCAGATGCCTAGACAACAGAAAACTACAACTTACACTAGGAGGGGCGAAGTTATGGCCCAATCAAAGGAACAAACTTACAATTCAACTGAGATACAGGAATTTAAACAACTAGTGCTGGATCGATTCAGAAAGTTTACGGAAGATATGGCAAAAGAGATGAAGCATATAATGAAAACACTGGGCATACATAAGGTAGAAATCAAGAGTTCAAAAAAACAACTGACAGAATCTATAGAAATGAAAGGCACAACACATGAGATGAAGGACACAATGGAGACATACAACAGCAGATCTCAAGAGGCAAAGGAAAACACTCAGGAACTGGAGAACAAGGCAACTGAAAGCCTACACACAAAAGAATAGATAGAGAAAAGAACAGAAAAATATGAGCAACGTCTCCAGGAACTTAAGGACAAAATGAAATGCAGACATGTACGTGTCACGGGTGTCCCAGAAGGAGAAGAGAAGGGAAAAGGGACAGAGGCAATGATAGAGGAAATAATCAATGAAAATTTCCCATCTCTTATGAAAGACATAAAATTACAGATCCAAGAAGTGCAGCATACCCCAAAACAGAATAGATCTGAATAGGCCTAAGCCAAGACACTTAATCAGATTATCAAAAGTCAAAGATAAAAAGAGAATCCTGAAAGCAGCAACAGAAAAGCGATCCATCACATACAAAGGAAGCTTGATAAGACTATGTGCGGATTTCTCAATAGAAACCATGGAGAGAAGAAGGAATGGGGTGATGTATTTAAGAAACTTAAAGAGAAAAACCACCAACAAAGAATCCTGTATCTGGCAACACTGTCCTTCAAATATGAGGGAGAGTTCAAAATATCCTGTGACAAACAGATAATGACAGAGTTTGTGAACAAGATACCTGCTCTACAGGAAACACTAACAGGAGCACTACAGACAGAAAGGAAAAGACAGGAGTTGAGAGGTTTGGAACACAATTTTGGGAAATAGCAGCACAGCAATGTAAGTACACTAAACAAAGATGACTGTGAGTATGGTTGAAAGAGGAAGGTTAAGAGCATGTGAAACACCAGAAGGAAAGAGGAAAGATAAAGACTTGGAATGAACAATTGTTGGTGCTCAATGATTGTGATAAAAGGTACAAATATGTTTTCATATGAGGTAGAACAAATGAATGCCAACATTGTAAGGTGTTAAAAATGTGGTGGGATTGGGGGAAAAATACAATCAATGCAAACTAGAGACTACAGTTAACAGAAACATTGCATTATGCTTCTTTTTAATATAACATAGGCAATACACCAAAGCTAAATGCATATGGGGGGGGGGACATAGGGGAAGAGTATGGGACTCTTGGCATTGGTGATGTCGTCTGACTCTTTATTCTACTTTAGTTTAATGCTATCTTTCCTTTTGTTGCTTCCTAGCTCTCATGTTTTCTTTTCCTTTTTTTTTTTTTTCCTCTTTTTTTCTTTTTCTCCTGTCTCTCTACCTTTTTGACTCTTCCTCCTCCTTTGTGGAAAAAATGGAGATGTCCTTATACAGATAGTGGCGATGGTGGTGAATACATAAATATGTAACTACACAGGGAACCATCGATTGTTTACTTAGGACAGAATGTATGGTGTGTGAACAAAACTGTCTTTAAAAAAACGGGTTGATGAAGAAACCTTCAGGGCACTAAATTGAATGAATTAAGAAGACATATAAAGACAAATATTGCCGGGTCTCACTGATAGGAACTAATCATAATATGTAAACTCATAGACATGAAATGTAGGTTATCAGGATATAGAACGAGGCTAAAGAATGGAGAGTGGTTGCTTAATATGAGCAGAATGTTCGACTAGGGTAAACTTACACGTTTGGCGAGAATAGCTAACAGTGCTGAATGGTGTGTGAAGGTGTTGGAAATGGGAAGCTCACTAGAAGGAAAAGTTGGAGGTTAAAAGATGGGAATGTATAAAACAGTAAATCTTGTGGTGGATAATGTCCGTCATTAACTGTACAAATATTAGAAATCTCTATCATGAACTAGAACAAATGTATGACACTATAACTAGAAGTTAATAATAGAGGGGCATATAGGAAAAAAATATATACCTATTGCAAACTATATACTACAGTTAGTAGCATTTTAACATTCTTTCATCAACAGTAACAAATGTATTATACCAATACTATGAATCAATAATGGAGAGGGAGTGGTTAGGGGTATGGAAGGATTTGAGTTTCCTTTTTCTGTCTGTCTTTATTTCTTTTCTGGAGTAATGAAAATGTTCTAAAAATTGAAAAAAAAAATTAATTGTGGTGATGGATGCACAGCTGTATGATGGTACCATGGGCAAGTGACTGTACAGTTTGGATCTTTGAATAACTGTTTGGTATGTGAACAAACTCAATAAAAAATGGAAAAAAATGTAATATATACTGAAACAAAACTTTTCCTGAATTCCATTCCATCAGGGTGGCTTCCTGTGTAAGGGTTTGAATTGGGATTTTATTTATTTGTCCTGGAAGAGGTAAGATGGGGAAGTTTGTCAGGGTGGTAGGTAAGGAAGAGTCTAACCCCTGAAACAAATAGGAAGTTTTTTCAGTTCATTCAGCAACTGAATGTTCCTATTTGTGAAGTAATTAGTTCCTGTGGAACACAGATGATAAAAGGAAGCTTTGAAGATACTAGTTAGCCACGGCTAATAAACTAGAACAAGACAACTGTTGAGTGCACTAAAATATGTATATATATTCTGTACACGCAGAGGTTGAAACATGAGTTTCTGGGACTTCTGAAGATGGTGCCAGGTTTTCCTTTTAAGATCCAGGCAGGAAACATTTAAAACCACAAGAATAAGTCTAAGTTAAGATCCTGCCAAAAGTGCACTCTCTAAAAAGTAAGTATGCCTGCTGACGACGCTTAAAACTCTTTAGGCTATCAAGTCCTTATGAGCACACAAATTTTAGACAGTCTGCTTTTCATAAAATAATGATATACTATTAAGTGAAAAAAAGCAACATACACAGAACAGTATATATATGGTACTTCTGGGGGAAAGGAAGGGGAACAGGAAAAATACTTTACTTGCTTGTATTTGCATAAAGAAATGCAAGAAAAATATACAAGAATCTTAAAATGGGCATTTACTTGTAGGGGGTGAGAGGCTCCAAGTGGATGGGAGGCAGAGATGGGCAGAGATTGTTCATGTTCACGAGTGTGTATTTTAAATAGATGTACTGCCCAGTCAAAAAAAAATTTTTAATAAAACTATTGTGATAAAATAAATTCCTGTTGTATAATCTAAAAAAAAACACTATTAAAGAACACAACTAAAATGACAAGCATCACTGAAGGCATAAAATGAACTGAGTGTATAGTACACTGTGTTTCCAACAGCATGATATCATCAAACATCTGTTTAAGATTTTATAGCTTATAAGGTATCTAAACATACATCCTGTTACTTAAGCATTTTGGTAGGGTGGTCTTTTTCCTGATTTTACAAGTGATAAAATACGATTTCTGAGAGACTATGGCTGACAGTTTTGGTAGAGCTGGTAATTTATCAAAACTGTCAAACTGAGTAGAGAGTTTACAGAGTTAAATGAGCCCGTCATAGTCTCTGCTCCAAAATGATTCTGTTCCTATCATGCTCATTTAAGACAGAATAGTTCTTCAAATTTGTATTGGCTCCGCTTCACAGCTAAGACTTCCATCTTGCCGAAAGCCCTGGAGTTCCTGTCCCCTAAGCACAAACGGATGTTTCAGTCTAGAGAGAAATCAAACACATACGGTGCACCTCCCTTCTGGGATTAGGAAATTAGAGGCAGCATCAGTTGGTGAACTGTGAACACAGCCCATCTTCCTACTGGAAGAGGCAGAGCAGAGCAGACTGCACACATTCTTAAGGCAGATTAGGTACATCTATTACACAGTACATAGCACACTCAAGGGCATCTGCCTCTGTGTCGGGTGCACGCTGAGGTGAAGTAAAAGTCAGTGGAATGAAGAATTAGGAGATCAGGCATGGGAACTGTTATGGATTGAATTGGGTCCTGATCTCTGGTCCCATGAAAGTGACCCAATTTGTAAATAGGATCTTTGAAGACGTTATTTGTTAAATTGAGGCCAAACCATGTTAGGTTGGGCCCTGATCCAATATGACTGGTATCCTTATATAAGAAGAGGAAATTTTAACGAGACAGAGAAGACAACCACATAACAGAGGCAGAGATTGTATTATGCCACAAGCCAAAGAACAGCAAGCCACTACCAGAACACAGAAGACTTCAAAGGAAGCATGGTCCTACCAACACTGTGATTTTGGCCTTCTGGCCTCCAGACCTGTAAGATGATACATCTGTGCTGGTCTGGATGTATTATGCCCCCCAAAATACCATTATCTTAGATGCAATCTTGTGGGGGAAGATGTGTTAATGTTGATTAGGTTGGAACCTATTGGTTCAGTGTTTCCATGGAGATGTGACTCAATCAACTGTGGACGAGACCTTTCATTGGATAATTTCCATGGAGGTGTTGCCCCACCCATTCAGGGTGGGGCTTTAATGGATCACTGGAGTACTTTAAAAAGAGCCACACTGGCCCAGACACAGAGCAACTGAGAGTGACGTTTGGAAGAAGAGATGCAGCTAAGAGAGGACAAAATGCCCCAAGAGCAACCAACATTTTGGAGAACACCATTTTGAAATACAACCTGGGAGCAGGCAGATGCCAGCCACCTGCCTTTTGAGCGAACGCCAAATGGCCATCCTTCAATGAAGGTACCCTGTTGCTGAGGCCTTACCTTGGACACTTTATGGCCTTAAGACTGTAACTTTGTAACCAAATAAACCCCTTTTATAAAAGCCAATCCATTTCCCGCTATTTTGCAAATGGCAGCATTGGCAAACCGGAAGAACATCTATGTTGTGTTCAGCTGCTCAGTTTGCAGTGCTCTGTTGCTGAGAGAGACCCCAATGGGCTGAGAGAGACCCTGCAGCCTTTCTAATTCCTGATCACTGGCTGAGGCTAGCGCTCTTGGCATCCTGGAAAATCAGTGTTGTAAAGGTCTCAGCAGATTAGGTCAGACACCTTCATTTTAAAAGTAGGAAAACTGAGGTTCAGAGCAAGGAGAAGACTGTCCTGGGTACAAAGGGACTTGGTGACAAAGATAGCAGCATGGCATAGTGGGCTCAAAGTGTATGCTTAGGCTCAGATCACAGCCAAGTCTGAAGTCCACTGTGTTATCTGCTAGTTGTATGATCCTGGGTAAAGTGCTTAACTGCTCTCTGTGACTCAGTTTCCTCATCTATAAAATGAGTATAGTGATGTTGGCATTGAGGGTTACTGTAAGAATCAGGAAGGATGGTGGAGAGTACTTGGAATGTTTGGCAGGCAATAGACACTTGCTATGGTGTGGCTGTGATTACTGGCCAGGCCTAAGACCCACATATCCTGCTTTCCAGGCCACCTAACTGCTCCCTGGTCGTAGGATTTTATTTTTCAGTGGCAAACAACTGAAAATTTCTGACTTCTGTCACAAGTGCAATCGGCTTCAAAAATATATTTAAAAATGTTGGGTATCTAACTAAGCCACCTTGGCAGGTGATCTCACTGCCCTCCCCTCTATGTGGGGCCTCACTCCCAGGGGTGTAAATCTCCCTGGCAATGCATGATATGACTCCTGGGGATGAATCTGGACCCAGCATCATGGGATTGAGAATATCTTCTTGACCGAAAGGGGGATGCAAAGTGAGGCAAAATAAAGCTTCAGTGGCTGGGAGATTTCAAATGGAGTCGAGAGGTCACTCTGGTGGACATTCTTACGCTATATAGATAACACTTTTTAGGTTTTAATGTACTGGAATAGCTAGAAGTAAATAAACTGAAACTACCAAACTCCAACCCAATAGCCTTGACTCTTGAAGACAATTGTATAACAATGTAGACTATAAGGGGTGACAGTGTGATTGTGAAAACCTTGTGGATCGCTCTCCCTTTATCCAGCATATGGATGGATGAGTAGAAAAATGGGGACAAAAAAAAAATGAAAAATAGGGTAGGATGGTGGGGGATGATTTGGGTGTTCTTTTTTATTTTTATTTTTTATTGTTATTCTGATTCTTTCTGGTATAAGGAAAATGTTCAAAAATAGACTGGGGTGATGAATGCACAGCTATATGATGGCACTGTGAACAGGTGATTGTACACCATGAATGATTGTATGGCATGTGACTATATCTCAATAAAACTGAATTAAAAAAAAAATATTGGGCACCAAATAACCTAATTTGTTTCTCATTTGCACTATGGCTTTCAGTTGTCAATATCCAAATAACTTCTAAAGTCTTTAAAAATTCCAAATGATACTGGAAAGGAAAATTATGAAAGTTTTAATAGTCACACATGAAGAAAATGGCTAAAAACAAATTGAGACACAGGAAAATTATGCCTCAAATTACATATATTTATAAGTTTTTACTTAATCAAAATGCGGCCACTTCAACAGACATGACATTACTGAGGAAAAGGGAAAATATAAACTCCAGAAGGCTCCACACTTAGGTCAGGAAGAGAAGTGACAAGATACAGAGCAAGTTTTCAAATGTATGTGAACTAGAAGCCAAAAGATGACTATCATCATATTCATCGAATCAATATTCATTCATTCATCAAATATTTACTGAGCACCTACTGTGGGTGACTATACATCAGGCGCTGCACCACAACTAGATGTTGGGGAGACATCAATGAGCAAAACAAAGATTTCTGCCTTCAGAGACCTTCTGTGCTAGCAGAGGAAGCCAGGCAGTAAACCTCACAAGTAAGTAAATTACATACGTGCTAGGGGCAGAGGGACTGGGAGTATAGGGAGGTGGGGAGTCAAGCTGCAACATTGAGTAGGTGGGTCAGAGGAAGGCCCATGGCAAAGGGGACACCTGGGAGAGAAGTGCAGATGCTGAGGGAGTAAAGTGGTATCTATAAGGCAGTTCCAGGCAGGGAGACTAGCTAGTTCAAAGGTCCTAAATGAGGGTTGGCTTTTATCTGAGAGGACAGCAAGGCAAATAAAAATAAGTCCGTTTATCACCTTCTTCGTTAAGCGTTGACATGTTTCATTTATATTTTGGTAAATAAGCTAAAATACAAAGAAGTTAAGAAAAGAGCTAATCATCCTGTTTCACTTTACATAGAAAGGAATGGCAAGGTAGGACTGGAATTCAAGGTCTGAACCTCAAGCCCCCCGGTTTCGGTCTAAGTGAGTTTCCATTCCATCTCTAGCAGTGCTCATCTTACCCTCCTACTCTGTCAGCAGCGTCTAGAACAGCCCTTCCCTCCTTCAGTAAATATGGCAGTTTTCCTAACCCCAAGGTTTCTGATTTTCCTCCCAACATCCCCACAGCCTCCACCCAATCTCTACGTATTGGGGTCCCCCAGTACTCTGAGCTGCTTTCTCTTCCCTGTCTATATGGTCTCCCTAAGTGATCACCCCCACACCTATGGCTTTAAATACCATTTCTACCTATGGTTCTCCACCACAGATGATTATTAAAGTCACCTGGACAGCTTTTGAAAAGTACAACTGGCAGACTTCAGGGAAGATGGCGGAATGAGAACAGGCAGAACTCACCCACCACCATAAAACAACTAGAGAACAGGCAGAAACGCTCCAAAGCAGCAGTTTCAGTGCTCAGGTGAGCATGGAAGGACAACTGCAATATAAAAGGAAGAGCTAGGTGAAAAAGCAGAGAATCTATGAGAACAAGGGATGAATATACTCAATCATAACAATCCTTGAGGCCTGCGGCTGCAAGACAGCCAGCCCAGGCAGCCAAAAAGTGAAGCATGCCTACTTCGGCTGCCAGCTGGGGGAGTCAACCCTCTCAGTCCTGCAACTAAAGACATTACACATGGGAGCCCAGGAGCAAGCAGATTCATTACATCCATATACAGAGACCTTGCTGCGGGGCCAAGTGCCCAACCCCCATCCCTGAAGCTGGCTGCTGCAGACACCCAGATTTGGGGGAAACTGGGAAGCCGTCCCCTCAGGAAGAGAGGGGGCACAGAGCAGTGCTGATCTGATGGCCAGCGAGGGAGACTCTCTGAGTCCTGCAGCCTGGATCCTCTCTGCACAGGGACCAGGATGTGCATGGTTCAGATGCATACACGAGTGGAGAGGCGGAACGAAGGATGGAGCTGCACTGCGATGCAAGGTGCCCTTCCCCCCGCAATGAGGCCAGAGGGAAGGCAGTGGCCTGGGTCTTGCGGGCCAGCAAAACATAGTCCACTCTTGGGACAGCTGCTGGCTGGGGAAGTTGACCCTATCAGTCTTGCAGCCCAAGGTCTTTTCTGGCAGGATTCTGGGGACCACCAGGTCCACTGTACCCACAAGCAGAGTCTTTTCTGCAGTGCACAGTCCTATTCCCCACCCTGAGCCTGTGGCTTCCAGAGCACCCAGACCTAGGAGAGACAGTGAGACCCTCCCCTCAGGAAAACAGGGAGAATCAGATTAGCCCTGAGCTATTAGTTGACCAGGGAGGGAAACCTTGAGGCCATCAGCCTGGTACTATACTCTGACCTGGTCTAGACCCTGCCCAGCAGGCCACTGCAGTCAGAGAGAGGAGGGTTGTTGGGAATAGGAGCCTAAGGGTATCATCTGCTGGGAAGACTGGGAAAGTGCAATCTGGCTTTTCTGCCCAGCCTCCAACAGATTTCCGAAAGGGGTTGCATCCCGAGTGAGACACTGGCCCTGGTTTGGCTGGGAATTACTGGCTGCACCAAAGGAGACCTTCAGTGCAAACTCAAGCAATAACAAAATCTTAGACAAGGAAGGGAAATCAACTATCAAATAATATTGTCAAGATAATCAGATGCCAAGAAACCAGCAAAAAATCAAAGGCACATGAAAAAAACATAAAGATATGGCCAACCCACATGATCAAAGTAAAAAGTCAGAGGAGATACCGAATTTGGAACAACTAATCAAAGATGCTCAAAAAAATCTCCTAAATAAGTTCAATAAGATAGCTAAAGGGATAAAGGATATCAAGAAGACACCAAAGAGCATAAAGAAGAATTTAAAGGAATAAATAGAAAAATAAGAGATCTTTCAGAAATATACTAGATGACACATAACAGCAGATTTGAAGAAGAGGCAGAAGAAATAATAAGTGAACTAAAGGACAAGGCAACCAAATACAAATGCACAAAAAAACAAATGGAGAAAAAAATGGGGAAAAAATTAATTATAGCTCAGGGAAATTATTAACAACATGAAGCGCACAAATATAAGAATCATAGGTTTCCTAGAAGAAGATTAAAGAGCCAGGAAGATTATGTGAGGAGATAATTCCAGAGAATTTCCCAACCCTTATAAAAGACAAAAATGCAAATCAAAGAAGCCCAACATACTCCAAATAGAATAAATCCAAAAAGACCCACTCCAAGAAACATACTAATCAGACTGTCAAATGCTGAAGACAAGGAGAAAATCCTGAAAGCAGCAACAGAAAAGCAATTCACCACATACAAGGAAAACTACATATGACTAGGTGCTGACTACTCATCAGGCACTGTGGAGGTGAGAAAGCAGTAATAAAATATATTTAAGATTCTGAAAGAGAAAAATTGCCAACCAAGAATTCTTCACCTAGCAAAGATGTCCTTCAAAAGTAAGGGAGAGTTAAAAATGTTCACAGATAAACAAATGCTGAGAGAATAACAAGAGACCTGCCCTGCAAGAAATACTAAAGGGAGAGGCTTGGAGAAATGATGATTATCAATAAGGATAACTAAAAGGAGGTAAAGAAAGAAAAATACAACAAATAAAAGCTATGGGATAAAATGGTTAAAGTAAGGACAGCTTTTACAGTAACAACATTAAATGTTAATGGGTTAAATTCCACAATCAAAAGACACAGATTGGCAGAATGGATAAAAAATATGATCCACCTATATGTTGTTTACAAGAAACTCATTTTAGACCCAAAGATATAAATAGCCTGTGGAGAATGCAGGGGTATTGCCTTACCCCACCTCGATGGTTGCTAACATGACCACAGACATAGGGGACTGGTGGTTTGATGGATTGAGCCCTCTACCATAGGTTTTACCCTTGGGAAGACAGTTGCTGTAAAGGAGAGGCTAGGCCTCCCTATAATTGTGCCTAAGAGCCTTCTCCCGAATGCCTCTTTGTTGCTCAGATGTGGCCCTCTCTCTCTAGCTAAGCCAACTTGAAAGGTGAAACCACTGCCCTCCCCTCTACGTGGGATCAGACAGCCAGGGGAGTGAATCTCCCTGGCAACGTGGAATATGACTCCAGGGGAGGAATGTAGACCTGGCATCGTGGGATGGAGAACATCTTCTTGACCAAAAGGGGGATGTGAAAGGAAATGAAATAAGCTTCAGTGGCAGAGAGATTCCAAAAGGAGCTGAGAGGTCACTCTGGTGGGCACTCTTATGCACAATTTAGACAACCCTTTTTAGGTTCTAAAGAATTGGGGTAGCTGGTGGTGGATACCTGAAACTATCAAACTACAACCCAGAACCCATGAATCTCGAAGACAATTCTATAAAAATGTAGCTTATGAGGGGTGACAATGGGATTGGGAAAGCGATAAGGACCACACTCCCCTTTGTCTAGTTTATGGATGGATGAGTAGGAAAATAGGGGAAGGAAACAAACAAACAAACAGACAAAGGCACCCAGTGTTCTTTTTTACTTCAATTGCTCTTTTTCACTTTAATTATTATTCTTGTTATTTTTGTGTGTGTGGTAATGAAGGTGTCAGGGATTGATTTAGGTGATGAATGTACAACTACGTACTGGTACTGTGAACAATCGAATGTACAATTTGTTTTGTGTGACTGCATGGTATGTGAATATATCTCAATAAAATGAAGATTAAAAAAATAAATAAATAAATAAATAAATAAAATAAAATAAAAAAGCTGGGGTAGTTACACTAATATCAAATAAAATAGACTTTTAATGCAAAAATATTATACAAGATTTTTAAAAGGACACTATATAACAATTAAAGGGGAAATTAAGCAAGAAGAAATAACAATCATAAATATTTATGCACCTAATCAAGGTGTTCCAAAGTACATAAGGCAAACACTGGCAAAACGGAAAAAAATAATAGACATTTCTACAATAATAGTGGGAGACATCAACACATCACTCTCTTCAATAGACAGAACATCCAGATAGAGGATTAATACAGGGAAATAGAGATCCTAAATAATGTGATAAATGAATTAAACCTAACAGACATATATAAATCATTATACCCCAAAACATCAGGATATACAGTCTTCTCCAGGGCTTATGGAACATTCTACAGGATAGACCATATGCTAGGGCACAAAATAGGTCTTAATAAATTTTAAAAGTCTGAAACTATTCAAAACACTTTCTCTGATCATACTGGAATGAAGCTGGAAATCAAGAACCACCAGAGAACCAGAACTTCCACACATATGTGGAGGTTAAACAACACACTCTTAAACAATCAGCAGGTTACAGAAGAAATTATAAGAGAAACTCGTAAATATCTTGAGATGAATGAAAACGAGATACAACACATCAAAACTCATGGGATGCAGAAAAGGCGGTGCTGAGAGGGAAATTTATAGATGTAATGCCTACGTTAAAAAGGAAGAAAGAGCTAAAACCAAAGACCTAACTAAACAACTGAAGAAACTGTAGAAAGAGTAGCAAAATAATCCCAAAACAAGCAGAAGAAAAGAAATAACGAAGATTAAAGCAGAAAAAAATGAAAAGAAAACAAAAAGTAGAGAAAATAAATAAAAGCAAAAGTTTGATCTTTGACATCAATAAAATCAACAAACCTTTAGCTAGACTGAGTAAGTCAAAAAGAGAGAAGATGCAAACAAAATCAGAAAGGGGGGGTTGTTACCATGGATCCCGAATAACAAGGATCATAAAAGGATACTATGAACAACTGTACGCCAACAAACTAGACTAATAAGAAATGTGACCATTTCTTAGAAGCACATGAACAACCTATACTGACTTGAGAAGAAATAGAAGACCTCGACAAACCAATCACAAGTAAAGAGACTGAATCAGTCATTAAAAACCTCCCCACAAGGACAAAATAGTGGCATGGGGAGGTATGGAATTTAGTTAGTCCTCTGAACAACTAGCATATAGCCAGGACCTATTAGTAAGTAGTCTGGAACAAGTGTTGGGGGTCATCTGTGATCAGTCACAGGTCATACACCAGTCTGGAATGGGTGGAACAGAGGCAAGAAGGCAGTGGCATGATATATTTAAGATAATGAAAGAGAAAAATTGCCAACCAAGAATTCTATATCCAGCAAAACTGTCCTTCAAAAATGAGGGAGAATATAAAATATTTTCAGACAGACAGACACTGAGAGTTTGTGAACAAGAGACCTGCTCTACAAGAAATAGTAAAGGGAGCACTAAAGGAGAGAGAGGTCTGGAGAAGAGAGTAGAAATGAAGACTATCAGTGAGAGTATATATAGAGAGAGAGGGAAAATAAAATAAGATATGACATATAAATTCCAAAGTCAAAATGGTAGACAGTAGACATTAAATTGAGTGAAATTAGCCAGAAACAAAAGGACGGGCACTCTATAGACTCACTAATATAAACAAATATTGATGAGTGAAATTTGAGGGTTAAAGTTGAGAACCCAGGTTATCAGGAGTTAGAAATTAGACATTTGATACTGAAGATGTGCATAAGGGTAAACAGGATTGATTGTATAAATCCAGAAATGGATAGCATAATATTATGTGATGGCAGCACAATATTGTAAGTACTCTGAACAAAGATGAGTGTGAGTACGGTTGAAAGAGGAAAGTTAGGGGCATGTATGATACCAGAAGGAAAGATAGAAGATAAAGACTAGGATTGTATAACTTAGTGAAACCTACAGTGGTCAATGATGGTGATTAAATGTAAAAATATAAGAATGCCTTTAAAAGAGGGAGAACAAATCAATAGCAACATTGCAAGGTGTTGAAAATTGGATGGTACAAGGGAAAAAAATATAATCAATGCAAACCAGAGTCTAATTAATGGTAACATTGTAAGATGCTTCCATTAATTATAAAAAAGGCAATATATCAAAGCTAAATGTCTATAAGAGAGGGTTATAAAGGAGTGATATGGGATCCTCGGTGGTGGTATTTTGTCTGACCTTTCATTGCACTCTACTTTTTTTATTTTCCTTCAATCTTTTACATTTTTATTCTTCATTTTTTTTCTCTTCCTCTTTCTTTGCAGAAGAAATGAAAATGTCCTCATATAGGTTGTGGAGGTGAATGCATAACTGTGTGACTATATCGGGAATCACTGTTTACTTAGAATGGATTGTATGGTGTATGAATAAAATTGTTTAAAAAATAAACAGAGGAATACACGTGCTGGAGAAAATGCAGAGAAAGGGATGTAACTATTCACTGTTGGCAGGGAAGCAGAATAGCGCAGCCCAGCAGGAGGGCAGTGTGGTGGTTCCACAGGAAGCTAAATATGGGGTTGCCATATGGTCCTGAAACCCCATTACTGGATATACACTTGGAAGAACTGAGAGCAGGGATTCAATCGGCTGGATTTAATCCAATCAGTTAAAGACTTTTAAGGGAGAAAGAGAGAGAACCTTCACTTCCTCTTCAGCTACCCAGCAAAGCATTTCCTGAGGAGTTCTTCGAACACCTTCATGGGAGTTGCCAGTTCACTGCCTGTCCTACAGAATTTGGACTTGTGCATCCTGCTCTATGGAATTTGGATTCATGCATCCCCACAGCCACGTGAGACACTTTTATAAAATCTTGTATTTACAGATACCTCTTGGTGGTTCTGTTTCCCTAGAGAACCCTAACTAATATATACGGTGTGACTGTGTGATTGTGAAAACATTGTGGCTCACACTCCCTTTATCCAGTGTATGGACAGATGAGTAGAAAAAACAGGGACAAAAAGTAAATGAAAAATGAGGGGGGGAGTAGTATGAGATGTTTTGGGTGTTCTTTGGCACTTTTATTTTTTTTTATTCTTAATTTCATTTTTATTTCTTGGAGTAATGAAAATGTTCAAAAAATTGATTGCGGAGATGAATGCACAACTATATGATGATACTGTGAACAACTGATTGTACACTTTGGATAACTGTATGGTATCTGAACATATCTCAATAAAGCCGCACTTAAAAAAAAAAGCCCTCCCTACGAAGAAAAGCCCAGCACCAGATGGGTTCATAGGGGAATTTTACTAAACATTCCAAGAAGAATTAACACCATTCCTGCTCAAACTTTTCTAAAAAAATTGAAGAAAAGGGAAGACTACCTAACTCATTCCATGAAGCTAACATCACTCTAATACCCAAACCTGATAAAGATTCTATAGGAAAGGAAAACTACAGACCAATCTCCCTAATGAATATAGATGCAAAAATTCTCAACAGAATACTTGCAAATCAAATCCAACGGTACATTACTAGAATTATACACTACAACCAAGTGCATTTTATTCCAGGTATACAAAGGTGGTTCAACACAAGAAGATCAATCAATGTAATACATTAAGAAATCAAAAGGGAAAAATCCCATGATCATCTCAATTACTGCTGAAAAGGCATCTGACAAAATTCAGTATCCTTTCTTCATAAAAACACTTCAAACGGTAGGAATCAAGGGAAACTTCCTCGATATGATAAAGGGCATATATGAAAAACCCACAGTTAACATCGTACTCAATGGTGAAAGACTAAAAACCTTCCCTCTAAGATCTGGAACAAGACAAGGATGCCCACTGTCACCACTATTATTCAACACTGTGCTAGAAGTTCTAGCAAGAGCAATTAGGCAAGAAAAAGAAATAAAAGGCATCCAAATTGGAAAGGAAGAAGTAAAACCCTCATTGTCTGCAGATGACATGATCCTATATTTGGAAAATCCCAAGAAAACGATGACAAAGCTACTTGAGCTAATTAATAAATTGAACAAAGTGGTGGGATACAAGATCAACATGCAACAATCAGAAGTGTTGCTATACACTAGTGATGAGCTATCCGAGGACGTACTTAAGGAAAGATTCCATCACAATAGCAACTAAAAGATTCAAGTATCTAGGAATAAACTTCATCGAGGACATAAAGGACCTGTACACAAAAAGCTACAAAACGCAGCTAAAAGAAATCAAAGAAGATGTAAACAGGTGGAAAGACATTCCGCGTTCATGGATAGGAAGGCTAAATGTCAATAAGATGTCAATTCTACCCAAAGTGATTTATAGATTCAATGCAATAACAATCAAAATTCCAACAACCTACTTTGCAGAGTTGGAAAAGTTAGTTATCAAATTTATTTAGAAGGGAAAGGGGCCTCAAATAGCCCAAAACATCCTGAAAATGAAGACTGAAGTGGGAAGACTCACACTTCCTGATTTTAAAGCTTATAAAGCCACAGTGGTCAAAATAGCATGTTACTGGCATTAAGATAGACATATCGACCAATGGAATTGAACTGAGACCTCAGAAACAGACCCTCAACTGACAGTCAGAAACAGACTGTCAACTGATTTTTGACAAAGCCCCCAAATTCACTGAACTGGGACAGAATAGTCTCTTCAATAAATGAGGCTGGGAAAACTGGATATCCATAACCAAAAGAATGAAAGAGGACCCCTACACCTCACACCCTACACAAAAATTAACCCAAAGTGGATAAAAGACCTAATATAAGAGCCAGTATCCTAAAACCCCTAGAAGAAAATATAAGGAAACATCTTTAGGACTAGTGATAGGAGGTAGCTTCTTAGACCTTACACCAAAAGCACAAGCAAAGAAAGAAAAAAGAGATAAATGGGAACTCCTCAAAACTGAATACTTCTGTGCTTCAAAGGACTTTGTCAAAAGGGTGAAAAGGCAACCACCTCAATGGTAGAAAATATTTGGTAAGCACATATCTGATAAGGGTTTGATATGCAGTATATATAAAGAAATTCTACAACTCAATAAAAAGACAAACAATCCAATTATAAAATGGGCAAAACAACACAAATATAAAATGGGTAAAAGATATGAACAGACATTTCTCCAAAGAGGAAACACAAATGGCTAAAAAGCAGATGAAAAGATTTTCATCTTCATTAGCTATTAGGGAAATGCAAATCAAAGCCACAGTGAGGTATCTCATACCTAGAAGAATGGATATTATTAAACAAACAGGAAACCACAAGTGTTGGAGAGAAACAGGGGCACTTATTCACTGCTGGTGGAAATGTACAGCAGTACAGCAGCTGTGGAAGACAGTTTGGCAGTTCCTCAGAAAACTTAACACTGAATCACCCTAAGACCCCGCAATTCCACTACTCGGTAAATACCCAGAAGATCTGAAAGCAGGGACATGAACAGACATTTGCACACCAATGTTCACAGCAGCATTACTTACAATTGCCAAAAGGTGGAAACAATTCAAGTGTTCATCAACTGATGAATGGATAAACAAAACGTGGTCTATACATATGAAATACTACCCATCGATAAGAAAGAATGAAGACCTGAGACACACAACAACATGGATGAACCCTGAGGACATAATGCTGAGTGAAATTAAGTCAGATACAAAAGGACAGATATATGATTTCACTAATATGAACTAACCATAATACATAAACTCACAGTCATAAAATGTAGAATATAGCTTACCAAGAGATAGATTAAAGCTAGAGAATGGGGAGCAGTTGCCTGTTATGTACAGAATTTTTAATGAGGTTGAACTTAAATGTTTGGAAATGGATAGAGGTGAGAGTAGCTCGTTATTGGGATTGTAAGTAATAATGCTGAATTGTAGGTGAATTTGGTTGAAAGGGATTGTTTATAGTCATGTATGTCACCAGAAAGTAGAGGTTTAAATTTGGGATTGTATAACACAGTGAATCTTGAGGTGGACGTTGTTTAAGATTAACACTACAAATATAAATAAGTTCTTTCATGCACTAGTACAAATGTACAACACTTGAACAAAGACTTAATAATAGACTGGTATACAGGGAAAAAGTACCTATTGTAAGCCATGGACTATAGTTAATAGTAATATCTTAATATTCTTCATCAACAGTAACAAGCACACCATATCAATACTAGGGGTCAGTAATGGGGGGGATAAGGGGTATGGGATTGTTTCTGTTTGCTAATGCTGCTGTTACGCAAAATACCAGAAATGGATTGGCTTTTATAAGGGGATTTATTAGGCTACAGATTTACAGATCTACAGCAATAAAAGTGTCCAAACTAAGGCATCAACAAGAGGATACTTTCACTGAAGAAAGGCTGATGGTGTCCGGAACACCTTTGTCAGCTGTGAAGGCACATGGCTGGCATCTGCCGGTTCTGGGTTGTCTTCCAAGCTCCTCTCTCAGCTCCTGTGCATCCTCAGCTTAACATCTCCAAACGTCCTCCTGTCTGCAACTCCAAGCATCTCTGAGCACTCTGTCAGCTACCAAACATCTCTCCAAAAGTCTCTCTCATCTGCTCTGAGCTACTTCTGTCTGTGAGCTCTCTTCTAAAGGACTCCGGTGATCTAATCTAGAACCACTCTGAATGGGCAGGGTCCATATTTCCATGGAAATAATTTAATCAAAGGTTTCACCCAGTTGATTGAGTCACATCTCCATGGAAACACTAAACCAAAAGATTAATGTCTGCCCTCATAAGATTGCATTAAAGAATATGGCTTTTTGGGGGACATAGTATATCCAAACTGGCACAGGGGTGATTGGGGTTTTCTTTTTTATGCCTGTCTGTTATTTTCTCCTTTTGGAGCAATGAAAATAGTTTAAAATTGACATGATGATGATTGTACAACTAGGTGATGACACTGTGAGACACTGTACATTTTGGATGGATTTTATGGTATGTGAATATATCTCAAAAATATTTGCAGGAAAAAAAAAAAAGTGTGACTGGTTCAAAATAACCAAAGGTGGTAGAAACAACCCAAGCGTCCACTGACAGATGAAGAGATAAACAAAATGCATACTATGCATACAATGGAATATTATTCAGCCATAAAAAGTTCTGGTATGTGCTACAACATGGATAAACCCTGAAAACATGCTAAGTGAAATAAGACAGATACAAAAGGACAAATATGGTATGATTCCACTTATGTGAAATATTTAGAATAAGAATAGAGACAGAAGGCAGATCAGAGGTTACCAGAGGCTGGGGAAGGGAGGAATGAGAAGTTATTGCTTTGCAGGTACAGAATTTCTGTTTGGGGTGATGAAAAAGCTTTGATAACTGATGGTGATGATGGTAGCACAATACTTAATTAATACCAATGAATCATACAGTTAAAAATGGTTTTAAAGGCAAATTTTACATGATACGTATGTTGCTGCAATATTTTTTTTAAAATAGCTCTAGGTTATCCATTGTGCTCTGCAAAAGAATGCTAGAAACTCATTGTATTAGTTAGGGTTCTCTAGGGAAACAGAATCAACAAAAGATATCTATAAATATAAGATTTTATAAAAGGTTCTCACACAACTGTGGGTATGCATGAGTTCAAATTCCGTAGGGCAGGCAGCAAACTGGCAATCCAATGAAGATATTCAATGAACTCCTCAGGCAGCAAACTGAAAACTTCAATGAACATGTTCGATGAACTCCTCAGCAAGGAACTGGCAACTTTGATGAACTCCTCAGGAAACACTTCACTGGTTAGCTGAAGAAGTAAACGTCCTCTATCTGTCTCACTTAAAAGTCTTCAACTGATTGGATTAAATCAAGTTGATTACATTCTCTCCTTGTAGAAGATACGCCTTTTGTCGATGTAATCAGTCACAGCTGCAGCCTATTGACTGATGATTTAATAAACCAGCCTTCTGGTTTATTAACCAGCCACAAATGTCCTTGCAATAACGGTTAGGCCAGTGCTTGCTTGACCAGACACCTGGGTACCATCACCTGGATAGCTGACACATGAACCTAACCATCACACTCATATTCCTATAAATAGGCTTCTAGCAAAGCTAAGACCAATAGTAAGTGATAAATCCAGCACCCATGTTAAGGTAACAGAAGGGTCCTGGGAGTCTAACTCTTGGTTCAGAAACAGAACGTTGTATTAGTGGCATTAATATTGCTCCAGTGTGGCCGCTATGGTGCTTCTTATATTTGAGTACAACAAATCCAATAAACAAATATGTAATATACATCTTAAAAAACAAAAGCTATGACTGGACCTCAGACCAGACCAACTGAATGATAATCTCTGGAAATAGAGCCTGGGAAGCAGCATTTTTAAAGCTCCCCAGGCGATTCAATGTGCCAAGTTGAGAACCACTGATCTGCACACACGAATGAAGCCCAAATTTTTACCTCCAGCCCTAAACTTTCCCAAGTCTAAACACGTGTACCCAAATGCCAATAACGTCTCTCCATCTGAAGGTTTATAAAGTCTCCTCAAACCTAACCTGTCCAAAACAGAACTCTTACTCTCCCCTGGTCTAGTCTCCCTGCTTCTATTCTTTTTTTTTTTTTTTTTAATTCAGTTTTATTTAAATATATTCACATACCATACAATCATCCTTGGTATACAACCAACTGTTCACAGTGCGATCATATAGTTATGCATTCATCACCACAATCTAGTTCTGAACATTTTCTTTACATCAGAAAGAATCAGAATAAGAATAAAAAATAAAAGTAAACAAAAGAACACCCAAACCATCCCCCCATCCCACCCTATTTGTCATTCAGTTTTTATCCCCATTTTTCTACTCATCCATCCATACACTAGATAACCGTAGTATGATCCACACGGTTTTCACAATCACACTGTCACCCCTTGTAATCTACATTATTATATAATCATCTTCAGGAGTCCAGACTACTGGGTTGGAGTTTGGTACTCCTGCTTCTACTCTTAAACCCTTATAATTCATTCTCCATAAAAATGGAACTGAATCATGTATGCCTCTGGCTCTAGTCCCGCCAATGGCTCCCTATAGCTGCCAGAATGAAATCAGGAGATCTTGACCACAGCCTGCAGGGACCCTCCTGATTTGGCCCCAACCATCTTTCCGACTGTGCCCTGCACCACTCTCAGCCCTTGCTCACAGAGCCCCAGATACACTGGCCTCCTTTGTTTCCTCAAACACACCCAGCTCCTTCCCACCTCAGAGCCTCTCTATTTGCTGTTCTCTCTGCCTAGAACAAATTTATTCCAGCTACTTTAAGTGGCTTACTCATCATCAGCCAGGTTTCTGGTCAAATTTCATTTCCAAAGCTTGAAATTAGCTTCCCTGACCACCCTATCTAAAGTAGCCCCACTCTGTTCTCTCAAACCATTCTGTGTTCTTTGCTTTTTTTTTCTCTTCAAAGCACTTACCACTATCAGAGCACAGACTCTGGAGCCAGACTGCTTGAGTTCAAATCCAACGTGGCCACTTACCAGTTCTATGACCTTGGCATAATTACTAAACTTCTCTGACCCCTTGGTCTCCACATTTGAAATATGAGGATTACAACAGTACCTACTTCATTAGGCTAATGCATGTAAAATGCTTAGAGCAAGTGCGGAACACACAGGAAACACTCAAGTGTTAGCTATTAGTATTATTGTCAGAGAGGTACTGTCTGCCCCTCTATTAGAAAGTAAACCCAAAGAGGGCAGGAAACTGTCTCCTTCACTACTGTATCCACAGAGCAAACACATAATACGCCCTCAATAAATATATGTTAAAGGAATAAATACACATGCAGGTCTACCATTTTGGACTAGCAATGTTAATCTAATTCTAAATTTGTTTTCCAGAGGCATTCAATCAAAAAGAAGCCTGTAAGAAAAGCCTTCCTTCTACTTCATTCCCTCACAACTGAGGTATGACTAAAGAGACTCAAGGAATCGAGCAGCAAACTAAACAGACTTCAAATCTCAGGTCACCACACACAAGGAAATTTCAGACTGCAACCAGACAACTGGGGTTTGTGTCTCTGAGTTACCTCGGGTTTAGGTTTCTAAGAATTACGTCAATTCTCAAAGTTGATATACAAAACAAAAGTAGCTATAGTTGCCTCTAGCTTATTGGATTTGGAGCCCCACCCATATAAAACTCCCAGAGGAAGGAGAATAAAAGTAAGAAAAGGAGAATTGTATACCTCACAGAAGCTACAACCAAGTGTGCACAGTACTCCAGTGAGGTCTGTAAAGCCTACAGAAGGACCAAGCTGAGAAAATCAGGAAGCACAGGTTTGAACAGATACATGAGTGTAGAAAATTCTATGTGAATTTGATAAAGAAGAATAAAATCACTCTGCAATCTATCAAAACCTTCTAGGATGGACTGTCTTACAACACTATCCTGTAAGATGAGACTGTTTCTCCTGAAAAAAAAAAAAAATACAGATCATTATCAGACAAATGGTTCAATAATTACGAAGCAGTAAGATGGAAAGGTGGTGATAAAAATTGTGCCTAAGAGCCTCCTCCCGAATGCCTCTTTGTTGCTCAGATGTGACCCTCTCTCTCTAGCTAAGCCAACTTGAAAGGTGAAATCACTGCCCTCCCCACTATGTGGGATCAGACACCCAGGGGAGTGAATCTCCCTGGCAACATGGAATATGACTCCCGGGGAGGAATGTAGACCTGGCATCGTGGGACGGAGAACATCTTCTTGACCAAAAGGGGGATGTGAAAGGAAATGAAATAAGCTTCAGTGGCAGAGAGATTCCAAAAGGAGCCGAGAGGTCACTCTGGTGGGCACTCTTATGCACAATATAGACAACCCTTTCTAGGTTCTAATGAATTGGGGTAGCTGGCGGTAGATACCTGAAACTATCAAACTACAACCCAGAACCCATGAATCTTGAAAACGATTGTATAAAAATGTAGTTTATGAGGGGTGACAATGGGATTGGGAAAGCCATAAGGACCACAGTTCCCTCTGTCTAGTTTATGGATGGATGAGTAGAAAAATGGGGGAAGGAAACAAACAAACAGACAAAGGCACCCAGTGTTCTTTTTTACTTTAATTGTTCTTTTTCACTTTAATTATTATTCTTGTTATTTTTGTGTTGTGTGGTAATGAAGGTGTCAGGGATTGGTTTTGGTGATGTATGTACAACTATGTAATGGTACTGTGAACAATCAAATGTACGACTTGTTTTGTATGACTGCATTGTATGTGAATATATCTCAATAAAATGAATATAAAAAATGATTTTATGAATAATCTGTAGGACAGAACCAACGACTTAATTTTTGAAACAGCATATAGGAAATTGTACTGCAACCATATAACAAGGCAAGTACACAACAGAGCTGCAGAGGCCAGTGTCTGCTCAGCAGCAGCTTCTGCCAACCCCTCCCTCACTCTGCAGCTCCCAGTAACCACTTTGCTAGCATGAGACAAGGCTGTTTGTTCGGCTATGTCTAGGTGGTCTGGACAGCTGTTTCCACCTCTAATATGACTGAAATCAAACTCATGGTAAGAAGATACCTGAGTAGACCTGAGAGTCCTACAACTGCTGGAAGGTGGGGATATGTCATGGGAAAAGGCAGGCTTTGGGGTGACTGGGTTCAAACCCCAGCCCGGATATGTACTATGAGCATACCCTTGGGCAAGTTTTTCACCACTTGAAGGTGGATGACGATAACATCTATCTTCCAAGACTGCCGAGGGTGAGACAGGATACACTCAATATGATGCTTCCACCATAACCATATCAGGAAGAAAGCTCTGCAAGTTGCCAACACACCCACCAGCCAGGGTAAAGGCCTTTCCTTTGTTCAACGGAAGGCTCCTCTGTTCCTTTCCCCACTGCGCTGATTTGAATGTATTATGTCCCCCAGAAACAGCCATATTCTTTGATGCAATCTTGTGGGGCAGACAAATTAGTGGGGATTAAGTTGGAACCTTTGGATTACATTGTTTGCATGGAAATGTGCCCTATCCAACTGCAGGTGATGACTCTGATGAGATATTTCCATGGAGGCGTGGCCCTACCCATTCAGGGTGGGCCTTGATCAGTGGAGCCATATAAACGGTCTGACAAACAGAAGGAACTCAGTGCAGCTGCAGCCATGAGTGACATTTTGAGGAGGAGCTACAGCCAAGAGGGACACTTTGAAGAAAGCATGGGAGCTGCAGATGAGAGACAGTTTGAAGACGGCAGTTGAAGGCAGACTCTTGCTCCGGAGAAGTTAAGAGAGGACAAATATCCCAAGTGCAACCAAGAGTTACATTTTTGAGAAGCTGCAGCCTAGAGAGGAACGTCCTAGGAGAAACCCATTTTGAAACCAGAACTTTGGAGCAGACTCCAGCCACATGCCTTCCCAGCTAACAGAGGTTTTCTGGACACCACTGGCTGTCCTCCAGTGAAGGTACCCGATTGCTGATGTGTCACCTTGGACACTTTATGGCCTTAAGACTGTAACTGTGTAACCAAATAAACCCCCTTTTATAAAAGCCAATCCATCTCTGGTGTTTTGCATTCTGGCAGAATTAGCAAACTAGAACACCCACCAACTCAGCTCAAGATTTTCACAGAGGATTATCAGAAGAATGTCCTAAAATTACTGGTTAGACAGGAACCAATTCTAAAATGACTATTCAACAGAAAGCTCTAGTTAACTGGATATCCTGATTAATAAAACAACCAGTTTTCAAACACATGGAATATAACAAAAATTCACTTAACACTAAAAATACTGAGTATACAATTTAATACACTCTATCAAAATTCCAGCAACCTTTATTGCAGAAATGGAAAGATGAGCCTCAAGTTCATACGGAACTGGAAGGGGCCCGAACAGCCAAAACAATCTTGAAAAAGAACAACAAAGTTGGTGGACTCACAATTCCTGATTTCAAAACTTACTACAAAGCTACACTAATTAAAACAGTGTGAAATGGCAACTGAAATTATATCAGCCAATGGGATATGAAGTGGATACCTCTAGTGCAATTTATAAACAGTATCGTTTACAAAAGATTAAAGAGAAGTATCCAGAATTGCAGAATTTACTTCAGGAACTCTTTGCTGTTGACCCAACCACCACTTCACGGGACTGAAAGATGAGGTTCTCTACAAACAGAGAACATGCAGGAAGTCAGGCTAAATGTGCATCTTATTTCACTGAACCTATATGGTGGATGGATGCACAGCTTTTTTGTCCCAAATGAAGTGGCAAGTTGGGTTCCTTCAATTGGTATGGTCAACGGTGCTCGTGGACAGGTGGATAACACCTTTTTTTTCAAATACCTAAGAACAGAGTGGATGAAATGAAAATACTGCCAATTTTAGGATCACAAACAAGAAAAAACACAAACTTGTGACATTTGGTAGCTTGGAAAGAAACTTACTGATGATATGTGCTACCCTTGCTTATTTGTCATTTATTGCAAACTACCTAGTTTTTAGGCCATCACCATTTCACTTGGAATATGAGAAGATAAAAACCAGTTGATGTGACTTGGAAGTTATGCTTTGTTAGCATACTATATGATATGAGTAGAATACTTTATATGGAAAACAAGCATGTAAATTTTATTTTCTTCGGTATTAAGAATATTTTGTAACCTAGATATTTTCTTTGTTTCATATATTTTGAAAAGTTCTGAATTTTGGAATGTTACGTGATCTTAAGTTCTGGATGGACAAAATTAGGTACAAAAATTGGTAACTGTCATGTTTCAAAAGGTATTCTTTTACTTCCAGAAATGTAAAGCAGATTTACTTGGTCATATTTTGAAATTTATTTCTCCCTCTCTCTTTTTAAAGGGACATTAGGAAATCTTACTTTATCTGGATTTTTCTTGCAAATGTAGAAGAAAGACCATTAGTAGAGCACTGATTGAAATGTGATTTTCTTAATTACAGCTCTGGAATCACAAAAATATAAATTATTTATTAAACTGTATTTGAGATACCTCTTGAAGTTATCTGCATAAAGACATGTATTAGTGTTAGGTATGTTTCTAATGATTTTAAAAACAATTCTTAAAATGTGGAGTCACTACATATCAATTACTTTTTTAGCTTGATATGTTAGAGTGTTGGGAAATGGTAATATGTCCAGATTAGTTTTCTGACCTAAACTATGGAAACTGGAATTTATTCTGCTCACTACTAATAGTTAGAATTGGACCCAATTAGCTATTTGAACATGTACATGAAATCAGAATTAACTAATAAAGAGAAATACAGTCTTTTAAAAAAAAAAGAGTGACATCATCAACACGACGACATAAACAGCTACTGAAAACTTCTCTCCAGAGATTCAACAAAATAAAGGGCAATTCTGAATTGTTTGAAACTCTGGAGGAGGATACAGACTGGAGAAGGACCCTGCAAATGCCCAACTGAAGAAAGAGAAGAAATATCAGGTAGGAATCTTCCGTCCCAGACCAGCCTGTGCTCTCTCCTCCCCCTCACTCGGTCTCTGTGTAGGAAAAGCACAGAATCAGCAGACAGGACCCTTCCACCACAGGCACAGACTACAAAATCTCTCACAGCAGCAAGACATACACCCACTGTTTGAAGACCCAGGGGACAGGGGAGGACATCTCCTGTGAGGAGGGAGAAAGAGACTGAGAAAATGTGGACAGAGGCAGTGTTTCCAGCCCTGAGTCTGAAAGCCCTATCCCCACCCTTGAGGAAAGCAGGAGCCAGTGCCTTGCTTTGGAGACGGCTGGAGTGCTGGTCAGCTGACGGAGTCCTCTGCCACAGGCTCCCACATCGAGCCAGACTGTGGTTGGCAAAGTGAGGGCATAGGAATCCCACAGTTTCAGCTCACCTGTGTAGACACAGCCTGTGCTTGGAGGCAAAACAGCCTCTGAGGACTAATAAGTTACTGGAAGGTGCAAAGGAATTGAAACACTTTTTAAAAGATGCTCCATACACTTTCTTAAGATGACAGGAGCTGGTCTACATGCCCTGTATGGAAACCCGGCCCTGTTTTGGCTAAAAATACAGAAGATCCAACTGTTAAAGCAGGGCTTTAAAGCAAACCCAGCTCTTGCTGGCTGGCAGAAAGTAGAGCTCCACTGGAAGCCAGCAGATTTGTATTACCACACACAGTGAACTTGCTGGGTTGCCCAGTGCCTACCTCCCATCCCTGTGGCAGGCCGCAGGAGGCACCTGATGTTGGGGGAAGACTGGGGGGTAGAGCCAATCTGAAAACTGGCCAGCAAGAGAAACAAAGAAAAGACAGAGTTCAAAGACAACCAACAACAACAACAAAAAAAATCAAGGCAAAAGAGAGAAAAAAAAAAAAAAAAACCTCCAGAGTAAACCAATCAAGAAAATTAGATGCCTAGAGAGAAAAAAAAAAAAAAAAAAAAATCACGAGCCTCGCCAGGAAACATGAAGATATAGCCCAAAGCAACAAAATAACACCTTAGCTGAAATTCAGGAGTTGAAACAACTAATTAAAGATGTTCGAACAAATCTTATAAATCAAATCAACAAGCTGAAAGAAAATGTGGCAAAAGAGATGAAGGATATAAACAAGACACTGGGTGACCATAAGGAAGAATTTTGGAGGAGTATAAAAATGAAGCTATCAGGAGATAGAAAGAGGGTAGAGATGGGACATTGAATGCTGAAGGACTACAGAATGTTCAAGAGGGCTGACTGTATAGATTCAGAAATGGATAGCACAGTACTCTAAGTAGCACAGAACAAAGATGACTGTGAGCATGGCTGAAAGGAAAATCAGGGTTATGACACCAGAAGGAAAGACACAAGATAAAGACTGGAACTGTATAACTTAGTGAAACCTAGAGTGGTCAATGATTGTGATTAAATGTAAAAATATAAGAATGTTTTCACATGAGGGAAAACAAATGAAGTCAATTTTGCAAGGTGTTCAAAATGGGATGGTATTAGGGAAAAAAATACAATCAATGCAAACCAGAGTCTACAGTTAATAGTAACATTGTAATATGCTTTCACTAATTGTAACAAAGGCAATATACCAAAGCTAAATGTCTGTAAGAGGAGGATATAAGGGAGAGTATAGGATTCCTGGCATTGGTGATGTTTTTGTCTGAACTTTTTCTTTATTTTATTTTTACTTTACTTTTTCTTTTACTTTTCAGTCACCATTTTTTTTCTTTTTTCTCCTCTTCCTCTTTCTTTGTGGAAGAAATGGAAATGTCCTCAAATAGATTGTGGTGGTGAATGCATAACTATGTGATTATACCAGGAAAGGTGTTTTAAAACTTCAACTTCTGTGTGAGACCAGAGGAAGAGATGTTCATTTTGTGCAAAATCTATATTTTCTGTAGCACACTATATATTTGAACATATATGGTCAGTTTATTCAAACACTATAATTACATGGAACTTTGAATAAGGAGTAAAAGCTGGTTTGCTTGTACAGGTTAGTGTGGCGCCCCAATACATCCCAGAGTAATTTGGGCAGAGAATAAAAATGTATTTGCAAAGCCCCTGGAGGACTGGGGAAAAATGTGGAAATATTAAACTTCCCCGCCTGGGAAATTATTGACAGTCTCACAAGCATTGGGGACTACTGATCTAGAAGACTGAGCCCTTGATCTTGGGGCTTCCCATGTGAAGCTTGTTACTGCAAAGGAAAGGCTAAGTCTACTTATTACTGTGCCAAAGAATCACCCCCAGAGAACCTCTTTTGTTGCTCAGATGCGGCCTCTCTCTCTAAGTCAACTCTGCAGGTAAACTCACTGCCCATCCCCCCACGTGGGACATGACTCCCAGGGGTGTAAATCTCCTGGCAACTTGGGACATGACTCCCAGGGATGAACCTGGATCCAACACCGAGGGATTGAGAAAGACTTCTTGACCAAAAGGGGGAAAAGAAATGAAACAAAGTGAAGTTTCAGTAACTGAGAGATTTCAAATGGAGTCGAGAGGACATTCTAGAGGTTATTCTTATGTATTATATAGACATCCCTTTTTAGTTTTTAGTGTATCTGAATAACTAGAAGGAAATACCTGAAACTGTTGAACTGCAACCCAGTAGCCTTGATTCTTGAAGATGATTGTATAACCATATAGCTTATACTGTGTGACTTTGAAAGCCTTGCGGCTCACACGCCCATTATCCAGTATATGGACAGATGAGTAGAAAAATGGGGACAAAAAGTAAATCAATAATAGGCAGGAGTGGGGGAATGGGATGATCTGGTCTCCTTTTTTACTTTAATTTTTATTCTTTTTTGCAGTAATGAAAATACTCAAAGATTAATTGTGGTAATGAATGCAAAACTATATACTAATACTGTGAACAACCGAATGTACACTTTGGATGACTGTGCACTTTGGATGTATGTGAATATATCTCAATAAAATTGAATTTTAAAAAAAGTGTGGTACTGGCATAAGGACAGACATAGAGATCAATGAAACAGAATTGAGAGTCCAAAGATAAATTCATGCATCTACAGCCAGTTGAATTTTGACAAGGTGCCTATTCCATTCAATGGAAAAAGGATAGTCTCTTCAATAAATGTTGCTGAGACAACTGCAAATTCACATGGAAAAGAATGAATGTGGACCCTTACCTCCTACCGCCAAATAATTAATATGCCAAAATTAATTCAAAATGGATCACAGACTTAAATATAAGAGCTAATACCACAAAACTCTTACAAGAAAACATAGAGAAATATCTTCAGGACCTTGCAATAGGCAATAGATTTTTGTTGTTGTTGTTGTTAATTTCTTTTTTTTTTTTTATTAAATTCAGTTTTATTGAAATACATTCACACACCATACAATCATCCATGATATATAATCCACTGTCCACAGTATGATAACATAGTTATGTGTTAATCACCACAATCTGTCTCTGAACATTTTCCTTACATCAGAAAGAACCAGAATAAGAATAAAAAATAAAAGTGAAAAAAAACACCCAAATCATCCCCCCATCCCACCCCATTTGTCCTTTAGTTTTTATCCCCATTCCTCCACTCATCCATACACTAGATAAAGGGGGTGTGATCCACAAGGTCCTCACAATCATACTGTCACCCCTTGTAATCTACATTATTATATAATTGTCTTCAGGAGTCCAGACTGCTGGGTTGGAGTTTGGTAGTTTCAGGTATTTACTTCTAGCTATTCCAATACAT
The DNA here is from genome assembly GCF_015220235.1 of Choloepus didactylus. Lineage (NCBI taxonomy): Eukaryota > Metazoa > Chordata > Mammalia > Pilosa > Megalonychidae > Choloepus > Choloepus didactylus. The sequence goes on along the minus strand of NC_051309.1, from coordinate 3,095,301 downwards.
TAAAGCCTAAGAGGTGTTATCTATATAGTGCATAAGAATGTCCACCACAGTGACCTCTCGACTCCATTTGGAATCTCTCAGCCACTGAAACTATTTCGTCTCATTTTGCATCCCCCTTTTGGTCAAGAAGATACTCTCAGTCCCACGATGCCGGGTCCACATTCATCCCCGGGAGTCATACTCTGCGTTGCCAGGGAGATTTACACCCCTGGAAGTCGGGTCCCACGTAGGCGGGAGGGCAGCGAGTTCACCTGTCGAGATGGCTCAGTTAGAGAGAGAGAGGGCCACATCTGAGCAACAAAGAGGTATTCAGGGGGAGATTCTTAGGCACCATTACATACAAGTTTAGACTCTCCTTTGTGGTAATGAGCTTCATAAGGGCAAGTCCCATGCTCGAGGGCTCAGCACATCAAACCGCCAGTCCCAATGTTTGTTACAACATATGCTAGGGGATCAGCATCTCAAAGTTTAGAGATAGGCCTTACACTTCAGGGATAGAGTTAACTGCTGTAAGAGCTTACAATCTAGGGACTATTACAATTATTGTGTCCACGTTAGGCTATGTTCTAAGATTCAATTCTGAGTTTACACATTGTAGTTAGTCCATATTGGTGAGGCATCATCCCTCTCACCATGTTTTCTCCAACACTTTTACTCCTATATATATATTTTCCTACAATTTTATAGAGTTATATTCACATACCATACATTTATCCACAGTGTACAATCAGTTGTTCATGGTATCATCATAAAGCTGTACACTTATCACAATCAGCATTTGAACATACTTATTACTACAAGAAAAATTATTTTTTTTGTTTTTTGTTTTTTTTTTAGCAATAAGAAAAAATGATAAAAAGAAAAATAACATGTCATACAATACAATACACTACTAAGGACAGCAAATAACACCACTACCAAGAATCCCACATTACTCCCCTATATCCCCTTCTCATATACATTTAGCATTAGCGTATTGCCTTTGTTACATTTAATGGAGGTATATTACAATGTTACTGTTGACCATAGACTCCAGTTTGCTTTGATTATGTTTTTTCCTGAATACCATCCCTTTTTCAAATTTCTACATGGTTGACGTTCATTTGCTTTCCCACATGCAAAAACATTTTTATATTTGTATATTTAGTAACAGTCATTGGCCACTCCAGTTTTTGCCACGTTATACAGTCCCAGTATTTATCATCTGTCTTTACCTCTGGTGTCATACATTCTCCTATCCCACCTCTTTCAGCTTTACTCACAGACATCTTTGTTCAGTGTACTTACAATACCGTGCTACCATCACACAGTATTATCCTGTCTATTTCTGGATCTATGCAATCAATCCTAAACATTCTGTAGTCCTTCAGCATCAAATGGCTGATCTCTGCCCTCTTTCTATCTCCTGGTCGCCTGTGTTGTCAGCTTTTAACTCCCAAAGTTTGTTTATTAATGTCTGTTCATATTAGTGAGACCATACAGAATCTGTCCTTTTGTTTCTGGCTAACTTCACTCAACATAATGTCCTCAAGGTTCATCCACATTATTACATGATCCATGTCTTTGTTCTGTCTTACAGCTGCATAATATTCCATCATGTGTATATACCACAGTTTGTTTATCCACTCGTCCTTTGATGGACATTTGGGCTGTTTCCATCTCTTGGCAATTGTGAATAATGCTGCAATAAACATTGGTTTACAAATGTCTGTTTGTGTCTTAAGTTTCAGTTCCTCTGAGTATATACCCAGCAATGGAATAGCTGGGTCATATGGCAAATCTATATTTAGCTTCCTGAGGAACCTCCATACTGTCTTCCAGAGTGGTTGCACCATTCTACATTCCCACCAACAATGAATAAGTGTGCCTCTTTCTCCACATCCTCTCCAGCACTTGTCATTTTCTGTTTTTTGGATAATGGCCATTCTGGTAGGTGTGAGATGATATCTCATTGTGGTTTTGAGTTGCATTTCCTTAATAGCCAGTGAAGTTGAGCATTTTTTCATATGCTTTTGAGCCATTTGTATTTCCTCTTCAGAAAAATGTCTGTTCATGTCTTTTGCCCATTTTTTAATTGGATTGTTTGTCTTTCTGTTATTGAGATGCAGGATTCCTTTATGTATTCGGGATATTAAACCCTTATCTGATATGTGGTTTCCAAATATCATTTCCCATTGTGTAGGTTGCCTTTTTACTTTTCTGACAAAGTCCTTTGATGTACAAAAGTGTTTAATTTTGAGGAGATCCCATTTGTCTATTTGTTCTTTGGTTGCTCATGCCTTGGGTGTGAGGTCTAAGAAACCACCTCCTTTCACAAGATCCTTAAGATATTGCCCTACATTTTCTTCTAAGAGTTTTATGGTCTTGGTGCTAATGTTTAGGTCTTTGATCCACTTTGAGTTAATTTTGGTATAAGGTGTGAGATGGACATCCTCTTTCATTCTTTTGGAAATGGATATCCAGTTCTCCAAACACCATTTATTGAACAGGCTGCTCTTTCCCAGTTGCTTTGGCTTCACTGCCTTATCAAAGATCAGTTGTCCATAGATGTGAGGGTCTACTTCTGAACACTCAATTCGATTCCATTGATCAGTATATCTATCCTTATGCCAGTACCATGCTGTTTTGAGCACTGTAGCTTTGTAATATGCTTCAAAGTCAGGTAGTGTGAGACCTCCCACTTCACTCCTCCTTCTCAAGACATTTTTGGCTATTCCGGGCACCTTACCCTTCCAAATAAATTTAGTTATTGGTTTTTCTATTTCTGTAAAGTAAGTTGTTGGCATTTGAATTGGTATTGCATTGAATCTGTAAATCAGTTTAGGTAAAATTGCCATCTTAACTATATCTAGTCTTCCAATCCATGAACATGGTATGTTCTTCCATTTTTTCAGGTCTTGTTCAATTTCTTTTTGCAGTTTCTTATAGTTTTCTATGTAAAGGTCTTTTGTGTCCTTGGTTAAGTTTATTCCAAAATACTTGATTCTTTTGGTTGCTATTGTAAATGGGATTTTTTTCTTGATTTCCTCCTCTTGTTGCACATTACTTCTGTATAGGAACACTACAGATTTTTGCGTGTTGATCTTGTAGCCTGCTGCTTTGCTGTATTCATTGACTAGTTCTAGTAGCTTTGCTGTAGATTTTTCTGGATTTCCTACATATAGAATCATGTCATCTGCAAATAGTGAAAGCTTTACTTCTTCCTCTCCAATTTGGATGCCTTTTATTTCTTTTTCTTGCCTAATTGCTCTAGCTAGAACTTCCAGCACAATGTTGAATAGCAATGGTGATAGTGGGCATCCCTGTCTTGTTCCTGATCTTAGAGGAAAAGCTTTCAGTCTCTCCCCATTGAGTGTGATGTTAGCTGTGGGTTTTTCATATATTGCCTTTATCATATTGAAAAAGTTCCCTTCTATTCCTATCCTTTGAAGTGTTTTCATCAGGAAAGGATGTTGAATTTTGTCAAATGCCTTTTCTGCATCAATCAAGATGATCGTGTGGTTCTTCTGCTTTGATTTATTGATGTGGTGTATTACATTAATTGATTTTCTTGTGTTGAACCAGCCTTGCATACCTGGAATAAATCCCACCTGGTTGTGGTGCATAATTCTTTTAATGTGCTGCTGGATTCGATTTGCGAGTATTTTGTTGAGGATTTTTGCGTCTATATTCATTAAAGAAATTGGTCTATAATTTTCTTTTTTTGTAGTATCTTTGCCTGGTTTTGGTATTAGGGTGATGATGGCTTCATAGAAAGAGTTAGGTAGCTTTCCCTCTTCTTCAATTTTTTTGAAGAGATTGAGCAGGATTGGTACTAATTCGTTCTTGAATGCTTGGTAGAATTCACATGTGAAACCATCTGGTCCTGGGCTTTTCCTTTTTGGGAGCTTTTTGATGACTGACTCAATCTCTTTACTTGTGATTGGTTTGTTGAGGTCATCTATTTCTTCTTGAGTTAATGTTGGTTGTTTATGCTTTTCTAGGAAGTTGTCCATTTCATCTAAGTTGCCTAGTTTATTAGCATATAGTTGCTCATAGTATCTTCTCATTATCTCCTTAATTTCTGCAGGGTCGGTAGTTGTATTTCCTTTCCCATTTCTGATTGCATTTACTTGCATCTGCTCTCTCTTTTTTTTTGTTAGCCTAGCCAGTGGTCCATCGATTTTATTGATTTTCTCAAAGAACCAACTTCTGGTTTTGTTGATTCTCTCTATTGTTTTCCTGTTCTCAATTGCATTTATTTCTGCTCTAATCTTTGTTATTTCTTCCCTTCTGCTTGCTTTGGGGTTAGTTTGCTGTTCTTTCTCTAATTCCTCCAGGTGAGCAGTTAACTCTTCAACTTTTGCTCTCTCTTCTCTTTTAATATAGGCATTTAGGGCAATAAATTTCCCTCTCAGCACCGCCTTTGCTGCATCCCGTAAGTTTTGATAAGTTGTGTTTTCATTGTCATTTGCCTCGAGGTATTTACTAATTTCTCTCGTAATTTCTTCCTTTACCCACTGGTTTTCTAAGAGGGTGTTGTTTAGCCTCCATATGTTTGTGAATTTTATGACCTTCTGCCTTTTATTTATTTCCAACTTCATTCCATTGTGGTCTGAGAAAGTGTTTTGTATAATATCAATATTTTTAAATTTGTTGAGACTTGCTTTGTGACCCAACATGTGGTCTATCCTAGAGAATGTTCCATGAGCACTTGAGAAAAAAGTGTATCCTGCTGTTGTTGGATGTAGTGTTCTATAAATGTCTGTCAAGTCTAGTTCATTTATCATACAATTCAACATCTCTGTTTCTTTAGTGATCCTCTGTCTAGATGGTCTATCCATTGATGAGAGTGGTGTATTGAAGTCTCCAACTATTATTGTAGAGGTATCTATTTCTCCTTTCAGTGATCGCAGTGTTTGCCTCATGAATTTTGGGGCATTCTGGTTTGGTGCATAAATATTTATGACTGTTATGTTTTCTTGATGAATTGACCCTTTTATTAATATATAGTGTCCTTCTTTGTCTCTTTTAATTGTTTCGCTTTTGAAGTCTAACTTGTCTGATATTAATATAGCTACTCCCGCTTTTTTCTGGTTGTTGTTTGCATGAAATATCTTTTTCCAACCTTTCACTTTCAGTCTATGTTTGTCCTTGTGTCTAAAGTGAGTTTCTTGTAGACAGCATATAGATGGGTCCTGTTTTTTAATCCATTCTGCCAGTCTGTGTCTTTTTATTGGGGAGTTTAATCCATTTACATTTAGTGTTATTACTGTAAGGGCAGTACTTTCTACTACCATTTTGTTTTTTGGAATTTATATGTCATATCTTATTTTTTCCTCTCCTTTTACCTTTCCTGATAATCTTCATTTCTGCACTCTTCTCCAACTCTCTCTCTCCTGTCTTTTCCTATCAGCCTGTAGCACTCCCTTTAGTATTTCTTGTAGTGCCGGTCTCTTATTCACAAACTCTCTCAGTGTCTGTTTGTCTGAAGATGTTTTAATCTCTCCCTCATTTTTGAAGGAAAGTTTTGCTGGATATAGAATTCTTGGTTGGCAGTTTTTCTCTTTCAGTATCTTAAATATATCATGCCACTGTCTTCTTGCCTCCATGGTTTCTGCAGAGAAATCTGTACATAGTCTTATTGACTTTCCCTTGTATGTGATGGATTGCTTTTCTCTTGCTGCTTTCAGAATCCTCTCTTTGTCTTTGACATTGGACAATCTGACCAGTAAGTGTCTTGGAGTAGGTCTATTGGGATCTATTCCATTTGGGGTACGTTGTACTTCTTGAATCTCTAATTTTCTGTCTTTTATAAGAGTTGGGAAATTTTCAGTGAATATGCCTTCTATTACTCTTTCTGCCCCTTTTCCCCTCTCTTCTCCTTCTGGGATACCCATAACATGTATATTTGTGCATTTCATGTTGTCACTCAGCTCCCTAAGACCCTGCTCATATTTTTCCATTTTTTTCACCATCTGTTCTTTTGTGTGTATGAATTCGAATGACCTGTCTTCCAGTTCACTGATCCTTTCTTCTGCCTGTTCAAATCTACTGTTGTGTCCCTTCATTGTGTTTTTCATCTCCTCCATTGTGGCCTTCATTCCCATGAGTTCTGCCATTTGTTTTTTTAAGTTTATGAATTCTTCTTTATGGTCAGCCAGTGTCTTCTTTATATCCTTCAGCTCTTTTGCTATATCTTCCTTCATTTCATCAAATTTATTTAGCATTAGTTGCCTCCACTCCTGTGTCTCAGCTGAGCTATTAGTTTGTTCCTTTGGCTGGTCCATGTTTTCGTGTTTCCTGGTATGGCTTGTTATCTTAAGTTGTCTAGGCATCTGATTCTCTTGATTAGTTTATTTTGGAGCTTGTTTTCTGTCTTTTACCTAGTGGTTTTCTTGTTGGTTGGCTTTGTTTTCTTGCCTCTGTTATTCAGTTCAGCTTATTCTAGACCTCTAACTTGGGTTCTATTTAGTTGATCAGAATTTTTCCCCTCTTGTTTTTTCTGTTTCTTGCTCTGCCTCTATGTAACCTTTTTGTGAGTGGGTCTCCTCAGATATGGTCGACCCTAGTCAGATTTTCCCAGTCTAGTGAGGCCCAGGTCTCATTGGGAGGGTATGGAGTTTTCCTGAGAATGAGACCCTCCTATGAGGCCTTTAGAATTGGTGCTTTTCCTCTCCTGTCCAGCAGGTGGCGCTGGCCAGCCCGCAGCTCCCCCACCAGTGTAAGGAGGTGTGGAGCCTTTAGTTCTCCTGGTGACTCTGATCCTGTCGGGGGCGTGGCTGACTGAAGCAATGTTCGCTGCGATCTCAGCTTTTCCTCCAATTCCAAACTTGTGTCCAATGTGTGACTGGTTACTGGAGACCCCGAAAACACTGTTTCATGTAGTTCTTGGGTAATTGCCAGCTGCTCTAGGGGAGAGACGAAATTCTGTTCCTCACCACTCCGCCATCTTGCCCCGCCTCTGGCAATAGATTTTTACATTTTATACCCAAAGCATGAGCAACAAAATAAAAAATAGGAAAATGGGACTTCAACAAAATTAAAAACTTATTTGCATCAAAGGACATTAGCAAGAAAATGAAAAAAAACCTACAAAGTCAGAGAAAACAGTTTCAACTCATATATCTGATAAGGGTTTAATATCCAGAACACATAAAGAACTACAACTGAACAACAAAAAGACAAACAACCCAATTTTAAAAAGGGACAAGGATCTGAACAGACATTTCTCCAAAAATGGTATTCAAATAGCCAATAAGTATACGAAAAGATGCTCAACATCACTAGCCATCAAATAAATGCAAATCAAAACTACAATGAAATACCACTTCACACCCACTAGAAAGGATATTATTTTAAAAACTGAAAATAAGAATTGGTAAGGACATGGAGAATAGGAACCCTCATACATTGTTGCCGGGAATGTAAAATGGTGCATCCGCTGCGGTATATACCACAAAAGAACTCCAAGGTATTTACCCAAAAGAACTGAAAGCAGGAATTCAGGTGGATATTTGTACACAAATGTTCACCAGAGCATTAATCACATTAGCCAACAGGTGGAAGCAACCAAAGCGTCCATCCACAAATGAAAGGATATACAAAATGTGGTGTATCCATACAATGGACTATTATTTAGCCATAAAAAGAAGTGAAGTGTCAGTACAAATTACATGCATAAACCTTAAAAGACATCATGTTGAGTTAAATAAGCCAGACACAAAAAGACAAATATTGTCTGATTTCTCTTACATGAATTACTTAAAATAGGCAAATTCATAGAACCGGAAAGCAAAAGAATAGTTACCAGGGGTGGTGGGAGTTAAGAGTGGGGAGTTATTACTAAATGAATTATGAAATTTGGTTTAGGATAATGAGAATAGTGTAGAATAGATAATGATAACTGTTACACAATACTGTCAATGTACTTAATGTCCAAAAATTATCCACTTAAAATGGTTAAAATTATTTTTATGTTATGCATATTTTACCACAATTAAAAATAAATAAATAATGGTCCAATCACTTTCCAGTAAAGTTATTCATGCACTTATCCTTTGACCCTGTAATTCTACTCCTAGGAATTTACTCAAAATAAATGAAAATAAATTCCCACAAAAGACTTCTAAAATAATATTCATAACAGCTTTATTCATAATTGCTAAAAACTAAAAAAAAATAAGAAAACACCCACCAAACATTCATTAGCAAGAGAACGAATAAACGAATTGTGGTATAGTCACACAATGGAATTACCCTCCATACATTATATAGTATTTGCAATTTCGCAGTATCTATGAAAACTATAACTATACATATCCTTTAACCAGGCATTTCACACTCATGGATGCTAAATGGCACATGTACAAAGGTAGTCACTGCAACACTGTTTATGATAATAAAAGGTACTGATTAATTAAATTATGGCATATGCATGGTCTACTTGCAGTGATAAGAGAATATTTCCCTGTATTTCTATGGATATTTTTCCAAGATATATTATCAAGGTCAAGGAAAGGAGAAAAAGTGAAAAATAAATAAATTAATTTTTAAAATAATAAGCAAATTAACTTTTAGTGGTTAAAATTCCCTAGAATTACGATACTTACTTAAATTACTGGTGATAGCTCTCAAATATAAACCCCACTGTTTTCAAAATTACTAATCTTTTTGGGATTCAGGGAAACAAAACACTGTAACTTTTGTACACTCCCCTCCCTTTTGTTTGAAAATAAAAACAAAATGCTAAAAACAAGATCTTAGATCTGTAAATGCCTAGGTGTTTTTGAAACTTTGAAATTATTAAGCTATAGATTTAAATTTTAGAAATAAAATCTTTTGTATTCAGGGAAAAAAACAACTGAGAAGAGTAGGAAACATTCACTTCCTTCAAATAACTGATGATTGATTTTACCCAGGATCCAAGTGGCAATCATGTCACTGGGATAGAAGGAATTACACAAGATGCACGGGTGGAACACTAAATAGCATGCCTAAGGGAGACATGCCCTCTTTTCAAAGGAGAAAAGATGCTTATCCCTTCCACTCTGTCAGTCAACTCAACTAAATAATACTGCCATTTTAACCCAAACTTAACCCACCTTTGAAATGAATGAATAGTTCATTCTTTTCCAATTATGTTATATTAATGTTTCTGTAGGAAAATCTTGGAGCCTATCCTACTTGACCTTCTTGGAGTCATACAGGATAGAAATGATCCATGTAGTCACATTTTCAGTCCCCAATCCTCAAATGAGAACTTTGTTTAATTACAGGAGACATGTCATCCTTGAAAATGACTTCCACACAACAGTTCAGAACACTTCTGAACTACAGCATATTTTAATAAGTCAAAAATGCAAAGTATTCTCATATAATTATAACACAGCATAAAAAATAAATATCGAAGAAAGTGTGACCCCTACAGCAGCAGATACTTTTTAAAGTCCTAGTTCCAAGGTCTTGTCTGAACCAGAGCTCAGAAAGCAGCTGCCAAACAAAGTAGCAGACATGATGTCTTCAAAACGGTAACAGCTTCAAGGGTAAACTGACATTTGAAGGGAAAATTTATAATAAACGAAACCTCCAAAAGGGGTTAGTATTAAATTTCAAACTTCACTTCCTTTCTGGCTAACATACTCTGAAAAGGAAGCAGAAACTAGAGCCCTGTCAGCAGAGGGATCACCAACAGCCCTGCCAGCTCTGGGAGGTACAACATGGTTGCAAATTTGGTGTTTCTCTGAGATGTGGGAAGACATTTATTTAGACCTGAAATTTCCCATAGGATCTATTTATTTCCTTTGGCCACCTATCTGTTGAGATATTGATGTGTTTATTCCTATTGAATGTGTTTATTTGAATAAATGGTATATAGCTTTTAAGCTCTTGTAATATATGACATTCCCAGACTACAGCCTTCTATAATTTTATTTTACAATGAGTAAATATTTTAACATTTTGTGTATTTAGTTCTGCAAACCCTTTCCTTTGTGTTACCTTCTACTTTTAAGGAGAAAGTTATGTTTACTTCACAGGCACATGTCCAAAAAAATGTTTCAAGAAAGTTCTGAGCCAGTGAATCTTACAACCATTTTCATTTTTCTCCACAATGTCCCTATAATTTCAAAAGTTTCTCTATCATCTACCTGGGATTTATTTTGATGAATATGCTATGATATACTATAGACCAAACCATTTTTCCCAAATCGTTTTCCAATTATCTCAATGCCAATCATCTTTTCTCTCCTCGGACAAGCCAGGCTTATTTCTAGACTCTCCATCTTGGTCCAGTGATTCACGTCTCTATTCCTGGGCTAGCAGCACCCTTTACTGTTCCATAATGCGCAAGTGTCTCTCCAAGAAAAACTTTATCATCTTTCATAACTCGTTTCCTATTTGTAATACACTGACTCATATGTTCCAAGGGTGCTGGGGAATTAGAAAGATTAGCACAACATGTGGCACCTAGTGGCTGACCTACAAATAATAGTAAACAGTTTAATTATTCTAGTATCTGAAAGGAACGTACAAGTAACATGCTAAAAAATCACTTCAAGGGTTATTTGGTATGCCGAGCCCTCTACCTTGGGGCTTGCCCTTGTGAAACCTGTTACTGCAAACAAGAAGCTAAACCTGCTTATAATTATGCCTAAGAGTCTCCCACTGAGTACCTCTTTGTTGCTCAGATGTGGCCCTCTCTCTCTAGCTGAGCCAACTTGGCAGGTGAACTCACTGCCCTCCCCACTACGGGGGACCTGACTCCCAGGGATGGAAATCTCCCTGGCAACACAGGATATAACTCCTGAGGATGAATCTGGACCTGACATTGTGGGACTGAGAACATGTTCTTGACCAAAAGGGGGAAGCGAAATGAAAAAAAAATAAAGTTTCAGTGGCTGAAAGATTTCAAATGGAGTTAAGAAGTCACCCTGGAAGTTATTCTTATGCACTATATAGATATCCCTTTTTAGGTTTTAATGTATTAGAATAGCTAGAAGGAAATACCTGAAACTGTCGAACTGCAATCCAGTAGCCTTGATTCTTGAAAATGATTGTATAACTGTAGCTTACACAGTGTGATGGTGTGATTGTGAAAACCTTGTGGCGCACACTCCCTTTATCCAGTGTATGGATGGATAAGTAGAAAAATGGTGACAAAAACGAAATGGAAAATAGGGTGGAATAGGAGGATGGAATGATTTGAGTGTTCTCTTTTATGTTTTATTCTTATTTTTTATGTTTTGTTCTTATTTTTACTCCTTTTGGTGTAAGGAAAATGTTCAAAAATTAATTGCGGTGATGAATACACAACTATATGAGATAGTATTATGAACAGCTGATTGTATACCACGGATGATGTATGGTACGTAAATATATCTCAATAAAACTGAATTAAAAAAACTTCAAGAACATTAAGTTTAACCAGTTAAAATACATTATTTTGATTAAAATAATCTTCTATTATAAACTTCTCTGGCACTTTTTCCATTTTTAAGTAAAACCACCATGTTCAATCTATAACAACATACTTAGCACTAATCATTTAGTGAATATCTTACTTTAATTTAATCCCTAGATCAGTATTTTCTACAGATATGGGTGTGGTTTAGAAAACAGCTCTGGGTGAGGTGACTAAAGATAAGCCAACCCATCTGGTTAATGGAAAAATCCTATCCTGTTTATATTTCCAAAATCTGTGTGGTAACATTGGCACAGACAAGAACTCGGCTTTGGTCTTCATTAAAATACAGGAGCCTCTCAATGCCAACTGATGAACAAAGATGCTGCATGCATATCTAGAGCTGCCTCTGGAACCACATGCCCTGGGTTCTGGTCTCAGCTCTGCCACTACTAGCTGTGTAACCTTGGGAACATTTCTTCATCACTCTATGCCTTGGTTTCTTCATCTGTAAAACAGGCACAATATCGACATCTACTTGCTGGTTTTAAGACTGAATGGGCAGGGATTGATTTAGGTGATGAATGTACAACTATGTAATGGTACTGTGAACAATCGAATGTACGATTTGTTTTGTATGACTGCGTGGTATGTGAATATATCTCAATAAAATGAAGATTAAAAAAAAAAAGACTGAATGAGGTAATTTACACCCAGTGTTTAGCACAGTTACTGGCACAGAGTAAGCAAGCAGTAAATGGTAGTTATTTTCATTGGCAGCAGCAGAGTCATCTCTAAAGACAGACTGAATCTCTAAAAAAAGGACACTGGAAGAACATTCTATGATGGGCACTGAATGTCGTCTGGGTATGTGCAGAGCTATGTATACACATAACACCACATATGAAAGCTCATATTACAGACTTACCACTGTTCTGTATCGTCAATTTATAACTAGTAGACTGTATGCTTAAAGCATGGAGCTTTTACAGTGCCTTATCTTCTGACATTCCCAACACAACACAATGCTTTGAACATATGAGCTCTTTAAATAAGGCTTATTAAGTTAACAAAATAGAAAAAAGAGCGGTGAGACAGAAACATAGAAGAACACATTTTTACCAACACAAGGAACTTTAGAAGTCACCTAGTGATCTTAAAGATGATCAAATCAAGTCCTGGAGAGAAGAAATGACTTTACCAAAGTCTCACATGCTGACAATCACCAACCAAGCTGCATCTGGCTCCTCCCTGTACCAAGCAGAACACCACACACCTCAAGCTGCGCATTTTACAGCCAACCTCACATTGAACAAATTAAGCAAGAACGTATAGGACTTGTACATTGAAAACTACAAAACACTGCTAAAAGAAAGCAAAGAATACCTAAATAGACGGAAGGATATTCCATGATTATGGGTTGGAAGACTAAATATTGTCAAGATGTCACTTCTACCCAAAGTAATTTACAGATTCAACACAATCCCAAACAAAATTCCAACAACCTTCTTTGTAGAAATGGAAAAGCCAAATCATCAAGTTTATACAGGTAAGGGTCCCCAAATAGCTAAAGCCATCTTGAAAAAGAATGAAATTGGACTCACACTTCTCAATCTTAACACTTATTACAAGGGCACAGTAATCAAAACAGCATGTTACTGGCCCAAGGACAGACATATAAATCAGTGGAATCTAATTGAGAGTTCAAAAACAAACCCTCACATTTATGGTCAAATGATTATTTTCAAGAAGACAAAGACCACTTGATTGGGAAAGAACAGTCTCTTCAACAAATGGTGCTGGGAAAACTGCATCTCCATTTGCAAAAGAGTGAAGGTAGATCCCTATACCTCACACCATATACAGAAATCAATTCAAAATGGATGAAAGACCTAATATACGAGCCAGAGCCAGAACTATAAAATTCCTAGAAGAAAATGTAGGGAAACATTTTCAGGGCCTTGTGTTAGGCAGTGGTTTCTTAGACTTTACATCAAAAGCACAGGCAAGAAAAGAAAAATAGATAAACGGGACCTCAGGAAAAGTAAACTTTTGTGCCTAAAAGGACTTTATCATGAAAATAAAATGACAACTTACAAAACGGGAGAAAATGTTTGGAAACCACATATCCAATGGTTTAATACCCAAAATATATAAAGAAATCCTTCAACTCAACAACAAAAAGATAAATAATCCAATTTTAAAATGTGTAAAAGACTTGGATAGACATTTCTCCAAAGATGATATACAAATGGCCAAAAAGCACATGAAACAATGATCAACATCATTAGCCATTAGGGAAATGCAAATCAAAACCACAATGAGATACTAGAGCAGCTACTATTTTTAAAAATGGAAAATCACAAGCATTGGAGATGATGTAGGAAAACAGGAACACTCATTCATTGCTGGTGGGAATGTAAAATGGTGCAGCCACTGTGGAAGATAGTTTGGCAGTTTCTCAGAAGTCGAGTATAGAATTACCATATGATCTGGCAATCCCACTACTAGATATATACCCAAAATAATTGAAAGCAGGGACTCAAAGAGATATGTTCACACTGACATTCACTGAGGCATTATTCACAATTGCAAAAAGATGAAAGCAACCCAAGAGTCCATCAATCGGTGAATGGATAAATGAATGTGGAATATCACACAGTGGAATACTATTCAGCCCTAAAAAGGAATGAAGTTCTGTACACCTGACAGCATGGATGACCTTGAAGACATCATGTCGAGTGAAATAACCAGACACAAAAAGACAAACACTGTAAGATCTCACTTATATGAAGTAATTAGAATAAGCAAACTCAGATCAGAGTCTAGAATACAGGCTACCAGGGGGACAAAGTGGGATAGGGAATAGGGAGTTAAGGCGTATAATGTACAGAGCTTCTATTGTGGACAATGGAAAAGTTTTGGTAATGGCTGGTTGTGATGGTTAGCACGACACTGTGAATGTGATTAGTAGCACTGAATTATATATTTGAACAGTGTTAGAAGGGGATATTTTAGGTTGTATCTATGTTACTAGAGTAAAAATTTTAGAAAAAATTCCATGGACCTACACAACAGAAAAAGTGAACCCTACATCAGATTATGGACAATAGTTAACAGTACAATTATAAAAATATACTTTGATCAATTGTAATAAATGTACTGCACCAAAGCAAGGTGTTAATAACAGGGTGCTATATGAGAACCCTGTATTTTATGCATGATTTTTCTGTAAACCCACTTCTCTAATAAGAATAATAATGATTAAAAAATAAACACATGAAACTTCAAAGCCAAAATCCCAAAACCATGAAACTGAAACCAAAACTCTGATTGGAAAGCACTTAGAAAAGGTGATGTTACCAGAGGACAAATTCCAAAAATCAGCATTGTGGGGGTTGGGGGGGTGGGGACAAAAAATGGGGAGCCAATGAGCCAGAACCCCATAAGACGGTAGCTGTCTTAGGCAAGTAGTGATCCTGGCTCCCAGTATAAGTGAATACAAACCCTTTAAGGAAGAAACATCCTCAATTTTGGTCCCCAAGTTTTTCCACAGATTAATATCAACCAAATATGAGCTCCAAGTCAAAAATTCAACAAACTCAGAAACAACCTCATGAGTGAGTCATCAGAAAGAACATTCTTAGGTTTACACCCTTAAAGACTTCAGGTAGTAGAATTACAGACCAGAGAAAAACAATGTATGAAATGTTTAAAAATAAATTAGCCATACATCACAAGCCACAGAGACTATCAAAAATGAGAAAGCAGAGTTGATAAAGAATCCAAATAGAACTTTCAGAAACGAAATAATACATTGAAACTAAAAAAAAAAAAAAAAAAACATGAATTAATAACAGCTTAGACACAGATAAAGAGAAAATTAGTGAATTAACAGATAGATTTGAAAATATTACCCAGAAACCAACACAGAGACACAAGGAGATGGAAAATATGAAAGGAGATACGAAGGAAAGAATAAGAAGTTGTACGATCCATTCACTTGGAGTTATACTTAGAGATACTAAAGGAAAGAGTCAATATTCAAAGTGAGAATGGCTGATGATTTTTCCAGAAATGAAAGACAGAAATCCACAAATACTAAGCAAAATAAAGAGAAATCCATACCTTATGCATATTATAATGAATCTGCAGAATAGCAAAGACAAAAATAAATGGTGAAATCAACCAGAGGAAAAAAGACAGATAAGCTAACAAAAGAATAATTATGAGACTATTGCAAACTTGTCAACAGAAACAACAAAAGCTAGAAGGCAGTAGAATGTCTTTAAAACGCTGACAGGAAATAACTGTCTATCTGGATTTCTATATCCAGCAGAACTACTTTTTAGACATCAATGTGAAATGAAGTTCTTTTATATGAACAAAAACAGAGGGAGCACCTGCAATGCTATGGTAAAGGAATGTCTAAAGAAGTACCTTAAGAAAAAGAAAAAATGAACTCAGGAGAAAAATCTGATACACAATAAGGATGGTGAATAGAGGAATTGCTAAATGGGAAGGTACATTTAAAAGGGTTGCTTTTTTTTTTTTGTAGAAAATAGTGATGATGTCTAATTCATGAGTTTAAAAAAAAAAAAGGACAGGACTAAAATACTGAACAACAGTAGCATGCAATTTGACAGTTGATTAATTGGAGTTAAAGTATTTTACTGTCCGTGTTTTGTCTGGGGAGGGGGGGATGTTCTGGTTTGGATGTATTATGTACCCCAAAACGCCATGTTCTTTGATGCAGTCTTGTGGGGCCAGAAGTATTAGTGTTGACTAGGTTGGAATCCTTTGATTCAGTGTTTCCATTGAGATGTGACCCACTCAACTGTAGGTGATGACTCTGATTAGACTAATTTACATGGAGGTGTGGCCCTGCCCATTCAGCATAGGTCTTGATCAGTTAACTGGAGCCCTATAAAGCTCAGACAGAAGGAGCTTGCTGCTGCAGCTGAGACAGACATTTTGAAGACGGCCATTGAAAGTAGACTTTTGCTAGTCCAGAGTTCACCTGGGAGAAACTAAGAGAACACCCCCAGATGCCTAGAGAGAAATGTCCTGGGAGAAAGCTATTTTGAAACCAGAACTCCAGAGCAGATACCAGCCACATGCCTTCCAGCTAACAGAGGTTTTCCAGACGCCATCGGCCATCATTTAGTGAAGGTACCCTGTGTTGATGCCTTACCTTGGACACCTTACGGCCTTAAGACTGTAACTTTGTAACCAAATAAACCCCCTTTTATAAAACCCAATCCATTTCTGGTGTTTTGCGAAACGGCAGCATTAGCAAACCAGAATGGGGGTGAGGTAATAAGATATTAACTTTGGCTTAGTTAAATACGCATGGTAAAAATTCAAGGAGAACCACAAAAGAATATAAGTACAGCCATCCCTTCCACATCACCGGGGTTAGGAGCGCAGAACCCCCGCGATCTGGAAAATCCACATAAAATTTTTTGGCCCTGCCTTCATACCAGAAAAGAAGTCTGAATCTTTTTTTTTCTTTCATGGGGCTGTGCCAGGCTGAATATATTGTGTCCCCCAAACACCATTATCTTTGATGTAATCTTGTGTGGGCAGATGTTATCAGTGTTGATTAGATTGTAATTCTTTGAGTGTTTCTTTGGAATGCACCCCACCCAGCTGTGAGTGATGACTCTGATTGGATGATTTCCATGGAGGTGTTGCTCCACCCATTCGGGGTGGGTCTAAGTTGATCAGTGGAGCCATATAAATGAGCTGACATAACAGAAGGAACTCAGTGCAGCTGAGAGTGAACTTTTGAAGAGGAGCTACAGTCAAAAGGGACACTTTGAAGAAAGCACAGGAGCTGCAGATGAGAGACAGTTTGAAGATGGCCATTGAAAGCAGACTCTTGCTCCAGAGAAGCTAAGAGAGGACAAACACCCCAAGTGCAACTAAGAGTGACATTTTTGAGGAACTGCAGCCTAGAGAGGAACATTGTGGGAGAAAGCCATTTTGAAACCAGAACTTTGGAGCAGATGCCAGCCACATGCCTTCCCAGCTAACAGAGGTTTTCTGGACACCATTGGCCATCCTTCACTGAAGGTACCCAATTGCTGATGTGTTACCTTGGACACTTTATGGCCTTAAGACTGTAACTGTGTAACCAAATAAACCCCCTTTTATAAAAGGCAATCCATCTCTGGTGTTTTGCATTCTGGCAGCATTAGCAAACTAGAACAGGGGTATTTACAGCTACTGTAAAATTTCCATTAGGTCATAGGCTATATGTAGGTCAATGTTAAGTAAAAATACTGTACATTTTATGCATTTCTGAGTTTTTAAACTTTTTCTATGTAGACTGCTGGACTTCGTGTGTCATCTGTGTCTTCTGCAAAACTCCCCCAAATTCCCTTTGCTGACCTGTGATATACTGAAACCATGATGGCAAAAGTCACAGTGTGGAAGGGATAACTGTAGAGTATATAATTTCCAAACCAAGAGACAGCTGAAAATAAAGAAAAACCAACAAAACAACTCAGTTGTTTATAAACACAGCATGGGTTAAAAAAAAGAAAAAAGAAAACAAAATGTAAGGTAATAGAGAAAGCACAAATTTATCCGAATCACAGCAAATATAAATGAACAAAATTATGCTAGTTAAAAGAGAGAAATTACATGCAGTTTATAAGAGATACACACTATAGTAGGCTGAATAACGGCCCCCCAAAATATCAGTTCCTAACCCCGGAGCCTGCAGAAATTATCTTACATGGCAAAGACTTTGCGGGTGTGACTAAGTTAAGACTCTCGAGATGGTGAGAGTGTCCTGGATTCTCCAGGAGGACCCTAAATGCAATCACTAGCGTCCTTTAAAAAGGGAGGCAGAGAGAGATTTGACTACTCAGGTAGATGAGAACACAGTAGGACCAAGGAGGCAGGGACTGGCGTGATGCTGCCACAGGCTGCGGAAGGCCAGCTGCATACACAGCCTCTGCAGGGAACACAGTGCTGCCAACACCTTGATTTTGGCCCAGTGATACTGACTGCAGACTTCTCATCCGCAGAACTGAGGGAATAAATATCTGCTGTTTTAAGCCAAGTCTGTGGTAATTTGCTAAAGCAGCAACAGAAAACACCCATAAACATAAGAACACAAAAAATCTGAAAGTAAATGGATGAAAATACATATACCAACCAAGCAAAAGTTGTAGTGACTATATGAATACAGACAAAAAAGACCAAGGAAAATAAAAGTATTTATTCAGCACAGAAAAAATCATTAAATAATGATAAAAGTTCAAATCAAAGGAAGATGAAAATTCTAAACTTATACATGCCTAATAAAATAGCATCCACATACACGAAGCAAAAATTGCTTGAACTCCAAGAAAAATAAACAAATCTACCATCACAATGGGAGATTAACACACTGCTCAATTACTGATAGGCCAAACAGTCAAAAAATTTAGTAAACTGCAGAAAATAAGAACAATGCAAACAACCATTTAGACTGTTAGATGTACATGGAACCTTGTGCCTCTAATACGTATTTTTCTCTAGCATAAGAACATTCATAAACATTCACCTCAAATCTCCAAGAAAGTAAATCTCAACAAATTTCAGAGAATCAGCAGCATACAAACCACTGTGCTGGTCACAATCCAAATAAAACCTAAGTCCATAATAGGAAACTTTAGAAAGCATATAATTGGAAATTTAAACACACACTTCTAAATAATTTATGGGTGAAAGAAAAAATCGTAAAGAAAATATAAACATACTTGAATAATGAAAATACTACACATGAAAACCACTGGCTTCGCTAAAGAGATACCTCTAGAGAAATGGAAAGCCTTAAACACATATTTAAAAAGATTGTAATAGTGACCGATATCTAAAAAGTTAGAAAAAGAACAAACTAAAATCCAAATCCGGCATTGTGCGATGGAGAACATCTTCTTGACCAAAAGGGGGAAATGAAAGGAAGTGAAATGGGCTTCAGTGGCAGACAGATTCCAAAGGGAGCCGAGAGGTCACTCTGGTGGGCACTCTTACACACAATATAGACAACCCTTCTTAGGTTCTAGTGAATTGGGGTAGCTAGTGGTAGATACCTGAAACTATCAAACTACAACCCAGAACCCATGAATCTTGAAGACGATTGTATAAAAATGTAGCTTATGAGGGGTGACAATGGGATTGGGAAAGCCATAAGGACCACACTCCCCTTTGTCTAGTTTATGGTTGTATGAGTAGAAAAATGGGGGAAGGAAACAAACAAACAGACAAAGGCACCCAGTGTTCTTTTTTATTTCAATTGCTCTTTTTCACTTTAATTATTATTCTTGTTATTTTTGTGTGTGTGGTAATGAAGGTGTCAGGGATTGATTTAGGTGATGAATGTACAACTATGTAATGGTACTGTGAACAATCAAATGTACGATTTGTTTTGTATGACTGCGTGGTATGTCAATATATCTCAATAAAATGAATATAAAAAAAAAGATTATAATAGTGACCAATATCTAAAAAGTTAGAAAAAGAACAAACTAAAATCCAAATCACTTAGCAATCCTCATTATCCTAGGTGCTTTATATATATAATTTCTAATTCTTAAAACAATTCTGAAGGTTAGACTATAACTGTTTCCCACAGTTAGAAGTGTTCTGATTGCCTGAGTTTAAAAGCACAACCTTGCCACATGCCCTTTCAGGGAATAAAAAGAATATTTCACATAAAATGTAACTCATTTTATTCTTCCAAGTGTCATGTAGCCTCAAGAATAAAGACAATGTCATGGCTTTTTTTCATAACATAGCAAAAATCTGGGGTCAACAGCCTCCAAAGTTGAACATAAAGTACAAAATACTCATTTCATGAAAAAAAAGTCCTGGCAAAATTCCATAGTTGCACACTATTTCCATGAGGTTTCTATTTCATCCTAGTGCATTATGAAACAATCAAAATGGGAATTATTTACCAAAAAAAATTAAAATGTACTTTAAAAAAGAACTGATAGCTTGATTTTCACATTATCATAGGATAAAAACAGCTGTTAAGTGAATGATAAAACATCCCAACGCCCTAAACAGCTCTGACGGAGACCTCCTCCTCTTCATGTCCCTACAGAGAAACCCTCCCAAGAGCTCCTGTGCCCTGTCCTCACCAGATTCCTGTCTGCTGGACTTGACAGACCACCAGCTCTGGAAGTGGAGGGTCTCTGCTCTTGTCATCTTTGATTCCCCGATGCCCAGGACAGTGCCTGGAACAATGAAGGTCTTCTAAAAAGTTCAGTGAATTGATAAGTCTCTTAAATGCCACTATTTTCACTTAGAAACTGGAACAAAGAAAATTCATGCCCTCATCACCTGACTAAAAGCTGAAAAAGAGATGTATCCTGAAAACATGCCCTGCTTTCCAAAACAAACAAATACTAGAACACCCGCCACAGAAACTAAGAGCGCATTCCATATTCCAGAGACCCCAGGTCCGTGACCCTGCAGGGTGCGTGTGCTGTCCAAGCACGCTGTGCTTCAGCCACAGAGATGATGCGTATTTGGACGATAGGGTCATCCAGCTCTCTCCGAGATACTCGGATTAACATCACATTCCTCCCTTCAGTAGACAGCCCTAAAGGGAGTGCCCTCCATGAGACTCAAGTTCCATTCCTAACCCTCCCTCCCTGCCTGAAGCATTACACAACAATAACATGATTAATGGTAACATCTGGGAACAGGCTGGCCTGTGAACTAAGCTCTTCCTAAATTATGTAAAGCAGTATGGCTTAACTACAAAGTTCCCAAGAACCTGCAAACGCGTGCAGCTGTGCCAGACAAAAACACCTCTGCACATAGCTTTGATTCATTAAGAAAAAAGAAGGGGGAAAGGGTACCTAATAAACAGGGTTGACACTGGGATGAGATCAGAGGGCTATGCCTTGCTAATGCCTTTTCTGAGCCTTTCTCTATTCATATAGCTTCTCCCTCCTCTACACTGTGTCCTTAACACCAGAAAAGGAGGAAAGGAAAGCATGTGAACACTGACAGACACCTATGTACATGAGCTTTCACCAGTTACCTCACTTTGGCTCCCAACTGCTCTTCCAGAGACATGATTATTATTATTACTCGTATTTCTACAGATGAGAAAAATGAATTCGGAGAATTTCACCAACTTGATCCCAGGTCACGTACTCTGAGTAGCAAAATTGGGATTTGTACTTTTTACAGCTTTATTGAAATACATCCACATACCATAAAATTCATCCATTTAAAGTGTAAAGTTCATTGGTTTTTAGTATATTCACAGAAGTGTTCAGCCATCATCACAATTTAAGTTTAGAGCGCTTGAACATCCAAAGAGAAACCTGTCCATATTAGTAGTCATTTCCTGTTCCTCCTTCCCCTCCCACCCTGCCCCAGGTCCAGGTAACCACTTTGTCTCTACGGATTTGCTTATCTGAACATTTCACATAAATGAAATCATACAATATGTGATCTTTTGTGACCGGCTTCTTTCATTTAGCATAACTTTTTTGAGGTTCATCCATGTTGTAGCATGTATCAGTACTTCATCCTTTTTTATTGCCAAATAACATTCCATTGTGTGGCTATACCACATTTCGTTTATCCATTCGTCAGTTGGTATACACATCTGGACTGTTACCACTTTTTAGTTACTAAGAACAATGTTTAATATGAACATTCATATACAAGTTTTGGGGTGGGTATATGTTTTCATTTGGCATTTGCATTTTCAAAGTATCTTCACAACATTCTCTCATTTGCATCTTATAACCGCTTCATTTATGACTGAGAAAACTGAGGCTCAGAGAGGTTAAGTGCCTTTATCACCCACTAGCTGGGTAATCCTCAGTGAACCAATACAAAGCCACGACACCACACTGCCTACAATGATGGCTGAGTCTCCTCCAAACAAAATCCCAACCAATAGTGTACAGAGATGAGGAAAAGCAGTTTTTAGGCAAGGAGCTCCCTCAATCGTGTTAAGTCAGTCAACGCAGAAGGCAAATTTAAATTAAGCATTTGACAATAAGAAAAGGGGAGAGTGAAGTGTTTAGGAAGGTGTTCCAGTTTGCTAAAGCTGCCGAAACGCAATATAGCTGAAATGGATTGGCTTTTACAATGGGGTTTATTAGTTCACAAATATACAGTTCTAAGGCCATAAAAGCGTCCAAACTAAGGCAACAACAAGAGGATACCTTCACTGAAGAATGGCTGATGGCATGTGGAATACCTCTGTCAGCTGGGAAGGCACCTGTGCTCCCGGGTTCCATTGCTTTCAGCTTCTGATTCCAGTGGCTTTCTCCTAAGTGTCTGTGGGTTGTCACTTAGCTTCTCCAGGGCAAATTCTGGGCTTCGTCTCTTAGCTTAGCATCTCCAAACATTTTTCTGTCTGCATCTCCAAGCATCTGTGTCGGTTCTGAGCTAGCTCGCTTGCTCACTTGCTCTCTCTCTCTCTCATGGGGTACATAACAGATTCAAACGAGCACAGAAGGGATATTCTACAGGTAGCTCCCAATAAAGAGACCCCCTTCCTTCCCATGAAAACAGCCAAAGCTGCTATTCCAGGATGCAGCAGCAGACACCTAGTGCAGCACTGTCCTAGCACATTCTAGATATCATGCCTATGGGTCTGTCCCCCGACATTAACACCACACACCAGGCTCTGGACCCCCAAGTCCTAGACACAGAACTTACTTGTTCGGATATGTATGACAGTATTTGGGGTAGGGGAATGTATATTGCTCTGTTTAGTTGTATAAACTTCCTCTCCCAACCTCCTGTAACAATTCCTAGGCTTATAATATTTCTGGTAATAAAGGTAAGAAAAAATGGTTACTAATTATATTTGTAATATATAGCTGCCATTTACTGACAGTTTATTAAGTCCTTTTTATGCATTTAATTCATTTAATCCTCCCAGTATCTCTGCAACATGGGCAATAGTCTGACCTCAGGGTTACAAGTAAACCCTTCCCTATGTGAGGAAAACAATCAGCTAGCGGGAGTATAAATTGACGTAACTTCTTAAGAGGGTAATTTGGAAACAGCTATGGAAACTAAAAGTGCACAAATCCTTTCATCCAGTTATTTCACTTCTAAGGAAGTATCTATAGATAGAATTCGTTAAGTGCCCAAAGATGGAGATGTAAGAATATTAATTGTAGCAATGATATAACAGTGAAAACCTGTAAGCACCCATCCATACAGCAGTGATTACAGAAATTATAAGACATCCATAAAATGGAAAACTTTGACCTGTTTTAAAAAAATGAAATAGACTCCCATGTGCAGATACTGAGCATTCTGCAAGATATACTGGGGGGACAAGATGAATATCATTATGTATAATAATTTATTTTTTTAAAAAGAGGTACATGCATATACCACCATTTACTGGCTGTGTGTCTTTGGACAAGTTACTTAACCCGTCTCAGTTTCCCTATGAGTAAAATGGGGATAGTAACAATACTTCCCACATAGTGCTCAATAAAAATGATGTGCTATTACTATAATTTAATGATTATATAACTATGGTACTAAAAATAACAATCATTTTTGTTGTTGTTATCAGATGGGATCCACCACCCCCCCCCCCAAAAAAAAAATCCATTTAACACCTATACTACCCAGTATCAGGCATTAGACAGGAATGGAGAAATGGGTAAACACCATTTGCCCTGATCTCTCCTTGGCTTCCCCTGCTTCCTCACTTAGCTCACAGCCCACAAGGGCTTTCTACTCCACACTCCTAACCCCCATAGCCTGTCCCCTTCAGAACTTGCAACCAATGGGCAACATGCTGTTTGCTTTGGAAGTTTCCGGCTGAAAAGAAAACAGACACCCAACAGACCACGAAGAGTGAGATCAATTTCCATGGCCCAAACTCTTTTCCCTAGATGCACACAGAGCTCCCCGCTCTGCCACTTCATTCAGATCTCTGATCAAAATTTCCCCTCCTCAAAGAGGCCGACCCCAAATACTCCACCTAAGAGAACTTGGCTGCCATCACTCTCTCTTCCCTGACCTGCCTCAACTGTCTTATCAACGGTTAGTACCAACATTATATCTTTTTTCTTTTTTTCCCACTCTCTTGCTCTCTTTCTAGAATGTAAGTTCCCCAGAGAGGGGGAAATAATGTGTCTTCATTCCCTGCTCGGTCCATAGCACCTAGAACCGTACCAGTATATAAGTGCTTGAAAAATATAAATTAATAAATGAGACTGATATGAAACTTTTAAAAACTACAGAGTAGAAAGATACGCTTGCAAATTAATATTTTTTAATTGCTGTGGTCATTTTACCCTGGCAGAGTAGGTTCTCAAGACATCTGGGCAGTTAAAGATAACTGTATACAGACTCTAGTCTATATTTTAAAATGTCATTTCTTCCTATGTAGAATAAATTCATAGAAAGCCTTGACAAAACAGCTCTCAATACTTTCAAGCTAACAGATATCTGAAACAATGTTACCCAACTTTAGTCATAAGGACAGTTTTTAAAAGATACTTCTGAAATAAAGCTCAAAGAGCTAACTGAATTAACCTCACTTTTTTCATTCCTTCCCAGGCATGTTTCCTGCGTGTAAAAGGTCAGAACAAGCATTAACTATTAAACAGTCTTGTTCTAGTTTAAAATTATGCTATGTTCAGATTTCTATCTTAAGGGGCCAAGTGAGAGCTAGTAGACGCTGAGCAAATACTAAAGAGATATTAGAATATTTAAGCAGTTAATAACCAAATCTTAGATTTGGCTTTTAAAACTTTAAAATAAAAGGAATCCAAAAAAAGAAAAAAAGACATCCTTCTACTTCTCAAAATAACCCCCCAAAGCATGGCAAAAAATAAAAAAAAAACAATATATAGGAGTCACAAAAAAGTGTTTTCTGCCACAGTGGCCTATCACTTTTGATTCTCAAGAAGGCTAAGAATTCAGTTTGTGTAAAAAAACAAAGAAAATGTTGCGTTCACCATCAGCAATACAGGAAATAATTTTAAAGTCCAGTTGCTAATATAACCAAAGATTAAAATAATAATAACAATAATAAAAGAGCAAGCAAGCACTGTACAAAATGTCCATGCTGAGCCTGAATGAGTTAGGATAGGGTAATCATAGGAAGTAGAACATGAAATTTAACAAAGGCAAAATCTCAGATTAAAACAAAATTCACTAGTTTTTTTGGGTTTTTTTTTAACTTCATGTTTGTCATAGACTCTGCTTATCAGACCCTGTATCCATAAATCCCATATAGGGAATAAACCATACACTAAGGTACAAACAGCTCTACCACCAAATTACTCTACAGATTCAAAACTTGTGCCTCTAGCAAGCAGTAAATGTTGCATTTTCAGGTTATAGAAATGATATCCTAAGAAAATATTAAAAGTATGATACCCCAAGCAAATAAACTGGACAATGAAGGCTAATATGCCTTGGAGAAATCCAAACTGAAAGACAAATATATTTTGAGGTTGATTATTCACATTAAAATGCTTTTCACTTTACGAAAACAATTAATGATGAGGATCCTATAAAAACTCTTCTATCTGCGTTTTTAATCATTTAACCATACAAATCTGGTTTTATATTCAGCTTTTCAAGGAAACATTTATTACACAAACTATAATACAAACTCAGTACCTAACTCAATGTGATGGTTAGGTTCATGTGTCAACTCGGCCAGGTTCATGTGTCAACTCAGTTAGGCAAGCACTGGCCTAACCATTACTGAAAGGGCACTTGTGGCTGGTTAATAAACCAGAAGGCTGGCTTATCAAATCATCAGTCAACTGATTGCATCTGAAGCTGATCACATCAAGGAAGGGTGTATCTTCCACAATGAGAGAATTCAATCAGCTGAATATAATTCAATCAGTTAAAGACTTCTAACGGAGAAAAGAGAGAACTTTCTTCTTCAGCCAGCCAGCCTCTCCTGGGGAGTTCACTGAAGACCTTCATCAGAGTTGCCAGCTCACTGCCTGCCCTATGGAATTCGGACTAGTGCATCCTGCCCTACGGAATTTGGACTCATGCATCCCCACAGTTGCATGACACACTTTTATAAAATTTCATATTTACACATATCTCCTGTTGGTTCTGTTTTCCTAGAGAACCCTAACAAATATAGCTTGGTACCGAGACATTTAGTTTCAAAATCTCTTCAGCGAAGTCATTTTCAAATTCTGCCTTCCACCTGACACCAGGACTCAATTTCGCCAAATTCTCTGCCACTTTAAAACAAGGACCGCCTTTCTTTCAGTTGGCAACGACACAGTCATCATTTCTGTTTAAGGCCTCATCAGAGGTGTCTTGAGATTCCATATTTCCACCAACAGTCTCTTCGAAGCTATCTAGGCCTTTTCTATCAAGCATCTCTCAATTCTTCCAGAATATTCCCCTTCTCCATTTAAAAGGCCATTCCAGTATGTTTGGTATTAGCAAACTCAGCAGCACCCCATTCTCGGTACCAAAATCTATTTTGGTTTGTTGATGCTGTTATGCAAAATACCAGAAATGGATTATTAGGTTACAAATTTATAGTCCTAAGGCCATAAAAGTATCCAAACTAAGGCTTTAACAAGAGGATACCTTCACTGAAGAACGGCCGATGGCATCTAGAACCCTTCTGTGGGAAGGCATGTGACTTGCATCTGCTGGTTCTTTGCTCCCAGTTGCACTGCTTTCAGCTTCTGATTCCACTGGCTTTCTCTCTAAGTGTCTGCGAGTCCTCGCATAGCTTCTCTGAGGCAAACTCTGGGCTTCATCTCTTAGCTTAGCATCTCCAAGCATCTCTCTGTCCGCATCTCCAAGCATTTCTCCAAGCATCAGCAAGCACCTGGGTCTGTGCCAGCTCTTAGCATCTCTCTTAAATACTCCAACGAACCAATCAAGACCCATCCTAAATGGACGGCACCGCATCTCCGTGGACATAACCCAATCAAAGGTGTCACCCACAGTTGGGTGAGTCACATCTCCATGGAAACAACCTAATCCAAATATCCCACAAGACTGAATGAAAACATGGCTTTTGTGGAGGACATAATATATCTAAGCCAGCTCACTCAGTAACTGGTACATAGCAGAAGCCCAATAAACATCAGTTGAATGAGCGAGCAGAGAATAATCATGGATCAAAGAATAGGAAGAATCTCTTATATTCTTGGAAATGTGGCTTAAAATTTTTAATTTTAAACTATGTTTTGTCTGTGAATTATTTCTCAATTTAAAAAGTACATTTTACCATCTTTCCCTTTTAATATTCCCATTCTGAGAAAAGACATTTCTATAAAATAACTGAAGACGGCCTTTAAAATTAGCCCCTCCCAGAAGAGACGTCTATTTGGTAAAGGATCTATATTTCCTAAACAGTACAACTCTACAGTCAGTTTGTTCAAACACCACAATTACATAGAACTTTGAATAGGAAGTGAGATACGGAAGGTTAGTATAGGCTAGAGTGAAATAGTGACACATCCCAAAGTAATCTGGGCTGATAATAAAGAATATATTTACAGCCTCCCCCCCCCAGCCCCAAGGAGCTGGGGGAAGGTGCAGAAGTGTTGGACTTCCTCACCTGGATTGGTGTTGATGTTGTCACAACACTGGGACTGGCAGTTTGATATGCTGAGCCCTCGACCATGGGACTTGCCCTTATGAAGCTCGTTACTGCAAAGGAGAGGCTAAACTTGCATATAACTGTGCCTAAGAGTCTCCCCCTGAGTACCTCTTTGTTGTTCAGATGTGGCCCTCTCT
The DNA here is from genome assembly GCF_015220235.1 of Choloepus didactylus. Classification (NCBI taxonomy): domain Eukaryota; kingdom Metazoa; phylum Chordata; class Mammalia; order Pilosa; family Megalonychidae; genus Choloepus; species Choloepus didactylus. Next base: position 3,067,169 of record NC_051309.1, on the reverse strand, counting down.
CTCTCTAACTGAGCCACCTTGACAGGTGAACTCACTGCCCTCCCCCCTACGTGGGACCTGACTCCCAGGGGTGTATATCTCCCTGGCAATGCAGGATATGACTCCCGGGGATGAATCTGGACCCGGCATCGTGGGACTGAGAGTATCTTCTTGACCAAAAGGGGGATGCAAAATGAGACGAAATAGTTTCAGTGGCTGAGAGATTCCAAATGGAGTCGAGAGGTCACTCTGGTGGACATTCTTATGCACTATATAGATAACACCTCTTAGGTTTTAATGTATTGGAATAGCTAGAAGTAAATACCTGAAACTACCAAACTCCAACCCAGCAGTCTGGACTCCTGAAGACAATTATATAATAATGTAGATTACAAGGGGTGACAGTGTGATTGTGAAAACCTTGTGGATCACACCCCCTTTATCTAGTGTATGGATGGATGAGTAGAAAAATGGGGATAAAAACTAAATGACAAATAGGGTGGGATGGGGGGGATGGTTTGGGGGTTCTTTTCTCACTTTTATTTTTTATTCTTATTCTGATTCTTTCTGATGTAAGGAAAATGTTCAGAAATAGATTGTGGTGATGAACGCATAACTATATGATCATACTGTGAACAGTTGATTGTAAACCATGGATGATTGTATGGTATGTGAATATATTTCAATAAAACTGAACTTAAAAAAAAAAATTAGCCCCTCCCAAAAAATACATAGCATGCTATATACCACACCTAGGGCTCTGCAGGGTTCCACTGCTCCTCCCACAAGTCAGGGGGTTCTGCAACCAGAGTCCTCGCCTGTCCAGTAAAATGAGAATTGAGGTGTCAAAACCAGATTATACTCACAAACACTGAGGACTGATGGCTTGGTATGCTGAGCCCTCTATCTTGGGGCTAGCCCTTATGAAGCTCGTTACTGTAAAGGAGAGGCTAAACCTGCTTATACTTGTCCCTAAGAGTCTCCCCCTGAGTGCCTCTTTGTTGCTCAGATATGGCCCTCTCTCTCTAGCTAAGCCAACTCGGCAAGTGAACTCACTGCCCTCGCCCCTATGTGGGACCTGACTCCCAGGGGTGTAAATCTCCCTGGCAATGCAGGATATGACTCCCGGGGACGAATCTGGACCCAGCATCGTGGGATGGAGAACAACTTCTTGACCAAAGCGGGGATGTGAAATGAAAAGAAATAAAGTCTCAGTGGCTGAGAGATTTCAAACAGAGTCGGAAGGTCACTCTGGTGGGCACTCTTACACACTATATAGATAACAGTTTTTAGTTTTTAATGTATTGGAATAGCTAGAAGGAAATACCTGAAACTATCAAACTGCAACCCAGTACCCTTGACTCTTGAAGATGACTGTATAACAATGTAGCTTACAAGGGGTGATGTGTGTGATGGTGAAAGCCTTGCAGATCACATGCCCTTTAACCAGTGTATGGATGGATGAGTAGAAAAATGGGGACAAAAACTAAATGAAAAATAGGGTGGGATGGGGGGAATGATTTGAGTGTTCTTTTTTACTTTTATTTTTTATTCTTATTTTTATTCTTTCTGGTATAAGGAAAATGTTCAAAAATAGATTGGGGTGATGAATGCACAACTATACGATGGTACCATGAACAGGTGATTGTACACCATGGATGACTGCATGGTATGTGACTATATCTCAATAAAACTGAATTTAAAATTTTAAAAAAAGACAGCATTCCAATTTGGAGTTGAAATAACAAAATGTGGAAATTCTGATATTCTACTGGTTGAATGGGAAACATTTAAAATAAAACTACTAAAAATCTTAAAAAAAAAAAAAACAGGCAAATTATACTGTCACTAACTCCTTCTTGAGATTATGTAATTGTCCAGGCTTATTTTATAACGACGTTTCCCTCCCCCTCTTTCTCCTCTCCCCAACCCCCCCCAGCAATGTAAAACTTAACTCCATTCCCCCTAAGTTATGATTACCAAGTAGGATTTCACATTCTATTTTCACAAAGTGAAGAAAAGGATAAAAACCTAATTAAATTGTAATTTATAAAAAAATACATGTAGAAGATCATTTAGAACATATCCAAAAAATATTATGAGTGTTTGTTTTGAAATTATGGAAATTATGGACATTTTCCAACTTTTGTTTCATTTTGCTGCCTTGCCCTTTTTTCTAATTTTTCTATACCATATTGTTTTTATAGTAAGGGAGGATAAATAAAACAAAGCCTCCCCCTCTGAAAAAAAAGAGGAGAATTAATAATGAGGATTTCATCTTGATTTTTGAATTCACAGGTGAACTAGATAATACTCATATAAGCAGAGCATCAGTAAGCAATAGGAAAACCTCAAACAGTCTAACATACATGGAATAGGAGTCCCCAAAGGAGAGGACAAGGAAGGGAACAGAAAAAAATATACAAAGAAATAATGACTAAAAATTTCCAAGTTTAATGAAAAGTATCAATCCACAGGTCCAAGAAACTCAATGCATCCCAAGCACAAGAAACATGAAAAAAACTACTGTACACAAAGGCACATAAATATCATATTGCTCAAAGCCAGTGACAGAGAAAATCCTAAAAGCAGCCAGAGAAAAAGAGACACATTATCTACAGAGGAGCAAAGATAAGGACAACATCAGATTCTTATAGGAAACAATGGCAACAAGGTGACAGCAGAACATATTTAAAGCACTGAAATATTTTAGTCCAAAGATTTTGAGCTCCAAAGGTCTTATGACTCAAAGTTACAATTTTACAAACTTCAGTGGCAGTGGTACCTCTGAATCGCAAGCATTACGTTTTCTCAAACACTGTCATCTCATTTGGCTAGATGAGATGTAATATTTCCCAAAGGCATAAGGTAACTAACAGGTAAAGGTGCATTCAAGAGAATTTAGAGCTACAATAGTAATGATTCCTTTCACCTTTTTTGTCCCCAAGTATATTCTAAATATGTGATATTAAATAACACACCTGAGAGGCATCTATCGCTTACAAAGTATCTTTTTGTTTAATCCTCATACAAAAGTGGATGAGAAAGGGTTTATCATGCCCACCGTATACACAGGCAACTACAGTACAGATAAAAGGAAGCAATCTGCCCAAGGAAGCGAGGTGAAAGAGGTGAGGGGCCTGGCATTTTAGGTTCTTCCTCTGGCACCGGAATAATGCCAGCCAGTTCACGTACATTAATTATATCTAGTCCCCATGAAAGCCAAACGAAGTAGGAAATATCCCCTCTGCTTTTACAATTATGGAAACAAGAGTACATAATTTAGTAAAAAAAAAAAAATTTTTTTTTACACAGCTAGGTACAAACCAGGTCTCTGTAACTCCAAATAGTTCTATTAAACCACAACTGAAAACATTAAACTAAAGGAAAAACATAAAAGATAAAAATTCACTCCAGGATAGAGCTCAGATAATTTGAAACAAGTTGAAAAATACTACTCAGAGAAGTAAAGATTTCCTGATAAAAAGAAGAGTCTATTTCTTCTCATGGACAAGGCCCCCAATAATCACCCTACAACCATCCAATATAGATATTTCCTCTATAGTTCCTTAATGTAAACCAAATCATGATGCAACAAAACAAAGTCCACTGGCAGACAAAACAATGCAGTCCAGGAGGCAGATGTTTAGTTTGCTCTAATGATAAAATGTAGACTCTCAAGGGCAGTGTATTCATTTCCTAGGGCGGCTGTAACAAATTACCACAAACTGGGTATCTTAAAACAACAGCCAAGTATTCTCTCCCAAGGTGCTAGCAGGGCCATGCTCCTTCTGGGGGCTCTCAGGGAGGGCACTTTCTCATCCCCTCCTGGCTTCTGAGGGTGGCCAGCAATCCCTGGCATTCCATGGCTTGTAGACATCTCCTCCAATTGGTGTGTCTGTGTGTCTCTCATCCTCAAATTGTTCTCTCCTTATAAAGACATCAGTCACTAGATTTAGCTCCCACCCTAATCCAGTGTGGCCTCATATTAACTTGATCACATCTGCAAAGACCCTATTTCAAAATAAGGTCACATTAGCAGATACGAGAGCTTAGGACTTCAACATACCTTTCAGGAGGACACAAGTCAACCCACAACAGGTAAGAACTGGCAACTACAGCCCCCAGGTCAAATCTCACCCACTGCCTATTTTTAAAAGGCCCACAAGTTAACAATGTTTTCTAATTTTTCAAAGTTGGAAAAAATCAAAAGAATAATATACCATGACAAGAAAAATAATTCAAATATCAATGTCCATAAATTAAGTTTTATTGGAACACAGTCACACTCATTCATCAACATATCATCTATAGTTGCTTTTACACAACAAGAGCAGAGTAAAACAACTGCCACAGAGATCACCTGAAATATTTACTATCTGGACCTTTACAGAAAGTTTGTCAACCTCTGCTTTACAAGAACAAATGGGCCACACCTCCTTTAACAATCTTCCATGAACATTATCCCTCACAGCTAAGGTTTTTAAAAAATAACTTAACAGCACTAAATCAACAAATATTTCTTTTTAAGGACCTATTCTGTGCCAGGCATCAGTCTAGCCTCTGCAAATACAGTGGTAAACAACAGCTCCTACCCTCATGGGGAAGACCAAGACCAACAAGTGGCAAAAGGGTAAGGACTAAGGGAGTATACGCAGGAAGGCAGCAGCACAGCCTCGTGATCAGGAGCATGGTTTCTGGAGTCAGACAATCTTCGCTTGAATCCCAGCTCTACCACTGGCTAGCTGTGTGACCTTGGACAATTATTTAAATGGTCTTGGTTATTTTCATCTGAAACAGAAGACAACGGTGTCTACCTAACAGGACTGGTATAAGGATTAAATGAGATAATACATAAAAGGCACTGATAGCAAGATGCCTGGCACATAGTTAGCACTTAGAAAGATGAAAATTCAAGTTAATAACCTGGATTTTGAAAATTCCATGCAGCCAATTAAGAGCATATCTTTATATTTCAACAACCATTTAAACAGACAGACAAAAATATCAAAGGAAAGTCCCGAAGCACTTCACTATGCTGCAAGCACCCAATGTGAATGGTAAACACACCTTCACAGAACAGTGGTCCAGCATCCCCTCCAACACTGGGCAGATGGGGTACCAATGTTATAACAGCAATGTCCTAGAATGGTTCTTAATCAGGGGATACATATGAATCACCAGGCCTAAGAGTGGAATTCAGCAGATCTAGTGGGAAGATCCCTGCATTTGTGTGTATTTGTACTTTAAACTAAGGCCATAAAACAAGACTGTAAAAAATGTAGTCTAAAAAAACTTCAATTTCTCCCTCACAAACATCTTTTCCTTTCCCACTGTTCCTACCCTTTCAAGCATAAATGTAAATTCTACCTTCTTTGTACAGCCTTCCCTGAAGCATTATGACCTATGTTGTCAGCTACTGGTTTCCCTGAAGGTTTATAACCTTATGCTTTTTGCTAGGATTTTCACTTAATTTCACTTAATTTTTTTACTTAATTTCCCAAAGACTGAAGAGAGTGAATCTTAAATCATTCATTCACTGCATAAGTATTTATTGGGCACCTGTTATATGCCCTGTTACTGTCCACAGAATATAGTAGGAAGCAAAAACCAAAGCTTTTTTTTGGTAGGAAGAGACCAAACCTGGTCCAGTAGCTCAGGATTTAGCAGCTATGGAGAACACCAAGAAGCTCTAAGGAGGGAAGTGACATGGTCCACTCTATGACTCAGAAGAATCACTCTAGCAAGACCACGAAGAGACCAGCTTAAACAGGGGAGTAAAATGGTCTCTGCCTTCGCAGAGAATCATTCTAGCAGAAAAACAAACGAGTGAACAGATAAATAATTTAAATTGTAGAAAGCAGAAAGTGTCTGAATTAGGGAATAACAAAGGGAAACCTACTTTACAGAGGGCAATCAGAGAGGGTCTAAGGGACATTTAAGTGAAGGCCTTTTTGGGCCTTATGAGAAGGAGCTGGCCATGCACAGTAGCCTACGAGTGTTCCAGGCAGCGGGATCAATGTGCAATTCTGTGAAGTAGGAAAGAGCTAGGCATAGGCAAGTGGAAGTGGGTTTTGTTCTAAGTATAACTGAAAGTCACCGGGTTTTTTAATTTTTTTGCCTGTAAAATTACTTAATTTTATTCTGAATGTATAATACAGGCACATGAATCAAATTTCAAAATACAAAAAGTTATTCAGTGAAAAGTCTCTTTGCCACCCCTGTTCAATAGCCACAGTTCCCTGTCCCTAGAAACGACTACTTTATCAGTCTTTGAAGGGTTTTAAGCAAGACAGAACATGACCTAATTTATATTTTATGTAAATTACCCTGGCTGATGGGTGAAGAATGGGTAGGAAGAAATGAATCAAGGAGAACACATGGGAAGCTACTGTGGTAGTCCAAGGGAGAGCTGATGGCTGCTTAGACCAATCTGGTGACAGTGGGGATGGAGACAGAAGGTAGGACTGGCAAAACTGATGTCAGCATGCAGCATTAAGGACACAGCCACAGGTACTGTTTTCTACACCCTTACAATCTAAAGGTCTAATGTTTTAGACTGTGAAGTTACATATTTCAAAGCCCAATGAATATGTAGATAGATAATAGGTAAGAAATTTATGGATAACACCACAAGAAACAGATTACTAAAATGTACTGTTAAATAATTAAGGCTGAAAAGAGCTATGGGGTGTCTGGGGTCATGAGGATTGTTTAAAATGGACAGTGATTAGGATTATACAACTAAGTGATGATAATGTGAGATACTGATCGATTACCATGGACAGAGCATATGCTATGTGAAATTAGGAACCCCCTACTTTACAAGTCAAGCCCTTGATCTTGAGGCTTCCTCTTGTGAAACTTATCGTTATAAAGGGGAGGCTAAGCCCACTATAATTATGCCTAGGAGTCACCTCCAGAGAACTTCTTTTGTTGCTCAAATGTGGACTTTCTCTCTCTAAGCCCAACTCTGCAAATAAATTCATCACCCTCCCCATGACGTGGGACAGTACCCCCCAGGTGAGTGAGTTTCCTGTCAACCTGGGACACAGATTCCACAAATGAGCCTGATCCTGCATCAAGGGGTTGAGAGTGCCTTTTTGACCAAAAGGGGGAAAAGAAAGGCAACAAAATAAGATTTCAGTGGCTAAGAGATTTCAAATAGAGTCAAGAGGCTGTCCTGGAGGTTACTCCTATGTAAGCTTCGGCTAGATATGCGAAATGGCCACAGTATGACAAGCCCAAGTCAACAGTAATCCCAAAAATCCTAAAGAATACCCTGGTCCCTATTTGAGACTCTATAAAAGTTTCATCCATTAAGTTTATTCTTCAGAAACCTAAATCCTTCACAGAGTTGCTATGCCAGTTAAGTCCCAAAACCCACCAGCAATAATCTCTTCAAAAACATCAACCAGTGGCATCCCCTTTTCCCATAATGTCGACACCCCTTTTCAACATGAACAAGTTAGGGTGGTAACTGCCTAGACATCCCTGAAGATCAGGAAAGTTATTAAACTAGAGGAAGGAGTAACAACAGACAAGATAGAATTTAACAAAGGATTATGAATACTAAATCTCCATACAATTTCCTTTTTCTTAATTGCTAGGGTATTAGAATAGCTAGAAAGAAAGACTGAAATGATGAAACTGTAACACATAACATTCTTGGAAATTTCCTATATAACTACTTCTTAAGTCATATTTTAAAAGTTATCACCGTAATCACTGCCCTCCCCCCTACGTGGGATCAGACACCCAGGGGAGTGAATCTCCCTGGCAACGTGGAATATGACTCCCGGGGAGGAATGTAGACCTGGCATCGTGGGACGGAGAACATCTTCTTGACCAAAAGGGGGATGTGAAAGGAAATGAAATAAGCTTCAGTGGCAGAGAGAATCCAAAAGGAGCCGAGAGGTCACTCTGGTGGGCACTCTTACGCACACTTTAGACAACCCTTTTTAGGTTCTAAAGAATTGGGGTAGCTGGTGGTGGATACCTGAAACTATCAAACTACAACCCAGAACCCATGAATCTCGAAGACAGTTGTATAAAAATGTAGCTTATGAGTGGTGACAAGGGGATTGGGAAAGCCATAAGGACCACACTCCACTTTGTCTAGTTTATGGATGGATGAGTAGAAAAATAGGGGAAGGAAACAAACAGACAAAGGTACCCAGTGTTCTTTTTTACTTCAATTGCTCTTTTTCACTCTAATTATTATTCTTGTTATTCTTGTGTGTGTGCTAATGAAGGTGTCAGGGATTGATTTGGGTGATGAATGTACAACTATGTAATGGTACTGTGAACAATCGAAAGTACGATTTGTTTTGTATGACTGCGTGGTATATGAATATATCTCAATAAAATGAAGATTAAAAAAAAAAAAAAAAAAAGACATAATGCTGAGCAAAATAAGCCAGGCACAAAAAGAGAGATATTGTATGTTACCACTAATGTGAATTCTGTGAAAAATGTACAATGTTTTATACTGCAGAATGTAGGGGACCTAGAGATACCAATTAGTGGAGGGGGAATGATAATCTAATAAGAACAGATAAACTATGGAGGGTAATCTCAAGGTTATGGGAATGCTCAGGAATGATTATGGTTTGTAAACTTTCTTGGATATAGTAAGATCATGTTGGAAGCAACAGAGTTATTTTAGGTTTTTTTTTCTCTTATTCCATTGTTTTCTTAGGGGTTGTTAATTTTCTTGGGGTATGGTAGGAACATGTTGGAAGCAATGTAGTTATTTTAGATTATTTGTTTTTCTTACTCCTCTGTTTGGACATGGTTTATTAATTTTCTTGGGGTACGGTAGGAACATATTGGAAGCAAAGTAGTTATTTTAGGTTATTTGTTTTCCTTAATCCATTGCTTTGTTTGAAATGTTGTGGGGTTTTTTTGGTTGTTGTTTGCCTGTTTGTTTTTAATTTTTTGATAAACAAAGTTAAAAAATTGAAAAAAAATCAGTAGAAAAATGGGAGTAAAAACTAAATGACAGAAGATGGCAGACTGGTGAGCTGTATGTTTTAGTTACTCCACCAGGAAAGTAGGTAAAAAGCCAGGAACTGTGTGGACTGGACACCACAGAGCAATCTGTCTTTGGGCATACTTCATACAACACTCATGAAAACGTGGAACTGCTGAGATCAGCGAAATCTGTAAGTTTTTGCGGCCAGGGGACCCGCGCCCCTCCCTGCCAGGCTCAGTCCCGGGGGAGGAGGGGCTGTCAGCTCCAGGAAGGAGAAGGGAGAATTGCAGTGGCTGCTCTTATCGGAAACACATTCTACTGACTCAAACTCCAACCATAGATAGACTGAGGCCAGACACCAGAGACTCTGAGAGTAGCCAGCCCAGCAGAGAGGAGACAGGCATAGAAAAAAAACAACACGAAAAACTCCAAAATAAAAGCAGAGGATTTTCGGAGTTCTGGTGAACACAGAAAGGGGAAGGGCGGAGATCAGGCCTTGAGGCGCATATGCAAATCCCGAAGCAAGGCTGATCTCTCTGCCCTGTGCACCTTTCCTTAATGGCCCTGGTTGCTTTGTCTATTAGCATTTCAATAACCCATTAGATCTCTGAGGAGGGCCGTATTTTTTTTTTTTTTAAATCCTTTTTGCTTTTTCTAAAACAATTACTCTAAGAAGCTCAATACAGAAAGCTTCAAAGAATTGAAATTTGGGCACGTCAAGTCAAGAGCAGAACTAAGAGAGCTCTGAGACAAAAGGCAATAATCCAGTGGCTGAGAAAATTCACTAAACAACACAACTTCCCAAGAAAAGGAGGGTGTCCGCTCACAGCCACCATCCTGGTGGACAGGAAACACTCCTGCCCATCGCCAGCCCCATAGCCCAGAGCTGCCCCAGACAACCCAGTGTGACGGAAGTGCTTCAAATAACAGGCACACACCACAAAACTGGGCGTGGACATTAGCCTTCCCTGCAACCTCAGCTGAATGTCCCAGAGCTGGGAAGGGGGAGCAGTGTGAATTAACAGAGCCCCATTCAGCCATCATTTGAGCAGACTGGAAGCCTCCCAACACAGCCCAGCAGCCCAGAACTGCCCTGGGGGGACGGCACTCACCTGTGACATAGCACAGTCATCCCTCAACAGAGGACCCGGGGTGCACAGCCTGGAAGAGGGGCCCACTTGCAAGTCTCAGGAGCCATACGCCAATACCAAAGACTTGTGGGTCAGTGGCAGAGACAAACTGTGGCAGGACTGAACTGAAGGATTAGACTATTGCAGTAGCTTTAAAACTCTAGGATCATCAGGGAGATTTGATTGTTAGGGCCACCCCCCCCTCCCCGACTGCCCAGAAACACGCCCCACATACAGGGCAGGCAACACCAACTACACACGCAAGCTTGGTACACCAATTGGGCCCCACAAGACTCACTCCCCCACTCACCAAAAAGGCTAAGCAGGGGAGATCTGGCTTGTGGAGAACAGGTGGCTCGTGGACGCCACCTGCTGGTTAGTTAGAGAAAGTGTACTCCACGAAGCTGTAGATCTGATAAATTAGAGATAAGGACTTCAACTGGTCTACAAACCCTAAAAGAACCCTATCAAGGTCAGCAAATGCCACGAGGCCAAAAACAACAGAAAATTATAAAGCATATGAAAAAACCAGACGATATGGATAACCCAAGCCCAAGCACCCAAATCAAAAGACCAGAAGAGACACACCTAGAGCAGCTACTCAAAGAACTAAAGATGAACAATGAGACCCTAGTACGGGATATGAAGGAAATCAAGAAGACCCTAGAAGAGCATAAAGAAGACATTGCAAGACTAAATAAAAAAATGGATGATCTTATGGAAATTAAAGAAACTGTTGACCAAATTGAAAAGATTCTGGACACTCATAGTACAAGACTAGAGGAAGTTGAACAACGAATCAGTGACCTGGAAGATGACAGAATGGAAAATGAAAGCATAAAAGAAAGAATGGGGAAAAAAATTGAAAAAATCGAAATGGACCTCAGGGATATGATAGATAATATGAAACGTCCGAATATAAGACTCATTGGTGTCCCAGAAGGGGAAGAAAAGGGTAAAGGTCTAGGAAGAGTATTCAAAGAAATTGTTGGGGAAAACTTCCCAAATCTTCTAAACAACATAAATACACAAATCATAAATGCTCAGCGAACTCCAAATAGAATAAATCCAAAAAAACCCACTCCGAGACATATACTGATCACACTGTCAAACATAGAAGAGAAGGAGCAAGTTCTGAAAGCAGCAAGAGAAAAGCAATTCACCACATACAAAGGAAACAGCATAAGACTAAGTAGTGACTACTCAGCAGCCACCATGGAGGCGAGAAGGCAATGGCACGATATATTTAAAATTCTGAGTGAGAAAAATTTCCAGCCAAGAATACTTTATCCAGCAAAGCTCTCCTTCAAATTTGAGGGAGAGCTTAAATTTTTCACAGACAAAGAAATGCTGAGAGAATTTGCTAACAAGAGACCTGCCCTACTGGAGATACTAAAGGGAGCCCTACAGACAGAGAAACAAAGACAGGACAGAGAGACTTGGAGAAAGGTTCAGTACTAAAGAGATTCGGTATGGGTACAATAAAGGATATTAATAGAGAGAGGGAAAAATATGGCAAAAATAATCCAAAGGATAAGATGGCCGATTCAAGAAATGCCTTCACGGTTTTAACGTTGAATGTAAATGGATTAAACTCCCCAATTAAAAGATATAGATTCGCAGAATGGATCAAAAAAAATGAACCATCAATATGTTGCATACAAGAGACTCATCTTAGACACAGGGACACAAAGAAACTGAAAGTGAAAGGATGGAAAAAAATATTTCATGCAAGCTACAGCCAAAAGAAAGCAGGTGTAGCAATATTAATCTCAGATAAAATAGACTTCAAATGCAGGGATGTTTTGAGAGACAAAGAAGGCCACTACATACTAATAAAAGGGGCAATTCAGCAAGAAGAAATAACAATCGTAAATGTCTATGCACCCAATCAAGGTGCCACAAAATACATGAGAGAAACATTGGCAAAACTAAAGGAAGCAATTGATGTTTCCACAATAATTGTGGGAGACTTCAACACATCACTCTCTCCTATACATAGATCAACCAGACAGAAGACCAATAAGGAAATTGAAAACCTAAACAATCTGATAAATGAATTAGATTTAACAGACATATACAGGACATTACATCCCAAATCACCAGGATACACATACTTTTCTAGTGCTCACGGAACTTTCTCCAGAATAGATCATATGCTGGGACATAAAACAAGCCTCAATAAATTTAAAAAGATTGAAATTATTCAAAGCACATTCTCTGACCACAATGGAATACAATTAGAAGTCAATAACCATCAGAGACTTAGAAAATTCACAAATACCTGGAGGTTAAACAACACACTCCTAAACAATCAGTGGGTTAAAGAAGAAATAGCAAGAGAAATTGCTAAATATATAGAGACGAATGAAAATGAGAACACAACATACCAAAACCTATGGGATGCAGCAAAAGCAGTGCTAAGGGGGAAATTTATAGCACTAAACGCATATATTAAAAAGGAAGAAAGAGCCAAAATCAAAGAACTAATGGATCAACTGAAGAAGCTAGAAAATGAACAGCAAACCAATCCTAAACCAAGTACAAGAAAAGAAATAACAAGGATTAAAGCAGAAATAAATGACATAGAGAACAAAAAAACAATAGAAAGGATAAATATCACCAAAAGTTGGTTCTTTGAGAAGATCAACAAGATTGACAAGCCCCTAGCTAGACTGACAAAATCAAAAAGAGAGAAGACCCATATAAACAAAATAATGAATGAAAAAGGTGACATAACTGCAGATCCTGAAGAAATTAAAAAAATTATAAGAGGATATTATGAACAACTGTATGGCAACAAACTGGATAATGTAGAAGAAATGGACAATTTCCTGGAAACATATGAACAACCTAGACTGACCAGAGAAGAAATAGAAGACCTCAGCCAACCCATCACAAGCAAAGAGATCCAATCAGTCATCAAAAATCTTCCCACAAATAAATGCCCAGGGCCAGATGGCTTCACAGGGGAATTCTACCAAACTTTCCAGAAAGAACTGACACCAATCTTACTCAAACTCTTTCAAAACATTGAAAAAAATGGAACACTACCTAACTCATTTTATGAAGCTAACATCAATCTAATACCAAAACCAGGCAAAGATGCTACAAAAAAGGAAAACTACCGGCCAATCTCCCTAATGAATATAGATGCAAAAATCCTCAACAAAATACTTGCAAATCGAATCCAAAGACACATTAAAAAAATCATACACCATGACCAAGTGGGGTTCATTCCAGGCATGCAAGGATGGTTCAACAGAAGAAAAACAATCAATGTATTACAACACATTAAAAACTCGAAAGGGAAAAATCAATTGATCATCTCAATAGATGCTGAAAAAGCATTTGACAAAATCCAACATCCCTTTTTGATAAAAACACTTCAAAAGGTAGGAATTGAAGGAAACTTCCTCAACATGATAAAGAGCATATATGAAAAACCCACAGCCAGCATAGTACTCAATGGTGAGAGACTGAAAGCCTTCCCTCTAAGATCAGGAACAAGACAAGGATGCCCGCTGTCACCACTGTTATTCAACATTGTGCTGGAAGTGCTAGCCAGGGCAATCCGGCAAGACAAAGAAATAAAAGGCATCCAAATTGGAAAAGAAGAAGTAAAACTGTCATTGTTTGCAGATGATATGATCTTATATCTAGAAAACCCTGAGAAATCAACGATACACCTACTAGAGCTAATAAACAAATTTAGCAAAGTAGCGGGATACAAGATTAATGCACATAAGTCAGTAATGTTTCTATATGCTAGAAATGAACAAACTGAAGAGACACTCAAGAAAAAGATACCATTTTCAATAGCAACTAAAAAAATCAAGTACCTAGGAATAAACTTAACCAAAGATGTAAAAGACCTATACAAAGAAAACTACATAACTCTACTAAAAGAAATAGAAGGGGACCTTAAAAGATGGAAAAATATTCCATGTTCATGGATAGGAAGGCTAAATGTCATTAAGATGTCAATTCTACCCAAACTCATCTACAGATTCAATGCAATCCCAATCAAAATTCCAACAACCTACTTTGCAGACTTGGAAAAGCTAGTTATCAAATTTATTTGGAAAGGGAAGATGCCTCGAATTGCTAAAGACACTCTAAAAAAGAAAAACGAAGTGGGAGGACTTACACTCCCTGACTTTGAAGCTTATTATAAAGCCACAGTTGCCAAAACAGCATGGGACTGGCACAAAGATAGACATATAGATCAATGGAATCGAATTGAGAATTCAGAGATAGACCCTCAGATCTATGGCCGACTGATCTTTGATAAGGCCCCCAAAGTCACCGAACTGAGCCATAATGGTCTTTTCAACAAATGGGGCTGGGAGAGTTGGATATCCATATCCAAAAGAATGAAAGAGGACCCCTACCTCACCCCCTACACAAAAATTAACTCAAAATGGACCAAAGATCTCAATATAAAAGAAAGTACCATAAAACTCCTAGAAGATAATGTAGGAAAACATCTTCAAGACCTTGTATTAGGAGGCCACTTCCTAGACTTTACACCCAAAGCACAAGCAACAAAAGAGAAAATAGATAAATGGGAACTCCTCAAGCTTAGAAGTTTCTGCACCTCAAAGGAATTTCTCAAAAAGGTAAAGAGGCAGCCAACTCAATGGGAAAAAATTTTTGGAAACCATGTATGTGACAAAAGACTGATATCTTGCATATACAAAGAAATCCTACAACTCAATGACAATAGTACAGACAGCCCAATTATAAAATGGGCAAAAGATATGAAAAGACAGTTCTCTGAAGAGGAAATACAAATGGCCAAGAAACACATGAAAAAATGTTCAGCTTCACTAGCTATTAGAGAGATGCAAATTAAGACCACAATGAGATACCATCTAACACCGGTTAGAATGGCTGCCATAAACAAACAGGAAACTACAAATGCTGGAGGGGATGTGGAGAAATTGGAACTCTTATTCATTGTTGGTGGGACTGTATAATGGTTCAGCCACTCTGGAAGTCAGTCTGGCAGTTCCTTAGAAAACTAGATATAGAGCTACCATTCGATCCAGCGATTGCACTTCTCGGTATATACCCGGAAGATCGGAAAGCAGTGACACGAACAGATATCTGCACGCCAATGTTCATAGCAGCATTATTCACAATTGCCAAGAGATGGAAACAACCCAAATGTCCTTCAACAGATGAGTGGATAAATAAAATGTGGTATATACACACGATGGAATACTACGCGGCAGTAAGAAGGAACAATCTGGTGAAACATATGACAACATGGATGAACCTTGAAGACATAATGCTGAGCGAAATAAGCCAGGCACAAAAAGAGAAATATTATATGCTACCACTAATGTGAACTTTGAAAAATGTAAAACAAATGGTTTATAATGTAGAATGTAGGGGAACTAGCAGTAGAGAGCAATTAAGGAAGGGGGAACAATAATCCAAGAAGAACAGATAAGCTGTTTGGCGTTCTGGGGATGCCCAGAAATGACTATGGTCTGTTAATTTCTGATGGATGTAGTAGGAACAAGTTCACTGAAATGTTGCTATATTATGTAACTTTCTTGGGGTAAAGTAGGAACATGTTGGAAGTTAAGCAGTTATCTTAGGTTAGTTGTCTTTTTCTTACTCCCTTGCTATGGTCTCTTTGAAATGTTCTTTTATTGTATGTTCGTTTTCTTTTTAACTTTTTTTTTCATACAGTTGATTTGAAAAAAGAAGGGAAAGTTAAAAAAAAAAAGAAAAAGAAAAAAGAAAAAAGACAAACAAGGAAAAAAAAAAAAAAAAGATGTAGTGCCCCCTTGAGGAGCCTGTGGAGAATGCAGGGGTATTCGCCTACCCCACCTCCATGGTTGCTAACATGACCACAGACATAGGGGACTGGTGGTTTGATGGGTTGAGCCGTCTACCATAAGTTTTACCCTTGGGAAGACGGTTGCTGCAAAGGAGAGGCTAGGCCTCCCTGTATTTGTGCCTAAGAGTCTCCTCCTGAATGCCTCTTTGTTGCTCAGATGTGGCCCTCTCTCTCTGGCTAAGCCAACTTGAAAGGTGAAATCACTGCCCTCCCCCCTACGTGGGATCAGACACCCAGGGAAGTGAATCTCCCTGGCAACGTGGAATATGACTCCCGGGGAGGAATGTAGACCCGGCATCGTGGGATGGAGAACATCTTCTTGACCAAAAGGGGGATGTGAAAGGAAATGAAATAAGCTTCAGTGGCAGAGAGATCCCAAAACGAGCCGAGAGATCACTCTGGTGGGCACTCTTACGCACACTTTAGACAACCTTTTTTAGGTTCTAAAGAATTGGGGTAGCTGGTGGTGGATACCTGAAACTATTAAACTACAACCCAGAACCCATGAATCTCGAAGACAGTTGTATAAAAATGTAGCTTATGAGGGGTGACAGTGGGATTGGGAATGCCATAAGGACCAAAATCTACTTTGTCTAGTTTATGGATCGATGTGTAGAAAAGTAGGGGAAGCAAACAAACAGACAAAGGTACCTAGTGTTCTTTTTTACTTCAATTGCTCTTTTTCACTCTAATTATTATTCTTGTTATTTTTGTGTGTGGGCTAATGAAGGTGTCAGGGATTGATTTAGGTGATGAATGTACAACTATGTAATGGTACTGTAAACAATCGAAAGTACAATTTGTTTTGTATGACTGCGTGGTATGTGAATATATCTCAAAAAAAAAAAAACTAAATGACAAATAGGGTGGGATGGGGGGATGGTTTGGGTATTCTCTTTTCACTTTTATTTTTTATTCTTATTCTGATTCTTTCTGATGTAAGGAAAATGTTCAGAAATAGATTGTGGTGATGAACGCATAACTATATGATCATACTGTGAACAGTTGATTGTATACAATGGATGACTGTATGGTTTATGAATATATTTCAATAAAACTGAATTAAAAAAAAAAAGACATATACACAAGGTTATTCATTGAAGACTTGTTTGTAATATCAAAAGATTAGAAACAACCAAAATATTCATAAATAGGAGATTGATACAATAAATATGACAAAAAAAAAAGTTATCACCGTTTTGTATGTATGTTATATTTCACAATAAGGAAATAACTGAAACTGTGGAACTGTAACCCATAATATTCTTTGAAATTTGTTCCCTAACTACTTGTTAAATTGCACTTGGAAAGTTATCACTTCTATGTATATATGTTATATTCCACAATAAAAAAAACGATTTAAAAAAAAGGTTAAATAAAACTCTGTGTAGTCTTGCTTCTGAAGTATCATCGGGCTATGAGCTGCAGACTGAAAAGATCTAGAAACCATGATCAACCTGGCAGCAATGAGCACCTCAAGGGCCCAGACTGTGGTTTCTAAATACTATTTTCCAATAAAAGAAACCAAGGTTCTTTGACAAAATGGATGATTCCAACAGGACAGTGAAAGAAAATGTACAAGATAAAGCTTGGGAGAAACTAAGATGGCGGCTAGATGAGACAGGGCAAAAAACACCTCCATGAAAAACACTAGATAAAAACCAGAAAGTGACCCAGGATACCGGTTACAGCGATGCGCCACCTGGATGAGTTCTGCTAGTATCACAGGGGCAGTATACTTGGTGAAACCGGGAGTCTGCATTCTGAAATGAGTGAGTAAGCTGGCTGGAAGACCCGTAGCCACGCGGCGTTGTGGGGAAGTCAGGGCTTGGCATTTGGAGACTGACTGGCTCTTTTAAAAAAAAAAAAAAAGGGAAAAATCCAAGAGTGGCTGCAGTTGCGGGAGTGGGAACCACGCAATAAAACACAGCAAGAGGGGGCTGGGCCGGCCTCTTGGTGACTGGCCTGGAGGATAGTCCACTGCAGATACCCTCGGGGCCGGGGGAACGGAGGGGAGAGACGGAAGCAGAAAGAAACCCCGCGGCTAGCAGCTGGCTACCCGGAGAGCTGGATAAACTCCTGCCCAGGGCCGTGCCCACAGCCCAGAGCCCCGCCAGTTGTCCCAGAGCTGGGAAGGAGGAACAGTGCGAGGAGGGGGGTGTTGAGACACCCCGTTCGGTCATTTGTGCTTCAGGCTGAGAGCACCCCTACACGGCCCGGCGGCCCGGGGCTTCCCTTGAGGGACGGCACGCACTGGTGACGTAGCAAGGCATTCCCTTGGCTGAGCTCCTGGAGGATCGTGGCTGGGAGGGGGAACCCGCTCAGAGAACCCAGGGACACTACGCCAAGTCCGGTGGTTGGTGGGACAGCGAGAGAGAGGGTCTGGGGCTGAAATGAAATGAAGGCTTAGACTCTTGCGGCGGTCTTGAACCTCCGGGAACCTGGGGGATTTGAATATTAAAGCTGCCTTTCCTCCCTGGCCACCCGTACACATGCCCCACATTCAGGGCGGACGGCTCCAGCAACACACCCACACTGAGTTCTCCAATTGAACCCCACAAGAATCATTTCCCCACACACCGCGGGGACAAGGTTGAGAACGGACTTGAGGGGTACAGGTGACTCACAGATGCCATCCACTAGTTAGTTAGAGAAAGTGTACGTCACCAAACTATGTTTCTGAAAAATTAGATCAATATCCCTTTTTTTTTTTACAACTTGAAAGAACCCTATCAAGCAAAACAAATGCCAAGAGGCCAAAAACAACAGAAAATCTTAATGCATATGATAACACCGGACAATATGGAGAATCCAACTCCAAACACACAAATTAAGATATTAGAAGAAACTCAGTACTTGGCAGAATTAATCAAAGAACTACAATCAAGGAATGAAAACATGGCAAAGGATTTAAAGGACATCAAGAAGACCATGGCCCAGGATATAAGCGACATAAAGAAGACCCTAGAAGAGCACAAAGAAGACACTGCAAGAGTAAATTTAAAAAATAGAAGATCTTATGGAAATAAAGGAAACTGTTGGCCAAATTAAAAAGACTCTGGATATTCACAATACAAGATTAGAGGAAGCTGAACAACGCCTCAGTGTCCTAGAAGTCCACAGAACAGAAAATGAAAGAACAAAAGAAAGAATGGAGAAAAAAATTGAAAAAATCTAAATGGATCCCAGGGATACGATAGATAAAATAAAACGTCCAAACTTAAGACTCATTGGTGTCCCAGAAGGGGAAGAGAAGGGTAAAGGTCCTGAAAGAGTATTCAAAGAAATTGTTGGGGAAAACTTTCCCAACCTTCTACACAATATAAATACGCAAAGCATAAATGCCCAGTGAACTCCAAATAGAAAAAATCCAAATAAACCCACTCCGAGACATATTCTGATCAGACTCTCAAATACTGAAAAGAAGGAGCAAGTTCTGAAAGCAGCAAGAGAAAAGTAATTCACCACATACAAAGGAAACAACATAAGACTAAGTTGTGACTACTCAGCAGCCACCATGGAGGCGAGAAGGCAGTGGCATGACATATTTAAAATTCTGAGAGAGAAAAATTTCCAACCAAGAATACTTTATCCAGCAAAACTCTCCTTCAAATTTGAGGGAGAGCTTAAATTTTTCACAGACAAACAAATGCTGAGAGACTTTGCCAATAAAAGACCTGCCCTACTTCAGATTCCAAAGGGAGCCCTACTGACAGAGAAACAAAGAAAGGAGAAAGAGATATAGAGAATTTTAACAGACATATATAGTACCTTACATCCCAAATCACCAGGACACTCATTTTTCTCTAGTGATCATGGATCCTTCTCCAGAAGGGACCATAAGCTGGGACATAAAACAAGCCTCAAGAAATTAAAAAAAAAAAAAAAAAAATTTGAATATACTCACAGCACATTCTCCAAACACAACGGAATACAAATAGAAGTCAGTAATTTTTGAACTGTAACTCCACTATTTACTTCCTACATGATACAAAATACACAAACTCTAATGACAAATCAGTGGTTTTGAACTCAACGTAAAATATGTAATTTTAAACAACTATATAAAGGTGGGGGAATGGAGGAGTATAGGAACATAGTTTATGTGTCCTACTGAAATGAAGGTGGTATCAAAGAAAAACAAGATTGTTATGGATTTAAGACGTTAATTTTAAGCCCCACAATAAATACAAAGGAATTATTAGAGAATATAACCATAGGGATGAAAAGTAGAGTATGGGTTAAGAGAAATGGGGGAAGGGGCAATGGGGAGTTAAGAAATGAGTGTAGGGTTGCTGTTTGAGGTGAACGGAAATTTCTAGTAATGGATGGTGGGAAAGAGCATTACAACATTCTAAATGTGATTAATCCCACTAAAGGAAGGCTAGGGAGGGGGTGGAATGGGAAGATTTAGGCTGTATATATGTTTCCACAATTGGAAAAAAAAAAAAAAAGTCTAAATAGAAGACAACTGAATCCCAAGGATGAACCCGGATGGGATTGGAGGATGGAGGACAGAAGGCTCAAAGGGTCACAGTTGAGACATAAGGAAAAGGAAATATAGAATGTAAGCTTTGTATTATTGTTGAATCTCTTGTACTTCTTAGCTGCGCTTAATGGGACTGCATAAAAGAATGTTCTTATTCATGGGAAGTGTATATGTGAATTACAGTGTCTGTTCAAGGGTGTGAGCAGCTAGCTCTCATATGTTCAGAAGACAGAGCAAAAGATGATGGATGATAGGGAGGGAGGGAGGGAGGAAAAGAAATAGCGATGTCACAGCATGTTAAAGTTGGTGGATCAGGGGAGGGGGGTCAGGGTATGATGGAATTCTGTGTATGGGGTTAGTATTGTTTTTGCAACTGTTCCTATAACTTTGAATTTATTTCAAAATGAAAAAAAAAAAGATAAAGCTTGGTACAGTTTGTGATACAAGAAAGAAAAGCTATCAGAACTATTTGAGTTGTGTCAAAAGGTTTTAGGAGCCAATTTGAACAGCCTCATATTGGACAAACATGGGACCACCTGAGCATCAATAGGGATAATATCTACAATGGGTTTAAATACATCAAATATGTTTAAATCCATGAGTTCATAATGTCACAAACACATATATACAAATCATTGGTCACTTTTGGAGGATGCTAGGGAACCAACTCATTATTTTGAAAACTGGTAAGTGTAAGAAAGGAATTAAGCACTTGCCCTGTCTTTTCTATATGAACTAACTTCAAGGTAGCCAAATAGAGGATGAGGAGAAATTTGTCTTTATAGAAAAAAGTATTCCAGCTAATAAATGATGAAGTTATAGTACTAAAATATCAACATTTTTAAAATGCCTAATAATGACTACAGGCATTCAGCATCAAGGACTACTAACAAGAAGAAAGGCTACTCGCTATTATCAGCCTACTTATCTATGAAGTTTTCCTGCAAAAAATAAATCAAACTTGAATCTGTTCACATTTGTAGATCTAACTATTAGTTCACAAGAAACTCCATTGTTAAACTACAACACAGAATAAAATCCAGACTGCAGGCAACTCCAAAGAACACAAATTGGTTTCATCAACAAATTAATTACAAGAGAAAACAAAAGATGGAGGGGAAACCTGTAGATTAAAACTAGTCACAATGTATGGATCACATTTAGATCCTGATTCAAACAAAACGTTAAAAAAAATTTATGAGACAACTGAGGAAATTAGAACACTGCTGGATATTTGAAGATATTAAAGGATTATTAATTTTTTATCATAGTGATATTTCTATTCATCTTTTTTTTAAAAGTCTTTATATTTTCAATATACATACTGAAATATTTTTCAGTTAAATTGATGACATCTGGGGTTGGGAGTACAAATGAAGCATGATGGGCTGTGATTGATAACTGTTGAAGCTGGATGAGGGAAAACGGGGGCTTATATCATTCTCTCTACTTATACATATATGTGTAGCAAAGACTTAAAAACATAATTATAAATAAGGCAGTCAATTTAAACTATAGATTTCATATAATAAAACCTTTCCACTTTAAACAGATGACTATATAGTATGTATATTTTATCTCCATAAAGAAGCTTTTAAAAAGCTTTGTATCTTTTAAATTATTTCAGTATTTACTTTTCTGTTTCAAGACAATGACTACTTAAAAGAACTCAGTAAAAACTAATAATCATCCAAAGAAACAGCTTTTAGAGTAAAATATTAACACAAAACTGAATGACGAACAAAACACCAAATTATCAGATAACATCAAAAGAGTTAAAAGAGAAAATGGTCAGCTTCTATAAATCATTTTTTAGAAAGGAAAATATCCCACCCTTTTGGGGACTGGATAGAATTTAGATTCACATCATTCACTGAGCCTCTATAACTGAAATATAAACACATATAAGTAGTAAACTTACAAATCATACTGGTTGTACACTGTAAACCACATCAAAACTTCGAAAAGCAGTTTGACTGCCAAAACCACCTACTTCCTCAAAAAACAACAGTAGTAGTCAACAGTGGCTGAGAGATCCCAAATAGAGTCGAGAGGCTGTCCTGGAAGTTTCTCTCATGCAAGCTCCAGCTAGACATCCCAAATGGCCACAGTATGCTACACCCTTAACAAAAGTAATTCCCAAATACCTAGGTCCCTACCTGATAATTCTATAAAAGACACACTCACTAAGTTTTAGCTTTCAGAAACTTAAACCCACCAAAGTGCTCCTATGCCAGACAAGTCCAAAACCCAAAGGCAACAGCCTCTTTAAGAACAACTATCAAATATAGCCCCCTTCCCCATATTGTCGACAACCCCTTTCAATGTGAACAAGTTAGGGTGTCACTGCCTAGACACCCCTGAAGAAGGAGAAAGACACTGAGAGAGAGAAAGGGGTAGCAACAAACAAGATATTTAACAAAGGTCTACGAATGCTGAAACTTTATATGATTATATATATATTGGATGCTGGGATATTGGAAGGGCTGGAAGGAGTTAAATGACACCGTGAACTGTAGCCTATAGCATCCTTTGGGATTTGCTCTATAGCTGCTCATCAAATTGTGCCTTGAAGGTCTTCACCTCTCTGTATATACCTTGTATTGCATAATGGGGAAAGAACTGAGACTGTGGAACCCATAACAATTTTTGAAATTACCTATATAACTGCTTGTTGAGCTGTACATCAAAAATTAACACCTTTCTGTATGTATGTTCTATTTTGCAATGATGGAAATGGCTGAGGTTGTGGAACTGTGACCCATGATATTCTTTGGAATTTGTTCTCTAATTTCTTGTGAAATTGTACTTTGAAAGCTATCACTGCTATGTATATTTTAAAGTTCACAATAGAAATAAATAAATAAAACAAGGGTACTATTCTAGTTTTCCCCAAGGTTAGAATCAAAAGGGCACATTAAATTAAGAAAAATAACTTCTACATGGTTGCCATTTATTTGCCCAAAATTAAAGATTCCATTTTTTACAATTCCACACTCACACAATTCACCTCCTTTGCCTGAAATTTGGTGCCAAACTTCTAATTTTGTGTAATTTTTCACAGGCAAAAATTCTTTCTAAAATACATTACCAGGAATGCATATAGTTATTAGCTGTGTTTTCAATCCATGGGGAAATGACTATTTTTTTATGTTATTTTAGTTATAAAATCATATACAGTCACAACAACGGCAGTTTCAAGCGAATCAAAATATTTATTTCAAGGTAGGTATGCATGAAGTGAACACAAATCACCTACAAATATCTTGAGCCATGAATTACAGGAGCAAAAATGAAAGTGATTCTTAAAGGCATAGGACCTCTGACGCCCCCCACACCCACCCCCACCCAAAAAAAATAAAAAGAAAAAGGGGAAAAAAAGAACGGAAGAGGAGGGGCAAAGATCACCAACGGCCCCATCTGTAATCAGGTTCCAGGACACCCTGCTATCCGTAGGCAGATGCCGCTTTTCCCTTTGGGCAGAAGCTGTCACTTTCTAAGGACACGAGAGCCGCTGTGCAGGATCCATAGGTGTGTCTGCGTCTTCACACACGCCCTCGAGCCCTCGGCGCTCCGGGCCTGGGTCGCCCGTCACTCACACCAGGCCCGACCCGACCCTCCTCTCCCGCCCGGACCCCGCAGCCCACCGCCGCTGCCCCGGACAAGCCCATCTGCCCCGGGGCCCTGCGCCCATCCGCAGCGCCACGGCCGACGGCCCACAGCGGTGACGGCTCCCCCGCGACCCTCGGCCGGCCTGCCAAGCCGCAGCGCCCCCGCCCCCAGGACCCCGCGCCGCGCCCACCCCGAGGCCGCCCGCGCCCCTCAGCCGCGCCCGCGCCCGGCGGGCCTCCCTCACCTCAGGGGTGAATCGCGGGCAGCGCGGGGCTCCCGGTCCGAGCGCGTCCTCCGCCGCCGGTCACTCCCTCGGCTCGGCCTCGGCTCCAGCTCCGGCTCCGCCTCCCGCCCGCCACTCACACTCGGCCCCCGAGTTCCTGCGCCGCTGGCCTCCCCGCCCCCTCGGCCTCAGCCCGCGGCCCCTCCGCCCGAACTGGGTGCGGCCTGCGGCGCCGCAGCCCAACAACGCGCCGCTCCGTTGGCCCAGCGCTCGCCGTGCAACTCCTGAGCAACGCGCCCTTCGATTGGCTGGAGCGGAGCCGGGACGTGCGCGGCGAGGGGCGGGGCCTGGGCGTGTGGGGTGAGGGGCAGGAGGGCGGGGCCCGGGAGGGTGGGGTAAGGGGGCGAAGGGCGGGGCCTGGGTGGGGTGAGGGGCAGGAGGGTTTGGGGGAGCGACTTGGCGCGCCCGCCCGCGACGGTGCAGACAGCGGAGGGTCCGGGGTGTGGGTTCAGGTGGGCGGCATCCCCGGGACGCGACTCCACGGTCCCCGCCACCGCGCTAGCTGCGCCTCCCGGTCGGCCTGCGGCGCCCCCTCGCCAGACCCTCCCGGAGCGGACCCTGCCCAGGGCGGGGCTGGGCGGCAGGGTGGGGTCAGGACCCGCGGCGCTGCGCCCCGATAAGGCTGCAGAGCCGGGCGGCCGCCGGCACCCGGACTGCGCGGGCCCGGGTAGCTACACGGAGCCAGTGAGTGGGTCTGCGTGGAGGCAACGACAGGCC
This sequence comes from Choloepus didactylus, assembly GCF_015220235.1. Lineage (NCBI taxonomy): Eukaryota > Metazoa > Chordata > Mammalia > Pilosa > Megalonychidae > Choloepus > Choloepus didactylus. Next base: position 3,042,125 of record NC_051309.1, on the reverse strand, counting down.
AGGCCCCTGCCGACAGCCGGGAGCTGGCTGAAGAGGCCAGACCGTGCCTCGCCCCGCGCCGGCGCTGTCCTGGTCTCATCCGAGCCCCAGGAGGGCCAGGGGAGACCCAGGCCAGGCTTCCGTCCCCGCTATGCTCATAGGAAGCGGGTGGTCGGAGAGGAGCAGCGGCGGAGAGCGTGGGACCCAGGCCTCCCCTCCCAACCAGGGACCTCCTCGGCTTTGCCCACGGAAGGGTCAGGGATGCTGTCTAAGGACGCGGGTCCGTGTTCTAGGGGCACTTCTCCTGGACACTGCCTTTTCTCAGATGGTTCTGACCATACTGCACGGTTCTGTCTCACTTCTGTCCCTGTAGCACAGGGCCCCGGCCCATGGGAGGTGCCAGTGAGGGCTTGCTGAAATGGAGGGAGGGAGAGGAGGAGGGATAGAGAAAAGTAGAGACATCGAAGATACAAAAAGACCCAAATCAGACTTCTAGAGGAGAAATTGTAATGTGTGAGCTGAAAAATACACTGGATGCGATTCATAGCAGATTGGACCCAACAGAAGAACTTGAAGACATAGCAAATGAAATAGAAACGAGTGAGCAGAGTGCCACTGAGCTGTGGGCCTAGTCATTTGTGTAATTGGAGTCCCTGGAGGTGGAGCTGGGGCAAGAGGGGAAGCAAAAGAAATAATATGCGAAGATATAACAGCTGAAAATTTCCAAATTTGAATAAAACTACAAACGCACAGATCCAAGAAGCTCAAAAAGTAGCATCTGGCATGCTACTGGGCTCTGGTCAAAATGGAACATTTCTGTGGGATATCAGATGATTATGAGGTCAGGCAGGTCCACCAGCACTTCATCATGATCTGAAAGTGATAGATCCAAGGTGAGGCTCAAGCAAGTCCATAGATAGGTGACAAACCCCATGTCACCCGCTGCTGTGGCACCTATGGTCTCAGGTGGATTTACTGTGACCTGGTGACAGAGGAGGAAAAAGCCTGAGCTTGGTTCTTAGAAAGATGGGTCCAAAATGTTGGTGTGAGCTAAAAATGAGAGATGTGTCTGGACTCATGGTGGTGGAAAATTGCTTAACTGGATGGTCAGGAACCTAGAAGGAACAATCTGGAAGTTTGGGGACAAGAGGCCTGAGGAAGAGGCACACAGATGGACCTATGGGAATTGGCACAAAGGGTGAAGATCTTTGTATCGCATGTTAATGTCCCAGAGAACATCGACCACAGAAGAGGCTCTAAACAACCAAGCAGAATGAAGGGCTCTGCAAAGTGGCATCAGTCAGCCCATCTTCTGCCACCACATTGCTGGTACAATGGTCTTGTGAACAAAGTAGCCATGGTGGCAGGTTGGAGGCTGTGCATGAGCTCATTAGCCCGGGATCCCCATAAAACCAAGGCTGGCCTAGTGACTCCCACTGCTGGATGTCCAGCCTGCCAGGATCGAGACCAAAGCTGAGACCCTTGTGGAGCCACCCAGCCACTTGATGTCAAGTTGATTACACTGAACTCCTACCCTAGAAAGTCAGCAATCCTTACCAGGACTGCCACCTATTCCAGCTGTGGGTTTGCCTTCCCTGCCTGCAGTGCCCCAGCTCGCGCCACTACCCTAGGGTTCATGAAATGTCAGGTTTGCCAACATGGAGTCCTCCATAATACCTAGTATCAAGGGGCCCACTTTCTGGCAAAAGAGGTGTAGCAGTAAGCACATGACCATGGGACCCAGCAGCCCTACTAGAAGTTGCTGGTGTGATAGAGGGATGAAGTAGACACTTGAAGACTCCAGTGAAGATCCACCTTGGAGATCACAGTCTGAGCAATGTGGTACAATTCTCCAGGAAGCAGTCTACTCTATGTCAGTTATCATTTTATGATGTTGTGTCCCCAGTGGATAGAATACCTAGTGACCCACTTGGCAAATTTGTGCTTTCTGTCCTGCAAGATTCTATGAGTCTAGATATGCTGGTTCCCAAAGAAGACACTTCCACTAGGGGACGTGGTAAAATTGAAGCTATGGCTGCCACCTGGACACTTTGGACAATCTGTGCCAAAAGACCAGTAGGCACAGAAAGGGGTGAACACATTGGCAGAGGGGTGGCAGACCCCTCCCCCACCCCGAGTACACAGGACGGCTGCCACATGACGGGGACAGACAGGAAGTTGTTTGGCACTCAGGCAGTTGGGAGGTGGGGGTCATCAATGGCAACATGGCCTGAAAAAAGCAGGATAGTCGGGGACCTAGACCCTCAGGGATGAAGGCTTAGGTAACCTGCCCAGCTGTATCATCTAGCCCAGCCAAAGTGCTAGTCAAGAAGGAGAGGAATCTAGAATGGGTGGTGAAGAGAGATGTTAAGCATCAGTTATGTCTTGGAACCAACTATAACAGTGGGACTGTAGCTCATCCCACTACCCTTCTCTTGATAGTTCCCCCAGATATTGTGACCAGAGTCCTGAAGGAGCTGTGAACTCACTGTGAAAAGCAAGTGGATCTGAGTAAATCAAGAGGTTACCTGCAGTAGCTGTTGGTGCCCTGTCCAGGTTCCCTTCCAGCTGCTGGGAATGTTGGCTGCTAATGGCTCACAGAGGTCCCTCTCCCCCAGAGAACTGCCCTCAATTAACAGGAGCCACCACCTGGACAGGCCATCACCAATTTAGAAATACAAAAGGCTGGTTCCCTTGCCTCAAAGCAGGACTCGCTCCGGGTACAGTTCGTCCCCCAGAGCTCCTCTCCACAGGATCCAGATGAAGCAAGTCTCCAGCTGAGACCACTTGGATTCTTTGTTTTTTCCTCTCCGCTCTCCGGATTCCCTCATTCAGCTGATCCTGAGAACATTCCTTTGGTAAATCACTTAGATAAGGATTCCTGCTTCAGGTTTTGCTTCTAGGGAACTTGATCTAGAAAACTGTATATAATAAATATTGTCCTGGGAGGAGACTTTTTTTTTAAAGAACACAAAATTAGATACATTCAAAAGTAACATCAAGTAACGAGAGAGATCAATGAAGTTCAAGTTACCTGAGGTCCTTCTGTTGTCCAAGAAGAGAGTTAAAGTATTGATTAGTTAACTCTAGGCTTAGATGAGAGTAGAAGCACAGAGTATAATTTTCAAACTAGGAGAGGAAGTAATATAGAATGATTAAAAAAAAAAGTTGCTCAATCCAAAAAAAGGGGAAAAGGGGGGAGAAAAACAGACTAGGACAGACAATACAAATCACAAAACAAAATGATAGATTAATTACATTAAGTACAAACAGTCAAAACGGTCCAGTTAAAAGACAAGGTATGTCCTGTATGCTAACAACAAACATAAAAATAAAATTTAAAAAGATCTTTTAAAATTAAGTTAAAAGAAATATGAAGAAGCTGAGGCCCCACCCCAATCAAGATGGCAGAATGAGAAGCTTCAGGGCTCTGTTCCCCCACAGAAGCTTTGAATAACCAGCAAGAAGTGGCAGGAATACCACAAAGCTGCAGAAAACAGTTAAAGGCCTGCAGTGACTGGACGAACACTGAATCAAGAGAAAGGCCACTTAAAAGCGATAGGATCTCATGGCTCCTGGCTGTCCCCTCCTCTACACCCCATCAGCTCAGCACGGAGTTGGCCCATGCTCCAGTGTGGATCCCTGGTCCCAGTTCCAGAGGAGGCAGAATAACCCATGTACACACACTGGGAGCATGTATGTCAGGCCCCATCTGTCTGGTGGTGGCCTGAGGGACTCGCTGTCCCAGAGCTTGCCCTGTGTGTAGCAGGTGGCTCACAGAGCTCTCCTACAGAATGCTGTGGGCAAGCAGTCAAGTTTTGCTACCTGGGCAAGGGACTGCTGGCTGTAGGACCCATGGTGCAGTGCCCGGGACCATGAGGAAACTGCTTTGCTAGCTCCTGGCATGCATGGAAAGCTCTGCCATAACACCAGCTGGATACAAGCTTAAGAAACAGGTGCCTCAGAGTCTAAATTCCAGTGATTCGTTAAAATATCAAAATGTCCAGGTTTCAACAAAAGATTACAAAACAAAATATACCAAGACACAGGAAGAGATGCCCAAGCAAAGAAGATTAGAGCATTAGAAACCATCAGTAAGGAGGGCCAGACCTGGGATATACCAGACAAAGACTTTTTTAAAATGGTCCTGTACCAGTTTGGATATATTATGTCCCCCAGAAAAAGCCATGATCTTTTAATCCAATCTTGTGGGGGCAGACATATTAGTGTTGATTAGGTTGGAACCTTTGGATTAGGTTGTTTCCATGGAGATGTGACCCACCCAACTGTAGGTGATAACTCTGACTGGATAATTTCCATGGAAGTGTGGCCCCGACCATTCAGCATGGGCCTTGATTAGTTTACTAGAGCCCTATATAAGATCTCAGACAGAAGGAGCTCGGTGCTGCAGCCACGAGGGACACTTTGAAGAACACATAGGAGCTGAGAGAGGAGCTGAACCGCAACCTAGGATGCCAGCCACATGCCTTCCCAGCTAACAGAGGTTTTCTGGATGCTAATAGCTTTTCTCCAGTGAAGGTACCTGACTGTTGATGCCTTACCTCAGACACTTTATGGCCTTAAGACTGTAACTTTGTAACCAAATAAACCCCCTTTGTAAAAGCCAATCCATTTCTGGTGTATTGCAAACGGCAGCATTAGCAAACCGGAACAGACGGTAAAGGGGCGAAGGACAGCAAGCACACGCGACTCACCGAGGCCAGGGCAGTGGCTACCTGCCATGGGGTGGTGTTGTGACATGAGGGACACACGGTGCTTCTGGGGTGCTGGAGAGGCTGTTGTGCAGATATCCACGTCGAAACAACTTGATAGGCTGTGCGTGTAGGTCTCAGGTATGTGTGTTTCATTCCACAGCAAATGAAAGCTAGAGGAGCAAGCTGCAGCTCTGGGTAGCTCTGGGCATGGCCAGGGACAGCTGTCAGGCCGCCTCCAACACCCACTGAGCTCCCCGAGGAGCCAGGCAGGGACTGCTCCACACTCTGCAAATCTCCCTCCGGGGAGGGAAGGCCTGGAAGGTGGCGGGAGGGGATCTCCAGGGGCATAGGCTTTTCTGGTGGTGGGCAGGGGGCCTGTCTGTCTGCCGCCATCAGGGGCCACCCATGAGGCCATCCTTTCCAGGCCCCAGAGCTGCAGTGGGGGTGCAGGAATGCCCCGTTAGGGCTCCGTGCTGCTGGGCCAACAAGAACGCGGCCGAGGCAGGCTGCGGCTCACCCCTGGGGCCCCCTCCTCTAGGACACGTGGATCTGAGTCAAGTCCCAGCTGCGCCCCGTGGCCCGCATTGACCCCAAGGTCCTCTAGGCACCCCCGAGGGCCTGGGTCATGCTCAGAAGCCTCTTCCCTTCTGAGCCTCAGTCTACCTGTCTATGAAATGGAGCTGACCAGAGGCCCAGTGGAGCCAGCTTGCCCCAGAGGGCACTGGGCAAGAAGCCCCAGGCCCTAAGAGCCTGCCAGAAGCTTCTCCTTGCAGCTGCAGCCCAAGCCCCAAGCAGCAGGCAGCACCGAGTTGGTGGTCCCACCCCAGCAGTGACCCAGAGTTGGGGGGCAGGGTGTGAATGGGGTGACTGCATACTTGTTTCATGAGAAGTCTCTCTCTTCTCATCCTCAAATCATCCCTTATGACAATGAAATCTCTATTAGCAGAAGACCTGGGGAGTCACACACTTTCAGCTCAACTGTGGGAGAATAAAACCATGCTCAATCCTTGGCTTGGGGATGCGTCCCAGAGCCGGAATCAAATCCGTCTCTGACCTACCAAGGTGGTCGGAAGTCAGTGAACTGTCTGAGCCTCGGTTTCCCTATCTGTAAAACGCGGGAGCAGACTCACCCCTGGATCAGGGGCTACGCCTCCCGGGGGCTCCCCCACAGACTGGGGCCCAGAGAGCAAAGACGGGTGAGCCAGGTCAGTTTCACGACACCTTAGAAACCCCCTTGGCTGGGCAAGGCGCCCCCAGAGCCCTGGGAGGCAGGCAGAGCTGACTGGACGATCAGAAGGAGTGCAGGAGCCGGGCGGGGGCAGGGCTGGGGCACACGGCAGATGGTGCTGGGGTGGGACTAGGGCCCAGGCCAATCTGAGCTTCCGTTTTCCCACCTGTAAAGCGGGACTGGCGGCAGCTGCTTCTCCCAGCCAATGTCAAGCACGCAGCTCGGCAGCACAGACAGGGGAAGGGTTCAGTAAATGGGCCCCCCCACCTCCGGCCCTATACGCGGGATGGAACTTTCACCATGGGCCTCCGCAGATGGCGGGAGCCCCTTCCACCCCCACCCTCAAGCTGGGGGGGCCAGAACTTGGGACCACACCCCCACCCCCTTGCAACCAAGGCCTCAGAAGCAGGCGGCTGGGCCCAGCGGGAGGGGAGGCAGGGCCGGCCTGAGTGGGCGTCTGCCTCTGGATCCCAGAACCCCCAAACCTTGCAGCTCAGGGCTCTTCAAATACGTTTTAGCCACTGAGCTGGCCCCAAAGTCAACATGCAAATTACATAAGGGTGACAGCGCCACGTGTCCCGCTGAGCACTGCCAGCTCTGCAGACCCCAGGCACCGGCTGGGAGCCACTTCTGACCCAACTCTGCATTTACAGTTGGATGGGACCCGGCAGCCCCAGTGGGGAGCGGGAGCCTTGCCAAGGGTCCCCAAGTGAGTTCGGGGCAGAGGGCAAGGAATTCCCACTGCAAAAAGGAGTCATCACTGGATTTCCCAAAGCAGGGGGGTGGGCAGCCAGAAGCCCCTGGGGCCTCAGCTCAAGCCCCCCCCACCCAGAGGAGCTGAAGAGGAGGCCCCTGCAGAGATGGGGGGCTGAGCATTGGTTCCCAGGTCACGGGCTGGCACTGGCTGCAGGGCCCATTGCCCCAGGCACCCCAGGTCCGTGGCCTCCCCATCCACCACCCTCCATCATCTTTCCCACCCTCCAGACTAGGCAGGGCTCCCCCGGGAGGGCAAGGCCCTGGCCCCTGGCCCAGCAGCTATCCTCGGCGTGGGTTTTGCACAGCAAATTCTTTCTCCCCTGCCATGAACTGGGGTTCGGATCAGATGCCTGGGGCGTCTCTTCCAGCCCTGATCGCCAGTTGAGTCTGTTTCACAAAAACCCTGGCCTGGACAGCTGAGCCAGGGAGCGCGGCTACTGGAACTCCCTGGCGACGGGGCGCCCAGGGCTGGCCCACACAGGGCAGTGCTCGGAGAACTCTGCCATCTGGGCATCGCCATCCTCACCCTCCCCTGGCCCAGCCAGGGCCCCTCCTCTGGGCCCAGCTCCCCAGCCAGGAACACCTTGTCCCCAGCTGTCCCCACTGGGCTGTGAGCTCTGCCGGCCTGCCCGGGGTCCAGCTCGGGGAACTGGGCACACAGGAGGTGCTCAGTAACTGCTCATCCAGCAAACGGACCAACCGCAAGTGCCGAAGTTCTTTTAGCGCTGCAGCCCCACTGCCCCGTCCCGGGGTGGGTGCCGAGCCTGAACGGCCAAAGTGTGGACGACCCGCACACCATAAGGGGGGAGGGACCAGCGTCGCCCCTCATGCTGTGGGGGGCTGCGCCGTGGGTGTCAGGGAGGCCACTCAGCTCCTCCCCAGTGAAGACCCGGCCACGCACGTGAAGGTCATCTGTGCTTTATTGTACAGCCTCAGCCCCTCCTGGAGCCTGCGTCTTAGCGTTCCTGTGGGTTGCTGGGGCCAGCCCCTGTCCCACTGCCACTGCCCTAGCCCTGCCCAGCTCCGGGCCCCTGCAAGGCGAGGACCAGACATCCCATCCACAAAGCCCAGCTGGGGCTCAGTCCTGGGCCCTGGTAGGACATGCGGGACAGCCCCTCAGCCCCCTGGAGCCTGTGGCCTGGGCTCAGCCCCGGGGACCCAGCCTGCTGGGTGGGGTAGCCTGGCCAGGCCAGATGCTGCCAAGCGGGCATAGGAGGCCGCGGGTCGGAACACGGCACCTGCTGCCGCTCACCCTCCCCATCCATCCGGCCTCTGTCGGCGAAGCCCGGGTCTGGCCGCTGCGTGGCGCAGGTGTCACCTGGGCGCAGAGTAGCCGTAGGGGTGCCGCAGCAGCAGGCTCTGGTGGCTAGGCAGCACGTGCGCGTGGTAGTGCTCGACCAGGCTGCCCACACTCACAAACAGGACCTCGCCTTCCAGGTAGAACTTAGAGTCCTGGGGGCGCAGGGGGCGGTGGGGTCAGGGGCTGGGCCGGCCAGGGCTCCCAGCCTCTGCCTCCCTGCTCCGGGCCCCACCGCGGAGGTGGCACAGCCTGGCCTGCTCCGTTGTATCTGCCTCCTCCGTCGGACCTGTGCCCTCCACGCTCCCGCCTCCCGTCCCCCTCCCGCCCCAAGCGTCTGCTGTGCAGCTGCACCCAGGGGACCGCGGGCAAGGCCTGTGAATAACCCCCGGGTCTGGGACTGAGCACCCCGGCCCCTCCAGGGTCAGCGGGGACTAAGCTGGGCAAGGAGAAGAGGGAGGTTGAGGCAGAGGGGAGGGAGGGGGCAGAGGGAAGGAGGAGGGTGCTCTGCAGGTGCCAATCTCGGTCCCCCCACTGCCTACACCTGTCAGAAGACTGCCGTGCCCCTCGCAGAGCCCCAGGAAGGGGTCCCCACCCCACCCCGGGCCCTGAAGACCAGAGCCCCAGGCAGGGGTCTGCCCACTCACGTTCTCAAAGATGCGGTAGTTCCTCACTTTGCTGGAGCTCTCGTCCCACACGACCAGCACCTAGAGGGAGGGGCAGGGATGGCTGAGCCAAGGGGCACGGGAGCGCAGGGTGAGACCCGGGGGGCGGGCGCGTGGGGGGCAGGCGCGTGGGGGGGCAGGGCAGGTCACCCCGGCAGCAACCCAGACAGGCGGCCCCTCAACTCCGGACTCTGCTCTTGAGGAGCCGCTGATGGGGCTCAACTAACAGGACGGGGTGGGGGTGGGGCCTGATCCGGTCCACAGGCGTCTGGGATACCCATGGGGAAACTGAGGCTCAGTGCAGCCACACAGCTCAGCCCGGAGGGGCAGAGGCAGAGCTGGGGATTGAATCTGAGGTGGCCAGGCCACCGCCCTCCTGCCTGTCCCACTGTCCCTCGGGGACCCCCCCTCAGTGCATGACCCCCTCCCACTCCCCAGTGACCCCTGCCCTTCCTTCCCTCTCACCCCTGCTGGGAGATGGCGGTCCCTGCCCTCAATCTGCAGGTGACAATTAGTTCCTGAGGCTCTGAGAACAGATGGGGTGGGAGACGGGGGTCCCACCAGGCCAAGACCCCAACGCTGGGAGTGAGCTAAGATGCCAAATAAGAGGCTGCCCAGGTACGTGACCTACAAACTGTAAAGTCCAGTGCCGCCTGTGTGGACGCCCTCCGGGAGCACTTACCTTCCCCAACTTGGTGGAGGAATTTCGGATGCAGTAGAGTCCGTCCTGGGGCTCTCCCCGGGGGCTCGTGGCCTTGAACAGCCTAAAACACGAGGCCCAGGCAGCTTTCTCAGGGGCCCCGTCCCCACACCCCAGTCTCTCCTCTCACTTCTGCATCTCAGGTTCCAAGAGAAACAGGCTCTCCTGAGGACAGGTGGGCTGGAGGGGTGGGCTGGAGGGGTGGGCCCACCTCAGCGAGCTTTGGGAGGCAGGCAGGGCCCGTGGGATTTGCTGCAGTTGGCTTGGGTTTCTCGCCCTATTCTGGGACTGGCGCTTGTGCCAGAAACTGCCCAGCAGCACATCAGGGGCAGCGGGAGATGCGGTACCCCACTCGTGCCCCACCCAAGGCGCTGGCGGAAGGGGGCCGAGCTGACCTTTCCACCTCACAGGACTCCGTCGTGTTGATGAAGACCGAGCTGGGCAGTGCCACCTGCCGAGGAGCCAATGTGGTCAGCATGGGGGCCCGCGGGGGCCGGGGACAGCACCTGGGGGGCGGCTGCACCAGGACGGGCTCTGCAGTGCCCCAGCCAGCCCTGCTCCAGGGTCCCGCGGTCTCCACCCCGGCCGCAGTGCCCCCCAGCCCGCCTGCCCGGTGGCCCTGTGCCCCGGCCGCCTTGCCTTCTCGTAGTCCTCATCCGAGTCCTCCCCGTCGCCCGGGTCGGCCTGAGAGGCTCGCCGCGGCTTTTCAAAGGAGAAGCTCCTGAAACTCTGCCCGTCGGGGGGCGAGCGCCTGGAGGTGGGGAAGGGAAGGGGAGGGCGAGTCGCTGTCAGAGGGGGACTGGCCACCCCTGCCGCCACCCCCACACCGCAGAAGGCTGGGAGAACACATGCGGCCCGAGGACGGGAGACCACGCGTGACCCGACAACTGGGAGAACATGCGTGGCCCGAGGACGAGAGAACACGCGTGGCCCGAGGACTGGGAGAACATGTGTGACCCGACAACTGAGAGAACACGCGTGACCCGACGACTGGGAGAACACGCGCGGCCCGAGGACGAGAGAACACGCGTGGCCCGAGAACTGGGAGAACACGCGTGGCCCGACAACTGGGAGAACACATGTGGCCCGAGAACTGGGAGAACACGCGCGGCCCGAGGACGAGAGAACACGCGTGGCCCGAGGACTGGGAGAACATGTGTGACCTGACAACTGAGAGAACACGCGTGACCCGACGACTGGGAGAACACGCGTGGCCCGAGGACGGGAGACCACGCGTGACCCGACAACTGGGAGAACACGCGTGGCCCAAGGACGGGAGAACACATGTGGCCCGAGAACTGGGAGAACACGCGTGGCCCGAGGATGAGAGAACACGTGTGGCCCGAGAACTGGGAGAACACGCATGGCCCGAGAACTGGGAGAACATGTGTGACCCGACAACTGGGAGAACACGTGTGGCCCGAGGACTGGGAGAACACGTGTGGCCTGAGAACTGGGAGAACACGTGTGGCCCGAGGACGGGAGACCACGCGTGACCCGACAACTGGGAGAACACGCGTGGCCCAAGGACGGGAGAACACATGTGGCCCGAGAACTGGGAGAACACGCGTGGCCCGAGGACGAGAGAACACGTGTGGCCCGAGGACTGGGAGAACACGTGTGACCCGACAACTGAGAGAACACGCGTGGTCTGAGAACTGGGAGAACACGTGTGGCCCAAGGACGGGAGAACACATGTGGCCCGAGAACTGGGAGAACACGCGTGGCCCGAGGACGAGAGAACACGTGTGGCCCGAGGACTGGGAGAACACGTGTGGCCTGAGGACGAGAGAACACGTGTGGCCCGAGGACTGGGAGAACACGTGTGACCCGACAACTGAGAGAACACGCGTGGTCTGAGAACTGGGAGAACACGCGTGGCCCGAGGACTGGGAGAACATGTGTGACCCGACAACTGAGAGAACACGCGTGACCCGACGACTGGGAGAACACGCGTGGCCCGAGGACGGGAGACCACGCGTGACCCGACAACTGGGAGAACACGCGTGGCCCAAGGACGGGAGAACACATGTGGCCCGAGAACTGGGAGAACACGCGTGGCCCGAGGATGAGAGAACACGTGTGGCCCGAGAACTGGGAGAACACGCATGGCCCGAGAACTGGGAGAACATGTGTGACCCGACAACTGGGAGAACACGTGTGGCCCAAGGACTGGGAGAACACGTGTGGCCCGAGAACTGGGAGAACACGTGTGGCCCGAGGACGGGAGAACACGCGTGGCCCAAGGACGGGAGAACACATGTGGCCCGAGAACTGGGAGAACACGCGTGGCCCGAGGACGAGAGAACACGTGTGGCCCGAGGACTGGGAGAACACGTGTGACCCGACAACTGAGAGAACACGCGTGGTCTGAGAACTGGGAGAACACGTGTGGCCCAAGGATGGGAGAACACGCGTGGCCTGAGAACTGGGAGAACACACGTGGCCTGAGGATGGGAGAACACGCGTGGCCTGAGAACTGGGAGAACACACGTGGCCCGAGGACGGGAGAACACGTGTGGCCTGAGAACTGGGAGAACACACATGGCCCGAGAACTGGGAGAACACGCGTGGCCCGAGGACGGGAGAACACGCGTGGCCCGAGAACTGGGAGAACACACGTGGCCCGAGGACGGGAGACTACGCATGACCCAACAACTGGGAGAACACGCACGGCCCGAGGACGAGAGAACACGTGTGGCCTGAGAACTGGGAGAACACGCATGGCCCGAGGACGGGAGAACATGTGTGACCCGACAACTGAGAGAACACGCGTGGCCCGAGAACTGGGAGAACACGCATGGCCCGAGGACGGGAGAACATGCGTGGCCTGAGAACCGGGAGAACACGCGTGGCCTGAGGACGGGAGAACACGCTGAGGCTGGCTCCCAGCACACGCAGCTGCCACGTCTCGGCACAGTGACCCGCTTCCGAGCAGCTGGACCTTTGTGGTCCCTCCTGCAGTAGAGCCGCGAGCATGGCCCATGGGCCTCCCCGACGCATCCCCCAGGGAGGACACTAACGCGCCCTGGGAGGCCTGGGGAGTCCTGGGGAGGGGGTGCCCGAGTCAGAGCTGTGGGGCAGCCTGGGGCTCGTATCCACATGGGGCAGCCCTGCAGCTCCCGGGGCCATCCCCAGGCCCAGCAAGGGGCCCGGCCCACCACGGAGCCAGCCGCCTCTGACCACGAGCCCACGGTGGTGACCCTGGAGGAGGGCACATGCTGGTTTAGGGGACTCCCCCTGGCACTGCCCAGCAAAGGAAACAGCAAGCACTTCAGTCGGGCCCAGGGCAGAGTCCCCGGCATGCCCCACATTCCAGCGATTTCCAACCGGGAAGGGCACAGGCAGCCCTGGTGGCCCAGAGCTGGGGGACACACCCAGAGCCCAAGTGGGGCAGGGACGGGAGGGCCACCGAGGCACACTGCGGGGCAGCTCACGGCCCAGGTCCTGGTCTCCTTGCCTGGCCCCAGAGGGTCCCAGAGTGCAGGCAGGGCCCTGAGAGGCCGCACCTCCACATGACACCTGCCTCCCCCACAGGGCGGGCACTTCCTCAGGGCCAGGAGGGATCAGGTGCCCCTGCACCCCAGGCTGGCGCCACCCAGGGACTCAGGCCCCCCACCCCTGCGCCAGGCTAGTGCCCGGCCGTGGGCTGAGAGCAGAGACCCCGGGCACCGGCCGCGGCACACTTACTGCAGGTGTGGTAGCAGCGGCTTCCCCAGCCTAGGCAGGACATCCGGCCGGGCTGCGGCCTCAGGCGTGGGCAGCTTCAGGCCAGGGGGCTTGGGGGCCACGGGGGGCACAAAGGGCCCGGGCCTGGGGGCCTCCCTCGGGAAGGCAGCTTCAGCCCCTTTCGGGAACTTGGGCTTGTTGGCCGGCACGGGCGGGGGCTCGGGTGGGGGCGGCCCCCGAGGGGACAGGTGGAAGGACTTGAGCTTGTCGCAGTTCCTGGAGGTGGCAGTGGCTGTGCTGGTGGCACAGGCCCCGTGGCTGAGGGGCCGGGGCTCGGGGCTGGGGCCAGCACCCTCCCGGATGCAGGGGGTTTTCCGGAGGCTGGGCACAGCAGGCAGGCTGCCCAGTGGGGGGTCACTCATCCTGCGGGGCACGGCCGGCACCCTGAGGCCCAGCAGTTCCCTCCTGGCATCCTCGGGGGCCGGGCCCACCTCCGGGAGGCTGCGCTTCGGTGGCGGGGGCGGCAGCAGGGGCCCTGGGCTCCTGGAGGTGAAGGAGTGGGCGCGGGGCACCTCGGAGAAGGCCGGCTTCCTGGGTGTGGGCACGGGGGGCGGCGGGTATGTGGGCGGGCAGATCAGGGCATCTGCGGGTAGGTCAGGCTGGTGAGTTGGGGGAAGCCGTCCAGAGGGGCCACACCACCTTCTCCCAGCACCAGGCCGCAGCGGGCCCCCTGGTCCCCCACGGCCCTACAGCCCACCACCCACCACCACCCATCCTCCAAGAAGCACCAGGGTGTGCTTAGCCAGCTCCAGGGCCAGGGGCATTCCCAGAGGTGGGGTCCGGGGAGAGGGGTCAGTCAGGGGTCTCTAGTGAGGAGGATTGGGGCAAGGTGGGCTGGGAGGGGACAGGAGCTTGTTTATGATGCCGCGGAGGTGGTGGGGGGAGACAGGGGCCATGAGAGCTGTCAGAGCCTATGAGCCTCCATTCAGGGAGGGACGGCCCGGAGCTGCCCAGGGGCTGAGCCCTGAGACGGCCACGGGGTGGTCAGTGGGTTCGGAGACACTGGGGGAGGAGGCCTGTCAGAGTGGCCCAGAGTGGGTGGTGGTCCCACAGCGGGGGTGGAGCCCAGGGGGGTCCGCAGGCAGCACCCAGGCCCCTGAGGCTCCTGGCCAGGAACCAACGGTCCAGCCAGGCCGGGGTGGCCAGGGAGTGGGTTCCCAGGGCCGCGGCTGGTCGCACAGAGTTGGGGAGGGGGACACGAGGGGCAGAGTGCGTGTTCCGGGACCTGTGACCTGAAGGGTGGGGAGGGGGCCGGGAGGCCGGTGCAGGGCACAGAAATGCCCATGGGTCCTGGTGGGGGGAGGATGGTTGGCCCCGGGGGAAGGGGCCGCTCTGCCATGTGGAGGGAACTGGGATGGGAGGCCAGATGGGCAGCCCCAGGGATGGCAGCGCCCCAAGGACAGGGAGCTGGAGAAATAGAGGACGAGCAGGGCCCGGGACGCCAGTGACCGAAGGGCAGCGAGTGACAGGGATGGCAGGACAGATGCCGGGGACCGCCTGGGACAGCCGCCTCCCTCCTGCTGGGCCCCAAGTTAAGCTGGTGCTCCAGGAGCCGGCAAGCAGAGGGTCCCCTCCTTCCCACCCTCGGCCCCAGCGTGAGGCTGGGGGTCCTCGGTGGGACCGGGGGGCTCAGGAGGGCAGCGGGCAGAGCCAGTTGGAGCAGAGCAGCCCAGAGCCAGCACTCTGCCCAGGGCTCAGCTGCAGGTCCTTGCCCCAGGCCCCCTACTCCACCTACCCTCGGGCTTCACGGGCTCTGGGGAGTCGGGCTCCACGTACGAGTCATCCTCATCGTCGTGCTCGTAGTCTGTGGGGGCAGGAGGAGGGTTGGCCAGGGCAGCGGGGAGGGCGGGCCGGGGGAGTTGAGGAGGAGGGGGCCAGGCAGAATTTGAACCCAGGGCCTGGGAAGCCACCGTTTCCCCCCTCAAGGGTCAGAGCAGGGAGGGCCGCCACATGCCTGCCCCTCCTCTGCAGTGGCCCGAGAGGATCCGGTCCCCGCCTCAGCGACCAGCTCTGGACAGCGGAGGGGACACCGAGACAAGGCTCACCTTCGTTGTCTGTGGGGTACGGGGAGAGGCTGATGTCCACTGGCCGCTCCACTGCGCCATAGAAGCTGTCTGTGTCCGAGCTGGAGTCACTGAGCACAGGGAGGTGGGGGCAGGGCAGTGAGCAGGGGGGTGGGAGCTGAGCAGGGGGACAGGGCAGTGAACGGGGGAGGGGGGCCCTTTACATCCACAGGCAGGCACACAGGCTCACACAGAGATATGCACAAGAGCACACACAGACACCATGGCACACACAGACTCAGACATACAAAGACAATGAGAAAACACACAGACAGACACATACAGACAGACACACGGACAAACATGCAGATGTCAGGACAGGCAGAGGGCGTAAGTCTGCATGTCTCCACCTGCATTGGGTGCCCCCACCCCACCAATGGTTCTGGCCACGAGTGTGACCCCTGCCTGGCCGCTGACCCCCCAAAGCTCAGGCACAGCCCCGGGCAGGGACTCACAGGCAGCCTAGGCGTGCCCAGCACTCTCAGCCTTAGTTTCCCCATTTGTCGTCCCAGCCCAGAGAGCCCCTGCAGCTCATTGGGCCAGTTTGCAGGTGAGGTCACCGAGCTGCCGAGACGACTGGTCAGCCTCGGCCACCATGCCAGGCGTTGTCCCTGGGAGTGCACCCTGTCACTCCCCGGCAGGCCAGGGAGGGCACTGGGGGCTCGGCTCAGAGCTGGGGGTGCTGCAACACCCCACCTCCCAGGAGGGGGAGGAACACGCAGCCCTGACCCCAGAGAGGCAGGGCTAAGACGATGGAGGTCCAGGGAGACCCCCCCCCACACACAGACGCCCACAGAGACGCTCACACACATTCACACACATTCTCACATACACACATGCGTGCAACACACACACGCATACACACACACGTACATGCTCGCACACACGCTCACATGGGCACACACACTTTCATGCACTTGCATATATTTATGCACACACACTAGTACACAGTCACATGAACACACGCACTCCCACATGCACACTGACACATGCTCACACATGCACGTCCACTCACTGATGCACACATGCACTCGTGCTTACACATGTACACAGCACACGCTCACAACACACAAGCTCCCACGCACATGCTCCCCTATGCAGCACACACACACGCGCACTCCCACACACACGCGGCCTGACTGGCACCTCCAGAAAAGCCTTTCAGGAGGGGATTCAGGCCAAGCCCCCAGGGGCTGGGAGGTGGGCACACAAATCCAAGCCTGGGAGCCCCATGACGGGGGGGGGGCACTGCCTGCCACATGCCCAGGCCCACCTGGCATCCAGGGGCAGCTCCTTCTTCTCCTGGAAGTGGCCAATCTCTCTGCGCAGGAAGACCATCCAGCTCTGCGGGGCAGCCAGGGCCACCATGGGCATGGAGCCTCCAGGGCACACCCGCCCCTCCCGCCTCTCTCCCCTACACTCGGGTCCACGGGGACCTCCAAGGTTGGGGGAGAAGACCCCGGCTGGGTCCAGCCTCCTGGGGTGGAGGACCCCCCTTCAGCCCACTCAGAGACCCCTGTGGTGGCAAGTTCTGGGGTGAGGGGCTGAGGGGCAGCACGTGCTCGTCCACACCCGCCCCAGCCACTGCCCCTTGGAGCCCCCCAGGGCAGGCCACCGCCCCGGAACCAGCGAGACTCCCACGAGGTGCGTCCTGCCAGCACCCGTGGGCCCGTGGCCCTTGGTCACCTTGCGCTCGTCCTCGGAGGAGGCCGAGAAGAACCACGTGCGGTGCTTCTTGCTGATGTGGATGATCTTGAAGGGGAAGACATTGTTGGACGTTGTCTCCTCGGCTGCCCGCATCACCCTGTGGGCACGGCGCCAGCAGGTCACACGCAGCCTCCCCACCCAGGGCCTGGACGGGCCTCGGCACCCAGCACTGTGCCCTGAGGGACACGGCAGGTCTGGAGGGCCCCGCTGCTAATGCCCCCACTGAGGCAGAGGGAGACACCGAAAGGGCGCTGGGCAAGGGCCACAGGCAGGCAGGAGGGGAGCTGGGGCCGGGCGGCCTCGGAAGCGAGGACACCTCCACTCGAGCATCTCTGCTCCCAAGGGGGGTGTCTCTGTGGGTACCACCCTCCCTCGGCCCCCGACTGCCCACTGGGCCCTCGCAGCTCTGTGCCAGCCTCACCCAGCCCCCACTACCTGGGGATCCCCCCAAGCACACTTCAGGGAAGCCCCAGGAACTCGGGTCTGCTCCATGGCTGCTCCCCCAGCCAGGGTGTGGGGTTGTCCGGATTGGAAAGTCCGCCGTGGGGGACTGGCATGCTGGGGCAGGGACATCCGCCTGGCCATCAGGACCCCAGGACCAGGCCACACCCCCACCAGGACCAGGGCTTCCGGCATGGCCTGCCCCCGCCACAGGGCACAAGAAGACACTCACTGGGCAGCCCCAGGGCCCAGATCTGCCCTGTCCCCACTGGGCCGTCCTGGGCAGGCCCGGGGCTCCTTGGGGGGAGGCTGGGGTGGGTGAGGGGCAGGCAGGCAGGGAGGAGGGCAGCGGGAGCCTCTGGGTGGCAGTCGAACGGGGCTGGGATCAGAAGGCTGCCCCACCCCTGGGGCCTGTCCGTGAGGCGGCAGGAGGCCCCGGCCTCACCCCCAGGCCCTCAGTGTGGGCACGGGGCCTCAGGAGAGGCGTCGGGGTGGCCTCAGGAGGTGTCGACAGGGCACGGGCAGGGATGCACTCACCGGTTGTAGCCACTCAGGGAGAAGGCGCCCTGTGGGGAGGCCGAGGTGCTGCTTTTGAAGTAGTAGATGCAGCGTTTGTGGATGATGACGAAGCGCAGGGGCCCTGTGGGGGCAGGCAGGTGAGCGCCCGCCCTGGGCGTGGAGGGCAGGGCAGGGAGCCGGGAGGGCATGGCCCCTCCCCAGGAGCCCACTGTGGGGTCAGGGGGTAGATGCGGAGAATCTCCTGGGCCCCCTGGCCCGGCACCCGCAGGATGGGGCTGCTCGGGCTTGAGAAAGGGACCTGAGGCCTGGGAGGCCAAAGGCTGCTGGGCCACAGGGCAGGCAGAGCCAGGGCAAGGAGCCCCAAGAGCTCCCGACGAGCCCCCCACTGGATGGTGACACTGAGAAAGCCCCTCCAGGCCCAGGGTCAGGTCAGCCCTGCCTCCCTTGCAGGCTCTTGGTCCACAGGGGAGACCAGCCCAGCCCAGCACGTCAAGCAGGCAGGGAGTTCTACGGGGGCACCACCGGGCAAAGGCACAGCGGGGTCCTGAGGCCCCTTCCCTCTCTCAGCCTACTGTCCCCATGGCCAGAAGCTGGGTCTTACACAGCTCCAGGGGGTCAGCGTCCCACCTGGGAATCGGCTGGGCACATGGGTTCACTGCGGACGGCCCACAGACCAACTCCAGCTCACTGGGTAAGGAAAGGCCCCTCCAGAGGGCTGGCCAGGCCACCCCAGGATCCCCTGGGTCCTCAGCTGTGCCAGCTGCACCATCCCGGACCCCACCACAGTCCCGGAGGTTGGGGAGGCCCACCCCAGGTCCCTAAGAGGGTGCAACCACCAGAGAGAGAAGGGACACCCCAGGGGGCCCGCTGTGAAACCAGTAGGGATGCAGAGGCTCAGGGAGGGTAGCCACTTGCCCAAGAAGACCCAGCAGGAGAGTGGTGGGACAGGGCCAGGCCTCACTCTGCCCCCAGGTCCCCCAGCTCCTAGGCTTTTGGGCAGTGCCCCCCGCCCCGCCCCACCCCGCCCAGGACTCACATCTGAGCAGCTGCAGCTGGGTGCCGCCCTTCTTGTGCAGGTAGCCAGCCTTGGCCACGCCCCCTGGCATGGTCAGCAGGTTCTGGGCACCGATGGCCTTCATGGGCACAGGCCAGTGTGTCTCCTCCGCTGCCATGAGGCTGCAGCACAGGGGGTACAGCTCAGCCACGAGGGGAAGGGGTGGGGGGACCCCGGGAAGAGGCAGGGCCACCCGCCCACTGTCAGCCCCTGGCCCCCAGGGATCCTGCGAGCTAGGGGTGCCCCTTTGTTGTCCACGCCATCATTCAGCACCTCCTTACTGAGCACCTACTGTGTGCAAGGCCCCATGGGGCCGAGGATACAGCAGTGTGCAAACCTGCAAGGAGACTGCCCCTGTTGGGAAGTCAGGGAGGGCTTCCTGGAGGAGGTGGCACTGGGCTCACAACCAGAAGGAGGGTGTTAAAGAGGTGCAGAGGCTGGGTTGGACCTCGGGCACTGTGTCCACCAGCTCTGGCCCTCAGTAGGGCATGAGTGAGGGGCTCGGCCCCCAGATGCTCCGCCCTGCACCACGACTACCCCTTGCCCAACCCTTTCTTTCAGCCCTGAGACCGGGAAGCCAGGGAAGTGGGTAGCCCACAGCTGCCAGTTCCCAGGTCAGATGACTGGGACCCTGACCCAGCTCAGCTGTCTGGACGCCTCTGGGCATCGGAAGCCGCCGAGGCTGTGAAAGGGGAACCACAGCTGTCATGTGGTCAACCCTAGTCAAGGCGACCTTTCGGCAGCTCAGCTGGTGTCCACTGTGTCCCCCTCCACCTGAGCTCCACTCGCCTTCCCCGCCCGGCCCCAGCAGGGACCCGCGGCCAAATCGACCTTTGCCGGGGGACAGGCCAGCTGCCAGGCCGCCCACAGGACCCAACATTCCAGTCCCTGGGGCGGGCCCTGCCCCTTCTCCCATTCCAGCTTCTCCCCCTTCTCCTGTTCTGTTTCACACATCCAGCTTCTGAGGCTGCTCACTCTACCTTCACCTTCCCCATCTATGAACTCCTACTCATCCTTCAGGGCCCAGATTGAAGTGCCCTCTTCCACAAGGCATCCCGATCGCCCAGGCGCCGTGGGGGCCTCCCCGAGCCCTGGTCCCTGTGGAAGCACCCCCTGCCCTGTGCTCTGGTGGTCTCTGCCTGCTCTGGCCCCAACCCCCTGGGGCCCCCGTGAGACGGCTGGGAGCAGGTAAGCCACCAGTGTTGGGTCAGGCCGAGGCCGCCGCTGGGGTCAGACCCAGACGCCGGCTCCTGCCGGGAAAATCACACACACAAAGAAAACCGCTCTCTGCTCCCAGCTCTCGGCTCTCAGCACACGGGCACTCTGCATCACACGTGCCCGGGGGGTCGCTGCCTCCCCGCTGCCCCCGCCCGCCGGACAAGCCTGCCCCCACCCTCGCCCCCTTCTGCACGCACACCCGCGGGGCTGGACCGGGAGACATCCCACGACGGAAGGGCCGGGCTGGGGGAACACCCGCGCGCACCCGGGAGGCGCCGGCAGGCGGACGCGGCACCCGCCCGGCCCGGCCCGCCTTTGTTCCCGCAGGAGGCGGGTCCGAGCGGCGCCGCCGGGGGCGGGATCCGGGGCCGGGGCGCGGTTCAGGACGGTCCGCGACGGGATCCCGGGCGGGCTCCGGGGTGTGCGGCGCGATCCGGGCTCCGGGGTCCCGGGCGCGGGTCCGGGTCTGGGCCGGGGATCGGGGTGGGTCTGGGGTCCGGGGTGGGCAGGGGTCGCGGGTCGGGGCCCGGGCTCGGTACTCACGGCATCCACGCGGCAGGCTCTGCGGCCGCGGGCTTCCGGGGGGCGGCCGGCGCCCGGGCCCCCTGCGCGCACCGGCAGGCCCCGGGGCCGCCCTCCCGGGCCGCCCCCGCCGCCGCCTCGTCCCCGGCTCCCGCCGCCCGCCGGCCCCAGCTCCACGGCCGGGGCCCCGCGCCCGCCATGCCCGCCCCGCCGCCCCCGCTCCCGGCCCGCCCGCCGGCTCCTCCCCCGCGGGGGCGGGCGCACGCAGGTGAGCCACCCCGCCCGCCCCGCCGCGCCGCCCCGCGGGGCCTCAGTTTCCCCACCCGCTGAGCTGACCATGAGGCGGCGGGGGGGGGGGGGGGGTGCTGTCTAAAGTGCAGCCCGGAGCCAAGAAGTCGCAGACCAAACGCCCCTCGGGCTCACACACACCCCCAACACCCCAGTGCCCACCCTCCTGCTCATCCAGAAGGCACCCGGGGGGCCTGGGCCTCGGGACCCAGGTGCCCAGTCCCCTCTGCCTGTCGGAAAAGAGGCTCGTCCTCCCCGCGCCCCATCTGCGCCCCCAGGGCCAGTGCTGGATTGAAGAGGCCGCCCCCACTCAGCGGCATGGGCAGCTCTGCCTTCCTGACGCCCTGTGGGCACCGGCCATGAGAGAAGAAATAGGTAAATGGGATCTCCTCAAAACTGAACACTTTCGTGCATCAAAGGGCTTTGTCAGGAAAGTAAAAAGGCAGCCTACTCCATGGGATAAAATATTCGGAAACCACAGATCCATAAGGGTTTACCATCCAGAATATGTATGAAGAGATCCCAGAACTCAACAACAAAAAGGCAAACGACCCAATTAAAAAAATGGGCAAAACACATGGACACTTTCCCAAGGAGGAAACACAAATGGCTCGAAAACATGAAAAGATACTCAACTTCACTGGCTATTAGGGAAATGCAAATCAAAACCACAATGAAATACCACTAGAAAGGCCATTATCAGAAAAACCAGAAAACTACAAGTGCTGGAGAGGATGTGGAGAATGAGGCACATTTATTCTCTGTTGGTGAGAATGTAGAATCGTGCAGCTACTCAGGAAGGCAGTGTGGCGGTTCCTCAGGTAGCTAAGTATAGAATGGCTGTATGATCCAGTAATCCCATTACTAGGTATACACTCGGAGGAACTGAAAGCTAAGACACGAACGGACATTCACAAACCGAAGTTTACAGCAGCATTATTCACAGTTGCCAACAGCCCAAACGTCCATCAATGGACGAGCAGACAAACAAACTGTGGTGTATACACAGGATGGAATAATACACAGCTGTAAGACAGAATAAACTCATGACACATGCAGCAACATAATGAGGACATTATGTTGAGCAAAATAAGCCAGAAATGAAAGGGCAATTACTCGATGGTCTCACTAATGTGAACTAACTATGATAAGTAAACTCTGGGAGCAAAATTCAAGAGCACAAGTTATCAGGAGATAGAAAGAGGGCAGAGATCAGGCAATTGATGCTTAAGGAGTACAGAATATTTAATAAGGTTGATTGTAAAGGTTAGGAAGTGGATAGAACAATACCAGGTGATGGTAACACAATACTGTAAGTGTAATGAGTGTGGTTGAAAGAGGAAGGCTAGAGCCATGTATGTCACCAGATGGAAAGCTAAAGGATAAAAACTGGGACTGTATAACTTTGTGAAACCTGGCACGGACAATGACAGTGGTTAATCGTATAAATATAGGACAGTTCTTACATGAACAAGAACAAACACGTCACTATTACCAGGTGTTAATAATAGGGTGGTATATGGGGAAAGTATAATTAATGCAAACTAAGGTCTACGGTTAACAGTGACTTTGTCATATTGTTTCATTGTCACAAAGGCACCATACCAAAGCTAAATGTTACTAATAGGGGCGTATAAGGGGTGAGGGATTTTTTTCTTGGGAAGAAATTAGGATGTTCTCATGTGGATTGTGATGGAGAATGCATACCTGTGTGATTATACCAAGAATGGGTGTTTCCTAGGCCTTACACCCAAAGCGGTATCAGTTTTTATCTGCAGGTTGTATTAAGATGGGGAACTCTAATATGATTCCTGAACATAGCCCCTTAGGCTGCGATCTGGGAAACTGGGAAGAGTTTTGCTTATGCACCTAGGAAAAAGCCGAGAGTGATTTATTACTGTAACACAGTTTGGATCAATATGATTTAGATCAGGGGAGAAATGGCCTTGAAAATGGGACTAAGGAGAAAAGTACTCAACTGCAACTAGGAAAAAAGGGGACAAACTAATGTATGTTGAATCTTTTATTTAAGTTTTTCACAAGTTATGCAGTTAAGAAATGGTAATATTTCACCTGTAATGTCTGCAAGAGCTGTAAAAAAGGAGAAAAGAGACGCATCCAGATGCCCCAACACAATCTCTAGAAGCTCCTCCAGCGCCACCTCATAACCCAGGAGCTGAGGGCCCAGGAGAGGGGGAGTGCCTCCTTCCCCCCTTCCCCTTCGCCCCTTTCCCCTCGGCCACCACCCCCTCGCCTTACCAGAGGGTACAGAAATCCCACAGAAAGACAGCCTCCCTTCCCCACCCGCGGGCCTCCGGCAGGCGCCACACAAACAGACAGACGAGGAGCCTAAGGGACCCGGCTTTACAGAGAAGCCCTGAGGAGGGTGGAAAGTTTAACCTCCTCAATATTTACAACATGTCATCCCAGTTGGGCAGATACACAGGCTCCACTGAATACCAAATTCACAGGTGGAAATTCTTAGGAGTGCCCTACTAAATTGCATATATGCCAGTACTCCTGGAGTCCCAGAAGTCGGGGAAGCCGAGCTTCCAGTCCTCTTCAAACTCCTCCTGGCTCCCCTTCTATAATAGGATTTCCCAAATCCTACTAAAGACTCAGTGGGTTTTGCAAAGAATTCAATTCTGTCATTGGAACTTATGAGCCTGGATAGTCAGATGTTTACCAATTAATTTATAGGACTGCTGGTGAAGGTCATGCAGAATCTAGACAGACAAAACTGTTTGAAAAAAAGTCAGAAATAGTAGGAAATAAAATAGCAAATTACAGCTGTAACAACAAAGCAGTCTGAGCAGCTATAGAGGAAGAATTGGGTACAGAGAAGTTGGGGGAGATGGTGTGATTTTGGCTTAGAACTCTTTCTCCTGGACTTGGAGATCAGGAGTGATGGAGAGGGGGAAATGTGGCAGAATAAATCCTGTTTTGCATGGCTTGTCCTGTAACTCCCCAATTTGGAATTATTTTTTCTAATAACATCTTTGCAATGGTAGCCACAAAAAAACAAATCATTATTAAAACACATTTATAGCTTTAGGATAGGAGGTAATTAAATATAATCCAATTGCCAAATTTCAAAAGCTCCAGTAGGTTAAGGAAAATGTCCTTGAAAGGTATGAAAAGGTTTTCTTGAATTATGCTTGTGACAAATTAAAAAATTACCATTGATTTTTCAGAGCCTGATAGTGTTTTTGAACTTGTTCATAATTTTAAGATATTATGAAAACTAAGGGGTTTTTTAAACCTCCAATGGAAGAAAAATACAAAACTTGTCTTGCATTAGAAGATTACTGAATACTACACTGTTACCAAAGGTTTAGCTTTAATTTAAATTCCTGATCATTCTTAGGCAAATATAGAAGAAAGCAGATAGAGCTGCAAAAACTGCAACAATAAATTCTAGTCCTATTCCTGCTTCTCTAATAACTTGTGAACCAAACAACTCTATTGAAAAGGACAGAATTGAAAAACACTGGCTGCTTTTGTAAAGCTGCAAGTAAATCATAGCTTGGCCCTAAGAGCAAATCAGCCCTCCCTGCTGACTTCCAAAACTGTTTTAGAAACAAATGTGTCCTTGTAAATATTCCATAAAATAGCTCACTGAGATACTGATCAAGTAGTAAACTGAAGAAAGCAGCATTTCTGAAAACCATCCCCATGACCTATCAACATTAAGTACAATACAAGCATACAATTTTATTCTACTCTAGTATTTTCTTCCTAAATTTATATACGTTTACTAATCAAATAAGCTAGTATTACTAGAAACTATGATTAACACCACTATACTGTTGTCCAATGTTATGTAGATCAATTTCAGGAATAACATGGAGAGGGAGAAGACTGTCAAGTCTTTAGGAATTTTATACAAATTTTACACATTTACTAGATGTTTAAAATGATAAAAATTATGTTGGCATTATTCTGACAAGTTTAATTTTGACAATAATTGTCTGTGGTCATATTTTTGGTTGAAGATATTTTCCAAAATCATTTTGGTAACTTAAGTATGTAAGTTATACAGGATGTGTTTTTATTAAGGAAAAAGAGAGTAATTTTTGTCCTAAAATAAAATGGCTGATTGCCAACTCTATAAAATTGTAGGAAAATATATATATAGGAGTAAAAGTGTTGGAGAAAACATGGTGAGAGGGATGATGCCTCACCAATATGGACTAACTACAATGTGTAAACTCAGAATTGAATCTTAGAACATAGCCTAACATGGACATAATTATTGTAATAGTCCCTAGATTGTAAGCTCTTACAGCAGTTAACTCTATCCCTGAATTGTAATGCCTGTCTCTAAACTTTGAGATGCTGATCCCCTAGCATATAACCTGATTGGTCTCTGGAACAATGCATATCTCTGAGACACCTGAAACTCAGAGCTAGAGCTCAGCAGATATGAATGTCAGTATTAGTGCATACAGCCACTGTCAAAAAAAAAAAAAAAAAAAAAAAAAAAGCTGAAAAGAGCCCAGACTTCAATTAGTGATATGAATGAAGCAGGTCTGGTTAAGACCAGGGCAAGCCAGGCCAAAGGGTAAAGGTTGAAACTGATTGTGTTTTAAAACTTCAACTTCCATATGAGACCAAGGGAAGAGATATCTATTTGGTACAGGATCTAAATTTTCTATATGGTACAACTCTACAGTCAATTTATTCAAACACCACAATTGCATGGAACTTTAAATAGGAAGTGAGATACGGTAGGTTAGCATAGGCTGGAGTGAAACAGTGACACATCCTACAGTAATTTGGGCAGATATAAAAAATATATTTACAGCCTCCCCCTCCCCAGCCCCGAGGATCTGGGGGAAGGTGCGGATGTGTTGGACTTCCTCACCTGGACTGGTGTTGATGTTGTCACAAACTTTGGGACTGGTGGTTTGATGTGCTGAGCCCTTGAGCATGGGACTTGCCCTTATGAAGCTCGTTGCTGCAAAGGAGAGTCTAAACTTGCATGTAATGGTGCCTTAGAGTCTCCCCCTGAGTACCTCTTTGTTGCTCAGATGTGGCCCTCTCTCTCTCTAACTGAGCCACCTCAGCAGGTGAACTCGCTGCCCTCCCCCCTACGTGGGACCTGACTCCCAGGGGTGTAAATCTCCCTGGCAATGCAGGATATGACTCCCAGGGATGAATGTGGACCTGGCATCGTGGGACTGAGAGTATCTTCTTGACCAAAAGGGGGATGCAAAATGAGACAAAATAGTTTCAGTGGCTGAGAGATTTCAAACGGAGTCAAGAGGTCACTCTGGTGGACATTCTTATGCACTATATAGATAACACCTCTTAGGTTTTAATGTATTGGAATAGCTAGAAGTAAATACCTGAAACTACCAAACTCCAACCCAACAGTCCAGACTCCTGAAGACAATTGTATAATAATGTAGATTACAAGGGGTGACAGTATGATTGTGAAGACCTTGTGGATCACACCCCCTTTATCTAGTGTATGGATGAGTAGAAAAATGGGGATAAAAACTAAGGGACAAATGGGGTGGGATGGGGGGATGATTTGGGTGTTCTTTTTTCACTTTTATTTTTTATTCTTGTTCTGGTTCTTTCTGATGTAAGGAAAATGTTCAGAGATAGATTGTGGTGATGAACACATAACTATGTTATCATACTGTGGACAGTGGATTGTATACCATGGATGATTGTATGGTGTGCGAATGTATTTCAATAAAACTGAATTTAATAAAAAAAAAAAAAGGGAGAACATGGAAAGGAAAGCAAATGGAAAAAAAAAACTAAATGAAAAATAGGGTGAGATGGGAGGGCGGTGATTTGGGTGTTCTTTTCTACTTTTATTTTTTATTCTCATTTTTATTCTTTCTGATAAGCAAAATGTTCAAAAAATTGATTGAGTGTGATGAATGCACAACTGTATGATGGAACTGTGAACAGTTCACTGTATACCACAGATGATTGTATGATATATGAATATATCTCAATAAAACTGATTTAAAAAAAATACATAAAAAAAAAAAATGACTGATTGCCACAGAATAAAAAAGAAGAAAATGTAGGGCAAAATCTGAAGAAATATAGAAAGTTGCAGAAGGTCCACTGAAAAGGAAATTTATTTCTTCTGGTCAAAGTTATTTAAGATTTGATGAGTCTATCTATAAAGTTTTTAAGAGCCTTAGTATCAAATAGTATACTGCTGCAAAACTAGAATTTAGTTTTCTCTCTGTTAAAGTGACAAAGTCTTCTTAGATTATCAAGCTGTCCTTAGCAAAAGGTTATAAAAGTTTGTGTTTTTTTTGCTGGAATAATCAATATAAAAGTCAGAGAGTCTGTGACTTATCAGAACAACTTCTTGTACTTCATGCTGACCTTATCGTGTCCTTGGTTGTTTAAGAGAAAAAAAGCAAATATTGTTTCACAGTAACTCATTTTCCTGTTTAACATAATGTTCAACTCAAGATCAAACCCTAAAGAATGTGTTTTTTATTTCAAACTGTCTTTTAAGATTTTCCGGAAGGCCTCTGGAGAATCTCAAAGGATTTGTTCTTTCACCTTGTTAAAAAAAAAAAAAAGAGGTGCTAGAAGTAGTTAAGTTCATTTAATATGTTATGAATTGTATAGAAAATGTTGTCAAATTAAAAGGAATTTTCTAACCTTCTAATAGTCAAGTTTGTATTGATGAAATATTGTTCATATGAATATTTAAAGGTTGTATAAAACTCTTAAAGACTTGACAATATTCTCACTCTCCATGTTATGTCCTAAAACTGATCTACATAATGTTGGACAACAGTAAAGTGGTGTTAATCATAGTTTCTAGTTAACTTAGAAAAATGTTACATGTCACAGAAGCAACAAAATTTCCTTGCCAGTTACATGGTTTTACTCTGATACTTCTCTGAAAGTACATACAGGCAAATGCATGTCAAAACTTCATTTCAGCAAAAAAGACTTTAAACAAAGAGAAGGGAGGCAAATCTAGAAATTAGATTCTACCTGTTAATGAACACAACCCTAGTAAAATACGAAAGAGAAACAGAAAAAAACCTCTCCTATGGTCTGTGGTTGGTGACCTCAATGTAAGCCAATTATAACTGTTTTGTTTCTGGAAATAGCTTCATTTACAAAATGCTCATAAAGGAACTAGAGCCTAGACTGTAAGCTCTTGCAGCAGCCAAGTTTGCTCCTAGGCTTGGGTTGCCATCCCTAAATTTTAAGGTGCTTTGCTCTTTGTGTGTGACCAAGTAGCTCCCTGGAACTTTGGGTGCCTGTGTAACGCCCGAGACCCCGAGTTGGAGCTCTCCGGCTCTGGAAGTGCGAATGGAGTTGCATTAATTCTAGAAGACAATTCCATTCAGCTACTGTTGAAGAACCTGAAGAAGGAATCAGTCTTCAATTAAAGATGTAAATAGATTTAATTTAGTTTAGACTAAGGTGAATGAGAATACAAGGTAAAAAGTGATATTGTCTGCATTTTAAGACCTTAATTTCTATGGGAAACCAAAGGAGGAAATTTTATTAAAATTTTTTTTTAACTTTCTGTGGCACACATCTGATGTAGCCTGGCTGGTCAGTTTGTTTAGCCAGCCTAACTCAGTTTTATTTAACATAAAACCTAAGATAGGGAATGAGATCTTGGTATTCTGTACAAGTTTATGTAATACCTGGATACTTTTCAGAGTGTTCTAGGCATGAAATGGAAACATATTTATAAAGTCCCTTGACAGACTGGGGAAGGAAAGCATGGAACTATAAAAGTTTCCCACGTGGGGAATTCCTGCTATTCTCTCAAGCAGTAGGAGTTCCCAATTTACTGAAACTGTCAAGGTCTAAATCTAAGATCCTCTCCTTTGGGAAAACATAAATCATCCCCATTTAAACTGATAACAGGGATAGCTGTGAAAATAAACTCTGGAATATATGAGTCTTCCCTCATAAAAAGAAATATGCTAATAATCCAAGCCCTGTATCTTGAGCCGTGTATTTCTAAAACTTATTTCTGGAAGGACGAACCTAAGCCTAATTATAATGCCTGAGTCTCCCCTGAAAACCTCCTTGTTACTCAGATGTGGCCTCTCTCTAAGCCAAACTCTACTTTCCTCTCTTCACGGGACGTGACTGCCAGGGATGAGCCTCCCTGGCACCAAGGGATCAATAACAAATGTTAATCGGTGATGATTTCAAAGAGAGAGTTTGAATCAAAGGGGGAAATACTAAGTAGAGTTTTTATGGCTAAGAGATTTAAAACAGAGTCGGGAGGCCCTTCTGGAGGTTACTCTTATGCAGGTCTCAGCCAGCTGTCACAGACTGCCACAGTGCACAAAGCCTTAAGCAAAAGTGCTCCTGACGGCCCTGGGGACATCAGACAGGGAAAAAATCTTAATTTCATTCTATTTTGCAAGTTAGATTAGCAAAACTCCTTAGAAACATTTACAGTATTCTTGTAAAACTTGTCTCTGTCTCCTATCCCAGCCTTGTCAAAGACTGCGAGACAGAGCAGTGACACGTCAACCCAAACCACAGCAATACAGAGAATACACAATTATGGCATAAGAAAACTCATCCCTCCAACCCCTAATGTTGGCACCCGTCTCCAGCGTGAAGACGCTGGCACGGTCATCTCCCAGACCCCTCAAGATTGAGGAATGGACAGACAAAAGGGGGGAATGGTGACCGAGAATGAACAAACACAATGATAGCTTACTGCGCTTTACTTGGATGTTTATTCACCTTCTGATACATTGTAATGTAGCCAAAAGGCAAACACCTGTAGCTGTTACAGGTCATTGACCAATAGCCCCGTGCCCCGGGCCTCTATGCTCTGCTCTGTGATTGAACAGCCTCACGATAATCTCGTGCCCCTGTATTTATCTTGGTTTGTAACTTAAAAGTCTTGGGACTCTGTTTTCAGCCCCCTTAATGTTTCTTAATGAAGAAACCTGAGCCAAGCCACCCCAGTTCCTCCTTATTGTGGAGGAAGGGCCAGTGCTAACCACAGCTGGGTGGCCCAACACGCACAGCGGCACAAAACCTAAACCTGTAGCAACCCATGCCAGGAACCTCCCTGTAATACCAAAACCACACCCACAGTCATATCAGCCGTCATTTTCCCTGCAACCACCCTATGACCTAACAGGTCAGCTGTGTGTGCGTGCTCCGTAATCAGACGCTCTTTAACCTCGTCATCTCAAACCACTGCACTCACTGTCAAGAGCCCGCCTTTGCCGAGATATTATAAAACGCTCCGAAGTTCCAGCCCTGGGAGACAGATCTGAGGCTTGCCAGCCAAATGCTCCCCTTACATCACGCTTGGCAACAGATGCTTTTTCCCCTTTGGAACCCTGGTGTCATGGACTGGCTGTTATGTACACTGGGCAGTGAGCCTGGCCCAGCAACAAAAGTAAAACTATCTCTAACACATATGACTTGATTCTCTATGTAGAAAATCCTAGGGACCTTCAGTAGAAAACAATTAGAATGAATAAATTAGTTCAGCAGAGTTGCAGGATGCAAGATCGATATACAAAAATCAATTGTCTTAGTGGATCGTATATCATGGATGATTGTATGGTGTGTGAATGTATTTCAATAAAACTGAATTTAATAAAAATAAAGAAATAAAGAAATAAAGAAATAAATTGTCTTTCCATACACTTGCAACAAACAATCCAAAAATGAAATTAAGAAAACAATTTCATTTACAGCAGCATCAGAAGGAATAAAACACTTAGGATTAATTTAACAAAAGAAGTTCAAAGCATATACTCTGAAAACTACAAAACACTGTTAAAAAAAATTAAAGATCTAAATAAATGCAAAGACAATCCGTGTTCATGGATTGGGAGACTTTATACTGTCGAGAGCAGCCACCACGAACTGATCAACAGATTCACAGTGATGCGGGACACTGATTACGTGCTTCAACTTGGCGGGCCTGGGCTGGGGGACCGGATCAGCCCCTGGGGAGGGTGGTGGGCACGGGCGACAGCGCCCTCCGCAGCCCCCCGGGCCTGGGAAAGTGAGGCCGGAGGCAGGCCCCATTTCCTCACCCAAAATACACCACTGTTAGGGGAGGCTTGCCGGAGGGAACCGCCTTTTCCCCACCCCCTTATCTTGCCCGGACACTCCCCGTTGCCAGTGCAACTCCCATCACCACCGGTGCGCATACATTGTTGCCAGACACCGTTACGGGAGCAACTCTCGCCCCTTTTCAATCAACCTCCACGCCCTCTCAGAACCAATCCAAGCCTTTAACCTCTACAGCTACCCCGCCCTCTAAACCACCCGATATAAGCTTGTACTCTCCCCTAATAAACTCTCTTGGTTTTCTTCATCCTAAAAGAAACGTGTCCCGCCTGTTCCTTTCTCGCCGCCCTCCATACTTTGCACGCCTCCCGCCGGGGACTTGGCCAAGTCCCCCGCCTCGCCCTCGCCTCCGGGAAAGAGCCCCCGCCGCCGGTACCCTCGGAGCAATCCTGGGAGCCTAGGATTTAGCAACCGGCCGCCACCCTCCCCCAGACGAGTCAACTGCGACCGCAACTGGCGCCCAACGTGGGGCACCTGGAATTAAAAGTCCTCTCTACGCAGCGGTCCAGTAAAACCACCCGCTCGCCCGGATGCCTCTCCAGCTCCCCTTCTCCTCGCCTGCAAAGTAAGGGCCGCCTCTCCCTCGCCGCCCCGCGGAGCCGCCTCTCCCTCGCCGCTCCACGTCTGGGGCCGCCTCTCCCACGCCGCTCCGCGCCCGGGCCGCTCTTCCTTTCCCGCATTAACCTAACTCTTGCCCCCGACTACCTTTCGTCTTCTCTTCCTATATCCCCCCCATTCCTCCTAACACTCTTCCTCCAGTAGCTTTCCCTCTTCCCCTCCATTACTTTGCTGTGGTCCTCTGTGTCTTTGTTTCTTTGTTTAGCGCGGTGTGCCTCTTTGCAACCGCCCCCCCCCAAAACTGCTCTCGCTACTAGAGGGTCCTGCCTTCTATTCTCACCATCTCCTTCGGCCTCGCGGCCACGGTTTACCTCATTTTCTTTACTCAATAATCAACCCCCCTTTTTTTTCTTTTCTCACTCCGCTATGGGTAATCGTCTATCTGCACGCCAAGCACCCCAAGTTCGCGCTCTGGCAGGTCTCCTAGACACACATCGCTGTAAAGTGTCTGTCCGGCAGCTGCAGGTATACTGGGACCTCCTGCTGCCCTTTAACCCATGGCTCACCACTTGCCATCTTTGGGACCCTGTTACTTATGATCGCCTTATTGATCGGGTCACCAACGCCATGGAACATGAGAGCAAGCGCTTCCCTCCCGGCTTGCTCCCCACCTTAATAACCGTCCGCTCCTGCCTTCAAGGCTCCCTCCCCCCTGATCGAGGCCCCATTAAATCCAAGGAGGCACTATCAACCCAGCCAACAGATTCAGACAGTGATACTAATGTAGACCACGATTCGGACACAGAATCCTTAGTCGAGCAAATTAACAACGCGCTCGAAGTCGCCCCCCCAAAAACAAAGCAATACTAAGCCTCGCCAAGATGGCGAACTTCCTCCTTCTTCTTCCATCGAGGGGAGGAAGTGCTCCGGCGATGACGTCAGCCCTAAGCTGGGCCGGAAACCGCATGCGCTTTACCCCGCCCTTCCACAGGGCGGAGCTAGTCCACCATCCTATGCCTTAGCCACTCCCACCGCGCCGCCGTCTTGCGACGCTTGGGGCCTCCCACTTCCGCCTCCCCCTTCGGCGAGCTCCCCCTCGGAGCCGCTACCGGCAGCTGCCGCCGCCCCTCCCACCCTGCCGACTAACAACCCCTGGCTGCCTTCTACACCTCAAGGCAACCCTTGGGGCAACGCTCCCCCTACCCCCACTCCCGCGCCAGGCCCTCTGCAAGCGCGTCCTCCTTTCTCTCGTGCTTTTCGCTGCTTTCCTCTTAACCTTACCCCCACACCACAGAAACCGTACGACTGGTATCCCATTGACTCTGATACTATCAAGCAGCTTCGCAGGGCCGTCAAGGAGGACGGGTTAGGTAGCCCATACGCTTCCCAATTAGTACAGGATATTGCCATGAACTTTTGCCTCCCCCAAGACTGGGCTTCGCTTGCCCGTTCCATTCTTAACCCCGGCCAGTTTGTAGATTGGCGTGCTCACTTCCAGGCGGAAGCAGCTAAGCAAAGCGAGCAAGACGCAGCCACTGGAGTCTATCATCACCCCGAAGCCTACTTGGGCACGGGAGCGTTTATAAATGCATCCGCCTATATTAATGCGCCTGCCGCCTTTTGGCCTATCCTTCGGGGAATCGCCTTGCGAGCTTTTGCCAACTGTTCCGCCTGTCGGCCTACTAAATTCACCAAGCTCCTCCAGGAGCCAAATGAGCCTTTTGCCACCTTTGTCTCTAGGGTTGAGGAAACCTGCGCTCGAAAGGTTAATGATCCCCAGGCCCTACTGACTCTCGCTCGAGAACTCATTCTCGAGGGAGCCAATTCCCCTTGCAAGCAGGCTATTCTTCCCTTGCGGGAGAAGAGCCTATGCGATTGGATACTCGCCTGCAGCGCCTTTGACCCAGCTGCCGCGTCCCTAGCCCAGGCTGTCTCTGGCGCTGTCACTGCCGCCTTAGCCGCCACCACAGGTTGTTTTAAGTGCGGGCAGAGCGGTCATTTTGCCCGGGAGTGCCCCAATGCAGAAGTCAACCGCCCGCCTTTCATGCAGCGTAATGGGCGCCCCCCTCCCACTCCTTGCCCACGCTGCCAGCGTGGCTATCACTGGGCGCGCGATTGCAAGAGCAGCCCCAGAGATCTTAGCAAGGATAGCTTAAAAAACCTCTGCTATCCCTGGTGCCCTGACGGCAGTCAGCGCCAGGGCACTGAGCAAGCTTTAAACTCCAAGCGGGGCAAGCCTCAGCCCCGCCCCTAAGAGGCAGCGTGCCGGCCAGTTCTAATAAAACTAATCACTTCACCGGCAGTAAAACGCTTCTCTGGACAGTCCCTATCACCCCAGAAAAGCCTACTCGTAAGTTAAGAATAGAGGGGCAATGGTACACGGGCACGCTCGATTCAGGGGCAGAGGTCTCTTGCATGCCCGCTCAGTATGCCACCATGTGCATGGTTCTCGATGGTCCCTCGGTAGTGGGAGCCACTGGTACCTCCACCTCTCTCCAGGCCATAGGGCCCATTAAGTGGGAGGATGAAGAGGGCCACTCAGGCACCTTCCGCCCGTTATTCCTACACACCATAGACCAAATTTTATGGGGCTGTGACATCCTCGCCGCCTCTGGGGCAGTGCTTACCACGCAGCCCCCCCAATAATGTGCGCCACTGCTCGTTTAACACCTCCAGCGCCCGTTCCTCTGCAGTGGGATACTGAGGAACCTATATGGGTGGAGCAGTGGCCCCTTCCCACGCATAAATTAGTAACACTCCAAGCCCTTGTCCAAGAACAATTGGACGCTGGCCACATAGAGCCTTCTACTAGTCCCTATAATTCGCCAGTGTTTGTTATTCATAAAAGCCCAGGAAAACCAAGGCCCGGAGCAGGCAGAGCTGCTGGGAGCCACTGCCCGGAACCCTGTGGAAGCAGTACTGCAATTCCCCCAACCAATACTACTGTGCATATTGGGGATGTGAAACATTAGCCACTCAGTGGGAGACTTACGCCACTGATCATTACCTAACTCTAAAATGGGCCCCCTTTAACTGCAAACCACCTCAAGAACCCATTAACTGGAGTATCTATGGAGGCCATCACCAGATTGCACCTACAGGTACCTGCTCACATTTAAATCTCAGTGTGCAGCTCCCCAATGATCCCTCCTGGTTACTCGGTCGAACCTGGGGCTTCAGAATTTATTTGAAAGGAGTCGACCCAGGTTCCCTTATTCTTGTAAAAAAGGAGGCTGTACAAAAAAACCCCTCTGCCATTGGTCCCAATAAAGTCATTAACCCCCTTTTTCCACAGCTCTCCAGCCGCACCTCAGCTCCAACCAGCCGCACCTCAGCTGCAAACGGCGCGTTGCCAACACCACCACCCCAACCTCGTCCGCCCCCCGCCCGTTACTCCTCTCCCCTCCTCAGCCTTATCCAAGCGGCCTTCACCTCAGTGAATTCCTCCAACCCCAATCTTACCTCCTCTTGTTGGCTTTGCCTCTCCACTTCCTCCCCCCTGTATGAGCCAGTTGCCTCCAACCTCTCCTTTTCAGAAAACACAGAGGACAGCCCCTCGGAATGCAATTGGAATACCTCTGCCGTCCCCCTAACCTTTCATTCAGTCTCCTTTACAGGAAAGTGCATCCGCCCTCGCTCAAGTAACTCTCCCAACCTCACAGCTTGTGCCGACTACTCATCTCCCAGCAGCTCTGCAAAATTTCTCATCCCTCATAACTCCTCCCAATGGCTCTGCTCCTCTACAGGACTTACCCCCTGCCTTAACGTGCAAACCCTCAATACAACTAATGAAACTTGCCTCCTAATTGTCCTTATCCCTAGGGTCCTATACCACAGCGAGGAAGACTTCTTCCTCCGCCTGGAAACAACTGCAGCTTCTGCCCCACTGCAAAAGCGAGAGCCCATCACCGCCCTCACGATTGCCTCCCTCCTAGGTCTTGCAGGCGCTGGCACCGGAATCGCTGCATTAGCCAGTCAAGACTCCGCCCTAACTCACCTCCGGGCGGCTGTTGACGAGGACATTCGTCACCTACAAGACGCAATTTCCCATCTTAAAAATTCTGTCAATTCCCTCTCTGAGGTCGTGCTCCAAAACCGCCGAGGCCTCGACCTTCTCCTCCTCAAAGAAGGAGGCCTCTGCGCCGCCCTAGGAGAAAAGTGCTGTGTATATGCCAATTCCACAGGTCTCGCCGAGGACAGCCTAAAGAAGGTCCGAGAGGGACTGGAACAACGCAAAAGAGACCGTGAAGCCACCAGCTATTGGTCCCACATCTTTACCCCCCTCCTCCCTTACCTCCTCCCTCTCCTCGGCCCCCTACTAATGATTATTCTAGCTCTCACCTTAGGACCCTGCATTATCCGCAGAATTGTCCAGCTTGTAAGGAACAAACGGATGCTATTTTTTCCTCGTTCGTGCAAGTCCAGTACCAGCGACTCGCCACCTCTGACGCTCCCTACTCCGAGATGACAACCAACCCTCCGCGACCTCACCGCCACCGGTCAACCCGCCGACCGCGAGGCCCTTCTCGATCGCCTGAACATCGCACCAACCTCGAGCTCCAGCTTCTCTGAACCTCCAACTTTAAACCCCCCACCCTCGTCCATCCCGCAAGCAGCAAGGCCCCTGTCGAGCGCCCGGGCGCCACACCTACGCCGAGCTCCAGCCTCGCTGAGCCACCGTCAACCCCTTTTCCCCTCCCCGACCTCCCCCTTCCCTCATCCCTTAGCGGACCTCTCCAGTAAGCTTCTTCCTTTAATTAGAAAAGAAGGGGGAAATGCGGGACACTGATTACGTGCTTCAACTTGGCGGGCCTGGGCTGGGGTCCGGATCCACCCCTGGGGAGGGTAGTGGGCACGGGCGACAGCGCCCTCTACAGCCCCCCGGGCCTGGGAAAGTGAGGCCGGAGGCAGGCCCCATTTCCTCACCCAAAATACACCACTGTTAGGGGAGGCTTGCCGGAGGGAACCGCCTTTTCCCCACCCCCTTATCTTGCCCGGACACTCCCCGTTGCCAGTGCAACTCCCATCACCACCGGTGCGCATACATTGTTGCCAGACACCGTTACGGGAGCAACTCTCGCCCCTTTTCAATCAACCTCCACGCCCTCTCAGAACCAATCCAAGCCTTTAACCTCTACAGCTACCCCACCCTCTAAACCGCCCGATATAAGCTTGTACTCTCCCCTAATAAACTCTCTTGGTTTTCTTCATCCTAAAAGAAACGTGTCCCGCCTGTTCCTTTCTCGCCGCCCTCCATACTTTGCACGCCTCCCGCCGGGGACCTGGCCAAGTCCCCCGCCTCGCCCTCGCCTCCGGGAAAGAGCCCCCGCCGCCGGTACCCTCGGAGCAATCCTGGGAGCCTAGGATTTAGCAACCGGCCGCCACCCTCCCCAAGACGAGTCAACTGCGACCGCACAGTGAGATCCCTCTTCACGCCCAGTAGGACAGCCGGACTCACAAAGCCCCGCTACTGGTGTTGGCGAGGGTGCGGGGCATCGGAGCCCACGGGCACTGCCGGTGGGACGGCAACACGGTGCAGCCGCCGCAGGAGACAGTCGGCAGCTCCTCCAACAGTTAAACAGAGTCACCCATGAACCAGCGTTCCACAGAGAAATGAGAACATACGTCCTCACAAAAATATGTGCACAAATGCTTATAGCAGCATCAGTCAAGACAGCCAAGACATGGGAAAGAACCCAAACACCATCGACAGACAAACGGACAAGCAAATCGCGGACCGTCCACGCAATGGAATGTGATTTGGCCATAAAAAGGAACGCAGCTCCCCAATACCGGAGAATCTGGTCGTGCTAAGTATGTCGGTCACCAAGGAGCACATATATTACATGATTCCATTTATAAGAAATGTCCAGAAAGGGCAAATCTGTCCGAGAGTAGACTGTTGGTTGCTCGGGGCTGGGGCAGTGATGGGGGGACGGCTAAAGAGTATAGCGTTTCTAAACTAAAATTGACAGGTGATGGCTGCTCATATCTGTGAGTAAACTAATAACCATCAAATTCTACTTTTTAAATGGGTGAACTGTCTGGGTGAATTATAGCTGAACAGAGCTCCTTAAAATGTCAGTTGTATTTCTATACGCTAGCCAGGAACGATTCAAAAATAAAAGGAAGGGTTGGCTGAAGCGTCCCTCTCCCAGGCAGTCTTCCCGGACCTCCAGTCCCACCCAGGGCCCCCGGCCTTCCCGCCAGCCCACAGGGTCGTCTCTGAGGACGACGAGACCCCAGGCCTCGGCGCTCTCCCTGACGGCCCTGGCCCATGGGGGTCCATCCGACCCCCGCAGTATGGGGTCGGTCCCCCTGGGCCGTCTGTCCCCACCGAGCTGGGGGTACCCTGCGGGCTGCAGCCTCGTCTCCTGCTCCCTGAAGTGCAGCGGTCACTGGGGCAGGGTGTCTGGAGACCCACGTTCAGCGTGGGGTGGCCAGTGCAGGCGGCACTTGCGGGACCCGTGTGTGTGTGTGATCACACCTGTGTGTGTTCATGCCTGTGTGTGTGCTCACACCTGTGCACGCTCACACCTGTGTGTCTGCTTATGGCTGTGTGTGCTCTCATACCTGTGTGTGCTCACGCCTGTGTGTGTGCTCACGCCTGTGTGCACGCTCGCCTGTGTGTGCTCATGCCTGTGTGTGCTCACGCCTGTGTGCACTCTCGCCTGTGTTGCTCATGCCTGTGTGTGCTCATGCCTGTGTGTGCTCACACCTGTGTGTGCACTCACACCTGCATGTGTGCATGCACAATCAGGAAGCAGGGCACCTCACATTCTGCAGACCTCTGCTCTTGTGCACACCCTTCTTTCAAAGCAGAGACAGGTTCAGGCGACTCTGAGGCCTGAGGCTGCTGGGGTTCCCCCTCCCCACCTCCATCGGTCCCCTGAGGCCTGAGGGGCGTGCAGTCACCGCCTGCCCCATTAGTGTCATGGACGTGAGCTGCAGGCTTGCATGGGGGGGGTGTGCATGCTGATGTGTGTGTGCATGCGTGTGCACGGCTGTGCAGGACAGCGGGTGGGGGTCCTGGGAGCCCACCTGCA
Organism: Choloepus didactylus; assembly: GCF_015220235.1. Lineage (NCBI taxonomy): Eukaryota > Metazoa > Chordata > Mammalia > Pilosa > Megalonychidae > Choloepus > Choloepus didactylus. Next base: position 3,003,560 of record NC_051309.1, on the reverse strand, counting down.
GGCCCTGTCCTGACACCTGTGGATGTGGCCCCGGCGGCAGTGTGGGAGCCGACGCCTTGTGGGACCACAGTGTCACGTGGTGACCGTTAGTGGTGACCGGGTCGGCCTGTCTGTGGGCTCCGCGGGGGGAGATGGGGGCTCCCAGCCTGAGAGGAGAGTTGGGCCCCCCAGGGTGCTCATTCACACACACAGCTTCCGGGGGGCCAACAAGAGCCTGGGGGTGGGGTGGGGGCTCAGGGCCACACACCACCCTGGCAGCCCGGGCGCAGGTCCGACTCACCCCTACCCCGTCCCCCGTCCCTGCACAGGCCCCCGTGTCGCCACACTGCTCCTTAGGCCCCAGAGGCTTCTTCCCCGCCTTGTCTTGCAGAGACAGTGCTGGTGCCAGGAGAGGCTCAAGACTCGCCCCAAGGGCACCGGGAACTCCCTTAGGCAGGCCCCATGCTTCCAGGGATCACCCACGTCACTGCCTGACACCACCTAACGTGTGGATCAGCGTCAGCCCCGTGTCACTGAGGAAGACACCGAGGGTCAGAGAGGCCCAAAAGTCACATAGATGGTAAATGGTGGGGCACACCCACTCCCACCCCGGCATGGCCACATCCCAGCCTGGCACATGGGGGGTGCTCAGCAATGGGGGGGGGCTGCAGGGGACCCCGCCATTCCCCAGCCTCACCCCCAGCTCACTTCTCTTTCCTTTCACTCTCCCCTCCCTTCCTTCCTCTTCCCAGAATCCCTCTTTGTAAGAGAATCAAAACCAAAAATCTATGGCACCCAGCGAGCAGCCACACAGAGAACCCACTGCTGCAGAGGGAGGGTCCTTCCCGGGTCAGCAAGAAGAGCCCCCACCCCACCGCCCGAGACCCACACCAGTCCTCAGCTCTGTGCCAGGCCCCCCCGGGACAGCCAGCGGGGACGTCCAGGAATGCCTGCACACGCACGCACACACAGTTCACACACACACCCGGGGCACACAGGACCCAAACACCAAGGCCCACCCCAGGCGAGTGTCCAGAGGGTGGGAGGGTCCCGCCCTGACCTGGTCCCCCACCCCAGCAGCTGGACAGGCCTGTGGGGGGACAGGCTGACGAGGGGTGGTGTGGGGGTGTCCTCACAGCAGGCCCCCTCTGTGGGCCCAGGCTCCCCTCTGGGTCCCCCCACGCCCACCCAGCCAGACGGGCGCTCTCCTCGGAGCCGAGCGGCCACATACAGGCCCCCGTTCCCCCCCAGGCTCCCACACGACCTCTCTGGGCAGGTCTAGGGGTGCTGGCTGCGGGCTGCCCCTGGAGCCCCCCGGTCCCAGGGCCACCCACTGACCTGATGGCGCTCACCCAGCACATCGCTGTCCTCCTGGCTGGGGACGGGCCAGGGGCAGCGGCCTGCATCCCCCCGCGGGGAGGCTCGACACCCGGCGCAGCCTGCCGTCCCCTCCCGCGGCCGCCCGCTTCCTCTCCCCGGGGACTTCCTGCTGCAGCCCCGGGTGGCTGGCACTTCCTTCCTTCCCACCCCCGCCGGGAGCTGGCACCACCGAGGCCTGGCTCCCTCCCCCAGCCGCAGTCAGAGACTGGGGCTCAGGCTCAAGCCATCCAGGGCCCCCACAGCCCAGGGCACCGGCCCCCATACACCCTGCCAGGCACGGGGAGCTCACCATCTGCCAGCACGCTCCTTCTGCCCATCGTGGAAGCGGCTGTCCAGCTATGGCCACCCCAGGGATGCTCCCACCCCAGTGAGTCCTTCCGGGAGCGAGGCAGCCATCTCGGCTGCCCTCTGACCCCGAGGGCCAGTCTCGGTCTCCAAGCCTGGAGCCAGACGCTGCCCTCCCCATGCCGGGTCCCCCATGGGAGGCTGCCCTCCCAGCCCTGCTGGCCCCTGATCGCTGCGGGCTTTCCGAGCCCCTGGGACACTAGAGAGCCCCCAGTCACTCCCCACGCCCGCCCCGGGTCCCTCTCAGGAGGCAGCCCCACCATGCCCGGTGCCCCCCCCATTACCCCACCCAAGGCCAGGAGGCTGTGGAGCTGGGATTCGAACCCAGGACCTGCCTCTCCCCTGAGCATGTGTCTCCAGGCCACAACTCCCCCAGGTGGGGCCCGGCCAGTTTGGGGGGCAGCAGCAGACGGAGGCGGCTCTCCACAGCCCGGGGAACCTCCACGGCAGGACCCGGGGGACAGAGGCCACAGACCATGGGTGCCCCTGAGAAGCAGCAGCCCCCTTGGCCATCAGGTGTCCTGGAGGGGCAGGTGCAGCCCTCGCCCCCACCCGGCCCCGGACACCTGTTAAAAGAAATAAAACAAAGTAGAGTTTCTGTGGCTAAGAGCTTCGAAGTGGAGGCGGGAGGCCACTCCGCCAACTCGGATACCTGTCTCAGCCAGAGCTCAACAGGGCTCCCCAAAACCCCGAGGACACCTGGGCCCCACAAACAAGCCACAAGACAAAGTACTCAGGTAACTCAAACCTGGAAGGCAATTAGAGCACCCCAATACCCCCCAACCACATAGGACATGTCTAATCTTCTTTTCCCTTAAAAACCCGTGCCTGGAGATGCCAAGACGGGATATGAACTGGCTACCTGAATCTGTGCTCCCCGAATTACAATTCTGAGACCCCCAAATACACGCCTTTGCTGCCTCGCAGCTCAGTTTGCTGCTGTGTGGCTGACACGCTGGTTGCACATGACTGACCGTGCAGTCCCACAGGCAGCTCCCGGCACCAGCTGTGCTGACTGCTGACCCCCCCCCGGCCCGCTGCCAGGCCCCGCGCCAAGGGGCCAGAGCTGGGGTCCTCTGCTGGGGCAGCCGTGCACAGGCACAGCTGCCCGGCCTCCCCAGGCCAAGGACAGACAGCGCGGAAGGCTGGTTTCCAGCAGAAGGCTGCCACTGCAGACAGACAGACGGCACATAGGGTGGGGGACAAGGCAGGGCTCTCCCTCTCCCTCTGCCTCCTGGCCAGGGTGGACACAGGGCCCTGGAGTCACCCACAGCTGGGTGCCTATCCCAGCTCAGCCCTTTGCAAGCTGTGTGACCTCAAGCTACCGACACAACCTCTCTGAGCCACGGAGTCTTTGCCCGTGAAGTGGGTGCTGAGAATCGACAGAAAATGGCAGGCAAGGAACTCCTGGGCCAGGGTCTGCTTGGGCCAGAGCCAGGGCAGCTCTGGGAAGGGCTGGGGGCATTGCGGGGCTGTGGGGTTCCAGAGGAGGTGCCAGGCCCAGTGGGTACTGGATCGAGGGGGGCTTCCTGGGGGAAGAGGCTCAAGGCCTTGACAAATGCAGAGGAATCTGCTGGGGTGGGGGTGGGATGAGGGGGTCGCGGGCCAGAGCAGTGATGTGATCTCAGTAGCCCACCACTCTGGGCCTCAGTTTCCCCACATGGCCTCCATCTCCTGAGGCAGCGTTTCCTCACTGGGGTAAATAACACACCACAGATAACCCGAGAACGGGGAGGCCGCCCATGCTGGAGCATTTGGGCAGCGAGACGTGTGGCTGGGGTGCGGCTGGGGTGCCGCCAGCATTGGGCAGCCCTGGTCTTCCCACCCCCGTCCCCCCCAAGTTGGAGCCCCCTAACTTCCTTCCCCAGCCTGGGGACCTCCCCCACCATGCCCAGAGGCAGGGCACTTACCGGGGTGGGTGGGAGCCGGCCAGCAGGGCAGGGGACCAAGGGTCAGCCTGAAAGAGAACAGGAGGGGAGTTTCACTCGGGGTTCCGGGGCCTGGCAGCCCGCACGGGGTGAAGTAAACGCCCAGCCCTGTCCCTGGAGCCCCAAGCCTGAGCCCTGCCCCTGCCCCTCACGCCTCACCGCACCTGCATTTTCACTCAACTGATGAGGAGACTGAGGTTCAGAGTGGAGGGTCTACCAGGGCATAGGGGTGGGGACTGGAAACCTGTAGGTCCCAGGACCCCACCCCCGGCCCCGATGCCTGCCTGCCTCCCCAATGAGCATCTCAGACACTGAAGGTGCCAAGTTGGGGGGTTGCAGGCTCAGCAAGAGCACTCAGCCCAGGGAAGGGGGCAGGGGCTGGGCATCCCCACTGGGGAAACCTCCAGCTCTCAAAAGAAGACTTTTCTCACCGGCCCCTCCCACGGGCCTGGGTCCCCTCACAGCCTGGCAGCCTGCAGCCCCTGGTGTGGGGAGTGGAGAGGGGGCCAGCACAGCCAGGGACCCCCACACCGGCTCCCCTGCCAGCCCCTTCTCCAAGCCTCACTGCCTGCCATGCGAAGGGGCCGTGACTGTGACCCGCCTTCCAGAGCAGGCCCACAAGAAAGCCCAGATTCCCAGGGAACTCTGGAGACACTCGGGCTGCTAGTGGGGTGGGGGGAGCCCCGGCAGCAGGGCCCGGAAAGGTGGCCTCCAAACCACACGACCGCATCCGACCCCGGGATCTGTCAACGGCCCTTGTTTGGAAAAAGGGTCTTTGCAGACGTGACTCAGTGAAGGACTCAGATGAAACCCGCGTGGGTGACCACTGGGGCCGAGGTCCAGGGACGAGTGGCCTGAGAAGAGTCAGAGGAGGAGCTGAGCAGAGACGCAGCCTCTGGCCAGGAGATGCCCAGGACCCCAACAAGTCAGGGGAGACAGGACAGAGCCCCCCACCCCATCCCCCAGGCTCTCGATTTCGAACCTCTGGCCTCCAGCACTGCAAGACAGAAAGTTCCGGCTGTTCTGAGCCGTCTGGGTCATGGTGCTTTTTTGCACAGCCTCAGTCTTCTCCCCAAAGCCCTATCCAAAGTTGGGGGTGTGCCCCATCAGGGAGCCCCCCACCTCCAGCTGGACGGAGCGTCCTCACGGGCCAGCTCACCCCTCTGCCTTTCTACATGCCACACCAGCCCAGGTCAGCTCCCCGCCATCCCAGCTGGCCCCCCCGGACTTGCCGTCCCTCCTCCCAGCCCCTGGGCCCCTCGCCAGGCTCGGTCAGGCTGTCCCCACGATGGAGCAGAGGCCAGCTCGTTCCTTGGAGGAGGGTCTGGGGCCTGAGCCCACTCCCTGTCCCGGGCCCCCGACTCTGGGCCTGCCCTGCAGAACGGGGCACAGGCGATCAGCACCCCCCAGAAACAGAACCGTCTTCAACCAATGCTCCCCCACCCTTCCCAAGAGCAGAACCATCTGGAACTGCACCTCTTCTCTGAAATCTCCAGCCCAGCGGCCCCACCCTGCCCACCAGAGGGTCTCCATGCGTGCCCCCAGCAGCCCCGAGCCTGGGCCCAAGTGTTGGCCAGGGGGACAGGGGTTCAGGACCACATCCGCACAGCCCCGTGACCAGCCCGTGCTGGGAGGGCCCCTGGAGCTCAGAGTGACGTAAAGTGAACCCGACTCTCAAAGAATGGTGCATCCGAGACCTCTGGATGGGGAAATGGGAGAGAGGCCACCAGTGCATCGCAGAATGGGGGGACGGGCAGATGCATGGGGGGTGGTGGCGTCTCCAGAAGACGGCGCTGTGCTGGACCGGGGGGGCCAGGCTCTCAGGGTCGCGGGGTGCCAAGCAGCAGGCAGTTGGGCAATGCCGGTGCCCGGGGGACAGGGAATCAGGGAAAGGCCCATGGGCAGGCCCACTCCACGTGGAAATGGGGTGCTGGGGAGGGGGCTGCCGCCCTGGGTCCTCGCCTCCCTCCCCGAGCTGGGCTGCAGCACCCTCCACGGGGTGGGAGTGCGGAGCTCCGGCCGGGCTGGGCAGGAGGGCAGGGGCTGCAGGCTGAGGGAGCCCAGAGGCGGGTGGGCAGGGGTGGCAGCCTGCTGACGCGCTCCTGCCCCTAACCCCGCAGCAGAGGCGTTTCCAGGATTCACACTTCAGTTCATCACAAACACGACAAGTTTCCACCTTTGACTGCTTGAGAAGAAGCTGTCAAGAGCTGCCGCGTGGGCCGGGCCCCCTGCTTCCTGGCACTGGGCGCGTGGGTGCAGCTGGGCCTCCACCAGCCCCGGCCCAAAGAGGCTCAGGGCTCCGCAGCAAGGCTGGCCTGGCACCCCGAGGCCCAGTCTCTGCACGGGTGCAGACGCCTCCCCTGCCATGACAGCTCCTGCTGACCCAGTGGCTCCCCTCCAAAGCCCCCAGCCCGAGGGGGTCAGAGTGCAGGGGTCAGAGGGCAGCCCAGCTCCAACCCGCTCCTGGCCAAGTGCGCTCTGAGCCTTAGCTTCCCCATCTGCAGAGTGGGGTGGCCACTCCATGTGGGGGTGCCTCGGGGAGCACCTGGTGGGTGGGCAGGTTGCTCCAGGGCACTGGTCACAGGGTCCCCCGGCCACACAGCAGGCCTGCTCGCAGCCCCCGGTGCCTTCCCAGGGAGCCCAGGCCCCTGGCCCCTGTAGCTGGGCCCCAGAGCCCTCGGCCCCATTCTGAGCCGCACACCCACCAAGTCAGGCATTCACCTGCTCACCACCGGCCCTCCCTCACCGCCCCTGTGCCCCGCTGGACCCTGGGGCTGGGACTCAGCCCGCTGCGCCCTCCTCGGCTGCCCCTTCCAGACACCTCCTCCCCTGGGCTGGACCCGTCCTCATGCCAGCCCCTGCCCGTCTCCAACACGGCCTCAGTCCACTGGGGGATGCTCCCCCAGCCCCTCAGACAGGCCAACCCCCCACCCTGCGACATTTTCCCCTCTCCCACGGCAGCTCAGGGGTCTCCGTGTGTCCATCCTGAGCCAGCGTCCTCCCGCTACCCCCACAGGCCCCCCATGTGCCCCCCACAGGCTTGCCTGCTGAATTAAACATTCATCTCACCCCGAGAGCCCCCAGTGTGGCATCTCCGTCCTTGCAGGCCCCTGGACTGTGTGACGGGTGCCCAGCGCGGGGGCTTCTCCACCCCCCGAGCAGAGCCGGGCCCTTCCCAGGTGGCCCCGGCCAGTGTGGACCCTCTCGTGGCCTCAGCTTCCTCGTCCACAAAGCGAGGCCAGCAGAGCAGACGTGGGGCCAGGACGGTGCTCACCCGCTCCCCAAGGGTACCCGCTCCCCAGGGAGCTCACTGGCTCTCGAGCCCAGAGCAGGCCAGCTGCCCCAACAAGCCCCCTACAGTGCCCCAGCTGGGCTTGGTGGCTGACCGTCCAGGAGCTGGGCCACCTCCTCTGAGGTCAAAGCCAAGCCCGACGCCTGGGTGGACGGGGACCCACAGAAGCTGGGACCTCCCCAGCACCAGCCCACGCCCTCCTCCCCCGGCGGCTGCTGAGCTGGCTGCTTGGATCGTGCAGGTTCATTCAGAGCACACACCTGCCGAGCCCACCACGCTGGGCCCCAGAAAGTTCCAGACAGCAGTCTGGGGCACACCTGCATCAGGTGCCTGCTTCCCGGCCAGGCCACCCCCAGTCCCGGCCAGTCCAGGGGCTGCCACCCAGCAGGAGGCCAGAGACACATGTCCCGCGTATCCCGTGGCAACAGGCTTCTCATCTGCTGAGGCCACGGCGAGGGGTCACTCAGGTGAGCAGGGCTTTCCTGCCTGCAGCAGCTCCTGTGACAGGAGGGCCGAGCCGGTGGGCCGGCGGGGGTACGGGGGGCCCAGGGACAAGCCTTCTGCTTTCCTGACAAGGAAGTTGTGCCCGTTGCACCCGCGGCCACCCAGCTAGCACAGCCTGTGCCCCAGAGCCAAAGGCCAACTAGCCCACGTCACCGTCCGGGGGAACCCATGGGCCTGTGGTCCCAGCCGCCCCCACCCAGCATTTCCTGCCCAGGTGTGCTGCCAGGAAGGACGCCGGCCCCAGCCTAGGCAGGCCATGCCCCCAACCCTCGAGGACAGAGGGGGCAGGAGGCGGAGGACACAGGTGGGGCACTCAGAAAGGGGTGCTTGGGGAGCCACCACAGGGCCCAGCCTCTGAGGGAAGGGGTGCGAGGGGTGGGCACGTCTCTGGCCTCTGTTTAGACCTTACTTCTGGGGAGCTGCCCAGGAACGTCTCTCCAGCCATGAGCCCCAACTCTGGGCACCACTCACCACTGCTGGCTCCCTCGGGAGTGGGGTTGGGGGGACGCTCACCCCCAGAACAAGCTCTGGCCGAGAAGCAGAGGCCTGGCCTCAGTTTCCACATCTGGAACTGGGTGGCACCAGGAGCTGTGGGGCCTGGCCCAGCTCAGCCCTGTGGCCACGGCACAACCTCTGCCCTCCAGGGGACAGCGAGCAAAAGGGACGGAGTGTCAGATGGGGGCAAGTGCCGGGGGAGACGGGCATGACAAAGGGCTCCTCTGGCCCCTGTGGGCAGCTGAAGGAGCAGGCAGTGTGGGTGTGAGGCGAACCAGGCCCTGCAGAGCCCTGGAGCAGCTGAGGAAACAGGGAGCAGGAGGGCTGGGCCACTGGGCCATGGGTGGGCAGGAGCTGACGGGGAAGGAGGGGAGGGCCTGGGGGCCTTGTCTCTCCTGCACCCCGTCTTACCCAGACCCCTCGTGGCACTGTGGGGGGCAGTGCTGCCTGCCCTCCCACCCAGGACCCAGGCTGCCCGCACCCTCCATCTGGAGCGCCCAGTCTGCTGGGGGAGGGACCACCTCTGACTCACGTCCTCGTGCCATCCGTGTCGCCCAGATGGTTGACACATCAGCCAGAGCGCTGGGAGCAAGCAAGAGACTGCACGGCTGGGGTCTCGGGTCAGGGGACAGCTCAAGCAAAGGCCCTGGGGTCAGGGCAACAGTGGGGTGCACCTCCAGATGGGGGGGGGAAGGAGGTGGCCCTGTCAGGGCTGTGCCCGGCTGTGTGCCCAGCTGAGTGTACATGGCCTCAAATCAAAGCTGGGTGAGCACCGGGCCCAGGCGTCGCTGACTGGGCTGAGCCCCAGCCTCGCCCCTGGAGCTGGGGGCCTGGAGCTTCGGCTCCCTCCCCTGCACATGGGCTCATGCAGACGGCACTCCCAGGCTCTCGGTCCCAGGCGCTGGGCCCTAGGGGGTGGAGAGGACCCTGGCCCAGGGCTGGGCGAGGTGGCAGGGAGACAAGGCCTCCTCCCGCCCTCTGGGCATGCAGTGGGGACCGGAGGCAGCCAGAGAGGGCAGCCCCTCTGCTCCTCGCTGGAGCCGGGGCAGAGGCTGGGGGTCAGACGACGCAGTCGGGAGGAAGAGGGCGAGCAGGAGGGGTGCAGGAGCAGGGAGGTGCTGCCCGCCTGCCAGCTCTCGGCCCCCATCAGGGCTCACGGGGCAGCTCCCAGCACCCCCCACCCACACCCAAGCTTACCCTCCCCCAGGGTGGGGCTGCGACCCCTCGGTCCCCCACTTGTCCAGCCCCTGCTGCGGATCCCGCCAGACTCCCCGCCTCACAGGGCACACGGAGCACGGCCGCCTGCCGCACCCACTGAGGGCCCCGGACGTCTTCCGAGGGCTTCACAGGGACCAGGGCTGGGAGCCTGTGTCATCCGAGACCCCCGAGGGCAGGCGGGGGTCTAGGGCCAGCCGTGGGGCCCTTTTGCACCAGGCAGGGAGCCTGGGGGGCGCGGCGGGCAGGGAACCCGAGGCGGTGGGGTGTGTGTCCCAGGCCCGGGCCTCCGCTGGACAGGGCAGCCAAGGCGGGGGAGGGCAGCGGGGCGGCCATGGCCGCGGGGCCGAGAGGGAGGGACGCGAACCGGGAAGGAGGAACTGAGAGCAGCTCCCCCCGGCGCCTGGGAACGGGGGTGACTCACCGCCTGGCTCCCGACCGCGGAGGCCGGGGGGCCCGGCTGTTCCCAGGCGCCCTCACACTGCCCCATTGTTCGGGGCCCAGGGAGGAGAAGGGTCTGGCGGGGGGCCCCGTGCTGGCGGGAAGGGGCGCAGCCCCAGGGCTCCCTGCCCCCTCCTCGGTCCACAGTCCAGGCTGGCCCAGCACTGGGCAGACAGGCCAGGAGGGCAGAGGAGAGGGGGCCGGAGGGGGCTCGCCGGCCGCGCTGGACCAAGTGTCCCCTCCCAGCCACTCCAGACTGACCAAGGCAGGGGTGGGGGCTCTCCTGGTGGCTCTCGGGGCTCTGGCCCTGCCCTCCCGTCCTGCCCACCCTCACCCAGGTCCAGCCACACGGGGCAGCCGGCACAGCCTTCCCTGACCCCTCACACCGTTCCCTCCACCACGGCTGCCTGCCCCTCCCCCGTCACCCCCTGCCCCCCACAAACTTCTGCCTGGCTTTCCAGTTCCATCGGGTCACCTCCAGGGCACCCCCTGGGGCCTGGTGGCAGTAAGCCAGGGGTCCCAGGCTGAGTCTGGGGTCCCAGAGCCCAGCACAGGGCGGGGAGGAGGGTCTCTGCATGGGGGTGCTTCTGGGGGATGCTCCAGGTCAGCCCCACTTCCCGTCTTGAGGCCCCCTCCTGCTCCCACCCAAAGCAGGCCCCAGCTTTGCATGCCCCGGGGTGGCCTGGGACTTGCTGGAACCTCCTCCCAGCTGCACACGGGAAGGGCCAGCACCCTGCCTGCAGCCCACTCCCCACTGCCCCTTCCCAGCACCAGTCCCAGGCCCTGGCCTGGCTCCTCACGGGCCTGGTGCTGTGGATGAGCTGCCCCCACTCCCCAGCCCCAGCCTGGAATAGCTGCCCCCTGGTGCCCGCTGGCCCTGGGCCAGAGCAGGAGCTGGAGCCTGCTGTTGGGGGGCGCCTTTCCGGACCCTCTGCCTCCCCCCGCAACCCCCGCCTGAGGAGCACAGCCGCCACCGACAGCACTGTGCCCCAAGCCACATCTTCGACAGCCCCTCCCCAACGACCCCAGGAGAGGTGGGGGGCTCAGAGAGAGTGGATGCAGGGCCACAGCGTGGGGAGCCCCAGCTAGGCCAGAACTCGGGGATCTCCCTGCACCCCCGGGTAGGGGGTGTCTCCCCTGACAGAGGTGCACACAGAGGCCTCTTCCAGCCCGGCACCCCAGCCCACCCCCAGCAGCTGGGGCTCTGGAGCCTGCGCAGGGCCGGGTCCTGGGGAGGTGCCCACGGCCCCGAACAAATCAGCCCCAGAGGCAGGGCACCCCAAGAGCCCCAGCCCCCGCCAGCCTCCGCTTCCAAGGCTGCGCCAGGGTGGGCGAGGGGTCCCCAGAGCTGGGCGTCCTTCCCGGCCAGCTTGAGAGGATGAGGAGGAGGTGGGGGCGGGAGGGGGAATCCCTGGGGAGGAGAGCACCAGGTGGGGGGGCCAACGAGGTGGGGTGGTGGTACCGCCTCTAGTGGAAGCCAGGGCCGCGTCTCCGGGTGCCATCAGCTCGGGTGGGTCATCGGGGGGGCCTCGAGGCCCCGTCCCTGTCCTTGGGCTCGGAGGCCCACAGCCGCACTCAACTCGTGGCCCGGTGACCCCCACGCCTCCTGCCAGCTGGCGCATGCAGCCCCCTGCAGGCCTCACCCCCTGTTCTGTCCACATTGGGCCTGGCCCAGCATTGGGCAGCCACCCCTGCACCCCATGCACTGCTGGCCAGGGACGCATCAGCCACTGGCCCCTCCAAAGAGGGGCTTCCCTTTCTGGTCTCATATGGGAGGAGAGGAAGTTGCGGGGTGGCAGGAGGGTGCTTTTGAAGGAAGGCACAAGTTTCCCAGCACGCGGGCCGCAGGCCCTGAGCCCAGGGCCAGGTCGTGGCCGAGGGGTCGGTGCCCGCTGGGCATGGGTCTCCTGCGCCTGTCTGCTCAGGTGCCAAGCCAGCTTTCCCAGTTCCTGCCCCACCACTCCCCAAAGCCAGGGTTCCCCTGTGGAGGTGGCTCTGAGGTGCCTGAGCGGAACCTGCCCCAACACTCGTCTCTACAAAGTGACAGCCACAGAGAAAGGAACTGTCTCCATGGTGGGGTGGAGCCCTTGGGGTGCCCGGGCCTCAGACTTCCCCTCCTGCTGAGACCAGGCCCCAGGCCCCTGACATGGGGCGGGCAATGGCAGCCAGGGAGGGCTGTGGCAGCCAGAGCCAGGGCCGGGGACTGGGGGGCGGGCAGGGGGCCGTGACGGGAGCCTGCCATTATCTGATTGGAAACTCGGCCACGCAGGGCCCTGGGGCTGGGCCGCCCTGTCCAGGATGACAGCAGCCGGGAGACCAACGTGTCAACTTCAAAGGGAGCTGAGCGGAGCTCGTGGCTGGCAGGGCCCAGCACGCCCAGCACCCGCCCGCCCGCTCTGGGATGCTCCAGAATGGACCCTCCCAGCTCAGCAGCAGGCACTGGGAGTCCCTGCCAGGCCTGGCCAGCACCCGTGCCCTCACCCTCGGCACCCAGGCACCCTCGGCACCCAGGGCAGGGGGCTGGATGGAGATCTGCCACTGGCCCCAGAAGGCAAAGGCCCGGCCCCCCAACCAGGCAGGCTGGGGCTCGGCCGACTCCTCCGGGATCAGGGCACGCACGGCTGTCTAATGCCACGGAAGCGTCGCGGGGTTGTGACATCCCCTCGCCGAGGCCGGGAACTCCCCACGGGGGGCCGTCTCATTCAGTTCCCACAAGCAGAAGGGCCTTGACGGCACCCCACGGAGAGCCGGGGCCCAGAGGGAGGGGGACACAGCGATGGCTCCCCTCTGGTTCCAGCAGAAGTTCTGGGCAGGCTTCCTGAGGTGCTGCCTCTCTGGGAGCCTCCGGAAGCCTGCCCAGGCTGGCTCACCCCGGGCCTGTGGGGGACGCACCCCGCGCCTCCGGGACTGTCACCCACCAACCTGGCAGGCCCTGGGGCGGGGACTTGTCCTCCCTCTGCAGGCTCGGGCAGGCGGGCGCCCTGCACCCACAGCAAGCAGCCTGGAGCGGGAGAGCCCAGCCGCCCCTGCCCAGGCTCGGTAGGCATGTGGCAACACTCCCGACGCACGAGGAAGCAGAGGGCACTTCTTGGAACGGGAGCTGGCCCAGGGCTCAGGCCAGGTGGCAGGAAGTGAGCTGTGAGTGCGTGAGGGCCCAGCCAGGCCCCCCAGGGCCCATGGCCTTCCAGGGGCTGTCGGAAGGGGTGAGGAGGCTGACGGGACCCACCGCGCCCGGCCCACGCAGGCCTCCTCGGCCACCCCCGGGCCCGGCGACAGGAGGTGCTGGCCCCTCGGGCGGCCTGGGGAGGAGGAAGGGGGCAGCCGGTACCTTCACCCCCTCCTGGAGCCCACGCCTCCTCCTGGAGCAGCCGGGGGGCCCCCTTGCCATGCACCCTCACCCAACCTGCACCCTTGCTGGATCCTGCCTCCAGCCTGGGCACTTCACACACAGCACTCCCTGGAGTTCAGGGTCGGCTCAGGAGCTGCCCACAGAAACCAAATCCCTCCATGCAGCCCAAGTCAGGGAAACTGAGGCTCAGACATGTAGTTCTCTGACAAAGCTTGCGTCTCAGGGCCCACAGCTGAGTCGGCTCCATTAGGCCTGGTGTCGTCCTGTCTGCACCCCCCATGCACAGCCCAAGGGTGGTGAGGAGGGGCCCTGGGGGGGGGTAGACAAGGCTGGTTCTGACCACCAAGGCTGCAAAGAGCCCGGGATGGCCCCAGGACATGAGTGGCCCACAGCGGGCCCAGCTCCTGGTGGCACCCAAAAGTCTTCTGGGGAGGGGCCGCATACCTTCTGAGAGGGGATTTCAGGGGCCCAAGAGCCCCGTCCCTGCCTCCCAGGGCCCTCGCCATGCCCACCACACCCCACTCTGGTCAAACTGGCTGCACTACACCCTTTGGCCCAGGGGTCCCCTCCCTTCATAGCAGGCTGCACAGAACAGAGACCCGTCCTCCAGACTGCATCCCCGGTCCACTGGCGCCCAGCGCCAGCCATTAAAGAACCACAAGGAATGTACCGGGGGCCTCTCCAAGGCCGCCTGGCAGCCAGCAAGAGGAGGACCCAAGCGGCTTTCCGGCCCCAGGGCTGCAGACTGGAGCCCGGCCACTCCTGCTGGACTCAGGCCTTTGCCCGCAGGGCCCGTGTGGGCGGGCGTGGGTGCCGTGCCCTTTGCCCCAGGCCTCCAGGCTGCCCCCAGCAGGGCAGGCCCTGTGGAACTTGCTGTCCCTCCAGGACACACCGGCAACAGCCGCAGCCACGAGACACCAACCCTGTGCCACCACAGCCCCTCAACACTCACAGCCCCCCCCACCCCGAGAGGGAAAGTGGGGCCCGCCTGCCCACTTCACAGATGAGGAAACGGAAGGTCCTGCCCAAGGTCCACAGCTGGTGGCTGGTGGCACCCAAATTCGAACACGGAACACCAGCTCCGAAGTTCATGCTCTCTCCAGCCACTTGGAGCTTCGGGTTCCCCTGTGGGAGCCTGTATGTGTGTGCAGCCGTGTGTGTTGGAGGGGGCGGCAAGGCCAGAGCTGACTCAGCACCCCGCTTCCCCTTGTCCATGTGAACAGGAAGCACCCCGGCAGGCCGGCTGTCTCTACACCCCCTCTCTGTCCCTCTTGGGCCAGCCTCCGAGGTGAGCTCCTCCCTGATCCTGTAGGCCTGGGGGGCTTCCCAAAAGAGCCAGCTTCCTGGAGCCCCCCTCTTGCCAGAAGGCCCCAGTTGTCAGTTCTGGACTGGGCCACCTGCAGCCTGCCTCTCTGCCTGGGGTGCGCCCTGATACACCAGGCCAGTTAATGGGGGCATGGGGGGCTCCACAGGGTCCCACACCAGGCCCCGCCCCCAGGAAAGGAGCGCTAGACTTGCAGCCCCAAAATCCAGACTCCCAGCACTCCACCTGGGCAGGTATCCTGGGTAAAGGAAGGAGAGAGGGAGGGAGGGAGGGGCCCAATAGGACTTGAACCCAGGACTTGGCGTGGGGTACAATTCTAATCATTTTGTCATCACCAAGGCAGGTAAACACTGCCAGACCCCCTCGTGCCAGGACCTGGCCATGCACATCACCGGCAAGACCGCACGTGTGTCGCCCTCGGGGCACCCCCGGCAGCCTGGACGGGGCCCTTAGCACAGGACAGGCCAGTTCCGGGGGCGCTTCCAGGGAACCGCGGTTTACACCGGCCCGGGAGGCACGGCGGCAGCAGCCTGGACGGAGGGACAAACAGGCGCTGAAGGACGCGAAGCTCGGAGCCGCGCAGGGCGAGAGAGGCAGCGGGGTGGGCTCACACCCCACAGCCCCCGACACCTCTGGGCACCCCGGGGGGAGAGGACTTAACCCCCTCACCAGGGAAGCCACCGCCAGGCAGTGGGGAAAGGCGGCTCCAGGAGGAAAGGGCGGTCTCCGACCCCGACTCTCCCGTCCTCTCCGGGCCGCTGTTGCAATAAGGCGCAGGCACTCCCCAGAGCCGCGGGGCTACCGGTCACTCACTCCAGTGTGCATCAGCGCCAAGAGGCGGCTTGTCTCCCGCCTGGGCTGGGACCGGCCGAGGGAAGGCAAGTGCGAGGCGGGAGCGAATCCCCGAGCCCTTCGTGGGCCCCGTGGGGTGGGGGTGGGGGCAGCGAAGCCCCCTCCCCTCCCCCGGCCGGCGCGCTTCCCGGGGCAGCGCTGCCCCCGCCGGTCCTACGAGGGCGGACCCTGGGCCCGGGCCGCTCAGCCCGAGGACACGATCCCGCCAGCCCGCCGCGCCTTACCCGGCCCAGGCTCCGCTCGGGGCCCGCCGGCCCTCGGTCCTGCGGCAGCCGGGACTCCGGCCGCTGGTGCTGCGCCGCGCCGCGCCCCGGCCCCGCCCCCGCAAGCAGGCCCCGCCCCAACCCACAGGCCCCGCCCCATTCCCCGCCCCACCCGCAAGACCCGCCTCCCTGGGCCCGCCCCCTCCCGCAGGACCCGCCCACATGGCCCCGCCCCCACCCTCAGGATCCGCCTCCCGGCCCCGTCCCCATCCCCGCCCGCAGGACCCGCCCACGTGGCCCCGCCCCACCCGCGGGACCCGCCTTCCTGGGCCCGTCCCCGCCCGCAGGACCCGCTCGCATGGCCCCGGCCCCGCCCACAGGACCCGCCTCCCTGGGCCCGCCCCGCGCCGCCCCGCCCCCACCTCAGGACCCGCCTCCCGCCCGCAGGACCCCCCCACGTGGCCCCGCCCCCTCCAGGGCCCGCCCCCGGCCCGGGCCCCCCACCGACTCCCCTCGGGGCTCAGGCCCTGTGCGGAGGTCGCGGTCCCCAGGGGTCCCAGGTGGGACGCGCCGGCGGGGGTCGGGCCGTCGGGTGGGGGGAGCCCTGACACAGCCCCACCCCTGCCGCGGGGAAGGTGGGCGTGGGGTCGGCGCCCCGCACGGCAGGCGCTCAGCAAATGCAGGTGAGCGGACGCACCACCAGCGGCCAGTTCCTCCGGCGGCCCCGGGCCGTGACGCCCCCACCCCGCGATCACGGTGGCCTCCCTGGAGGAGGCGCGGTCCGCCCCCTCCCGCGTCAGCCCGAGCCTGCGGGAGGCGGCGGCGTCGGTCCTTCCTCCGCCCTCCACCCAGGAACCGGCGCGCGTGGGGCTGACCCGGGTCCGGCGGCGGCCGTGGCACCCGGCCCTCTGCAGGAGGGTTTGCGGAGCCTGCTGGGTCCCTGCCCCTTGCTTCGCAGGCGCCTCATGGAAAGGGGCCGAGTCCCGGGCGACCCTGCCCCGGGGGTCTGGCTCCAAGGCCGTGGGAGCGGGCGTCCGGGCCCAGAAAAGGGCGCTTCCATCTCGCCTCCTGGGGGGACTCCCTGACGACACCTGCTGAGCTGGGGCCGAGGGACATGTCCAGCTTTGGGCCCGGAAGACCCGATCTTAAGGGGAAAGGGGTTGTGCCCGGAGGAGGTGGCTTCTTTCCAAAGGGCACCCAGGGGGCCAGGTGGGTGGTGGGATGGGGTGGCAGAGGTGAGGGGTTCCAGGGAAGGGGAGCGAGGCCTGGGAGGGCCGGGGCGTCCAGGGAAGCAGAGGGGCCGCAGCTGGCCGGGGCTGGGGTGAGGAGTTGGGGGTCCCAGAGGCCAGGAGGCTGTGAGCAGGGGAAGGACGGGATCTGGCTGTCCCCTGAGGGGGCTGGGCAGACAGGAGGGGCCAGAGTTGAGCAGCAGGGAGGTCCGGGGAGGGGGCCATGCTGAGATGGAGGTTCCTGAGGGCCTGGGGGTACGTAGCAGGAAGTGGGGGTGCCAAGGGCTGCAGCTAGACAGAATGCGGCCGTGTCGCTGTCCCACCCCAGAGCTGCCCAGCGACAGGTCCCAGGCCCCAGAGAGGGGGGGACTCGGCTGTACCACCACCTCCCAACGGTGAGATGCATGCTGGGGTCAGAAAGGTTAACTGGGGTGGGGAACGGAAGTTGGAAAGGCCCCAAGATGTGGGGGAGAGGCCACGACAAAGGCAGGCCACGGGAGAGGGGGACAAAGCCGGGGAGGGGGGCGCCAGAAGCAAGCAAGGCTGTGGGGAGAGCCAGCTGTGAAAGAAGGGGGGCGGCAGGTGAAGTCTGCAGGAGGATGGAAGCAGGCAGAGCCCGGGGACCCCAGCCCTCAGTCCCCAGCATTGAGCATCTGCCACTGCCCGGCTCTCACAGTGACCCTGCAAGCGAGGAGGGGGGTGATAGTCGCCTGGACCAGTGTCCCAAGGCCCCACCCAAGGGTCTCCCCAGGCCTGGCTGCCCAGGCCTTGGCACTGTGCTTCCCTGCCCCTCTGCCCAGCACCCACCCTGGGGGTCTCACCCTCTCCTGGGGCCCCAAAATCTGCCCGTCATGGGAGTGGCCAGGCTCAGCCCCCCGCCTGTGTCCAGGGTCGCCCCAGCCTCGCCCCACACCATCGCCACACTTCTGGAAGGGGGCTCTGCATGGAGGGGCTCGGGGCTGGGCTCCACAAAGCTGATGACCGGTCAGCAGACAGCCCCCAGGTACAACCAGCTGCGAGACCCTCTGGGCTCGGGAGCCCTGAGATGATGCAGGGAAATCCCCACCCTTGAGGCTCACGGGAGGGGATAGACGGACACGACAGACACACGGAGTCACAGTGAGTGTCCTCTTCCCAGAGCAGGTGGCCGGGGAGAGGCACAGAGACAAGGAAGGGAGTGGGGCCAAGGCAGACCTTGGAGCTGCCCGCGGAGCAGGGGTCCCAGGCAGGGCAGGCCGGGGCCGGACTGCAGGGAGAGGCGTTGTCACCAGGGCCACGGGGAGCAGTGTGGGTGGACCAGGCGTCCCTGGGGATTTCCCACCTGGGACCCGGATCAGCCAGCGAGAGGGCTCTGAGCTCCTCCTGAGTGCGGGGCACGCTGGGCAGAACCAGGGGGCCACGGGCAGCCTCCACCTTGGGGCGTGCGACCGGCCACATTACTTCCTGCCTCCCTCCCACCCTCCCTCCTGCCCCTCAGCAGTCCGGTGGGGGCGGGGGCCCAGCTGAGACCTCAGCCAGCTTGGGGAGCTCAGAGCAGCCCATCTGAGCCAGGAGCCGTGTGTGGGAGCAGGCAGGCCAGGAGTGGGTGGGAGGAGGGTCTCGCCCCCTGGGGAGGTGCACACACAGCCCAGAGCTGCAGGTGAGCAGAAGCCAGGTGAGACCTTACCTGGGATGGCCAGGGGAGTGATGGAGCCGGGCCCTGGCAGAGTGGATCACACCCAGGAGAAAGGGCCGGGCCTGCCGCCGCCTCCCCCATCCCCAGGGCTCGCAGGACACCCATAGTCCACTGGCCGTCCCACTCCTAGATCACACACACCCCAAGGTGCCTGTGTGGCTCAGGCCGCCCTTCCCTTGGACTCAGCTTGAAGGTCACTTTGTTAGAAAGTGCTTTCTCTATTTTTAAATTGTGGAAAAATATACTGTGCTGGTTTGGAGCTGTTATGTACCCCAGAAAGGTCATGTTCTTTAAATCCATCCCTGTGGGTGCAGGCCTGTTGTGGGTAGGAGTTTTTGGTTAGGTTGTTTCAACTGGGATGTGACCTGTCCATTCAAGGTGGGTCTTAATCCTTTACTGGAGCCCTTTTTGAGAGCATAAAAAGCAGAAACACACACAGAGAGAAACGCCCTGGAGAAGCTAAGAGACGACACACAGGAGCTCAGAGAGGAGGCCGCTGGGGCCAGATGCTGAAAGCAACGAAACCTGGGAGTGGAGGACCTGCAGACACCAGCCATGTGCCTTCCCGTGTGACAGAGGAGCCCCAGATGCCGGCAGCCTGTCTTCAGAGAAGGTATCGTCCTGTTGATGCCTTAATTTGGATATTTTCACAGCCTAAGAACTGTAAATTATAACTTAATAAATCCCCATTGTAAAAGCCAATCCATTTCTGGTCTATTGCATTTCGGCAGCTTTAGCAAACTGAAACATATACATACTCAGCATTCAACATTTTAACCATTTTAAGTGGACGTTTCACTGGTATTAAGGACATTTGTAATTTTGTGTAACTGCCACCACTATTTCCAGAACTTTTCATCACCTCAAACAGAAGCTCTGCCCACTTCTCCTTTTCACGGTGTCCCCTGCCCTCTGTCCCCTGCCCTCTCCCGTTCTCCTCCGGCCCCTGCTTGTGTCTGTTGGCTGAGCTCAGCCCCTGCAGATTGCTTCTCAGAAGGCCAGGCCCACGCTCGCCTGGGTCCTGCCGAATCGCCGGGCCTGGGCACCTCCTGGCAGAGCAGCCGCTCGGGATGGTCGGGGCTTGGGGACAGCAGACCTGTGGATGGTCGCCAGGCCAGGGGTCCAGTGGGCACTGACCCTGCCCTCTCACCTGTAGCGTTCCCCAGGTGGCCCTGCCATCTGCCAGGTGCCACCCCACCAGGCTGGCTCATTGGATGGGGCTTGTTCCTGAGCACAGCCGAGGCCCCAGGCTGCACCCCAGACCCCTGGCCTGGGGCATTTGGGAGCAGGCTCCCACCCCACTGTCCACCCTGGGGGAGGGGTGGGTGCTTGGAGCCACCTGGGGAAGGCCAGGAGGGAAGGGAGGTCTGTGGCTGGGGCTGAGGTGATGGAGGTGGGGGCTGGCTGCTCCAGCTTAGGGACCCACTTAACAGGGTGGCAGGCAGGGCCGGAGCTCCACTGCTCCCAGGCCGGCCCTTGCCTGGGATGGGGCAGGTGGCCTTCTCCTCTGTGAGTCAGGGGACAGCAGCCGAGGGGCAGCCAGCAGCAGGTGGGGTTGGGGGACCGGCCTGCGTGCTGGGCAGGGACAGGGGCCAGCCGGTGTAGGCTGAAGCACCTAGGGACAAGGGACGGTGGGACTGAGCTGGTGGGGGCCGGGAAGGCTCTCCTGGGAGGGGCACTGACTGCACAGAGCCCTGGAGGGCAGAAGGAAATGGAGTGGTGGGGACGGGAGGCCCTGAGACCAGAGCCCCCCCCATCAGCTCCCCAAACAGGCCTGCCTGGCACCTGCCGCCCACCGTTAGTGCTCCCCAAGGGGTTGGCGGCTGCCCACGCCCGCCCAGAGGTTTGTTTGGGTAAATTTTCTCCATACATAACTGCCTGGCAGCCCCTCTACAAATGTCTATTCTGAAACGCCAGCCCTGTGGGTGGACAGGACACAAGCACCCGCAGTCACCCGCTTTCTATTTTCAGCCCTCACGCCTGGCCCCGAGCTGGACGGGGAACTTGCGTGCAGCACTTTCCATTCCGGTGCCACCTTGGCCGGGCGCCTCGTTGGAGGCCGCTGTTCCTGCCTGGGGAGCCTCTCACCCACCTGCCCAAGCTCGGGCACCCCCTGCACTCCGTGGCGCGGGGCCTCAGGCAAGGCGCTGGGGTCCTGGGAGGGAAGTCCCGGGGGGCTGGGAAAGGGGAAGCTGTGGCCCTCGGCGGCTGTGAGGGCCCCACGACGCCCCGGGGGCTCCGCCGTCGGGGCCGGGGCAGTAGGTGGCCCTGAGACTGCGGCCCCCCACAAGCAGGAGAGGCTGGAGAGCGGCTCCCACCTCAGTGCCCCCAGGCCAGGTGCCCCATCCGGCCCCCAGAACCCCCCAGGCCGCCTGGCCTCCCACGGCTTTTCTGGGAAAAACTTTAAGCCAAAAAGAAAAAGAGTGAAAACCACACGGACTCCTCCTATCTCCACTGTACAACAGACTTCATTCTGGTCAGCCCCATGGCCCCGGGAGTCGCCACAAGTTCTCTAAACAAACACTGCAGCCGGCCACCGGGTGAGGACAAGGCCCCAGGGTCCTTCAGACAGCTGGGCAGTCCCCCAGTCCCCGGGCTTGGGCAACATAGACCGTAGTTCTGAGAGTCAATCAGCAAACTAAGACCCAAACCCTCTTCCCCTCCCCGTTTTGTTATGTTTTGCGTGGAATCGGCCCCTTCCTCTTCCACCCTTGGAACGCCCCGGAACTGACTCCTCTGGCTGCTTCACTGCGTCGGAAGCAGGCTCCGGTCTGTTCTCCTCCGACGGACCCGCGGCCTGTCTACACCTGCAGGAACTTCCCGGGCGCACACGGACCTTTGTTCCGATGCTTCACGTGAGACGGCTCCCGCCTGAGGCCGGGGTCCCCCAGCCCCTGCCCCTCTCCGCAGCTTCCCGGGCGCCAGCCCCTCTTCCCCGGGTGCTCGTCCTGCAGGGGCCCGCGGGGAGCGCCGGAGCCGGTCTCCACCGCCGTTCGGCTCCTGCGGGAGACCGCAGATGCGCGCACTTGAAACCGTTTCCTTCCCCCGCGGCCCGCGGTTCCCTGCGCCGCGCGCGCGCTCCAGGCCGGGGCCCCGAGGCCACACCCGGGCGGAAACGTTTTCCAGTCTGTCTTCATGACCCGGGTGCCGAGGGCAGAGCGCGCGGCCCCGGGTTCCCGCTCTCGGGAGCTGGCACCTTGGAGACTCATTTGCGGCTGGGCGGGTGGGCCCAGGACCCCAGGACGCGCGCCCAGGGGCGGGCGGAGACCCCCTCCCACCACTTCCGAGCGGCGGGAGGCGCCCACCCGGGGGGGAGGGGAGCGGGGGCGGGGCCCACCCCGAGGAGGGGGCGTGGGGGGAGCCCCGGCTTTCGCTGGCCGGAGCGCAGTGACCGCGCGGCGAGCCCGTCGCCCCCTCTCCTTCCGGAACTTTCCCACCAACAGAAGCTCCGTCCCGCAGGCACCGCGCCCTCCGCGCGTTCCTAGCAACAGACGTTTCAGACACAACAGAGACCTAAAATGCGAAAATCCAACAAGCAAACACACACATCAAAGGAAAGCGGAGCCGTCTGTCTACTGGGAAGGAGCCACCCTTCTAGACAGAAACTCAGCGGTAGAAACCATCACCTTCTCAGCATAAAGGGAAAGAGGAGAAAACGTCAAAGTAACCCTCCCCCCAAAAAAGTGACTGAAAAAAAAAAAAGGTGCCATGAATGAAATCGAAAGGAAGAGCACAAAGTAGGAAGAAATATATGTGTAAAATACACGCATTCACAAGGAGTGAACATACAAAGCCTTTCTACAAGTTATTTACAAGTTTGTACCTTCAGTCAAAAGTGGGCAAAGTAGCCACTCACCGAAGAAAAAGATTTGAGGCCAATAAAGAAATTTAAATATGTTCTACCTCACTAGCAATTAAAGAATAATGAGAACCCCAAGATAGCATTTTTTTTGCTTATTGGATAAAACACTAGTGTGTACCCCAATATACCAGCATCTGTAGAAGCTGCGGTAGGAGCACCACACACCCAGCCATTTCCCTCCAGGAAGGTCAGAAAAGGAGGAGCCACCTGTCGCACACACGCTCCCTGGCTGGTGTGTCAGAGCCACAACCACACGGACACTTCCCTCCTGCTCAGCACGGAGGCTGTGACGGGCGCTCCCTTTCGTGATTTCACCTGGGCAGGTGTGCCCAGGCCTGCATTTGTCAGATTGCTTCACCAGGTTTAGGTGGTCACTGAGATGTCAGGGACACCCTCTCTTTGGAGGCCAAATGGGCATATAACTCATTTGAGGGTGTTTTTAATCTAGTTTCCATTTTTTATCATTTATACATGGAGGGGATTTAAAGAGGCACATTGTTTTATGAGGCTTATTACAAAACCCAGAAGACCTCTGCCCCTTCTTCACACATGCTTTTTGTTTCACCTCCATATTCCTAAATTCAGTGCTTCTGTTGCTACTTCCCACCCTCCAATAACATAGCGTCACTTTGTTTAGCTCAGAGGCTCCCATCATTATGATACAATATACAGGCCGTCACACCTGAGTCGTGACATGCCACGGTGACTTCCTTTCTTGCTCAACTTTTTTTTTAATTGGAGAAGTTGTAAGTTTACAGAACAACTATACAGAAAAGACAGAATTCCCATATTTGCCCCACTCCCTCACAGACACAGTTTTCCTTATTAGTAACACTTTCCATTAGTGTGGTGCCTTTGTTATAATTGTAGAAACAATATTATTATAATTATACTGTTAACTATAATCCATATTTACATGAGGGCTCACTGATTGTGTTGTACAGTCACATGTTTTTAAGTACAAATTTTTACTTTAGTATATATACAACCTGAATTTTTCCCTTTTAATCATGTTCAAATGTGTGATTCAGTGCTATTATACAATGTTGTGCTGCCAGCACCACCATCCACGGCCAAAAGTTTTCCATCGTCTCAAATAGAAACTCTGTACTAATTGATCATTAGCTCCCTAGTCCTTGCTCCCAGTGGCCCTTGGTAAATTATATTCTAGTTTCTCACTCTATGAATTTGCTTGTACTAATTATTTCATATCTGGCAGAGCATACAAAAATATTTGTCCTTTTGTATCTGGTTTATTTCACTCAACACAATGTCTTCAAGATTCAACTGTGTTGTCTCATGTATCAGAACTTCATTCCTTTTTTACAGCTGAATAATATTCCACTGTATGTGTAGACCATGTTGATCCATTCATTGGTTGATGGACGCTTGCTTGCAGTTTTTGGCAATTGTGAACAATGCCTCTATGAACGTGGGTGTGGGAATATCTGGTTCAGTCCCTGCTTTCAGTTCTTTTGCATATATACCTAGAAGCAGGGTTGCCAGGTCAGACTGTCTTCCATAGCGGCTGTACCATTTTACATTCCCAACGGCAGTGAACAAATGTTCCTGTTTCTCCACATCTTCTCCAGCACTTGTATTTTCTATTTCTTTAATAGTAGCCATTCTAGTGGGTGTGAAATGATATCTAATGTTACCTAATTGTGGTTTGGGTTCGCAATTCCTTAATGGCTAATGATATTGAGCATCTTTTCATGTGCTTATTGGCCATTTGTCTATCCTCTTTGGAGAAGTGTCTATTCAAGTCTTTTGCTCATTTAAAAATTGGGTTGTTTTTCTTGTTGTTGAATTGTAGGAGTTCTTTATATATTCTATAGATTAAACCCTTATTGGATATGTAGGTTGTCTTTTTATTTTCATGATGAAATCCTTTGATGAGCAACAGTTTCTAATTTTGATGAATCCCATTTATCTATTTTTTTTTGTTGTTGTTGCTCACACTTTTGATGTAAAGTCTAAGAAACCATTGCCTAAAAGAAGGTTCTGAAGATGCATCCCTATGTTTTCTTCTAAGAGTTTTATAGTTTTGGTTCTTGTATTTATGGTCTTTGATCTATTTTGAGTTTTTTTGTGTGTGTATGGTATGAGGTAGGGGTCCATTCATTCTTTTGCTTATGGATATACTGTTTCCCCAGCAACATCCATTGAAGATACTATTCTCTTCCCATTGAGTAAACTTGGCACCCTTGTCAAAAACCAACTGGCCAGGCAGAGGCGGGGCAAGATGGTGTAGCAGTGAGGTGTAGGTTTTAGTTACTCTTCTGGGGCAGCTGGGAGATAGCCAGGAACTGTGTGGAACAGACACTGCAGAGGAATCTGAGTTTGGACACATGTCATACAACACTCACGAGTGCATGCAGCAGCTGAGATCAGCAAAATCTGTAAGTTCTCATGGCCAGGGAGCCCATACCCCTCCCTGCCAGGCACAACACTGTTTTGCGGCTGGTATCCTGAAAGAGGAGGGGCTGTTGGCGCTGGGAACCAGGAGGGAGAACTGCAGTTGCAGAACTGATTAACAAACTCAGGCTGCTGAACGAAAACTCTAACCTTAGATAAACTGAGACCAGGCACTGGAGAATCTGGGAGAAGTCAGCCCGGCAGAGAGAAGATGGGGTAGCAAAAACAGCAAAAAAATAAAATAATAAAATAAAAATAAAAAATAAAAACAGAGACTTTTGGAGTTGGGGGTGAACATAATATGGAGAAGGGCTGGGCTCAAACAGAATCAGGCACATATGCAAACCCAGGGGGCCAGGGCCCTTTTCTGGTTTCTTGATTGTTCCTCAATTGCTCTCCAACTCCTTGTCTTTTTGCATTTCAGTAGCCCATCAGAACTGCAAGGACTGAATTAAAGGGCTTTTCTTTAAATAGTCTATACTGGGCCCTTCTTTTTCTTTCTTTTTTTTTTTTAATATTTTTTTCTCTCTCTTTTTTTAATAACTATTTTAAGTAGCACATTACAGAAAGCATCAAAGACTTGCAATTTGGGCCCAGGAAAGAGCAGAGCTAAGATAGCTCTGAGAGGCAAAGCAATAAGTCTAGTGGCTGAGAAAATTTGCTAAACACCACAACTTCCCAAGAGAAGGGGGACGTGGCCCAGCTCCAGCGGCAGCCCTCCTTTTGGCAACTCAGACCCCAGGGGCTGGAATTCAGAAACCAGCCTCAGTCATCCACGCCCCCCACAGGGTCAGGGTCACCTGGAGAACTAAAGGCTCCCACCTCTGCACACTGGGGGGGGAACTGTGGGCTGGCAAGCGCCACCTGCCAGACAGCACAGGAGAAGCACAGGGTCTAACGGCCTCACAGGAGGGTCTCATTCTCAGGGGAACTCCACACCCTCCTCCCGAGACCTGGGCCTCTCTGGACTGGGAAAACCTGACTGGGCTGACCACATCTGAGGAGACCCTCTCACAAAAAGGCTACATAGAGGGAGGACAAGAAACAGAAAAACAAGAGGTGAAAAACCCTGATCAACTAAACAGAATCCAAGTTAAAGGTCTAGAATAGGCTGAACTGAACACCAAGGGTTAGAGAACAAAGCCAACCAACAAGTAACCCCTAGGAAAAAGAGTGAAAACAAGCCCCAGAATAAACTAATCATGAAAATCAGAAGCCTAGACAGCTCAAGATAACGAGCCACACTATGAAACATGAAAATATGGACCAGCCAAAGGAACAAACTAATAGTTTAACTGAGATACAGGAGTTGAGGCAATTATTGCTAAATCAATTCAATGAACTGAAGGAAGAACTAAAGATGTTCAAACAAATCTCCTAAATAAATTCAAAAATCAAGTCAATGAACTGAGGGAAGACATAGCAAAAGAGATGAAGGATATAAGGAAGACACTGGGTGACCATAAATAAGAATTCATAAATTTGAAAAAACACATGGCAGAACTTTTGGGAATGAAGAGCATAATGGAGGAGATGAAAAAAACAATGGAGGGATAAAACAGTAGATTTGAACAGGCAGAAGAAAGGATCAGTGAATTGGAAGACCAGACATTTGAATTCATACACACAAAAGAACAGATGGTGCAAAGAATATAAAAATATGAGCAGGGTCTTAGGGAGCTGTTCTAGTTTGCTAATGGTGCCACAAGGCAAAATACCAGAAATGGATTGGCTTTTATAAAAGGGGGTTTATTGGTTACACAGTTACAGTCTTAAGGCCGTAAAGTGTCCAAGGTAATGCATCAACAATCTGGTACCTTCAATGGTGTCAGGAAAACCTCTGTTAGCTGGGAAGGCATGTGGCTGGCGTCTGCTCCAGAGTTATGGTTTCAAAATGGCTTTCTCCCAGGATGTTCCTCTCTAGGCTTCAGCTTCTCTCCAAAATGTCACTCTCAGTTGCTCTTGGGGCATTTGTCCTCTCTTAGCTTCTCCGGAGCAAAAGTCAGCTTTCAAAGGCCATCTCCAAAATGTCTCTGTAAGCTGAAGCTCCTCTCAGTTCCAGTGCATTCTTCAAAGTGTTCCTCTTGGCTGTAGCTCCTCTTCAAGATGTCACTCTCAGCTGCATCTGCACTGAGTTCCTTCTGTTTGTCAGCACATTTATATGGCTCCACTGATCAAGGCCCACCCTGAATGGGTGGGGCCACGCCTTCATGGGAATATTTCATCAAAGTTATCACCCACAGTTGGGTGGGGCACATTCCATGGAAACACTCGAAGAATTACAATCTAATTAACACTGAAAGGTCTGCCCACACAAGATTACATCAAAGATAATGGAGTTTGGGGGACATAAAACATTCAAACTGGCACAGGAGCTGAGTGACAACATGAAATGCACAAACATATGTGTTATGGGTGTCCCAGAGGGAGAAGAGAGGGGAAAAGGGGCAGAAAGAATAATAGAAGAAATAGTCACTGAAAATTTCCCTATTCTTATGAAAGAGAGGTAATTACAGATTCATGAAGTACAGCATACCCCAAACAGAATAGATACCAATAGACCTACTCCAAGACACTTACTAATCAGATTATCCAATGTCAAAAACAAAGAGAGGATTCTGAAAGCATCAAGAGAAAAGCAAGGGGAGCTCTATAAGACTATGCACAGATTTCTCCACAGAAACGGTGGAGGCAAGAAGACAGTGGTATGATATATTTAAGGTACTGAAAGAGAAGAACTGCCAACCAAAAATTTTGTATCTGGCAAAACTGTCCTTCAAAAATGAGGGGGAGATTAAAATATTTTCAGACAAACAGACACTGAGAGAGTTTGTGAATAAGAGACCAGTGCTACAGAAATACTAAAGGGAGTGCTACAGGCTGATAAGAAAAGACAGGAGAGAGAGGGTTGGAGAAGAGTGTAGAAATGAAGACTATCAGGAAGGGTAAAAGGGGAGAGAGGGAAAAAAATAAGACATATAAAATCCAAAAGACAAAATGGTAGAAGAAAGTACTGCCATTACAGTAATAACACTAAATGTTAATGGATCAAACACCCCAATAAAAAGACAGAGACTGGCAGAATGGATTAAAAAACAGGACCCATCTATATGCTGTCTACAAGAAACTCACTTTAGACACAAAGACAAAAATAGGCTGAGAGTGAAAGGTCAGAAAAAGATATTTAATGAAAACAGCAACCAGAAAAAAGCAGGAGTAGCTATATTAATATTAGACAAATTAGACTTCAAAAGTAAAACAATTAAAAGAGACAAAGAAGGACACTATATGTTAATAAAAGGGTCAATTCATCAAGAAAACAGAATAATCATAAACATTTATGCACCAAGCCAGACTGCCCCAAAATTTATGAGGCAAACACTGAGAACACCGAAAAGAGAAGTAGATAACTCTACGATACTAGTTGGAGACTTCAATACAATGCTCTCATCAATGCATAGAATATCTAGACAGAGGATCAATAAGTAAACAGAGATATTGAATTGTATGATAAATGAACTAGACTTGACAGACATTTATAGAACACTACACCCCACAAAAGCAGGAAACACATTTTTCTCAAGTGCTCATGGAACATTCTCTAGGATAGACCACATGTTGGGTCACAAAGCAAGTCTCAACAAATGAAAAATATTGATATTATAAAAAACAGTTTCTTGGATCATAATGCAATGAAGTTGGAAATAATTAACCGGCAGAAGATTGTAAAATTCACAAATATATGGAGACTAAGCAACACACTCTTAGAAAAACAGTGGGTAAAGGAAGAAATTACAAGAGAAATAGTAAATACCTCGAGGCAAATGACAATGAAAACACAACATATCAAAACTTATGGGATACAGCAAAGGTGGTGCAGAGAGGGAAATTTATTGCCCTAAATGCCTACATTAAAAGAGAAAAGAGAGCAAAAATTGAGGAATTAACTGTTCACCTCAAGGAAATAGAGAAAGAACAGCAAACTAACCCCAAAGATTAGAGCAGAAATAAATGAAACTGAGAACAGAAAAACAAGAGAGAGAATCAACAAAACCAGAAGCTGGTTCTTCAAAAAGATCAACAAAATTGATGAACCTCTAGCTAGGCTAACATCACAAAAAAAAGAGAGAGTGGATGCAAATAAATGCAGTCAGAAATGGGAAAGGAAACATAACTACTGACCCTGCAGAAATAAAGGAGATAATGAGAAGATACTATGAGCAACTATATGCTAATAAACTGGACAACTTACATGAAATGGACAACTTCCTAGAAAAGCATAAACAACCAACATTGACTCAAGAAGAAGCAGATGACCTCAACAAACCAATCACAAGCAAAGAGATTGAACCAGTCATCAAAAAGCTCCCAAAAAAGAAAATCCCAGGACAAGATGGCTTCACATGTGAATTCTACCAAGCATTCAAGAAAGAATTAATACCAATCCTGCTCAAACTCTTCAAAAAAATTGAAGAAGAGGGAAAGCTACCCAACTCATTCTTGAAGCTAACATCATCCTAATACCAAAATCAGACAAAGATACTACAAAAAAAAAAATTATAGACCAATCTCTTTAATGAATATAGATGCAAAAATCCTCAACAAAAGATTTGCAAATCGAATCCAGCAGCACATTAATAGAATTATACACCACAACCAGGTGGGGTTTATTCCAGGTATGCAAGGCTGGTTCAACATAAGAAAAGCAATTAATGTAATACACCACATCAATAAATCAAAGCAGAACCACATGATCATCTTGATCAATGCAGAAAAGTCATTTGACAAAATTCAACATCCTTTCTTGATGAAAACACTTCAAAGGATAGGAAGAGAAGGGAATTTTCTGAATATAATAAAGGCAAAATATGAAAAACCCATAGCTACCATTGTACTCAATGGAGAGAGACTGAAAACTTTCCTTCTAAGATCAGGAACAAGACAGGGATGCCCACTGTCACCCTTGTTATTCAACATTGTGCTGTGAGTTCTAGCTAAAGCAAATAGGAAGAAAAAGAAATAAAAAGCATCCAAATTGGAGAGGAAGAAGTAAAACTCTCATTCTTTGCAGATGACATGATTCTTTATGTAGAAAATCCAGAAAAATCTACAGTAGGGCTATTAGAACTAATCAATGAATACAGCAAAGTGGCAGGCTACAAGATCAACATGCAAAAACCTGTAGTGTTCTTATACACAGTAATGTGCAAGAAGAGGAAGAAATCAAGAAAAAAAATTCCATTTACAATAGCAACCAAAAAAATCAAATATTTAGGAATAAACTTAACAAAGGCCACAGGAGACCGATATAAAGAAAACTACAAGAAACTGCTAAAAGAAATCGAACAGGACCTTAAAAAATGGAAGAGCATACCATGTTCATGGATTGAAAGACTAAATATAATTAAGATGTCAATTCTACCTAAACTGTTTTATAGATTCAATGCAATACCAATTAAAGTCCCAAGAGCTTACTTCACAGAAATAGAAAAACCGATAACCAAATTTATTTGAAGGGCAAGGTGCCTCAAATAGCCAAAAATATCTTGAGAAAGAGGAATGAAGTGGGAGCTCTCATACCACCTGACTTTGAAACATATTACAAAACTACAGTGCTCAAAGCAGCATGGTACTGGCATAAGGACAGAGATGCCAACCAATGAAATAAAATTGAGTGTTCAGAAATAGACTCTTGCGACAGACAATTGATCTTTGATAAGGCAGTCAAGACAAAGCAACTGGGACAGAGCAGCCTCTTCAACAAATGGTGTTCAGAGAACTGGATATCCATTTCCAAAAGAATGAAAGAGGACTCCTATCTCACTCCTTATGCAAAAATTAACTCAAAATGGAGCAAAGACCTACACATTAGCGCTAAGACCATAAGACTCTTAGAAGAAAATGTAGGGCAATTTCTTGAAGATCTTGTGATAGGAGGAGTTTCCTAGACCTTACACTGAAAGCACAAGCAACCAAAGAACAAATGGACAAATGGGATCTCCTCAAAATTAAACACTTTTGTACATCCAAGGACTTTGTCAGAAAAGTAAAAATGCAACCTACACAATGGGAGACAATATTTGGAAACCACATATCAGATAAGGGTTTAATATCCCAAATGTATAAAGCAATCCTACAACTCAACAACAGAAAGACAAACAACCCAGTTAAAAAAATGGGCAAAAGACATGGATAGACACTTTTCTGAAGAGGAAATACAAATGACTCAAAAACATACGAAAAAATGCTCAACTTCACTGGCTATTAGTGAAATGCAAATCAAAACCACAATGAGATATCATCTCACACGTACCAGAATGGCCATCAACCAAAAAACAGAAAATGACAAGTGCTGGAGAGGATGTGGAGAAAGAGGCACACTTATTCACTGTTGGTGGGAATGTAGAATGGTGCAACCACTCTGGAAGACAGTATGGAGGTTCCTCAGGAAGCTAAGTATAGATTTGCCATATGACCCAGCTATTCCATTGCTAGGTATATACTCAGAGGAACTGAAAGTTAAGACACAAACAGACATTTTCAAACTGATGTTTATCGTGGCATTATTCACAATAGCCAAGAGATGGAAACAGCCCAAATGTCCATCAATGGATGAGTGGATAAACAAACTGAAGTATATACACATGATGGAATATTATGGAGCTGTAAGACAGAACAAAGACACAGAACATATAATAACATGGAAATACTTGAGGACATTATGTTGCGTGAATTGAGCCAGAAACAAAAGGACAAATACTGTAGGGTCTCACGAATCTGAGCTAACATTAATGAGCAAACATTGAGAGTTAAAAGCTGATAAAACAGGCTACCGGGGATAGAAAGAGGTTAGAGATTGAGCATTTGATGCTGAAGGACTACAGGATGCTCGGCAGGCTTGATTGTATAGATCCAGAAAAAGATAGCATAATACTGTGTGATGGTAGCACAATATTGTAACTATGCTGAACAAAGATGTCCATGAGTAAAGCTGAAAGAGGTGGGATAGGGGAATGTTATGGCACCAGAGGTAAAGATGGATGATAAAGTCTGGGATTGTTTAATTTAGCAAACATGGGAGTGGTCAATGATTGTGTCTAAATGTACAAATATAAAACCGTTCTTGCCTGTGAGAGAACAAATGAATGTCAACAATGCAGAGTGTTGGAAAGGGGATGGTAGTGGGAAAGAAATATAATCAAAGAAAACTGGAGTCTATGGTCAATAGTAACATTGTAATATGCTTCCATTAAATGTAAAAAAGGCAATATACCAAAGCTAAATGAGTATGAGAGGGGAATACAAGGGATTCTTAGTAGTGGTGTTGTTGTCTGACCCTACTATCATATTATATTGTATGAAAGTTTATTTTTTTAATTACCTTTTTTATTATTCATTAAAATTTTTTTTCTTAGTAATCAATATGTTCAAGTGCTGACTGTGGTGATAAATGCACAACTGTATGATGATACCATGAACAAATGATTGTACACTGTGGATAATTATATGGTATGTGAATATACCTCTATAAAATTGTATGGAAAAATATAAATTGGGATAAAAGCACTGGAGAAAACATGGAGAGAGGGATGTACGTACTTACTGTTGGTTAGGCATCAGAGTGGCCTTTCTGGAGGACAGTGGGGTGCTTCCACATGAAGCTAAGTATGTGGGGGCCATAAGGTCCTTCAACCTCATTATGGGTATACATGTGGAAGACACAAGAGCAGGGACATGAATGGACACTTGCACACTGGTGTTTACGGAGAGAGTATTCATGATTTGCAGTGGGTGGAGGTGGCCTAAGGGCACATCGACTGAGGAACAGAATGGTGAGCTATTGTGTGTGCCTACAAGGAAATCCTGAGCTACTGCGAGGAGTGAAGCTGTGAGACATGCAAGGAGGTGAATGGATCCTACAGACAGCATTTTGATTGAACTGTGCCAGAAACAAAGGCAAACACTATAATGCTTCACCAATATGGACTAACTACAATGTGTAAACTCAGAATTGAACCTTAGAGCACAGCTTATCAGGGGAATGCTTATTGTAATGGTCCTAGATTGTAAGCTCTTACAGCAGTCGCATCTGTTTCTGAATTGTAATGGCTCTCTCCAGATTCTGAGATGCTGATCCCTTTGTGTATAACCTGATGGATCCCTGGAACTTTGGGTATCTGTGTGACACCTGAGACTCAGAGCTAGAACTCGGCAGATAGGAATGTCAGTATTGGCACATAAAACAACTGTTTAAAAAGCTGAAAAAGAATCAAGACTTCAACTAGAGACATGAATGAAGCAGATGTGGTTAGGACTAGAGCAAATTGGGCCAAAGGGTAAAGGACAATAGTGACTGCATTTTAAAACCTCAAATTCCATGTGAGACCAAGGGAAGAGATGGTTAGTTGGTGCAACAATTTAACTCACACAGTTCGTTCAAATACCATAATTACATGGAACTTTTAATAGGAAGTGAGACCTGGTAGGTTTGCATAGGTTAGTGTGAAATATGACTCATCCCAAAGTAATTTGGGCAGAGAATAAAAATACATATGCAGCGCCCCCCTGAGGAGCTCGGCGGAAATGCAGAGGTGTTGGGCTTCCTCCCCTGGATTGTTGCTGATGTTCTCACAGTGAAGACTGGAGGTTTCATGTGCTGAGCCCTTTATCACGGGACTTGCCCTTATGAAGCTCCTTACTGCAAAGAAGAGGCTAAACCTGCTTATAATTGTCCCTAGTCTCCCCCTGAGTGCTTCTTTGTTGCTCAGATGTGGCCCTCTCTCTCTAGCTAAGTCAACTCAGCAGGTGAACTCACTGCCCTCCCCCCTATATGGGATCTGACTCCCAGGGGTGTAAATCTCTCTGGCAATGCAGGATATGACTCCTGGGGATGAATCTGGACCTGACATTGTGGGATTGAGAACATCTTGACCAAAAGGGGGAAGCGAAATGAAATGAAATAAAGTTTCAGTGGCTGAGAGATTCCAAATGGAGTCGAGAGGTGTGCTGGTTTGCATATATTGTACCCCCCAGAAAAGGCCATATTCTTTCATGCAATCTTATAGGGGCAGATGTACTAGTGTTGATTAGGTTGGAACCTATTGGTTCAGTGTTTCCATGGAGATGTGACCCACCCAACTGTGGTAATTCCTTTGATTGGATTATTTCCATGGAAGTGTGGCCCCAGCCATTCAGCATGGATCTTGATTGGTTACTGGAGCACTTTAAAAAGATCCACACAGGCCCAGACACTAGCTGTAGCTGAGACACACATTTTGAAGATGCCCGTTGGAAGCTGGAACTGACATTTTGGAGAAGGCTGTTTTGAAATGCAACCTGGGAGCAAGCAGATGCGAGCCACATGCCTTCCCAGCTAACAGAGGTTTTCCGGATGCCTTACCTTGGACACTTGATGACTTTAAGACTGTAACTTTGTAACCAAATAAACCTTTATAAAGCCAATCCACTTCTGGTATTTTGCAATCTGGCAGTGTTAGCAAACTGGAAAAAAGGTCACTCTGGTGGGCATTCTTATGCACTATATAGATAACCCTTTTTAGGTTTTTTTTTTCAGTTATTTCTTTATTATGAAATACAACATATACACAAAAAGGCAATATCTTTCAAAGAATGATTTAACAAATAGATATGTAGGAAATTTCCAAAGTTATTATGAGTTATAGTACCATAGTTGCAGTTATTTCCTTATTGTGAAATATAACATCTACAAAAAGGTATAGCTTTCAAATTACAATTTAACTAGTAGCTATAGAACAAATTTCAAAGGATGCTATGGGTTACAGTTCTACCATTTCAGTTCTTTCCTTTTTTTGTTTTGTTTTGTTTTGTTTTGTTTAACCTAAAAAAGAATTAGAAGTATCCCTCAAGCCATTTACCTCAGGACATTCTGTTGCAGTTTCATCTGGTGAAACAGGATTAATCTCTCCAGACAGAGGAGTGAAAACTGCTTCCTCAGGGCAGGTGATTACAGGATTAGCAGACACTGAAGGGTTAATCTCTTTAGGTGGAGGTTGGATGGAAGGCTCCTCAGGGCAGACTGGAGATGGGGTGGGGGCTGTTTCCTCAGGACAGCCCTCTACAGGTATATCTAACAATGACTCAGCAGAAGCCAGCATTCCAATGCCCTCACTGTCATTACTATCAATCCATATGCCCCCATCCCAAGTTTCAGAATCCCATTCTTTTCCAATCAATGTCTTTACTTTAACAGCAGACACCCTGTGAGGCTGAGATTTTAGTTTATGTTGTGAATCTGCTACTTGCATAATGAGACTCTGTGTCTGGTTTTCAGAAATCTCAAGTCTGCAGCCACAGGAAATAAGATTTTCTTTCAGGGCACCCACAGAAACCTTTATATCTGTCATACGGCACTTAAGTTTCAAATTTGAAGCCATTAGCTTGTCCCTTTCTCTTATAACTTTATCCAACATATCTAAGATCAGCCAGCCAACATCATTATACCTCTTAACTCTGCAAAACTCTGTTAAGGTGTCAAAAACACTGTCACCCAGAGCCTTGCTTCATACAAGAATATGATTAGGAGAATCAAACAGTGATATTTTATGTATCTCCATTGCCAACTCACGCCATGGACTGTCAGTGCCCTCTTGATTATTGGAAAAGGAGTCATTAGTACCTTTGAATCTAATCAGAGTAGAAAAACAATTTTAAAAGTCCATTTTAAGATTCTGTTTCTCAAGAACCACTCCTGGTACCAAGTTCTATTAGTTAGGGTTCTGTAGGGAAACAGAGCCAACCAGAGATATCTGTAAGTGTAAGATTTTATAAAAGTGTCACACAATTGTGGGTACGCACGAGTCCAAATTCCATAGGGCAGACAGTGAACTAGCAACTCCAATGAAGGTGTTCGATGAACTACTCAGGCAGCAAACTGGCAACTCTGATGAAGGTGTTTGATGAACTCAGGAAACTGCTGGCTAGCCAAAGAAGTGAAGGTCCTCTCTCCCTTAAAAGTCTTCAACTGATGGGATTAAATCCAGCTGATTGAATTCTCTTATTGTGGAAGACACGCCCTTCATTGATGTAATCAGTCACAGCTGCAGCCAATTGACTGATGATTTAATAAACCAGCCTTCCGGTTTATTAACCAGCCACAAATGTCCTTGCAGTAACAGGCTAGTGCTTGCTTGACCAGACACCCAGACACCATCACCTAGCCAAGTTGACACAGGAACCTAACCATCACACCACCCAAAATCTATTTCTAAATACTTGACATAATAAATTATAATTATAAATAAATAAATTAGAATATACATAATTAAGGAAAAATGGGGGCAATATTTACTAATAAATGCATCTTGATTGACATTATGGTGTTTCATGCAAGCTGTGGATTATAGTCAGAAAATTTTGACAGACACTTGAACAGAGGAAGTGAGATCCAGTTGCAGTCTTCATAATGACAATGTGCACCCCATCATCATACCCAAAGTAGTGCTACCTGGGGGACCGCTGAAAACTGTGCAGCTGGAGAATCCTCTGCTGCAGAGAGAGTGGGGGACACAGCCCCACATTGAGTCAGACTTTACTCAGCAAAGTGAGGGTGCAGGAAACCCATAGCTTCCGCCATATGATTTTGAAGATCAGCTTTTCCAGTTCTACTAAAAAGGCTGATAGCATTTTGATAGGGGATGCATTAAATTTGTAGATTGCTTTAGGCAGTATTGATATCTTAACAATATTAAGTGTTCAAAGCCATGAACTTAGATGTATCTCCATTTATTTGGGTCTTCAATCTCTTTTAGCAATGTTTCATAGTTTTCAGTGGACAAAATTTTCACCTCGGTTAAATTTATTCCTATGTATTTTTTTTTCTTTTAGATATTACTGTAAATGGAATTGCTTTCTTCATTTCTTTTTCAGATTTTTGTTACTGGCACATAGAAATCCAAATGGCTTCTGGGAGTTTGTCTTGTATCCTGCAACTTTGCTGAATTCATTTACTAATTCTGGTAGCTTTCTTGTGGATTCTTTCGGATTTTCTATGTATGGGATCATGTCATCTATGAATAGAGGATAATTTGACTATTTCTTTTCCAAATTTCTTTCTCTTGCCTGATTGCTTTGGCTAGCACTTCCAGTACAATATTGAATTACAGTGGCAAGTGTGGGCATCCTTGTCTTGTTCCTGATCTTAGAGCGAACAATTTCAGTCTTTCACCACTGACTATAATATTTGCTGTTGGTTTTTCATACGTGCCCATTTTCATTTTGAGAAAATTCTTTCCTATTCCTAGTATTCTGAGTGCTTTTTTTTTAATCATGAAAGGATGGTGGATTTTGGCAAACTCCTTTTCTGTGTCAATTGAGACCTTTCATAAAATTTTGATGATTGGCCCTTCTATTTCTGTGAAGAGGCTTGTTGGAATTTTGATTGAGAATGCCCACAATCCTATTTTTAATTTCAGAGAACTCTTTATGTTCTTTAAATGTTCCTTCTTTATAGCACCCAGTTCTTGTTTCATGAACACAAAGTTCTCTTTTCTTTTTGGGGACATTAATGAAGGCTTTTTCTAAGTTGACTTCTCCCAATGCAGCATTCCCCCCATGCCTGTTTTCTCTCTGTCTTCCACAGTAGAGACTTTCCCCAGAGGTCTGGTCATCCTGGCTGGCTGCTCAGACTGGAGAGCAATGACTAATGGGCAGGGCTTGTCAGCTGTGAGCTTTACCACACAGCCACCTGGCAGGAAACCAACACCAGGATCTCCTGGGCTGATCAGAACCACCAAAGAAAACCCCTCCAATGTCCAGCCTGGAGGCTCAGCTGACAGTTTCTGGGCACCAAGGGAGAGGGGGTGGGGGACCTGGGGGCTCAGCATAGAGTATGTAAATTTGCACTGGATGCTCCTTTTTTTAAAAAAAAATTTATTGAGATTGTTCACATACCATACAATCATTCAAAGATCCAAAGTGCACAATCAATTGCCCATGGTACCATCATACAAATGTGCATCCATCACCACAATAATTTTTGTTTCAAATTTTAGAACAATTTTCATCACTCCAGAAAAGAATTAAAGACAAAAAAGAAAACTTGAATCCCTCCATACCCCTAACCACCCCCCCATTAGTATTGGTATAGTACATTTGTTACTGTTGATGAAAGAATGTTAAAATACTACTAACTGTAGTACATACTTTGCAATAAGTATATTTTTCCCTATATACCCCTCTATTATTAACTTCTAGTTATAGCATCATACATTTGTTCTAGTTCATGAAAGAGATTTGTAATATTTGTACAGTTAATCACGGACATTGTCTACCACAAGATTCACTGTTTCATACATTCCCATATTTTAACCTCCAACTTTCCTTCTGGTGACATACATGAATCTAAGCTTCCCCTTTCCACCACATTCACACACCATTCAGCACTGTTAGTTATTCTCACAACATGCTACCATCACCTCTGTCCATTTCCAAGCATTTAAGTTTAATCTAGTTAAACATTCTGCTCATAATAAGCAACTGCTCTCCATTCTTTAGCCTTGCTCTATATCTTGGTAACTTATATTTCATGTGTATGAGTTTACATATTATAATTAGTTCATGTCAGTGAGATCATATAATATTTGTCCTTATGTGTCTGACTTATTTCATTCAATATAGTGCCTTCAAGGTTTCTTCATCAACCCATTTTTTTTAAGACAGTTTTGTTCACCTATCCATACATTCTGTCCTAAGTAAACAATTGATGGTTCCCTGTATAATCACATACTTTTGCATTCACCACCATCACCACTATCTATATAAGGACATCTCCATTTCTTCCACAAATAACAAGGAAGAGTCAAAGGAGGTAGAGAGACAAAAGAAAAAGAAAAAGAAAAAGAAAAAGTGACAGCTAAAAAGCAACAAAAGGAAAGACAGAATTAAACTAAAATACAATAAAAAAGTCAGACAACATCACCAATGCCAAGAGTCCCATACCCCTCCCTTATGTTCTCCTCTTACAGGCATTTAGCTTTGGTATATTCCCTTTGTTACATTAAAGGAAGCATAATACGATGTTTCTTTCAACTATAGTTTATAGTTTGCATTGATTGTTCTTTTTCCCCAATACCACCCCATTTTTAACACCTTGCAAGGTTGACATTCATTTGTTCTCTCTCATGTAAAAACATATCTGTACATTTTACTATAATCATTGAGAACTCTAGGTTTCACTGAGTTATACAGTCCCAGTCTTCATCTCTCCTCTTTCCTTCTGATGTCCCACATGGTCCTAAACCTTCCTCTTTCAACCATGCTCACAGTCATCTTTGTTCTGTGTACTTACATTGTTGTGCTACCATTAACCAAAATTGTATTCCAAACCTCTCACTCCTGTCTTTTCCTATCTGTCTGTAGTGCTCCCTTTAGTATTTCCTGTAGAGCAGGTATCTTGCTCACAAACTCTGTCATTATCTGTTTATGAGAGAATATTTTGAACTCTCCCTCATATTTGAAGGACAGTTTTGCTGGATATAGGATTCTTGGTTGGCAGTTTTTCTCTTTCAGTATCTTAAATATATCACACCACTTGCTTCTTGCCTCCATGGTTTCTGAGAAATCTGCATATAGTCTTATCAAGCTTCCTTTATATGTGATGGATCAGTTTTCTCTTGGTGCTTTCAGGATTCTCTCTGTCTGTGACATTTGATAATCTGATTATTAAGTGTCTTGGTGTAGGTCTATTCAGATCTATTCTGTTTGGGGTATGCTGTGCTTCTTGGATCTGTACTTTTGTCTTTCATAAGAGGTGGGAAATTTTCATTGATTATTTCCTCTATTATTGCTTCTGTCCCTTTTTCCTTCTCTTCTCCTTCTGGGACACCCATGACATGTACATTCATGTGCTTCATGTTGACATTCAATTCCTTGAGATGTTGCTCATATTTTTCCATTCTTTTCCTTCTCTGTTCTTTTGTGTGTAGGATTTCAGGTGCCTTGTTCTCCAATTCCTGAGTGTTTTTTTCTGCCTGTTGTGATCTACTGTTGTATGTTCCTATTGTGTCTTTCATCTCTTGTGTTGTGCCTTTCATTTCCACAGATTCTGCCAGTTGTTTTTTCATTGATTTCTACCTTATGTTCACTCAGTGTTTTCTTTATATTCTTCATCTCTTTTGCCATATCGTCCCTGAACTTGTTGATTTTGTTTTTTAATTAATTTAGTATATTTCTTTGAAAATCTTTAATTGTTTCATTAAAGTGAAACAATATCTCAACTATGTCTTAATTGAGGTATAAGTTTGTTCCTTTGACTGAGCCATATCTTCATTTTTCCTAGTGTAATTTGTAGTTTTCCGTTGCCTAGACATCTGATTTCCTTGATTACTCCAATCAGATTTTCCCAAACCAGAATGGGTTCAGGTCTCAGAATGGGGTTATATTCAGTTTTGAGTTTCTCTGAGAGTGTGTCTTAAAAGATTGACAGACTTTCCTGAGAGGCCTCTAGCCTCTGTGCTTTTCCTAACCTGCCCAGCAGTGGCACCTGTCAGCCTGTCACTCCTGACTGGTGTAAGGAGGTGTGGTACCTTTAGTTCTCAGCTTAGGTTGTTTCTGTTTTGGCTGTTTTCCCCCCAGGCTCTGGGTTCTGAGTTCTGAAGGGAAGGCCAGCACTAGAGCTGGGCCCCACCTCCCTCCTCTTAGGGAAGATACACCCCCTAGGGAGTTATCTTCTGCATTTGAATTGCTCCTTTGTCTCTCTGACTCTGTTATCTTCACCCCTGTCTGGGTCAGAGAGCTGCGAACTGAAAATGACTGAGGCTTTCTCCACTGAGCCACTCAGGTTGAGAGAGAGAGCAAAAGGGAAAGAAAGCCCCCTTTCAGAGCCAGTCTATGGTCTCCCAGTTTCACCCATCAGACAGAGATAGTACCTGGTATTCTGGGCTCCCTTTCCTGGAGCACAGGTATTTTCTGGCTCTTTAAGGTCAGTCATCTCTAAAAAGCTCTGTCTGCTTCTTAGAGGTTTGTCTATGTTTGTAGCTTGTATTCAGCAGTCCACATTTGTTAATTAGAACCCCAGTTGGAGCTGGGCTGAGCTATATTCTCTGGCTCCGGGACTGCTGCGTTCTCCCACAGTGAGGTCTTGCAGCTCAGCCTGCTATCAGGGGAGGAGGCTCCTGGTGCAGTTCTGCAGTTTTTACTTACAGCTTTTATGCTGCGATCTCAGCCATTCCACCCATTCCAGGTTGGTGTACGATGTGTGAACATTCACAGTTGTCACCAGCTGTTGTTTCAGATTATTTATTAGTTGTTCCTGGTAGTTTATGAGTTGTTCCAGGGGGACTAACTAAATTCCACACCTCTGTATGCCGCCATCTTGCCCCTCCTCCTGGATGCTTCTTTTGTCAACATGGACCCTCCACCCCCACTGTGCTGAGTCCCCTAGTCCAGACCCATCGGTCTGGTTCACTCCAGAGGAGACCCCAGTGCTCTACCTGGTGGGGGGGGGGAGGCGGAAGCCCAGCTGTGGGGGCTCCCCTGCACTCCCACTTCTAGAGGCACCTGCCATCAATTCCTGAGCTTCTGGAGGGGGGCAGAGTGTGAGGTGTTCGGCTGGGGGGACATGGGGATCCCTGCTCTCTGCCCAAGGGGCCACCAAGGCTGGAGTTAGACCCCTCTGAGCTCAGCTTCCCCATCTGCTCAGTGAGGACTGGATTTTTCCCTGGTTCCTTTCCCACCAGAAGTGAGCTTAACCAGGGGTGGGGCTCCATGGGGCGCTCAGCAGACACTGGGGAGGTGCCCAGCAGCAGTTGCCGGGGACCTAAGTTGTCACCTTAATGACTTTATTCCTTGGGTTGGTCTGTCATGGGCAGTTTCTGTATTCAGAAGTCTCTTGGTTATAAGTAACTCCAGCCAGCATGAAGCTTTATCACCAAACAGCTTAACCAGCAGATAACACTTCAGCTGTCACCAGCACCTGACACCTGTGTTGACAGTGAACACCCTGGTGGTCAGCTCACACTTCAGGTATCGGTCAGGGCCCCCCATTGCGGAGACCAAGGCTCTGCCAGGGAACGAGGCCGATGCTCCCCTGTTTCTGTGGGGGGTGGGTGGGTGGGCTGCTGTGCCAGAGGAGGCCAGGGTGGGGGCTTCAGGGGGGCAGGAAGCCAATCTGACAAGGAACCAGGAACCCAAGACTCACAGCACAGCCCCTGCCGCGTTGCATTGCCCCGGGCCCTGGCAGGATCACATCCCTCACCTGTCCAGGGCAGTCCCCTTGGGGCAAGGGCCATGGCTTGGTGCTGGTAAACCGTAAAGCAGGCGCCTCTTCTCCAAACAGAGCAGGCGTGAGGCCCAATAGCGGAGGGACCTGTCCAGGCCGGGGTTGTGGAGGTTTCCTCCCTGCCCTCCTGCCCCTGGGGGTTGTCAAGGTGCCCCTAGGCTACAACGGTCCCCTCCTGGTGTCCCCACTTTTTCCTCTGGCCCTCAGATCTCTGGCGGGGAAGTCCCCGCCTGACCCCATTACAAGGCTCTCCCACTCCCAGGGCCAGAAGAGGAGCCTGAAGGTCCTAGGGGCTGGCTTTCTAGCCCAAGGCAGAGCTGCCCAGGCCCTAGGGCTCAGAACCTTCTAGAATCCACTCTGGGCCTGGAGTGTCTGTGAGGCTGCACGAGCCCTCTGTGCCAACGACTTCCGAAGGCAGCTCCTGCACTCCCAGCCTCCCACCCGGCTCCCCGACTCTCGCTCACTCCCACACCCCATCTTTGTTAGTTGCTATCCCACATTTAGTGACTTAACACAATACACGTGAATTGTCATCTAGCTTAGGAGGTCAGGAGTCTGACACAGCTCTCACTGGGCTAAAATGTAAGATGTTGCCACGATTCCTCCCCAGAAGCTCGAGGGGAGACTGTTTCCTTGCCTTTCCTGCATTCCCTGGCTCGTGGCCCCTTCTTCCATCTTCAAAGTTTGCAACAGCAGGTCACATCCTTCTCGTGTCGCGTCACTCTGACTTCCTCTTCCCCCCCTTTATTCCCCACCGTTTTTTCTTTATGAGGAAATTCACTCTGGCCACATTGTCAGGAAAAAGCTGTCAAAACTACATAGTTTTCTACATTTCTTCACTTCCAGGTCTCTGAATGACAGTGAGCTACACTCCATGAAACAAATGCCCAGTAAATCACTGAGTGTCCACCTACTTGAAACCTAATCTCTCTGTTATTAAATGAATTATTTGTGAAATGACAGCAGGTGATGTAAACAGTGATTCATTATTTTCAAACAATGTAACGTACAACATTCAAGTAAGATTCATTTAGTTACTGTTTCATGCACATGTTATCTCTGCATCTTTCTGAAAAGCCAAAGGGTGATAAGAGAAGACCTGAAGGCAGCTGGATGTGTGCTCGTACTTCTAAAAAATTAGACAAACCAGACTGAACCCCAGCACAGTACTGAGTACTCTCGAACTCTGACATTTGTAAATTTTGGTCATTTGATTATTTAAAGTAAGTAACAGACTATAAGATCAATATGTGCAGGGTAAGATTGACATCTTCATGAGATTTAAAAATACAGTAAGTGTAAAAGTCCACCAAAGAAATCCATCAGCAATCTGCGAGTGATGACATCAGGGACGATGTCACCCTGCCAGTCACTATGACTTTCTGAAGAGTATGAAGGAGATTTTACTCTACAAATCCAAAAAATGCATCTACTCTGGGCCTGCTCACTAAAAACTGGAAGCGAACTGCCATTCCTATATAAAAGTAAGTCTTACAGCTTGGTCTCAGAACCTGTGTCTTTTCCCCAGGCCCAGCCGGAATCGTCCTGATCTGAAACAATGGCGGGATATACATTCAATATTTTAAACAGATTTTTTTCACTGATTGATAATCCATAAATACTCTAGTGAGCCCCTACTCTATGCCCAGCAGTGCTTTCTAAAGCCCTGGGTGAGGGTGGGGACACTGCCTTTAAACACAATGACTATAAACGCTAACAGGATGGCATTTCTGGAAATTAAAGCATGGTTCAAATGTCCGGGCCGGTGGGCGCTGGGCTCCTGCTGGTGCCAGGTGCTGCGCTATGGGGGCAGCTCTCCTCCAAGCGGCGAGAGGGAGGCTTCGACTTGTCATTAGGAGAAGCAGGTGGAATGGGTCCCTGCCCAGCCCCGTGGTGCCAGGCGTGCACCTGCACTTCCAGCCTCAGAGTCCTCCTCTCCCCGTAATCCAGGACCATCTCTGGGATCTTGGCTTGCAACTCGGCCTCCGGGCTTGGTGCAGACACGGAGCCTGGCTGAGGAAAGAGGGCACACGCGGGGATGCGGCAAATGCCAAACGGAAGCCAACTGATCCCCCCTGAACAGGAGCCTTCATCCAGGAAACCTCTTTTAAAAGGCATTTTTTTCCAGAGCATTTGTGATCAACAGGGGAATGGCCATGCCGGGGGCCACCAGGAGAATCTTGGAATCGCTTTGCGGCATTTTCCCAGGCGGAGCCCCTCACCTTCGGTAACCGGAATGCCAACTTCGAGTTCCCTTTGCCTCATTAATGGAAAATTAATGCAATTAGCAGCAGCTCCGGCAGCAAAGGGACGAACGTCCTATCGGTGGTGATGCACGCCTGGTGAATGCACAAGTCCTTGGGCTGTGGCTACAGCACGGCTGTTGCAGAAATGTCGGCTCCTCCCTGTTCATTTTCAGTGTCCTCGAGGACGCTTAATCCACTGCCTGGGAAGCAGCGCCGGCGGCTCCCAGAAGGCGTCATCACAAACCCTCTATGGTCACGCTCACTGGAACCTGAGCCCATATTCTTCCTAACAAAATCGTCTTCACCAGTGTAGGATGGAAAGCTGAATCATTGATGCATTTGCTCTCCGTAATTCATCTTCTGTAAGCCCTGGAGGCACGACTGCTGCCTGTAATCGTGGACGGTTTTCCGTGCATTCTCCACTTCGTTGGTTAACGGAATATTCCTGGGGTCAGTTACAGTGAAGAAATGATTGGCTCAT
Source organism: Choloepus didactylus (assembly GCF_015220235.1). Taxonomy (NCBI): domain Eukaryota; kingdom Metazoa; phylum Chordata; class Mammalia; order Pilosa; family Megalonychidae; genus Choloepus; species Choloepus didactylus. The sequence goes on along the minus strand of NC_051309.1, from coordinate 2,959,085 downwards.
CCAACAATCTGATCCCCTCGAGGCTCCTTGATGTCGAGGTTTGGCAGTGAGCCTCCGGACACCGTCCTGGACGCGTCCCCTCTGTGCCACCTCCGATGCCCCAGAAGCGCGTCTCCCCTTTTCCAGTTTTAGGGACCCTTGCAATTCCATGGGGGGCCCACCTGGATAACCCAGGCTCCCCCCACCTGCTGGTTAGCAAGCTTGAGCCCATCTGCCACCGTCATCCCCCATTGCCTCGCAGCCCCCACAGTCACGGGTTCCATCCAGTGTGGATGGACACCTTTGGGGTCCACAATCTGCTGACCAACCTGTTGCCCCTCGGGCAACGTCGTCAGCGCTACCCTCAGGGATTTTGCTGGGTTCCCACCACCTCCAGGGTGGCTGCAGGGGCCAAACCCGCGGCGTTTCCTCCAAATGCGTCCTTTCCCGGCTCCCAACCCCGTGATGCTCCCCACAGGGGTCACCTAGGCCTTGGCCCCGGGCCCCGCTGCCCCCACACCACTCTGGCCTGGGCTCCGTCCATGCAGGCCGCCTGGCTGCTCCCTGGGCAGGCAGCCCCGCTCCCCCGGGGCCCCCCTGGCTGTGCCCCTGCCCGGAACGCGCCTCCCCGGAACCTGCATTCTCTCTCCGCCGCCCTGGCCCAGCCCCCCGACCCTCCCAGCTGCCAGGAGCAGCAGCAAGTTCCTCTCGCGGTCCTTCAGCTGACAGCTGGGGGGGGGGGGGAGTCAGAGCGAGGCCTCTCCAGGGCACCCCGAGGGAAGTGGGGGCCTCCCAGCCAGTCTGCCCCTGGGGGACCCACAGGCCAGACCCCAAACGTTGAAGGGCCGTGGCCAAGCTCCGCGCCAGGAATCCCACAGGCCTCCCGGCCTCCCGGAAGGCCACCCCGCGGGGAGGGTCCGGCTGGGGGAGACTGCAGCCTCGGGGCTGGCCGAGGAGCCCCCCAGTTGGTGGGGATGCAGCACCAGAGTCCCCTGTGTTCCCCTGTGGACCCGCAGTGGGGATGCACGGGGTGGCGGTGAGGGAGGGGGTCAGCTCGGCCTGCGGGGCCCTGAGCCCCCTCTGCAAAGTCTGGTGGTGCTGGAAGCAGGGTGCAGCCTGGGGCACCCCAACTCCAGCGCACCCACCCTGCTGCGGCCCGACCAGACCCCACAACTGGGGTGTGGGTGACCCTCCAGGAGAGGCTTCGGGGCACTGGGGTCCAGACGAGGGCCCCTGTCCCGGGAGGGCCCCAAGAGGATGGAGGGGACGCCGTGCAGCAGGGGCAGTGGAGTGGCCCCCCCATTACAGCACCACCCCCACCCCCACCCCCGGGGGCATCCTGTTAGCACGAGAGGAAGGAGCAGGGGTTGGCCGGGGGGTCCCCAACTCGAGGGCTCTTTCCTCCTCCTGGGCCCACACCCCACCCCGTCCCTGCTGTCCCTGATGGGGCATGAGGCCCTCGGCTCTGAGGGGCAACCTGTCCCCTCCACCTCCTCTCGGGGCAGAAGGGATTTGCCTTCCTCAGGTGCCTGATAAGAAATAAGAGCCCCTCGCGCCCTCTGGTTCTGGGGACACCTTTAGCTTTGGGAGGCCCCGGGGCTCGTGGGGGGCGGCGGCCGAGCTCCCCTGCCAGGCTCCGGGGCTCCGAGGACGCACCTGGCCAGGCCAGCAGCACCCCCGGCCTTGCGGGCGCGTCACAGCGAGGACCACGTCCCAGGGGCCGGAGGGCTGGGGGGGCAGGAAAAAGGGCTGCAGGCCCCGGAACGCGGAGCAGGCGGCCAGGGCAGGGGGACTCCGGAGGGACGTCAGACTCCAGGATTCTGTGATCAGTGAACGGCGCCATCAGCGCAGTGACCCCTCCCCGGTTTCCCTCCTCCGTCCCCATCCATTCCCCGCAAACCCCGTCACCTGCTGGACTCTCCAAGGCTCCTCCTGCTTCTACAATGAAAATGCAGTTTTGGGAAGTCCCTGAGGCACCCCAGGAACGTTTTGATGCAAGGACTCAGAACTCAGAAAAGCTGTTACACTCGGTGGTGGTTTACTACAGCAAAAGGAAACGGACTAACATGAGGGAAGGGCCCAAGGCCGCCATGGAAGAGCACAGCGCCCGCACGGAGCCACGGCCTGGCCCAGGCCCCGGGTAAGCAGAGCCCCTCACTGGCGAGACAGTCCCAGGCAGGAGGTCACTTCCCGGAGTCGAGGGCAAAGGCAAGCTTAGGCCTTCCCTGCCCGGAAACCCGGTCTTCAGACGGGGCCCCAAGCCCGCCATCCGGCCCCTGCCCAACCTCACCTGCGCTCGGGGGTCTCCACCTGGAACTCCGTCCCTCTGCGTGGGACACGCGTACACCCTTAGCGCGACTGGCTCCTTCTCATTCTTTAGGCCACAACTGACACGTCACGTCCTCAACCGCTCTCTGCAAAGTAGCTTCTTGTGATTCTCCTTCGCAGCCCCTACTCTGTCCCCTTGTGGAACGAGCCTGTTGGGTTTCCCATGTTAACTGTCGAATCCTTACGGCGCCCTGCGAGACCTTTGTCCTTGGAGGTCTGCGGCACTTTATCCAGTTCTGAAATCAAAACGTTCAGAAACCCACAATGTCCTTAAAGTTGGTGTCAAATTTGACTTGCACGGCTGTAAGCCTTTTCAGTCTTTACCTCTTAGTTTGAAGGGTCACCTGTCCTTGCATGTTTTTAACTTAGCTATTTGCAAATACTCCAGAACCACCAAACATACACTCCCCACCCCATCCCCTGGTAACCTCCACTCAACTTTCTGTCCCCGTGGATTTTCTATTTCTAGATATCTCCTATAAGTGACATCCTTTGTTATTTGTCCTTATGTCTCTTATTTATTTCATTGTGTTCAGGGCTCTTCCATATTGCAGCAGGTCTCAGAACTTCATTCATTCTTATGGCTGAATGACATTCCATTGTGTGTATGTACCACATTTTTTTTTTAATCCATTTGTGCAAGTTTGTATATATTATGTCCCCCAGAAAAAGCCATATTTTCTGATGCAGGCTTGTGGGGGCAGATGCATTAATGTTGATTAGGTTGGAACCTACTGGTTCAGTGTTTCCATGGAGATGTGAGTCGAGACCTTTGATTGGATACTTTCCATGGAGGTGTTGCCCAAACATTCAGGGTGGGTCTTTATTGGATCACTGGAGTCCTATAAAAAGAGCCACAAAGGCCCAGACACAGAGCAACTGAGAGTGACATTTTCGAGGAGCTGAAACCTAGGGAGGAACATCCTGGGAGAAAGCCATTTTGAAACCAGAGCGCCGGAGCAGAAACCAGCCACGTGCCTTCCTAGCTAACAGAGGTTTTCCGGACACCATTGGCCACCCTCCAGTGAAGGTACCTGATTGTTGATGCCTTACCTTGGACACTTTATGGCCTTAAGACTGTAACTTTGTAACCAAATAAACCCCCTATATAAAAGCCAATCCATTTCTGGTATTTTGGAAAAGGGTAGTATTAGCAAACTGGAACACCATTCATCTGTTGATGGACACTTGGGTTGTTTCCACCTTTTGGCTACTGTGAATAATGCTGACATAAACATTAGTGTGCAAGCATCTGTTTGAAACCCTGTTTTCACTTTTTTTGGGTATATACCTGGAAGTGGAATTGGTGAATTCCAATGGTAAGGCTATATTTAACCTTCCGAGAAGCCAGCAAACTGTTTTGCACAGTTCTTGCACCATCTTACTTTTCCAACAATGTATTAGAATTCCAATCTCTCTGCAACCTCTCCAACACTTGTTATGTTCCATTTTTAAATTAACAGCCATCCTTGTGGATGTGAAGAGTATCTCACTGTGGTTTTAATTTGCATTTCCCTAGTGGCTAATGATGCTGAACATTTTTTTCATATGCTTAATGACCATTTGTGTATCTTCTTTGGAGAAATGTCTATATTCAAATCTTTGCCCATTTTTAAATTGGGTTGCTTGTCTTTGTTGTTGCGTTGTAAAAATTCTTTATATATTCTGGATACTAAGCCCTTATCCCATATACGGTTTGCAACTATTTTCTCCCATTCTGTTGGTTCTTTTCTCTCTTAGTAATGTTCTTTGATGCCCAAAAGTTTTTAATTTTGATGAAATTGAATTTATCTCTTGTTTCGTTTCTTTTCTTTTCTTTTCTTTTGGTGTCATAGCTAAGAATCTATTATCGAATTCTAGGTGATGGAAGATTTGCCCCATGTTATCCCATAAGAGTTTTATAGTTTTAGCACTCATATTTAGGTCCTTGATCTATTTTGAGTTAATTTTTGCATAGGGTGTGAGGTAGGGGTCTTAATTCATTCTTTTGCATGTGGCGCTCCAGTTTCCCCAATGCCATTTGCTGAAGAGACCATTCTTTCCCCATTGCATGTACTCAGCACCCTTGTCGAAAACCAATTGGCCACAGGTGTGTGAGTCTGTTTCTGGACTTTCAATTCTGTTCCACAGGCCCCTATGTCTATCCTTATACCACTACCACACTGTTTTGATGACTGTGTTTTTGTAGTACAATTTAAAATTGGGAGCTGTGAGTCATCCAACTTTGTTCTTTTTTTCAAAATTATTTTGGCTCTTGGAGGCCCCCTGCAGTTCCATATGAATTTGAGGTTAGGCTTTTCCATTTTGCTTACAGAAATTTTAAAGTATCTGGTTTTGGGGTGCTGCCCAAGGTCCCAGTGGATGCACTGAGTAACATACTGCTTATTCCTTATATCTTGCTGTGTAACAAGTTACCCCAAACATTAGCAGCTTAAAACAACAACACATGTTTACATCTTATACCATGAGTTTGGGTCAGAAATTCTGGGGCAGCTCAGCATATGGTTGTGACTCGGGGTCTTTCATGAGGATGCAGTCTAGATGGCGGCAGGGTCGTGGCCTTCTGAAGCCTCTGGAAGCTAGGGAATCCGTTCCAGAATGGCTCATTCACTACCACGGGCGAGTTGATGCTGGCCGTGGGCCTCAGCTCCTCAGCACGTGTGTGGATCTCTCCATAGGGCAACATGGCCGCTGCCTTCCCCCAGGGCAAGTGATCCAAGAGAGGGCAAGGCAGAAGGCACAGCATCTTCTGTGATGCCGCTGCAGGGGTCACGCTCCATTTCCCCAACATCCTATGGTGACACAAGTCAGCCCTATCCACCGTGGCAGAGGGAACGACACGAGGGCATGAGAACCAGGAGGTGGGGATCCTTTTTGGAGGCTGGAGCTTTCCCAACTTATGTCCAGCTATCTAAAACCCAAAGATGCTGATCTGCACGGCACACCCAGCCCCAAGGGTTTTGGATACAAGACTGTGGGCCTGTATGACGCCCATTTTACAGATGCGGAAACAGTTTCAAGAGCACCTGAATGGCCTGCCTGAGGTCACGGACAGCAAGCAAGAGCCCCACGCCAGTGCCGTTCCCTCTTCCAGCGGCTGCCTCAGCCCACAGAAGGTGTCACTCCCGCTGGGAGCCTCGGGGCGCGCTGGGGAGAGCTGCGTGAGCGCTCCGCGTGCCCGCGACACCCCTACGAGGGAGACGGGCTGCGTCCTCGCCCTTCCTTCTGCGGAGCAGCCGAGGCGTTCGGCGGGTAAGGCGCTGCCCGAGCTCTCTGCTGCGGGAGCAAACGCCCCCGACGGGTGGGTTAAACGCGGGGCTTCCCGGCTCGGCGGCGCGGGTCACGGGCAGCGCCGCGCCCTCCCCGCCTGCTGCTCCTCCGCGCGGCTCCGCCCTCGGGACCCCGCCCCGAGCTCGGGCTCGCATCTCGGGAGACCTCGCACCCGGGACGGCTTCCGATCAGGAGCACGCGCTTTCCCGCCACCACACGCACCTTCCAGGACCTTCCACCTGTGCCTTTCCCACCGCCCGGGCCGGCTCCGCGCACACGCGTCTGAGCCGCTGCTTCCGGTCCGCCCCGGGCGCGGCGGGGGATTCCGGGCGCCGAGGCCCTGAAACTCCGCCCACGGCGGGAAACGCCCAGCTTGAAAACGAAACTGGCCGCGGGCCCGAAAACTGAGGGGAGGAAGTTTGCAGGCGGGTGGGAAGGACCCGGAACTTCCAGGACCCCTCACCGAGCGCTTCCGGCAGCCGGGCCGCCCCCGCCTCACCCCTGCGACCTCGGCGCGGGTCGGCGGGGGCGGGGCCACGGACTGCCGGGGGGCGGGGCCGGGCGGGGCTGGGGGCGGGACCACCGGGGTCCGGGAGGGGCGGGGCCAGGACGCCGTCGCTGGGGGCGGGGCCGCTGGGCGCCGGACTGGCGGAGCACGCGAGGGCGGGGCCGGGGCGGGGCCGGGAGGCGCACGCGTGGCTGCCGAGTCTCGGGGGCGGGGCGGGGCCTCCTCGGGGGCGGGGCGGGCCTCCCAGGGGCGTGGCGTCCGCTCGGGCCGGGCGGGGCGCGCGGGGCAGGTTCCGGGAAGGCCTCCGGGCGCGCCGCGGGGCGGGGCGCGGAAACTCCCGGGCCGCGGCCATGGCGTCCGGGGGCCCGGACGGGCGGGAGGAGTCCCCGCGCTCCGCGGTCGCGGCGCTCTGCGGCTTGTACCACGAGGCCGGGCAGCGGCTGCGGCGCCTGCAGGACCAGCTGGCTGCCCGGGACGCCCTGGTCGCCCGCCTGCAGGCCCGCCTGGCCGCGCTCGAGGCGGAGGCGGCGCCGTCGCTGGTGGACGCGCTGCTGGAGCAGGTGGCGCGCTTCCGGGAGCAGCTGCGGCGGCAGGAGGGCGGCGCCGGCCCGGGGGCGGGGGCCCTGCGCCAGGTGAGCGCCGCTGCGGGGAGGGGCTGCCTCGGGCGGCAGGTGTGCGCGAGCGTCTGCTAGCTCCTGGGGCGCTGGGTGCTGGGGTGCGCGTCTTGAGGTTTGGGGGCGCATGTTCGGTTCTGGGGTGTGTCGGGTTCTGGGGTCTCCTCCCGCCCCCCGGGAATGTGTCTTCCTACGGTAACACCCCGGCCCTGAGCTGGGATTCGTGGGAGCCGCTCCTGCCTGGTGATGGGCGCCAACCCCTCTCCTGGGCTCGTCTCCACGGAACTCCCGACAGCGCTTTTGTTGAAGTGCCCGGAAGGCGCTGGGGATTCTGCCGCCTGTTGTCCCGGTGGGTCTTGGGTCCTGCAGACTCCCGGGGTCATCCCAGTTTTCCCAGGAAGGAAACTGGCTGGGAAGGGGGTTGCCACAGGAGACAGCACTCACCTCCCGGGTTGGCCCCACAGCCAGATTTTAGGGAGAGAGAGAGGCACGTCTTTTTTTCTCTGATTATTAAAGTTCAGGTTGAATATCTGAAAAGTAAAGGAAACAGTAAAGAATGTGACACTGCAGGGTGGCCTGTCGTCCTTGGCGCCTCCTTCCTGCCCATGGGCCACGTTCACTCCTCGCTGTTGCTCGGCGTCCCAGGACGTGGCGCGATCGGTTTGGTCTCGACTTGTACCACTCAAAATGCCCCTGTGGCCCGACGCCTGCTGCCCCCAGCCTCTCCCTCTTTCTGGGAGATGGACCCATAACCCACCGGGGAGGACCAGGGGTGTAGCAGTCACCTGGCGGTGGCCTGATTTGGGGGTCATGGACACTGAGAGCCACAGACACAGGCAGAGTGACAGCAGATGGGGGTCCTCTGAACTCGTCACCAGATGCTGGCAGGAGCAGGCCTCACGCCACAGCAGGACTCCCGTCATCTGGGGGCTCTCCATGCTCAGCCGCACCCTTCCACCGCATCCTGGGGCCCCACAGTCCCCCAGGAGCAGGTCACAGCTGGCTGCTGGCCCCGGACAGCCGGGGCCTGTGGTCCCGATGTTACTGTTCCCTCATCCCCAACACGCAGGTTTTGCCTTGGGGTTTAAATTACGTGTGGAGTGTTTTAATGCAGTTACCCCAGAATTCCACCTGGGGCCAAGTGAAGAAGTCCAGTTCTTGCAGACCTTAGGGTGCCAGCCCTCAGGGTGAGCCCCGGGTGGAGAAGCTCATCGCCCTTCCTGGGCTGGGGTCCTCTCTGGGGTTCCTCCTTCGATGACATGGCTAGAGGATGGAGGTCTCAGCCAGTGGTTAGGAGCAGGGACCTGCACCCACAGGTCAGGACTCCCAGAGACGACACGGTGGCCCAGAGTAGGGAAGGATGGCCGGTGGCCCATGAGGCCGAGGCCACCGTGGGAAGGGAGCAGATCAGCCGTCTGACGAGGGGCTGGTGGGTGGCGCCATAGACCCCCAGTTAAGGCCTTCTGGAGCCAGGACTCTACCTCACTGCACGGTCGCCCCAGCCCCCTCCAAACAGCATCAGGGTTCTGGTGGGAGAGAACACGTTGGACTGGCCTTGGGGACCCACCTGGCCCGGGCATAGTGGCCTCCTTTCCCTGTCCGCCACGTGTGTCCGAGTGGACCAGCGTGCACCCTGCTCCTTCCCGCTTTCCTTGCTCCCCGCCGGGCTCTTGTGGGGGAGGGTCTTCAGCTCCCCTGCTCGGGACTCACCCTGAGGTCTGGCGCCCTAAAGGCTGCCGGAACTGTCTGCTCTCGCCCTCCTGCTCCCGTTGCACCCTCTGCTGGGGGGCAGCACCCTTGAAACTGCGGGAAGGATGGCGGCCACGGAGGCCACTCGCAGCCTTATTTTTGAGGCTCCTGCCAGACTCTTTGGGAAAGGCCTCCCGGGTTGGTGTCCTGAGCCGGGACCCTGGGGCTGCGGCCGACTTGGGCATGTGAAGCTGGGGTCCCCTGGCATGCCAGGCCTTGTCGCCAGGGACATGGAGCCAGGCCCAGGGGCTCGAGGGGGCCTCTACGCTGTGATCAGCCTGCGGGGGGGCTCAGTGTGCCTGGGGTGGTCCGTCTGTCTGTCCCCAGGTTCCCACTCCCTGGCAGTGCAAGGCGGCCACGACGTGGCCACTGGCAATGGCAGAGCTGTGCAGCCTGAGGAGGGGGTGTGGATGGGGGGTGCCCCACTGCCAAAGGGGAGAGCTGGTGGGCGTCTAGGGGGCGGGGGTCGTGCAGGCTGGTCTGGGGGGGCAACCCAGGGGCCCCGGGGACCTGGACACTGGCTGAATGGGATTCGTGACTGCGCGGAGCTGCCCCTCAGTGGGACCTTAGGGAGCGCCCACCTGCATCGTCCCGCTGGACCCGCACGCAGGTGTCCATCTCTGCTCCCGGTGTGTTTGCCCGAAGAAACTTCAGTATCAGATAGAGGTGAGGATAGAGACGCACTGTGTCCGGTGATGAAACTCCCAGCTTTGTATTCGGATACTTGGAGAACGCAGTGGGAATGCACCCTGAGGCCGCCCTTTCCCGGCCGGGTCTGTGCCCTCACTCCGTTTGGCAGCCAGGTCCAGCGAGGGGAGGTGGCCCCGGAGGACGAGCAAGCACCAGGGCTGCGGTGGCCAAGGAGGTGAAGGCCGGGTGGGGGTCCGTGGGGCAGCAGGGGCCCTTCTCCATTGTCCATGAACTGGTCCCCTGGGAGAGGCCTGGAGGAGCTGGGGATACCTTCAAAAAGGGGCCTACGCTTTAAAGAAAACAAACTCAAGGCCAAGACACAGGCCCACGTTTGTGGTTTTGGGGTTCAGTGAGTTGTCAATGTAATTTGGTGTTCTTTTTCCTACTCGTAAGTATTTTTATTAAGGAGACCATAGTTGGTTCTTTTTTTTAAATAGCACTTTGCACATACTATCTTTCTCTAATTTTTAATTAAAAATGTTTTATTGTGATAAAGTATTACAAATCATTTTAACCATTTTTAAGTGTACAATTCTGTGAGATTAAGTTCATTTCCAGCACATTTTCATCACCCCAAATAGAAACTTGTACCCATTAGGCAATAATTCCTCTTTCCCCCTCCCCAGACCCCTGGTCGGTAACTACACTCTGCCTTCTGTCTCCTTGAAGTTTCTTATTCAAAGTATTTCATGTAAGGGAAATCAAACAGTGTCTGTCCGTTTGTGTCCAGCTTGTTTCCCACAATATAACACCTTCAGGGTTCATCCACGTTGTTGCGTATAGCAGCACTCTGTTTCTTTTTGTGGCTGAACATTATTCCATTGTGTGGGTACACCACATTTTATTTAACCATTCTTCGGCTGATGGACTCTTGGGTGCTTCCACCTTTTGGCAGTTGTGAATGACACTGCTGTGAACTTTGGTGTGCAGGTATCTGAGTCCCTGTTTTCAGTTCTTTTGGAAGTGGAATTGCCAGGTCACATGGTAATTCTATCTTTAACTTTTTGAGGACCCGCCAAACTGTTCTCCACAGCAGCTGCACCATTTGGCATTCCCACGAACAGTGTTGAAGGGTTCCAGTACATCTGCTTCCTTGCCAATACTTAATTTAAAAATTTAAAAATAGCCACCCTAGTGGGTATGAAGTGGTAGCTCATTGTGGTTTGATTTGCATTTCCCTAATGATTAATGATATTGAACATCTTTTCATGTGCTTATTGGCCATTTCTATATCTTCTTTGAAGAAATGTCTGTTCAAGTTCTTTGCGCATTTCTTAATTGGGTTGTTTGTCTTTTTGTTATTGAGTTGTAGGAATTCTTTGTATGTTCTGGATATCAAATATCCAGATATTTGTCAGATATATAGTTCAGAAATATTTTTTCCCATTCTGTAGATTGTCTTTTCACTCTCTTTGTAATGCCCTTCGATGCACAAAAGTTTTTAATTTTGATGAAGTCCAATTTACCTGTCCTTTGTTGTTGCCTGTCACTTATATTTTCTTCTAGGAGTTTATGGTTTTAGCTCTTATATACAGATTGATCCATTTCGAGTTAATTTTTGCATATTGTGTGAGGTAGAGGTCCAAACTCCTTTTTTTACATGTGGCTTTCCAATAGTCTCAGCAACGATTGTTGAAGACTCTTCTTCTCTCATTGATGGACTTGGCACCTTGTCAAAAATTAACTGGCCATAAATGTGCCAGTTGAACTGTTTTGGTTTGTTAAAGCTGCCAAAATGTAATATACCAGAAATGGACTGACTTTTTCAATAGGGATTTATTAGGTTTCAAATTTACAGTTTGAAGGCCATGAAAATGTCCAAATTAAGGCACCAAGAGGTAGATATCTTCTCTGAAGAAAGGTTGATGGCATCCGGGGTTCCTGTCACATGGGAAGGCACCTGGCTGGCTCTGCTGCATCTTCTCTCCTGAGTTTGGCTTCTGGTGTCAGTGCTTTCTCCAAAATGTCTCTGGACTTCTGTCTCAGCTTCTCTTGTGGGTCCTTCTTGCTTCTCCTGGGGCAAACTAGATTTCCTCTCTTAGTTTCTCTCTAAACATCTTTCTGTCTCCATCTTTAAGCGTCTGGGTCTGTGTCAACTCTGAGCTCTCTCTCTCTTCCCCTGAGCTCTATTAAGGACTCCAGTAAACTAATTAAGACCCACCCTGAATGGGTCAGGTCACATCTCCGTGAAAATAATCTAATCAAAAGGTCCCACCCACAATTGGGCAGGGTCACATTTCCATGGAAACAACCTAATCAAAAGATCCCACCTGCAATAGGTCTGCACCCACAAGAGGGGATTAAAAGAACATAGTCTTTTATGGGGTACACAGCAGATTCAAACCAGCACGTGGACTCTCAGTTCTAGTCCACTGGTCTCTATGGCTATCCTTATGTCGGTACCACACAGTTTTGATTACTGTAGCTTTGTAGTAATTTTTTAATTGGGAAGCGTGAGACCTCCAACTTTGTTCTTTTTCAAGACTGTTTTGACTCTGCAGGGCCCCTTGCAATTCCATTGGAATTTGAGGATTGGCTTTTCCGTCTTTGCAACAAATGCTGCTGGAATTTTGACAGGGATTGTGTTGAATGTTGTAGATTGCTATGGGTAGTTGTGATCTTTTAAAATTAAGTCTTCTAACCCATGGACATGGGATGTTTTTCCATTTATTTAGATTTTCTTCAGTTTCTTTCAGCAATGCTGTGTGGTGTTCAGTGTATGTTTCTTTCATCTCCTGGGTTAAACTATCCTAGATATTTTATTGTTCTAGATTCTTTTGTAAATGGAATTGATTCCTTAATTTTCATTTCAGATTGCTCATTGCTGCTGTATAGAAACACAACTGATTTTTACTTGTTGATCTTGTACTCTGAAACTTTGCTGAATTCATTTATTAACTGTTAGTTTACTTCTTCCTTTCCAATTTGGATGCCGGTTTTTTTTTTTTGTCATCCCAATTGTTCTGGCTAAATCTTCTAGTACAGTGTTGAATAGCAGTGGTGAAAGTGGGTATCCTTGTCTTGTTTCTGATCTTAGGGGAAAGCTTTCAGTGTTTCAATTGAGTGTAATGGTAGCTGTGGGTTTTTCATAAATGCCCATTATTGTTTTTAGGAAGTTCCCTTTTAATCCTATTTTTCTGAAAATTCTTAGCATGAGAGGATACTGGATTTCTTCAGATACTTTCTCTGTATCGATTGAGATGATTATGTGCTTTTTCCTCTTTGTTCTATTCATGTGGTATATTACACTGATTGACTTTATGTTGAGCCACCCTTGCATTCCTGGGATAAATCCCACTTGGTCATGGTGTACAATCTTTTTAATATACTGTTGGAGTTGGTGTGCCAGTATCTTGTTGAGGGTTTTTGCATCTATTTCGTAAGGGTTACTGGTTTGTAATTTTTTTCTTCTGATGTCTTTATCTGGCTCTGGTATCATTTCATACTAGCCTCACACAATGAGTTAGGATGTCTCCCCCTCTGTTCTATTTTTTAGAAGAGTTTCAGCAGGATCAGTGTTAATTCTTCTTGGAATGTTTGGATGAACTCATCAGTGAAGCCATCTGCCCTGGGTTTTTCTTTGTTGGGAGGGTTTTGATGACTGATTTGATTTTACTTTTTTTTCTCATTTACATTTAGATTTAGTCCCTATAAACACCACCACTATTTGCATTTTGAAATCCAGTTGGAATCCTTGGTCAATATTTAAGATGTTTACATTCCAGTTTGGCATCATGCTCTGTAGATTTCAGGTGCAGGTGGTTAAGACTGAGCATTTATTTATTTACTTTTCTGAAGTCTTTGGCACAATTTCTGGATTCTTAAATAAAAAAGCACAGGTCTCGGTTGGCTATTCAGTGCTGCAGAATTGCGACTGTTCTCTCAGTTTAAGTACGAGTTTATGTTCGGCGTTATTTACGAGATGGGAGCCAAAGCAGACTTTAAAGAGCCATCTCTGTAAAGTAGCAGAATGACAAGTGGGGGATTCTAACGAGCAGAGTCACGACGGCCAGTTAGAGCCCCCGACCCTGGATGGGGCAGGATGGACCTTGGAGGGCTCTCCACCGACCTGGGATTCACGCTGCAGGAACCCAGGTGTGCTGGTTTGCATATATTATGTCCCCCAGAAAAAGCCATATTCTTTTATGCAGTCTTGTGGGGGCAGACTGATTAATTTTTGATTAGGGTGTGACCTCTCGACTGAATGTTTCCGTGGAGACTTGACCCCGCCCATTCAGGGCAGGTGTCCTTAAAGGGAGCTCACGCAGGGAGCAGAGGCGGGCATCTGGGGAGGGCCACTGACAGCTGATGCTTGGCGACGCGGACAGAAGGACGTGTGGAGAGGCCATGCTAAGAGAAGCTCAGAGGACCCCAGATGGTTAGATGCAGAGGAGCTGAAGAGGCTGAGACGAGCCCAGAGACATTTTGGAGAAAGCCGTTTTAAAATGCAGCCTGGGAAGAGCAGACGCCAGCCACGAGCCTTCCCAGCTGAGAGAGTGTTCCAGAGCCATCGGCGCTCTTCAGTGAAGGTTCCTCTTGTTAATGCCTCGGTTTGGACACTTTATGGCCTTAGGACTGTAAATTTCTAACCAAATAACCCCCCTTTATGAAAGCCAGTCCATTTCTGGTATTTGGAATAACAGCAGCATTAGCAAACCGGAACATGGGGGAAGGACACCTCTCTTCTGGTCGGTGTGGCTTGCTCAGCCCCCAGACTCTGGAGTGACGCGCTGCGTCGCCGGAGTTTCTGTGCTCTCTGGGCCCTGGTGGGCACTAAAGCGCCTGGGCAGTCAGGGCCAGCAGCTTCACCGGGCATCACTGACCCTGGGAGAGCGAGCCTTCCAGCCGGGAGAGGGCAGTCCAGCCTTAGGCGAGTGACACCGTGTCCGTGGGACTGTGAGGAGCTGACGGGGGTCCCTTCCAGCAGCGAGACTCGGGCTGCGCCTCCTCGGTGTGTCACGGACCCTCACTGCTTTGGGCCTGGTGCACGTGTGTGACACAATCCAAACAAGACGACTTCCCGTCCTGGTGCCGGCAGAGCTCCGTATTTCACAGGGACAGTTCAGTTCTCATCCGTCTGGGAAATTATATATAGAAAGTAAACATGTAAACACACGCCCACCCCCATACTGAAGACTGTCCACTGTCACCAGCACCCGACAGCACGTGGGGGGGGACCCATCTCCCTTCCCACCAAAGCTCGCGCCTGTCGTGAAGCTGTTACCACAGAACTGTGCTGGTCCATTTTCTTTCAGATAGTTTCTCTGTAGTTGGCTGGAGATGAATTCAAAACACAGTTTGGCACATTAGCTAGGAGTCTGTTAAGAAGTGTTATCTATAATAATGTGCGAGTTCAAAGGAAATCACAGCCAATAGAAGGCTGAGTAAAAATTTGCATCCAGTTGACAGTGTATTTATATATATACATATTTTAAACCCCAAAAGCTGGTCCCTGTATGAGAAAGCAATTTCTCTCCCACATCCATTACCTAATTCCAACAGCTGTTACTTTATATACTTCCAAACTTTGTCTCTTGCAGAACTGAAAAAAATCCCAGACAATACAGCTTTCCTTTTCATCAATTTCCTTTCATCCTATCCCACCCCCCGACCCCCAAACCCAAAGAACAAAAGCTGTGAATCCAAGTACAGAGAATAATCTGGAGGTCCATGTATCAGATCAGATGTCCAGTTTCTCCTAATTAACGTTCTCACTGGCTGAGCTGGCCGTCACGGAGCTGTCCTTCGCCACCCCCTGTCCTCCGAGGCCGGGGCTCTAGGACTGAGGTCAACGAGCCGGTGCCGGACCCGTCTCCAGGGCACAGCCCCGCCGAGGTGGGGCTTCCTGGCCTCTGGGCCTTCATGAACAAACACGGTGCCTCCCAGGGCTTCACGGTGAAGTGTCCAGCGGCTCCAGCACCTCGCATAGCTTCTCCACGATGCAGGTACATTCCCCGTGGCCGGTCGCAGTGATCAGGTGCTGGTCACCATGGTCCCCAGGCGGCCGGGGCCAGCAGCTCCTGTGCTGGTGGCCGTGGCTGTGACACTGATGGTGATTTTCCGCCCAGTGCCCAAGCCCAAGTCACTCACCTGTGCGGTGGCCGCAGCTGCCGCTGCCTTGTAGCACCCCAGGTAACACAGACATGGTGAGTCTCGTGTCCACCTGCTGCTTTCCTTCAGCCTGGCAGAAGGTGCCGAACCGGAGGAGATCGTGGGCCATCAGGAGAGCCCAGGCTGTTCCCGCGGCGGATGGGAACGACTGTGGCTGTGTGAGGCCCGGCCTGCGGCCTGCTGCCCAGCTTCAGCTGCCGTGCTGTCCCCAGCAGTCAGGAGCAGGATACCGAGTGGCCTGTAACACATCATGATCTGGATGATTTTGGGGGATGCAATCATTCAAAGTATTAAAGAAATCCAGCAGAATCTGTCCCTTTTCTCCCATCTTCCAATGACAATTCCAGAGATGAGGCAAAAGTCAGTCAAGCCCGGGATGTTTTTGCCATCTGAATACAGCCCACTGTTCTGTATTCTTTTGCGTTGTTCCTGGAAATTGCCGTCGTGACGACAAGTGTGATGGGCTCATCTGTGACGTTCACCCCCGTTCAGGTGGGTGCCTCCCTGCTTCCCGCTTGGTTTTGTACTGCTGACAGCAGGCCTGGACAGGCTCCCCAGGAACCGACTTCAGGCGTGCTGGGTCCTGCTGATGTCACCACTCTCAGCACCAGCACGATGCCTAGTCACAGAGCACAGGAATAACACACAACAGCACAACAGCACAACAGCACGAGACCAGCTTTCCCGG
Organism: Choloepus didactylus; assembly: GCF_015220235.1. Lineage (NCBI taxonomy): Eukaryota > Metazoa > Chordata > Mammalia > Pilosa > Megalonychidae > Choloepus > Choloepus didactylus. The sequence continues at coordinate 2,943,148 of NC_051309.1, read as the reverse complement.
AGATGCTGGAACCTGCAGCCGTGCTGGATGTAATTAATGGCAAAACCCCAAGTTCCAGAATCCTCATTAGAACTTCCCCAGTTTCCAGCCAAGACCCCATGGTAATCCCAGCACTGCCGCAGCCAGGGTGGAGAGCGACCGGTTATTCCTCATGATGCCGCGCTCACAGTCGCATCCCTTCCTCGCCGCAGTGTGTGTACCGGGCTGCTGCTACTGTGCAGGGGCTGGGGGCCCAGGGACCCCAGGCAGGATGTGGGCGCACCGGGGGGTGGGTTTGTGCTGGCTGCTACTTGCCGCCACCCGGGAGCGTCGCCTTGTCGGCCGTGCGGGTGCCCGGGGCTCCTCCTGCTGCCACCTGTGCCCGCGGGAGGATGCAGAAGGGCGCATCGGTTGCTACATCGTCTGCCCCTGGACCCCTCTATGCTCCCCGCTTATGTTCTTGTCAGAAATTAAGTCTTTCTGCATCGTGTGCCCAGTCACTCAGATGTACGATTATTTTGCATGCATTTGCATTTTAGATCAAGTACGGAGTAGAAGTGGAATTACAAAGCATGAATACGACGACACTGGCATCTATACTTACCTGTGGGTAATTACGTCTTCTAGGACTTGAAGTCGTGTCTAGTTTCCTTTCCTCTCCGCCTGGGGGACCGTGCTGTCCTTGTAGGTCAGGTGTGCTGGTGACAAATTCCCTCAGCTTTTCTTTTTCTTTAACCTGGAAATGTCTTTATTTCCCCCTCATTTTAAAAGACAGTTTTGCAGATGTGTACTTTGTTGACAGTTTTTCCTTCAGCACTTAAATGGTTCCTGATGAGAAGTTGGTAACTCTTACTGAGGATCCTTTGTCGATGACGAGTCCTCTCTTGCTGCTTTTAGGATTTGGTCTTTGGCACTTGACGGTTTGAGTAAATGTGTCTTGTTGTGACTGTCTTTGAGTCTGTCCTGATTGGAGCGGTTCAGTTCTTAGATATGTATATTCAAGTCATTGGTCAATTTGGTGTTTTGAGCCATATTTCTTTGAATATCCTTCCTGCCCTTTTCTCTTTCTTTTCTCCTTCTGGGGCTCCTGTGCATCTGTGTTCGTGTGCTCTGTGGTGTCCCACAGGTCCCCTAGGTTCCACTCACTTTTCTTCATTCTTTTTCTTTATTCTTTTTCTTTGTGTTCCTCAGTCTGGGTAGTTCTTCAAATTTGCTGATTCTTCTGCCAGTTCAAGCCTGCTGATGAACCCCTCCAAGGAATTTTTTTATCTCAGTTATACTTTTCAGCTCCAGAATTTCTGTTCAGTTATTTTTTTAACATTCCTATGTCTTTACTGAAATTCTCTTTTGCTTCATGTATCGATTTCCTGATTTCCTTCAGTTTTTCGCCCATATTTTCACTTAGCTCATCGAGCATATTCAGCACAGTTGTCTCAGTGTCTGTAATTAGTAATTGCAGTATCTGGGCTTCCCCAGAGATGTTTTCTGTTGCTTTAGTTTGTTCCTTCGAAAGGGCCATCCTTTGCTATTCCTCTGTGTGCCTTGTGATTTTCTGCTGAAATCTGGACATTTAAATATTTTAATGTGTTAACTCAGGCCATCAGATTCTCCCCTTCCCCAGAGTATGCCTCTTTTTTCCCCAATCACTGTAGGCTTAGTGATATTTATAAAGCTGTTTTTGCAAGTCTGTGTTCCTTGTCAAGGTACCACAGAAGTCTCCATTCCTTAGCTTGTGTTCAACTAGTGTTTTCACAGAGATTTCCTTCATGCCAGGAGCTCAGGAAAAAACAAAAGGCAGAAACAAGACCTCTCCCAGTCTTTGCAGACTGTCCCCCGCTGAGGCTCTCCTTCCCCACACAGCCCCCTTCCCCAAGCCTGTCAGTCAGTCCACGGCAGACACTTGGGGTCTTCTCGAGTCTTTCTCGAGCGTGTGCCTTGTGCTGGCCTTGCACGTGGCTTTCAGAATTCCCTTTATGCCCAAGTGCTCCTGGATGCCCTAATTTCCCGGGAAGCTGTCCCTGGCATCTCCTCCTGGGTCCCAGAGCCCTGTTCTGTGTCTCAGCGCAGGCAGCTGTGGGTCTAGCTTCCTCGAGTGTTTTCACTGCAGTGCTGGCTGCCTCCCCAGCCAGATGGGGCGGGAGAGCTGTGTCCGTCCGACATCTGCTCGGCAGGTGTGCGCCACGCCTCCGTGACCAGGGACCGTCCCTGGGCAACGCGACTGAGCCAGGGCGGAGGTGGCCTAGGATAAGAAAAAGTGCCCCCAGCTTTCCTCCACTTGTGGTTGCCTTTTTCTTGACTCAGCGTTCAATTGGCTGCTGTTTGGCTTTGCCTCCCAGAGTTCTGCAAACGTCAGTTCTGACAGTTCCGGCTGGTCGGGTGCCGTTTCTCCAGGCATTGGGGTTAGGGGATGTCTTTGGAGCTTCCTGTCCTGTCTTGGTGATGTCTTGAGCTGCCTCACCCTTCTTCTGCCTCTGCTTTCTGGTCCCTGTAGAAGAATGCCTACCTGCTCTGCCTGCGGCCACACTCATCACCATGACCGGGGCTTCCCTTCTCTCCTCTCATTCGTTTGCACCCAGACTGGTGCAGACATGGCTCCGTGGACCCACAGAGGATGCCGTCACGGATGGGCGGTGCCAGGTGGAGGGGCCGTGGGCCGGGCCCGGGCTGGCATCCGCTCCTGTCCCTGAGTTCCAATCATTTTTTAACCCCGTCTCAAAAGTCTTCCCGGCGCTGCCATGCCCAGGAGGGTGTGCGCAGGTGTGGCGCACACGCTGGGTGACGGGAGACCTGGAAGCAGCTGCAGTGCTGTCGGCAGGAACTGTCAGAGAATCTGGGACTGAGAATGGGGTGTAGGCCCCAGTTAAAAGGAACGGGGAGGATCTTGGCTGCCGGGGGCTACGATTTATTGTCAAGAAGGAAAAGCGGAGTGAAGGGCAGTGCCACCACGTGCTCTCCTTCACGTGAAACACGCATCTGTACACACACACAGGCTCCCGCTCGCTCTGGCACAAATGTGTCCAGACCCCGAACAATTCCAGTAGGTGGGAACTGCCAGACTTACAAATTTATGATGTAAAATCTGAAATTATGGTTTTGATGGGAAAGTAAAATTTTAGGTGAAGTTTTAGAGCAGCTATCGTAGGTTGAGAAGCGCCCAGGTCAATGATTAATTCAAAAGCAGACCTCGCAGTGGGCATCTGCCGTCGAGTGAGGGGCTCCTTTCTGCTTGTGCTTCCAGAGCACTCGTTTCCGGTGTCGCGTCTTTTAATCGAACGGTATGTTCTGCTCAGGAAGTGGAGAGGCTCCACCAGCGCCTGGAAGAGAAGGAGAGGGAGATGCAGGCGCTGATGCAGCAGCCGCAGCACGTGCTGGAGAAGGAGGTGGTGGTCCTGCGGAGGAGCCTGGCGGAGAAGGAGCGGGCCCAGGCAGCCAGCGACGTCCTGTGCCGCTCGCTGACCGACGAGGCCCAGCAGCTGCGGAGGACGCTGGCGGCCACGGCCCACATGTGCCAGCAGCTGGCCCGGCGCCTGGAGGAGCGGCAGAGTGCGCAGGGGGACCCGGCTGAGGTAGGGGTGCTGCCACCATTGGGGAGGGCATGAGGAAGGGGTGGGCACCAGGCCCAGTGCTGCCCTGCGAGGGGAAGTGGCTCCCAGGGTTGCTCCTAGAATGATGGGGCACGTCGAGGGCCGCTCTACCCTAGCCCACGTGGGGCGATGGCCTCCCCGGCTTCCGGTGAGGAGGGAAGGAAGGGTGGGGGTGGAGGAGCTGCCCCGACAGGTGCTGGAAAATGCCAGGTTGGGCCGTCGAGGAAACTGAGGCAGAGTGAGACAACACCCCCAGGACTGTGTGCCTGCCCTGTGCTTGGAGGGGACGGGGCGGCCTGGCCTCCCTCATCAGCACTGGGTCCCCACCAGATGGTCGGGGGGCTGGGGGTGCTGGGGGCAGGCAGAGGACAGATGGGTTTGGGCCTGTGTTGGGTCCTGGGGGGTGAGCATCAGGAATTGCATGAGGTCAGCTCGTGGGTGGGATGGGGCTCACCAAGTAGACTGGGGGCTCCGGGGCAGGGCTGTCAGGAGTAGCAAGTGGGCGGAGGCGTGTGGCCGGGGTGGCAGGTGGGTGCGGACCCTGCAGTTGACGGCCGGCTGGGACGCCTCCGTCCACCGGGCCCCGCCCGGGCCTCACGCGCCTGCTGGGCTGGCGTCACTTCGCAGAGACACACTCTCCAAGGTGTGCACAGCAGGGGGACCCCGGCCCCTTACCAGAGACCCCACCGCTGGGCCCCCCGTGGTCCAAGAGCTGCCCAGGCTGTTTGGGGGATTCCATGAAAAAGGAACACGGAGGAACAAAAATCGTATTTCAGAAACCAAAAAGAGCAGAGTCTGGGAAGGAGGTGGGGGTTCGCATTCGGCTTTAAGTCACTGTCGCATCCTCTCGGGGATTAAGCAGCAGCCCCCATGGTGGCCACCTGAGGACCCCATGGGGATGGAGCCCCACAGCCGGTTGCTGGGTCGGGGCCTCCTTGGCTGTGACTCAGCTGAGTCTCCTGGGCCTCCGGGGGCGGCCTGTTGGTCCGTCAAGGGGAATTTCAGAACGGGGGTCCCGGTACCCAGCGTACTGACTGTTGGGGGGAAGGCACATTTCAGGACGGGTTCTTGGTTGGGTTTGCCAGTCGTTGGGGATGGTCTAGGATCCAGCAGCCACGGCCAAATCACCCAGATCTGCAGGTGCCAGAGGAGATGACCGTGGGCACAGCTGGGACAGCGGGTGGCAACTTGGCTGTACCTGCTGTGCCAACACCTGGGGCATTGTGGCCTTAGAGTATCTAAAATGGAGTACCTGAAGGACACCTGCTCCAGCTGGCGGGGGAGGTGGGACAGGGGCCCCATCAGGCTGCCAGGACCTGGGGAGCCCTTGCCTGCTGTGCGGCTGGAAGGGGCTGGACTGCCGTCGTCTCCACTCTGCTGCTCTGCCGCACGTGGGGGTTCCGCGACTGGGCCTCCTCCTTTCACGGAGGGGATGCCGTCTCTGCCCTTCCAGGCTGCAGCTGGGGACACCTCTGTGCAGGCCGCCATCCAGAAGGTACAGGAGGAAAATCGACTGCTGAAACAGAAGGTCATGCACGTAAGTGTCGCGGTATTTCATCTGCGGGGAAAATTCCCTCTTAGGACAGTGAGGGAGGACCCGCTTCCCTTGGGGCTGCCCACGGTGGGCCCACACTCTGCCTGATGCCCTCAGCCCCTGGGAGCCAACCTTTTGGGCCATGAGGACTTGGGAACACGGATGTCATGCTCCACACCCCACAGGTAACATGTCCACATCGAGGTAGGATTGTTATCACTATAGCTTTTTCTAAAAATTTTATGTGGTAAAACACATAAACCCTAAAACTTGCAATTTAATCCTCTTAAGTGTACATTCAGTGGCATTAAGTACATTTACAGTGTTGTGTAATCGTCACTGCTATTTCCACAGCAGTTTCATTGTCCCAAACGATGTCCCCCAGCCCCTGGAGCCCCTTGCCGCCTAGTCCAGAGGCCTTGTGTCCAGGGAGCCACACAGTCTGTGCTTTTTGTCTGGCTTAGCTCAGGCACTGTGAGGGCTTCCAGGGTCCTCCTCGTTGCATGGAGCAGCACTTCCTTTGCCCAGCCAAATAATTTCCCCTGTACGTTTAAGCCACATTTTGTTTCTCTGTCACCCACTCGTGGACTTGGGGTGTTCCACCTTTTGGTGGCTGCGAATAAAGCTGCAGTGAACACCGTGTCCGTGTCCTTGGGGGGCCCCTGCGTTTGGTTCTGTGGGTGTCTGTGTGGAGTGGGGTTGCAGGGCCTGTGGGAAGTCCATGTCTAACTGTCTGAGGAGCCACCGGTGGATCTGCCTTCCATGGCGGCCCATGTCACACCCCTGGCACGTTTCCGGGTTCTGATTTCTCCACATCCTTGCCTATGGCTTTGGTGATAGCCAGCCTGGTGAGCTTAAGGTGGTACCAAGGAAGAATAGGGTTTTAAGCCCACCTTCTGTTCGAGGCCCCTCGGGATTGTCTGTGAGCCCAGCACCCCCTATGCACGGAGCCAAGGGCTGCTCCTGCCCGTGTCCTCTCGGCAGCCCCCGGCCCCGCGTTTCGCCTCCCCAGGTGGAGGACCTCAATGCCAAGTGGCAGCGCTACGATGCCAGCAGGGACGAGTACGTGAGGGGGCTGCATGCCCAGCTCGGGGGGCTGCCGGGGTGCCCCAGGCCCAATGGGCACGCCTCTCCCGAGCTCCTGAGGAAGGAGATTTCCCGGCTCAACCGCGAGCTGGAAGAGAAGATACAGGACTGTGCGGAGGCGAGGCGGGAGCTGGCGGTGGCGCGGAGGGCGCGGGACGTGGCGCTGGAGCGTGTGCAGATGCTGGAGCAGCAGGTAGGAGTGGGGGCCACCGAAGAGGGGTGGCGGGCAGGGGCCGCAGGAGAGGGGCCCAGCGTGGGGCGCATGGCTGAACGGGCCGGGCCCTTGCAGGTCCTCGTTTACAGGGACGACTTCTCGTCGGAGAGGGCTGACCGGGAGCGGGCGCAGAGCCGCCTCCAGGCGCTCCAGGAGGAGGTGGCCTCACTGCAGCACCGGGCGTCGCGGAGGCAGGTGGGGACCTCTGCTGCAGACCCCCCTTGGTTTCGGTGGGCTCTCCTGTGCTTTCCTGGCACTGGATTCCAGGCCTTTGAGTCTGCTGAGGACCCTTGGGACAGAGCCTTGTCCAGGCACCTGGGATGGCTGCGGGGGCTTCCTCGTCATCCAGGGTCCATATGTGGAGGTGACGACATTGTGACCCAGGCCCAGGGAGACCAGGTCACAGGCCGCCCCCTTCCTGGGAGCAGGGTCTGCCCACCAGGTGGATGTGGCCGCCACAGCCTGGCTGCCTGGTGATGTTCCCTGGCACAGAGCGTGCGTGGCCATCGGAGCCGCCGGGAGCCCCCCGAGCCTTGCGCCTGCCCTGGCTCTTTCCCCTGGTGGCCTTGGTGCTCAGCAGACATCCCAGGAGCCCTTCGTTCCCCCAGGGCCCCATTTTCTTGCTTCTCCAGATGGGATTGCTGGGCCCCAGCTGGGGGCCTGTGTCCCCCAAGCCTGCAGGCTCACAAGGGGGTGCTGAGGACTGCCCCCCACACCATGGGGTTCAGAGGTGGTGGCTTGCTCTCTTCTTCCCCCAGTTCCTGGTTCTCCCGAGGCTGAGCTGGGGTCCCTAGCTGTGTGGAGCAGGTTGACGTGCAGTTAGCGCAGTGCCCCCAGCAGTGCACATGGCCCGTCCCCTGGAGCCTTCCGGGCAGGCAGGGGTCCCACGTGGGCTTGTCCCCCACGAGCCCACGTTGGGGCTCATGCGGGTCTCAAGGATGCCAGCCCATCCCCCTTCAGCACCTCCACACCCGGGCCCAGGGCACACGAAGAAGGGGGTGCAGAGGAGGGGTCTCCGGGCACGGCTGATCCGTGGCCTTTTTTCCAGGACTCCCGAGAGCCAGGCCTCTGCAGAGCCCCCCCGTACATGGAGCCTGATGCCCCGGAGTGTGCGGCGCCTGCTGCCCAGAGGCTGGAGACCCCTGTGGAGGGCGGGCGCCCGGGGGACCTGCAGTGCCCTCACTGCATGCGCTGCTTTGGTGATGAGCAGGGCGAGGAGCTGCTGGGGCACGTGGCCGAGTGCTGCCAGTGAAAGACACACAGTGCCACCCCACCCGGGGACGGGCTCTGAGACCCAGGTCCTCGATGGTTCTTCTCGGCGCCCCCTCCGGCCCCGAGGGAATGGGCCTTGGCAGGGGCACCGCTCGTGGCTCTGCCGAGGCTGGGCCCTAGAGCTGTCGGGCCAGGGAACCTAGTTTGGAGCGCGCAGCGCCATCCTCGCTCGCATGGGAGGCTGTAAGGCTGACGACAACGCGAGGCTGTGTCTGTACTGCCACGTGCCTGTCACATACCTGGAAATGGAAGCACCTGCATGTCATAGCACTTATTTTTATAATAAAATGTACTCGCGGCAGGGACTCTGCTCTGCCTGGAGAATGCTTTGGGGTGTGTATGCAGAGACTGAGCAGAACTTGCCACTGTGTGCAGGCTCTCGGCCTCTGTGGGTGCCCTGGGGCTTCGTGGGAGTGGGTGTCCCGGTTTGCTAATGATACCATTATGCAAAATACCAGAAATGGATTGGCTTTTATAAAGGGATTTTATTTGGTCACAAATTTACATAGAAGTGTCCAAACCAAGGCATAAACATGAGTATACCTTCACTGGAGAAAGGCTGTTGGCATCCAGAAAACCTCTGTCAGCTGGGAAGGCACGTGGCTGGCATCTGCTTGCTCCCAGGTTGCGTTTCAAAATGGCGTTCTCCAGGATGTCTAAGCATCAGCCAGTGTCAGGGGTCCGCAACTCCAAGCATCTCTGAGTTAAGCCAGTAAGTGGGACTGTGCCAGGTTTTTTGTTTTTTTGTTTTTGTTTTTTGTTTTTTTTAATTTTATTTTGAAATAAATTCAAACTTACAGGAACAGTTGCAAAACCAATACAAACCCCATACACAGAACTCCAGCATACCCTGACCCCCTCCCCCGATCCACCAACTTGAACATCCTGTCACACCACCATTTCTCTTTCCCTCCCTCCCTATCATCCATCATCTACTGCTCTGTCTTCTGAACATATGAGAGCAAGCTGCACACATCCTTGAACAAATATAATTCACATATCCATTTCTGTGCCAGGGTTTTTAAAGGACTTGGGTAAGCTAATCAAGACCCAGGCTGAATGGGTGGAGCCTCCATGGGAATAATCAAATTAAAAGTTTCACCTATGGTTTGATGAGTCACATCTCCATGGAAACAACTGAATCCCAATATCCCACAAGACTGGATTAAAGATCACGGCTTTTTATGGGGGACATAATATATCCAAACTGGCACAGTGGGCTTTTTACTATGGAGCCAAGTAAATGTCTGAACCTGGGACCTTTACTCCAGGCTGTTTAGAGAAATTCTGGGGAGAGATGGGCTCAGGGGCCAGGTCAGCAGGGAGAGGCTGTCCTCCCAGCACTCGCTGATTCTGGAACTGCCTTAGGACCCCCATGCTACACGGTGGGAGGGCAGGCGGGCTCGGGCCGTGAGTGCACAGGGGTGGCCAGTGCCAGCCCCGGGCAGGAGCGAGGGTGGGAGAACCCAGCACTCTCCCCGGCTCTGAGCGGTCCCTACAGTGCCCTCCTTAGCTCCACCACACAGTCAGCCTCCTGGACACTTACCCAGGCAGCTGGGGGCTCTGCCCTGTGGGTGTCTCCCACCCTGCAGCAGTGTCCCCATCTGGGGACCAGACGGGATGCTTGGAGAGGCCACGGTGGGGGGGCGAGAGTAGACGACAGGTGCGCACAGAGCCGGCTCATTCGATGGCATCAAAACCTGAGGGAGAAAGACAAGGCGAGGAACAACATGACAGACCGTTAATCTTGTGAACACGGATCAAAAACTTGAAACAACATCTTAGCAAACTGAACCCGGGGACATAAAAAAGGTTAAGACATGGCGGTCAAGCAGCTCTGCGTGAGAGGAATACAGATCAGCCTGGCACGGGAAAGAGCCAACAAGGGAGCGCCACCATGGTCAGCAGAAACCCATGGTCATCGCGACAGGAGCAGAGAGCAATGTGACAGTCCAGTGCTCCTTCACGATAAAGACTCAGCAAACCAGGGATAGAAGGAAATGTTCTCCACCCGACAAAGGGTGTTTCCAAAACTCCCGGTCAACATTCGACTTGGCGATGAAGAGCCCCCGGCCCAGGGCAGGGAGGCAATGCCAGGAAGGAGGAGGGAGACTGGGAGAGGCAATAAAACTGTCCCTATTCACCGATGACCTGCTTGTTTATGTGGAAAATCCTAAGGAATCTTTTTCTAAAAAAAAAAAGACCAGAACTCGTAAGTTAATAAGTTAATGAGTCTGAGGATACAAAGTCAACAGACGAAAAATCCATGGTATTTCTATTTGTAGCAATTAACTGAAAAAGGAAACTTTAAAAATGAATCCTATTTACAACAATGTCAAAAACAGAATGCTTAGAAATTTATCAAAAACATGCAAAAACCTCTACAATAAAAACACCACAATGTTGCTGAGAGAAAGGAAGGAACAGACAAATACACAAAGAGATACTTCATTCACATCTGGGAACACAGTAGCTTCAGGATGTCATTTCTCCCTGAACTGAGCTATAAATTTGATATAGTCTCAGTCAAAACCCCAGAAGGCTTATAAACAATAACAAGCTGATTTAAAAATTAAATGGAAATTCAAAGGGTCTAGAATAGTCAAGAAAATCCTGATAAAACAAAACTGGAGGATTTACAATATTTGATTTCGGGCCTGAACTATAAACCTGACTAATCAAAACTATTGTATGAGCATAAGGATAAACAGATTATAGAACCAGAGAGCCCAGAAACAGACCCACATTTATTCCACTGTCAGCAAAGCACCAAAGCACATCAGTGGGGAGAGGAGCCTTTCAAAAAGTGTTGCCAGGACAACTAGAGATCACTGTGGGGAAAAACTGGGTCTCAAGCCATACCTCACACCATACACCCAAACATACAAATTAGAACTGTAAAATGTTTGTGAACTTGAGGATACATAATGATTCTTTAAGTAGAACAAAAAATGCATACATCATAAATAATCAATTAATTGGGCTTTGTCAAAAGTAAAACAATCTGTTCTTCAAAAACCATTGTTGGGAAAGTGAAAAGGTGAAAGCCTAGACTGGGAGTAAATATTCAAAACACACATAGCTGACCCAAGACTTGTGTCTCAAATATATAAAGCAAATTCAGAGTCAGAAACTAGACTACAGTCACCAGGGGCTGGGCTGGGGGTAGTCAATGCTTCAGTTGCACAGAGCTGCTATTTGGGGTGGTGGGAAGTTTTGGTACATGGGTGGGGGCACAGCGTTGTGAGCGTACTTCACAGCACTGAATCACTGAACTATATATTTGAATGTGGTTAAAAGGGGAATTTTAGGTTGTATATATGTTACTAGAATAAAATTTTTTAAAAAAACCCATAGGCCTGTACAGAAACAGGAAACTCAAATGTGAACCAGAGTTTAGGTAATAACCAGCACAATTATAATAACACTTTCATCAATTGTAACAAATGCACCACACAAATGCAAGGTGTTTAGAACAGGAGGTAGATGGGAACTCGGTATCTTATGCATGCTTTCTCTGTGAACCTACAGCTTCTCTAAGAAGAACTTGTACATGCAGCCACTGAGCTGCTTCCTGGCACTAGATGAGTGTGCGTCTCGCCGCGTTTTACGGAAATACGCCCCTTTTCTGGTCTGGCACACTTCACGTGGCCTCTTTGGAGACTCGTGTGGCAGGGGCCACCCTTTCACCTGTGCATGGCACTCCTCTTCCGCCAGCTGGGGGGCCGTGGTCACCTCCATCCAGCAGGGATGGAGCTGGGTTTGGGTTCTGTTCCAATGCAGCTCCCTCCCGCAGCGGCCTGGGGAGCCAGGGGTGTCCACATGTGCCCACTTCTCCCAGTGGGAGACCTGTTGCTGCCCACTCCTGCTGCTGCCCGGCGCCTTCAGTGCTTCCCCTTTGCCAGCCATGGCCCTCGCCTGGGCCTCTCCTCCAGCTCCAGGGCCAGGTGCTTTGGCTCTCTGCAGACAGGCAGGTTTCTCCCTGCTCCCAGTTTTTCTCATGGCAGGCTTTGGAGGCCACAGGGACAGCTGAGGAGAGCAGCTCCCCGTGTGCCTGGCCATGGGGGTCGCTCACAGGCAGCCTTTACCGATCCGTCAACATTTCAGGTGTTTTCTTCTTTCTCGTTTTTCTGGCTGTCACCTCCGGGTCCTGGGCTTTGCCTGCCCTTGAAGGGCTTGCCATCCTTCGGAACACAGTTGGCTTGGCTGCCTTGCATTGTGGCTGGAGCTATGTGCCCTGAAAGACGTGTTCTTAAACTTAATCCATTCCTGTGTATGAACAGGGCCTTTTGATGACGTTTCATCAGATAAGGCGTGGCCAGAGTGGCTCTTTTTAATCCTGTCACTGAAGGCCTTCTAGGGTAGGTGGCAGAGAGCCTCCAGAGCTGAAGGCCACTGGAGCCCAGAGAGAAGGTGGGAGGGGGGCAGGAGAGGTCGCTGGGGCATGGCCTAGTGTGGCAGGGGGCCCAGAACCCCATGGTCCTCGGGACAAGGCATCGCCTAGAAGACGCCTTGAGGAGCCTCTCCACCCTGACTGGTGCTTCCCAGCCCTACTGCTTCCCAGTGATTCTTTGCCTGGACTTAGGGGTTTGTGTCCCACCCCTGCACAGAGCAGTGCTCTGATGAAGATTTGAGGCTCCTTTCTGCAGATCTCGGGAACTGTGTGCAGCTCATCCTTTCTGGAGCTCTGCCCACAGATTCCAGCCACCTCGTTCTCTCCCAACACCAATCTCCGTTGCCTTGACTAGTGGGACTGCTGCTCTGGGTTTGGCTTTCCCCTGCCTGTGCCACAGGCTGGAAGCTGCCTCTTTCCTGGTGTCTGAAAATGGTGCTTAAAAAATTTCCCTGGTTTCTAAACTGTAAGGCAGGAGGACAATTTCCACAGCAGCTAACCCCTCTTGGGTGCCACTGTTGAGTACTCCCTCCTTTTTTGGGGAAAAAACAAAAAATGAGGCGAATATACATAAGATCTGCCATTTTCACCACTGTCTGGTGGCATTAATTACATTCACAATGCTGTGCAATCACCACTATCAAGTTCCACTCTCATCACCCCAATGCAAACTCGATACCCACTGAGCAGTAACTCCCCCTTCTCCCTTCCACCCAAGTACTGGGAGCCTCTGGCCCACTTTCTGTCTCTATTAATTTGCTTTTTCTAGATATTTCATATACGTGGAATTATAGTATCTGTCCTTTAGTGTCTGGCTTATTTCACTCAACATGATGTCTTCAAGGTTCATCCACGAAGCTGCATGTATCAGGACTTTGGTCCTTTTAGGGCTGAATAAATTCCACCGCACGCACAGACCACATCTTGTTCATCCACTCATCTGTCCACGGACACCTGAGTTTCTACCTCTTGCCTATTGTGAATAAGGCTGCTATGAACATTCATGTACAGGTATCTGTTCTAGTGCCCGATTTAAAATCTTTTGGGTATACAGCTAGAAGTGGGATTGCTGGGTCATATGGGTCATATTCCTTCTGAGGAACTGCCAAACTGTCTTCCCCAGCAGTTGCACCATTTTACATTCCCACCAGCATTGTACAAAGATTTCAATTACTCCACATTGTTGCCAATACTTTTCAGTTTTTTTTTTTTTTATGACAACCATCTTAGCAGATGTGAGGTAGTTTTGATTTGCATTTCCCTAATGACAAATTATGTTGAGCATCTTTTCAATGTGCTCATTGGCCACGTATACATTTTCTTTGGAGAAATGCCTATTCAAATGCTTTGCCAGTTTTTAGATTGGGTTGTTTTCTTGTTGTTGAGTTGAAGTTCTTTATATATTCCAGATATTAATCAGATAAATGATTTGCAAATATTTTCTCCCATTCAGTGGGTTGTCTTTTCACTCTCTTAATAGTGTCCTTTGCACAAAAGTTTTTAATTTCGGTGAAGTCCAATTTATCTATTTTTTTTCTTTTGTTGCCTGTGCTTTTAGTGTCATCAAGAACCACTGCCAAATTGAAGGTCATGAAGATTTTCCCTCATTTTCTTCTAAGAGCTTCACAGTTGAATTTAGGCCTTTGATCCATTTTGCGGTGATCTTTGCACATGAGGTGCAGTCGGGGTCCACCCCAGTCTTCTGCATGTGGATTCCCAGGGAGGGGACTCACCCTTGCTGAAAATCGACTGGCCGCACCTGTGAGGGCCTGTTCAGTTTAAACGCATCCATGACAGCTTCACCTGAGCACACAGCACTGCTTCTTAACCTTCAGCCGGTGCTGTTTTCTATCCGGAAAACAACTGGAGCTGGCAGCCACTCGGCTGGCTCCCGACACCCACAGACCAGGCTGTTCAATTTGTTTCGCGAGGAAGCTCTTCACCTTTTTTTGCAGTCTGTGTCTTCGGCCCTGGGAGTACCCCTCTTTCTCACGTTTAAATAGGAGACCCACAACAGACACAGCGGCTCTGACTGTGAAGACTAAGAAACTCCAGTTACTTCAATTCTGTTGTCCTTTGCATTTAAAATTTAAAACCATGAATACATAAACTGTGTTTTTTCTTTCCCCTCTTAAAAATATATTACTGAAAAAGTATTAACTCTTTGTTCCTTTATAGCAGCATTTAAAATTTTATCTTATTTTTTAATAGCATGAGTACACATGCCAAGTTCAATAAAAGAAAATGTTTGCTCAGCGTTTCCCTCCCAGCTGTTTTACTGGTGTGTAGAGGGGGTCGTAAACAGAAACCCTCCACAGTGGGGGTGCAGGGCAGGCCCTGGGGCTGCTGTCCTGGTGGAGCGTGACATCGTCAGGAACCTCAGGGTCCCCGGGTGCTGCTCTCACTCTCCTCGGGCCTCAGTTTCCCCGTCTGTCATGGAATGACAGGGCGGGGGCCCTGCCCTCCCACTGGGTGTGTGGTAAGTCAGCAGGCCACATTGTGCTGTGCTTGAGCCCTGGCTATCTCCAGACCTGGGGGGCTGTCCACCTCCCCTTCCGACTCTGTCCTCCGTCAGACCTGGGGGTGTGACGTCACCTCCTGAGGAAGGATCCAAAGACACCTGGGCGAGCTCTCGAAGGGCAAGTCAGGTTTCCAGGGTGACAGGGGAGGGCACTCCTGGCACAAGGGTGGCACGGAGGGACTAGGAAGCAGCTGGCAGTGGCGCCACGCAGGGAGGGGCAGGGCCACGGGGCTGGCTGTGGCGGCTGTGGGTCCAAGTTACATCTGTGCCCGCCTCACTGTGGAGGATGCACAGCCACCAGACGCCCTCCCCTACGTGGAGACAGGCTTGGCACAGTGGCTGGGGGCCAGACCTGCGCTCAGCCAGAGGGCAGCCCCACCCGGGGTCTCGGGCCCTCTTGCCGGAGGACACCACTCTCCACGTGGCCCACCTGAGCCCGTCTCTTCCTCTTCTGCACCATGACCCAGGGGGTGCGTGGCTCTCCCTCCCACCTGGAGAAGCACACGGGCTGACTCCCCCTGCTCCCCCCACCCAGGGCTCCTCTCAAGGTCACCTTGGCACCGTGGGGCATGTGGCCAGCCCCTGGGCCTCCCCCCTTGACCACCAGTGGCCCAGCGTGGCCATTGTCCCCTGCCCAGGGGCCTCCGCTCTGGTTTGCTCCTGCCTCTCAGCTGCTTGTCTCTGTCCCTGGACCTGGCATCCCTTCCACCCTGAATCCCAGATGCTGCTCCAGTGGCCTCCCTGACACCACCTCTCATGTGGGTATCTGGTGGGCTTCAGAGCCCACCTGTCTTGAACCAAGCCCCCTCGCAGCTGCATTCCTCTCTCGCCTCCCGCCCCAGCCTTCCTGTTGCTCAGTCCAAAACCTCAGTGGCACCTTGATGGATCTCTTACCCTCCCACCTGTGTCAAGTCTACTGGGATATCCTGTGGCTCTGCCGCTGAAATGTTTCTAAGAGCCATGCTCTGGCCCTGTTATTTTGGCTTCTACCCTCTACACATCCCAGCATGGAAACCAGCCCCTTGCCTGCTCCCCCTACACTCAAGGAAAAGCCATGTTCTCACTGCTCACGCAGAGGCTGGGGGCAGTGGGAGCCATGGAGTGCTCTAGGAGGGGAGTGGAAGGTTTGCTGCAGGCAGGAGGCAGTCCCAGCTGAGCCTTCCTGGCAAACTGCCTGGGAGATCTCAGAAGAAAAGGGACAATGTTGGAACTTCTCCTTTTAAACAACATTCAGTTTTGTATCTAGCTTACTATTTGTAATTTGATTATAAGGCAGACCCTGTCCCTGAAGAAACCTCCCCAAACATGGAAGGGCACCTGCCCATGAGACCGCAAGTGGTCTGGCCCTGCCAGCTCTCCTCCCCTCTGCTGGGGGCTAGTGTGGCCCCGAAGGCCCCAGAAGAGCCCGTGCCCTCCTCCTGCACCGAGGGTCTCTAGCCCGGTGCCGCCTTCTCGGCGAGGCCTTTCCTGGCCCCTCTGTCCTGCTTGTTCCCTCCCGTGCCACTGCACTTGCCTCAGCCTCTACCCGCCACCAGGAAGGGCGGGGAGGACCAGCCTGGGGGCAGCGCCGCAGGGTCACTCGCTCGCACCCGGCTCCGCACGGCCACCCCCAGCAGAGAGCAACCAGACGAGGCCTTCTGCATACTAATGTATTCCATCTTTCAAAAAGAAAGACATGATTTTAATATTACTTAACAATATGTTAAAAAAGTAGCCAGGCAGGCCTCCGTGTTAATACAGTTGTACACTCTATAACAGACTGGATGACGGTGAGTACTGGGTGCTTTTTTTGCTTTTTCACTTTCTCGTTTTGCGAGGGATCTTACACAAGCTGGCTACAAGTCAGGAGGGAAATCAAACACAGACAGCGTGGCGTGTACACTCTTCAACAGGAGATCGCGGAGAACGGGAGCGCCCGGTCCGCGTGGGGCGGGGGGCTCGGAGCAGGGCGGCCGGAGGGGGACGGGGCGGTGCGGAGGCGACGGGCCACGGGGCGGGGCACACCAGGACGCGGCCGTGGCCCGGGAGCCGAGTCAAGTGTCCGAGGCCACGGCGGCCGGGAGGGATGGGCGGGAAGCTCCTGTCCCCCAGCGGACAGCACAGAGCTACAGTCGACGGCGTCTCACTCACAGACTACGGCACACGAGCTAACACGCGGGTGCAGCGGCAGGTCCTTGGCCGGGGCCGCTCGGTGCAGCCCGCGCCAGCCGGGCAGCTGCGGGAGGGCTGGCAGGGCGCAGCCAGGCTGGCTCCATGTCCCCCTACAGCGGTCATCAGTCAGTGGGCAGCAAACGTGGCCTTTTTCAAGCTAAAATTGGACCAGTTGATAGATAGTCTCTGGCGGGTCTGCCTAGCAGAATCCAAGCAGAACCTGTGAAGATAAAAAGCCACACGTCATCAAAGGAAGGCTTTTCCCACCACACGCCTGTCCTGGCACCGGCTGCCAGGGGCCCACCCCTCAGCAGGGCCCCGGCCAGGCGCTTGGGGCTATGCCCCCCACGTTCTTCAGGAACCAAGCCCAAGTGCTGAAAAGGAAAGTCCCTTGTTCCAGGTCCCAGGAGGCCTGTGGCATGCTCTCAACTCCGGTGCGTGTCCTGTCCTTGCCGCGGCTGGGGTGCAGACGCCTGCTCAGAGGGGTGCATGGCAGTGGCTCCTTGGACAGGGCGAGAGGGGAGCTCGTGCCTGGATAGAGCACCAGGCAGCAGCTTGCCTTCCTCAGCAAGTTAAAAATGAAAATCATTCTCAGCTCAAAGGTGACAGTTTACATAACGGTGCTAAGTCGCTGAGACTTCAGCCTGTATAACTCATTCCAGAACTCACTCGCTTGTGTGAGGTGACGTGAGCTGAGTCAGCGAGGCATGGTTACATGCTCGGTGCCCCCACCTGCTGCTGGCACTCGGAGGCCCTGAGCCAAGTCCTGCCTCCAGCCTCAGGGCTCCTGGTCTGGGTGCCCCAAACCGGCTGCCGAGAAAGCCCACATCTTGCTCAGCCCTGCTCCCCGGGCAATGGCGGTGCCTTTTGTCTGAAATGAAGGAAAGATCATTTTCTTTCTCAAAGGTTTGCTCTGCATAGTTTCTGAAGTTCTCGCCAGTCCGGCTCCAATTTGGGGAGCAGAGACCTCAGGCCTCTGAGGACACTGGGGGTCAGCTGTCATGACAGGGCCCGGCAGGGCCTGCCACACTCTCCCCCACGCCCCAGCTCTCCAGGGCGGGTGCTGCAAACGCCCATTTTACAGAAGAGGGGCAGTTGTGTGCAACGCTGCCAAGGCCAATCCCGCCCACTGGCCCTGGTGCTCCACGGATGCCGTCCTTGCTTTTCTCCCGAGGCTTTTCCTGATGGGTCTGCATTTCCTCCCTTTGAAAGGCCTCCCATAGTCTGGACAAAGACCCACCCTGAACACCTCACAAGAACACACCGTGTCGGGTGCGTGACTCAACCTCCCACAGAGACCCAGGCACAGAGAGCCACCAGGCCTGGCACCCAAGGACGCACAGGCCCAGGTGACAGCCCTGGCATGCGGGCTCAACCCCACCCACCGGGCCGGGAGTCCCCAAAGAAGTGCGGTCAGCAGCCTGTGCTCACCTGGTCCTGACCAGGTTCCAGGAGGCCGGGCCCGGGGAGCGCAGCCCACCCTCCCAAGGTCCCGGCCTGCACCTGGCATGGGTGCCCTTCAGGACACCCCCTCTAAGCCAGGGAGTATTCCAGGGGTGGGGAGTGGGGTGTTCGCCGGGTGCCACCGGCCCACCCCACATGAAATTCAGGGGCAGGGTGGTGTCCAGACAGAGCCTGGACCGAGGCCACCGGGAGGGCAGCTGGAGACCTGCCCCCCAGAACACAGATCCGCTCCATGGCCAGGAAACCCCATCCTCCTGATTTCACTTTCTCATGCCTCCAGAAGCTATCCCCTTGCACCCCAAAGCCTCCCAGCTCGGCAACACCCCACCCCCAGCAGCCCAAAGACAAAGCAACAGCCCCAAACTGTCACCTTCTTGTGTAAAGCCGCTCCCTGAGGACCTCACTCCTGGCCCCCCGGGGTGAACAGTGGACCCCAGGCGCTGGAGAGGACCTTGCCGCACAGCCTGACCCCGTGGCCACATCCCTGCTCCCTGCTCCCCGGCACCCACCATCTTAACATTTTAAGCAGACAATTCTTTGACATTAAGCACACTGACAAGACTATGGAACATTCACCATCATCTGTTTCCAGACTGTTTTCATCATTCTAAACCAATGCTCACGCTCATTTAGCAACAAACCCCATTCCCCCACCCCCCACTCCTGGTAACTGGTACTCTGCCTTCTGTCCCTTATTATAACTATTTCATGTAAGAGAAATTATACAATATTTTTCCTTTTGTGTCTGGCTTGTTTCACTCATGATGTCTTCAGGGCTCCTCATGTTGCCACAGGGATCAGAACTTTGTTCCTTTTTGAGACCACTGTGAGTACACAGGGCGTTTGGCTTGTGGATCGGCTCCTGATGGGCACTGGGTCCTGTCCACCTTCTGGCTCCCGTGACTAAGGCTGTGCTGAGCCTTTATGTACAAGCATCTGCCCGAGCCCCCGCTTTAGTTCTTTGGGGTCTACCTCGGACGGGAACTGCCGGGTCACATGGTAATTCTATGTTTCACTTTCTGAGGAACCACCCGTTTTCCACAGCGGCTGCACCTTCTGACACTCCCACCAGCGATGTACAGAGTTCCTAATTCTCTGCATCCACGCCAACTCAGTTTTAGGGGGTGTCAAGTGCTATCTCACGGTGGTGGCCTTTCCATGGCTAATGATGTCATGTGCTTACTGACCCCCTGTGTATCTTCTCTGGAGAAGTCTTTTCCAGTCCTCTGACCATGTTTAAATTGGGGTGTTCGTCATTCCGCTGTTAAGTAAAGTTAAGGAGTTCTTTATATATACCAGATACTAAACCCTTTCCAGATATATATTTTAAACTATTTTCTCCCTTCTGTAGGTTGTCCTTTACTCTCTTGATAATGTCCTCTGACACTCAAAACTTTTAAACTTCGATAAATTTAATTGTTTTTATTTTTAAAAGATTTTAACATATTCTTATATTTAATATGGTTGATATTTTCTTCTAAAATAACATAATAGATGTATTTAACATTCATTGAAAAGTTAAAAGACAGGAAGTTAAGACATCTTCATTTCCTTTGGACATCCAACTTTCAAAAACCAGGAACAACTTTTTGGAGAACATAACTTACAAATTATACAAAATGAGATGTATACGTGAGACTGACATACAGTTATTCAGAAGCCACTGGCTTTAGCTGTTTCTACATTTACATAAGGTGATGAAAGCAGTCTCTACTATGTCAATAAAAAATCTATGCAATTGCCAGCTAGCCTTAGAGATACCATATATACACACAAGAAATTAAAGATGGGCAGCCAAGTAAAACCCACAAACTTGGTAACTTCTCATTCTACAGATATTTTAACCATGTCTAAAAAAGTTAAATAGATGGGATATCACTATGCTCTTAATGGACGGAACTATTAAAATAACACAATATCGTGGAATAGTGAAATTGAGTTGTTAAAACCAAAGCGGTGAGGTTTCTCTTGATGTCTCAGACTCTAAGACCCAAACAGTTTACCTCCACCAGCTAAATGTAACCCAGGAACTGACTTAAGTACCAATACTGACAAACTTCTTTTAATAACATTTAAAAATACACATGGGCTAATGTATTTCTTAGACGTTAACCTCATTTCTTTGAATATGGGCCTTGGTCTGACTTGCAGAACACTGGAAAAATAAAGAGATAAAAACAATAAATTAGTTAATTTGCTTGTTTCATTGTAAGTTTTTATACTAAGTAAGATGGCTGAAAACAATTTTGTGGTGGAAGAATCTGGTGGATGATTCTGATTTGGGGATTACCATGAAAAAGGAAAGAAAAATGCACTGTTTTGGGTCAACAAAAATCTGAAGGGTTGCAGTTTCACTGACAACGGAAAAATCTGAAATGCGATGTAAAATCGAAGGTAATGTCTTGGTGTGGAAGATATCAGATGTGTTTTCACAAGTTAGTTTCAAATAGCTAATTTTTCATTAAATCTGAAGAGTTTGTAAACACATACATGTAGTCACAGAAGAGGCAGTGACTAAGAAGCTTAGATTCAATTTCTTCTGGTTCAAGTTGAAGTCCAAATGTTTAATTAAAAGGCCCATTATTTGCCACAAATCCACAAAATTTTCACACCAGACACACTAAGATGAACTCTCCCAAGCATTCAGACTCTGGTCTTTATGACACAGAGGAACGTCAATAATGTGTGAGGCTTATTATTTCTGCCCCTTGGAAGACTGCAGACATGGCGCTAGTGGGCGAGCTCATCATGGGGAGGGTTGATAGCACCCTGATAAATGCAGACAATATGCTCCTTTCAACATCTGGTTTATCTGGTGTCTGAACAAAGTGCTGAGAAGTGAATGTTTCTCCATCAGGGCACGCAGGATGTGGAGGAAATCTGGAATCAAGGTGGGTGCCAAATGCACGTGTGAGGACAGCCTCTGTGGGCAGGTCTGTATCTCACTCACGTCCTTTGAAGCCTCCATCAATAGCCCATCGAAACGAGCTCATACAGCGACCCTGAGAGAGCTCTTTGATCCTTTCAAACAAGTATTCCTGATTGGGTGTCAGGTCTAGAGACTGCACAATTGTGTTCAGAGCTGGAATGAGAGGAGCTTTGACCAGAGCAAAAGCTAGTAAGACTAGCTTCTCCTATCTGTTTCATCTGTGTGCTGACAGATTCAATCTCTTGTACCAGTAGCACTAATACTGTCCCATTAATCCAATTTCTGAACTTAGCTGTCCATGACTCCATATGGTCGAGAAGTTCTCTATTCGTGGTCACTCTTGCCCAAACCTCTTCAGTAGCTTGCTTAGAACTGAGATCAGCTTCATTTGTTAGCACATGGGGCCTGAGACCTACAGGCAAGCTGATACTGAAACTTCTTTAACATTTGTGCATAATCTCCCATAGAATGACTGCAGTTCCAGACAGCAGGGCTTGGTGGAGAGGCGGAATCCAGGCTCCCCAGCTTAACTCTATGCTGTTTCTCTTCTTCATTTCTAAGAAGTGTGTCCAGAGCTCATGGTCTGTCACGTAGCCCTCTTTGTCAGTAGGTGAGTACAGACGGTGGGTGAAGAATGGCAGCGAGATCTCCATCCACTGCTCTCCACTGGTCCAACAGTGCTAGGGCATGGAGGAGAGGACTGTAGTTTGCCAACTTATTCTAAGTACTGATAGGTGAACTACTTACTCCAGGGTGGTAAGGACCCCCGCCACCTGACGACAGACCCTGCAGTTAAGTGCTCTACCCAGCCACACAGCTGGGGGTGTACGTGGGGCTGGTCCTCGGTGAGTGAGATGGACTGTAACTCAACACACTCCGATTTGAATTGAAGGAGAAGGTCAGGAGGGAGGGATTTGGGTTGCTGTCAGATCGTGTGGAGGAGCAGTCTGTTCAACAGCTGTTTTCAACCCTGAAAGTGTTTGCTGTCCAGGGCTAGCAACCTGTGCCTACCTGCTTGTGCCACAGTATTTGAAATGTCTCTAAAAATCAAATAAGGCATTCAGGCTGAAGAGAGATGCAAAGGCGAGCTCAATACAGCAGAGAAGCCAGTATGTCACACTATAATACGAACTAATCAACTCCCCAGGTATGTCACTATATATCATTCCAGCCATAGATACATTTAGGAACCCCCAGCCCAAGACCAGTTTCCCGGCTTCAGTTTTTCTCATCTTGATGGTTCGGTCAGTAAGGGAAGCACTAGGGTTTGACTCCCCTCGCGCCTGCACTGTGTCCTTCCTCTCTTCCAGCAGGATGCTTGGCTACATCCTCCCTTAACTGAGCCCTAGACAGATCAGCAAGCATGGAACTCCCATAGCATATGGGTCATAGCACAAAGATGACCCCAGAAAACGCACCACAACCTTCGGCCTTTATTTTTTGCTCGTGATTTTGGCAGAAAATGTAAGATCTGCTGCTTACCACAAGGTCCTGAGGTATGTTTCCTTATAAAGGCTTTATAGTATTAGCTCTTAAATTTAGGCCATCAATCCATTTTGAATTAATTTTTGTATATGGTAAGAGGTAGGCATATGCATTTGGATTTGCAGTTGTCCGAGCACCATTTGTTGAAGAGATCATTCTTTTCCCATTGAACGGACTTGGCTCCCTTGTCGAAAATCAACTGGCCACAGATGCGTGGGTCTGTTTCTGCACTCTCAATTCTATCCCTCTGGCTTATGTGTCTGTCTTTATATCAGTACTGCACTGTTTTAATTACTGTAGCTTTGTAGTATGTTTTGAAATGAGAAAGTGAGAGAGCTCTAACTTTGTTCTTTTTCAAAGAGTGTTTTGATTATTTGGAGCCCTTGTCAATTCCATGTGAATTTGAAGGTCGGTTTTTCTATTTCTCTAAAAAAAGGCTACCAGAATTTTTTTTTTTCCTTTAGAACAAGATAATGTCAATTTTAATCACTGGGAAGATAATTATTCAATAAATGATACTGAACCACTGTATCTATTTTAAAATAATTTTCCATCAACAAACATAAGAATACTATCCAGATGAAGTTAAAAGATACAAATTTATGAATATGAATGTTTATGATAGGGATCTTAAGTAAAAGGCAAAATCTAGAAGTCATAAGATAAATGGTAGACCCCTTTCTTAATGTAAAAATTAAACCTGCATAAGACAAAAAGACTATAAGCAAACTTTTTATAAAAACTGACAGGCATCCATTTGAAGACGGCAATTTAATCATATCCTATGATCCCCCCTTCTGCTCTACTATGTAGTAATTACTGAAAAGTAAAATGGAAAACATTCCACAATTATATACCAAAACGATAAGGGGAATTCGTCATTTGACCAAAAACTGAGAAATGCCTGAAAATGTAAAACAGGCTGCAGACGGCAGGTGCTTTATTGGTATTTACTAATTGCTGAGAATTTTCAAGAATGGTTCAGGGATGGTCAAAAATCAAAATGCACCGTTAAATTTACTTCCTTCTGAAAGGGCTTTCTTTGGATTCCGTGTGCTGAGTTTAGAATTCTGTTCTTCATTTATTTCCTGTACTTTCATCTTCCCTTGGAAAACGCTGAGTTGTTTCCAGTCTCTGGTGGTGCCTGTGCCCAGGAAATGTCTCCTCCCTCTACCCCAGTCCGGCTGTCTGACCAGTCCTCCTGGTTTGCAAGTGAAACACGGCCTGCTGGCCTGCTGCGACAGCACCACGGCCCCCTTCCAACTTCTCCCAACTGCAGATTTTTTATAGAGCTTCCGGGCTCTTTCTGCATCTCCTCATTTACCATGGATTGAATATCAAAGTGACTTTTGTGTTCAGACCAACCTTTGCTATGGTCAAACCAAACGCCTCCTAGCACTTTTCCTTCTAGAAAGAGTTCCATGAATTCTCCAATGGTGGCTGTAGCTCCAAATACTGTCAACAAATTTGAAAAATGAAAATACGACCACATAACAACCTTACTGTTCCTGTACATGGATAACCAATTTTGACTTTTTTTGTTCATCAGCCCTCTTGGGACCAAGAAGTGAGAGGTGGGAGTGAAGAGACGAGGAGATGGTCTTTTACCAAAACCCGTTTTTCTAAAGAGGCACACAAGAAATGGGGCTTCAGCAATTGTTTCCAGTTTTTCAGTTCTTTTCCAATGTTCTTCAAAGTAAATCAAGCTTAATACATAACTGCTGAGACCAGACAACTCCCAATTTGGGATCTGTGATTATGAAAACATTATCATCTCTGAAGTGAAAATCATCTAGATTTTCTAAAATGCTGACATCAGCTACATTACATTTAAACTTCAGTAAAAATGTTCCCATGTCGCCCATAATTCAGGCACCGTAGGAGCCGGCTGAGCATGCAGAGTCCATGTCTGACATAAATACAAGTGAGAAGAAAAACCGTGCTGCTGACAGAGAAGACGGCACAAGGTGAGCTTTGGCAGTGGGCATCGATACCGTGTGGCCGATGCCGGGGTGTGCCGGTTTGAGTGTATTGTGTCCCCCAAATGCCATTATCTTTGTAGTCTTGTGTGGGGCAGAGGTTTTGGTGCTGGTTAGATTTGCTTGGAGTGTGCCCCACCCAGCTGTGGGAGACAATTTTGATGAGATGTTCCCATGGAGGCGTGGCCCCACCCATTCGGGGTGGGCCTTGATCGGTGGAGCTACATAAATGAGCTGACTCGGGGGGAGGAAACGAGTGCAGCTGGGAGTGATGTTTTGAAGAGGAGCAAGCTTGCTAGAGAGGAACATCCTGGGAGAAAGCCGTTTTGAGGCCGGAGCTTTGGAGCAGACGCCAGCTGCCTTCCTAGCTAGCAGAGGTTTTCCGGACTCCATTGGCCATCCTCCGGTGAAGGTACCCGATTGCTGAGGTGTTACCTTGGACGCTTTGTGGCCTTAAGACTGTAACTGTGTAGTGAAATAAACCCCCGTTTTATAAAAGCCTATCCATCTCTGGTGTTTTGCATTCTGCAGCATTAGCAGACCAAGACACGGGGGCTGTCCTGATCTCAGCTCACTCTTCTTGGGCTACTGTGAAAGGACCAGGCTACTGGAAGTGTTACAGGGATTGCACTGGATTTGTGGATCAAATTAGAAAGTATGGACATCTTAACAATATTGAATCTTCAAAACCATGAACCCAGGATGTTGTGCCATTTATTTAGGTCTTCTTTAATTTCTTGCAGCAATGTTTTATAGTTTTCAGTGTGCATGCCTTTTACTCCTGGGTAAATTTTTTCCCTATGTATTTTACTCTTTTAGCTATTGCTGTAAATGGTGTTGTTTTCTTAATTTCCTTTTCATATAGCATTCATTACCACTGTGTAGAACCACAACTGACTTTTGTGTGGTGACCTTGTACCCTGCAACTCTCCTGAATTTGTTCATTAGCTCTAGCAGGTTTCTTGAGGATTCTTTGGCAGTTTCTGTATACAGGATCATGTCATCTACAAATAAGGATACTTTTACTTTTTCCTTTCCAATAGGGATGCCTTCTATTTCTTTTTCTTTACAGTTGCTCTGGCCAGAACTTCAGTACCAGGTTGAACAGCAGTGGCTGACAGTGGGCATCCTTGTCTTCTTCCTGATCTTTGGTGGAAAGCTTTTAGTCTTTCACCATTGAGTATGATGTTAGATGTTGGTCTTTCCTTTCTGTCCTTTACCATGTTGAGGAAATTTCCATACATTCCTAATTATCAGTGTTTTTATCAAGAAAGGTTGCTGGATTTTGTCAAATGCCTTTTCTGCACCAATTGTGATGATCATATGTTTTTTTCCCCCAATGTTCTATTATCCCCATGTAACTTTATTATAAAAATGGAGTCATACTGCATATATTTCTTGTTATAGCTTTTTTTTACTGAACATTGTGGGCTTCCTCCAAGAGGCAAGGGCTTGTTCATTTCTGTTGCTGCATGACAATGCCACATTTTACGTATCCATCTATGCCTGACGAACCTGGTCATCTGGCTTCAGTCTGGTGTTATGACAGACAAATGGACGACGCTGCCAACCGCGGCCCTGTCCTGGCAGTGGTGTGCGCAGGGTCTCCAGTGGATGCAAACTGACCCGAGGCAGCTCGCCCCCGGCTGCTCTTCCTCCGGGACCCCGGTCACCACCTCTAATTCACTGGCCAAACATGTTGTGTGAAACCCTGTTAGTGGTTTTTATGTTTGCTTGTTTGTCAACTGGTTTATCTTTCTTATTGATCTTTCTTATTGGGGAAGTGCTGGGGGTGGCTCCACCACAGCCTCCAGGGCAGGGCCAGCTCTCAGCTCTCCCACTCAGTCTCCTCTTGCGGCTCCCACTAACCTGCACTCGCGTTCCCTCTGCTCACGAGGACTCCAGCCCCACGGGATTGAGGCCCAGCTCCACGCAACCTGGCCACGTCCAAACAGAGCCTTCGCCCACAGGACCCAGGCTGAGGACCTGAACGCGTCCTTTGCGGGAGATGCAATTCGGTACACCGCAAATAATGTGATGTGTACTCCTCTGGCTTAGCCTTTAACATTCAGTTTCTAAGATTAAATTTAATTACATTAATTGCCATAAACTTGTCCACAGTATTCTTTTATTACATACTTTAATCTTTGCAATATTTGTAATTATCTCCTCCCTTTAACTTACATACTTAGAAAATTGAAGAAAACCTTTTATTATGGAAACTGTTGAACACACACAAAAGTAGAGACGATCCTATAACGAGACCCCCCCCCACACCATCACCTAACTTTTGACAATTATCAACCTTCTATTTCTTGTTTCAACTATTTATGGTATTTAAGTCTTCCCCACCCTTGACCATTCTCCCAAATGTTTGTTTTGTAATTATTTTCCAATAGCAAATTTTGACTTTGTTGATCTTCTCTATCTTTTTTCCCTATTTCACTGATTTATTATCTCCTTGTTCTTAATTTCTTTGAGTTTATTCTCATTCTTTTCCTAATTTCTCATTCATCTCTATATATTTAGCAATTTCTCTTGCTATTTCTTCTTTAACCCACTGATTGTTTAGGAGTGTGTTGTTTAACCTCCAGGTATTTGTGTATTTTCTAAGTCTCTGATGGTTATTGACTTCTAATTGTATTCCATTGTGGTCAGAGAATGTGCTTTGAATAATTTCAATCTTTTTAAATTTATTGAGGCTTGTTTTATGTCCCAGCATATGATCTATTCTGGAGAAAGTTCCATGAGCACTAGAAAAGTATGTGTATCCTGGTGATTTGGGATGTAATGTCCTGTAGATGTCTGTTAAATCTAATTCATTTATCAGATTGTTTAGGTTTTCAATTTCCTTATTGGTCTTCTGTCTGGTTGATCTATCTATAGGAGAGAGTGATGTGTTGAAGTCTCCCGCAATTATTGTGGAAACATCAATTGCTTCCTTTAGTTTTGCCAGTGTTTCTCTCATGTATTTTGTGGCACCTTGATTGGGTGCATAGACATTTACGATTGTTATTTCTTCTTGATGAATTGCCCCTTTTATTAGTATGTAGTGGCCTTCTTTGTCTCTCAAAACATCCCTGCATTTAAAGTCTATTTTATCTGAGATTAATATTGCTACACCTGCTTTCTTTTGGCTGTAGCTTGCATGAAATATTTTTTTGCATCCTTTCACTTTCAGTTTCTTTGTGTCCCTGTGTCTAAGATGAGTCTCTTGTATGCAACATATTGATGGTTCATTTTTTTGATCCATTCTGCGAATCTATATCTTTTAATTGGGGAGTTTAATCCATTTACATTCAACGTTATAACCGTGAAGGCATTTCTTGAATCAGCCATCTTATCCTTTGGTTTATGTTTGTCATATTTTTCCCCTCTCTCTATTAATATCCTTTATTGTACCCATACCGAATCTCTTTAGTACTGAACCTTTCTCCAAGTATCTCTGTCCTTTCTTTGTTTCTCTGTCTGTAGGGCTCCCTTTAGTATGTCCAGTAGGGCAGGTCTCTTGTTAGCAAATTCTCTCAGCATTTGTTTGTCTGTGAAAAATTTAAGCTCTCCCTCAAATTTGAAGGAGAGCTTTGCTGGATAAAGTATTCTTGGCTGGAAATTTTTCTCACTCAGAATTTTAAATATATCGTGCCACTGCCTTCTCGCCTCCATGGTGGCTGCTGAGTAGTCACTACTTAGTCTTATGCTGTTTCCTTTGTATGTGGTGAATTGCTTTTCTCTTGCTGCTTTCAGAACTTGCTCCTTCTCTTCTGTGTTTGACAGTGTGATCAGTATATGTCTCGGAATGGGTTTTTTTGGATTTATTCTATTTGGAGTTCGCTGAGCATTTATGATTTGTGTATTTATGTTGTTTAGAAGATTTGGGAAGTTTTCCCCAACAATTTCTTTGAATACTCTTCCTAGACCTTTACCCTTTTCTTCCCCTTCTGGGACACCAATGAGTCTTATATTTGGACGTTTCATATTATCTATCATATCCCTGAGGTCCATTTCGATTTTTTCAATTTTTTTCCCCATTCTTTCTTTTATGCTTTCATTTTCCATTCTGTCATCTTCCAGGTCACTGATTCATTGTTCAACTTCCTCTAGTCTTGTACTATGAGTGTCCAGAATCTTTTTAATTTGGTCAACAGTTTCTTTGATTTCCATAAGATCATCCATTTTTTTATTTAGTCTTGCAATGTCTTCTTTATGCTCTTCTAGGGTCTTCTTGATCTCCTTTGTATCCCGTACTATGGTCTCATTGTTCATATTTAGTTCTTTGAGTAGCTGCTCTAGGTGCTGTGTCTCTTCTGATCTTTTGATTTGGGTGCTTGGGCTTGGGTTATCCATATCGTCTGTTTTTTTCATATGCTTTATAATTTTCTGTTGTTTTTGGCCTCGTGGCATTTGCTGAACTTGATAGGGTTCTTTTAGGATTTGTAGACCAATTGAAGTCCTTATCTCTAATTTATCAGATCTACAGCTTCGTGGAGTACACTTTCTCTAACTAACCAGCAGGTGGCGTCCACGAGCCACCTGTTCTCCACAAGCCAGTTCTCCCCTGCTTAGCCTTTTTGGTGAGTGGGGGAGTGAGTCTTGTGGGGTCCAATTGGTGTACCAAGCTTGCGTGTGTAGTTGGTGTTGCCTGCCCTGTATATGGGGCGTGTTTCTGGGCAGTCAGGGAGGGGGGGTGGCCCTAACAATCCAATCTCCCTGGTGATCCTAGAGTTTTAAAGCTGCTGCAATAGTCTAATCCTTCAGTTCAGTCCTGCCACAGTTTGTCTCTGCCACTGACCCACAAGTCCTTGGTATTGGCGTATGGCTCCTGAGACTTGCAAGTGGGCCCCTCTTCCAGGCTGTGCACCCCGGGTCCTCTGTTGAGGGATGACTGTGCTATGTCACAGGTGAGTGCCGTCCCCCCAGGGCGGTTCTGGGCTGCTGGGCTGTGTAGGGAGGCTTCCAGTCTGCTGAAATGATGGCTGAATGGGGCTTTGTTAATTCACACTGCTCCACCTTCCCAACTCTGGGACAATCAGCTGAGGTTGCAGGGAAGGCTAATGTCCACGCCCAGTTTTGTGGTGTGTGCCTGTTATTTGAAGCACTTCCGTCACACTGGGTTGTCTGGGGCAGCTCTGGGCTATGGGGCTGGCGATGGGCAGGAGTGTTTCCTGTCCACCAGGATGGTGGCTGTGAGCGGACACCCCCCTTTTCTTGGGAAGTTGTGGTGTTTAGTGAATTTTCTCAGCCACTGGATTATTGCGTTTTGTCTCAGAGCTCTCTTAGTTCTGCTCTTGACTTGACCTGCCCAAATTGCAATTCTTTGAAGCTTTCTATATTGGGCTTCTTAGAGTAATTGTTTTAGAAAAAGAAAAAAGGATTAAAAAAAAAAAGGGCCCTCCTCAGAGATCTAATGGGTTATTGAAATGCTAAGAGACAAAGCAACCAGGGCCATTAAGGAAAGGTCCACAGGGCAGAGAGATCAACTTTTCTTCGGGATTTGCATATGCGCCTCAGGGCCTGAGCTCTGCCCTTCCCCTTTCTATGTTCACCAGAACTCCAAAAATCCTCCGCTTTTATTTTGGAGTTTTTTGTGTTGTTTTTTTCTATGCCTGTCTCCTCTCTGCTGGGCTGGCTGCTCTCAGATTCTCTGGTGTCTGGTCTCAGTCTATCTATGGTTGGAGTTTGGATCAGTAGAATGAGTTTCCGATAAGGGCTGCCACTGCAGTTCTCCCTTCTCCTTCCCGGAGCTGACAGCCCCTCCTCCCATGGGACTGAGCCTGGCAGGGAGGGGCGCGGGTCCCCTGGCCTCAAAACTTACAGATTTCGCTGATCTCAGCAGTTCCACGTTTTCATGAGTGTTGTATGAAGTATGCCCAAAGTCAGATTGCTCTGTGGTGTCCTGTCCATGCAGTTCCTGGCTTTCTACCTACTTTCCTGGAGGAGTAACTAAAACATACAGCTCACCAGTCCGCCATCTTGCCCTGCCTCCCCTAATTTCTCAGTTGAGATTTGTATCTCATTAATTTCCAGCTTTATTGTTAAAAATAATTTTGGCATTTAACACTTTCTATAAAGGGCTCTGAAAGCAAACCTTTTCTGCATCCCACAAGTTTTTATATTCAATGTTTTCATTATCTTTTAAAATCTCCACTCTGGGTTTTTACTTGAACAATGATTTATTTAAAACAACACTTTTAGATTTCCAAATATTTAGGGATTTAAAAATTTATTGAAAACTTCCAACTTAAATGTACTGTGGTCAGGGAACACAAACTACGCGATGGTCATTCTCTGAAGGTTCTGAGACTTGTGTGTACACACTCAGCTTCCATGACTGCTCCATGTGTGCTCAAGAACGCTGAGCTCTACTCCCCGGGTGCTACGCTCCTTCTGCAGTCACCAGCCTTGACCTCACGAGCCCCGGTGTTCTCGTCCTCCACATCTCCGAGGACTCCTGGACTGCTCGAGGGATTAGTAATACAGAGAGAAGGGCTGACATCTCCTGCCAGGGTGGCAGATTTGTCTGATTCTCTGTGTGGTTCCAATAATTTTTGCTTCTTGCATTTTGAGACTCTTTCATTAAGTACATATGCTTAACATTTCTATTTCTTTCTGATGAATTGAATCTTTTGTCCTTATATAGTAACTTTCTTTCTCCCAAATGATGCCTATCTCAAGATACTTTGTCCAACCTGAAAATAGCTAAAATAGCTTCCTTCTGCCTCACTTATGTTTTCCTATCCCTCATTTCCTTCCTTCCATTTCATTATACTTTAGGTCTGTTTTTGCAAACAGTAAATAGATTTCATTTTTTTAATATAATTTGACAATCTATTACCATTTATTTTAGTCTATGTCCTATTTATTGTAGCTACTGACACAACCAGACTTGTGTCTACCATCTTGCTTTTTTTGATGTCTATCTCACTTTTTCTAAATTTATTCTCTTTTTTAGTTTTGATTGCCTTTTTTGTTTTTAACCCATTCCATTTTTTTCCTTTCTAGTGGTTAGCAACTTATACACCCTACTTCTCCTCTTTTGATGGCTGTTCTTGAAATTTTACCATGGCCATTTAACTTAAATATCTTAACCACCCAACCTGAATGATAAAAGGACTTGAGAATACCCAGTTCTAACTTTACTATACTACTGCTGCCCAATATTGTAGTTCTTTTATTTTTAACCCCGCCAATTAGGCATTATTACTGTAATGTTTTATAGTGTCTTTATTGTCACGGTTAAGTTCATATTGTCAACTTGGCTGGGTTATGCTGTCCAGCTGTTTGTTTAAGCAAGCACTGACCTGACTGATACTGTGAGGATATTTCATGGATTTAAACCATCAGTCAGTTTGATTGTATCTATGGCTGATTTCGTCTACAACCGACAAAGGAGACTGCCTTCAGCAATGAGAAGCCTCATCCAACCAGATGAAGGCCTTAAAGGGAGAACTGATGATTTCAGCAGTCAAAACGACGAATTTCAGAAGGATGAATTTCCATGTCACTTCAGCCAGCCAGTCAGCTTCTACTGGAGAATTCACCGAAACCTTTTATTGGACTTCCCAGCTTGCAGCCTGCCCTATAGAAATCAGACTTGACAATCCCACTGTTTCTTGAGCCAATTCCAATAATAAATCTCATAATCTTCGCTAATATATATGTATATGTAGCTCCTGTTGGGTCTGAAGAACCCTAATACATCTATGTTTGTATTTACCTAGATTCATCAGTCTTATTTGTTTTTTATTCTTCCTTGAATATCATTAGACTGTCCTTCAGAGGTCATTTTCCTTTTTATTTGAAGTATAATCTCAGAAATTTCCATTTATACAAGTCTCTTGGTATCAAGCTCCTACAGTTTTTCTTTATCACTGGAAAATATTTTTATTTCGGCCTTGTTCTTGAAGAGCAGTTTTGGTGGGTACACAAATCTGAACTGACAAATTTCTCTCAATAAATACCATCTCTACTACCTTCTGGTCCCTGCTGCTAAAAGGTCTGCTTCCTTCTAACAGCCTCTCCTTTGTAGGTTATCTTTCATTTTCTTTTTTGGTGTTCTTTGGTCTTCTATGCTGTGCTAGGAGCAGACTGGATTTTGTGTTTCTCTTACTTGTCATGTGCTGTACTTTTTGGATTTGTAGACTCACATTTCTCATCAGTTCTGCAAAATCCTCAGGTACTATCTCCTTAAATATTGTCTTTTTTCTGTAGTCTCCATTTTCTCTCAGGATCTTCAATTACATGCATGTATGTTAGACCTACTCATCTCTCCTCATCTCTTAAACCCTCTTTCATATTTTCTATCTTCTTTTTCTCTCCATGCATTCTGGATACAGTTTCCAGATATATCTTCCAACTCACTAATTCTCTTTTCAATACTGTCTATGTCTGTCATCTATTGAGGTCTTGATACATTTTTCCTTTCTAGATTTTTCCTTGTTTTCCCAAGTCTTGGAAGTTTGATAATCTTTGTCTAAGAGGACATGCCTGATTTTCTTGTGTGGGAGTCCTACAGGCCTACTGTGCTGGTTTGAACGTATTATGTCCCCTAAAACACCATTATCTTTGATGCAGTCTTGTGTGGGCAGGAAACATACTAGTGTAGATTGGGTTGGAGACTTTTGATTGGATGTTTCTGTGGAGATGTGATCACTCAACTGTGGGCGAGATCTTTCACTGGGTAATTTCCATGGATGTTGGCCCCACCCATTCAGCATGGGCCTTGATGAGTTTACTGGAGCACTACATAAGCTCAGACATAAGGAGCGAGCTTGCTACAGCCAAGAGGGACACTTTGAGTAATGTACAGGAGCTGAGAGAGAAGCTGCAGCTTACAGAGACATTTTGGAGATGGCCTTTGAAAGCAGAATTTTGCTCCATAGAAGCTAAAAGAGGACAAACACCCCAAGAGCAACTAATAGTGACATTCTGAAGAGGAACTATGGCCTAGAGAGGAACGTTCTGGGGGAAAGCCATTTTGAAACTCAACCTGGGAGCAAGCAGACACCAGCCATGTGCCTTCCCAGCTAACAGAGGTTTTCCGGACACCACTGGGCATCCTCCAGTGAAGGTACCCAATTGTCGATGTGTTACCTTGGTCACTTTATGGCCTTAACACTGTAACTGTGTAACCAAATAAAACAAATAAATCCCCTTTTATAAAAGCTAATCGATTTCTGATATTTTGCAGTCCGGCAGCATCAGCAAACTAGAACACCTACCTAGGGGAAATTTCCATACAAAGGTCTGTCTAATGTCAGGAAGCACCCCTACACTCCATCTCCCTCCTTCCATATCCTAGAACCAAGCCTCAGGGCAAGCCCGGCCCCCTCTGCCACTTGAGCTCCAGCCCTAGCTCCCTCCACAGCTTTGGTTCCTTGCAGTCCTGACCCCTGTTCCCAGATATTCTTGGCCTAGTACCTGGGTATTCCACCTTGGCTCTAGGGAACCCCAGGCTCCTAAGCTACCCAAACCCTGGCTCAGTTCTCCTCTCTTTCTTGGGAGAAAGGAAGGAAGGAGTGGTTCTTGGGAATCTCTTCTGCTTGTTGTAAAAATCAGAAATGCCTCAATAAGTAAGAGTGTAGACTAAGAGGTGGGAGCAGGACAAAAGCATCCCTTTCAAACTCCTAATTGTCTACGATATAAGTAGAATTCTATCAACTGACTTTGTATCCAACAACCCTGTTGAAAGGTCTTAATAATTCAAGTAATTTACTATACGTTCTTTTGAATTTTGGACAAGCACCATCGTATCATCTGAAAATAACGACCCTTCCGTTTCCTCCTTCTAATCCTTAGCCCTCTTCTTTTTATGACTTTATAAATAGAAGTTGTGAAAATGGACATCTCTGTCGTTCATGTATGTTCAAGGGATAGCTTTTAAAGTTTCACCATTAAGTATGGTATTTGCTGCATTTAAGGATACCTTTTATAACATTAAGGAAGTGCCCTTCTATACCTACTTTGTTAAGAGCTTTTATTATGAATGGATGTTTAACTTTAGCAAATGCTTTTCTCCACCTACTAAGACAATCATGACTTATAAATACAAATATATAATAATTTACACAATAAATATACATTTCTAACATTTAGGATTTTATAATATTTCACATATGTGTTCATAACTTTTTTCATTGCAAACTAACTGATCCTTTTGTGCATGCATATTATTTGAAATAAAGAGGTCAAAATACTTCCAAATGTAAAATAATTTTTTCTCACTATAATTCACATAAGAGATAAAGTATTATTGTAAAGAATACTGAGAAAGTTTACCCATCAGGAAAGCTGAGCAAATATCTAAAATATTACTTTTATCCTTAAAAGTATGCCATATCTTGTTTTCAAATTACAGCACACATCAGGATCACCTAGGAGGGCTTGTTGGAACACAGACTACTGGATCCCACCCCAAAATTTGATGTGACTGGTGAATTTGCATTTCTCATGAGTTCCCACATGACACTGGGAGCCACTCTGAAAACCATTCCCATGAACTATTCTTTGCACGCACAGGGGAGGGAGGGAGTGGATGGCTGTGAGAGGGTGCATGGGGAGGGAGAGTGTGAGTGCGTGTGTGCGTGCTGTGGGTGTGGGTGGGACACGTGTGGCAGGCCTGTCCTGCTAATATGTTGCTCAGCAGCCAGGCTGGCTGGCTGGTGGAACTTCACCCAAGACAACTGGAAGTGCTGTGGGAGGGTAATGGGAAGAGAGAAAAGCAAATATTTATGGGAACAGGAAGCCGTCCTCATCTCAGCCACAGAGCCCCAATGCTCACCTTTTGAAATACTCCACTTCCCTCTCAGTCTCATCCATATCCACACTGTCTAGGTCGATATCTTTAGGCAGAAAGACGTCGTCTGCAAAATTAAAGAAAAGGGGTGAGTCAAATTACAACAGCTGGCCATTTTACCAGAACAGAAAAATCTTCTGGTTTTCCTTAAGATTCACCAGCTTCACAAATTACAACAACTTTGACATGGGATTTCACAAAAGGCCAAAGGAGAGCAGAAACCTGTGATGAGCCTGTGCACGCACAGGTTCAGTGGGACCTGCGTGGCCCCCACGTCTGCTAGAAAGGCAGCAGCTGCTCCAAGTCACTGCAGGAGACCCCCACGCGGCTAAACACAGCCAGCCAGTTGGAAAGCCCTGCGGAACGGTCCAGAAACCTGAGCTCCACTCGTGCCCAGGTGCTGTCTTAAGTTCCTGCCAGAAGGAGGACACAGGTGTCAACAGAAGTTGCCCCCTGCAGTGAGAGAATGCAGTTGTCCCCAGGTGTTGACATCTCCCCCACCCCGAGTCCCTGGGATTTGCTGGGGACTTCACTGGAAACGTGACAGGCCACTCTAAACAAAAAGCACAGCTACATTCCACTTTGCAGTTAAATATTCCTCTTCTTTGAAAAAGGACGACTGCTGATTCAGGATCACTCAGTTACAAAATTTCCAGTCCTAGAATCCCAGCTGAATTTGAGGATCTCAACTTCTCTCTTTGGCCCTGCCGACTCCCACATGAACCACTGCCAACTGCCTGCTCTCCACAACTCAGGACTTCTCCTGGGCCTTACCTGAGCCTCACGTGACCAATAAAGCAGCCCTCAGTGCACATTTGGGTTGCTAGGTGGTGCATGTACAGCACCTGGCACAAACAATGACAAGACACGAGAGGCCACTTACACCTTCACGCCAGTCATGTCCCCACGTCTTCGACAGACCTTACAAGGCAGCACTTTCTCAGCATCTCTAATAAACAAGGAGCTCAGATTATCTCTTTCTCTCAAAGGGGCATTTCCACTAAGACCCTTTTACCTGCAGAGTAGTGGCTAACACTGCAGAGAAGCGCCTAGCACCGAGTGGTGTGCCCTCGCCCTGTTAGCACACACGAGCGTCGCTCCTGGCCCAGCCTGTCTGGTCCAGCCCACCTCCTCGGAGTGACCCATGTGGCTCCCAGCAGCACGGTGTCCACAGCCCAACAGACACCTCGGCAGCCACTGAGACATCTTCTGAGCTGGCCGGTGGCCTGTGCCTCAACTTGTCTGTGGAAGGGACTAGGGGGCTGCCTTGCTGAGGTCTGGACGAAGGACATCTCCTGCCCCGCGCTGCTCCCTGGGTGGTTGGCTCACCAGCGGTACCCACTGCCCGCTCCTCCATGCTGGTCTCTCAGCTGCTGGGCCACTGTCTGCTCCCTACATCTGACGGTCAGGAACGGATTCTGGCCAGAGCTGATGATATGCCTACTTCAGTATAAATCAAATGATACAGTGTATGCAACAGAGCCTGAAGGGTATCAAATGCTCAATAATGTTTATAATCAACAAACTATTATCCTAGAAATATTAAGTGCCAGGAGTTTGCGTGCTCAAGCACGCTGCATGATTCACCCCCCAGGTCCTTCCTCCGCAGGCTTGCAGCCAAGGTGCACAGGCCAGGCCCAGATCCCTCCAGGGCAGCGAGTGGGAACTTCTCAGAGCCCTGCCGGTGCCTGCTCTCTGAGTCTCTGCTGTCCCAGGTGGTGCTCACAGAAGCTCTGAGAGACCATGGAGGCTCGAGAAGCCCGCCCACCCAGAGGCCACGTGCACTTGCTGCGTCAGGTGAGACGCTGGTCTCCCGCTGAAGTCTGGGCAGCTCTACCAGGCTCCAGAGAAACGGCACCAAGGCCCAGGAGTCTTGACCTCTGGGAAACAACTCAGGATGAAGGGGAAAGATGTGGTTCGAAGGAGATGCAGCCAATGACCACATTCTGGACTCGCTACACAGCACAGGGCAGCCAGTGGGAACAGGCACCCGGGGGCAGAAGGCCCCCCGCACCTGCCAGAGGGCATCTCTGGGTGTGGGTGGCATTCCAAGTCTCCATTTTGAGCAGCAGAACAAGGGCCCCTGACCAAGGAAACATGGATGCATACGGAAGGGGGGAGGTGGGGCAGGAGCGTTAACAAATGTAAAGAAATTAAAAGTCTAAGGAAGCCCAATCTCAGCAAGTCATTCTCGAAATAGTTCTGGAAAAGTAACCAGCTTCAACCACAGAAGCCAGCACAGAGCCAGCATTTCTGCTGGAAGTACTGTCAATAAAGCGACTTCCTATATTCATTTTTCCTGATCAGAACTGATAATCAGTATATAAAATCTTGGTATGAGAAAAAATAAAACAGAACTGCAAGCAGATTCAGAATCAGGGAGATTTTTCAAAGCAGTAAAACTAAAGTTGGAAAGTAAGTGGAAAGTGAGAATTTTACATCCAGGCGAGCTGTTAATTGTCAAGACCACAGAAAAACAGTTTAATATGCAAGAGTTCAAAGAATTCTGTACCCATGAGCCCTACTCAAGGAAATCCACTGGAGGGTAAGCTTCATCCAACCAAATGATGTCTGGGAATGCTTCAGTAGAAGGTCCAAAGTGAGGATTTGATGCATTTAATTACAGACCTAGGAAAATTATGCGTTCAAAGTAGAAATAATGCAACTGAAAAGTGGGAAGAGAAGGGACAGGGAAAGATTAGGTAAGCAGAAAAAACAGCATTAGCTCACTGATTACTGCCATTCTCAAATCACTGGAACAAGATGAATTTTTTTGTACCGTGGCTAGGACAACTGGTTAATCATTTGGAAAAAGATAAAATTGGATTCATACCTCACACACTATTTGCAAGAATAAACTCCAAATCTACGTATCAGGGTTCTTAATTTAAAAAATGAAACCAGCCAAGTACAGAAGAAAACGTGGTGCACTCCTCTTTAGCCTCAGTGTAGGCAAATACCTTCTAACAAGCATGCAAAATCCAGAGGCAACAAAATAAGCAATCAAAGAATTGACCACATTAAAGTAAAAAAGAAAACTTTGGCATGGCTAAAAAGGATCATAGACAAAGTTAAAAGATAACTTATGAACTGGGAAAAAATATGTGCAGCATCTAACAGTTAACAAGTAAAGGACTCTTAAATATTGAAGAAAAAAGACCAAAAATCCAATTTAAAAATGAGAAAAAGATACAAACAGAAAATTCACAAAAAAAGATATAGAAATGGACCTTCATTATGTGATCTCATTGTAATTAGAGGAAACTGAAAATAAAAACTATAGGGAGGAACAATCTGTCACCTACAGGAGCAGCAGAACTTCACAAGCATTAACCAGCATGACAACCCTCTCCTAGCGAGGCTGGCGGGACACAGGCACTCGGATGTGGTGGTGAGCGTGCAAAGCGGAGGCAGTGTCCCGCAGAACCACACGCACACGCACCTGCTGGCCCAGAAACCCCCCTTCTGGGCCTTTACTCCGAAGACACACCTCATACAGTAGGGAAATACAAACACACACAGGTAGGTTGGCAGTACTGTTTGTAATGACGAGATACTGGAAACCTAAATGCTTGTACATGGGAGAATGGTGGAATAAACTGCAGTACATCTGTATACGGAGCACTATGCAGCTATAAAAAAAGAATGAGGATTTCTATAAACTGATGTGCAGTGATTTCCAGAGTATTTTAAATGGAAGAAAAAGCAAAGGTCAAAAGTTTATCCATAGCATTCTACCTTTTGGGCAAAAAAAGAAAAGGAAATAAGATACAAATTGATTATTTACCTCCAGGGGGTGGGTGGGAATGCAACGGGAGAAAAAAGAGGGATGGGGAATACAGAAAACAGAATGCTACACAAACAGGAACACATGAAGCTGGATCCATTTCCAAGGAACGGTGGGGTGTACCGGGGGGGCGGGGTGGGGGCGGTGGCCAGACACGAGTAACTGCCGGACACAACAGCTGGACTGCACACTTACAGGTTAAGGACAAGAAGAATTGTGAGCAGATACTGAAAACAGGTTCGTCATCTGTTTTTCCCAGCAGCAAGGGTGAGCAACTGAGAAACGACTAAAAGTGAACAAAGTAAAGACACCATGGATGGTGAGAACTGAGCTTTTCACTGTCTGAGAGAGGAGTTACAGATGCGGAGGGGGCTGGAGTGACCGACCCCCAGAGCACTGCAGCACAGGCTGTGCTCTCTCAGTCAGGCAGCAGGTCTGGAAATACCCCACATCTCTGAGCCTGGTCCACCACAGGGCCTGGAACCAACACACCACAGTGCTCAGATCTGAGCTTCCGATACAACTCTCCACCACGAAGCATGACGACTCTGGAGAATGGCCACCCCCAGAGCTGGGACGGGAAAAAGCAGAGGCTGAGCCCGCACCACCCTGCCGTCCGTCAGAGGGTGCAGAAGCCCTTGTGGCCTGATGGAGCCAACCTCAAGGAGCTTCCAGGGGCCAAGTCTTGGCCAATTGGGGCATCAAAAGAAAGCGTCTTAGGAAAGATTATACTCCACAGCATAAAAACAAGAATCCATCCTGATATAAACATACAAATAAAAGAAAAAAATAAAGTGGGAGGAGGGGAGAAGGAAAACTGTCTTATGGTAGAATGCCAAATAAGCAATATAGAAGGAATAACAGAAAAATCTCCATTTGGCAAACAAGGTAATAGCCATTTCAGGCCAAGAATCATCAACAGATACTAGCTAGAACTAGAGGATGAATGATGGAAAACAGGGCTTTATCTCCCCCTATTTACTAATTATCAAAGCGGAAATGAAACTTCACAACAGACAAACCTGGCAATTACCACCTCAACCAAATATCAGGGTTCACATCATAGTGGAATCAAGAAACGTTCTGTGCCTCCTGATACAACACACTGAGAAGGACACGGCATCACCGCCAAACATACACGACCTGAATCCAATCGCAAGGAAGTGTCAAACTCAAATCAAGGAAATTCTAAGAAAATAAATGGACTGAATTCTTCAACGATGTCAGGGTCACGGAAAACAGAAAGAATGAGGACCTGATCTAAACTAAAGGAAATTAAAGAGACATGACAATTCAATGCAGCATGTGATCCTGGGCTGGACTGTGTGCCGGAAAAACAATTTACAAATTGTGTTGCTACAAAGGATGTTAAGGGGACATCTGGAGATAGCTGAATAAAGACCATAACTAGAGAAAAGTATGATCAGTGTAATTTCTTGACTTGATCACTATTCTGTGGTTTTGTTCAAGAATGTCCCTGTTTTGAGGAAATGCACACTTAAGTACTTGGGGAAGAGGGGCATCGAGTCTGCACCTTACTCTCCTTCGGTTCAGAAAAATAAGGAGGGGAGAGAATGGAAAGCAAATGTGGGGATGGGATGTGGGGAAGCGGGGCATAGGGGAATTCTGTGTGCTATCTTGTAGCTTTTTGGTAAGTCCAAGATTATCTCAAAATAAGAAGTTAACATATAAGCAGTGGCTATTTGTCCCTCACTGTGAGTGAAAAAGCCACATAAAAAGCACAAAGCCTGAGACAGACAGACAGGAGCGGAGGGACAGACTGCCAGGGGCCAAACTAAGTGCCATCTCTTGGTGCGTCTCCCAGAAAGCTCCACGATGGACAAGCTTCGCCCTCCCGGCACTCACCGATTGAGCTGCTGGCGCGGTCCCCCTTCTTCTTCTTGCTCTTCTTGCTCCGGCCCTTGGGCTGGGGGGAGTCGGCGGGGACCGGCTTGCCACTTTGCGGGAGCTCGCTGGGGGAGGGGGGCTCGGACAGGCCTGGCGCCACCTTCTCTTCTTTGACGTGATTCGGCTGCCTCTTGTTGTTGTTGCTGTTGACTCTCTTCTCTTCTCTCCTCTGCTCCGGGAGGGCTGAGAGGTTGACCACCTTGGCCCTGGACTCGGTCTGGGGCCTGGTTCTGGGTGGGCCCTCTGGGGCTTTAGGGGTCTCCAGTGGCTTTCTCACGATGGCCTCGCTGTTGGCCTTACTAGCCAGCTTTAGCTTCTGTTTGCTGCTTCCTTCTTTGTGGTGATGCATTATGTCAAAGAGAAAAGAGAGCGGCTCGTGCTGCTTCCCGTGGCCCTCCTTCGGGAGGAGGAGTTTGGAGTCCCTGGGGTCCCTGGGCTCCGTGGCCTCCCCGTCGGCGCCCTGGCCCAGCCCTGGCTCTGTGTGATTCACATGTCTGGAAGGGGAGCGAGATGAGGTTTCTGGTTCTTCCGTTTGCTCAAGCGAGCCATTGTGGATGTTTTCAGAGTCAGGCACAGGCTCTGCTGCTGCCTGAAAATCACCAGCAAGCATGTCCAACTTGAGGCAGTCTTTACTCGGCCTCTCCTTCTTCTTCTTTTTCACAGTTCGCAGCTGCTGAAGCTCTTGGAGCCGCTGGAACTCCTCCTTGAGCCGCTCCTCCTCCTCCTCCTCCCGCCGCCTCTGCTCCTCGAGGAGGTGCAGGTGCTCCCGCTGCCGGGCCTCAGCCTCCAGACGGGCTTTCTCCTCCAGCTGCCATGTGGGAAGAAAAAGGCAATGTAAGAAAACAGCAAATTCTTTAAAGCTGACAGTCAGAAATATGGGACATTAACCACTCTGACGGGGTACCATAGGACAAAAGCTTAAAACATCCCCTCCCCCAATTATTTTATTCCGCAGACTCGGGAGGTCTCATCAGTCTACCGGGGTCCACGCTTACTGTGTGAAGGGCGACGTTCAGCGGTTCCTCCTGGCCTCTGCCCTAGTGCAGTTTGCAGAGCGAGGTGAAAGCAGCTGCTGGGCCCTCGCCCCGAAGCTGCTGCGCCCGCCTCCCTCTCCCGCCCTCGTGTCCGCCCTGGGTGCTGGAAGGAAGCCCGGGCCCACGGTGCGCCTGCACGAGGCGGTTCACACCGCAGACTTCTCGTGCAACAGGAGAGGCTGCACCCATCCTGCCAGCGCTCGGCAAGCGCACCTCCAGGTGACGGTCGATGCTGCTGCACCACCATGCTCAGCAGGACAGCAGGACGCACACCAAAGACTGACAACTGCCTCTCCCCCCGCAGCAGAGAAACGGAAGCTCTGACACCTCTTTACTAGTGTGCCAGAGTAAACGACCGTGGGAAACATTCACCAGCACACGGCAAATCAACCTTGGTGAATATCTCTACCCTCTAGCTTGGTGGGAAGTTGGTTTTCATCCCAAGGTGAAGCTTATGTTTTAGTAGTGAAACCTCTTCCAGAATTATAAATGGAAATTATTCCTTCTCTCCAGAAAACAAATAGAACCATTAAAAAGTAAGGACATCGTGGGACGGAGAACATCTTCTTGACCAAAAGGGAGATGTGAAAGGAAATGAAATAAGCTTCAGTGGCAGAGAGATTCCAAAAGGAGCCGAGAGGTCACTCTGGTGGGCACTC
Source organism: Choloepus didactylus (assembly GCF_015220235.1). Taxonomy (NCBI): domain Eukaryota; kingdom Metazoa; phylum Chordata; class Mammalia; order Pilosa; family Megalonychidae; genus Choloepus; species Choloepus didactylus. The sequence continues at coordinate 2,900,377 of NC_051309.1, read as the reverse complement.
TTACGCATACTTTAGACAACCCTTTTTAGGTTCTAAAGAACTGGGGTAGCTGGTGGTGGATACCTGAAACTATCAAACTACAACCCAGAACCCATGAATCTCGAAGACAGTTGTATAAAAATGTAGCTTATGAGGGGTGACAATGGGATTGGGAGAGCCATAAGGACCACACTCCCCTTTGTCTAGTTTATGGATGGATGAGTAGAAAAATAGGGGAAGGAAACAAACAGACAAAGGTACCCAGTGTTCTTTTTTACTTCAATTGCTCTTTTTCACTCTAATTATTATTCTTGTTATTTTTGTGTGTGTGTGCTAATGAAGGTGTCAGGGATTGATTTAGGTGATGAATGTACAACTATGTAACGGTACTGTGAACAATCGAATGTACGATTTGTTTTGTATGACTGCGTGGTATGTGAATATATCTCAATAAAATGAAGATTAAAAAAAAAAAAAAAAAAAAAGTAAGGAGCACGGCTTCCCCTATTACAAAATTTCCCCAAAGCTGGTGCTTACTAAGAAACTTTGGCAAGAACATTTTCCATGGGAAAATTTAAAGTCTTCCTAATTCAAATTCTTCTCTCGTGATGTAGGCACATAGTTTTAAGAAACAAATTTACTAGTCTTTTTGGAAAAACAAATATGATCTATAACATAAGATCTAACATGACAATCTAAAATGACCACTTAAGCAACATTTTAAAAATTCGGGTTCCATTATGCTAAAAGAGAAGGTCTCCTGGGAAATAGCCACCCGTTCGAGGTCATGGAGTGGTGCCCGCCCAGTCTGCAGCGAGACTGTCCACACCGCAGTCCAGCTGGCATTCTCTCCAGCATGACTCCTGGCGAAGGGTGGCACACGCTGACATACGTTCCGGCACAAGCTCCTCCTCGCACCCTGGACCGCAGCAGACAGGACGGGAAGGCTACCTGTGCAGCCTGCCTGAGTCCCCAGCCAAGAGCCCCCAAGGGGCAGGGGCCAAGATCAGGGCTTCAGGGCTGAATCTGCCACACAACAGAATCTACAGATGGACTGGGAAACCAGTACCTACTGCCTTTATTTCCACCACCGGCTTGCAGCCTCTTAAACTCCCAACCTACAGTTGAGGACACTCAAAAGACTTGTGGGGTGCATTGAAAACTAGGCGCCAGGACAGCCCCCAGCCTCTGCTGCAAAGGCTGGACCTGGCCTGATGGGCAGTCGGAAGCGGCCGCAGTGTGAAGTTCTGGGTCCAGATTGCCTGTGAGCACAGAAGGTGGAAGTCAAGGGTGGAGAGCACCCCTGAAAACGAGCAGGCTTAGAGAAGTCCCGGAAGGTCCCGGAAGCCTAACGGGAAGCCCCCAGGGCCTTGAACCACCCTGGGACCCCTGCTGCTGTAACACTCCAACACCTGCGGGGTCCTCCCTCACCCCAGTGTGGCTTGGCAAATACACATCTTCTGGGGCGCAGAACAAGCTTCTCCCCCAAAGCCTTCCAATGAGACCCACTAGCCTTGGTGTCAGCGCAGACCTCTTTTGGGTGCTACAGCACAAGGACAACTCCTGGTGGTTACTCCCCTTCGTGGACAATCAGAAATGTTTACTCTTCAGCAGTTAGGTCTCATGGGGCTCTGCCCTCATCAGCAACTGGACAGACGGCCCATGGCTCTGCCGGACCACCGAGGATAGGCGACGGCCTCTTCCCAGCGCACCCCATTCCACTGTCAGACCCTGCAGTTTCTACAAAACTGAGCCCAAGCCGCCTTCTCAGTGCCATCCCTTGGAGCCTGACATCTATACGTAGGGAGCAGGAACCCAGAGGATTTTTGGAACGGCTTAGCATAAGGGGCTCTGTGCAAAATCCCCTGACAGAATGGGGGATGGGGGGTGGGTGCGTGGTTTTAAGACAAAAATCACACCAAAAAATAGATGCCATTTCCATCATTTTCAACACTAACCTGAAGCAAAGAATAAAACTATTTACTAGGAGACACACAGTCTGAATGCTACGTCCACCCACTAGGCCACAGCGCAAGTGTGTTCACGGCCCCTGGCCTGTGCCACCCCCTCCCGTGAGGTGTGGACTGCCCAGGGCCCCCCACCAGGCTGGTCATCTCACTCTCCCACCCCTACATCGTGCCACACACAGGCCCTCCGGGAACGGTGCTGCCTGACTCTCCCCTGCAGCCAAAAGGGGCTGGTGGGCAGGGGGAGGGGAGCACGTGTGGAGACCACTCAGCCCAGCGCCCAGGAGGCTCTACCATGCCTCAGGCTCTGTCCTCGTCCCCAAGGCTGCCACCATTCCCCTCCTCTCTTAGGCAAAGGCTCCTCCTCCTCCTCTTCCTCCCCACAGAGCCGGAGGCTGAGGCTCTGCTACTGCCTCCACGGCTGGCCAGCACAACAACTCAAAGGCCTGCTAACAAGCCCATGACAGATAGGTAAGTGGTTTTCTGAAAATCTGAATGAAGTGGGGTTTCTAACGAGCTAAAGATGAGGGTTCCAGAACACCATGCTGGTCAGGTCAGCCACACTGGGACCCTGCCTCCTGCACACAGAGCTCCTGGGGAAGCCCCAGCCATGCACAGGTGCACAGAAACACAGAGACTGCTCTGTTTACCTTTCTTTGCTTGTGTCTTGCTCGTTTGGCTGCTCGAGTACTGCTTACTGGTTTGGTCTCTGAGCTGTTTATAAACTGTAACAAATCTTCTACCTTTCGATGGTCAACAACACTTTCCCTTTCCAAGATCTGATCAGTTTTTTTAGGTTGTTCTTCTTTCCTCTTGGTCAGGCGTAAACGAAGCTTTTCTCTCATTTCTGCATAATTTCTACTTGTTGGAGCAGCTGGAGGCTAAGACAATTAAATAAGAACATAGCTAAGTTAGGATTCAAGTTATAAGAATTTTGAATATAACGATTTCAGAGCATACCTTTTAAAATAACTTCGTTTTTCTTATTACTCAAGTAATGTGTGTTCATTGTGAAAAATAAGGAAATAAAATACGCAAACAAAAGGCAAATACCACCACAAAATCCCTTGAACGCAGTGGTTTGGAACCCCTCCAGCTTTAATATAGTCATGAAAAGTCTGGCAGAATATGTACAGCTGTGTCACAAATGGACTTTTTAAACTAAAAAAGAAACAATTACCCATTCTGATTAATTTACTTTTTGCTTAGTACTTCACAAATTATCTTTCCATGTCAGTAAATGTATATTGTATCTTTTCATCCATTTATAAGTTTACTTTGCAGTGCTGAAAAGAAAAAATAAAAATATTTTCCTTAATTCCACTGCCAAGGTATTTCTTACTGAGTATTGGAAACATGTACACATGTTGGGAGATGCAAACACTATGAGAAGAGAAAAAGGCAAGTGGACACCCTCCTCCCCCTGCAGCCTACACCAAGGCAACCATGGCTGACTGGAAAGAGGCTCAAGCACACGTGTGCACTACAATCCTTTGTACCTATGAAGAGGAACTGAACTGAGCACAGACAGCACTGGTGCAATTGGCTACGTGGGATTATTCCACTGCATGGGTGCACAACTCCACAACATCCCACTGCTGGTGCCTGCTAGGCTTCCCTACACCTCATCAACCCACAAACAAGTACAACATGCAGTGAAGACAGTCTCTCTTGACGAGAGCTAGTTTTCTAGGACAAGTACAGCCTAGGAAAGGCCCACGTGCCACAGGACCATGCCCTGACTCAACCTGGCACACGATCCTGCAGAAATGCCTGCGTGTGTTCCACAGCCACACCTTGGATGCAGCAGCAACGGAAGAGCCGCGGCTCGGTGGTGTCCACAGAGCCCAGCTGGCGCACTTACCCCGCCGTGCCCGAAGAACTCGCAGTAGCAGCAGTCGCAGTACTTGCCCTCCTTCTGGGTGGTGGAGGTTGAGGTGCTGGAGCTGTGCTCGGAGCAGCTGTCCTCGTCTGCGCTCTCGTCCCCATCCTCCTGCTGCGGGTCATACACCCCATTCTCGCAGCGGTGCCCTTCACAGTCGGGGTCACTGCAAACGGCACACGGGAGGCCGGTCAGCGAGTGGCCCCTCCAGCAAGGGGCGCCCAGCACACTTCCCAGCAGCTTTTCCGCTCCTCTTGATGGCCTGCCACAGGCCCGTCCCACACGTGAGGCCATCAGGGCCACATGCAGTCAGCAAATGCTCTGCGGTGACACGGATGAGGGCTCAGGGTGCGACCTAGCACGGAAAACCCTCCACAGGTATGCAGGTGACCACCACCCCCGGGATGGCTCCTGGGGCTCGGTGGCTGCAGGGCACACTGTGAACACAAACAGACCGTGTCTCTCCAGTCCTCTCCCGGTCCTGCGATGCCCCCCTGTCCCCCCACCACTCCTGAGGGGGCTCCGACCAGGCCAGGTGGAAGGCCAGGCCGACTGTCTTCTTTAAGAGGCAGCTGCCATGTGGTGCTTCTCCACACGGGCTTTATTCACTTCTCCTGACTCTCCTCAATGTGTAATGGATAAAACTTCAGCCGACAAGGCGGACCCTCACGCTGCTAGTGGTGAGGGGTGGTCTCCTTTCAAGAACAAGCCTGGACCTGCCAACTGATACCCTGTGCAGAACTCAAGGCCGAGCTACCCCCACTCTCCATCGGGAAGGTCCCCGCCTCTCTCTGCGCGTCACCACCCTCCGCCCGCGGGCTCCCGGGAAGAGCCGCCAGGCCTGCGTCCGTGGGGCCCGCCCTGAAGCTCACCTGCAGACGCTAGGAGGCGCACTCACAGAGCTGTCGGTGGGGGGTGGCAGGGGCGCCCCGGGAGCAGGGCAGAAGCTCTTGCGTGCATCCACGAACCCAGGCGCTGTGGCTGCGGTTTTGGGGAATGACGGAGCTGCGAGGTTTGCAAGATGAGGTGTGGCGGCTGGTGGAAGCGCGGCAGGGGGCAGGGAAGGAAGCGGCGCCAGCCCTGTGGGGCTGCTCCTCGGTGCGGCTGGAGCCGAGTGTCTGGGGTCCTCCGGGCTGAGGTTGTGAAAGACTTCACCTGCAGTTAAAGATGCCACAACAGTCACTTCCAATGGCGGAAGAAAACAAAGCCTCCAACTGGCCACTCCGATTTTCCTGGAATGAAAAATTTGTCACCGTTTGTTTTGAAAATGTTCAAACTACAGAGAATCTGAAGGAATAGCCCTGTGAACCCATAAGCCCTTCACCCAAATTCACCCAGATTCACTGACTGTCAGCAATCTGTCAAGCTTATTTCTTACAACACTTTTTTTTGCCTAATATTTGCAAATTGTATTCACCCCAAAGACTCCTGAGAGCACAGACATCTCCCCACATAATCCCAAGACCATTTCACCCTGAGACACTCAGCACTGACACAGTATTCTTGCATTCAGATTTCCAGTCTCCCTCCAAACGCCCTTTATAGCTTTTTTCCAACCAGCCTCTTTTCATCCTTTTCCTTCCTTTTCCGACACTGACATGTAGGACTCCAAGCCAGCTGTCCTGCCACCTGGATTTGTCTTGTCTCCTCCTTACTAGATTCAGGAGAAACACCTTTGGCATTTCTACACAGGTTATGTCGGATCCTCCCCATTGGACTGGGGCAGGAAAGACTCAATGTTGGTCTGTTTCAAGATGGCAAGGCCATGTCTGAGCACACGTGCATGGGGTATGAGTGCATGTGTGTGTACACATGTGTGTGCATGGGGTGTGAACACATGTGCATGGGGTGTGAGCATGCGTGTTCAGGCTGTGAGCACATGTGAATGGGGTGTGAGAGCATGTGCACGGGGTGTCTGCCAAATTTCTCCATGGTAGAGTCACCTGCCAGCCATGGCTTCAGACTGTGGACATATTATATGCCACAAACTGAGATCCTGTGTTTCTGGATATTTTTGGACAGTTTAAATGCAACAGTTTTTTTCTCTTTTCCTTAGATCAAGTCTGGGGGTAGGCTGCCCAGAGTTGGCACAGTGGCTGCATTGTCATCAGGGTTTAAATCCTCAATCCTCACATTTTCTGTCCTGCTCTCACTACACAGCTTCTCTCAAGGCCCCTGGGAGTGGCTGGACCTCTCATCACCACAACACGCAAGGACGAGGTGGGCCAGAAAGAAAAGGGACCTTCCTTCTAGTTGAGTCAGCTTTTTTTTTCTTTTAAACTTTTTATTTTGAAGGAATTTCAAACCAGTGGTTTTAGCACCCACTGATGATACTTACCTCAATCAATTATTACACAGGGGGCTGCAAATGGAGGTCTCTGCTGCTCATTCTTAGGGGTGTATTAGCTGGCACGTTTCTGTAAAAAAGGGCTGCCTACCCTCCTCCCCTTGCCGAGCTTTCGCCAGAGCACTGTGGTCTGCTTTGCTGTCTCTTCCGACGGTCGGTGCTCCGACTCTGTCTGGTGGGGCCCTACCAGGCCAGCACCCATCAGCCTCTGGCTGCTCCCTTGGGCTTGGCCCTTTCCTGCTCTGGCAAGCAGGTTAATGCAAGGATTGCAGCCACCCCTCCTCACCTGGGTGCTGGGTAGCACACCTTCCACCCACCCAGAACCTGTGCCAAGTTTTCCTGGCACAGCTTCCTGGAACTGCTCCACATGCTGAAAAGCAATGGCCTTTTCCTATCCCAGGACGACGACACAGAGCCTGAAGGCAGACACTTCTGGCAAAGCCCCCAGGTTCAGTGTCCAGCCACAAGTCTCCTCGGAGCCCCGAGGGCCACGCCCTTTGCCCTAGAGTGATTCACCCTTTGGCTCAGCTGGATAAAGGCAACCACCAAGATGAAGCCGGAGAAAAGACGAGTAAGTGACGGGCTGGCCACCTTACCTATGGAAGGAGGCCTCTTCGACGACACTCTGAACTGGCTGTTGCTTGACTGCACTGTGGTGGCCGTGCAGGAGACGGAGGAGGTGGCTGACGAAGTTGCCATGACAACTTTGTTTGCCTCCATAAAAGCATCTTGGAAATTGTACAAACACTTCTTTTTTGCAGCGTTTTTTTTTCTCTTTACTGTCTGAAAGGGCAGATGTTTCGCTGCTGGATGGTGATGGAAGAGCTTCAGGTCTTGTTTCCGAGAGTGTCGACCCTAATATATCACTCCCTTCAGAGAAGAATGGGAAACGTAAGAATTCCAGAAGTACTAACATTTAGCCCAAACCTAAAGGACATGCCGATGACTCAAACCTAATCCTGGGGCTCCTACAGAAGTCAGGATTCTGTTGGGATGATGCTAGTCAACTAGCTTTTCATCTAAGAAAAAAAAAATGTATTGAGCACCCACTATGTGCCAATTCCTGTGCCAGGTGCTTTTCAAAAGTTATTTTATTTAATGTCTTACAACTAACTTCAGAGGTTGGTACTATTATTCCCATCCTAAAGATGAAAATACTGAGGCCCAGAGAGGCTAAGCAACTTGCCCAAGGTCACACAGCTAGATACCCTTTCCAAGCACAGACAAGGAAACTCAGGTCTAGCCTGTCTTGAGCACTGCGGGGCCGGGGTGTGGGGCCCCCACAGGCTCTCACCACATGAAGACAGGCATGGGGCACAGGCACAGGCCCTGCCGCGGTGGTCAGCTGGGGAGGAAGGAGTTTGTCGGAGGGGACAGATCCCATGTAGGGTCAGTACAGCAAGCAGAGAAAGGGGACATAAGTCACAGCACTGAGGTGCTGCACCACCTCCCTGCTGGGCACTGGGCTGAGGCCTGGATGTCACCTGCTCGAGAACCACGGTAATGTCACGAGGCTGAACACAGAAATCTGGAGACAAGACCTTTAGCAAGGGGCAAGAGGCACCCCAGTGTCAGCACAGCCTGGCCCCGGAGCGCGCCTCTGCTCGGGAAGTGCTGCAGAACTGACAGGAGTCAGAAGCCGTGGATGGAGTGGGGGGCCAGGGCCGCGGGGGGCAGGGGTGGGGGGTCGCGAAGCTGGGGCTCCCAGCCGCGCAAGGCCTGCTGCTAGAAGACTGCAACAGAGATGTCAGCTGCTTGGCTCAGGTTATTTTAACACTTTAAGAAATTTTTAACAAATTCCTTACCAGAAATTGTATCTGGCAAGAAAGTGCCAGAATTCCAGTTCTTATCATTCATCACTTCTGATCCCCAAAGACTTATAAATTTAGAACTATTCCACTCTGGAGTATTCCCAAAACAGCTCGGATAAATATGGTCTTGAAGAGATGCATTGAATACCTGATGCTTATTTGTGTGATTCTGAACAGGTGCTGGCGGTAAAGCCTACAAAAAAAAATTTTCTAATCACATATCAAAATTAATATTCTGTTCCCCTAAGTAGTTAAGCTACAGACAGACAATCATTCCTGAAAGCCCCGGGGGACGTCCCCGCCACCCGGTGTCCCTGTACCGAGTACATTTCACAGGGTGCTCACAAGGTTTGTCAGGACACTGCACACACACATCGAATTTCAGCCAGAGGGGGATTCTAAAAGAGCAACTGATGCCTCAAGACTTACAGCTGAATTCAGTAACTTCCAACACTTCTCCCTGGTCACATTTACATGTGACACGTTTACACAGGACCTGTTCCCAAGGCTCACTTCCCATTCAGATGGGAATGATGTCAGCATCACTACGATCATTGCTAAAAAATCAACTTTGGAATCTGGTGAAACTTTGTTTTCTTACACTTGGGAAAGGACAGCGTGGAGGCTGAGGCTGCTGTCAAAGGAGCCGATCACACCGAGCCCCCTCCCGCCCGCCCCCGGGCCCCGCAGGGCAGACCCTTGTCCACCCAGCCAGCATCAGACACTGACCGAGTGCCGAGCCAACCGCAGCCCACGGCCCCACACCTGCACCGGGGCCTCTCTCCAACCCAGGTCTTCTTTGTGCGTAAATGCGATCACGTCACTGCCTGGGAGCTGCGGATGGCTTTCAAGGGCAAACCCAAAGTCCTCAGTGTGCCCGGTGAGCCCTGGGGAAGCAGCCCTGCCTCCCTCCACCCTCCCGGCTCGCCAAGGCCCAGACGCTCAGGCCTCCCGTTGTCCTCCCACTCCCAAGCTCCTCTGGGACCCCCGCTCAGCTCATGCTGTGCCAGTGGCCTCACCTGTCCTCACCTCAACTCGTTCCCTCATTCACACAGATCACACTTCAGGGCTCAGCTCTGTGTCCTCAAAAAGGCCGCTGCTTTGGCCCTCGACACCCCGACATCTAAGATGAGGGTGGGCCTCCCCATTAGGCACACTGAGGCCTGCCACCTCCCCTCTCAGCACTTACCACAGTTATCATTCATGACTTGGACCTGCTGGCCTCCTGCCTTCACAGGGGGCTGGGTGTCCCCATACTCTGCCGGTGCTAGGCACACAGTTCCCCTCAACAGGCATCTATTTCCTGCCAGGATGAGCTTCTAGGGAAGCTGAACTCATGACCCCTCTGCAACGGCAGAGCCAGGTGGCAAGGGCTGCAACTCAGGGTGGGGGTTGTGTGGTGTGGTCCGGAGAGGACGGCAAGACCCCAAGGGCCCAGGCAGGGGGTGGAGGGAGGATGAGGGCGGCGCGTGGGCACCCCAGGTTTGGGTCAGCCTGCCCTGGAACCACCTGGCTGGAGTGGAACAAGGCCCACCTGGTCCCATCGTGCCCAAAGCGGAGAGGGGCCCAGGGAGGGTTTAAGCAGCAGAGTCCGATGACCCGACCAGGCTTGAAAAAGACCGCCCTGTGCAGGATGGTGAGCTGACCACAGGGGACAAAGGCACTGAAACAGCACAAAGGGCAGTGAAGATGGAGGAAGGGGTAGACCGTGGAGCTATCAAAACAATAACTCCGGGCCGAGTGTCTAGTTCCGGAACTGCTACTGCTGGCTCCATTTCTGGGAGGCGCCAGTAGGTGACAGAGCTGGGATGTGAGCTCTAGTCTCTAACTGGAACCCCTGATGGCTTCAAACAGCAGCTCTTCCATTTACTAGCTGTGTGACCTCAGGCAAATTACTCAATCTTTCTGTGCTTTAGTTTTCCCACCTGTAAATTGGAAATACCTACCTCCAGGGCTTGTGGTGAGAATAAAGTCAGGCAACGCCACCTGGCCCGTGCTATGCTCAGGCGGATCAGCCTCGTTTATAAGGAATCAACCAGCCAAGCAGCCCTACCAAGCTTCACCCTCTGCCTCTCCACCTCGGGCTCCTGCACCCACTGACCCTCAAAGGACTCCTCCGAAGGTGGATGGGGGGGGGTGTCTAGAGCAGACATTTCGGGACTAAAAAGCAGGAAGAAACAGAACTGGACTGGCCACTGAGGACACAAGCAGGGGCCTGAATTAATGTTTTGGCAGGGGAGTCCCAGGGGGGCAAAGAGCAAGGGGACCAAAAAACCTTATTTCAATGGATAGCAGTTTGTACAAAGTAGCAATATGCTAAGAGCTGCTTAGCTGAGAAAGCACTGCTGAAAAGCAGCGGTTAAACAGATGGTTGCTGAGTCTTAGGGACTTTCTGGTAAGGGGAAGAAATACCTGTGATGTAACTCAGCCAGCACTCTCACGCCACACCAGCTGTACACCTCTTGGAAGCTTGGCCCTAGAACCTATATTCCATGACCCAAGTGTGCCACGGGAACTCTTATTCACCCTTCAAAACCCTATTCTAGTGTCACCTCAGCAAAACCAACCCATGGCTCCACAAGTTTTTTCTCTTAAGCGTTACTATTCTACCTTGCAGCTACAATTTCCATCAAGGCTCATCAGAGTATTTTGAGTTTTTAAAATTCGATTACATTTTTGTCTTCTCTTGAGCCTGCAAGCCCACTGAAAGCAGGGATCAGGAATGACTGATTTTTGTTTTCCTAGCATGTAGCACAGGGTCTGGCACATATTGGATGTTCAATAAATGTGAGGTGAACAGAGCTGAGCCAACCCCATTCCAAATCGGAACTCACAATTGTGCAGTTCTGACTGTATGAAACACCTCTGCAGCAGCTGAGCTTAATTCTGGGAGGACCCCTCTGAGGGAGGGGCCGGGTGCCAGCCTGGGCCTGGAGGCAGCAGGGGACGCAAGGCTGACCCAGGGACCAGAGCGAGACCATGCACCCTCCACCTGGGGCCGGGGGCACTTAACTCACCGAAGGCCAGAACCAGAACCCAGGGAGCATTTCCAACCACTTGGCGGGCTCCCAGTGGAAAACTCCTCACATTTTACCACGGGGCCCTGCGGAGTGGGCTGCATCCAGACCCCAGCCAGCGCGCACCCGCCCTCACCACAGGGCCATATGCTCCCTCTACCCGGCTCAGGCTTGGGCATGCTCCTGGTGGCGAGGGGACTGAACCCTAGGCCCCAGACAGACCACACCAACACATCCCTGGGACGTGGCTGAGCCATAGCAAAAGCAAGGGAGAGTGCCAAAGGCAAAGCGAAGAGAAATGAGAAGAGACTGGAGACAGAGGCAGAGAGAAGAGGGTGGGCAGAAGGGGGGTTGCCCCGAGGGCTGCACCAATTTGGGCAGGAGACTCCGATTCCCACACCACACCGGGACCGGGAAGGAGCCAGGTGCTCCCGGCAGAAGCAAACACAAGCCTTCCCCTGAGGAAAGCAGCCCCCTGAGAGCCTGGGGATTCTCACACATTAAGCTGAACAAAGCCCGCCTCCATAATACAAAACTTCCTAAACACATAAGGAAACAACGCACCATGAGAAAGGTCAGCAGAGACAGTAGAAAACAGATTAGATCCTCAAGCGTTCACTCAAACACAGAATAACTGTGTGAAAGGCTTAAAGAAAGAAAAGATGGAATAAAAAATGACCGAAGAACCTGAGAATATAAAAAGTTGCTGGACATATTAGAAATATAAATTAACTAAAGCTGAGAAAGAAGACTAAGAGGTGAAATTTACAACCCGAGCTTTGAGGGGCATGGGCTGAGCTGCAGTATCCGAAGGGACTCTCCACTTGGCAGCTGCGCCCAGGTAGAGCCCACAGGTAGCCACAGCCACGGAAACAGCAGTAGGAGAGCAGAGACGGGGGAAAGGGAAGACAGCTACATAAGGTAAGAAAAAAGAAAAGGAGGAGAAGAGAAAAGGCAAGACAAGTAGAAAGCACAAAGCAAGACTGTCAATACTCCAAATACATCAATAAATACAATAATATAAATAGGCTCAACTCTCTGGTTAAAACACAGACTGTCAGACTAGACGGAAAGCAGTATGCTGCTAAAAGAGAGATGCCTAAAACATAAGAACAAACAAAAGTGAAAACCACAAGGATTAAGAAAAAACAATTCAATGCAAATAACCAAAACAAAGCTGGGATGGTCAAATTTACATCAGATAACTGACATAAGGGACAAAGAAATCACTAAACAGACATAGATGCTCACTTCACAAGGAAGAGCTAATGTTTTATATGCGGAGGCCCATTTAAATCTCAAGAAAAAAAGGATGGTCTCCAAAAAAACATTAAGCTAAATTCTATGGCACTTAGGCTTCCAGTATCAGCTCCAATATACAGAGTTTGGAAACTGCTATTTCTGTTTTTACAATAAGAGAAAGCTGGACCAATGGAAAACCCATGACTTTTCTGGAACCCATCAGGGAACTGAGTATGCAGGAAACCAGCAACCTGAAATCTGGTGAAAACCCGGAGTCATGGCCAAGCTCTGCTGGCCGGAGCAGAGACCACTGGAGCCACGACCCAGCAGGAGCACCACGTGCTGTGGGCTGAGTGTGGACCAGGGTAAGGGTGAGAAGCTCCGGGAGGGGAGGCAGTCTCAGGGGCACCCTCTGTTCATGGGTTTTGCCTCCAGGACCCTGCCAGCTCTCACAATGAAGCTGGAGGAAGACCTGCACTTGGCGCTGGCACAGAGAGGGGCAGAGTCACCCCGCCATCCACAGGCAGCACCCCCACCCCCACCCGCCCCACGGGCTGCAGCTGGAAGAGCCGCGAGCCCAGACTCTCTGGGGTGGTGAACACAGGGAAGCCCATAGTCCAGAAGGGAGGCAAAAACAAGGGCACCAGAGTGGCCGGAGCCTCCGGCACCTGCGGCCACAGCAGACTTCAATGCAGCCCCACTTCTAGCTGAACGAACCAGAGCAGTCCTGGTGACCAGGCACAACATGTCTAACTCCCAAAAAAACACTGCCAGGCCTGCCAAAAGCCCAGAGCAGCCTGAAGAAACATGGCAAGCAGTGAACCCACTCTCAGATGTGATGCAGCTCTCGTCCATGTAAGGCAGGGAATTTAAAGTGTCTCAGTGATATCCCAAGGGCTCATGTGGAGACAGTGGACAACGTCCAAGAATGGGTGGCACTATAAACAGGGAGAAGGGTGCTCTAAGATGCAAAAGGAAATGCTGGAAATCAGAAACTACAGCGAGGGACTAAGCCTTCAATGGGCTCCTCAGCAGATTGGACAGTACCAAGGAAAGAATCAGTGAACTTGACGATACGTCAATAGAAACTTCTCAAGTTGAAATGCAAAGAGAAAGGAGAATGAAAATAAAAAGAGAGAGGGAAGAAAAAACTAAGAACTGTCAGACAATTCGAAAAGGTGTAATACACATTTAATGGGAATATCAGAAGAAAGAGAATGATCAAAGAAATATCTGAAGTATTAATGGCTGCGAATTTTCCAAAATTAATGACAGACACCAAACCCACAAGGTGAGAGAACACAGAGCAAGATAAATACCAACAAAATCTACACCAGGCACGTTATATTCAAGGTATAGGAAACCAAAGAGAAAATCCTGAAAGCCACCAGAAGGGGGCTGGGGGGTACCTCACCACAGAGGGACAAGGACAGGGACGGCCGTGCTTCTCGCATCAGAAACCACGTGAGCAAGAAGAGAGTGCAGTGACACACATGCAGGGTATTCAAAAAAAAAAAAAAAAAAGGGCAGCAGCAACCTGGAATTCAGTATCTAGTGAAATTATCCTTCCAAAGTGAGGAAATAGAGACTTTCTCTGACAAACGAAAACCAAGGAAATCCACTGCCAGCAGGCCTCGCCTGTAAGTAATATTAAAACATTTCCTTTGGGAAGATGGCAGTATAGAGTTAGAACAACTAATTAACAACCAGGAACAACTAGTAAATAATCTGGAATAACTGCTGGGGGACAACTGTGACTGTCCACACACTGTACACCAATGTGGATTGGGAGGAATGCCTGAGATTGCAGCATAAAATCTGTAAATAAAACTTGCAGACACAAGCTAAGAGCCCCCTCCCCCCATGGCAGCCCCAACTGCAAACCCTTGCTATGGTAGAAAGTAGCACTCTTTGAACAAGTGAATATACCTCAGTCCAGCTCCAACTGGGGCTTTAATAACTGCTGACTGCTCAATACAAGCTACAAATCCCTAACAAGCAGTCAAGAGGCTTTTAGTGACAACTGATCTTAAAAAGCCAGAGGACTTCTCTGTCCTGGGAGGGGGAGCCCAGAAGACCAGGTGTCACCTCTAGCTGACAAGTGAAACTGGTGGGTGGGTGGACAAGGACTGGCCCTGAAAGGAGGCTTTCAGTCCCTTCTTCTCTCTCTCAACCTGAGTGGCTCAGCGGAGAAAGCCTCAGTTCCCAGCGCTTTGACCCAGACAAGGACGGGGATAGCAAAGTCAGAGAGACAAAGAACCTATTTAAATGCAGAGGATAACTCCCTAGGGGGGTCTCTTCCCTAAGAGGAAGTAGGTGGTACCCAGTCCTACTACCAGCCTTCCATTCAGAACCAGACCCCAAAGCCTGGGGGAAAACAGCCAAAACAGAGGCCACACCTCCTTACACCAGTCAGGAGCTACAGGCTGACAGGCACCACATGCTGGGCAGGTTAGGAAAAGCACAGTGGCTAGAGGCCTCACAGGCTGTGTCAATCTTCTAAGACACACCCTCAGGGAAACCTGATACTGAATATTGCCCCCTTCTGAGATCTGAGCCCATTCTGGTCTGGGAAAACCTGATTGGGGTAACCAAGGAAACCAGACACCTAGACAACAGAAAACTACAACCTACACTAAGAAAAATGAAGTTATGGCCCAGTAAAATAAACAAACTTACACTTCAGCTGAGATAGAGGAACTGAAACAACTAATGCTAAATCAATTCAAAAAGTTTAGGGAAGGTATGGCAAAAGAGATAAAGGCTGTAAAGAAAACACTGGGCAAATATAAGGCAGAAATCAAAAGTTTGAAAAAACAACTGGCAGAATCTATGGAAATGAAAGGCACAACACAAGAGATGAAACATCCAATGGAGACATACAACAGCAGACCTCAAGAGGCAGAAGAAAACACTCAGGAACTGGAGAACAAGACACCTGAAATCCTACACACAAAAGAACAGATAGAGAAAAGAATGGAAAAATACAAGCAATGTCTCAGGGAACTGAATGACAACATGAAGTGCATGAATATGTGTGTCATGGGTGATCCAGAAGAAGAGAAGGGAAAGGGGGCAGAAACAATAATAGAGGAAATAATCAACAAAAATTTCCCATCTCTTCTGAAAGACATCAAATTACAGATCCAAGAAACACAGTGTACCCCAAACAGAACAGATCTGAATAGACCTACGCCAAGACACTTAACAATCAGATTAACAAACATCAAAGACAAAGAGAGAATCCTGAAAGCAGCAAGAAAAAAAGTGATCCATTGCATACAAAGGAAGCGTGAAAAGACTATGTGCAGATTTCTCAATAGAAACCATGGAGGCAAGAAGGAAATAGGGGGCTATATTTAAGGTACTAAAAGAGAAAAACACCAACCAAGAATCTTATATCTGGCAAAACTGTGCTTCAAATATGAGGGAGAGATGAAAATATTCTCTGACAGACAGACAGAGAGTTTGTGAACAGGATGCCTGCTCTACAGGAAATACTAAAGGGAACACTACACACAGATAGGAAAAGACAAGAATGAGAGGTTTGGAACACAATTTTGGGTGATGGTAGCACAGCAATTTAAGTACACTGAAAAAAGATGACTGAATATGGTTGAAAGAGGAAGGTTAGAATCATGTGGGACACCAGAAGGAAAGAGGAAAGATAAAGACTGGGACTGTATAACTCAGTGAAACCTAGAGTGCTCAACATTTGTGATAAAATGTATAAACATGTCTTTACATGAGGTAGAACAAATGAATGTCAACCTTGAAAAGTTTTAAAAATAGGGTGGTATTGGGGGAAAAATAAAATCAATGCAAACTAGAGACTATAGTTAACAGAAACATTCTATTCTGCTTCCTTTAATGTAACAAAGGCAATGTATACCAAAGCTAAATGCATATAAGAGGGGGATGTAAGGGAGGAGTATGGGACTCCTGGCATTGGTGATGTTGTCTGACTCTTTATTCTACTTTAGTTTAATCCTATCTTTCCTTTTATTGCTTTTTAGCTGTCATGTTTGTTGTTGTTGTTGTCGTTGTTTGTTTCTTTTTCTTTTGTCTCTCTACCTTCTTTGACTCTTCCTCCTTCTTTGTGGAAGAAATGTAGATGTCCTTATATAGATAGTGGTGATGGTGGTGAATACATAAATACGTGACTATATAGGGAACCACTGATTGTTTACTTAGGACGGAATGCAAGGGGTGTGAACAAAACCGTCTTAAAAAAAAATAAGTCGATGAAGAAATCTTGAGAGCATGATATTGAGTAAATAAGTCAGTATCATAAGGACAAATATTGCAGGGTCTCACTGATATGAACTAAACTCACAGACATGAAATATAGGTTGCCAGGATATAGAATGAGGCTAAAGAATGGGGAGCAGTTGCTTATTATAAGCAGAATGTTTAACTAGGTTGAACTCAAGTGTTTGGAAACGGACAGAGGTGAAGGGAGCACGTTGTGAGAATAACTAAGTGTGCTGAATCGTTTGTGAATGTGGTGGAAAGGGGAAGCTTAGAGTCATGTATGTCACCAGAAGGAAAGTTGGAGGTTAAAAGATGGGAATGTTTAAAACAGTGAATCTTGTGGTGGGCAATGTCCATGATTAACTGCACAAATATTAGAAATCTCTATCATGCACTAGAACAAATGTATGACACCATAACTAGAAGTTAATAATAGAGGGGCATATAGGGAAAAAAGTATACCTATTGCAAACTATATACTACAGTTAGTAGCATTTTAACATTCTTTCATCAACAGTAACAAATGTACTAGACCAATACTATAAGCCAATAATGGATGGGGGTGGTTAGGGGCATGGGAGGATTTGAGTTTTTTTTGTCTTTAAAATAAAGGGCCAGTTCTCTAGAGTGAAAATATTCTAAAAACTGAAGAAAAAAAAACTGTGGTGATGGATGCACAGCTGTATGATGGTATCATGGACAGTTGATTGTGCACTTTGGATCTCTGGATAATTCTATGGTGTATGAACAATCTCAATTAAAACAAAACAAAACAAAAAAAAAAACCAAAAAACACATTTCCTTTGGGCACGAGGAAAATTATACAGGCCAGAAAACTGGATCTACATAAAGAAAGGAAGAATACTGGGAAGGAATAAGTGAAGGTCAAATATAATCTTTTTCTTATTCTTAATTGATGTAAAAAAACTTTAAAGTTGCAGCTGTACCACCGTAGGGGTGAGAGCAGCACCAGGACGAGTGAGGGCCATGCCGGCAACGCGCTGGGGTGGAAGGGGACCCATGAGCCCCTGATGTGAGGCGCCTGCCCTGCCTGGGATGTGGGATATCGTTACTCCAAGGTGGACTTGGATTAGTTAAAAATGTACACTGTCAACTCTAGGACTCCCGCTAGAAATCTTTTTACAGAAGCATTACTGCACACTAAGAAGAGAAAACAGAATTAAATAAAATGCCCAATTAAAACCAGAGAAGGCAGGAAAAGAAGCCTCTGGCAGCAAATAGAACAGAGTTACAAATATGGTTGCTATTAATTCAAATATGTCAATAATCACTTCAATTGTGAGTGGTCTAACTATACCAATTAAAATATGGATATCCCCTGGATAGATTAAAAACCAAGACCCAACTATATGTAGTCTACAAGAAAATCACTTTAAATATAGACTCTCATAAATTAAAAGTAAAGAGATGGGGACAAATATATAGCATATTGACACTATCTGAAAGAAAGCTGAAGTAGCTACATAAATTTTAGACAAAGTAGATGTCATAGCAGGGATGAAATGGAGCGCTACATAAAAATAAAGGGCCAGTTCTCTAGGAAGACAGAACAACCGTAAATATGTATGCACCTAATGACGGAGTATCAAGATACATGAGGCACAAACTAAAAGAAAAACTAGAGGAATCCACTGTCACAGCTGGAGACTCCGGGATCACCTGCTAGCAAGCACAGGTGAAGTGGATGGGAAACCCACAGGGACACACAGTCACCCGGGCCAAGCCGACGTCGCGACAGCCCTCCCTCCAGCTCTGGGCACAGCCACACGCTCCCTGGACTCCTTTGGCACAGGCACCAAGACAGGCCACATTCTGAGCCCTAAGGCTCACCCACAAATTCAAGAGAAATCGTACAAAGCAGTACTCAGACCACAGTGGCTTTAAACGAGAAAGCACTAACAGAAAGGTACCTGGAAAAACCTCAGATATTTAGAAATCAAATTCCATGGCACTTAGAATTCACTTATTCTCTACTACTTCATTTGTGTATTTTCCTTCTGCAGCTACATTTGACTTTTAAATAACTTAAATTTCAACACATAAATTAAAAATCAATGGTATTCAGATATTTGAAACTAGAAATAGTCTTCAAAATTTTTTAATTTCATGAAAATAACTTTTTCACCATAGTCACTCTAAGCATTTTCAGCATTAAGTGTATACCCAAAGTGACCAAAGTAGTAATGAAAAGAAGAATTAGGATTACAATAAAATAAAGTCTTAGAGAAGACAGAACAGACACTCCTTAAGGCTCCTGATGGTGCAGAGCTGGATGCAGACCCAGGAGAGGCGGGTGGGCGGGGCCTCACCTGGCGGGGCTGCCCACGCGCCCTCCGCCCCCCGACGCTGAGCGGACCTCAGTTCTCCCGACAGTTCTAGGAAACCGACTCAGCATCCCTGGAGACAAGCCTGGGGCATTCTAATAGAGCAGCACGCTTCCTGGAAGAGCCTACCAGCTCCTAAGGGGTTGTTAACACATCAGGCAACCAACTCAAGTAACACAAACTAATTGTTGTAAGATCCAGTAACTGATAATGCAAGCTTGTTTAGAGAAAAGAACATTTTTGTACCAGACACAAATGAAGTGTTTGGCAATGGCAATTCATTTTCACAAAGTAAAATGTCATCCTGCTAATGTACTTTAAATGAATTGGTGAAAAATCTTGATATTAATAGCAAAGTGGTTGCAAAAAGATTTGATTACAAACTCCTAAGTTTCCAAATTTGGCTCGGCTGCTGTATTTCCTTTCTACCCATGACTCTTTCATGTCTCTCTCCTGGATTCAAGTTTAACAGGTGTCAAACGAAGGGACATCATATACAAATGGTGCTTCTAAAAAAGTGTTTTTCTTCTCCTTTTACCCTTATACAGAGTAGTTATAATATAACTTCCAGAGAAAAGGCCAAAAACCAAAGGAGAGAATTCATTTATTAAGTTGTTAACTAGGGTCCCAACAGCCTTTAGGAACACACAACTTCACTAGGTTTCTTGAACATTTTTGGGAAACACATTCACCCAGAGGAAAGCACGCTATTTTTAACAAATAAATTAGTCGAGTTTGGGGAAAATTCTAGTTTTGTTGGATTAGAGCCAACCTTGAACCAGAATAACTGGTAAAAATGAAAATAAAAAACAGTCAGAACTTACGGGAAGAGTCGACAATGGTAAGTTCAAAATGGACAGAGGGCCAAGCTACCTAAGTTCAAAGACTGAAACCAACCCAGAAGTGTCACTGCGAAGCCTACGGGGGCTCCCTGGGAGGAAAGGCGGGGGGCCAGGCCTTCCCCAGACCCTCCCGGCACCTGCCGACAGGCAGGCCCTTTCCTCTCAGTAACCCACATGGGGTCACCAGTTCCCACCGTGCTGCTTTTTGTGAACGCTTTTAAACTAAAGTCAAAATTAGCAGACTCCTTACTCCAGGGACAAAATGCAAGAGGATGTGGACCTTCTAAAAGTCCTTCATTTTCAAGCCTGGAAAGGGTAATCATTTCAGACCTTGCGGAACCTGAGCCCATGAAGAAAGAGCACCAGGCCCTGAGGGCTGCGATGAGACAGGAAGGGAATGGTGTCCTCGTGGGCAGAAGTACCCTGAGGACAGCCAGTCCCCAGCCTCACCTGAAAGACCAATGTGCTACCTGGCTCGGAATGAAGAAGCCATGACTTCTATCACTGTGTGTAATGATTGTGCTTTCAACTACAAAGGATTACAGCAAAAGGAAACACCTGCAGACCTTCCTGGCAGGGCAGATGCTATCCTAGCCACATCGCCAATTTACAGACTTGTCATTTCAAATATGTACCCCTGTGAGATCCTGGTGACGGGGGAGCACTCATCCCTTTCTGACCCAACTTACCTTGCTGTGTGTAAACGGGGGTGCCGTATACAAGGTAGGGTGAATAAGAGGGCGAGGCAGGTGTGGGATGGTATGCAAAGGTACATGTCCGTGGATGTGGGGGTAAAGATGAAGTGCAGGATGTGCAGGCTTCTCTGGGTTCATAAACTGATGGCCGGGAGGAAGGGCACCAGCGGTCATTGCTGATGCTGGCAATCCAGAAGCTTCTTGTTTACACACGTGACATTCACAAGTGTTCTGAGGTTGTTCAGCCTAAAGGGAAAGAAAACAGGACAGGACCTGCTTACTTACTACCACAAAGAGTGATATGGATTACATGACAGTCATGTTTCTGGAGAGCAGCTGCACTGGGGCTTGTCCTTCTGCCCTCCACTGACCAGCCTCACATCCCTGTGAGGGAAAACGAGGGGCTCCCAGGAACGGCCCTCGAAGCCGCCTGCAAAGAAGAGATGGGCCCCTGATCCCCCCAGCTGGGTCCCTACCGAGGCAGCGGCCACATGTTTGCATCCTGTAGATGTGAGCAGACCTCGGCCCGAATAACACAGGGGTAACACCCAGGAAGCTGAGTGAAAAAACTAAAAGCATGGAAAATCCTGAGCAGAGTCATCCTAAGTGGGGTATACAGATTCTGCAGTTTTCATCCAGGAAAAAAACAAAAACAACAAAAAACCCATAGAGGGAAAAACCAGAATGCAAGGTTGCTTCATTGTATAAAATGTAATGGACAGAGTAATCAGAAAGAAAATGAGTAAGGATATAGAAGACATGAACGTCTTTATCAACTACTTGAGCAGATTTTCATTTATAGAACACTTCACCTTTAAACAGCAGAATACAAATTATTTTCAAGTGCACAGATGATCTAGGATAGATCATGACAGGCTACAAACCAGGTCTCGATATGTAAGAAAGCTCTAAAATATAGTAACATAAGCTTCTGTTTTAAGAACTAGAAAAAGAGCAGCAAGCAAAATCCAAGAAAGAATAAAGAAAGACAATAAAGATCAGACTGGAAATCAATGAAAAACAAAACAAAACAAAAAACAAACAGAAAATAAATGCAACCAAAGATTGGTTCTTTGGTAAGATTACAAATTTGGTAAACTTTTTACCTGACTGACCGAGGAAGTTAAAAAAGAGAGAAAAGAAATTACCTAAATCAGGAATGCATATTACTATAGACCCTACAGAATTAAAAGGATTACAAGGGAATATTATAAACTTTATGCCAACAAATTAGACAATTTAGATGAAATGGACAAATTTCTAGAAAGACATAAATTACCAAAATTGACTCAAGAAGCAATAGAAAATCTGAATATTATAGCATGTAAAAATACTGACTCGATAATTAAAAATCTTCCCACAAAGACAAGACTAGGTCCAGAGGATTTCACTGGTGAATTCTTAAGAAGGAAATCCTACCAATCCTATAATAACTCCTTCAGAAGAAACAGGAGAAAGAAACACTTTCCACCTCATTCTATGAGGCCAGTATTATCCTGATCCTGAAGCCAGACAAAGACATCGCAAGAGTAGAAAAATATACACCAGTCTTTCATACCATAGATGAAAAAATCCTTAACAAAATATTATTAGCAAACCAACCCAGCAACATATTAAAAGGATTACACACCATGACCTGGTGGGATTACCCCAGGAGCACAGGATTGATTTAATACCCCAAAATCAATCGATGTGATAGACCACAGTAATAGGATAAAGGGTGAAAACCACAAAATTATCTTAATCGAAACAGAAAAGGCATTTGAAAAACCCAAATCCCATTCACAACAGCAATGGAAGAAAATGTCCTCAAGCTGATAAACAGTATCTGTAAAAACCCCACAGGTAGCATCATACTTAATGGTCAAAGACTGTCGTCCACAACAAGACCCTGATGCCCACTCGCACCATTTGTCTTCAGTATCGGACTGGGTACTTTTCTAGCCAGCTCAGTAAGGCAAGAATAAGAAATTAAAGGTATCCAGATTGGAACGGAAGAAGTAAAACTGCCTATTTGCAGACAATATGTCCATGTGTGCAGAAAATCCAAAGGAATCTACCAAAAAACTTTCTAAACACCTGGTAGAATTAATAAAGAAGTTTAATAAACTTGCAGAATATAAGATCGATATGCAAAAATCAACTGCATTTTTACATAATACCAGCAATCGATTGGAAGTGGACATTTTAAAATACCATTTATTATAGGATAATAAAAATACACGCCTCAGAAATCAACAGACTGAATTTTTTAAAAATTGCTGAGAGAAATTAAAGATAACTTAAATAAAGGAAAAGGTACATCATATCCATAGACTGGAAGACTCAGTATTGTAAATATTTCATACTCCCCAAATTGATCCCACAAATGAAAGACTGGAGGATTTCACTGGTGAATTACATTAAATGTTCCAGAACCCAATGCAATTTCTATCAAAAAGCAAGCAGACTTTTTTGTAGAAATTGGCAAGTTGAACTTAAAATGCAAAGGATCTTGAAGAGCCTAAACAATTTTGAAAAGGACCACTAAGCTGAGGATACACCCTGCCTAGTCCCAAGCTGACTATAAAGAAGTAAGAAGACAGTGCCGTACAGACACAAGGAAAGACACAGGGATCAAGTGAAGAGAATGCAGAGTCCAGACATAAACCTTTCTATTTATGGTCAACTGATTTCCCACAAATAACCCCAGAAACTCTTTAGGGGAAAGGATGGTCTTTTCAGCATAATCGTGTTGGAAAAACTGGATATTCACATGCAAAAAGACTAAGTTAGACCCTAACCTCACAACAAAAATAAAAATTAAGACAAAATAATCCACAGACCTAAATATAAGAGCTGAAATTACAAAACTTGTAGAACAGAGTTTTGGATAAGGCAAGGCTTCTTAGATACGACAGCAAAAGCATGTCTCATAAAAGAAAATACAGATAATTTGAGATGCATTACAATTTTAAAACTTCTGGTTTTCAAAAGACACTATAAAAAAATTAATAGACATGCTACAGACCAAGAGGAAATACTTGTAAATCACACAGTTGATAAAGGAGATAAAGAACTCTTACAACTCAACTTAAAAATGGGCAGAACGTTTGAACTGATATTTTACCAAAAAGTATAGAGTATATATGAAAGACTAAGAAGTATAGAAAAGATGCTCAACACCATTAGTAATTAGAGAAACACAAAATAAAACCACAATGTTATGCTACTCTACACCCACTAAAATGGCTATACTCCAAGAGACTAAAATTACAAAGTGCTGCAGAGTATGGGGAGAAGCTGGAACTGTCACACATTGCTGGTGGGAATGTAAAATGGTGCATTTACAAAAACAGCTTCGCAGTTTCTTAGAAAGGTAAACATGTACTTACCATACAGCCAGCAATTCCACTCCTAGGTATGTACCCAAGAGAAAAGAAAACACATATCCATGCAAAAATGTATGCACAAATGTTCACAGCAGCATTCTTCACAATAACCAAATGCTGGAAACAACCCAAACGTCCACCAATGACTTCTATGTATAAGAGGCAGCAAAACAAATGCTAAAAACCCAAAAGAAATAAACATTTCTACTACTGTGTATTGAAGGAGTACCTCTTTTTAGAAACTTCCACGCCAATTTCCTGAGCTATTTTATCAATCTTATATAATTTTTGAGAATGCTATTCATGGTGAGAGTACCATTTTGAAGGCAGAAAGAGGTGAATAAACTGTCCATGAGTGTGCACCAATTAATAACTGGGAACAGAACCAGGAATCCTGACTCAGTTTGTGGTGCCAACTACTAAAATCAGCTTCATTTAACTGAGAAGTCTAACGCCAAATTATAAAATTAAATATAAACTTTAACAAACATAATTACATTCCTAGAGGTATATAACGTCAAAGGATATTATGGTCAATATTTACAAGTGATATTCACATACCCCCTCAATAAGTAAATATTGCCCTTCTCCAAGCAAATCTTTTTAATATATAAAGAACTCACAGAAAGAGAATAAAAAGACAATTCACTAGACAAATGAACCAGAGACAGGAACTGGCAGCTGACAGAAAAGGAAACAATGGCCCTTAAATATATGAAAGGATACTCAGCTTTGGCCATAAAATGTGAAATGAAGATTGAAACCCCTGGGGGTCGCCCTTGCTTCTCTATCAGATTGGCAGAAACCCAAAATAGTGATGCCACTCTCCCCTGGGGGGCCATCCTGGCATCCCGGCAGCGCCCCGCCCCTAGAGATGCTCCTCCTCTGGCCCAGCAAACCTGCTGTTGCTGGTCAATCCCAAGGATGTACGTGCTTCAGCACAGAAGGGTGTGTGTGTAAGGTTACTCGCTGAATAGTTTATAATGGCAAAAAATGGGAAACACTGTTAAGTGTCCATTGAGAGGAGGCTGGTTAAAAACAAAGAAATATACAGAAACTACAGAGAAAATAAATATCCTGCCTCGAGAGTACGGCCTCTTCTCCTTCCTGAATTTCCAGCCTCAGGAATTTGGACTCTCTCTTAGCAGAACGTCCAGCCTCTGGCTTGCCCTGTGGAATGCGGCCATGCCACCTCCACAATCACGTGGGCCAATGCTTTATATGAAATCTCTCAATGTACGTGTCCTGTCACTTTTGTGCCTCTCAAGAGCCCTGAAGGACACAAAGGGAGAGAACTAGAAACTAGACTTCTTTAAATATACCTGATACTGTAGATTTGACTTTGGAATCATGGAAATCATTGTTTAATAATTACACAATTAAAAATAAAATTTAAAAATCCCTAAAAACTGAAAATAAAACCAAAACCAATAAACAAGGTAAACAAACAACAAAAACCTGACCATATATCCCCAGGGTGAAACACAGTGGGCCCGGGAAAAGGGAATGAGGAAACGCTCTTTGTAAAGACGGAGTAAGCCCATCAGGACATACAGCTGAGGGAAAAAGCACAGAGGATAATAGAGCGTATAATAGGATACAGCCTTTTCATAAGAATGGAGAAGAAGAAATATCTGTATTTACAAAAACAAATACCAAAAGGACCTGCAAGAAACAAAGAGAACTAGTTACCTATTGGGTCTGGAGATTGCAGAGGGTACTGCACAGGGCAGATGCAGGAAGTAATAATAGTTCTCAGTATAAAGCTTCTAATACCATTCGCATTCTTAGAACCACTTATTTACATTATCTGTTAAAATTAACTGATGACAAGAATCTTAACCTTTACTTATTTATCCTTTCATTTAAAAACTACTTACTGAGCATCTATTACAAAACTCTGAGTGGCTAAGGAAAAAAATAAGTCTGACAAGGCATCTTCACCTTTCATTAACAACAAAAACATTCATGCAACTGAAAGGAAAGCCTCTTCAGAAAACCAATGTTTTCTGAAATTTTTAACATTCCATTGTTTTATTTTATAAAAATCAACAAAACCTCCCCTTGCTTCTATACAGACAAAAAAAAAAAAAAAAACAAAAACGCCAGGATAGCTGGCTGTGTGGAGCTGTGCCACGGCACTGCTTGATCCAGAAGGACAGCTAGAGCCAACAAGAGGCCAAGGTGACAGTGGGGTGATGAGTCATGTTCATTTACTTTGAAAGAATATCTAATCCTCAAAAATTATTGGGAATGCAATAATTTCATAACAGTCATGCTCATACTTGGAGAAAATACACAGAGAGAAAGCAACTCTTAGTAAAACACTAAATTTGAAAAAAATAAAGTATACCTGCTGAGCTGGGTAAGACGGAGGTGGACTGTCCGCTTTAGTGTCCTCTTTCCTGGGACTCCTACTTGCTAAAGCTATGTCTTCCTTTGGGGCTCCTGGTGGCTCCCCGCTACTCTCGCCATCTGCTTCTTCGTCGTCAGCTTCTGAAGAACTACTACTAGTGCTGCTTACCTGAGGGGACTTCAAAAACAACCTTGTGTAATTTATACTTTTCAGAACCCAAGACCACCACTTTACTCCATCCACCACAGCTGTGAAAAGGCCGAGCCCATACCTCGTCTTTCAGGGCCAGGTTTTCCCCGCCGCCATTTAACTCGCTGTGGATTCCATTCATGTTGGCCACCACCTCGGAATCATCATAGTTATTCAACGGATAAATATCAGCAAATTTAGCTGACAATGGGGCAACATCTTCGTCGTCACTACAACTGAGATCAAGCAGGGAAAGTCACCAGGAGGCCATCTGACTGGGAGGACAGTGCGCAAACTACTCACTAAGCAGACACCCGTGCACACGCCACTATCCACGCACAGCAGGCATCACGCCAAGGCACACTCATGCTCCCCGCTTGTAGGAGCCAGAACACACAAGGAAGGGCCTGGAACATGAACATTCGTGCTCTTTGGAAGAAACAAGGAAAACAAAACTCCAAAAGCGAAATATTAATAACAAAAATTTAATCAGATTGACATTACATTTTCATTTAACATTATACTTGAAATACCTTAGTGTAAAACTTTCTCTTCTGCCACCTGCACAGTTCATTTTAAATAAAAATAAAGGGGATCAGGGAGCAACTGTGTTTAGTGTTTGTTTTTATACTCCTCAACATTATTTCAGAAATAGCCAGTTGAAAAAAACTTTAGACACTTAGTGATAAAACACTAAAAATTCTTTTCCTGCAAGGCCAAGTCAGTCATGAGCTTAATCAGAATTAGCTTTAGCAAGACGTCTCACCAATAAGAAGGATACTTCCTTAAAACTTTTTAAGCCGATTCCAAGACTTGAGCCTATGGAAGGCTGTTTAAAATGCATAATGTTCTGGTACATGAGAACGCTGGCTCAAGGCGGGACCACAACAGACCCCACGGCCACCCGAGCTGCAGAGCTGAGCGCTGGACTCTGCCTACAGGGATCGCCTAGAGGTAAACGCCCCCAGAACCAGGGACCCCGTGTCTTTAGAAGAAGGTGCCCAGAAGTGGCACACTAGAGTCTCTGTCCTGTTTTTAGCAAGAGTCAGCATGCAGTCTGCAGTTGCCCAGAACAAAGTGCAGACAGCACCCCTAGGGGAAGGAGCTCAGGTTTCTGCGGCCCCACAGCCCCTCAGGAACACAGTCCCGCTCATAGCCACAATTTCAGAGGACACTGACGGCCAGAGCGTGACTACCCAAGTGCACTGGGCTGGCTTCACTGACCCTGGACCACTCCCATCCAGGGGGCACTGCAGGACAGGTGCTAAAAGAGCATGAGTCTATGCAACGTAGGATGGCACCAAGAAAGAGAGAACACAAACCAAAGCCAGCACTGAAGCTTCAAAGCACATTGCTCAAGTGCTGCAGGCTTGGGGGCCCGAGAGCCCAGCTCGTGGCCCGTGGCTGCCACCACCAAGCCCAGCATGGGAGTCGCACGTCAGACAAACAGGGACGGGGCTTCCCGGCATGAATCCGTATCAGACTGGACCTGCTTAATTTCTATATGTTCTTACAAGGAGTTGAGGAACAACCACTTGTGAAACTCTTAACCCTCTTTCCTACACTCCCGGGGAGAGCACAGGTTTCTAAGGTTATAAAGAAGTTGAAGATCTTTTCATGACAAGAATCATGAAATTCAGATCAGTTCCTTTAGAGTTATTTTGAATTTGAGAATGAATCCGAATTGAACACCAACAGGCTCTTAAGAAAACCCTCAGAGACACCTTGGGAAATCCAGATGGGGAAATGTGAGCTAAGCCGAGAGGCCCAAGGCTGGGCAACACCCCCGTTGCAACCCAGGTGGTGTCCAGTCACCCCTCAGGGCTCCCGAAACCGATCACTGCAGCACAGCCACAAGGGCAATCTATGATGACTTCTATGAGCCCTTTCGGAAGTTAGAACAGGAAGACTCTAGACGGTCACAAGTAGAAATCTGGGCCACCCCGCTCCACAGCCGCCCAGCTCATGCACAGCGGGCTTTGAATAACGTGGGAAGCCTGGAAACAGAACTGTCACATGGCTTGCTAGCCTGAGACCTGCAGCAGGTGGACAACAAAACAGGAATGACAAGGGAGAGTGCTGCTTTCAAAGACGCAGCGAAACGTGAAGCTGCACGGGGCAGATGCTGCCCTGCATGACAATGCTTTTTTTTCTTTACTGGCATTTAGTAATTTACCATATTTTTTTTCAGGCAATAAAAGAATGTCAAAATTTTGGTTTACTAATTTCATGTTTCAAAAGTACCCTTAAAAAAAATTAAGGGTCCTTTTTCATTTAAAACCTGGTGATGATTTCCATACTTCTGCAGATGCTGCTGCCTGTATTTCTCACTGCTGGATTACTGAAATTTCTACACCTGTGTGCTACAAACCTACAACTTACAACGTTGGCGCTGAGCTGCCATCTGCAAGGACGAGCCTGGGGTGCTGCTGCCCGGGGACAGGGGAGCTGGAGCCCGAGCCTGAGCTGGCGGAGGACACACTGGGTGGCCGCATCTCCGACAGGTAGTCAGCAGTGGAGTCCATCTGGAGTGGGAGCTGGTGGATGTGGATGTCGTCGGAGACTGGGGGGTCCATGATGCCACAGGTGAGGATGTGTGAGAGGCTGCAGTCGTCACACGCACACCTGAGCGGGAGGGAAGGATGGTTACCGAGCCCACAGACAAGAGCAGCCCCACACCGCCTGAAGTCCACTCTGGTGTCTCACAGCTAAATCAAGGCCTCCCAGGCCCTCTGAGTGCCGTCACAGCTCACCTTCTCCTGTAGTTACAATTGGGACAGTCGGGCATGCTCAGCCGTGACGACAAGACATGCCTCATGGTGTCCGCGACATTGTTCCCTCCCGTCACAGCCTTCTGATTGGTCAGCTAGAAGGAATAACAGAATGCTGGTTTAATTTTATAAGGCATTTCTCTCCATTTCACAGTTCCTATGATGACAGAAATCAAGGTCACCTAGACACTGATGACCACAGCTGTCTAAAGTGGAGGAGGACCAGGAGGGCAGAGACAGCAGACACGGAGTGAGTAGCGGCCCTGGGGCTGAGCCGCAGGAAGGCCCAAGGACCAGAATGCCCCAACAGCTTCCTCGCCAAGTGTACTGGATTGAACTGCGTCCCTCCAAAGACTCAAGCCCACTTGGAACATTGGCGTTTGACCTTATTCTGAAGTAGGGTCTTTGCAGATAAATTAAAGACCTCAAGATGAAATTATGCTGGGTTATCTGTTGACGAGCGTCTTAGAGGAGACATACAGGGAAGGCCCTGTGAAGACAGAGGCAGAGATGTGAGAGAGGTGGCTACAAGCCAAGGAGCACGAGCAGCGCCTGCAGCCCCCAGAAGCTGCAAGAGGCAGAATGAGCCTCCAGATGGAGCGCAGCATGCCCCACTGCGGGTAGCTGAGCTTGTACCTCGGCTTGCCAGGCCTGGGCCAGGGGACCTGATCACCCCCTGGGGAGGGTAGTAGGTACGGGCGTTAGTGCCCTCTGCAGCCCCCCCGAGCCTGAGGAGCGAGGTCAGGGCAGCTCCCTTTTCCTCACCCAAAATGTCACGGGCAGGGGAGGCTTGCCGGAGGAAACCGCCTTTCTCCCAACCGCCCTTTCCTCACTTCCTTATCTTGCCCACACACTCCCTTGTGCCAAGGCCACTCCTGCCACCGCCAGCGCGCATGCACCGTGGCCAGAACAACCCCCGCCCGCTGCAACGGCTCCTGCGTCCTCTCAGAACCAATCCTAGCCCCTCTTCCTTCAGTATTGCCATTTAAGGCTACTTCACCTCTTCTCCAGCCCTGCCCTTCTTACCAGCCTATATAACCTGTAATCACCCCTGAATAAATCTCTTTGGCGCATACTCCTACTGGATGAAGAGTGTCTTGTCCTTATCGCCGCCCTCCACACCTTGCACGCCTCCCGCCGAGGACCCGGCCAAGTCCTCCGCCTCCCCCTCGCCTCCGGGAAAGAGCCCCCGCCGCCGGTACCCTTTAAGCAGCCCCGAGAGCTGAGGGCTCAGCTACCGGCCGCCCCTCCCCCCAGAAGCAGTAACCCCGACCGCACCCCACACCTTGGTTTCAGGCCTCTGAACTCCCACTCTTGTTGCTTTCAGCCCCTGTTCATGGTGCTTTGTTGCAGCAGCACCAGAAAGCTAAGACATTAAGCCGGCTCGCTGAGCTATGGCCTCACTTCAGAAACCTGGAAGGCAGGGTCACAGCGGACACCCAACATCCACCCTGCATCCGTGATGGCTCGGCACCCACTGGGCTGTGGGAACACCAACAGGCAGGACAAATCCCCGCCCCAAGAAGCTCACAGCCTGGAAGAGGAAAGGCAGGAGGCGGGAGCCCCACAGAAGGATGACAGGAAAGTGCCCCGACAGAAAGTGCTGCGGAAACCAAGACAACGGCTCTGAGGGGCGTGAGGCCTGGGCTGTGGGCCAAGGGGTGGGAGCGGCCAGGGGGTATCCCAGCCAGGGAAACAGTGCCAAGCCAGGCACTCACTCAAGGACGTCCCGAATGCCCACCGGGTGCTGGCCCCAGGCTGAGCTCGAGCACAGCTGCAGCAGGACAGGTCTGTGACAGATAAAAGCAGGGGGCGGCACGAGGTAGGTGGGCACTGACAAGGCACGGGCAGAGGCTGGGGCAGCCTGCACTGACCCGGACTGGGGGCTGAGTGGGTCCAGCAGCAGGCAGGCGGGTACAAACACCACGATGGGCCCAGAGGGCAGCCTGTGGGCTGCACAAGTGGGAAGTGAAGGCAGCAGGAAGACGGAGAGGAAAGGAAAACCTGCGTGGAGAGGACCTCGGCTTCACACACAGAAGCCTGGCAAGACTGGAGAGCAGCATGGCCCAGTGTGGGGACTAGCTTCTCTCTGTAGCAGTGTGAGCCCAACTGGAGAGGAGCCAGGCAGAGGAACAGGGGAGAAGGGTCTGCAACTGCTCAGGAAATGGCCCTCAGTTTCTGACTGGGTGGCCACGTGGATTTCAAAGGAGGAGGTGCACCTGGATTTCAGTTCTGCCTCAGGGACGCGTGGCAGCCAGAGTACCATGCAATAGGACACATGCAGTCAGGTGTGTGTGGGGGGAGGGGGAGGTCAGGTGAGCAACCCAAAATTCAGGAGACCCCTGTATACACGCGGTGCTCAGGAGACCACTGCTGGACGTGGGGTTCTCCAGTCAGCAGCACTGGGGGTGCTGGTGGGGAGGTGGCAATGCTGCTGCAGGCCCAGGGGACCAAGGGCCCGGCCACCGTCAGCGCTTCAGGGAAGGTCGAGGGAGCCGAGCTTGCAGAGCAGGCAAAGGAAGAAGCCGGAGAGGCAGGCAGAGGCCGTGCAGCACGTGGAAGGAGAGTCGAGGGGTCCCAAGGCAGCAAGGTGCCCTGAGACGAATCGCAGGGCTTGGCCAACTCCACCAAGGCAGCGTGTGCAGAGGACTGCAGAGTGGCCTGCTCAGAGGAGGAGCAATCTGCCAGGTGGCCGTGGCACTAAACCCAGGGCCGCCAGCCTCGTCTGAGGAGACTCCAGTCTGAATCCCAACCCTGCAGCTCAGGGCAGGATCCTAACTCCACGGATGCCCCTTCCTTGTGTGTAAACTGGAGCTGGCACCCCCTGCCTTACAGGATGACTGTGGGGGCTCACTGCTGTGTCGTTTGTAAAGCACTGGGGTAGTTGTGGGCTGCAGCAGGCAACCTAATAAACACGTAATGTATGGAAAACAAGGAAATAGGCTAATAAACAAAATCAGTGCACCCTGGGGTTAAAAACCCCGTCCTGTGAACACAACACACCAACGTCCTCTTCAGAGGTTGGTCTGTCCTAGCAGGGCACTTAGTGTTCAAAGTAGTGACTCACTTCACACAAACCAGCTCTGGTTCCCAATACTTTAACTCCGCCTCCTACTGGCAACCTCACCTGTTCTTCGATGAATCGCCTCTGTTTAAAAAGCTCCCAGTCGTCTGTCAACATGCGCTGTTTGGTTTTCATTGTCATCTAAGTAGGGGATATATAAAAAAAAAAATTATCTCAAGAGCTACCCAGGACATTTTAAAGGGGAGATATATTTTATATGATAAATACAAGGCACAGCACATGCAATCAGAATAAAGATGCAACGCTACAGACGCACTGCTGATATTCTGTTTCAGCATCTTATTCAAGTTACTTAAAGTTATCCCAATCCTTTTCTTACATGAAAAACACAGAAAGTTCACGTTAAGAGGAGAAACTAATACATCCTAGCTGAAGCTGTCAATACAACGAAGGGATAGTCAACACTAATTTACCGGGAGCCTGTGATGTGCCCCCTGCATGTTAAGAGATAAAAATGATGAGAACGACCTGACTGTGGCACGGGACGAGCTCACAGTCGACATGAAGGGAAGACAAACAGAAAAACTGAGGGGAACAGGGAAAAGGGGATGCACTCGGGCACCATCTAATTTGGGAGGGGAGGCTATGAAATGATTAAATATTGATGTTTACAGAAATCTATTCTTTAAATTATTAAAAACTTAAGAGTAAACACTACAAGAATAGAAATGGGATGCGTATCTTCCAAATAGTTAGAAAGAAAAAAAGGAGGGGAGATGTGTTCAATCTCACGGATAAAACACTGTTCCAGCACCAAACAAGTGGAGGCACATCCCGGAGAAATAATCTTTAAGTAACAGCAATCAGAAAAACCGTGACTGGGTTAAATTCCTCTATTAAAGGTAAAGACTCTCAGGCCAGATTTAAAAAAAAAAAAATCCAACCATATGCTACTGACCAGGAATAAACCCAAGAAATAGTATGTGACAAGGCTGAAAAGAGAGCAGGACAAACAATATACCAGAAAGGGCTAAAAGGGAGAAAAACAAGACTCACAATATTAAGATCTGTTAAAAAAAGAATCCAATGCAAAAAGCATTAAATAGAACAAAGAAGAATTTCATAAACTCACAAACTTCATGCATTCAGAAACTTGAAAAATACTTTGAAGTATTAAAGATGAAATTAGTCTGTTTAGAAATAAATGACCAATAAAGCCCCATGTATCAACTTTCATAAGATGTACCCAAGATGACAAGTTTATACATTTATGAGATGAGAAAGCAAAACAAAACAAAGACTAAGAAATAATCATTAAACTTAAGAAGTTAACAAAACAACAAATAAAGTAGGAAGGAAATAAATGTAAAAGCTGAAACCATTGGGAAAAAAGTAAATATGATCAATAAAACCAAAAGCTGGTTCCCCAAACTTCTTCAGAGGCTGAACAAGGCGGAAAAAGACTCCATAAAACACACTGGCCATGAGAAATGGCACAGATACAAATGGAGATTTTGTAAAACCATAAGAGAAAATATCTGTACAAACTCACCCTTTTTAAGAAATATCTAAAGTTGCAAACAAGTGGCTTATAGGCTACTCTGTTACACCTACACAACATCTTTTTGTTTTTTGTTTTAATAAACTTTACTTTTAGAGCAACTTTAGGTTTACAGAAAAATTACATACAAAGTACAGAAAGTTCCCATATACCCACTCCCCCCCACCCCAGTTTCCCGTTAGTAACATCTTACAGCAGTGTGGGACATTTGTTACAACTGATGAGTCAACTCCCTAGTTTACATTAGGCTTCATTTCTGTGTTGAACAGGTCTATCTACAGGTTTTGACAAACACATAATGTCACGTGTCCATTATTAACAGACCATAAAGAATGATTTCATTGCCCCCCCAATCTCCTGGGCTCCACTGAGTCAACCTTCCTCCTGCTCTGGAACCCTGGCAGTCACAGATCTTTTCACTGTCTCCATAATTTTGCCTTTTCCAGAATGTTATACAGTTGGAATCCTATAGTATAGTATGTAGCCTTTTCAGACTGGCTTCCTTCTCTCAGCAACGTGCACTTAAGGTTCCTCTGTGTCTTCTCGGGCGTCATGATCTGTGAGTTTGGGTAGATTATGTCTTTCAAGGAGTTGGTCCATGTCATCTAAATCATCAATGTGTAGGCATAGATTACGTGGTAGGTTGAACTGTGTATCCCAGAAAAACATGTTCATAATCTTAATCCTTTCCTGTGAGTCTGAACTCGCGGTAAGCAGGACCTTCTGAAGACGTTAATTTTGTTAAGGTGTGGCCCAACTGAATCAGGCTGGGCTTTAATCAGGATGACTGGGGTCCTTTAAACAGAATGAAACTCACACTGAGAGAGAAAGCCGCAGGGAGGGGAAAGCTGCTGCCACGTGCACTGCCAGGGGACAGAAAAGCACAGGACCCAGGAGCGCCGGCAGCAGCCCCAGAATGCAGGCTGTGGGGAGAAAGCAGCACCTCGCTGATGCCTTGACTTCAGACAACTTCTAGCTGCAAAACCACGAGCCAACAAATTCTGACTGTTTAAGCCAACCCATTTCACAGCATTTGTTAGCAGCCAAGAACCAAAACATCTACCTATTGTCCCTGTTTAATAAGCTAGAAATAAAAGGAAACCTCTTTAGCCTGTTAGAGAGAACAAAAACCTGCCTGATAAGCACTGAACTTCATGGCGAAACAGTCAAGGCACTCCCTTTAAGTGGGGAATTGGAAGAGGATGTTGCCATCACTGCTATTATTCTTGTTCCAAATTAAAAAAATTAAAAAAAAAAAAAGGCCAAATGCTGGAAAGGATGAGACAAAACTACCACTATTCATAGGAGGCAAACTGGTGTCCTAGAAAATTCAAGACTATCACCACAAAAGCTTTAAGATTTCTGTATGGTTTTATGCAAACCTACAGCTGCTCTAATAAAAAACAATTAGGAAAAAAAAAAAAGCCATTAGAGAGCTAATAAGACAGTTTGGTAAGATGGCTGGTGACAATGTAACAGCTCTCCTTGCAGAAACTATTTAGTAAATTGATCCCTCACTAAAGACACCACTCACAAGAGTCCCTAAAACTATGAACTACCTAGGCATAAACTCAGTAAGGAATGTTCAAACTGCAAAACTGTAACAAAGGATACAAAAATGACCTAATAAAAACAGAGACATATCATATTCTTGGATGGGAAGATTCCATATTGATGTAAATTCTTGCTTTTCATTACATATGTTTGCAGATTTTTATAAGTAGCTATAACTGTTACAAGTTTTAAAAATTATTTTAAGCAAGTTACATATCAGGAAAAATGACTGCTTATCTCCTCTGCACTGGCTGTGGCCCAGGGCTCGACAGCAGTGTCCGGTAAGCACCAACATCATCGTCAGTCAGAACCTCCTCCTTACCCTCCTGACACCCTCTAGGCAAATTAACTTTGGGAAAGAATTTGGGATACACAGAATTACGTATATGTCAAACAACAAACTGAGGACGAATTTTTTAAAATAAACAAAAAGTAACTGGTTTCAAAACTTTCACCTATCTCCCCGAGTCCATACTTATTTATGACTAGAGACTCAGGTATTTTAAAGGTGCTCAACATTCGAAACCCTTGAATTACCAAAATTTCTAAAATGCTCCCTGATTAGAAGTGACTGAGCTGCACTCCAAGGTGAATGAAAACCGCTCCAAAGCGCCTGCTACTCTGGTTGCTGGCTTCCCTAAACCTGAGCCAATGATTTCAGGGTCTCTAGACCGGCGCCTGAAAGTAAAAATGCATCTTTCAGTTGCTTTAGTGAAAAGACTATTTTTTTCTTTGTAAACAAACAAAAAAAGAACTTGCACTTTTAAAACACCAACTTCAATTTCAGCTTTGTTTCTTGAGACTATTTTCTGCCAAGAGAAAGCATCTATACTGTTAAGTTCACCCAACATCCCATCCTTGAAACAGCAGTGCTGACACTGTATATTACCTCCCTAAAGTCGTGCTCAACTTTAGGCAGCAGATACATCCAGAAATCACCATTCCCAAAGGAGACCTCAGCTCAGCAAAGGAATTTCCCCTTTTCCTATGTGCTGTTCTGGGACACTGACACGCTCGGTCGCAGTTCAACTGAAGGAATGAGAAAAGACCTTCTGAACCTGGGACTGCGTCTATGTCCATCCCATCGGTGCTACGGAAGGAGGTGACCCCACAAGGGTCTCCAGGAGGACATAGTGCGGCCCCGAGAGCAGGACACCTGGCTGAGGCGGGGATGATGATATTCCATGGAACTACTGTGAGCAAAAATGGGATCACACCAGCAAAGTTCTCAGCACAAGTGCTGGCAGACAGTGAGGTGAGTGTGCATTCACTTTCTCTTCTCTTGAACTAAATTGTAATTTTTAAATTATACCTCTTTTCTGAAATCATCTAGCACATGGTTGCAAGTATTCACAACCCCAGAAGCAAACATCAAGAGCGCATGATGGGAAAAAACCAGGGATAATTTAGGATTCCCAACTCTGATTGGCAGCATCAGTCCCCACAGCTGGGCAAGCCACATGCAGAGGGAGGGGACTACAGGTATCCCCTCGGGTGCTCTGCCAGATGGCGGTCTGCCCCCTGAGCTCCCCCCAGGCACACAACCTTCCTAAAACTAGAGGGCGGTCTGCACCTACCTGCCCCCTCGGAGCCCTCTCTCCTCAGAATGGGGCCCTGCAAAGCCCCTCACAGCTCTGGGCTCCACACACACCCACACTCAGCCAGTCCCCACCCGCCCGGCTCCCCCTGCACAGGGCCCTGCAGGGCTTCTCCACTGTGCAGACCCTCTTGGGCCGCCTCGTCCAACTACATCTAAAACTTCCCCAGCAGCCCGTCTCCGGCGTGTCCCGTAACAGGGAGCTCAACTTCTGCACCGACAGCCCACTCCGGCTCCGACCAGCTCTGACCAGCTCTTTGGGAGCTGTGCTGCCGTCCATTGCTCCCGCCCAGTGCGGGGCCTTCACAAGACTTCTTTCCAACACCGGTGCCACTGGTCACATCTCCACCGCCTCTGGCCGGCACCCCAATTCCTAAGGCTGCCTGCCCTGATGGGTCTGGCTGTGTCTAAGGTACTGGGAGTATCCAGACACAGCAGCCTGGTCACAGCCGCCCTGAGCTGCACAGCGCAGCCACCACCATCACACCCAGGACTGTCTCTGCTGACAGCCGTGGGCTCTTTGAGCTTGTTTGGGGGCTGCACCACAGATTCATCTAGTCCCTGCTGACCTCTGAGCTTTAGCCCATTTTATTCCCACCTGTCATGAACGTCCAGGATCTGATCCTGTCCTCCAATGAGTTCACCAGGACCCCAGCTTCTCTATCCCAGGGGATGTTCCTGCTGCCAAGATCAACTGACAGGACTCCTGGTGGCAGGGCCCTCAGGCAAGCTGCTGAGATGGCCCTCGGGGCCAATAGCAAAGCGCCGCCAGTGCTCCCTGGGAACGGCATTCCCAACAGCCCCTGCAGTTGCTTACTCTTCTCTCTGATCCAGGGGTAACCAGGGGCACATGCTCACGGCCTGATGGATTCTGGACGGCCTTCCCTCCTCGTCTAGAAACCCTGACGAAGAGCGAACCAAGGGTGGCAGCACTGCACGGTCCCTTCTCTGTGCAGACAGGCCAGGCCCGTGCAGACTTATCCCAGGATACTGAGGGGTCTTCCACAAGCCAAAATGGCACAGTGTCCCAAAGAGCTAAAGGGAAGGCCAGACAGCGCAGAAGGGCATCACCTCCCATGCAGCGATTGCAAGGGTGCAGGGCCCTTCCTTTGGCCCGTAGCAGTGGCCTTTCCCTGGGCTCGGGGACCCCCCTGTACAGGGCAGCCAGGCCCTGCCACTCCTCACCCCATGAGGAGTCTTCATACGCTCCCAGAGCTTCAACAGCAAGCAGGTGCCCTCAGGGCTCTTCCCCAGCTCGCCTGGGCTTCCCAAGGTGACTTTTCCAGGCCGAGGAGGTGGCATTTGGCCTTCTCTCTCCCTGTGGGTGTCTCACAAAGCATTCTGACCCGAAAGCGCTGTGGATCGGAGCTCTCACTGCTTCGCCCTGTGTCTGTACTTGGAGTATCTGCCATGTGACATTCTCTACAGGTGACCCACAAACCAGCTGAGCACAGCACAACTCAGAACACAAGGAATCAGTTCCTGTAGTTCTGCTTTTTAAAAATGGCACACAAGAAAAGTGCATTTAGAACAATCAAACATAAAAGCCCAAATAAACCTAAAATGTCCTCTAACCTGATTCTCTCACTTTACGGGTGGAGACTGTGGCCCCGCAAGGGGAAAGGCTTGAGCAAGGCTCACAGGGGCTGAGGGTGTGGGAGGAGAAACCCACCCTGGTCTGTGCCTGCACTTCTAGTGGCTGCAGTGAGACAGCTAACCATATGCAACACTGCACAATAATTTTAGAAAAATCAATGAAATGAAAAGGAAAAAAAAAACCACCATGATCTGAGAGCCCACACCAAGTCGCTCCCTCTGCATCCCTGAGTGCTCGGATGCAGAACTCCGTGGAAAGGGGTCATGGCCGCCGTCAAAGTGATGGTGATGACCCAGGGCCAGCACACATCCTAGACCAGGGCTGTGGCTGTGCCTTCCTGCAAACGGCACCCAAAGTTCCCTCGGGCAGCATCGCTTCCTGGCATCACATCTCATGCTGCTCTAAAGCAGGGCCGCTCTTAACACAGCCCTCACCTGAAGCTGCCAGTGGTTTCGGAAAGGCAAACGGACAGGCAGCAGGTGGGAGTGGGGGGCTCCACCACACTGACCCCCAAACCCTGCCCCAAGCCACCTCCTCTGAGGACCCCATGGCCGTGCCCCCTGCCAGACAGTGAGGGGTGGGACGCGGGAGGACTGTGGGAAGCAGGCTCTTCTGCCCCTCCAGGCTCTGGACAGAAGAATGGTCGGGAAAGTTCCCTGAGTCACAAGACTCGGCTGCTCCCAAGACCCCAGAGGCCCCTGTGCAGCTTTGTCGGGCTGGGTGGCAGCCTGACCAACCACCACCACTGGGCTGCACGCCACCTGCCCAGGTTTGCCTATGGGCCCAGTGCGTGAGAGGCCTGGCCGCCCCTGCCAGCAAACGCCCAGTCTCACCTAACCCTGCCCCAAAGGACAGAGCCCGGGGGCTCTGTGCATGCCATGGACCCTGGCGTGCATCCAAGCCCCAGGGTGCACCGCTCCAACGCTCGCACAGCCCAGATCCAGCATCTGCAGCATGAGCCAGCCACGGGGCAGCAGGTGACTCTCACCTGCTCATCCACGTAGTCGTCAATCCTCTTCTGGCACTCCAGCCACTCCTCGGCAACTCTGCGTAACTCTTCCTCTGAGCGATGGAACCTCTGTAACAGGGTGCTGTACGCATCTTCTCGACAGGCATCCTGCGTGGTGGTGCCTCGCCTAGGGGAGACAGGTTTGCTCACCAAGGGAGGGGACAACGGCAGATGTGCAGACACAGGCACCATATCAGAAAAACCATTTGCTTAATACCTAAACATAGCAGTATTTGAACCAAAATAAGGTGAATACAGACTTCTTGACAAGGATTGGTCAAAATCAAAGATGACCCTGGCCATCATCCAGGAGCACGAAGGTCCGACCCCAAGCTGGCACCTGCCCCCGGGGTCGGTGAGAGGCGCTGTGGGCCAGCTGGACCAGGGACGTTGGGAGGCCACCACAAATCTCAAAGTTACACACGTTCACATGCACACACACGCGACAGTGTGTCATAAAGTGGAAATGTGCCCACACTAAGTAAAGACGTGGCCATGGCATCAGGTTTAAAATACGTGTGGGGGGGGGGAGGCGGATAAAGGGGAAACGTTGACGAGAAACTCTGAAATGTTTACTTATTTCCTTTGAGATTTTTTTAAATTTTCTATGTTTTACCAGCAATGACAACGTAGTAACTTTTTAATAAAAATTAACCTTAATAAACCTATTTTAGATTAAAGCACTGCCAATGGGTCAACATGGCCCCATCTCCTCCCTTTACCCATCTGAGCCCCTGAGTGAATCATGCTGGAGAGGACTGTGCAAGGACGGGAACCTGCGACCGATGCCCATGCGTGACACTCACTTCCAAGAGGGCACGGGCAGAAATAAGGTGTCATCAAAAAGCTGCTTAGGGAAGTCCAAAAACAGGACAAGAAACGTTGACCTCACAGTCTACTTCAAATGCCAAGGCCATTCTTGTGCGACTGCTCTGCTTTCCAGGGAGCAAAACCTTGCAGATGCCTACCATAGTGACACCTGCGTGTCTCCTGGGCTCCACACACACCTGGTCTGACTGCACACACCTGGTCACAACCCAGTGGGCATGGGGAGCCCAAGAATGAGAGAGGTTCTCCTCCCAGCTGCTACCACCACCCGCCTCGCCCTCATGTTCTTCATTCCCGGCCTTCGCGCAAAGCCCAGTTCCCTCACAGGGCCACCCAGCACGGAGAGCTGGGCTCCAGCTGGGCACCTGCAGCAACTCTACCACGCACTCCCCTCCACACCCACCGCAGCAACCTCGCTCCTCCAAGTTACCCAATGAAGACTCTATTCTGAGCAAATGGGAGAGCGAGGCAGACGGGGTGTCCTGAGGCTTATGGGCAAGGTGAGGCGGGACTG
Organism: Choloepus didactylus; assembly: GCF_015220235.1. NCBI lineage: Eukaryota > Metazoa > Chordata > Mammalia > Pilosa > Megalonychidae > Choloepus > Choloepus didactylus. The sequence continues at coordinate 2,859,624 of NC_051309.1, read as the reverse complement.
GACTCAGAGAGGAAGCAAGGGGGAGCACCGGATCTCAGGGACCCACAGGGTGAATTGAGACAACAGTTCAGCAAATAGGTCACGTTGTAAATATTCATTTTGCAAGTACAAGGACAACATCATGGAAATATATTCACTGTAACGTGTTACAAATAACGTGTATGCAAAACAATACTGCGGCAAAGGAGAATGAATTTATATCAACTGCATAAGTTTATTTACAAACCTAATTAAAATTTTTCCTAATAATTAATATATATTTAAAATAAAGGTCAAACTGAGCAATGCTACCAATGTCCAAAATGACAAATAACCAGCCGCAAGGGTCTCCTGATAAAACCCCACTGCCTCCTGCCATCCTGCCGAGCCTGACGGAGCCTCTGGGTGCCTCTGCCGGTTCCCAGGCAGCTCCGAGGACAGAGGGACATGCTGGGCTGGGCCACACGGTGGACACACACCACAAGAATCAGGCTTGGGAATCACGACAGGATCGTGGGCCCAAGTTCTTTCATAAATTGTGAGGGAAAAGGAGAGCACAGGCAGAGAACTGCAAACTAGTCTCAGAAAGCAGGAAGAAAAAAAAAGACATATCGAAGAAAAAAACAGGTAAGACTAGGTACAGAAATGCACCCTTGGTAAAACAAGAATCACAAAATACGCGAGGGAATGATGCCGTGTGAGCCCCTTGGTGAGGCGAGGACGCTGGGCAGAGGCGCATGTGCCTGTGAGGCCCCCCCCAGTGACCAGCGACAAAAGCTCCCCTGGGAGGACGTTCAGCTAGCCATCTGCTTTGTGGGGGGCTCTGTGTCTGTATCTTACTTTGTAATGAAAAAGGTTAAACAGTATAGGCCCAGAGACCAAGCCTGGCTGTTAAGATGCTCACACCCATGCTTTCATGGGCTGCAGGTGCTGTCAGTCCCTCTATAACTGGTCACAAATCCTGATGACTTGCTAATTTATATCTGCATACAGGAAGTTCAAATACAAATTCTAAAAATCTGTAGACTCCAACAGTACTCAGTTCCTGCAAGTGAGTCTATGCCCCTCCTATGCTCTGAGAGGTTTCCTGGGCACCAGGAAGGAACCCGCTCTTTCTGGTGGCCCCAGCGCTCCTCACCTCACCCAGCTCTGTCCCCGGCCTGGTGGCCCCAGCATTCCTCATGGAGTGCCTGTCCTCGCCCAGCTCTGTCCCTGGCCTGGTGGCCCCAGCTCCTCGGGGAGTGCCCTGCCCTGCCCAGCTCTGTGCTGGCCTGGCTGCCTCCTGCCCCCTCCTGTGTTATAAGCACCACCACTAGCACTTGAGACTCTAAATCCCTGTGAGACCCTTGGAGACTGGTCACCACTTGCAATGAGTGAATGAAAATCCTGAAGCAGGGTACAGGTTACACGATGTATGATGATACATCCCAGGTCTCCGATGCACTCCTCATCACCCACTCACAGTGTGACAGGCCCATCAAACTCCTGGGCTTCCCAGAACCCTGCTTTAAGAACCCCAAGATGCACACTTTCTTTTGAAGGGAAATGTGGGTGAACACCAACTTCATCAACTAGGCACACTAGTTAGTCTGAATTACCTGAGACAAGGTGACCGACTACTCACAACCTTTTTTCCTAGTGGTTGATGAGGGTGTTCAAGAGAGTGGACAGAGCAGTGAGGGCAGGGAAACAGGTCATGGGCAAGACACACGTCACGAGCCAGGACAGAGCAAGCTGTACCACGTGACATCACCCTGTCCTTGTCCTCAGCCCCCTTTCCTGTGTTTGTGCAGGTGCTTTCTCCAGAGTAAGGGTGTACAGCTCTGGGAGGGTGTGGGAACACAGCTGACAAAGACCAGGCCCACTCATGGGTTTTAAGAGGAAACAGTGACTGGTGGGTGAGTCAGATACAACTTATTTACTTAAAAGCATTGTCCCTTCTTTCTGAATCTGTTTTGAATATATCTCAACCTGACAACAAGGACACCTACAGTCTCTTCTGCTCCAGTGTGTACGCTGTGGAAACCCAGTCACGTGGTAAAGAGGTGAGGGATAAAATTACCAAAATGCAAACCTCGGCAGCTCACGCATGGCTGCATGGACAGCCCCGCTCTGTGCCCAGGGACCAGGAGGTAAACGACAAGGGGCCTCCTACCTGAGCAGCCAGGCCCTCGGCTCCCCTCACACACCCAGCTTCCCCACACGCAATGCCCTGCAGCATGTGCAAACGGCACCCGGTGCCTGTCTTGGAGGAAGTACACAATCACGAAGCCCCAGGTGGGGAGGAATCCCAGCCATGAGCAGGGGATGGAGGCCTTGGTCAGGTGCCGAGGGGCCGCTGTGAAAGAAGTGAGGAAGCGTGTGGACGCACGGCGAGGGCAGGGGCCTGAAGAACCCCTGTGGAGCAGCCGCCAGGCGCTGGGGCCACCACCCACCTCACCTGCACACCCGCTGCCACCCCGAGTCAAGGGAAAGCGCGGTGTTCACTGGTGCTTTTCTTTGTGAAGAATCTGTGGTGCTATACTGGCTTTATTATTTAAAAGTTTAATTGCGTTATTCTTCAGGCTTTGAGTTTTCTGACCAAACCCTTTTCCCCGCTAAGCCCTTTTATTTCTACTGTAAGAACTTCCACCACGCAGTTACTTCCAGGAACACCTGGGCCACGCTACAGGAGAAAACGACTCCACAAGGAAGACGGGTGGGGTCTGTGCCAAGTTGATTACCTGATCTGTGACACCAGCGTTGGCAAGTTGCTTTGGAGAAGTGGCTCCGAAAAGACCAAATTTTCAAACAAGTGTTTATTATGCAGTTCCCATGTCACCTGGAACTTTTTCAAGTGTTCATTTTCCTGTTAAAAAACAGAGAGAGAAAAGACATTGAACTCATGAAGACTCAAAAGTTCCCAGAAGGCTGCTCCCCCGCCCCCGCCCCATGAGCCTGTGTGCGTTTAGGGACAGAACCTCTGCGAGGAGCCCTGCCCACCCCACAAGGCCACTTGCAGGTCTCAGACTGCTAAGACAAGAAGAACCCCTAGCCTCCCACTCTAAAAGCACAAAAGAAAGGGAGCGGAGGGTGGGACGCCAAAGAAGTAGGTTGAGGGAGAAGAGAAAAAATGGTATATATTTGATGGTAATTTCTAAAAATTATGTCTTCAAAATGTAATGAAAGCCCTGCATTTCAAATACTTCCAAATGCATTTAAATCCTTTGCTGCCAAATAAAAATAACTTTCTTGTCTATATCAAGAATCTCCCATTCTGATAGACGCAAACAATTTCTCCACTACCAATACTCAGTCAAAGGTAAGGCTTTTCATTCATCGGTAGGCAGGCAAATGGCTTCCTTCAGTACAGCAACCTGCAAGTATCTGGGGAGCCTGCTCTTGCACAGAGAGCTACCAGGAGTGACGCACCACAGCCCCCTGCAACAGAAGACAACTGGGTTGGTGGCCTCACCAGCATGACTGTAATTCTCACATGTAATAAGCACTGCACAGCCCTCCGTGTATGAATGTACACTTCTACCTGGAAGCCGCAGGCACTCTGCTTTTGCTCAGGTCACATTACCTCTTCAGGTATATGTTTCTGATTGAAACAACGGACAGCTCCGGAAACTGCTGATCATTATGCCTTAAAAAGCCTAGACTTCACGCGACTTGGGTAACTCAACAGTGATTAGATTTAGCGGTCTGTTCACATCTATAATTTAGCCAAACCAAGTTGAGATGATCACCTCTGGAGAGAAACTGCACCCAAAGTCTTGTTACCTGAGAACTCTAGTTGGCACGGGGGGCTTAGAGACAAGTGGAAATAGCAGACTCTTGTTTCTGAAACCCTACATCTACAAGGTGGTGCCAAGAGTCCACCACCGCCGCACTCCCGGGAGGACGCTGACGCTACTGGCTGGAAACACAGGGTGGGAGGCCATAGTGACATCATCCTCAAACCCGTAACTCTAGTACAACAGACAACTCTTATTATCCATTCTACTAGAATACCAGCGCCCCACAGAACTAATCTCTTCACTCCTGAGCATCTCAGAGCTGGTACTCAGTACAGGGCACAGAATGGGGCAGATGGCCTGGGCCTGGAAACCAATAAGCTTGGCCCTGAGGCCGTGAAGGAGGAATGGTAGCACATGTTGCATACGTTGTGCATGAACAGCCTGAAATAATTGTGTGACCAGGGATGAAGAATTAAAAGGACATGCCATGGCCCTCCCCCCTACGTGGGACCCGACTCCCAGGGGTGTAAATCTCCCTGGCAACGCAGAGTATGACTCCCGGGGATGAATGTGGACCCAGCATCGTGGGACTGAGAGTATCTTCTTGACCAAAAGGGGGATGCAAAATGAGACGAAATAGTTTCAGTGGCTGAGAGATTCCAAATGGAGTCGAGAGGTCACTCTGGTGGACATTCTTATGCACTATATAGATAACAACTCTTAGGCTTTAATATATTGGAATAGCTAGGGGTAAATACCCGAAACTACCAAACTCCAACCCAGCAGTCAGGACTCCTGAAGACGATTATATAATAATGTAGATTACAAGGGGTGACAGTGTGATTGTGAAGACCTTGTGGATCACACCCCCTTTATCTAGTGTATGGATGAGTGGAGGAATGGGGATAAAAACTAAAGGACAAACGGGGTGGGATGGGGGGATGATTTGGGTGTTTTTTTTCATTTTTATTTTTTATTCTTGTTCTGGTTCTTTCTGATGTAAGGAAAATGTTCAGAGATAGATTGTGGTGATGAACGCATAACTATGTTATCATACTGTGGACAGTGGATTGTATACCATGGATGATTGTATGGTGTGTGAATGTATTTCAATAAAACTGAATTTAATAAAAAAAAAAAAAAAAAAGGACATGCCATGGGCTTCAGAGGACTCTCCTCTCTGTGGGCACTGAGCTGGGTACAGGGAAGAGGGCTAACAGGACAGAGGCGCTTGTCTCCAGGAGTTCCCTGGGGGACAGAGTGGGCGGTGACTCTGACAAAGCACCAGCAGGCGCTGAGGGCGCGCATGGCTGTGCGTGACCAGCTGCAGGAGGGCCCGGGCAGCGCCGCCCAGGGGAGCCGAAACCTCGTCTCGTCTACCTGCGCCCGGCCATCCTCGCGAGGAGCAGGGATCCACCATGGGCAGGGGAGTCCTGGTCCACCTGAGGCTCCACACGTCCACACAGCTCAGGCCTTCTGGACTCAGGCTAAAAGTAACTTGGTGAGGATAGATTTATGAAGATGTTTGGCACTTTTTAAGAATAATTACACTCTCCAGGTGAGGCCTGCAGGATAAACACCAGAACCAAGCTTGTTTCATGGCCTGAAATCAGCTTGCAAGCTGCGCATACAGTAACACATGCTGCTGTGTGCACACGCGCATGGGCCCGCGGCTGTTCCTGCTGCTTCACCTGGGCTCGCCAAAGCCTCCACCACCCCTGTGACCTTGGTACTGCTGCACCCCCCCGTTTATGGGTGCAGGAAGGACACACAGACGGCTCGAGTGACCCCGTCAAGCAGTGCGTGGGGTCTGCGGGAGCTTTCCTGCTACGGCTGTCAGGAGGCTTCCGAGACCTCAGTGAGGAAGGCTGGCCCCAGGCTGCCCGTACCAGACGCAGTGGAGATACAGCGCCCCGCTGCCCAGGCTCCAGCTTTCTGATCCGGACTCCCCTTATTCCCAGCCAATCCTACTGCAAAAAGGCTGGCAGGGAATGGTTGGAAGGAGGAAGAGAAGATGTTTAGAATCAAGTCCTAGTAGACTGTAGGAAATAAAAGGACACTCAAAATTACTTTATGCGGAGAATGGAAATCCTTATTTCATGATTAGTACAGCCTGGTGAGGTGCTTCCCAGAAAACCAGAGGCATAACTTAAGTCTGGTCCCTAGAAAAAAGCGTTACCCTTTTGCAGCCTGTTTGATCTGACTGGTGATGTATAATAAACCCCACAGGTGCATTTTCTTCATTGAAAAGCTGTGTGGACACGTGCGAGGTCAGTGGGATGGGGATGCAAGCAGCAGAGAGGTTGAGAGCCGGCAGAGGGAGCTGGCAGGGTTCGCAGGGCACGTGGACACGGCTGGTGCCTGAGACAGATGCTGGAACCACTGGAGGAGCTTCAAAAATTCAGATTCCAGCAATCATCCTAGAGGTCCTGAATCTGCCTCCAGGGGCTGGAACACAGAGCTTTGTGTTTCTTTAAAGCAACCCAAAAGGTTCTGATCAGCAGCCAGGTTCGAAAACCACTGCTCCAGCAGGTCATTCTTACTTAGAGAAGGGAAACCTGAGGCCTGGAGACAGGTCTTGCAGTAGCAAAGCAGAGACTAGGGTCCACAGACACCACCCACAGGCTAGCAGGCAATGCTCCCTGTCCACAACAGCCTATGAAAATGTCCTCTTCCAGACCATTCTCAAGTTACCTGACACTTCCAGGGAAAAACCTCTAGCGAAGCTTGTCTGAGCTACAGAAGGAGAAGAGATGTTCTGATCACCACCAGGATTATATTCAGGACTTCTCTCGAGTGAGTCAAGCTATTTCTCTTATTTCATAATGTAGGAAGCCACAGAGACCTCAGCCTGGTTCTGCTTAGACCCTGGGCCGGTGTGGATATATTATGCTCCCCAAAAAGCTATGTTCTTTAAGGCAGTTATGTCAGGGCAGATCAATTAGCCTGCTGATTAGGGTGGAACCTCTGAATCACTTCCAGGGAGGTGTGGACCCCGCCCATTTGGTGGGTCTTAATTAGATCCTTTAAAGGGAACTCACACAGAGAGCAGGAAGGACGAAATGCCCCAAGAGAAGCTGAGAGAGATTTTTTAGAAACAGCCATTGAAAGCTGATGCTTCGAGATGCTTGGAGACGTGGACAGAAGGACATCTGGAGATGCTAAGCCAAGAGCTGAAGCCCAGAGTGTGCCCCGGAGAAGCTAAGAGAGGACCCCCAGACATTTAGAGAGAAAGCCACTGGAATCAGAAGCTGAAAGTAATGCAACCAGGAGCAAAGGACCCACAGATGCTTTCCCAGCTGACAGGTTTTCCAGATGCCACTGGCCGTTCTTCAGTGAAGGTATCCTCATGTTGATGCCTTAGTTTGGACACTTTTATTGGCCTTAGAACAGTAACTGTGTAACCAAATGACCCCTCTTTGTAAAGGCCAATCTATTTCTGATATTTTGGATAACTGCAGCTCTAGCAAAGCAGGACAGGCCCCTTGATGGAAAGGCCACCATGTCCAAAGGTACCGGTGAGGCCAGAACTATTTTCACGATCATACCAAGATGTTCTCTGCCGTTTTCAGTGGTTGACATCAGACAGTGATACCAAACTGCACAATTGCTGCATTTTCCACCACACATTCACAGTAAGGAAAAGGGTGTGTGTGCAGTTGCATTTAGATTGTCTGACGAAACAGTAAACACTGCCTTACACCCTTCCCTGGAGTGTGTCCTGGGCTCCTCTGTGTGGCAAGGCAGGGCCCGAAGCAAGAGGCCTTGGAAAGCCCTGGGCTGCTCTCATGGGCCATCTGTACTCGAAGGAACAACTACGGTTACTCAGACTTGGACACCTGGCAGACGTCTTCTCAAAAAAACAAAAAATAGAAAACAAAAAACAAGTGATCCGTCAATTCAAGGAGAAGTGACAAACTCTTTGTGGCCAAGTATAAAATTTGAGTTTTTAAGAACTTTGGAAAGCCTGTATTCATCACTGTGGCCTGAAAGCCTGATACCTGAAGACCTCTCTGATAAGAACAGTGATATTAACTATGTGACTTTTTGATATTTAATAATGAAAGGTATCAACATCAGGAAGAAAAACAAAACTCAGTGAATCAATATTTCACAAACGACCAAGGCATTATGTTATAACAGCATGTAAGAGTAAAAGATCCACTACAAGTGCAAGCTAGACCAGTGGGTTTTAACACAATGGAGTATAGCAAGTTCACGGATATGGTATCGGACACTATACTGCAACTAACCTTTAAGAAATGGTTGCGTTTTGGTGTACACTCAAAGAAGAATATCCACAATCGTCTGAAAAGGCTAATAAAAGACTCCTACCTTTACCAATTACACATCTATGTGAGGCCAAATCTTCATAGACTTCAACCCAAACAACTACCACAACGGAGTAAGTGCAGAGGCAGATGTCGGAATCCAGCTGTCTTCTATTAAGTCAGGCTTCAAAGAGATTTGCAACCATGGAAAACAATACCACTTTGCTCACTAATTATTATCTTGAAAAGTCATTTTTTATTTTAAAATGTTAACATACAATCGGCTTACTATTTTCAAATAAGCCAATAAGTAAATATTTTTTAATTTCTCAGTTTTAACTTCAATACAGTAAATATTGACCTCAATTTTTAAGAATAAAGGGTCCTGAGCTCCAAACGTTGAGAACTGCTGCTCTGATACACTGACTTGAACGACACTCTGTAAACGTGGTGCTGTGCACATCACTGCGTGGCACTCTGATGTGCGAGCCTTGATGGATCCTGATTTGAACACCCCACGTGTAAGAAGACCTTTTGGAGATAACTGGGAAATTTTAACATGAACTGGGTATTAGGTGGTATTAAGGAATTACTGTCAGTTTTCTTGAGTGTGAAAATGATACCGTGTTTATGTCAGATAAAGCAATGTGCATTTTTAGAGATGCACACTGAAATACTGTGAGATAAACGTCATGCTGTCCAGGACTTTCTTTAAAGACTGTATCAGGGGTGTCAGGGCATGGAAAGGAAGGAGAGGGCGAAAAGGCGGGCCTGACAGAGCCATGGGCAACATGTTGGGAACTGTTGAATCTGGCATTGTGCTCCATTTTGAATCCAGAATTACACTCATACAAGTATTTTAAAACAAATTCCTACATTTGGCTTTTGAGATTGCTCTTTCTTTAGCATTCTACAGTTGTTGCTACACAGCACTGCTTTCTGTCAACAGTGCAGGAAAACTCTCGGCCATCTTCTCTTCCCTGATCCTCTCTCATCTCCTTCTTGAAGCCTGATTAGTCAGAGTGAGACCTCCTCACTCGGCCCTTCATGTGTCTCAGCCTCTGTTGTATGTCCCATTTCTTGGTCTCTTTGAGCTACAGCATGTAAATTCCTTTACCTCCTTTTTCCAACTCACTAATTCTCTCTTCAGCTGTTTACCCTGCTGGTTAATCTCTCCATCAAGCTCTTTAAAAAAAAAAAACAATTACATATTTTTACTTCTAGTTTTGTTGATATTTCAAATCTGCTTGCTTGTTCTTTATTGCCTCGGTCCTTGGCTCATTATTCCAAACATTTTTCATTTCTTTAAACATAGTAAGTATAGTTACTTTATAGTCTTTGAGAACTTAACTATCTTTGCTCTCTGTTTCTGTCTGCTGCTTCTGCTGGATTTCAATCATTTGTCTTGAACCTTTGGCACTGAGGTTTTTTTTATTTTTTTTGACTATGAGCTGCTCGTTTCCTTGAGATTTTATCTCAGTAACCTCTTTGAGGTCAGAGTGAAACAGATCCTTCCAGGGATGACCTCCAGTCCTCTGGCCAGGTGCCGGGTCATAAAGGGCTTCCTTGCTGCCCTATAGTGCCAAAGTCCTCACTCAAGCTCACGCTGCAGCTGTGACCCTCTGTTTCCAGCCGTAAGCGCCAACCCCACCAAGGACTGCACTTAGGCTTTATCTCCTGTCCCCCATGCCCTGTGCACTGTCAGGAGGAGATGAGGGTCTCCAGGGAGCAGAAGTCCTGAGAGTCAAGGCTGGCTATGAATCACACTTATTTCTCAGGGTTCCTGCTTTCAACTTGTTTTCCATCTCTATGGCTTCTTTCCTGTCATGTCAACTCAGCAATGTGCTTTAAAAGAATTTATTCTATTTTATTTTATGCTATCCCATAATTTAGTTGTTTCCCTTGGGGGAAGGAGTAGCTCAGAGTATCCAGTCTGCTGTACCCCTGGAAACTGAAGTCAATATCCCTATTTGTAAAGAAAGTGAAATAAAATGCTGACCAAATAGCTACATATTGTACTCAGAATTTAAGAGTTTAATTCCCAACTACGAGAAAACATTTCTAAACGATAGCTAGCAATTTGCTCAGATAAGCACGATTTAAATTAATTTTTGCTATTTTATAAAGCAGTGTTGGTCTCACTTTCCGCGGCTGGCCCAACCCCGGCAGCGCTTCTGGAGTCCCACACTGGCTCTCCTCAACTCCCAGAGGCTGTGGGCCACCGGCTCAGGTGGGAGGCAGGCATCTCACCCTGGAGGACACTCACGTCCCCTTCTCCTCTCTCAGAAGACGAGAAGAGTTTCAGGAACTTTCATGGCAGAGGCCCTGGAGCGTGATCTCTGGAGTTCAGGACATAGTTGAGTAAGCAGTGCTGGGAGAGGGGTGCTCCATGGGGGGCAGGAAGAAGGGATCAGGCCCAGTGGGAAACCCTGGCACCATGCCAGGGAGTCGCCTGCACTTCTTAGACTTGGGTCTTCAAATAGGAATCCCCCACCACACGGGCATGCTCGCACACGTGCACACACACAGATTCATCTGGCTATTTTTTCTTACAATGGATGTTTTCCCCCAAAGTTTTGGGAAGTTGGTTTTGTTTTATTGTTGTTGTTGTTGTTGTTGTTATTGTTGCTTTTTTGTCTACTGCAGGTATTCTTGAGAAAGCCTGCGAATCACCTGAAATCACTTACAAAACTGTATGTATACAAATGTTTCTAGACAGAAGTAGTATCATTAAATAAAGTTTAAGTACTAACAAAAATCTGTGGACTATTAATAAATGGGTGCTTCTATAATGGTCAAGAAAGTGTGAAATGGCTTGTCCTTTGCACCCCGCTGTTGTAGGTGGGGATGTCTTACCAACTTCGGAAGCCTATCCGTGACCCAGCACCGGACTGCTGAATGGGATGAATGGGTGAATGAAGGAAAGAATGAATGAATGAGAGTCAAAGGACAAGGGCTCTGTGCCTGTGAATATGGTGCTCTCTACAAGCTCCAGGCTCTTAACCTCTTTTTCCATCAATACAAACCTCTGTCTACAATAACAAAACTTTTTCAACTGACAATTTAAAAAACAAAAGAGTTCTCCAGTTGGAGAAAACCCCCTTCTTCTCCCTATGGATGCACACATGTGCACACATGGCTCACCTCCTACTGCCCCCACACCTCGCTTCCAGGCCTGGCTCCAGGAGGTGCCACCTGGACATCAGTCCGCTGCACACTGCTCTCCAGCAGAGCCCGGAAGCAACATGGAGGTCGAGAGAGGGAGCAGAGAACGAGAGCAGTGAATCAAGCAAAGGCCTCTTGGGGGTGGTCCCTAACAGAAGCCTCCAAACCTTCATCTGCTCTTTCAGGCACCTACCAACTAAACATCTATAAGCAGGAAAGAAGTTCTCTCTCACCAGCGTGCCCAGGAAGGAGCTGATGGTGCGAGCTGCCTGGCAGAGGGCGCCGTACTCCTCCAGAAGAAGGGAGATGAACTGGTGCGCCTGGGGGGGGCCCTGCAGGGCTGCGGGTGCCTTCACCCTGGACGCGGCCGAGAGCTGCCGCAGGAGCCGCACCTTCATCTCCAGCACGTACTCGCGGGCCTGCTGCTCCAGCCGCTGGTACAGCTGGTAGGGGTCCCTCTCGCAGAGCCTGCACAGACAAGGGCGGACAAGGAGAGCTGTGACTCGCCACGGCCCGTCCGTGACCAGGAACCTGCTGTTTACCCGTGGGTGCCTTCCACCGCGATGACGTGACAACCCTCACAACCATCAGGAGGTGGCACCTGGGGCTTGGAGAGTCAGGGACTCAGCCGAAGTCCCCGGCACACAGGAAAGCCAGCGTCCACGAGGCACGCTTGGGACCCGCGCTGTCTCTCACACGGACCACCTCGCTCAACACTCACGGCAGGCACCGCTTCATCCCACCTTGCAGACCAGGCTGGGGACGCTGGTCAAGGTCATACAAGGTCGAACAGCCAGCAAGCGGCAGAACCAACCCTCACCCCTCAGCAACCTGCTCCAGAAGACGCGTTTTAACCAGAGCTGTGCTGACCACAGGGTTATTAAAGCAGAGGAAACTGAAAACAATTATTTTTGGATGCTAACAGGTTTGTAACAGACGAAAAGCAACCACCAACAGAGGTGACGTCTGGGCTGCCCTTTTCTTCTTCCTAGGTATTCGACATCCCCACATGGGGTGGAATTACTCTAAAATCAGAGGAACTTTACAGAAGGTTTACCCCATTTTTAAACTATCCCACCACAAAAGCAATAAGCAAAAACGGATGAACTAGAATCTGAAAGGTGAGGAGAGGGAAATGAACATAGGCGTTGTCCCAGGAACAAGGGCAAATTAATGTCTTCCTGCATCTCCCTCAGACTTGGAGCCACTCCATGAGAAACGCTTGCTCTACAGTGCTGTTACTTCCATGGGTAAAGTTATCACCTACTTCTCTGATGTGCTTCTGAGGAGCCTCCAGATGGAAGCCCAGGACCATGGATGTGACAGCCAAAACACCGCCCACAGCCAGCCACCGGGGGCCAGGCAGCCCAGGACCCCCGAGACGGGGGCGGTTGTCAGGTAACTAAGCACAGTCCTGGCTTCCACACAAAGGATCCTTTCACCTCTGGGTACCACATGTGGTCAAAAGAGAAGACCCTTAATCGTCACCTGCTCTATTTCTGCCTTCCCGTACCACCTGGGCGGTGGCGCCAGGGAAGCCTGCCTGGGGCCTTCTGAGGCGTGCTCAGAAACATAACGGGAAATAGCAGGATCCCCACAGTGGGCCGTGCCCTGAGGCTAGACGGATGACATTTTTAGTGTAACAATCATGATTTTAAAAACTTCTTTATCAGCCGTCCCCTGAAATGGAATGTATTTCACCTGTTAGAGGAAAGCCACAACAGACTCAAATGATACAGGGAAAACCAAACTCACAGACAGCCTAGATGCCCCCACATTTCAATCAGCATGTGGACCCCCGAGATGTACCGTGCTCGGAGCAACAGTCTTCTCCCCACCTCGGACCTGGGCCCTCCCTTGTCCTCTTCCTGAGATCAGTCAGTCCCAAGTGCTTGAAACAAACTTTCGATTCACTTCAATTATACCAGCAGTAAGCGTTTCACTAGAATGAGAAGAACTGGAAACATTCTAGCCAGAGGGCTCGCTCTCCTGTCTGCTCAAGACCTGGGAAGGTACCGAGGGCGAGGGTGGAGTGAGCAGGGGGGCTCCCGACCCAGACTGGGGAGGCGCGGCCCGCACCCAAGCCTGCCGCCTGAGCGCAGCAGGGCAGGGACAGGGCGTGCACGGAGTGGATGGCCTAGGGGGCCATGCGTACCTGTCCACGAGCTCCTTCATCCCCTCCTTGTCAGGGACGAGGGACTGGTCCTGGTCATCAGCCAGTGGGGTTCCAGCCTGCCGGTAGACACACCGGACCATGTAGCGCACTTCTGACCAGTAGTTCTGCAGCTGCTGAGATTCTCGGTCTGTCTCTGCTGAAATTTCTCTGTAAAGACACAAGAAGAGTCAGGCTTAGGCAAAGAAACATCACCTGTTATGTCTCCTCACCCTCCCAGAAGCCCTGAGGCCACTGGCCACCAGGTCCTGTCTCACCGCACCATCCTCGTCCCACTCAACCCCGTGTCTGCCTGACCCTGCCACATCCCGCTCAGGGGAGCAGGCCCCCGTCTTCCATGGCACAGTGGAGGCAGTGGGTGTCCCGTCTGCCCAGTCCCTGGGACCCTCCTTTCCACGAGATGCTAGTCACAACTCACACCACGCAAAAACCCATGACCGTCTTCCAAACGGACTACAGGAGCCATCCATCTCTCCAGACTGCCACTGTCGAGGTGCCCGGCTCTCCGCCAAGCATTTGCTCCTGTCAGTTTCCTACCCCCATGAGCCGCGAACCTGGACTTCCCGTGCCCTGTTCTGTCACCGGCCACCAGGCACCAGCCTCCCCCAGCTGTCCAGGTAAGAAGCCAAACATTTACGCATGTCTCCTCTCCCTTCTGAGGACCGGCGTCCGAGTGCCAGTTGTCCCACTCACCCAGGCATTTCTCACAACACTGGCCGATGTCTTCTGAGGAGAGGCTCATGTGCTTGCTGTCATTTATCAGTGTCCCAGTTTTGTTACAGCTTAAACATGAATTAGTTTCACCCTCTCTTGAACCTTATCATTGCCCAGAAGAAAGTGAGATGTCATGTACAACCAGAGAGCAAAACACACAACACACACCCAAACACGTCCCTGCAGGCACACCCGCCACACACCTGCGCTCGCTGCAGGCCTCACAGGTACAGGTCGCGTCAGACGCTGTGGAGCTGCCGAGCCCTGCGGAGGGCAGTGTGTGAGCCCCAAGAGTAAGTCTCCCGCTTCCTCCTGCCTCTGGCTGAGACCCTCCAAGAGGGGAGTGCAACAGAAAATCTTGACTCTGCTGTGAAAAGAGAGAATTAACAGACCAGTTAGGATCAAATGTTCATGGCATTAATTTTTATAAACTGCTCAGAAAAATGTTTTAGAAAAATTTTAAGCCCGAGACACTGAAAAAAGAAAACTTTAACTGACATTAATGGAATTTTTTCTCTCCAACACCCAAGGTTTTGTGTGGCAACAATTATTTCTGACCTGACGGTGTGCACTGCAGGGCCCTGGAGGTGTCCAATGCGTGTTCTCCGCCCATGGCCCTTGTCCTCACAGCAGGCATGGCCATCCCGGAGCCGAACAAGAACAGGCAGAGGCCACCCTGTCCGTGGAGTCAAGCACCTGTGCCACCTGCTCTAACCAAGAGGTCTGGAGGCCTGAGGAAGAGGACACACAAACCCACTTCTGGGGCTTCCTCCAGTGCCCAACAATACCTGAACATCAACCGAGATTCCATCAGCAATCACCCTGGAGAACACAAGCGCAACCTTAGTCCCCTTCACCCCAAAACGCCTTCTCTGCCCTCAGTTTCTCCTCTCTGACACAACCCAGAGGTGCCCCTCCTTGGCACCCAGGTGGTGCTCGGCCATCCAAGGACCTGCTCTCACCTCGGAGCTAAGGACAGTGGGCAGCTTCCCCACACTGAGGGGCAACAGCTCTCCAGGCACTGCCCCGACAGCCTGACGAGCACACAGGGTTTCCTGAAGCGGATCCGTGGAAGAAAACAGACCTGCATGCCCTCTCTTCCTCTCCACAGGCTGAGTGAGGGCCTTCGCTGCACGCCCTCGGAGGGACCCACAGAGGAGCTGGGATCCCCTCCTCGGCTGCGGGCTGGTTTGGACACACAGACCCGGAGCTCCACCCAGTTTTGCTACTGGACCACACACAAGGGAGCTCTTCTGAAGGCCTGTTGCATGTCCCGTGGAGATGCCAACATCTGACTCTGCAGTGAATTCTGGCAGTGGAGGACCAGCTAAGGCTACCCTAGTGGAAGGAAGGTCCAGCACGAGAAGCATTCCATGGGTCAGGGGCTCTGGGGAGTGGGTGAGAGGGCACACGGAGTGCTCCACCCGATGGCTCAGTGCCAAGTTCTTACCGTGGTCTGGAAGGAATCCAAAGAAGGGCCTGACGTGAGCAAGACTGGTGACTACTGGGCCCCCTGTGATGACGGGAGCCTCATCAGCCAGAGTGCCACGGTCAGCCCCGCGAAGACCCAAGACCTCCCAACTCCTCCTGCCCACATCCCCTTTCTCCACCCTGGAGCCAGTCAGGTCACGCCCCCACTCCCCTCCCCCCCACCCCGCAACATTCCCTTAGCAACTCCCATCACTTGTTTAGTTCTCTCAGCTGCTAAAACACAATGGGTTGGCTCCACAACAGGAATTTATCGGCTCACATTTCAGATGCTAGAAGGCTGGCTTTCTCCTGGGCTGGTATCTTCTGGCTGGCTGGCACTCCTCGGGGTTCCCTAGCTTTTCCGTCACACAGCAATGCAGAAGGCGGCGTCTTCTCTCTTTTCTCTTTCAGGTTCCCTCGACTTCCACCTTCTGCTGTGTCCATGGCTTGTCTTTCCAGACCCAATTTCCTTTGTTATATGGACTTCAATTCACTCTCTGGACCTCACCTGAACTAATAACACCTTCAAAGGTCCTACTCATAAATGGGCTCACACCCACAGGCCCAGGGGCTGGGACCTGAACATGCCTTTGCAGGGGACACGATTCAGTCCCCAACATTCTGGACTCCAAAAAGACATGTTCTTTTCGCTTGCAAATACATTCAACCCATCACCACATCCCAAAGCCTGAAGCCATTATGGAGCAAATACATACGTACAACGCCTCATCAGAATCAGTTACAGGCATGGTCTGTCCTCTGTCTGAGGGACCTGGGAACCTAGAGAACAAGTCACCTGCTTCCAACACACAATGGAGGGATGGGCATGGGACAGACATTCACATTCCAGAAGGGGGAAACGGGAAGGAACACAGTGGACATGGGTCCCAAACAAGCCCAAAACCCAACGGCAAATTCCATTAGATTTCAAGATCTGAGAGTCCTCTGTGACTTGACTCTTTGTCCTCTGAGACCCATGGAGTGGCAGCCCCACCTCTTCCACGCTCTGTGCAGTGGCCATGCTCTTCCCTCACCGATCATCAGACAGAGAACTTCCCATAGATCCCTCCTGGATAACTGCATTTCTGATCCTGACTTCCACTGAAATGGCTGGCTGCTTCCACGCTCAGTTAAATCCTCCACGTGGAGCTCTGTTTTCTGGAGACTCGCTTCCTAGAAGCTCAGAGAGGTCCCTGATAGAGATCCTCCTGGCCCAAGTCTCAGAGAGCACTATTTGGCTGAGAAGTTTCCAAATCATCAATTTCTCACTTCTTTGTGCTTAAGAGTTCAGTTTTCAGCTTATCCCTTTCCTCTCATTTCACTGTGAGTGGCAAGGAGAAACCAGGTTGCACCTTCCACACTTAGCTTGGAAATCTCCTCCGACAAATACCTAAGTCCATCACTGTCAGGTTCCACTTTCAATCCAACATCAGAACCCAACTTTTCCATGTTCTCTGCTGCTTTGTAACAAGGATCATCTCTCTCCAGTTTCCACTAACAAGCTCATTGTTTCCTCCTATGGCCTCAGAGGTATTTTAATGTTCATATTTCTACCTACAGTCTCCTCAAAGCAATCTGGGCTTTTTCCATCAAGCTCCTCACAATTCTTGCAGCCTCTACCCATGACCTATTCCAAAGCTGTTTCCAAATTTTTAGGTATTTGTCACAGCAGTACACCAACTTTCCAGTACCAGAAGCTGTCTTAGTTTCCCAGCTGCTAAAACAAACTCCGCACAACAGGCTGGCTTCACAGTAGGAATTTATTGGCTCACATTTCAGAGGTCACAGGCTGGCTTCCTCCTGGGTCAGGATCTTCCGGCGGGTGGCACTTGTGGGGCTCCTGGGCTTTTCCCTTACACGGCGGTACCCATGGCGGCATCTTCTCCTTTCTCTCTGGGGTTCCGTTGACTTCAGCTTCTGGCTGCTCCCCGGGGCTTCTCTTTCCAGATACAATTTCCTTTGCTTGTGATGTTGTCAGCCCTGTTGGAGTAAGGCCCATGTGCTTTCAGTCTGAGCCTCATTTTAACTCCAACATCTTCGAAGAACCCACAGACAAATGGTTTCACACCACAGGACCAGGATGGGACCCAAACACACCTTTTGTGGGGACACGATTCGTTCTCCAACAACTTACTAAAGCTGAGAGGGAGACAGTCAAGTTTCTCTAAAGACTGAGCTTGAATACCTGGAAACAAGACAATTTTAACATCAGAATGCCTGGAAAAGGCTAGGAGGCCTGGCTGGCCCTTCAGCAGAGCAGGGAGGCGGGCAGACAGGTGGGTTTGGAGCCAGTGGGAGAAGAACACAGCTGTCCCCAGCAGTACCCAATGGGTCGGCTCACTTGAACAAATGAGATCTGCTCTCTTCTCCCCCATCCCAACACATCCAAAGGCAAGCCTGTCCTCCAACGCCCAAGAACAGCTCCATCCATCCGTGACTCTCTCCCCATGGTCCTAACCTTGCCTGAGCCTCTGCCATCTCTTGCTTGGAGAGATGCAGTGGCTCTCCAGTTGCCCCTTACCTCCACCCTTATGCACTCATGAGCCAGTCTCCAGCAGCAGCCAGCGAGGTGTTTAAAACAGGAATGGGCCATGTGGCTGCCCTCCTGCTTTCCTCTGTGTCAGCTCAGAACAAAGGCCAAGCATCAAGGTTTTCCAGGACAAGTGTCAGCTTTCATGCCACTGCCCGGTTCCCTTTGCCAAAGGGCTCGCCCCCCAAGTCTCTGAAAGGCAGACTTCCCTCCATCAGTCAGGCCTCGGCAGAAAGATCACCTGCTCCGAGAGGCCAGCTGACCAGTAACCGCCAGTCCTGGCCACCCTCTTTGCCCTGGTTTGCAATGACAAGATGCTCCTGGAACATGGTTCTCCTTTGCCGGCCGGCACCACGTTTGGCCTTGTCAGCAGAGGGCGCTGGAGAGACACGCAGGAGGACAGGGTCTTGCTTCTACAGTGCAGGCAGCTCCGTGTCAGGGGTGTGGGCAGCTTCCTGCTGTCAGCCTGGCCTGCAGCACCTGGGCGACCCCCTCTGTGACCCCATGAGCTGTGGCCGCACCCTCTCTGGCCAGTCTGGACCTCTGCGGAGGTGGGGCCCTCGTCCAACGCTGTCCTGCATCGAGCACTTTCCCCAAGCCCCAGATAGCATCTGCCCCCTGGGTCTGAAATGACTGTATTTTTTAGAGCTTCCTCCCCTTATCAGGGTAGTTAGTCCCTGTTGCTGGTTAATAGTAATGCTCTTTATATTAAAATTTCCCTGTTCCAATTATTAGTGTGCTTTCCTCTCTCGTTTGGGCTCTGGCGGATGCACCTACCTTAACCACCCCGGTTAAACTCTATTTTTCACAACGCCTTCTGAAATCCTGTTGTGCTACTCCTTTCCAGACCGGCTCCAGAGCTGAAACAGAAATTCCATGAGAGCAGGAACCTTTTCTGACCTGCTCAGCACTGCAGCAGCAACTACGGTGACACAGGCTCTAAACTCTGCTGAATCTAAATAGCAATCAAGAGCCCTGAAAGTAGTATTTCCTGGTGACAAGAAATAAAGTCTTTAAAAATAAGAAGCATGATCACGACATATTAAATCCTTAAATGCATCATTTTTTGGAACTCATCTTATACAGATTTAATCTCAGTCACTGTGTTTTGTCCAAGTACAAAACAAGCAAAAGGAACACAACAAAACCCAGCCCCCAACAATGTAACTCCACAGTGTTCAGCATCCATTATCAAAGCAAAGCAGGAAAAAAAATTCACAACCAGAAGAAAACTAACCAATAAAAACAGACTCTCAAATTACAGAGATGATGTAACTAACAGGCAAGAATCTGAAAACTGTGATTATAAATAAAAGTTCCACATGTCTTCAGAAAACAAACATGATGAGGAAAGAAACTGATATTAAAAACAAACAAAAAAAAACAACAAAAACAAGCAAATAGAACTTCTACAGATGAAAAATAAAATATCTGAAAAGAAAATACACTGGATAGAATTAAGAAAAGATTAGACACACTAGGAGATCATAAACTAGAAGACGGGCAACAAAAAATAAACCAAAATGAAGTGCAGACATAAGCAAGGTAGAAAAATGAACAAAGCATTTGAATGGCAAAATCAAGGTGTTGGACATACAGGTTAAGGAAGGTTCCTTCTGGCGTCCCTGAAAGAAATGGAGGCCAGATGAAGAAATGGCTCAAAATTTCCAAATTTGATGAAAACTGACATGGCCAAGAAGCGCTATTATCCCAAGCACAAGAAACACAAAGGAAATGACACCAAGGCACATCACAACCAAACTGCTGAAACCAGTGATAAATGAAAATCTAAGAAGCAGGCAGTGGACAAAGACACATTATAGAAACAAGTGCACAGATATGGATGACAACAGATTCCTCATCAGAAGAGAAATGACCAACAATCTAGAATATTATGCTTAACGAAAATGTTAGAAATGAAGGTGAAAATAAAAGCTTGCAAACAAATGGACACTTCCCTGCATTACAAGAAATGTGCAAGTTCTGAGGCTTCAGGAACAGGAGGGGCTGGAGAGGAGTGAATGAGGACCACCAGCCATGGGAGGGGGCAGGTAGAGAGCAAAGGCTTTCTCATTTGAAAACCTTCTTAAAAGATAATTAACCATTTTGAAGGAAAAAAAATAATAAAAGTGTACAGTGAGATTGATAACAGATAAAATATCACTACAGGTCCATCCACTGGAGATTAAAAAGTTAATGGAAGAATATTATACCCTTTATCCAATACATTTGACAATGTAGATGAAACAGACCAGTATAATCAAAGTCAAAACTTAACAAAGCGTAGACTTCCAGGGAAGAGAGCGGAGCAGGTAGCTCCAGGACTCAGTCCCTGCACCAGAACAACCATCAAACAGGCAGGGGCTGCCTGGAACAATTTAGAAACCCCATAAGAGCAGTGTACGGCGGAGAGCGGGAGGAAGAGCTGATCGGTTACAGTACAGAACAGTGAACTGCTCTCCACGCCATGGCTGCCGGCGCCTGCCCACCCCCACTCTCGTGACAGGCCACCTCAGGGTCCAGCCCCTGGCTAGCTGCTGGTGACAGAAAAGGATGGAAAAGTCATCTTCCCAAGAGCAGGGGTGTACATGGCCAATCACTGATCACGGCTTTTCATTAGCAAATTCGGAATGTGGGTCCCAGCTCTGCTGCTGTTTCAACCCATCCTGGGGAAAAGGAGGCAGGAGTCACTGTTTCAATCCTCCCTGGACAGGGGCAGATGCGGCGGAGATGTCAAGACTAAGAGCACCCTCAGGGCTGCAGGGAACAGGTAGCTGAAGGGCTGCATTTTCTGGGCAGGCCAGAAAACTCAGCTTTGGGGAACCTTTGGAGAAGCTTTTGGCATCCTTCTTGACCCCCTCCCAGGCACCCTATTTTAGCTGGGAAGTCCTTCCCAGAGGTACCCTCCTCCCAGAATTTGCCTTCCAGGCAAAAGGAAACAGTAAAAGGATGTAAAAACCTATAGAGGTGGACAATCTGGGACAAAGGCCTGCTGGTTTCAGATACCTGGGAGAGGGAGATTTGTCCCCTGGAAAAGACAGAACAACCAAACTACTGTAACAGGGGAACTCCAAAACAACTAACAAACAAAAGTCCAGGACAAGAGACAGATATTTCCTGTTGGTTTGTTTCTCTAGAGAACCCTTATTAATACAATTTATCTCTTCAAAAAATGGAGCTATGAAAACTAGATCTCCATTTGCTAAAAAAGGAGGCCCTTACCTCACACCATACAGAAGTCAACTGAAAATGGATCAAAAACCTAAATTTAAGAGCTAGACCTCTCAAACTCCAAGAAGAAAAACAGGGAAACATCTTCAGGACCTTGTGTTAGGCAATGGTTTCTTACACTTTACACCTAAACCATAGGCAACAAAGAAAAAAAACAGATAAATGGAACCTCATCAAATAAAAAACTGTTTCTTTTACCATGAAAGTGAAAATACCATCTACACAAAGGGAAAAAACATTTGGAAACCACATATCCACTAAGGATTAATACCCAGTATATATAAAGAAATCCTCCAACTTACAACAAAAGACAAACAACCCAAATTAAAAATGGGCAAAAGAAGAGACAGCTCACAAAGAAGACATACAAATGGCCAGAAAGCACAGTAAAAGATGTTCAACATCAAGAGCCATCAGGAACTGCAAATCAAAACCATAATGAAGTACTTGTGCCAGTTTGGATGTACTATATCCCCCAAAATGTCATGTACTTTGATGGAATCTTGTGGGGACAGGCTTATTAGTATTGATTAGGTTGAAACCTATTGGTTCAGTGTTTCCATGGAGATGTGACTCAATCAACTGTGGGTGCGACCTTTCATTGGATTATTTCCATGGAGGTGTTGCCCCACCCATTAGGGTGGGCCTTCACTGGATCACTAGAGTACTTTAAAAAGAGCCACATGGGCCCCAGGGGCAGAGCAACTGAGAGTGACATTTTGAAGAACAGCTGCAGCTAAGAGAAGACAAAATGCCTCAAGAGAAACACTTTGGAGAACACCATTTTGAAATGCAACCTGGCATCAGCAGATGCCAGCCATGTGCCTTCCCAGCTAAAAGAGGTTTCCGGATGCCAATAGCCTTTCTCCAGTACCCTTTATTGATGTCTTACCTTGGACACTTTACAGCCTTAAGACCGTAACTTTGTAACCAAATACACCCCTATATAAAAGGCAATCCATTTCTGGTGTTTTGCAAAAGGGCAGCATCAGCAAACCAAAACAGTACTATTTCACAGCCATTGGAATGGCTGCTGTTAAAAATAGGGACAATTACAAGAGTTAAAGAGGATGCAGAGAAACAGGAACAACACTCATTCATTGCTGATAGCAATGTAAAATGGTGCAGCCACTGTGGAAGACAGTTTGGTGGTTCCTCAGAAAAGTAAGCAAAGAACTGGCAATCCCACTACTAAATAAACACCTAAAAGAACTGAAAACACAGGTGTGAACAGATATTTGGACACCAATATTTACAGCAGCATTACAATTGCTAAAAATGGAAGTAACCTAAATGTCCATCAATATGAAAGAATAAACTAAACATGGAATATAGATACAACAGAATATTATTAAGCCATAAGAATGAATGAAGTCCTGATACATGTGACAACATGGAGGAACCCTGAAGTCATCAAATTGAATGAAATAAACAGACAAAAGGACAAATATTCTATGAGCTCACTGATTTGTAACAATTAAAATATGTAAACTCACAGAGTCAAAATCTAGAAGACAGGTTAACGGGATGGAATGGGGATGGAAATGGGAAGTTAAAGCTTAAAATGTACAGGGTTCCTATTTGGAATGATGGAAATGTTTTGGTAATGAATGGTGATAATAGCACAACACTGTGAACACAATTAACAGTACTGAAATAATATCTGAATATGAAGAGGGGAAATGTTATTATAACAAAATATAAGAAAACTTTTTTAAAAACCCATGGACCTTCCTGGGGCTGGGGGCTGGGGACTGGGACAGGACTTGCCCTTTGGAAGATGTTGCTGCAAAGGAGAGGCTAGGCCTCCCTATAATTGTGCCTAAGAGCCTCCTCCCGAATGCCTCTTTGTTGCTCAGATGTGGCCCTCTCTCTCTAGCTAAGCCAACTTGGCAGGTGAAATCACTGCCCTCCCCTCTACGTGGGATCAGACACCCAGGGAAGTGAATCTCCCTGGCAACATGGAACTCCCAGGGAAGAATCTAGACCCGGCATCGTGGGAAGGAGAACATCTTCTTGACCAAAAGGGGGATGTGAAAGGAAATGAAATAAGCTTCCGTGGCAGAGAGATTCCAAAAGGAACCAAGAGGTCACTATGGTGGGCACTCTTACCACAATATAGATAACCCATTTTAGGTTCTAATGAATTGGAACAGCTAGCAGTAAATACCTGAAACTATCAAACTACAACCTAGAACCCTGAATATTGAAGACAACTATATAAAAATGTAGCTTATAAGGGTTGGCAATGTGATTCGGAAAGCCATATGGACCACACTCCCCTTTGTCCAGTGTATCTATGCATGGACGAGCAGAAAAAGAGGGGCAAAAAAAAAAAAAAAAAAAAAAAAAGGCATCCAGTCTTTTTTTACTTTAATTTTTCTTTTCACTTTAATTTTTATTATTTTTTGTGTGTGTGTGGACTGAAAATGTTCAAAAATTAATTTTGGTGATGAACGTCCAACTATATAACAGTACTGTGAACAATTTTTGTACTTTGTATGACTGCATGGTTACGTATGGTATGTGAATATATCTCAATAAAATTGAATTTTTAAAAAACCCCATGGAACACACTATACGAACAATGAGCTCTAAGTAAAACCATGGACTTCAATTAATAGTAATTATAAAAACATACTGTCTTTGTTCTGTCTTACAGCTGCATAATATTCCATCATGTGTATATACCACACAGTTTTTTATCAACTCATCTGTAGATGGACATTTGGGCTGCTTCCATCTCTCAGCAATAGAGAATAGTATCGCAATAAATGTCAGTTTACAAATGTCCGTTTGTCTCTTAACTTTCAGTTCCTCTGAGTATATACCCAGCAATGGAATAGCTGGGTCACATGGCAGATCCACACTTAGCTTCCTGAGGAACCTCCACACTGTCTTCCACAGTGGTTGTACGATTCTACATTCCCACCAGCAATGACTAAGTGTGCATCTTTCTCCACATCCTCTTCAGCACCTGTAAATCTCACTTTTTTGGACAATGGGCATTCTGGTAGGTGTGAGATGATATCTCATTGTGGTTTTGATTTGCATTTCCCTAATAGCTAGTGAAGTTGACATTTTTTCATATGTTTTTGAGCTATTTGTATTTCCTCTTCAGAAAAGTGTCTGTCCATGTCTTTTGCCCATTTTTTAACTGGGTTGTCTTTCTGTTGTTGAGTTGTACGATTGCTTCATATATTCAGGATATTAAACTCTTAGCTGATATGTGGTTACCAAATATTCTCTCCCATTGTGTAGGCTGCCTTTTTACTTTTCTGACAAAGTCCTTGGATGTACAAAAGTGTTTGATTTTGAGGAGATCCCATTTGTCCATTTGTTCTTTGGGTGCTCGCGCTTTGGGGTGTAAGGTCTAGGAAACCACCTATCACAAGATCTTTATATGAAATCGCCCTACATTTCTTCTAAGAGTCTTACGGTCTTAGCGCTTATTTAGATCTTTGATCGACTGGAGTTAATTTTTGTATAAGGTGTGAGGCAGGAGTCCTCTTTCATTCTTTTCGAAATGGATATCCAATTCTCCAAACACCATTTATTAAAGAGGCTACTCTGCCCCAGTTGCTTTGGCCTCACTGCCTTATCAAAGATCAATTGTCTGTACATGCAAGAGTCTATTTCTAAACACTCAATTCGATTCCATTGGTCAGTATCTCTGTCCCCTTATGCCAGTACCATGCTGTTTTGAGCACTGTAGCTTTGTAATATGCTTCAATGTCAGGTAGTGTGAGGCCTCCCACTTTGTTCTCTTTCTCAAGATATTTTTGGCTATTTGGGGCACCTTGCCCTTCAAATAAATTTGATTTTTGGTTGTTCTATTTCTACAAAGTTGTTGGGATTTAATTGGCATTGCATTCAATCTATAAATCCATTTAGGTAGAGTTGACATCTTAATTATACTTAGTCTTCCTATCCATGAACACGGTATGTTCTTCCATTTTTTTATGTCCTGTTCAATTACTTTTAGCAGTTTCTTGTAGTATTTTTTTTACAGGTCTTTTGTGGCCTTTGTTAAGTTTATTCCTAAATATTTGATTCTTCTTGCTTTTGTGAATGCAATTTTTTATTTCTTCCTCTTGTTGCACGTTACTTGTGTATAAGAACGCTACGGATTTTTGTGTGTTGCTCTTGCAGCCTGCCACTTTGCTGTATTCATTGATTAGCTCTAATAGCTTTGCAGTAGATTTTTCTGGATTTTCTATATATAGAGTCATGTCATCTGCAAAGAGTGAAAAGTTTTACTTCCCTCTCCAATTTAGATGTCTTTTATTTCTTTTCTTGCCTAACTGCTCTAGCTAGAACTTCCAGCACAATGTTGAATATCAATGGTGACAGTGGGCATCCCTGTTTTGTTCCCGATCTTAGAGGGAAAGCTTTCAATCTCTCCCCATTGAGTACGATGTCAGCTGTGAGTTTTTCATATATTGCCTTTATCATATTGAGAAAGTTCCCTTCTATTCATATCCTTTGAAGTGTTTTCATCAGGAAAGGATGTCAAATTTTGTCAAATGCCTTTTCTCCATTGATCAAGATGATCATGTGGTTATTTGCTTGATTGTTGTCGATGTGGTGTGGGGAAATGATGGGCTGCAGTTTGGAGACAGACTAGTTCTTTAAAAAAAAAAACAAAGCCCGGGAGCAGCTGCAGATACAACACGGAGGACCACAGTGAAGCACGGCGGAGCGGGCTGGGCCAACACCTTGGTGTCTGGCGTAGAGGATACCCCTTCCCACACCTGCTGCTGATCATCTGGGACCAGGGGAGCAGAGGTGAGCCAAAAGGAGAAAAAAAATGCACCCTTGCAGCCATCTCCCCGGCGGCTGGGGACGCTCCTGCCTGGGGCTGGACCCACAGTGCAGAGCCATGCCAAGAAACCAGTGTGATGGGGAGTCTTTCCCGCAGCACCATGCACACACCACAACATGGCCGTGGACAGCGGCCTTTAGTGCACCCATGACTGACTGTCCCAGAGCTGGGAGGATGGCGTTATGCGAAAAGGGGGAAGTTAACGCGTCCATTCAACCATCTTTGAAGTGGGCTGGGAGCGCCCTTGCAAGGCCCGGCAGCCCAGGGCTTCCCCGGAGGGCCAGCATGCAGTTGTGACGTGGCACAACCTTCCCTCGGCAGAGGTCCTGGAAGAGCACTTCTGGGAAGGGGACCTACTCGGAAATCCCAGGGACCATACATCAGTACCAAGGTCTTGTGGGTCAGCGGCAGAGACAATCTGTGGTGAGACTGAAATGAAGGCTTAGACTTTTGCAACAGCATTAAATCTCTGGGAACACCTGGGAGGTTTGATTATTAAAGTTGCACTGCCTCCCTAACCACCTAGACACACGTCTCACATTCAGGATGGACAGCACCAACAACACACTCAAATTTAGTGCACCAATTGAACCCAACAAGAATCAGATCCCCAAACACCACAAAGACAAAGTTGGGGAGAACCGACTTGAGAGGAATAGGTGACACGGATGCCACCTGCTGGTTAGTTAGAGAAAGTGTATGCCACCAAGCTGTAGATAAGACAAATTAGAGATCAAGCAAAGCAAGTGCCAAGAGGACAAAAACAACAGAAAATCTTAAAGCATATGATAAAACCAGACGATATGGAGAACCCAAACCCAAACACCCAAATCAAAAGATTAATCAGCACAATTAATCAAAGAATTAAGGACAAACAATGAGAGCATGGCACAGGATATAAAGGACATGAAGAAGAGCATGGCACAGGATATAAAGGACATAAAGAAGACCCTAGAAGAAATTGCAAGAGTAAATAAAAAACAGAAGAGCCTATGGAAATAAAGAAACTGTTGGTGAAATTAAAAAGACTCTGGATACTCATAATACAAGATTAGAGGAAGGTGAACAACGACTCAGCGTCCTCAAGGACCACAGAATGGAAAATGAAAGAACAAAAGAAAGAATGGGGAAAAAAGAAAAAAAAATCAAAATGGATCTCAGGGATATGATAGATAAAATAAAACATCGAAATTTAAGAATCATTGGTGTCCCAGAAGGGGAAGAGAAGGGTAAAGGTCTAGAAAGAGTATTCAAAGAAATTGTTGGGGAAAACTTCCCAAACCTTCTACACAATATAAATACACAAAGCATAAATGCCCAGTGAACTCCAAATAGAATAAATCCAAATAAACCCACTCCAAGACATATTCTGATCAGACTGTCAAATACTGAAGAGAAGGAGCAGTTCTGAAAGCAGCAAGAGAAAAGCAATTCACCACATACAAAGGAAACAACATAAGACTAAGTAGTGACTACTCAGGGGCCACCATGGAGGCGAGAAGGCAGTGGCATGACACATTTAAAATTCTGAGAAAGAAAAATTTCCAACCAAGAATATTTTATCCAGCAAAACTTTCCTTCAAATTTGAGGAGAGCTTAAATTTTTCATGGACAAACAAATGCTGAGAGATTTTGCTAATAAAAGACCTGCCCTACTTCAGATACTAAAGGAGCCCTACCCACAGAAACAAAGAAAGGAGAGAGAGAGTTAGAAAAATTTAACAGACATATATAGAAAATTACATCCCAAATCACCAGGGACACATTCTTCTATAGTGATCATGGATCTTTCTCCAGAATAGACCATATGCTGGGACATAAAACAAGCCTCAATAAAAAAAAAAAAAAAAAGAATTTATTCAAAGCACATTCTCTGACCACAATGGAATACAAATAGAAGTCAGTAACCATAGAGACTTGGAGAATTAACAAAGACCTGGAGGGTAAAAATGAGGGAGAGATGAAAACATTTCCGGATAATCAAAAGCTGAGGCTTCATCACCAGTAGATCAGTCCTATAAGAAATGCTAAAGGGAATTGAGCAGGCTGAAAGGAAGGGACACTAAAATTGACTGAAACTACATAAAGAAATAAAGATTTCCAGAAAAGATCACATGGTAAATGTAAATACAAATACTACTGTATTCTTGATTTGTTACTCCACTATTTACTTCCTACAGGATCTAAAATACAGAAACGGTAATGATAAATCAGTGATTTTGGACTCAATGTAAAATATGTAATTTTTGACAAGAACTACATAAAGGTGGGGGAATGGAGGAGTATAGGAACACAGTTTATGTTTCCTATTGAAGTTACGTTGGTATCAAAGAAAAACAAGATTGTTATAGATTTAAGAGGTTAAATTTAAGCCCCACGGTAAACAAAAAGAAAGTATCAGAGAATATGACCATAGAATGAAAATAGAGTATGGGTTATGAGAAGTGGGGGAAGGGACAATGCGGAGTTAAGAAATGAGTGTAGGGTTTCTGTTTGGGGTGAAGGGAAATTTCTAGTAATGGATGGTGGGAAGGTGATAGCATTGCAACATTCTAAATGTGATTAATCCCACTAATGGAATGCTACGGAAGGAGTGGAATGGGAAGATTTAGTCTGTATATATGTTTCCAGAATTGAAAAAAAAAAGTCTAAATAGATGACAATTCAATGCCAAGGATGATCCTGGATGGGATCTGAGGATGGAGGAGAGGAGGCTCAAAGGGACACAGATGGGACATAAGGAAAAAAAAAAAGGAAATATAGAATGTAAGCTTTGTATCAATGTTCAATTTCTTGAATTTCCTAGCTACTTAATGGGATTGCATAAAAGAATGTTCTTGAACATGGGAAAGGTATATGTGAATTATATTGTTTGTTCAAAGATGTGTGCAGCTTGCTCTCATGTTCAGAGGACAGAGCAATAGATGATGGATGATAGATAGGGAAGGAAAGAGGGAGGGAAAGAAAGAAATGGTGGTGTGTGACTGGATGTTAAAGTTGGTGGATCAGGGTAGCAGGGGAGGGGGTCAGGGTATGCTGGAGTTCTATATATGGGGTCTGTATTGTTTCTGCAACTGTTCCTGTAAGTTTCAATATATTTCAGAAAAAAAAAGGGGGGGAGAAAACATCGAGAGAAGGACAGACGTATTTACTGTCGGTTAGGAGGTAGAATGGTATAGCCTTTTTGGAGGACAGTGGGGTGGTTCCACACGAAGCTAAGCACGTGGGTGCCATAAGTCCTGCAACCTCATTAGCGGGCATTTACTTGGAAGATCTGAGAGTAGGACATAATGGACATTTGCACAGTGGTGTTTTATAGAGGCAATATTCATGATTTGCAATGGGTGGAGATGGCCTAAGGGTATATCGATTGAGAAACAGAATGGTGAACTGTGGTTGCATACAATGGAATATTGAGCAACTGTGAAAAGGAGTGAAGCTGTGAGACAAGGTGAATGGAACCTGTAGACAGCATTTTAAGCAAAGAATGCCAGAAACAAAGGCAAAACTATAATGCCTTACCAATATGGACTAACCAAAATGTGTAAACAGAATTGAATCTTAGGGCACAGCTTATCAGGGGAATGCGTAGTGTAAGTCCTAGATTGTAAGCTCTTATAGCAATCATGTCTATGTCTGAATTGTAATGGTTATCTCCAGACTCTTGAGATGCTGATCCCTTTGTGTATAACCTGATTGGTCTCTGGAACTCTGGGTATCTGTGTGACACCTGAAACTCACAGCGAGAACTCAGCAGATATGAATGTCAGTATTAGCACATACAACAACTGTTTAAAAAAGCTGAAGAAGAGTCCAGACCTCAATTGGAGATATGAATGAAGCAGATCTGGTTAGGGCTAGGGCAAATTGGGCCAAAGTGTAAAGGACGATACTGACTGTGTTTTAAAACTTCAACTTCCATACGAGACCAAGGGAAGATATGTTTATTTGGTGCAGAATCTGTATTTTCTAAACAATTTAACTTGTACAGTCAGTTTGTTTAAACACCCCAATTATATGGAACTTTGAATAGGAAGTGAGATATGGTAGGTTTGTATAGGCTGAGTGAAACAGCTACACATCCCAAAGTAATCTGGACAGAGAATAAAAATATACATGCAGGGTCCCTCTGAGGAGCTGGGGAAAATGCGGAAGTGATGGACTTCCTCACCTGGACTGTTGCTGACGTTCTCACAAACACTGAGGACTGACGGTTTGGTATGCCGAGCCCTCTATCTTGGGGCTAGCCTTTACGAAGCTCATTACTACAAAGGAGAGGCTAAACCTGCTTATAATTGTGTGTAAGTCTCCCCTTGGGTACCGCTTTGTTGCTCAGGTATGGCCCCCTCTCTCTAGCTAACCCACTTCGGCAGGTGAACTCACTGCCCTCCCCCCTACATGGGATCTGACTCCCAGGGTGTAAATCTCCCTGGTAATGCAGGATTATGACTCCCGGGGATGAATCTGGACCTGACATCGTGGGATTGAGAACATCTTCTTGACCAAAAGGGGGCTGTGAAATAAAACAAAATAAAGTTTCAGGGCTGAGATTTCAAATGGAATCGAGAGTCACTCTGGTGGGCATTCTTACGCACTACGTAGATAACACTTGTTAGGTTTTAATGTATTGGATACTAGAAGTAAAATGGAAACTATCAAACTGCAACCCAGTAGCCTTGACTCTTGAAGATGATTGTGTAACTATGTAGCTTACAAGTGGTGATGGTGTGATCTGTGAAAACCTTGTGGATTACACTTCCTTTATTCAGTGTACAGATGGATGAGTAGAAAAATGGGGACAAAAATTAAATGAAAAATAGGGTGGGATGGGGAGGATGAATTGAGTGTTCTTTTTTACTTCCATTTTTTATTATTTTTATTCTTTCTGGTATAAGGAAAATATACAAAAAAGCGATTGGGATGATGAGTGCAAACTATATGATGGTACTGTGAACAGTTCATTGTACAGCATGGATGATTTTATGGTATGTGAATATATCTCAATAAAACTGAGTTTTTAAAAATGCACACAAAACACGAATAGACATTTTTCCAAAGAGGAAATACAGATGGCAAAAAAGCACATGAAAAAATGTTCGTATTCATTAAAATTAGGGAAATGCAAATCAAAACCACAATGACATATCTCATACTTACTAGAATGGCCACTATTAAACAAACAGGAAACTACAAATGTTCGAGAGGATATGCAGAAAATGGAACACTGATTCACAGGTAGTGGCAGTGTGAAATGGTACAGCTGCAAGGGAGGACAGTTTGTGGTTCCTCAGTAAGCTAAGTATAGAGGTGCCTTACGACCTGGCATTCTGCTACTCAGGATATACCCAGAAGAACTGAAAGCAGGGACATGAACAGACATTTGCACACCAATGTTCATGGCAGCATTATTCACAATTGCCAAAAGATGGAAAAACCATGTGTCCATTGACTGATTAATGGATAAACAAAATGTGGTATATACATATGATGGAATATCATTCAGCAGTAAGAAGAATGATGTCCTGAAGCAAATGACAACATGGTTGAACCTTGAGGGCATTATTTTAAATGAAATTAGTCAGACCAGGACAAATATTATATGATCTCAAATAATATGAACTAATTACATATGTAAACACATAGGCAAAACCGACAGAATATAGGTTACAGAATATAGAGGGCAAAGAATACCACCAAGGACTGCACTTAGGCTTTATCTCCTGTCCCCCATGCCCTGTGCACTGTCAGGAGGAGATGAGGGTCTCCAGGGAGCAGAAGTCCTGAGAGTCAAGGCTGGCTATGAATCACACTTATTTCTCAGGGTTCCTGCTTTCAACTTGTTTTCCATCTCTATGGCTTCTTTCCTGTCATGTCAACTCAGCAATGTGCTTTAAAGAATTTATTCTATTTTATTTTATGCTATCCCATAATTTAGTTGTTTCCCTTGGGGGAAGGAGTAGCTCAGAGTATCCAGTCTGCTGTACCCCTGGAAACTGAAGTCAATATCCCTATTTGTAAAGAAAGTGAAATAAAATGCTGACCAAATAGCTACATATTGTACTCAGAATTTAAGAGTTTAATTCCCAACTACGAGAAAACATTTCTAAACGATAGCTAGCAATTTGCTCAGATAAGCACGATTTAAATTAATTTTTGCTATTTTATAAAGCAGTGTTGGTCTCACTTTCCGCGGCTGGCCCAACCCCGGCAGCGCTTCTGGAGTCCCACACTGGCTCTCCTCAACTCCCAGAGGCTGTGGGCCACCGGCTCAGGTGGGAGGCAGGCATCTCACCCTGGAGGACACTCACGTCCCTTCTCCTCTCTCAGAAGACGAGAAGAGTTTCAGGAACTTTCATGGCAGAGGCCCTGGAGCGTGATCTCTGGAGTTCAGGACATAGTTGAGTAAGCAGTGCTGGGAGAGGGGTGCTCCATGGGGGGCAGGAAGAAGGGATCAGGCCCAGTGGGAAACCCTGGCACCATGCCAGGGAGTCGCCTGCACTTCTTAGACTGGGTCTTCAAATAGAATCCCCCACCACACGGGCATGCTCGCACACGTGCACACACACAGATTCATCTGGCTATTTTTTCTTACAATGGATGTTTTCCCCCAAAGTTTTGGGAAGTTGGTTTTGTTTTTTGTTTTGTTGTTGTTGTTGTTATTGTTGCTTTTTTGTCTACTGCAGGTATTCTTGAGAAAGCCTGCGAATCACCTGAAATCACTTACAAAACTGTATGTATACAAATGTTTCTAGACAGAAGTAGTATCATTAAATAAAGTTTAAGTACTAACAAAAATCTGTGGACTATTAATAAATGGGTGCTTCTATAATGGTCAAGAAAGTGTGAAATGGCTTGTCCTTTGCACCCCGCTGTTGTAGGTGGGGATGTCTTACCAACTTCGGAAGCCTATCCGTGACCCAGCACCGGACTGCTGAATGGGATGAATGGGTGAATGAAGGAAAGAATGAATGAATGAGAGTCAAAGGACAGGGCTCTGTGCCTGTGAATATGGTGTCTCTACAAGCTCCAGGCTCTTAACCTCTTTTTCCATCAATACAAACCTCTGTCTACAATAACAAAACTTTTTCAACTGACAATTTAAAAAACAAAAGAGTTCTCCAGTTGGAGAAAACCCCTTCTTCTCCCTATCGATGCACACATGTGCACACATGGCTCACCTCCTACTGCCCCCACACCTCGCTTCCAGGCCTGGCTCCAGGAGGTG
The DNA here is from genome assembly GCF_015220235.1 of Choloepus didactylus. Classification (NCBI taxonomy): domain Eukaryota; kingdom Metazoa; phylum Chordata; class Mammalia; order Pilosa; family Megalonychidae; genus Choloepus; species Choloepus didactylus. Next base: position 2,826,319 of record NC_051309.1, on the reverse strand, counting down.
CCACCTGGACATCAGTCCGCTGCACACTGCTCTCCAGCAGAGCCCGGAAGCAACATGGAGGTCGAGAGAGGGAGCAGAGAACGAGAGCAGTGAATCAAGCAAAGGCCTCTTGGGGGTGGTCCCTAACAGAAGCCTCCAAACCTTCATCTGCTCTTTCAGGCACCTACCAAAAACATCTATAAGCAGGAAAGAAGTTCTCTCTCACCAGCGTGCCCAGGAAGGAGCTGATGGTGCGAGCTGCCTGGCAGAGGGCGCCGTACTCCTCCAGAAGAAGGGAGATGAACTGGTGCGCCTGGGGGGGCCCTGCAGGGCTGCGGGTGCCTTCACCCTGGACGCGGCCGAGAGCTGCCGCAGGAGCCGCACCTTCATCTCCAGCACGTACTCGCGGGCCTGCTGCTCCAGCCGCTGGTACAGCTGGTAGGGGTCCCTCTCGCAGAGCCTGCACGACAAGGGCGGACAAGGAGAGCTGTGACTCGCCACGGCCCGTCCGTGACCAGGAACCTGCTGTTTACCCGTGGGTGCCTTCCACCGCGATGACGTGACAACCCTCACAACCATCAGGAGGTGGCACCTGGGGCTGGAGAGTCAGGGACTCAGCCGAAGTCCCCGGCACACAGGAAAGCCAGCGTCCACGAGGCACGCTTGGGACCCGCGCTGTCTCTCACACGGACCACCTCGCTCAACACTCACGGCAGGCCGCTTCATCCCACCTTGCAGACCAGGCTGGGGACGCTGGTCAAGTCATACAAGGTCGAACAGCCAGCAAGCGGCAGAACCAACCCTCACCCCTCAGCAACCTGCTCCAGAAGACGCGTTTTAACCAGAGCTGTGCTGACCACAGGGTTATTAAAGCAGAGGAAACTGAAAACAATTATTTTTGGATGCTAACAGGTTTGTAACAGACGAAAAGCAACCACCAACAGAGGTGACGTCTGGGCTGCCCTTTTCTTCTTCCTAGGTATTCGACATCCCCACATGGGGTGGAATTACTCTAAAATCAGAGGAACTTTACAGAAGGTTTACCCCATTTTTAAACTATCCCACCACAAAAGCAATAAGCAAAAACGGATGAACTAGAATCTGAAAGGTGAGGAGAGGGAAATGAACATAGGCGTTGTCCCAGGAACAAGGGCAAATTAATGTCTTCCTGCATCTCCCTCAGACTTGGAGCCACTCCATGAGAAACGCTTGCTCTACAGTGCTGTTACTTCCATGGGTAAAGTTATCACCTACTTCTCTGATGTGCTTCTGAGAGCCTCCAGATGGAAGCCCAGGACCATGGATGTGACAGCCAAAAACACCGCCCACAGCCAGCCACCGGGGGCCAGGCAGCCCAGGACCCCCGAGACAGGGGCGGTTGTCAGGTAACTAAGCGCAGTCCTGGCTTCCACACAAAGGATCCTTTCACCTCTGGGTACCACATGTGGTCAAAAGAGAAGACCCTTAATCGTCACCTGCTCTATTTCTGCCTTCCCGTACCACCTGGGCGGTGGCGCCAGGGAAGCCTGCCTGGGCCTTCTGAGGCGTGCTCAGAAACATAAGGGAAATAGCAGGATCCCCACAGTGGGCCGTGCCCTGAGGCTAGACAGATGACATTTTTAGTGTAACAATCATGATTTTAAAAACTTCTTTATCAGCCGTCCCCTGAAATGGAATGTATTTCACTGTTAGAGGAAAGCCACAACAGACTCAAATGATACAGGGAAAACCAAACTCACAGACAGCCTAGATGCCCCACATTTCAATCAGCATGTGGACCCCGAGATGTACCGTGCTCGGAGCAACAGTCTTCTCCCCACCTCGGACCTGGGCCCTCCCTTGTCCTCTTCCTGAGATCAGTCAGTCCCAAGTGCTTGAAACAAACTTTCGATTCACTTCAATTATACCAGCAGTAAGCGTTTCACTAGAATGAGAAGAACTGGAAACATTCTAGCCAGAGGGCTCGCTCTCCTGTCTGCTCAAGACCTGGGAAGGTACCGAGGGCGAGGGTGGAGTGAGCAGGGGGGCTCCCGACCCAGACTGGGGAGGCGGGCCCGCACCAAGCCTGCCGCCTGAGCGCAGCAGGGCAGGGACAGGGCTGCACGGAGTGGATGGCCTAGGGGCCATGCGTACCTGTCCACAAGCTCCTTCATCCCCTCCTTGTCAGGGACGAGGGACTGGTCCTGGTCATCAGCCAGTGGGGTTCCAGCCTGCCGGTAGACACACCGGACCATGTAGCGCACTTCTGACCAGTAGTTCTGCAGCTGCTGAGATTCTCGTCTGTCTCTGCTGAAATTTCTCTGTAAAGACACAAGAAGAGTCAGGCTAGGCAAAGAAAACATCACCTTATTCTACTCACCCTCCCAGAAGCCTGAGGCCACTGGCCACCAGGTCCATGTCTCACCGCACCATCCTCGTCCCACTCAACCCCGTGTCTGCCTGACCCTGCCACATCCCACTCCTGGGAGCAGGCCCCCGTCTTCCATGGCACAGTGGAGGCAGTGGGTGTCCCGTCTGCCCAGTCCCTGGGACCCTCCTTTCCACGAGATAGTCACAACTCACACCACGCAAAAACCCATGACCATCTTCCAAACGGACTACAGGAGCCATCCATCTCTCCCGACTGCCACTGTCGAGGTGCCCGGCTCTCCGCCAAGCATTTGCTCCTGTCAGTTTCCTACCCCCATGAGCCGCGAACCTGGACTTCCCGTGCCCTGTTCTGTCACCGGCCACCAGGCACCAGCCTCCCCCAGCTGTCCAGGTAAGAAGCCAAACATTTACGCATGTCTCCTCTCCCTTCTGAGGACCGGCGTCCGAGTGCCAGCTGTCCCACTCACCCAGGCATTTCTCACAACACTGGCCGATGTCTTCTGAGGAGAGGCTCACGTGCTTGCTGTCATTTATCAGTGTCCCAGTTTTGTTACAGCTTAAACATGAATTAGTTTCACCCTCTCTTGAACCTTATCATTGCCCAGAAGAAAGTGAGAGTCATGTACAACCAGAGAGCAAAACACACAACACACACCCAAACACGTCCCTGCAGGCACACCCGCCACACACCTGCGCTCGCTGCAGGCCTCACAGGTACAGGTCGCGTCAGACGCTGTGGAGCTGCCGAGCCCTGCGGAGGGTGCAGGTGTGAGCCCCAAGAGTAAGTCTCCCGCTTCCTCCTGCCTCTGGCTGAGACCCTCCAAGAGGGGAGTGCAACAGAAAATCTTGACCCTGCTGTGAAAAGAGAGAATTAACAGACCAGTTAGGATCAAATGTTCATGGCATTAATTTTTATAAACTGCTCAGAAAAATGTTTTAGAAAAATTTTAAGCCCGAGACACTGAAAAAAAAAAAAAACTTTAACTGACATTAATGGAATTTTTTCTCTCCAACACCCAAGGTTTTGTGTGGCAACAATTATTTCTGACCTGACGGTGTGCACTGCAGGGCCCTGGAGGTGTGCGTGTCTCCGCCCATGGCCCTTGTCCTCACAGCAGGCATGGCCATCCCGTAGCCGAACAAGAACAGGCAGAGGCCACCCTGTGTGGAGTCAAGCACCTGTGCCACCTGCTCTAACCAAGAGGTCTGGAGGCCTGAGGAAGAGGACACCAAACCCACTTCTGGGGCTTCCTCCAGCGCCCAACAATACCTAACATCACCGAGATTCCATCAGCAATCACCCTGGAGAACACAAGCACAACCTTAGCCCCTTCACCCCAAAACGCCTTCTCTGCCCTCAGTTTCTCCTCTCTGACACAACCCAGAGGTGCCCCTCCTTGGCACCCAGGTGGTGCTCGGCATCCAAGGACCTGCTCTCACCTCGGAGCTAAGGACAGTGGGCAGCTTCCCCACACTGAGGGGCAACAGCTCTCCAGGCACTGCCCCGACAGCCTGACGAGCACACAGGGTTTCCTGAAGCGGATCCGTGGAAGAAAACAGACCTGCATGCCCTCTCTTCCTCTCCACAGGCTGAGTGAGGGCCTTCGCTGCACGCCCTCGGAGGGACCCACAGAGGAGCTGGGATCCCCTCCTCGGCTGCGGGCTGGTTTGGACACACAGACCCGGAGCTCCACCCAGTTTTGCTACTGGACCACACAAGGGAGCTCTTCTGAAGGCCTGTTGCATGTCCCGTGGAGATGCCAACATCTGACTCTGCAGTGAATTCTGGCAGTGGAGGACCAGCTAAGGCTACCCTAGTGGAAGGAAGGTCCAGCACGAGAAGCATTCCATGGGGTCAGGGCTCTGGGGAGTGGGTGAGAGGGCACACGGAGTGCTCCACCCGATGGCTCAGTGCCAAGTTCTTACCGTGGTCTGGAAGGAATCCAAAGAAGGGCCTGACGTGAGCAAGACTGGTGACTACTGGGCCCCCTGTGATGACGGGAGCCTCATCAGCCAGAGTGCCACGGTCAGCCCGCGAAGACCAAGACCTCCAACTCCTCCTGCCCACATCCCCTTTCTCCACCCTGGAGCCAGTCAGGTCACGCCCCCACTCCCCTCCCCCCACCCCGCAACATTCCCTTAGCAACTCCCATCACTTGTTTTAGTTTCTCAGCTGCTAAAACACAATGGGTTGGCTCCACAACAGGAATTTATCGGCTCACATTTCAGATGCTAGAAGGCTGGCTTTCTCCTGGGCTGGTATCTTCTGGCTGGCTGGCACTCCTCGGGGTTCCCTAGCTTTTCCGTCACACAGCAATGCAGAAGGCGGCGTCTTCTCCTTTCTCTTTCAGGTTCCCTCGACTTCCACCTTCTGCTGTGTCCATGGCTTGTCTTTCCAGACCCAATTTCCTTTGGTTATATGGACTTCAATTCACTCTGGACCTCACCTTAACTAATAACACCTTCAAAGGTCCTACTCATAAATGGGCTCACACCCACAGGCCCAGGGGCTGGGACCTGAACATGCCTTTTGCAGGGGACACGATTCAGTCCCCAACATCTGGACTCCAAAAAGACATGTTCTTTTCGCTTGCAAAATACATTCAACCCATCACCACATCCCAAAGCCTGAAGCCATTATGGAGCAATACTACGTACAACGCCTCATCAGAATCAGTTACAGGCATGGTCTGTCCTCTGTCTGAGGGACCTGGGAACCTAGAGAACAAGTCACCTGCTTCCAACACACAATGGAGGGATGGGCATGGGACAGACATTCACATTCCAGAAGGGGGAAACGGGAAGGAACACAGTGGACATGGGTCCCAAACAAGCCCAAAACCCAACGGCAAATTCCATTAGATTTCAAGATCTGAGAGTCCTCTGTGACTTGACTCTTTGTCCTCTGAGACCCATGGAGTGGCAGCCCCCCTCTTCCACGCTCTGTGCAGTGGCCATAGCTCTTCCCTCACCGATCATCAGACAGAGAACTTCCCATAGATCCCTCCTGGATAACTGCATTTCTGATCCTGACTTCCACTGAAATGCTGGCTGCTTCCACGCTCAGTTAAATCCTCCACGTGGAGCTCTGTTTTCTGGAGACTCGCTTCCTAGAAGCTCAGAGAGGTCCCTGATAGAGATCCTCCTGGCCCAAGTCTCAGAGAGCACTATTTGGCTGAGAAGTTTCCAAATCATCAATTTCTCACTTCTTTGTGCTTAAGAGTTCAGTTTTCAGCTTATCCCTTTCCTCTCATTTCACTGTGAGTGGCAAGGAGAAACCAGGTTGCACCTTCCACACTTAGCTTGGAAATCTCCTCCGACAAATACCTAAGAAGTCCATCACTGTCAGGTTCCACTTTCAATCCAACATCAGAACCCAACTTTTCCATGTTCTCTGCTGCTTTGTAACAAGGATCATCTCTCTCCAGTTTCCACTAACAAGCTCATTGTTTCCTCCTATGGCCTCAGAGGTATTTTAATGTTCATATTTCTACCTACAGTCTCCTCAAAGCAATCTGGGCTTTTTCCATCAAGCTCCTCACAATTCTTGCAGGCCTCTACCCATGACCTATTCCAAAGCTGTTTCCAAATTTTTAGGTAGTTGGTCACAGCAGTACACCCAACTTTCCAGTACCAGAAGCTGTCTTAGTTTCCCAGCTGCTAAAAAACAAACTCCGCACAACAGGCTGGCTTCACAGTAGGAATTTATTGGCTCACATTTCAGAGGTCACAGGCTGGCTTCCTCCTGGGTCAGGATCTTCCGGCGGGTGGCACTTGTGGGGCTCCTGGGCTTTTCCCTTACACGGCGGTACCCATGGCGGCATCTTCTCCTTTCTCTCTGGGGTTCCGTTGACTTCAGCTTCTGGCTGCTCCCCGGGGCTTCTCTTTCCAGATACAATTTCCTTTGCTTGTGATGTTGTCAGCCCTGTTGGAGTAAGGCCCATGTGCTTTCAGTCTGAGCCTCATTTTAACTCCAACATCTTCGAAGAACCCACAGACAAATGGTTTCACACCACAGGACCAGGATGGGACCCAAACACACCTTTTGTGGGGACACGATTCGTTCTCCAACAACTTACTAAAGCTGAGAGGGAGACAGTCAAGTTTCTCTAAAGACTGAGCTTGAATACCTGGAAACAAGACAATTTTAACATCAGAAATGCCTGGAAAAGGCTAGGAGGCCTGGCTGGCCCTTCAGCAGAGCAGGGAGGCGGGCAGACAGGTGGGTTTGGAGCCAGTGGGAGAAGAACACAGCTGTCCCCAGCAGTACCCAATGGGTCGGCTCACTTGAACAAATGAGATCTGCTCTCTTCTCCCCCATCCCAACACATCCAAAGGCAAGCCTGTCCTCCAACGCCCAAGAACAGCTCCATCCATCCGTGACTCTCTCCCCATGGTCCTAACCTTGCCTGAGCCTCTGCCATCTCTTGCTTGGAGAGATGCAGTGGCTCTCCAGTTGCCCCTTACCTCCCCCTTATGCACTCATGAGCCAGTCTCCAGCAGCAGCCAGCGAGGTGTTTTAAAAACAGGAATGGGCCATGTGGCTGCCCTCCTGCTTCTCCCTCTGTGTCAGCTCAGAACAAAGGCCAAGCATCAGGTTTCCCAGGACAAGTTCAGCTTTCATGTGCCACTGCCCCCGGTTCCCTTTGCCAAAGGGCTCGCCCCCCAAGTCTCTGAAAGGCAGACTTCCCTCCATCAGTCAGGCCTCGGCAGAAAGATCACCTGCTCCGAGAGGCCAGCTGACCAGTAACCGCCAGTCCTGGCCACCCTCTTTGCCCTGGTTTGCAATGACAAGATGCTCCTGAACTGGTTCTCCTTTGCCGGCCGGCACCACGTTTGGCCTTGTCACAGAGGGCGCTGGAGAGACACGCAGGAGGACAGGGTCTTGCTTCTACAGTGCAGGCAGCTCCGTGTCAGGGTGTGGGGCAAGCTTCCTGCTGTCAGCCTGGCCTGCAGCACCTGGGCGACCCCCTCTGTGAGACCCATGAGCTGTGGCCGCACCTCTCTGGCAGTCTGTAGGACCTCTGCGGAGGGTGGGGCCCATCGTCCAACGCTGTCCTGCATCGAGCACTTTCCCCAAGCCCCAGATAGCATCTGCCCCCTGGGTCTGAAATGACTGTATTTTTAGAGCTTCCTCCCCTTATCAGGGTAGTTTAGTCCCTGTTGCTGGTTAATAGTAATGCTCTTTATATTAAAATTTCCCTGTTCCAATTATTAGTGTGCTTTCCTCTCTCGTTTGGGCTCTGGCGGATGCACCTACCTTAACCACCCCGGTTAAACTCTATTATTTCACAAACGCCTTCTGAAATCCTGTTGTGCTACTCCTTTCCAGACCGGCTCCAGAGCTGAAACAGAAATTCCATGAGAGCAGGAACCTTTTCTGACCTGCTCAGCACTGCAGCAGCAACTACGGTGACAACAGGCTCTAAACTCTGCGGAATCTAATAGCAAATCAAGAGCCCTGAAAGTAGTATTTCCTGGTGACAAGAAATAAAGTCTTTAAAAATAAGAAGCATGATCACGACATATTAAATCCTTAAATGCATCATTTTTTGGAACTCATCTTATACAGATTTAATCTCAGTCACTGTGTTTTGTCCAAGTACAAAACAAGCAAAAGGAACACAACAAAACCCAGCCCCCAACAATGTAACTCCACAGTGTTCAGCATCCATTATCAAAGCAAAGCAGGAAAAAAAATTCACAACCAGAAGAAAACTAACCAATAAAAACAGACTCTCAAATTACAGAGATGATGTAACTAACAGGCAAGAATCTGAAAACTGTGATTATAAATAAAAGTTCCACATGTCTTCAAGAAAACAAACATGATGAGGAAAGAAACTGATATTAAAAACAAACAAAAAAAAAAAAAACAAAAAACAAGCAAATAGAACTTCTACAGATGAAAAATAAAATATCTGAAAAGAAAAATACACTGGATAGAATTAAGAAAAGATTAGACACACTAGGAGATCAATAAACTAGAAGACGGGCAACAAAAAAAATAAACCAAAATGAAGTGCAGACATAAGCAAGGTAGAAAAATGAACAAAACATTTGAATGGCAAAATCAAGGTGTTGGACATACAGGTTAAGGAAGGTTCCTTCTGGCGTCCCTGAAAGAAATGGAGGCCAGATGAAGAAATGGCTCAAAATTTCCAAATCTGATGAAAACTGACATGGCCAAGAAGCGCTATTAATCCCAAGCACAAGAAACACAAAGGAAATGACACCAAGGCACATCACAACCAAACTGCTGAAAACCAGTGATAAAATGAAAATCTAAGAAGCAGGCAGTGGACAAAGACACATTATAGAAACAAGTGCACAGATATGGATGACAACAGATTCCTCATCAGAAGAGAAATGACCAACAATCTAGAATATTATGCTTAACGAAAATGTTAGAAATGAAGGTGAAAATAAAAGCTTGCAAACAAATGGACACTTCCCTGCATTACAAGAAATGTGCAAGTTCTGAGGCTTTAGGAACAGGAGGGGCTGGAGAAGAGTGAATGAGGACCACCAGCCATGGGAGGGGGCAGGTAGAGAGCAGAGGCTTTCTCATTTTGAAAACCTTCTTAAAAGATAATTAACCATTTTGAAGGAAAAAAAATAATAAAAGTGTACAGTGAGATTGATAACAGATAAAATATCACTACAGGTCCATCCACTGGAGATTAAAAAGTTAATGGAAGAATATTATACCCTTTATCCAATACATTTGACAATGTAGATGAAACAGACCAGTATAATCAAAGTCAAAACTTAACAAAGCGTAGACTTCCAGGGAAGAGAGCGGAGCAGGTAGCTCCAGGACTCAGTCCCTGCACCAGAACAACCATCAAACAGGCAGGGGCTGCCTGGAACAATTTAGAAACCCCATAAGAGCAGTGTACGGCATGCACGGAGGAGCGGGAGGAAGAGGCTGATCGGTTACAGTACAGAACAGTGAACTGCTCTCCACGCCATGGCTGCCGGCGCCTGCCCACCCCCACTCTCGTGACAGGCCACCTCAGGGTCCAGCCCCTGGCTAGCTGCTGGTGACAGAAAAGGATGGAAAAGTCATCTTCCCAAGAGCAGGGGTGTACATGGCCAATCACTGATCACGGCTTTTCATTAGCAAATTCGGAATGTTGGGTCCCAGCTCTGCTGCTGTTTCAACCCATCCTGGGGAAAAGGAGGCAGGAGTCACTGTTTCAATCCTCCCTGGACAGGGGCAGATGCGGCGGAGATGTCAAGACTAAGAGCACCCTCAGGGCTGCAGGGAACAGGTAGCTGAAGGGCTGCATTTTCTGGGCAGGCCAGAAAACTCAGCTTTGGGGAACCTTTGGAGAAGCTTTTGGCATCCTTCTTGACCCCCTCCCAGGCACCCTATTTTAGCTGGGAAGTCCTTCCCAGAGGTACCCTCCTCCCAGAATTTGCCTTCCAGGCAAAAGGAAACAGTAAAAGGAGTGTAAAAACCTATAGAGATGGACAATCTGGGACAAAGGCCTGCTGGTTTCAGATACCTGGGAGAGGGAGATTTGTCCCCTGGAAAATAGACAGAACAACCAAACTACTGTAAACAGGGGAACTCCAAAACAACTAACAAACAAAAGTCCAGGACAAGAGACAGATATTTCCTGTTGGTTTGTTTCTCTAGAGAACCCTTATTAATACAATTTATCTCTTCAAAAAATGGAGCTATGAAAACTAGATCTCCATTTGCTTAAAAAAGGAGGGCCCTTACCTCACACCATACAGAAGTCAACTGAAAATGGATCAAAAACCTAAATTTAAGAGCTAGACCTCTCAAACTCCAAGAAGAAAACACAGGGAAACATCTTCAGGACCTTGTGTTAGGCAATGGTTTCTTACACTTTACACCTAAACCATAGGCAACAAAAGAAAAAACAGATAAATGGAACCTCATCAAAATAAAAAACTGTTTCTTTTACCATGAAAGTGAAAATACCATCTGTATACACAAAGGGAAAAAACATTTGGAAACCACATATCCGCTAAAGGATTAATACCCAGTATATATAAAGAAATCCTCCAACTTAACAACAAAAGACAAACAACCCAAATTAAAAATGGGCAAAAGAAGAGACAGCTCACCAAAGAAGACATACAAATGGCCAGAAAGCACAGTAAAAGATGTTCAACATCAAGAGCCATCAGGGAACTGCAAATCAAAACCATAATGAAGTACTTGTGCCAGTTTGGATGTACTATATCCCCCAAAATGTCATGTACTTTGATGGAATCTTGTGGGGACAGGCTTATTAGTATTGATTAGGTTGAAACCTATTGGTTCAGTGTTTCCATGGAGATGTGACTCAATCAACTGTGGGTGCGACCTTTCATTGGATTATTTCCATGGAGGTGTTGCCCCACCCATTCAGGGTGGGCCTTCACTGGATCACTAGAGTACTTTAAAAAGAGCCACATGGGCCCAGGGGCAGAGCAACTGAGAGTGACATTTTGAAGAACAGCTGCAGCTAAGAGAAGACAAAATGCCTCAAGAGAAACACTTTGGAGAACACCATTTTGAAATGCAACCTGGCATCAGCAGATGCCAGCCATGTGCCTTCCCAGCTAAAAGAGGTTTCCGGATGCCAATAGCCTTTCTCCAGTACCCTTTATTGATGTCTTACCTTGGACACTTTACAGCCTTAAGACCGTAACTTTGTAACCAAATACACCCCTATATAAAAGGCAATCCATTTCTGGTGTTTTGCAAAAGGGCAGCATCAGCAAACCAAAACAGTACTATTTCACAGCCATTGGAATGGCTGCTGTTAAAAATAGGGACAATTACAAGAGTTAAAGAGGATGCAGAGAAACAGGAACACTCATTCATTGCTGATAGCAATGTAAAATGGTGCAGCCACTGTGGAAGACAGTTTGGTGGTTCCTCAGAAAAGTAAGCAAAGAACTGGCAATCCCACTACTAAATAAACACCTAAAAGAACTGAAAACACAGGTGTGAACAGATATTTGGACACCAATATTTACAGCAGCATTACAATTGCTAAAAAATGGAAGTAACCTAAATGTCCATCAATATGAAAGAATAAACTAAACATGGAATATAGATACAACAGAATATTATTAAGCCATAAGAATGAATGAAGTCCTGATACATGTGACAACATGGAGGAACCCTGAAGTCATCAAATTGAATGAAATAAACAAGACACAAAAGGACAAATATTCTATGAGCTCACTGATTTGTAACAATTAAAATATGTAAACTCACAGAGTCAAAATCTAGAAGACAGGTTAACGGGATGGAATGGGGATGGAAATGGGAAGTTAAAGCTTAAAATGTACAGGGTTCCTATTTGGAATGATGGAAATGTTTTGGTAATGAATGGTGATAATGGTAGCACAACACTGTGAACACAATTAACAGTACTGAAATATATATCTGAATATGATTAAGAGGGGAAATGTTATTATAACAAAATATAAGAAAACTTTTTTAAAAACCCATGGACCTTCCTGGGGCTGGGGGCTGGGGACTGGGACAGGACTTGCCCTTTGGAAGATGTTGCTGCAAAGGAGAGGCTAGGCCTCCCTATAATTGTGCCTAAGAGCCTCCTCCCGAATGCCTCTTTGTTGCTCAGATGTGGCCCTCTCTCTCTAGCTAAGCCAACTTGGCAGGTGAAATCACTGCCCTCCCCTCTACGTGGGATCAGACACCCAGGGAAGTGAATCTCCCTGGCAACATGGAACTCCCAGGGAAGAATCTAGACCCGGCATCGTGGGAAGGAGAACATCTTCTTGACCAAAAGGGGGATGTGAAAGGAAATGAAATAAGCTTCCGTGGCAGAGAGATTCCAAAAGGAACCAAGAGGTCACTATGGTGGGCACTCTTACACACAATATAGATAACCCATTTTAGGTTCTAATGAATTGGAACAGCTAGCAGTAAATACCTGAAACTATCAAACTACAACCTAGAACCCTGAATATTGAAGACAACTATATAAAAATGTAGCTTATAAGGGTTGGCAATGTGATTCGGAAAGCCATATGGACCACACTCCCCTTTGTCCAGTGTATCTATGCATGGACGAGCAGAAAAAGAGGGGCAAAAAAAAAAAAAAAAAAAAAAAAAAAAGGCATCCAGTCTTCTTTTTTACTTTAATTGTTCTTTTTCACTTTAATTTTTATTATTTTTGTGTGTGTGGTACTGAAAATGTTCAAAAATTAATTTTGGTGATGAACGTCCAACTATATAACAGTACTGTGAACAATTTTTGTACGCTTTGTATGACTGCATGGTTACGTATGGTATGTGAATATATCTCAATAAAATTGAATTTTTAAAAAACCCCATGGAACACACTATACGAACAATGAGCTCTAAGTAAAACCATGGACTTCAATTAATAGTAATTATAAAAACATACTGTCTTTGTTCTGTCTTACAGCTGCATAATATTCCATCATGTGTATATACCACACAGTTTGTTTATCAACTCATCTGTAGATGGACATTTGGGCTGCTTCCATCTCTCAGCAATAGAGAATAGTATCGCAATAAATGTCAGTTTACAAATGTCCGTTTGTCTCTTAACTTTCAGTTCCTCTGAGTATATACCCAGCAATGGAATAGCTGGGTCACATGGCAGATCCACACTTAGCTTCCTGAGGAACCTCCACACTGTCTTCCACAGTGGTTGTACGATTCTACATTCCCACCAGCAATGACTAAGTGTGCATCTTTCTCCACATCCTCTTCAGCACCTGTAAATCTCACTTTTTTGGACAATGGACATTCTGGTAGGTGTGAGATGATATCTCATTGTGGTTTTGATTTGCATTTCCCTAATAGCTAGTGAAGTTGAACATTTTTTCATATGTTTTTGAGCTATTTGTATTTCCTCTTCAGAAAAGTGTCTGTCCATGTCTTTTGCCCATTTTTTAACTGGGTTGTCTGTCTTTCTGTTGTTGAGTTGTACGATTGCTTCATATATTCAGGATATTAAACTCTTAGCTGATATGTGGTTACCAAATATTCTCTCCCATTGTGTAGGCTGCCTTTTTACTTTTCTGACAAAGTCCTTGGATGTACAAAAGTGTTTGATTTTGAGGAGATCCCATTTGTCCATTTGTTCTTTGGGTGCTCGCGCTTTGGGTGTAAGGTCTAGGAAACCACCTATCACAAGATCTTTATATGAAATCGCCCTACATTTTCTTCTAAGAGTCTTACGGTCTTAGCGCTTATGTTTAGATCTTTGATCGGACTGGAGTTAATTTTTGTATAAGGTGTGAGGCAGGAGTCCTCTTTCATTCTTTTCGAAATGGATATCCAATTCTCCAAACACCATTTATTAAAGAGGCTACTCTGCCCCAGTTGCTTTGGCCTCACTGCCTTATCAAAGATCAATTGTCTGTACATGCAAGAGTCTATTTCTAAACACTCAATTCGATTCCATTGGTCAGTATCTCTGTCCCCTTATGCCAGTACCATGCTGTTTTGAGCACTGTAGCTTTGTAATATGCTTCAATGTCAGGTAGTGTGAGGCCTCCCACTTTGTTTCTCTTTCTCAAGATATTTTTGGCTATTTGGGGCACCTTGCCCTTCAAATAAATTTGATTTTTGGTTGTTCTATTTCTACAAAGTTGTTGGGATTTAATTGGCATTGCATTGAATCTATAAATCCATTTAGGTAGAGTTGACATCTTAATTATACTTAGTCTTCCTATCCATGAACACGGTATGTTCTTCCATTTTTTTATATCCTGTTCAATTACTTTTAGCAGTTTCTTGTAGTATTTTTTTTTACAGGTCTTTTGTGGCCTTTGTTAAGTTTATTCCTAAATATTTGATTCTTCTTGCTTTTGTGAATGCAATTTTTTATTTCTTCCTCTTGTTGCACGTTACTTGTGTATAAGAACGCTACGGATTTTTGTGTGTTGCTCTTGCAGCCTGCCACTTTGCTGTATTCATTGATTAGCTCTAATAGCTTTGCAGTAGATTTTTCTGGATTTTCTATATATAGAGTCATGTCATCTGCAAAGAGTGAAAAGTTTTACTTCTTCCTCTCCAATTTAGATGTCTTTTATTTCTTTTTCTTGCCTAACTGCTCTAGCTAGAACTTCCAGCACAATGTTGAATATCAATGGTGACAGTGGGCATCCCTGTTTTGTTCCCAATCTTAGAGGGAAAGCTTTCAATCTCTCCCCATTGAGTACGATGTCAGCTGTGAGTTTTTCATATATTGCCTTTATCATATTGAGAAAGTTCCCTTCTATTCATATCCTTTGAAGTGTTTTCATCAGGAAAGGATGTCAAATTTTGTCAAATGCCTTTTCTCCATTGATCAAGATGATCATGTGGTTATTCTGCTTTGATTTGTCGATGTGGTGTGGGGAAATGATGGGCTGCAGTTTGGAGACAGACTAGTTCTCTAAAAAAAAACAAAGCCCGGGAGCAGCTGCAGATACAACAGGGAGGACCGCACAGTGAAGCACGGCAGGAGCGGGCTGGGCCAACACCTTGGTGTCTGGCGTAGAGGATACCCCTTCCCACACCTGCTGCTGATCATCTCGGGACCAGGGGAGCAGAGGTGAGCCAAAAGGAGAAAAAAAATGCACCCCTTGCAGCCATCTCCCCGGCGGCTGGGGACGCTCCTGCCTGGGGCTGGACCCACAGCGCAGAGCCACGCCAAGAAACCAGTGTGATGGGGAGTCTTTCCCGCAGCACCATGCACACACCACAACACTGGCCGTGGACAGCGGCCTTTAGTGCACCCATGACTGACTGTCCCAGAGCTGGGAGGATGGCGTTATGCGAAAAGGGGGAAGTTAACGCGTCCATTCAACCATCTTTGAAGTGGGCTGGGAGCGCCCTTGCAAGGCCCGGCGGCCCAGGGCTTCCCCGGAGGGCCAGCGTGCAGTTGTGACGTGGCACAACCTTCCCTCGGCAGAGGTCCTGGAAGAGCACTTCTGGGAAGGGAGACCTACTCGGAAATCCCAGGGACCATACATCAGTACCAAGGTCTTGTGGGTCAGCGGCAGAGACAATCTGTGGTGAGACTGAAATGAAGGCTTAGACTTTTGCAACAGCATTAAATCTCTGGGAACACCTGGGAGGTTTGATTATTAAAGTTGCACTGCCTCCCTAACCACCTAGACACACGTCTCACATTCAGGATGGACAGCACCAACAACACACTCAAATTTAGTGCACCAATTGAACCCAACAAGAATCAGATCCCCAAACACCACAAAGACAAAGTTGGGGAGAACCGACTTGAGAGGAACAGGTGACTCACGGACGCCACCTGCTGGTTAGTTAGAGAAAGTGTATGCCACCAAGCTGTAGATAAGACAAATTAGAGATCAAGCAAAGCAAGTGCCAAGAGGACAAAAACAACAGAAAATCTTAAAGCATATGATAAAACCAGACGATATGGAGAACCCAAACCCAAACACCCAAATCAAAAGATTAATCAGCACAATTAATCAAAGAATTAAGGACAAACAATGAGAGCATGGCACAGGATATAAAGGACATGAAGAAGAGCATGGCACAGGATATAAAGGACATAAAGAAGACCCTAGAAGAAATTGCAAGAGTAAATAAAAAAACAGAAGAGCCTATGGAAATAAAAGAAACTGTTGGTGAAATTAAAAAGACTCTGGATACTCATAATACAAGATTAGAGGAAGGTGAACAACGACTCAGCGTCCTCAAGGACCACAGAATGGAAAATGAAAGAACAAAAGAAAGAATGGGGAAAAAAGTAAAAAAAAATCAAAATGGATCTCAGGGATATGATAGATAAAATAAAACATCAAAATTTAAGAATCATTGGTGTCCCAGAAGGGGAAGAGAAGGGTAAAGGTCTAGAAAGAGTATTCAAAGAAATTGTTGGGGAAAACTTCCCAAACCTTCTACACAATATAAATACACAAAGCATAAATGCCCAGTGAACTCCAAATAGAATAAATCTAAATAAACCCACTCCAAGACATATTGTGATCAGACTGTCAAATAATGAAGAGAAGGAGCAAGTTCTGAAAGCAGCAAGAGAAAAGCAATTCACCACATACAAAGGAAACAACATAAGACTAAGTAGTGACTACTCAGGGGCCACCATGGAGGCGAGAAGGCAGTGGCATGACACATTTAAAATTCTGAGAAAGAAAAATTTCCAACCAAGAATATTTTATCCAGCAAAACTTTCCTTCAAATTTGAGGCAGAGCTTAAATTTTTCATGGACAAACAAATGCTGAGAGATTTTGCTAATAAAAGACCTGCCCTACTTCAGATACTAAAGGGAGCCCTACCCACAGAAACAAAGAAAGGAGAGAGAGAGTTAGAAAAATTTAACAGACATATATAGAAAATTACATCCCAAACCACCGGGACACACATTCTTCTATAGTGATCATGGATCTTTCTCCAGAATGGACCATATGCTGGGACATAAAACAAGCCTCATTAAAAAAAAAAAAAAAAAGAATTTATTCAAAGCACATTCTCTGACCACAATGGAATACAAATAGAAGTCAGTAACCATTAGAGACTTGGAGAATTAACAAAGACCTGGAGGGTAAAAATGAGGGAGAGATGAAAACATTTCCGGATAATCAAAAGCTAAGGGGCTTCATCACCAGTAGATCAGTCCTATAAGAAATGCTAAAGGGAATTGAGCAGGCTGAAAGGAAGGGACACTAAACAATTGACTGAAACTACATAAAGAAATAAAGATTTCCAGAAAAGATCACATGGTAAATGTAAATACAAATACTACTGTATTCTTGATTTGTTACTCCACTATTTACTTCCTACAGGATCTAAAATACAGAAACGGTAATGATAAATCAGTGATTTTGGACTCAATGTAAAATATGTAATTTTTGACAAGAACTACATAAAGGTGGGGGAATGGAGGAGTATAGGAACACAGTTTATGTTTCCTATTGAAGTTACGTTGGTATCAAAGAAAAACAAGATTGTTATAGATTTAAGAGGTTAAATTTAAGCCCCACGGTAAACAAAAAGAAAGTATCAGAGAATATGACCATAGAAATGAAAAATAGAGTATGGGTTATGAGAAGTGGAGGAAGGGACAATGCGGAGTTAAGAAATGAGTGTAGGGTTTCTGTTTGGGGTGAAGGGAAATTTCTAGTAATGGATGGTGGGAAGGTGATAGCATTGCAACATTCTAAATGTGATTAATCCCACTAATGGAATGCTACGGAAGGAGTGGAATGGGAAGATTTAGTCTGTATATATGTTTCCAGAATTGAAAAAAAAAAGTCTAAATAGATGACAATTCAATGCCAAGGATGATCCTGGATGGGATCTGAGGATGGAGGAGAGGAGGCTCAAAGGGACACAGATGGGACATAAGGAAAAAAAAAAAAGGAAATATAGAATGTAAGCTTTGTATCAATGTTCAATTTCTTGAATTTCCTAGCTACGCTTAATGGGATTGCATAAAAGAATGTTCTTGAACATGGGAAAGGTATATGTGAATTATATTGTTTGTTCAAAGATGTGTGCAGCTTGCTCTCATGTTCAGAGGACAGAGCAATAGATGATGGATGATAGATAGGGAAGGAAAGAGGGAGGGAAAGAAAGAAATGGTGGTGTGACTGGATGTTAAAGTTGGTGGATCAGGGTAGCGGGGGAGGGGGTCAGGGTATGCTGGAGTTCTATATATGGGGTCTGTATTGTTTTTGCAACTGTTCCTGTAAGTTTCAATATATTTCAGAAAAAAAAAGGGGGGCTGGAGAAAACATCGAGAGAAGGACAGACGTATTTACTGTCGGTTAGGAGGTAGAATGGTATAGCCTTTTTGGAGGACAGTGGGGTGGTTCCACACGAAGCTAAGCACGTGGGTGCCATAAGTCCTGCAACCTCATTAGTGGGCATTTACTTGGAAGATCTGAGAGTAGGGACATAATGGACATTTGCACAGTGGTGTTTTATAGAGGCAATATTCATGATTTGCAATGGGTGGAGATGGCCTAAGGGTATATCGATTGAGAAACAGAATGGTGAACTGTGGTTGCATACAATGGAATATTGAGCAACTGTGAAAAGGAGTGAAGCTGTGAGACAAGGTGAATGGAACCTGTAGACAGCATTTTAAGCAAAGTATGCCAGAAACAAAGGCAAACACTATAATGCCTTACCAATATGGATAACTAAAATGTGTAAACACAGAATTGAATCTTAGGGCACAGCTTATCAGGGGAATGCGTAGTGTAATAGTTCCTAGATTGTAAGCTCTTATAGCAATCATGTCTATGTCTGAATTGTAATGGTTATCTCCAGACTCTTGAGATGCTGATCCCTTTGTGTATAACCTGATTGGTCTCTGGAACTCTGGGTATCTGTGTGACACCTGAAACTCACAGCGAGAACTCAGCAGATATGAATGTCAGTATTAGCACATACAACAACTGTTTAAAAAAGCTGAAGAAGAGTCCAGACCTCAATTGGAGATATGAATGAAGCAGATCTGGTTAGGGCTAGGGCAAATTGGGCCAAAGTGTAAAGGACGATACTGACTGTGTTTTAAAACTTCAACTTCCATACGAGACCAAGGGAAGATATGTTTATTTGGTGCAGAATCTGTATTTTCTAAACAATTTAACTTGTACAGTCAGTTTGTTTAAACACCCCAATTATATGGAACTTTGAATAGGAAGTGAGATATGGTAGGTTTGTATAGGCTGAGTGAAACAGCTACACATCCCAAAGTAATCTGGACAGAGAATAAAAATATACATGCAGGGTCCCTCTGAGGAGCTGGGGAAAATGCGGAAGTGATGGACTTCCTCACCTGGACTGTTGCTGACGTTCTCACAAACACTGAGGACTGACGGTTTGGTATGCCGAGCCCTCTATCTTGGGGCTAGCCTTTACGAAGCTCATTACTACAAAGGAGAGGCTAAACCTGCTTATAATTGTGTGTAAGTCTCCCCTTGGGTACCGCTTTGTTGCTCAGGTATGGCCCCCTCTCTCTAGCTAACCCACTTCGGCAGGTGAACTCACTGCCCTCCCCCCTACATGGGATCTGACTCCCAAGGGTGTAAATCTCCCTGGTAATGCAGGATTATGACTCCCGGGGATGAATCTGGACCTGACATCGTGGGATTGAGAACATCTTCTTGACCAAAAGGGGGCTGTGAAATAAAACAAAATAAAGTTTCAGGGGCTGAGATTTCAAATGGAATCGAGAGTCACTCTGGTGGGCATTCTTACGCACTACGTACATAACACTTGTTAGGTTTTAATGTATTGGATACTAGAAGTAAATACCGGAAACTATCAAACTGCAACCCAGTAGCCTTGACTCTTGAAGATGATTGTGTAACTATGTAGCTTACAAGTGGTGATGGTGTGATCTGTGAAAACCTTGTGGATTACACTTCCTTTATTCAGTGTACAGATGGATGAGTAGAAAAATGGGGACAAAAATTAAATGAAAAATAGGGTGGGATGGGGAGGATGAATTGAGTGTTCTTTTTTACTTCCATTTTTTATTATTTTTATTCTTTCTGGTATAAGGAAAATATACAAAAAAGCGATTGGGATGATGAGTGCATAACTATATGATGGTACTGTGAACAGTTCATTGTACAGCATGGATGATTTTATGGTATGTGAATATATCTCAATAAAACTGAGTTTTTAAAAATGCACACAAAACACGAATAGACATTTTTCCAAAGCGGAAATACAGATGGCAAAAAAGCACATGAAAAAATGTTCGTATTCATTAAAATTAGGGAAATGCAAATCAAAACCACAATGACATATCTCATACTTACTAGAATGGCCACTATTAAACAAACAGGAAACTACAAATGTTCGAGAGGATATGCAGAAAATGGAACACTGATTCACAGGTAGTGGCAGTGTGAAATGGTACAGCTGCAGGGGAGGACAGTTTGGTGGTTCCTCAGTAAGCTAAGTATAGAGGTGCCTTACGACCTGGCATTCTGCTACTCAGGATATACCCAGAAGAACTGAAAGCAGGGACATGAACAGACATTTGCACACCAATGTTCATGGCAGCATTATTCACAATTGCCAAAAGATGGAAACAACCTATGTGTCCATTGACTGATTAATGGATAAACAAAATGTGGTATATACATATGATGGAATATCATTCAGCAGTAAGAAAGAATGAAGTCCTGAAGCAAATGACAACATGGTTGAACCTTGAGGGCATTATTTTAAATGAAATTAGTCAGACACAGGACAAATATTATATGATCTCAATAATATGAACTAATTACAATATGTAAACACATAGGCATAACCTACAGAATATAGGTTACCAGAATATAGAATGAGGGCAAAGAATAGGGAGAAGTTACTCAATATGTTTAGAATATGTTTAACATGGCCGAACTTAAACGTTTGGAAATAGACGGGATGATGGTAGCATGTTATTTTGAGAATAATTAACAGTGCTGAATGGTGTATGAGTGTGGTAGAAATTTAGAGTCATGTGTGTCACCAGAAGGAAAAGTTGGAAGTTAAAACATGGGAATGTATAACACAGTGAATCTTGTGGTAGACAATATCTGTGATTAACTGTACAACTATTAAAAAGTTCTTTCATGAACCAGAACAAATGCACAATATTATTACAAGGAGTTAATAATAGAGGAATATATAGGAGAAAAAGTACCTATTGTAAACCATGGACTATAGTTAACAGTAATATTTTAATAATCTTTTGCCAACGGTAACAAACGTACTACACCAATATTATGGATAAATAATAAGTGGGGTTAAGGAGTATGGGAGGATTTGGGTTGTCTTTTTTATTTTTATTTCTTTTCTGGAGCAATATAATGTTCTAAAATTGATCATGGGGTTTATACCAGTTTGTATTATATTATGTCCCCCAGAAAAAGCCATGTTCTTTAATGCAATCTTACAGGGGCAGACATATTAGTGTTGATTAAGTTGGAATGTTTGGATTAGGTTGTTTCCATGGAGATGCCCCCTACCCATCTGTGGGTGATAACTCTGATTGGATAATTTCCATGGAGGTGTGGCCAAGCCCACTACTCGTGGGTCTTGTTTAGTCTACTGGAGCACTATATAAGCTCAAACAGAAGGCGCTCACAGCTAGCTGTAGCTGAGACATTTTGAAGATGGCCACTGGAAGTTGATGGAAATATTTCTGGAGAAAGCCATTTTGAAACACAACCTGGGAGCAAGTAGACGCCAGCCACATGCCCTTCCAGTTAAGAGAAGTTTTCCGGATGCCAGTGGCCTTTCTCCAGTGAAGGTACCCTTTGTTGATGGACACTTTATGGCCTTAAGACTGTAACTGTGGAACCAAATAAACCCCCTTTATAAAAGCCAACCCATTTCTCATGTTTTGCATTCCAGCAGCATTAGCAAACTGAACAGGGTTGTACACACAACTATGTGATGATACTGTGAGCCAGTGATTGTACAGTTGGATGGTCTGTGTGGTGTGTGAATGTATCTCAATAAAACTGCATTTTAAGATTTACAATCAATGGTTTGGTGTGTGTGTGTGTGTGATTGGCAGAGGTGTGGGTGTTTGGAATAGATAATGTGCTGGCAGCCTAATAGTAGAAAACCAGTCTTTTAAACTGTGTAGTTGTAGAGTCATGCCTTGAGTGCCAAACTTGTGTTTGTGGGGATTTCTAGTGATGACACTGCCCTAATTGCTTCCACGACGAAGATGGTCTTATGCAGAAACGATCACATGGCTGACACATTCTCAGAAGAAATGGAAATATCCTCATATAGATTTTGGTGATGAATGGATAACTACGTGATTATACCAGGAACCACTGATTGTTTACTGAGGAAGCATTATATAGAGTGTGAATAAAACTGTTTAAAAAAATAAACAAAGGGGGGAGACGGAAGAAGATGGCAGCATACAGGGGAGTGGAAGCTAATCTGTCCCTCTGGAACAACTAATAAACAACCAGGAACAACCAGTAAATAATCTGGGATAACTGCAGGGGGAAAACGTGACTGTCCACTTATCATACACTAACCTGAACTGGGAGGAATGTCCAACATCACAGCATAAAATCTGTAAGTAAAAACTGCGGATCCAAGCCAGGAGCCCCCACCCCCCACAGCCCGAGCTGCAAATCCTCGTGGAGCCAGAGAGCAGCTCTCTCTGGGCAAGTGAATATAACTCAGCTGAGCTCCAAATGGGGTTTTAATTAACAAACGTGGACTGCTGAATACAAGATACGAATCCCCAACAAGCAAACAGAGGCTTTTGGTGATGCCTGACCTTAGAGAGCCAGAGGGTGGCTGCAGACTGGCTCTGAAGGGGGATGTCTGTCCCTTTTTCAGCTCAGTGGAGAAAGCCTCAGCCATTTTCAGTTCCCAGCACTCTGACCCAGACAAGGGTGGAGACAGCATGGGCAGAGAGTCTATTCAAATGTAAATAACCTCGCCCTAAGGGGTGTATTTTCCCTAAGAAGAAGAAGGTGGTGCCAAGCTCTGCTACCCACCTTCCATACAGAACCAGACCCCAGAGCCTGGGAGAAAACAGCCAAGGGTCACACCTCCTTACACCAGTCTGGAGCTACAGGCTGACAGGCACCACCTGCTGGGCAGAAAATCACAGTGACTTGAGGCCTCACAGGGTGTACCAATCTTCTAAGACAAACCCTCAGGGAGACATGATACTATTGTCTTCTTCTACGATGTGAGCTCATTCTGGTCTGGGAAAAGCTGATTGGGGTAACCAAGGAAATGAGATGCCTAGACAACAAAAAACTACAACCTACACTAAGAAAAACGAAGTTATGGCCCAGTCAAAGGAACAAACTTACACTGAGATACAGGAATCAAAACAACTAATGTTAAATCAGTTCAAAAAGTTTAGGGAAGATACGGCAAAAGAGATAAAGGCTATGAAGAAAACATTGGGCAAATAAGGTAGAAATCAAAAGTTTGAAAAAACAACTGGCAGAATCTACGGAAATAAAAGGCATAACACAAGAGATGAAAGACACAATGGAAACATACAACAGCATATCTTCAGAGGCAGAAGAAAACACTCAGGAACTGGAGAACAATGCACCTGAAAGCCTACACACAAAAGAACAGATAGGGAAAAGAATGGGAAAATATGAGCAATGTCTCCAGGAACTTATGGACAAAAAGAAATGCAGGAATGTATGTGTCATGGATGTTCTAGAAGGAGAAGAGAAGGAAAAAGGGGCAGAAGCAATAATAGAGGAAATAATCAATGAAAATTTCCCATCTCTTATGAAAGACATAAAATTACAGATCCAAGAAGTGCAGTGTACCCCAAACAGAACAGATCTGAATAGGCCTACGCCAAGACACATAATAATCAGATTATCAAACATCAAAGATAAAGAGAAAATCCTGAAAGCAGCAAGAGAAAAGTGATCCATCACATACAAAGGAAGCTTGATAAGACTACGTGCGGATTTCTCAGTAGAAACCATGGAGCAAGAAGGAAGTGGGGTGATATATTTAAGACAGTGAAAGAGAAAAATCACCAAGAATCCTATATCCGGCAAAACTCTCCTTCAAATATGAGGGAGAGCTTAAAATAGTCTCTGACAAACAGACAATGGGAGAGTTTGCCAACAAGATACCTGCCCTACAGGAAACACTAAAGGAAGCACTGCAGACAGAAAGGAAAAGTCAGGAACGACAGGTTTGGAAAGCCATTTTGGGAGATAGTAGAACAGTAATGTAAGTACACTGAACAAAAATGACTGTGAGTATGGCTGAAAGAGGAAAAAAGACGAAGGATAAAGACTGGAACTATATAACTCAGTGAAACCTAGGGTGCTCAACAATTGTAATAAAAGGTACAAATATGTTTTTACATTAGGTAGAAAAAATGAATGTCAACATTGCAAGGTGTTAAAAATAGGGTGGGATTGAGGGAAAAATACAATCAATGCAAACCAGAGACTATAATTAACAGAAGCCTTGTATTATGCTTCCTTTAATATAACAAAGGCAATGGTAAATGCTAAATGCTTATGGGGGGGAGGACATAAGGGAAGGGTATGAAAGGCCTGACATTGGTTATGTTGTCTGACTCTTTATTCTACTTAGTTTAATGCTATCCTTCCTTTTGTTGCTTTCTAGCTGTCATGTTTTTTTTCACTTTTTTCTTTTTCTACCTTCTTTGACTCTTTCTCCTTCTTTGTGGAAGAAATGGAGATGTCCTTATACAGATAGTGGTGATGGTGCTGAATACATAAATACGTGACTATACAGGGAACCAACAACTGTTTACTTAGGATGGAATGTGTGGTGTGTGAACAAAACCATCTTAAAAAAAATGGGTTGATGAAGAAACTTTGAGGGCACTATATTGAGTGAAATAAGCCAGACACATAAGGCCTAACACTGCAGGGTCTCACCAATATGAACTACTTACAATATGTAAACTCATAGACATGAAATATAAGTTACTGGGTATCGAATGAGGCTAAAGATTGGGGAGTGGTTGCTTACTATGAACAGAATGTTCAACTAGCGTGAACTTAAATGTCTGGAAATGGACAGAGGTGATGGTAGCATGTTGTGAGAATAACTAAGTGTGCTGAATGATGTGTGAAGGTGGTGGAAAGGGTAAGCTCAGAGTCATGTATGCCACCAGAAGGAGCTGGAGGTTAAAAGATGGGAATGTATAAAACATTAACTGTACAAATATTAGAAATCCCTCTCATGAACCAGAACAAATGTATGACACTGTAACAAGAAGTTAATAATAGAGGGGCAAATAGGAAAAAATATATACCTATTGCAAACTACATACTACAGTTAGTAGTATTTTAACACTCTTTCGTTAACAGTAACAAATGTACTATACCAAAACTATGAATCAATAATGCAAGAGGGTGGTTAGGGGTATGGGAGGACTGGAGTTTCCTTTTTTTGTCTTTATTTCTTTTCTGGAGTAATGAAAATGTTCTAAAAATTGAAAAAAAAAAATTGTGGTGATGGATGCACAGCTGTATGATGGTAACATGGGCAACTGATTATGTATTTGGATCTTTAGATAGTTGTATGGTATGTGAAAATCTCAATAAAAACTAAAAAACTAAAAAAAAAAAAAAAAAAAAAAAAAAAAGGATAACCCCTCATGGGCCAAGTGTGAATTATCCCAGAAATGCAAGGTTCATTCAACATTCCAAAGTTCATCATAATTTATTAACAAACTAAAATAGGAAAACCACAGGACCACCTCAATAGATGTAGAAAAAAGAATTTGACAAAATTAAATATCCATTCATGACAAAAAACTTAGCAAACTGAAAAATAGAAGTGAATTTCCTCCACCTAATGAAACTACCTACCAAACTCCTACAGCTAACACAATACCAGTGAAGGACTGAATGCTTTTCCGGAGACCAGGAACACAGAAAGGATATCTGTTCACACCACTCCTAATTAAGATCCTACTGGAGGTCTTAGACAATGCAACAAGAGAAGAAGAAGGAATAAAAAGACACAGAGATTGGAAACAAGTTATCTGCAGATGATTTGATCGTCTCTTTAGAAAATCCTAAATCTACCAAAAGACCACTAAAATCAATAAATGAGTTTTCACAGTACAAAAGGTCAATATACTAAAATCAACTGCATTTCTACACACTAGTAATGAGCAATTGGATATTGAAATTTTGGGACATACCTTTTAAAAGAACAAGATAGGAAATACTTAGGAAATTTTTTAATAAACTAAGTGCAAAGTTCTCACATTGAAAATTACACAACGATCAGAGAATTTAAAAGACCGCCATGTTCATGTATTAGAAGACTCATATTGTTTAGATGTCAATTCTCTCCAAATTGATCCACAAATTCAACACAGTGCCAATTAAAATCTTGGACACCTTTTCTGTAGAAATTGACAATCCAATTCTAAAATTTATATGGAAATGCCAAAGGATGCAGAGTAGCCAAACATTTTTGAATAGGAACAAAGATGGAGGACATCTCCTCCTTTATTTCATGATTACTATAAAAGCTTCAGCAATCAAGACAGTCTGGTACTGGCAGAAGGACAGAAGTGTACAAACTGGACCCACACAGTAGGGCCAATTGATTCTTTAACAAAGGTGTTGTGCCAGTTTGAATGTATTGTGTCCCCCAAACACCATTATCTTTGATGTAATCTTGTGTGGGCAGACGTTATCAGTTTTGATTAGTTTTTCTTGAGTGTTTCTTTGGAGATGCGCCCCACCCAGCTGTGGGTGATGACTATGATTCGATATTTCCATGGAGGTGTGGCCCCACCCATTTAGGGTGGGCCTTGATCAGTGGAGCCATATAAATGAGCTGACAGGCAGAGGGAACTCAGTGCAGCTGTGAGTGACATTTTGAAGAGGAGCTACAGCCAAGAGGGACACTTTGAAGAAAGCACAAGAGCTGCAGATGAGAGACAGTTTGAAGACAGCTGTTGAAAGCAGACTCTTGCTCTGGAGAAGCTGAGAGAGGACAAATATCCCAAGAGCAATTAAGAGTGACGTTTTTGAGGAACTGCAGCCTAGAGAGGAACATCTTGGGAGAAAGCCATTTTGAAACCAGAACTTTGGAGCAGATGCCAGCCACATGCCTTCCCAGCTAACAGAGGTTTTCCGGACACCATTGGCCATCCTCCAGTGAAGGTAGCCGACTGCTGATGTGTTACCTTGGACACTTTATGGCCTTAAGACCGTAAGTGTGTAACCAAATAAACCCCTTTTATAAAAGCCAATCCATCTCTGGTGTTTTGCATTCCAGCAGCATTAGCAAACTAGAACAGGTGTCAAGGAAATTCAATAAGGAAAATTTATCTCTCAACAAATAGTACTGGGACAACTGGCTATCCATGCGGAAAGAAGAATGAACCTCAACTCCTCCTTTACAACGACAGACAATAAACTCAAAATGGAACAGAGATCTAAATGTGTAAACTAAAACTACAACACATCTAGAAGAAAACACAAGGCAAAAAATCTTTATAACCTAAGGTAGCAAAGATTACTTACATAGAACACAAAAGGGCATCAATCAATAAAAAACTGTAAATTGGATATGATTAAAATTTAAAATTTGTGCTCTTCAAAAGACACTGTTACGTAGTGGAAAAGCAAGCCACACCTGGAAGAAAATATTTGCAAAATGTAACAGATAAAGGGCTTGTAGCCAGAATACATGTAAGATTTCTCACAACTCAATAATAAGACATACAACCCAACTAAAAATGGACAGAAGATTTAAACAGTACTTCACCAAAGAAAGATACAAATGGGAAATAATCAGACGAAAAGATGTTCAGCATAAACAGCCATTAAGTGAATGAAAATGCAAACACTCGTGCGAACTCTGTAAGCCACTAGAGTGGCTCCAGTTAAGGACTGTTCAGTGCCCAGCAACTGTGAGGAGGCTGGTGGACCGAAAGTCTCATCTGTGGCTGGAGAACAGTACAGGCACTCTGGAAAACAGCATGGCAGTTTTTTATAATAATAAAATACACTTACCCTATGACCTACCTATTTGTCAAGGAGAAATGAACTTGGGTCCACAAAAAGACCTGTTCTAGAATATGACCAGTAGCTTTATCCATAATAGCCAAAAAACTGGAAACAAATTTTAGTACATCAACCAATGGAATATACTGATTAGAAATAAAAAGGAATTAACTGCTGCTACATGCAACAATATGGATTTATCTAAAAAGCACTACATCAAGCAAAAGAAAATTAAAAAACAGAAAATCACTACCACTGGATTAACATTCTGTGAGGCTGACTCAAGTCTGTAGTCTGTCCTTTCATTTTGGGAATTCAGGTAGCACTGACAAACACACCAGCAACTGGTTCCATCAAGTTCCTTGCAGAGGAATTTTACATATAAACATATTATGATCCAAGACCCAAGAGGGCGAACATTCAAGATGAAGAACCTGTGCAAACTCTTAAATGGATTGCTTAACTTAGGACCATGTGCCTCAGTTAGACCTATGGGCATAGTAACTATTAGAGAAAAATTCAAGTCTTATTTTAATGATCTATGAAAAGAGACATAATTGTTAGTGTCACCATCAAAATAGAGCCTTTAAACAATCAACCCTGAAAATAGAAAAACAGAAAATTAATTTGCTGACTGATAGTCTTCCCTGGGGCAATGTGCTGGAGTGTTACACAGACCCCTTTAAAGAAAAGAAAATTCTCCAAAGCACCACCTCCCCCCACTGGCCTTAAACTATTTTTATTACGTAAATAGACACGGACATAAAATGCAATGTAAATTTAAGCTTTTTAGCCTTTATAAATTCAAAAAACAATAAAATTATATAAAATATCATTTATGAAAACACATACATGCAATAAAACCTTTTTTAAAAGGGAAGATTTTTAAACTGCAGGAATGATAAACACAAAGTAAGGCCAGTGGCTGCCTGGGAGGGGAGGAAGAGGGACACACAGAAAAGGGCAGAATGCTCCTTTTTCACAACTGTAAAAACCCAAGTTAGTTACCACATTAAAGACAAAACTGAAAATCCATGAAATTCAAGCTAACAATGTTATTTTTAAAAGAAAGGTGAGTATTTAGCTGAAACCAAACTGCTCGATCCGAGACAGGTGTGGCTGCTCAGGCTTCTTCTGCGTCGGGGCTGTCCCCCACCCGCCCCCCACCCCCGGCTGGCGGACCCCTCCCATGCAGTAGGCCCTGCAGGGGCCTCAGGACAGCCTCTGCCCTGCCCAGCAGGTCCTCCGTGCCCCGCAGGCCAGGGGTTGCTCTGAAGATGCTCCTCGTGTCTCTTGCCGGCACCCGTGAGGCAGGACCAGGCTGGCGTTTACCACCTCGCAAGGGTGAAGTCAGACCCCAGCCCCGACGTGCTGACTACACCATCTCTTCCCCCTTTGGTTCTGGAGAGGATGCTCTCCTCCCTTCTCTCTACCGCCTCAGGCAAGTTTCTCATCCGCCTTCATCCCCTGATTGTGAAGTGTGCTTTGCTTCTTTCTCAACCCACTGTCCTGGGCAAATGTGCCAACAGCCAGGGTTGGGAAGGTGAAAAGTAACCCGTGTGGAGTCTTTCGATGGCTGCCAGATGACCATCCGGCAATGTAATATATGAGGCAAACTGTGAACTGAAGCTGTAACTCTTGAATAAAATTTGGGATTCCACGATATTGAGAAAAGTAAGGTCAGAGACCTGTTTGTCAAGTAGGGACCCTGTGATGTCCACTTAACACTTGGAAAAAGAGAACTGTATCTAACATACCACCTGCACCCATACCAATAAAGTTAGAGAAGGAAAAACGTAACAGACACCACTTAAAACAGCGTCAAAGATTTCAAATACCTGGGGGCAAATCTTTTTTAAAGGTGTCCTATCTTAACTCAGAAATATTTAAAGCCCTGGGTACAAGGAGAAAATTGTCATACTCATGATTTGAAACTTTGATGTTAGAAAAACATGAATTCTCCTCCTGCTGACTGTGGAGTCAAACCTCAACCCTCGACAGGTTTTTTTGTGGAAGTCCAAGAGCATTTTGAACGTATACAGAAATGCAAAGACCCAAGAATTGCCAAGACACTCTTAAAGAGGACAAGGTACGAGGCCTCCCTTGCTGGCTCTGAGGTTTATTATAAAACTGCAGTAAGTAAGACAACCTACAACTGGCACAAGGACAGGCAAGCAAACCTATGGACTAGGAGAGAGAGCATCCAGAAGCAGTCACACATACGGGCTCTTAGCTCACAACCGAGGTGACACTCAACAGTGGGGGTGGGATGGGGACATGGACAGTCCCTTCAATAGGTGCTTCTGGGGACCCGGCTATTTGGATGGAAAAAAAGAAAGCTTGAGCCCTTCTCCACCCCACACAACACTTCAATCCCAGGTGGGTTACAGGCCCAGGTACAAAAGGCAGAGTAGTGAAGGTGCAGAACCATGCTAGTCCCTGGCAGCCACTGCGCACCTGAGATGTCCACAGGCCAAACTGAGAGGTGCCTGCCAATATTTAGTATGGAAACTAGAATGTAAAATATCTCATTAACATTTTTACATGCTGAAATAATATTTTGGATATACTGGGGCAAAAAATATATTAGCATTTCATCTGTTTCTTTTTAGTTTCTGATGTGTGCCTACTAGAAAATTTGAAATTACCTATGTGGTTCCCACTATATTTCTAATGGACAGTGCTGACAGAAGAAAATACATACTAGAACATATGTTCAAGACCTCATGAAAGGATATAAACAGGACTAAAAAAAAAGCACTAAGCATTAAGGAAAAAAACCTGAGAAATTTGACTAAGCTAAAAATGAACCTGTGTTCATCAAAAAATAGCATAAGCATAGTGAAAAGGGAAGCAAAAAGGGGCAGATGATATTTGCAATCATATAACAACAAAGGGTTCCTATTCATAATTTATAAAGAAACTTCAAAAGTCACTAAGAAAAAGACTAATAACCCCACAGAGCAGCAGCTTTCAAAGTATTTTCCACAGCCCAAGGAGTCCCTAAGAACTGTTTTCACAGTAACACCCCAATGTTAGCTGACCTTCTGACTGTGCTGATATTTGCCCTGATGGAGCGAAAGCAACAGTGAATAAACCTGCCGCCTCTCACCAGGACTCAAGACGGTAGGGCCAGCCGTCCTAGGAGCCATCCTGCCCTTCTCAGCCGCGCACTCACAGTTTAAAAAAAAACAAAGCAGCAGCCTGTCTTACTAAGAAAGCCCTGGAGAATGTCTTCTTATCACTATGCAACGCAGACCAAACAGGACGGGTGCCTCAAGGAAAAGCACTTGTCAACTGTGAGCCAGTCACTTCTCCCATGAAACAACAATTTTACTTGAAAGAATGACTGACAAACTACAGTAATTCAGACTTGGAACTGACACTATTTGTGACCAAGCATATAAATTTAAGCTTTCAAGCAAAAACTGGAACTTCAGAGAACTTCTATTGTGGGCTTGAAAGCTTCTCAACAATTCAACACCTTCCTAATGAGATAAGTGGTGACATTAACAGCCTTTTTACTATTGAATAACCAAAGATGTCAACAGAAAGAAGAAATATATAACTCAATAAAACAATATTTCACAAATGATCAACGCTTGGTGCCATACACACAAACAGGCGAGAGAGTCCTTCAGAGTGCAAGACGACCAACAAATTTTAACAGAACAGAAAAGTTAACTGACCGTGGATTCAGATTCTACCCTGCAACTAACTGTTCAGAAACTATCACTTGTCATGGTTTGGTGTAGAGTCAAAGAGGAACATCCACAGTTATCTTAAAAAGCTATTAAAATATTTTCTCCATATACCTCAACCAAAACAATCTATCCCAACAGACTGAATACAGAAGCAGACACAAGAATTCTGCTGTCATCCATTAAGTCAGACATTAAAGACAGTTGCAAAAAATGTAAAACAATGACTCTGCGATCACTAAATTATTTTTGTTTTTGTTTTGGAAAAGTCATTTCTTATTTAAAAAAAAAACATGCTACTGCCATCAGCATGCAGTCGGTTGACTGTGGACACCCGGAGTTTCTCCACAGCAGTGGCCGTGAGCAGCAGCACGGCACCTAACAGCAAAGCGGGAAGCCACTAAAACGAAGTTTAGTCACAAAGGGGAACAGTCTCGGCAACGAAAACGCAGCAACTCCATTTACGAATCACAAACATAGTGCTGACCAAAATAAATCAGACAAAGAATAGTAAAGACTGCAAGATTCTATTTTTATAAAGTTCAAAAAACCAGGAAAACTAAGCTATAGTGTTTAGTGACAGATGGTTCGGTCCTAAAACTCATTAAAAAAAAGCAAGAAAGCAACACCATCAATATCAAGAGAACTGTAAATTCCGTGGGGGAAGGTGATGATTGGCTGGGGCACAAGAGGGGCTTGCAGGGTTAGTGGCAAGTTCTGACTTCTGACCTGTGTGGTAGCAGCAATAAATCCAAATATATCAACAATCACAGTAAGTGCACAAGGATCACGGTCACCATCAAAAAGCCAACTCTCCAACAGTCCCAGATAAAGTCTACCTCTATGTTAACTGCATGAGCATACTCAAAACACAAAACCATAAAGAGGCCGAAAAGAAAAGGATGTGATAAGAAAAAGAGAAAAAAAACAGGAAGAAAGAAAAGAGAGAAGGAAAGAAAGAGGGAAGCTCACCGAGCACCACAGCAGCAAAGAGCTCCTGAAGAGAAAGGGGCTATGTCAAATAGTTTCAGTATAATAAAACGGACAATGAGGCTCTCGGACTTGATTTTAACCTTGTATTCTCCCAATGCAATCTTAAAACACGTAAAGCAATAGTGGAAACATTTATAAAGAAAATAAGGAGATTTTA
Organism: Choloepus didactylus; assembly: GCF_015220235.1. NCBI lineage: Eukaryota > Metazoa > Chordata > Mammalia > Pilosa > Megalonychidae > Choloepus > Choloepus didactylus. The sequence goes on along the minus strand of NC_051309.1, from coordinate 2,793,612 downwards.
ACTAATCTCACTCAGAAATTGGTGGATTAAGCACATAAAATTTAGTAAGGATGCAGGATGTTAAGTTTAAGAACACAACCAACGAGGGTGATCTAATGGGTGTACACAGAGCCCTCCACCTAAACCAGAGAAAACAATTTCCAAACACACATGGACATCTAGAAAAACTTAACCACTAGTTAAGTACCAGAATCAGCAAAATATAAATGACCATCTCCAACTATATAACAGCATTAAATTAACAGCCAATACGAATAAAGGTAACTCAAAGTTATGTTTGGACATTTACAAATAACTTCTAAATCATTCATAGGTGAAAACAGAAATAACAGCACCAACAAAGTTCACATCCAGCTCGACCCCACAAAACTGACCCCACCTCAAAGACTCACAGTCTCCGAGAGCGTGATGCCCCCCTCGCCCGTCCCGTGAAGGCCATCACCCCAGCCTGCCATTCTCTGCGCGATGTCTCGCATGCAAACTTACAAATAAACAAGAACACAAGAACAAGTGACATTTATGGAAGAAATGCCAATTTTACACAAACTCTTCCAGAAAACAGAAGCCTTACATGACCAGAAGACGACGGGCAGAAACTCTTCATAGGTATAGATGCAAAAATCCCTAACAAAATATTAGCACAAATCAAATCCAGCAACATGTAAAAGAGGTCTATGAGAAAGATTTGAACAAGAATGTTCACGGCAGTTTTATTCAAAATAGCCAAAATTTGGAAACAACCCAAACATTCATCAACTGGTAAAAGAATAAACAGACTGTGTCTATCCACACAATTTATTCCGCAAAAAAAAGGAACAAAAAACTACCGGTGTGTGCTGCACTACGATGGCTCTCCAAGCACTGTGCAAAGTAAAAGGAGCCGGACACACATGACACAAGTTCCCAATTATATGAAACTGGAAAAAGAAAAACCATGGGGACAAAAATCAGGCCAGCCAGCCTGTGAGGTCATCTTTTGTTTCTTTACCCTTTACTATGTGATGGAAGAGATACTGGAAATTCGCACTCACGAAGTACACTATTTCAGGAGTTTCTGGAATTGTCTGCAAGTTGTGATCACTGTGGTAGGTTTGAGAACAATGCCAAATTCCCTTCTTAGTTTTTAAAGCAGGTTAATCAGAGTCTTTGGTCTCCTCAGCATTGCGGATCTTGATATTTCTGAAGGAGAATCTAAAAGTTCTCATCTGTTATAGCAACTTCAGTGTTACTCATCATTTTCTTATTTTGCATGAGTAACCCTTCTGAACTGGGAAGTGGAGAGGCATTTGCAGTAAGCTGTCAGCTAGACACACTGACAAAAAGAATAATTCAGCAGTTTATTGTGTGGATTTGCCATATCCTGTGGGGGGAGGGGCGCACGGTGGTTTGCTTTCTGTTGCTAATGATATTTTTCAACTGCTAGTAAAATTAATTTCCATTTTTCTGCAAATGTATAAACTTATGGCATGAAGAAAAATCCTGAAAAGATTTTGAGTGGCAGAGAAAACCTGCCTGCAGTTTAAAATTCCCTGTAAATAATCCACAAAGGACAAAATTTAAGTTTTGGTCATCAAAGTTTTCAGTACGAGGTACAAGAAATCATTAGAAGGCAGAGTTATGATATGGTCAAGACGATAGCATCTTGTAGAACCCATGCCTGTCCTTGACACAATTCAAGGCCCTAACCTTTGTTTAAAAAAAAAAAAAAAAAAATCAGGCCTGTGATTACAAGGGGCTGCAGACAAGAGAAGGGTACTGACAACCAGGTGGGACAAAAGAGCTTCTTGGGAGGATGGGAATACAGGAGACCTCATTTTATGCGACCAATACATTCCAAGACCTCTGCATAAGGTAAAAAATCACACATAATAGTGAACCCCATTATTTAATAAGTATTTCTTATATACACATACCTGGCACACATTTTCTAAATAAGGCAAATAAGCACTCTAGTAACAAGTAAACAAAATTAATCTTAGAAATAATTTTTATTTTAATTCTTTCTCACTCTCTCTGCCTTTATTTTTTTCGACTGCCAATTAATTGCACATACCTGAATTCCCATGTGTTGAGCTCATGTAAAACGAGGTCCTCCTCTATTCTGCATCTCAATTGCATAACAAGTTGTCAACTCACAGAACCACACACTTAAAAAGGGTGAATTTTACTGAATGTAAATGTAACAAAGAGCAAGCAGTTTCAACCAGATTAAACAAAGAAGCCGAGTTCACAAAAGTAACAGAAAGATCTACATCTACAAACATGGCACTGTTACAGCCCTGGGTCCCTGGGGCCGCAACTGACAGGATCAACGGGAGTTAGGAAGCTACAGGAAACAGGCAAGTCCACCTGCCTCTTTAACCAGGTCCAACAGGAACAACAGTTCCCCAAGGGCACCCGTCAGGTGCAGATAAAAGAGCAGGGCTGGAAACAGAAGGGCAGACAAGGAAGTTTAGGCAGCAAAACAAAAAGCAAAGAAAACGCTTCAGGCAGTAGTAGAAGAGTGAAGAAGGCTGACTGGAAGTGAAGAGGAAACAAACAAATATGGTGATACTAGAGAGCCTTCCAGGAAAAAATGGCGAAAAGACCAAATACTTCAAAGTGAACACAGTAAGCTACAGCCAAATAAGATGAAGGAAGCAAAAAGTTAGAAAACTGATGACCGACCAAACCATCTTCCTAACCCTCTAATGAGGGAGTCCAGTCTATTCACTCCTTTCATTCATTCGTTCATTCATTCATTCAAATGTTCCAAGTGCCTAATACACCAGTGCCAATAATACCAAGGCACTGTTCTTGGTAAAAGCAGACAGAACTCACTGCCCTTGTGGAGTTTATATTCCAGTGAAGAAAGACAACAGAATGGAGAGGTACAAGATGACGCATGTGCCAGAGCTGAGAGCTAAGGAGGAGAGCGAAGCGGGAGTTGACAGGGGTGGAGGATGGAGGGAGGAATCCAGCGCTGTTTTGACCACCAAGGAGATCTCAAGGTTTGGCTGTTAAAGCAACTGAGTGTTACTTTACTATAGAAACTGGCAACTGGAATGAAAGAACCCCTAAACCAGGAGGCCTTGGCTTGGTAGTGGGGTGGTGGGCAGCCAAGAGGACAGATGGGGCCCATGCCATGCAGCAGCAAGCTGCCGGACAGCCTGTCACCGGTGCAACATCGAGAGCACCCCCAGGTTGGAAAGCACGCCAGGAGTGAGAGCTGGCTGCTAGTGACCACACCCAGCAAGGTACGGGAGGAGAAGAGAACAGTCCAAACAGTAAGTAGCTGGCTGGTGAGCAAAAATCAAAGGGAACATTGAAGTCCTAGAACACAGGGCCCCAAAGGGTTGCAAAACCCAAACCCTTCTAAAGGACCCAAAATCTAGACCAGAACATCTGTTGGGAACGAGAGCCCACTAACACTCAGTTCTCTGTCCAAGATCAGGCTGGCCTTCCTTCGCAAGCCTAAAGGCTGCAAGGTCACCCCCTGGAAGCTAAGGCATGGCGTCAGGACAAGGACCAAAAAACCAGACCTGAGAAGTATATCTGGGAAAGAATTTCAGTTGATATACTAGCACATGGAATTGACAAACTTCTGTCAAAGAAACCCTGAGCCCAGACTAAAAAAGCTGAGCCACCCTTTGCTCCACACCCCCAACCCCTGCCCCCACTGTGCAGGCAAAGCTGTGTTCCACCAAGGAGGGTGGATTCCCCATTACCCATCCAGGTGCAGCTGGGGAAGACCAGGTGAACCCCCAGAGGGTGGAGTGAGGGGCCAGAAGGGGGTGCAGGAAGCATTTCCTTCCAGAAGGCAAAACCACCTAATCTATTTTTGAGGGCCACTTAATTCTGTACCCAAAGAAGAGGGAAGCTGAGCACACTCTTCGCCCAGTGTGCCGTGCATGGCTTACCGCGGGGTGGTCGAGGCCACCATGCCTCTCCTCCTTCTCCACGGTCCGCCGGCAGTCGGGGCACACCCACAGTGGCAGGTGCAGCACGCTGTTCCCTTTGGGGGCCATGGAAAGAGCCAATTTACTAGCAGTCTTAATTCCACTCTCTAAGAATGAAGAATCTTTCCGTTCACTTCTGCACAGAAGACAGTAATCTCCAGCAGGATAGGGCGGTGTTCTATGATTCATGCCAAAACTAAAAGGAGTCTGAAACAGAAAAAAAGTGTCTATTTTCAAAACTTGATCCATGAACCAAGATTGTTAAAAACATCCTACAGTTCTAAAATTGAAAGGCAATGGAAATAAATACATGTATTTATGTAGAAAAACACAAAATTGGGAACTAGTTGAATAAAACAGTACCTAGTGTTCTAGAAACTCAAAATATATCAAATAAAACAGTAACGTCATAAAGAAAATCTTAATAGGGGTTAGAAAACTGTCCAGTTAATCCCTTCACCTAGAGTCCTGTACAACTTCCACCACATGCTGGGAAGTGTCAGCTTCAACTTTCAGACTACAAGAAAGCACCAGTACTTTTTACCATCAGCAACATTTGAAAGCCACCATACTAGAATGTCTACACACGAGGGGCTCGGACCCAAGGCAGCAGTTCTGGCCAGGTGTGTCTGCAGATCCAAGCTCTGCCTGAGGCAGGCTGTAAGAGGTCTAGGCTTAAGAAAACATCAGGGAGCCTGATTTTAGCCATGCAGCCAAGACCACCTCCCTGGCAGGCTCCACAGGAATAAGGATGAATTCCTCTCTGGCAATCGGGTTTCAACGTTGATGCCTTCAAATAGGTCTTAAACTGCGGAGTGGGTGTGAAGATGGAAGAGGGCTTTAGAGGTAGGAAGCAGAGGCAAGACTAGACCCTCACAAAAGACTATCAACAGCCTTTCCAACCTGGTCCTGGCAGAACGGCTCCGCAAAGAAGGGCGGTAAGGAGAGGGCCACTCTGCCGTGCACGAGGGGGTGATCAGGGCGTAGGTCACCAACGTTGACCAGAGCATCCATGCAGGGCGTCAAGAGGCAAGCCCCTCGGGCACCCACAGAGATTGGAAATTTTCCATGAAGGAGAGGGAACACCAGGTTGTCCACACTGACACGAGGCTCACCAAAGGTGTCTGGGCCAAAGGATCCTGTACTGTATCCATGTCCAGAAAACGTGATGGGGACAAAAGCCACCGAACAAGCTGTTACCTGTATACACAAGTTACCTGTGTACCTGCCATCACATTCAAACACCTGCAGATGGTCAGTGTGGATGGAAACGGCTGAATACCAAAAGAAACGAGCTCACAGGTTTGGAAGCCTCTGAAGTCACAAGGCCAGCAAGCAGCATGACCTAAGACGTGCCTTTTGCCCAGTGCTGCCCCTGTCCCTGCAAGGAGCCACTGTGATAGTTTGGATATATTATGTCCCCCAAAATGTCATGTTCTTTAATACAGTCTTGTGGGGGCAGACATACTAGTGTTGATTAGGCTGGAATCCTTTGATTGTTTCCATGGAGATGTGACTCAATCAACTGTGGGCGAGGCCTCTGATTGGATAATTTCCAAGGAGGTGTTACCCCACCCATTCAGGGTAGGTCTTAATTGAATCACTGGAGTCCTATAAAAGTGCTCACAGACAGAAGGAGCTTTGCAGCCAAGAGCGACATTTTGAAGAAAGCTGCAGTTTAGAAAGACATTTTGGAAATGGCCGTTGAAAGCAGACTTTGCTCTGGAGAAGCTAAGAGAGGACAAAATGCCCCAAGAGCAACATTTTGAAGAACACACAGGAGCTGAGAGAGGAGCTGGAACAAAACCCAGGATCAGCAGACAGCAGCCACGTGCCTTCCCAGCTAACAGAGGTTTTCCGGATGCCATCAGCCCTCCGCTGAAAGTATACTTGTGTTGATACCTTAATTTGGACATTTTCTTGGCCTTCAACCCAGCAGTGCATCAACCGGAGGGCCCTGCCCTCGTGGAGCTACCAGCCTTGTCAAAGACAGAGACAATAAATGAGACAAAGAAAAAAGTACAGAATATGAGAGAGGGTAATACTAAGGAAAAAGAGCAGGGAAGAGAGGACATGAGTGTCTGGGGGGTGGGGGAAGGTGCCGTGAAACAAGGGGTCCCTGAGCAAGTGACCTGAGGGGACTCCTGTAGTAAGGGAAGAACCACACAGCTACGGCGCCTTCCGGGAAGCACACACACCCCGGGGTGGAGGTGCAGGAGGCAGAGTAGATGAGGGAGGAGGGCCTGGTCTCAGCAGTGTTTCATAAGGGTGATGCCCAGGCTGCAAGTGGAGAAGAAAGGGATGGCAGAAAGGAGGGACAAAAGGCGTCCAGGAGAAAACTACCCGCAATTCAGCAGGGCTACGGAGGCAGCTGAGGGGACGGGGTGTATTTTGTGGGGAGAGCTGTGAGATCTCTGAGGAAGCAGGTGGGAGGGGTGAGAGGGAGAAGCACCAAGGACAACTTAAGGTGTTCAGACTCAGCAACTGGGACAAGGAGCCCCGCAGTTGAGCTGAGGAGGGCTCTCCCAAACCCTGAGACCCACACGGGCCAGGCACCCTTTTCATAGAGGCACGGGAGGCAGCGGAGAGCCATACCGAGGTGCGGCATCCACGCAGCTCTCTCCAGGGGGGACACTGCACAAGCACACACTCGGCTGCGTCTACTCCATGACAACAATGAAGCCGGCAAAGGGGAGAGTGGGACCAGGAGGAGGACGGTGTGTCAACAAGCATGCAAGCAGAGGGCGCAGCCGGTGCAAACCGTGGCCCGCGGGATCCAGGCTGCAGAGAAGGGGGCCTGGTGTGCCCAGACGAAGGGCAGGCAGGGCTGGCTCACCCAGGTGGTGCAGGCCGTGGGAGGAAGTTGGCATTTCCAATGGGAAGCCACTGAAGGCTTCTGGGGGTGGTGCACCCCAATTTTAATTTTAAAAAGAAACTCTGCTGTTTGAGAAATGAGAGACTATGCCATAAGGCAAGCTATTCTAGGCAGCTCTGGGTGCAGAATGAGGCTGGGTTAGGCTCGGGCAGGAGCTGCGGAGAAGGGCAGCTGGACTGGGCTGCTCTGAGGGACAGTGGGAGACTTGCCAAAGGGCCTGAGGACAGGGGCAGCCTGGCCACCGGGGGAGTGCACGTGCGGGGGCAGGCTGGGAGCCAAAGGCCTCGCTGGGGGCAGTGTAAGTACAGTACTTCTTAACCCAGACTGTGTGCTCTTTTTTTTTGGGGGGGTGGGGGGGGTGGGGCATGAACAGGATACTTGGGGGTGGGTTGCAAATGGATACATAGTTTGGGACTCACCAGTACAGGTGACATCTAAAGCTGGGGGCTAGATGAGGTCACCTATGGAGACAAGGTAGACAAGTGCTGAACAAGCGAAAGCTTCTCAGCACTGGGCCAATGGGCTCTCGTCCTTGAGGCCTGGAATTCTCCCTCCCAAACCTTTTTCAGACAAAAAAGTAACAGGCTACAAACCACGTGCACAAACACATATACAGACACACACGTATGTATGCACAACTAATACCTGATTAAAATTCAAATTAACCAAATACCAGTGTCCTACATACCACATAATTTTCTAATATTTTTAAGTGGGAGGTATAAATATAAATGATATTGATTCTTTTAAATAACATTTCATAGCTTTATTGACGTATAACTGAAGTACAATAGCTGTAAATATCTGGAGTGTACAATTTGAGTAGTTCTCACTTACATATACAAAACCCATGAAGCTATCACTACAATCAGGATAATGAACATTTCCATCACTCCCAAAAGTTTCCTTGTGCTCCTCTGTACTCCATTTCTGCTCCAACCCCGCCCCCATTCACACTTGGTCTGGTTTCTGTCATTACAGATTACTTTGCAGTTTCTAGAATTGTATATAAATGGAATCACACAGCCTATTCTCCTTTGTCTAGCTTCTTTCATTCAGCTTCATTATTTCATTAATAAATCCTTGTTGCAATAGGTACTAAGAGTTTGTTCCTTTTTATTAGAATAGTATTCCACTGTATGAGTCGAGCACAATTTGTTTATCCATTCTCCCACTGACAGACAACTGGGCTGTCTCCAGTTTTTGGCTACAACATTCATGTACAAATCTTGGTATGGACATATGCATTCATTTCCCTCGCATAAATGCCAAGATATAGAATGTCTGTAAGTATATATATATAACTTTTGAGAAACTGCCAAACTTTTCCCAAAGAACATTTTGCCACCTTCACCAAACAAGTCCTGTTTATTTTTTCTTTTGTTGCTTACACTTTTGGTACCAAGTCTAAGAAAGCACTGACTAACACAAGGCCCTGAAGATGTTTCCCTGTTTCGTTCTAGGGTTTTGTGCTGGTTTGGAACTGTTATGTACTCAGAAAAGGCCATGTTCTTTAAATCCGTTCTTGTGGGTGCAGACCTATTGTGGGTGAGACCTTCTGCTTAGGTTGTTTCCATGGAGATGTGGCCCAGCCCATTCAGGGTGGGTCTTGATCTTTGACTGGAGTCTTTTAAGAGAGCCCATGGAGAGAGAGAGAGCTCGGCGCAAAACACCAACGCCCTGGGAGAAGCAAGAAGGACCCACAGAAACTGAAAGAGCCACTGTGAAACAAGGCCCAGGAGAAAAGGACCAGCAGACGTCGCCATGTGCCTTCCCACGTGACAGAGGAACCCTGGATACCAGCAGCCTTTCCTCAAAGAAGGAATCTTCCTTTTGATGCCTCATCAGGACATTTTCACAGCCTCAGAACTGTAAATTTCTAAGCTAACAAAACCCCATTGTAAAAGCCAACCCATTTCTGGTATACTGCATTCCGGCAGCTTTAGCAAACTGAAACAGAGTTTTATAGTTTTGATCCTTATATTTAGGTTTCTGGTCCATCTTGAATTAACTTTTGTAAATGGAGTAAGGTAGGAGTCCACCTTCATTCTTTTGCATATGGATACCCAGTTTTCCCAGCACCATCTGTGGAAGAGGCTATTCTTTCCCCACTGAGCAGATTCAGCATTCTTGTCAAAACTCAGCCATAGATGTGCAGGTTTATTTCTGAAAACTCTTTAATTCCATGAGTCTATATTGCAGTTTCTCCTTGGTGCAAGTACCATGATGTTTTGAATACTGTAGTTGTGAATTCTCTAACTTTGTTCTTTTTCAAGACGGTTTGCCTATGCAGGGCCCCTCACCCTTCCACATAAATTTGATAACTGGTTTTTTCATTTCTGCAAAAAGGTTGCCGGAATTCTGATGGGGGTGTTGTAGTTTGCTAATGCTGCCAGAATGCAAAACACCAGAAACGGATTGGCTTTTATAAAAGGGGGTTTATTTGGTTACACAGTTATAGTCTTAAGGCCATAAAGTGTCCAAGGTAACACATCAGCAATCAGGCACCTTCACTAGGAGGATGGCCAATGGTGTCCGGAAAACCCCTGTTAGCCTGGAAGGCACATGGCTGGCGTCTGCTCCAAAGTTCTGGTTTCAAAATAGCTTTCTCCCAGGATGTTCCTCTCTAGGCTACAGCTCCTCAAAAATGTCACTCTTAGTTGCACTTGGGATATTTGTCCTCTCTCAGCTTCTCCAGAGCAAGAGTCTGCTTTCAACGGCCATCTTCAAAGTATCTCTCATCTGCAGCTCTTGTGCTTTCTTCAAAGTGTCCCTCTTGGCTGTAGCTCCTCTTCAAAATGTCACTCACAGCTGCACAGAGTTCCTTCTGTTTGTCAGCTCATTTATATGGCTCCACTGATCAACTTAGACCCACCCTGAATGGGCGGAGCAACACCTCCATGGAAATCATCCAATCAGAGTCATCACCCACAGCTGGGTGGGGCACATTCCAAAGAAACACTCAAAGAAATACAATCTAATCAACACTGATAACGTCTGCCCACACAAGATTACATCAAAGATAATGGTGTTTCGGGGACACAATATATTCAAATTGGCACAGGGAGTTAGTTGAATCTATAAATAGCTCTGGGTAGAACTAACATGTTAATAATGATTAGTCTTCCAATACATAAGCATGGAATGTTCTTCCATTTATTTAGATCCCCTTTTATTTCTTTTAGCATGTTTTGTAGTTCTCTGTGTACAAATCTTTTAGATCCTTGGTTAAATTTACTCCTAGATATTTGATTCCTTTAGATGCTACTCTAAATGGAATATTTTTATTGCTTCATCTTCAGATTGTTTGTTACTAGTGTATAAAACACTACTGATTTTTGCACATTGACCTTGTACTCCACCGCTCTGTTGAATTCATTTATTGGTTCTAGTAACTTTGCAGGGGATTTTTACAGATATTCTTATATATAGGATCATGTTACCTATAAATAACTTAAATACTACCACTTCCTTTCCAATTTGGATTTTTTTTTAAATCTATTTGCTCTAGCTAGAAGTTCCAATACAATACTGAAAAACAGTGGTCAGAGTAAGCATCCTTGTCCTGCTCCTGAACTTAGAGGGAAAGCTTTCAGTCTTTCACCATTGACTATAATGTTAGATGTTGGGTTTTCATACATATCCTTTATCATGTTGAGGAAATTTCCTTCTATGTATAGTTTTCTAAGTGTTTTTATCAAGAAAAGGTGCTGGATTTTGTCAGAGATCTTTTCTGCATCAACTGAGATGATTTTTTTTTCCTTTGTTCTATTAATATGGTATGTTACATTAATTGATTTTCTTATGTTGAACCACCATTGAACACCAAGAATAATTTTCTTTTCTTCTAATATCTTTATGTGGCTTTGGTATTAGAGTGCTGTTAGTCTCAAAAGGTGAGTTAAGGAGTGTTCCCTCCTCTTCCATTTTTTGGAAGAGTCTGAGCAAGACTGGTGTTAGTTTTTCCTGGAATGTTTGGTCAAGTTTACCAGGGAAACTATCCGGCCCTAGGCTTTTCTTTATTGGGAGGTTTATGATTATTAACTCAATCTCTTTACTTGTTATTGGCCTGTTGAGATCTTCTATTTCTTCTTGAGTCAGAGTGGGTAGTTTGAGTGTTTCTAAGAATGTGTCCATTTCATCTAGGTTATCTAAAAAACTGACATGTAGTTGTTCACATATTCCTCTTAAAAGCCTTTTTATTTCTGAGGTCAGTAGTAATGCCCCCCCTTTCCTTTCTGATTTTAGTCATTTGTGTCATTTCTCTTTTTTTCTGTCAGTCTAGCTAAAGGTTTGTCAATTGTATTGATCTTTTCAAAGAACCTACTGTTGATTTCATTGATTCTCTATATAGCTGTTTAATTCTCTATTTCATTTATATCCACTCTATTATTTTCTTCTTTCTGCTCTCCTTTTAACATTTCTTATAGGGCAGGTCTACAAGAGACACAGTCCCTCAGCTTTTGTTTACCTGGGAATATCTTAATACCTCCTGTTCCGGTTTGCTAATGCATAAAAGAAATGGATCAGCTTTTATAAAGGAGGTTTATTTGGTTACAAAGACACAGTCTTAAGGGCTTAAAGTGTCCAAGGTCAGTCATCAACAATCAAGTACCATCACTGGAGGATGGCCAATGGCTTCCATAAATCTCTGTTAGCTGGGAAGGCACGTGGCTGGCATCTATTGCAGAGTTCTGGTTTCAAAATGGCTTTCTCCCACGGCATTCCTCTCTCAGCTCCTGTGTGTTCTTCAGTGTCCCTCTTGGCTGTAGCAAGCTTGCTCCTTCTGTCTGAGTTTATACAGGGCTCCAGTGGACTAATCAAGACCCATGCTGAAAGGCCGGGACACACTAGTCAGAGTTATCACCTACAGTCCGGTGGGTCACATCTCCATGGAAACACTCAATCAAAGAATTACAATCTAATCAACACTAAAATGTTTGCCCACACAAGACTGCATCAAAGATAATGGCATTTTGGGGGACATAATACATTCAAACTGGCACACCTCCCTCATTTTTGAAAGAAAGTTTTGCCAGATACAGAATTCTTGGTTGACAATTTTTTGTATCAACATTTTAAATATGTCTTCCCCATGCCTTCTTGACTCCATGGTTTCTGAGAAATTGGCATTTAATCTTACTGAGGCTCCCTTCTATGTGACACATCGCTTCTCTCTTGCAGCTTTCAGAATTCTTTTTATCTTTGGCATCCAACAATTTAATTATAAAATGGTACAGTGTGGGCCTATTTGGGTTTACCTTGTTCAGAGCTTGTCGAGTATCTTGGATGCATATATTCACATCTTCTGCTAAATTTGGGGAGTTTTCAGCCACTATTTGTTTATTCTCTCTATCCCTTTATTTCTTCCGTCTCTTTCTGGGACTCCCACAATGCATATATTAGTGTGTTTGGTGGTGTCCCACAGGCTACTCAGGCTCTGTTTACTGTTCGTCATTCTCTCCTCCTTCTAATCCTCAGACTGGATGATCTCAATTGTCTTATCTTCAATTTCACTGATTCCTTCTGTCATTTCCAATCTGCTGTTGAACTCCTCTACGGAATTTTTTAAATTTCTTTTACTGTGGTCTTCAGCTCTGTGTAGTTCCTTTTCATAATTTCATCTCTCTACTGATATTCTCTTTGTGATCATCTGTTGTTTTCCTGATTTCCTGTAGTTTTCTGCCCATGTTTTCCTTTCTCTCTTTGAGCATATTTAGGGCCCTTTTAAAAAAAAGTCTTGTCTGATATGCCCCAGGTCTGGTTCTCCTCACTTATGGTCTCCAAGGCTTTTAATCTCCTTTACCTGGGTTATCCCTTCCTGTGTTTTTTGTTTTCTGTTTGTTTTTTGTTTGTTTGTTTTTTGGCATGTTTTGTAACTTTTTGTTGAAACCTGGGCCTTTTGATAATTTAATGAGTTATCACTGGAATTTAGACTCTGAGGCATCCACTCTTTAAGCCTGTATCCAGCTAGTGTTATGACAGAGTTTCCCTCAAATGCCAGGAACTAAGAACCACAGGCAAAAAAAAAAAAAGCAAAAGAAGGAAAAAAAAAGAAAACACAGTTACCAATCTTTGCAGAGTGACCTATTCAATGTGTTTAGAGAACAGCTCAAGGCCAAAGCATAGGGGCCTCCATAATGATGTATGCACATCTGTCCTGCCTGCACGTACACATTTAGCCCTAGGATTTCCCCATTTACACAGTTTCAAATGTCTCCTCTTCCCTACAAAACGGATTCCTCACAGTCCTGGGAACTGCACTGTGTGTGTGTGTGTGTGTCTCACAGTCAGCAATCCCTCGCCCCAGGCATCCCCACAATGTTCTGTAGGAGAGCTCTACGAACCACTTTCTACAAGTTCTGAGACAGCAAGTTCCTCAACCACCAGTATACTGGCCCAGACATGCATGCTCCCACTATGTGCACAAAAGGTACTCTGCTCTGTCCAGAATCAGGACCAGGGATCCACACTGGGAACGCAGGTCGGCTCGGAGCAGCTGAGGGGTGGAGGCGGGGGGCACCACAAGAAGTCTGTCTTGATTTGGCACTCGCCCTGTTACTGCATTCTCTGTTTTCTGGAGCTTTTGTTCAAAGTTTCTGTGGGGAGACAGGGACCTGGAAGATTCTCAATCCACCATCCTGATCAGGATGGGCCTCACACTTTTTGAAAGATATTTTTGTTGGGTATGTCCTTCCAGGTCAGGGAATTTATTTCCTTTCAGTACTTTAAAGATGGCCCTCCACTGTCTTCTGGCTTGCACTGTTTCCCATGAGAAGTCTACTATTATTCTTTGTCTTCTTTTTGTTTGTTAATAAATAAAGTGCCTTATTTCTGACTGCATTTAAGATTTTTTTCTTTACGTTGGTTTCTCAACAATATGATTATGATGTATCTTGTGCAGTTTTCTTCATGTTTCTTGTGCTTGAGGGTTTATTGTTTATGCTTAAATATGTGGGTTTATAATTTTCATCAAATTTGGACATATTTCATCCATTCCTTCTGCAGGTATTTTTTTCTTATCCCTGTCCCCCTTCTTTCCTTTGGTGGCACCAATTATAAAAATATATATATATTATGCCATTTAAAGTTGTCCCACAAGTCACTTTTAACTTCAATCAATCTTTCTCTCATCATTCCTACTGGATACTTTCTATTACTGTATCATCAAGCTCACTAATCTTCCCTTCTTCAGAGTCTAATCCGTTGTTAATCCCCACACAAGGTATTTTTCATCTCAGATACTATAGTTTGCAACTCTAGATGATCAATTTCGGTTTTTTAATATTCCATTTCCCTTCTTAGCATGCACATCCTTTACTGTCTTTAACAAGTAGAATATAGTAATATTAATTGTTCTAATGCCCTTATCTACTAATTCTACCATATGTGTCCCTCCTGGGTGTTTCAACTCTCCAGCAATGGGTCCAACATTACGTTCAAGACACTCAGTACCTGTACAATCACCCAGGATAAGCACCTTACAATTCCACACTCCTGTCCCATTCACCCATGTGGCTTTATTCCTTTTTGCCTTTGTATATGCTGTTTGCTCACCCTGAAAACATGTATCCTAACACACAATTGCTAGGAATCCTTTTAAACCCCACTGGTCTATCAGTTTTTCCTGTGAATTTTGCCATCCTCCAACATGTCCTTAAGCACTGCCAAGTAGCTCATCATTCCCACTCCCGTATAATCTTTATTATTTTGCACGGACTATACTGTATTCATTATACTACAGTTATCTCTCATGCACCGAACTTCCCATTAGACCTTCAGCATGTTAGAGCCTTGTAAAGCACCTACCAAATAGTAGGCACTCAGTAACTCCTTACTGAAGGAACTGAAATGACTAGTCTAAATCAGCATTCACATTTTGTCTTCCCTTTTTCAAACCTTGATTTTATTTCATTACTTTCATACATGATCTTTTATCAGCTTCCTGTGCGAAATTCCAGGAATCATTATATGTGCAGTCACTGAAATACCTACTTTATTCTCTGTTCTGTGCCTGAACTCAACTTTCTCAAAGCATGTGCGAGTTCTTTGATCAAGTGGCACCACCTAGGAAATGATTTTTAACATTAATATTTAAGTCTTGCTGAACAGATCTCTCTACAAGAGCCATAATTTTATTAAGAGCTTCCTCCTGCAACTGCACAAATAAGAAATTTGGAAATACCATGTTGGTGGCCCCTTCTAACTGGTTACAAAAACAAAAAAGAGGTAACACCATCATAAGCATGACTCAGGAGTACTGCAAAACTACTTCAATTGTTCAATACTTTGTTATGTATAATTTATGCAGTTTCACAGAGCAAATATATAGGAAATTTGCAGATTTCAAGGTTGTTGCCTAGAAATTCAAAAAAATTACATAAACTTCAGCTATTGATACCACATTATTATATTATTAAGCATCCATTTTTACAGATAATGTGAAAGTTTAAGTTTTCTTTAGGATTCATTTTTAATTTTAGTTTACATATTAGAAAAAATAGAGAACTTAAAGGGCACCGCAACCCTTTTTTCTTCCTGCTACAAGATACTCTTCTCAGTGTACCTGGCTCTTGTTCCATCAGTGGTTCTGTGGATGTACAGGAGAATGGCTTTAGGGCATTTGTGCAGTAATGCTGCTACCTGCATCTCCCAAGAAGTACAGTTACAAGCATGTAACTGTCACTAATATGGTTTTCCTATACAAATATAGCTGCACTATTGTAACTCTATCAAGCGAGACAATTACTGTTTGTGCTGATGCTACTTATGTAGTAGAAAATAAAAGTCTAAAACAGCCTCTCAACAAGTAAGTCTTTCAGAGTGAGGTCGCTACTTTTGCTGACAACTCACAGCACAGCAATTCACCCTTCAAACACTTACAAAACACTTCAAGTCTCTGCACTCAAGCTCCATACAGAAGAGATTGAAATAACTTGAATTTATTAACAGCAAGCCATATAGTTAAAAGGTTTATAGCTCTGCATTTATGCTTATTTCTAACACAATTCTCCTCATTAAGCTTTACAATACAGCTAATCTACTAAGGTCAAAGGAAAAGCTGATATCAAAGTACTACTCACTTCTCAGACTGCAGTTTGTATCTCCTTCAAAACTTAAGGTAGCTGACAACAGGGAGGAAAAAAAGGAACACAGGCTGAGAAAGTCTGTTAGTCCGACATCCTATGAGTCACACGACATTTGAAAATATATAACCTCACGAGCACCCACACAAACCCGACAGACACCAGCAGCCAAGCCAGGGCCAAGGCCACGTTCCCCCCGACGCCCACCACCATCGCCACCTCCCAGTGGCCAAAAGACAAACCAAAAGCTAGTCCGTGATCTAAAACAATAGCAACTACAGATGGCAGCTGCTTTGTAGACTATCCTCTACTGATCACAAAAGGGAATTGAACACACCAAGTCAATATCCAGGTGATTCTGACAATGTTTACAGTCCATGAAGTTCAAAAGGGAATGAGAAGGCAAGAAGATGGCACAGTAGGAACCCCCACTAACCAGCCCCTCCCCTCCACCAAAACAACTACTGAAATGGCAAGAACCATTTGAATCAACTGTTTCGCAACTCTGGGGTCTCACGGAACCCTGTGCAGCATCCAGGGAAGAGCTAGAGGAAGAGGCTGGCGAACTGCTGGATCAGGAAACTGGCATCCAGCTCTTACGGCAGTCATTGCTCCACCCAGCCTCAGGCAAACACGGCAGAGAAGCCTGCAAGAGGCAGTCCCTACTTCTTTTTTTTTTTCCCCCTTTTCTCTTCCCATTCATCGTTTGGGAACAAAAAATAGATTGTCAAGTGACAAATGACATCTCCAATCCACAACAGCAACAATGAAAAATACATAGCAATCCTAGAGGATTGGAGAACTCAATTTCCAGAGTTAGTGTTTTTCCAGAGTTATAACACTAAGACTCAGTTATCAACAAAAAATTGCAAAATACTCGAAACAGGAAAGTATGGCGTATTTGAAATTAAAAAAAGACTTTACCAGAAACCATCCCTGAGGAACCTCATATACTGAACTATTTAAATCAATTATCTCAGCTACATTCAATGAGCAAAAGGAATCTATATACAAAGAACTAAAGGGTATTAGGAAAATACTGTCTGAACAAAATAGAGATGTAAATTATGAAAAAAGGAATCAAACAAATTTTGGAGCTATAAAGTAATTAAAATGAAAAGCTCATTAGAAAGATGCAACAAAAGATCTGAACTGGCAGTAAAAATTATCAGTGAACTTGCAGACAACTGAAATTACCAAGAATGAAGAGCAGAAAGAAAAAATAACAAAGAAAAATGAACAGAGCCAGAGGCACCTGGTGGGGCACAATTAAGCACAGGAACACACGCCTTGCCTTGCTGGAATCATAGAAATCAAGAGAGAGAGAGAGAGAAGGGGGCAGAAAAAGTAACTGAAGAAATAATAGCCAAAAACTTCCCCAATCGGCTGAAAGACATGAATCTGTACATCCAGGAAGGTCAGCAAACTCCAAGCAACACAGCCTCTAGATCTGCACCAAGACACATTCTAGCAAAACGATCAAAATCCAAACACAGAAGATTTGAAAAGCAGCAAGAGACCTGTCCCATACAAGGGATCCCTGATAAGATTAATAGTGCATTTCTCATCAGAAACCATGAAGGCCAGAAATCAGTGGGGTGGCACATTTAGAGTTCTTAAATTAAAAAAAAAAAAAAAAAAAAAAAAAAAACAGCCAACCAAGAATCCTATATCCAGCAAAATTATCCTTCAAAAAATGAAGGATGCCAACAAATCAGAAAACATGAAGGAAATGGACAATTCCTTATTTATTCAAATTACCTAATCTGAGGCAAGAAGAAGTACAACAGCTGAAGACTTCCATACATCACTTTCAATAACTGACAGAACATCTAAACAGAAGCTCAATAAGGACATGGAGGACTTGAACAACACTATTAGCAATCAGACCTAATGGACATTGTGCCAGTTTGAATGTATTATGTCCCTCAAAACGCCACCTTCTTTGATGCAATCTTGTTGGGGGCAGATGTATTTAGTGCTGATTAGATTGGGATCCTTTGATTGAGTGTTTCCATGGAGATGTGACTCAATCAACTGTGAGTGAAACGTTTGATTGGATAATTTCCATAGAGGTGTTACCCCACCCACTCAGGATGGATGTTAATTGGATCACTGGAGTCCTTTTAAAAAAAGCCACAAAGGCCCAGATGCTTGCCACAGCCAAAAGAAACAGTTTGAAGAATGCACAGGAGCTGAGAGAGTACATGCATCTTACAGACACATTTTGAAGATGGCCATCGGAAGCTGATGCAGACAGTTTGGAGAATGCCATTTTGAAATGCAACTTGGGAGCAAGCAGACGCCAGCCATGTGCCTTCCCAGCTAACAGAGGTTTTCTGAACGCCAATGGCCATCCTCCAGGGAAGGTACCCAACTGTCGATGCATTTCCTTGGATACTTTATGGCCTTAAGACTGTAACTGTGTAACCAAATAAAACCCCATTTATAAAAGCCAATACATTTCTGGTGTTTGCATTCCAGCAGCATTAGCAAACTGGAACAGACATATATATAGAATGCTCTACCTAACAACAGCAGAATAGACATTCTTCTCAAGTGCACATACAACATTTTATAGTACAGACCACATTCTAAGCCACAAATCAAATTGTAATAAATTTTAAAATATTGAAATCATACAAAGTATCTTTTTGGACCACAATGGAATAAAGCTAGAAATCAATAACAGAAAGAATTCCAGAAAATTTACAAGTATGTGGAAATTAAACAACATACTACTATATCAACAAATGGGTCAAAAAAGAAATCCCCAATAAAATTAGGAAATACCTTGAGATAAATGAAAACGAAAACATGATATGCCAAAACTTATGGGACGCAGTGAGGCAGTGCTTGAAAGGAAATTAATAGCTCTTAATGCCTACATTATAGCAGAAGAGATCTCACAATTCAGTAACCTAACTTCACACCTAAGGAAACTAGAAAAAGACGACCAAACTAAACCCAATTTACTACAAAAAAAAAGGAAACAGTAAAGATTAGAGCATAGATAAGTGAAATGAAGAGTGGTAAAACAATAAAAAGAAACGACAAAACCAAAAGTTATTTTCTTGAAAAGATCAATAAAATCTACAAACCTTTAGTCAGACTGATAAAGAAAAAGAGAGAACACAAACAACCAAAATCAGGAATCAAAGCAGAGACATAACTATTGATCTTACAAAAATAAAAAGGATTACAAGAGGATACTATGTGAACAATTATACGCCAACAAATTGGAAAACCTGGATGAAATGAACAAATTACTAGAAACATACAAATTACCTAATGTGACACAAGAAGAAAAAATCTCAACAAACCTGTAACAAGAGATTGAATCAGTAATTTAAAACCTCCCAACAAAGAGAACTCCAAGACCAGATTATTTCACTGCTGAATTCTATCAAACATTTAAAGAAGATTTAATTCCAATCCTTCTCAAATGCTACCAAAAAAAAAAGACAACGACAACGAAGAGGGATTACATCCTAACTCATTCTACGAGGCCAGCACTAACTACCTTGATTACCAAAGACAGCAGAGGAAAAGAAAATTACAAAGCAATATCCCTTATGACTATAGATGCAAAAATCCCCGAAGAAATACTGGCAAAGCAAAATTCACATTGTAGTAAAAAGGATTATACAGCATGATGATCAAGTGGGATTTATTCCAGGAATTCATGGATGGTCAACATAAGAAAAAAATTAACATAACACCACATTAATAGAATAAAAGGGGAGGGAGACGTGATCATCTCAATATATGCAGAAAAGGCATGTGACAAAATCCAACATCCGTTCATGATAAAAACACTCAGAAAACTAGGAATGGAAGGGAACGGTCTCAACATACTAAATGGTATTTATGAAAAATCCACAGCAAATCTCATACTTAACGGTGAAAGAGTCCCCCTAAGATCAGGAATTACCCTACATTGTATTGGAAGTTGTAGCCAAAGCAATCAGGCAAGAGAAGGAAAGAAAAGGCATCCAAGATGGCCAGGAAGAAGTCAAATTATCCCTTTTCACAAATGACATGATCCTATATACAGAAAATCCCAAAGATCCCACAAGGAAGCTACTTGAACTAATAAACAAATTCAGCAAAGTTACAGGATACAAGATAAACATGCAGAAGTCAGTTCAATATGGCAGAGTGAGATGCTCAGGGTTCTGCTCTGCACAAAACTCTGACAACCAATAATAACTGGCAGGCACCTTTCTCAAAGTTCCAGACACTAGTTAAAGGACTGCCGTAACAGTCCTTTAACTGGAAAAAGACGATTTAAAGGTGGGAGGATCTCACGACCCCTGGCTGGCCCCTCCCACCCCTCACCCGCTTGGTACAGAGCTGGACTGCACTCCCGGTGTGGATCCCTAGTCCCACTTCTGGAGAGAGCAGAGTAACTAACCCTCGTGCACATAGTGGGGGCACATATGTCAGGCCCAATCTGTATGATTGTGGCCTCAGGGTCTCACCATCCCAGAACTCACCCTTCGTGTAGATGGCAACTCACTGAGTCTAAAGAACACCATGGGTGAGCAGTCAAGGGGCCGTCTGCAGCAGGGGATTGCTGGCTGTAGGGCAGTGCCCAGCATTGTGATGAAACTGTATCCTAGGGAAGAGGGGAAACTCGGAACTGTGTAAACTGGAGAATTCTTAGGGTCTCACGATCATACCCAAAACAAGACACATGAGCAGAAAAATAGGGCAGCCCCATGCTTTGGCCTCAATCTATTCTCTCAAAAACTCATTATATTGGTGTAGCCTTTCTGGAGGTCACTATGGTGGTTCCACAAGAAGCTAAGTATGTGGGGGCCATGAGGTCCTGCAACCTCATTATGAGGTATGTACTTGGAAGACCTGAGAGCAGAGACATGAATGGACATTTGCACATTGGTGTTTATGGAGGCAGTATTCATGATTTGCAGTGAGTGGAGGTGGCCTAAGGGTACAATGACTGAGGAACAGAACGGTGAACTGTGGTGTAGGCATGCAATGGAATACTGAGCAACTATGAGAAGGAGTGAAGTTGTGAGACACACCACGAGATGAATGATCCTGTAGACAGCACTTTGAGTTAACTAAGCCAGAAACAAAGGCAAACACTACAATGCCTCACGGATATGGACTAAATACAATGCGTAAACTCAGAATTGAATCTAAGAGCACAGCCTAACAGGGAAATGATTATTGTAATAGTCTCTAGATTGTAAGCTCTTACATCAGTCAATTCTATTCCTGAATTGTAATGGCTATCTCCAAACTCTGAGATGTTGATCCCTTGGTGTATAACCTGATTGGTCTCTGGAACATTGGGTATCTGTGTGACACCTGAGACTCAAGAGCTAGAGCTCGGCAGAGATAAATGTCAGTATTAATGCATACAGCAACTGTTTAAAAAAAAAAAAAAAAAAAAAAAAAAAGCTGAAAAAGAGCCCAGACTTCAATTAGAGACATGAATGAAGCAGATCTGGTTAAGACTAGGGCAAATCGGGCCAAAGGGTAAAGGATGAAACTGTATGTTAAAACCTCAACTTCCATGTGAGACCAAGGGAAGAAATGTTTATTTGGTGTAGGATCTATATTTTCTAAACAATATAACTTCTACAGTCAGTTTGCTCAAACAACACAATTACATGAAACTTTGAATAGGGAGTAAGATATGGTAGATCTGTAAAGGTTAGAGTGAAATAGCAACATATCCCAAAGTAATTCGGGCAGAGAATAAAAATATATATTCAGGCCCCCTGAGAAGCTGGGGGAGGATGCGGAGGTATTGGACTGCCTCCCCTGGATTGTTGCTGATGTTCTCACAAACACTAGGGACTGACAGCTTGACATGCTGAGCCCTCTATCTTAGGGCTTGCCCCTATGAAGCCTGTTACTGCAAAGGAGAGGCTAAACCTGCTTATAACTGTGCCTAAGAGTCTCCCCGAGTACCTCTTTGTTGCTCAGATGTGACCCTCTCTCTCTAGCTAAGCCAACTCGGCAAGTGAACTCACTGCCCTCCCCACTAAGTGGGACCTGACTCCCAGGGTTGTAAATCTCCCTGGTAACGCAGGATATGCTGGGGATGAATCTGGACCCAGCATCATGGGATTGAGAACATCTTCTTGACCAAAAGGGGGATGCAAAATGAAACAAAATAAAGCTTCAGTGGCTGAGAGATTTCAAATGCCCACTCTGGTGGGCATTCTTACGCACCATATAGATAACACTTTTTAGGTTTTAGTGTGTTGGAATAGCTAGAAGTAAATACCTGAAACTACCAAACTCCAACCCAGTAGTCTGGACTCTTGAAGATGACTGTATAACAACGTAGATTACAAGGGGTGACAGTGTGATTGTGAAAACCCTGTGGATCACACTCCCTTTATCCAGTGTATGGATGGTTGAGTAGGTTAATGGGGAAGGGAACTAGATGAATGGGGTGGGATGGAGGAATGATTTGGGTGGTCTTTTTTATTTTTATTTTTTATTCTGATTCTGATTCTTTCTGGTATAAGGAAAATGTTCAAAAATAGATTGGTGTGATGAATGCACAACTATATGATGGTGCTGTCAACAGCTGATTGTACACCATGGATGACTGTATAGTATTTAGATATACCTCAATAAAACTTAATTAACGTAAAAAAAAAAAAAAAGCCTCATTATATTGATAAGCCCTGAAAAAGAATACTAGCACAGGTCAATACGCAAAAACTGGGAAAGGTCTTTACTTTTTCTTCTTCTTCTTTTTTGAGTTAGCTCTGGGAATTCAAGAAAAGCTCAGTCATAACACTAGCTAGACACAAGCTAAAGGAACAGATGTCTCATAATCCAAATCTCAGCGACAACACATTAAAATATCAAAATGTTCAGGTTTCCCAAAAAAAGGTTAAAAAGCATAAAAGAAACAGGAAGTGATGGCCCAGGCAAAGGAGAAGATCAAAGCATTAGAAAGCATTAATGAGGAGGACTAGACCCGGGGCATACCAAAGACTTTTTTTTTTTAATGGTCCTAAATGCTCAAAGAGCTAAAGGAAAACTTGGACAAAGAACTAAAGGAAATCAGGAAAACAAGATAAAACACAAAGAAAATATCAATGGAGAGACGGAAATTATGAAAAGGAACCACACAGGGTCAGGACTACTGTAACAGAAATTTAAAATCCCCTATAGGGAATCAAGAGAGGATTGGAGCTGGCAGAAGAATCAGTGAACTCGTATATAAAACAACAGCAATCATCCAGTCTGAGAAGCAGAAGGAAGAAAGAAGGAAGAAACAACACAATTTTAAAAGGGACCAAGCATTTGAATTGATTCAAAAAGGATCAAAGGCCTAAATATAAGAGCTAATATGATAAAACTCTTACAAGAACACAGAGAGAAATGTCTTCAGGACCTTGAAGTAGGCTATGGATTTTTAGATTTTACATCGAAAGCACGAGCAATAACAGAATAACAGATAAAATGGGCTTTATCAAAATTTAAAACTTTTGGGCAAAGGACATGGTCAAGAAAGTGAGAAGACAACTCTGTAAAGTGGGAGAAAATATTTGGAAACTATATACCTGATAAGGTTTTAATATCCAGAATACATAAAGAACTGCTACAACTCAACAACAAAAAGACAACCCAGTTAAAAAGGAGGTAAAGAATTTGCATAGATATTTCTCCAAAGAAGATATACAGATGGCCAATAAGTATAAGAAAAGATGCTCATCATCATAGCCATTAAAGAAATGCAAATTAAAACCACAATGAGATACCACTTCACACACGCGGGGATGGCCACTATTACAAAAACTGAAAATAACAAGTGTTGGTGGGAATGTAAAATGGTCTCTGCTGTGGAAAAGTTTGGCAGTTGCCCAGAAAGTTAAACATAGATTTACCATATAACTCGGCCATCCCTCCCCTGGGTATGTACCCAAAAGAACGGAATGCAGGGACTCAGATTTCTACACAGCATTAGTCACAATAGCCAAAAGGTGCAAGCAACCCAAGTGTCCATCTAACAGATGAATGGATAAACAAAATGTGGTCTATTTATGCCATTGACTATTACGCAGCCAGGAAAAGTGGAGTGCTGGTACATTCAACAACACGGATGACCCCTGCAGCCATCATGTTGAGCCAAACAAGCCAGAAACAAAAGGACAAACACTGTTCCTGAGGTGCTGTGCACCGCAGAACGCAGCCTGCTCCGGAGCACTTGCTCTGTCTCCACGGGGTCAGGACCCCGCAGGCACCACCTCCCCTGACATCTCCATGACGCATCCAGGTGGACGACAGGGCGCGAGCACCAGGAGAGAGGTGTGTCCCACCCACCACCCATCCCTAGCACCTCACCTCACCCAGGGTAGGCACGGTGACTGCCAGCGGAACTGAGGGCCCAAGGCAGACACCGACACAGGCCGTACAGATGGTGCCACCCAATCTGCACTTGGTGGGTATGCACTGTACAGACCACAACCTGAAGCAGACAGGAGAAAAAAGGCCTCCCAAGGTCGGGCGTCACCCCACAGCCCTGCATGGATGACAGGGCATTCACTGAAGAGACGTTTCACCTCGTGAACAAGGGCGCACACACCAGCCTTCCTCTGGCAACAAACCGTCTATTTTTACCAAAAGAAGATGCTTGGCAAAGGCCACTGGTAAGGAATGAGAGACCAACTTCATCACCGCCGAAAATGTTCCTTATGTAGTCAGAAGCATCACTTCTGTTTGACGCTAGTGTAAGTTAGGCCTAAGGCACAGATAGTTTTACATTTACAGTAAAAACGGTATTTGCAACAATGTGAGGTAACTAGACTATCAGAACTTCCAGAAAGGTACTGTATTTCACTTCTAATATTTTAATAACTATAATTTGCATTTTGATTAGAAAACAAAGGCCGCATTTTCTTTAAATATCTGCTTAAACATTTTTTCTGACTTTAATAATATATATGGTTGTGTGTAAAATCATTCCTGTAAGTCACAACATTCACTTCTATATATAAACATTAAAATGTCTGACAAAAATCTATATTTCTAACCCCGACAATCACACCTCGATTACTAACTCTTTTGATTCAAAAAGAGCAAAGTCAAAAAAATACTAGATAGCTTTAAGTTCATCTCCAACTCTTAACACAAATGCCAACCTTTAAAAAAAAAGACCAAAGCTGCCTACCCAGTAGAGGAGCAAATGGCCTCGGGTGGCTACTGAGCACCTGAAACACGGCCAGTCCAAACCGAGAGGTGCTGTAAGTGTACAGATTTCAGATTCCAAAGATCTGGTATGAAATAAAGAATGTAAAATCTCTCAATAATAACTGTGTATTGATTTCATGTTGAAATAATATTGAGAAAACTTGGGGTTAAATAATTAGTAAAATACTAGTAAAACTGATACACATGTTTCTTTTTACTGTTATAATGCAGTTAACCAGAAAATTTTTAAATGCACATGTGGCTTGCATTACGTTTCTGCTGGTGAGCCCTGGACTGGAGTGTCACCATTTCCCCCTTTTTCACTCATGTATGGGTGCTAATAAAGAATAAAACATCCAGCACTGGGCAGCAAAAGGAGAAGAAGCCACAAGAAATAGTTAATTTACAAATAGGAAAAAGAGTAGCTACAAAGTGAGTTAACTATCCCTAACAATAGTTCTATGTATTACATTAAGTTCTTTAAAACCAGAAGCTATAAAAGACTGAAAAGTCTCATAACGCAGAAATTTAAACTTCTGTAAAGCATGTTTTGTTTGTTTTTTTTTTTAATAGCAAACTTAGACAACATGTTTGTCACACAGAGGCAGTAAACTAATATCCTAAATGCGTGCAGCAGCTCCTCACCACCACCGCAATCCCGCATGGCTCTGCAATTATCACCCCCGCTGCACCGAGGAGGAAACTAGGGCACGGACTTTAAGAAACCGGCCTGAGTTCGTTAAGTGGCAAAACAAGGATCCAAACCCACAGCTGTCTCCCCAAGGGAAGCTGTGCTGGGGTAACCTGGTAAGGCAGCTCCTTCTCCAAGGCAACCTTCCCAGCAAGGGTGCAGCTGTGCGCCCTCACTCCTCTCAGCTGGGGAACAGGGTAGGGACACCCCGGCCAGGTAAAGGGAGTCTGAGCAGGGCACCAACGCCATCTACCAATGAACAGGAAAGTAAACATACATTAGAGAAGATCAACAAAGCCAAGAGTCACTCTTTGAAAAGACCAATAAAATTGATAAATACTGGTAAAAAGAAAAATACTGAATGATGAAACAGGAGGTTTTTTTTCCCCCCTTTGAGGTCCACAATGACATAAAGGATATTTGCTATCACCATTTCTATTCAATATTATACTGGAGATCCATGTCAGGCAGAAAAATAAATAAAAGGGAGGAAAAAAGTATCATTATTTCCAAATATGACTGTGTACATAGAAAATCCATAAGGATTAAAGTAGAAGTAACACTTCAGAAAAGCTGACAAGTACAAACATCAAAAACCAATTATATTTCCTTATACCACCACCAAGTTTTTCTTTTTAATTTCTAAAGCATCACTTATTATAGCATCTCAAAAACTCATCAGGTACTGTGCCTGCCCCTTGGAAATGTGGCCAGCATGGGCAACATCGCCGCAGTGCTGGGGGCAGGGACAGTCTCTATAAGCACGGGCAGCACAAGTCCGCGGTGCCAGGGCTGAGAACGTGGCTGATGGAGGGAGGCTGGTTACACACAGGAGAAGCTGTAAATAAGTAAACATGTTGAACATAATGGGAGCCACAAGTCTCATGAGGAGAAGAGGTAAAAATACACCAAGGAGAAAGGTTAGAATAAACTCCACGGTATTTGTCTGGAATTGGGAAGAATCCACGTGAACTCATGGTTTTAACAGGTTAAAGCAATAAACATAGGTGTGTGAATATATTCACACACACACCTATTTTCTAGCTCTGTCTGCTGTGAGAACATCTAGTCTCCAAATTTTAATTTATAAAAACCACTGCCCACCAAAAGGAACCAGGGCTTCTTAGAGCAATCGCTGATTTCAGAGCCAAAACAGGGAAAGCTCAACATAAGAATGGAATATCTTGTACCATAAATAAGAAAATACTCAAAGCATGACAGAGACCTGTCAAAAGGATTCAGCAGCCACCTTCAAAGGGCATCCACTGGCCAAATATTTGAAACACTGTATAAAGTTGGAAACCATAAGTCTATACTGATATAAGAGAATAGATGAATAAACAAGGAAGAAAGGAAAGCTCTAGTTTACAGCAGAACGTTAATAAATGCAAAAGGAATGTCATTTATCAACTATCATAGAACTAATTAATTCAGCCAATAATCACCAATGGATGCTATAACCAGCAGGTGAGCCTCTGCTGAGGATTAGATTCAGACTGATCTCAAAGTATCTCCCTAGAAAGACATATTATCAACTAACTACTTATTAACTTCACAGTGAACCTGTCAGATGCCACATCAACCACACAGGAAGAGTGATCATGGACAAACCAACATCGGAAGCACCTTGATAGGGAGTGAGGAATAAACACCCTGTCCTGTGTGATATCCTCTCCTATCTTCACAATCTTTATGTGAAACTTCCCTTGTTTACTGTGTGCTTCCGTCTCCTGATGGACCGAGACTCGTACACCATTTTTTTCTCCAACATCAGCATCTCTGGACTTCCTGAATACCTTACCCACTGTGCAACACACCCTCGACCGAGCAGTCTGTCTTATGCTTTAAGTGAAGCAATGGACTCACTGGTCTTGTCAGCTACCCCACCACCCAGAAACAGCTAGCCTTGAGGAAGGGTGGAATGGCCCCCTGGGAACGCAGTTTACAGCAGTAAATGGGAGACCTTCTGAGGTCAAACAGCTGTCCCACAAGATGCAGCATACACTCTGAATAAATGACAAAAACATGGAGTTCCTTGCCAGATACACAGGTCCAGAAAAGAAGGGTCTACAGGAGAGTAGTAGCTCTCACGGTTACCACTAAGGACCCATCCATTAAATTTTTCCTTTCCCACCCCTCAACCACAGCCTCGGATAGTTTAGAGGCTTAGTACCCAAGAACAGAATACTTGCACCAGGGGATGCCAATTTCAGCAAACCACAAGTTAAGTCTGTACCTGAGCAATCTGAACTCCTCGTTCCTCTGAACCAATAGCAAAAAAAAAAGGAGTCTGAATGTGTTGACTGGAATGATTAAAGCTAAGGACTGGAGCAACTTGGAGGCAGAATCACTACAAACTACATATTTGGGGATGAAACTCTGGAGGTACCCAACCAGGTGAAAATCTCTGAGCAGATGTGGTGATGGATGAGGGGAAAGAGAACATGAAACTGATACACGTGACAACATGGATGATCCTGAAGACATCATTTGAATGGAATAAGGCGGACACAAAAGGACAAATATCATATGATCTCACTGATATGAAAAAATTAGAATAAGCAAACTGACAGAGAATATAGGTTACCAGGGGACGGAATGGGGGTAGGGAATAGGGAATTGAGGTTTAAAAGGTACAGTTCCTATTTGAAACGATGGAAAAGTTTTGGTAATGATGGTGGCAATGGCAGCACAACATTGTGAACGTTAATTAACAGCACTGAACTGTATATTGGATTGTGGATAAAAAGGGAAATTTTAGGTTGTATATATGTTATTAGAATAAAAATTTTTTAAAAATCCATGGAACTGCACAACAGAGTGAACCCTAAGTTAAATCATGGACTACATTAATAGTACAATTATAAAACTGTGCTTTCAATTGTAACAAATGTTCCACACGTATGCAAGGTGTTAATAATAGGGTGGTATACAGGAATCCTATATTTTATGCATGATTATTCTGTAAACCTACTACTTCTTTAAAAAAAATTTTTTTAATAATAAATAAAATTTTACAAAGTGAACACAAAACAGGTACTGGAATCCCAAACACATGTCTTAGGAAAAAAGTATTTCTAAGCTAAGCTTCTTTCCAAACTGCTGACACTTTTTCCAAGAATAGCAACATTACAGCTGATAGATTTTTTCCAGCCATCTGAATTTGTTATGAAACAGAATGAAAAGAAAAAAATAATAAAACATTACCCCAGAGCCATATGTCCCTACCCAAACAAAATTTAGTCAACTACACATGCTTCTAAATAAAATATGCCTAAAACCATATCAAGAAAATACTGGAGTAGATTAATGGGCATATGAGCAGCGTGTCCTCTTCTGTCAGCACCACTCCCTGCACCGGCGACCCACACAAACAGTTCAGCGTGAGCAGTAAGAGGAGAAGTTCCAGAAAGGCAGAATGGTGTTAAGAGCCTGGGACTTCGGAGCCAGACCACCTGGATGTGCATCCCAGCTCCATCTTCTAACAACCCATGTTTCCTGGAGAAGTCACTTAATCTCTGTAGAACTTGTATTCACTTCTGTGAATGAGACCCCTCATAATTTGCTGAAAATACTAAAATTTTATAAGTAGCATGAAGCCCTAGGGTTTTAAAACGCGTTATAAACTTAATGAAGAAGTGAATGTCATGATTTAATATACAAAACACATCGAAATGTAATGCAGAAAATATTAACATTTCTGGATAAAATTAAACACAATTTATCAACAGTCTATCAGAGCACTTATCAATCCATAACAACCAAACAGACAAAAACGTACATGGCAAATTTAAATAAGGCTTAATTGTTGGATTTATGTAAAGCTTTAAACTCCACTAGATCCTGCTCATCAAGCTCAGTGAAACACTTACAAACACTACAATCAATCAATCAAATCATACATTCCAAAAGTCACGGGTAAATCAAGCCATATTCATATAAAACAAAAACAAAAATCAAGTTACATGTAAGATTTATGAAAGCTGAAACCACATATTTCAAAATCCAATTCACTTCCATAGTCAAAGTTTTCTCTTAAATAAATAATGTTGACAAAGAACTAATACTAGAGGACAGGGCTAGTCAGTACATCCCCATATCTATAGCAGTAACTTAGCACATAAACTAAGTCAATGTTTGTTGAATGACTAGATTGGGAACACTATATATCAAAACTTCAGGTGTCTGTCCAAAGCTGTACTTAAAAGTTACCTTCACATCTTTAAGCACTTAGATCATTTTAACAGAAAATAATAAACTTTCAACACAAGATTAGAAACAAATTCAAAATGGCCCTAAAGAAAACAAAAACAAGTTATTAACAAATATGAAAAAAGAAGTTAATGAATTAGAAAGAGTGGAATTGATAAACAATAGAAAGTACTTAAAACATGGCAAATCTAAACAATGGGAAAATACTGAAAATAAATGGGGAAAAAAAAAGGAAAAAAAGAGCAAAAAATATTACCTGAGCACCAAGCCTAGGAATGAGTCACAGTACATCAAGTCAATATATTTAAAAGAAAGATTACGAGGAGGATCTAAGATGGCAGCATAGAGAGGAGTGGAAGCTAAGTAGTACCCCTGGAACAACTAAAAAAAAACAGAAACAACTAGTAAATAATCCGGAATAACTACAGGGGGACAAACGTGACCATCCACTCATCATATACTAACCTGAACTGGGAGGACTGCCCGAGATCACAGCATAAAATCTGTAAGTAAAAACTGTGGATCCAAATTGAGAGACCACTCCCCCACACCCCAAGCTACAGAGCCTCCTGGTGCCAGAGAGAAGCTTTTTCCCAGCAAGCGAATATAGCTCAGCTGAGCTCCAACTGGGGTTTTAATTAGTGAGTGTGAACTGCTTACTACGAGGTGTGAGTCCCCAGCAGGCAGACAGAGGCTTTTGACCTTGGAGAGCCGGAAGGCTCCCTCAGACTAGCTCTGTTCCTTTTTCGACTCAGTGGAGAAAGCCTCAGCCATTTTCAGGTCTCAGTTCTGTGACCCAGACAAGGGTATAGTGCAGGCAGAGAGAGACCATTGAAATGCTAATGACCTCCCCCTAAGGCATCTATTTTCTCTGAGAGGAAATGGGTGGGGCCCAGCTCTGCTACCTGCTTTTCATTCAGAACTTAACAGCAGTCAAGAATTATACGCTAACCTTTGCATCAGGCTGAGAGCACCCCTGGCACGGCACGGCGGCCCAGGGCTTCCCTTGAGGGACGACGCGCACTAGTGACATAGCACAGCCTTCCCTCAGCAGAGGTCCTGGAAGATCACAGCTGAGAAGGGGGGCCCGCTCGGAAAACCCAGGGACGCTTCGTCAATGCAGGTGGTTTGTGGGTCAGCGACAGAGAAGATCTGGGGCAAAACTGAAATGAAGGCTTAGACTCTTGCAACAGCCTTGAATCTCCAGGAACACCTGGGAGGTTTGAATATTAAAGCTGCCCTGCCTCCCTGACCACCCAGACACATGCCCCATGTTCAGGGCAGACAGCTTCAACAACAAATCCAAACTGAGTTCACCAACTGAACCCCACAAAAATCATTTCCCCACACACCACAGAGACAGAGTTGGGGAGAACTGACTTGAGGGGTACAGGTGACTCGCAGAAGCCATCTGCTGGTTAGTTGGAGAAAGTGTACACCACCAACTTGTATTTCTGAAAAATTAGATTGGTACTTTTTTTTTACAACTTGAAAGAACCCTATCAAGCAAATGCCAAGAGGCCAAAAACAACAGAAAATCTTAATGCACATGATAAAACTAGATGATATGGAGAACCCGATCCCAAACACCCAAAACAAAATATCAGAAGAGACACAGCACTTGGCACAATTAATCAAACAATTACAATCAAGGAATGAAAACATGGCACAGGATATAAAAGTCATGAGGGCGGAGGCGGGGCAAGATGGCAGACTGGTGAGCTGTATGTTTTAGTTACTCCTCCAGGAAAGTAGGTAAAAAGCCAGGAACTGCGTGGACTGGACACCACAGAGCAATCTGTCTTTGGGCATACTTCATACAACACTCATGAAAACGTGGAACTGCTGAGATCAGCGAAATCTGTAAGTTTTTGCGGCCAGGGGTCCCGCGCCCCTCCCTGCCAGGCTCAGTCCCGGGGGAGGAGGGGCTGTCAGCTCCGGGAAGGAGAAGGGAGAACTGCAGTGGCTGCTCTTATCGGAAACTCATTCTACTGATTCAAACTCCAACCATAGATAGACTGAGGCCAGACACCAGAGACTCTGAGAGCAGCCAGCCCAGCAGAGAGGAGACGGGCATAGAAGGAAAACAACACGAGAAGCTCCAAAGTAAAAGCAGAGGATTTTTGGAGTTCTGGTGAACACAGAAAGGGGAAGGGCGGAGATCAGGCCTTGAGGCGCATATGCAAATCCCGAAGCAAGGCTGATCTCTCTGCCCTGGGCACCTTTCCTTAATGGCCCTGGTTGCTTTGTCTATTAGCATTTCAATAACCCATTAGATCTCTGAGGAGGGCCGTTTTTTTTTTTTTTTAAATCCTTTTTGCTTTTTCCAAAACAATTACTCTAAGAAGCTCAATACAGAAAGCTTCAAAGAATTGAAATTTGGGCACGTCAAGTCAAGAGCAGAACTAAGAGAGCTCTGAGACAAAAGGCAATAATCCAGTGGCTGAGAAAATTCACTAAACAACACAACTTCCCAAGAAAAGGGGGGTGTCTGCTCACAGCCACCATCCTGGTGGACAGGAAACACTCCTGCCCATCGCCAGCCCCATAGCCCAGAGCTGCCCCAGACAACCCAGTGTGACGGAAGTGCTTCAAATAACAGGCACACACCACAAAACTGGGCGTGGACATTAGCCTTCCCTGCAACCTCAGCTGAATGTCCCAGAGCTGGGAAGGGGGGAGCAGTGTGAATTAACAGAGCCCCATTCAGCCATCATTTGAGCAGACTGGGAGCCTCCCAACACAGCCCAGCAGCCCAGAACTGCCCTGGGGGGACGGCACTCACCTGTGACATAGCACAGTCATCCCTCAACAGAGGACCCGGGGTGCACAGCCTGGAAGAGGGGCCCACTTGCAAGTCTCAGGAGCCATACGCCAATACCAAAGACTTGTGGGTCAGTGGCAGAGACAAACTGTGGCAGGACTGAACTGAAGGATTAGACTATTGCAGTAGCTTTAAAACTTTAGGATCATCAGGGAGATTTGATTGTTAGGGCCACCCCCCTCCCCGACTGCCCAGAAACACGCCCCACATACAGGGCAGGCAACACCAACTACACACGCAAGCTTGCGACACCAATTGGGCCCCACAAGACTCACTCCCCCACTCACCAAAAAGGCTAAGCAGGGGAGATCTGGCTTGTGGAGAACAGGTGGCTCGTGGACGCCACCTGCTGGTTAGTTAGAGAAAGTGTACTCCACGAAGCTGTAGATCTGATAAATTAGAGATAAGGACTTCAACTGGTCTACAAACCCTAAAAGAACCCTATCAAGGTCAGCAAATGCCACGAGGCCAAAAACAACAGAAAATTATAAAGCATATGAAAAAACCAGACGATATGGATAACCCAAGCCCAAGCACCCAAATCAAAAGACCAGAAGAGACACACCTAGAGCAGCTACTCAAAGAACTAAAGATGAACAATGAGACCCTAGTACGGGATATGAAGGAAATCAAGAAGACCCTAGAAGAGCATAAAGAAGACATTGCAAGACTAAATAAAAAAATGGATGATCTTATGGAAATTAAAGAAACTGTTGACCAAATTAAAAAGATTCTGGACACTCATAGTACAAGACTAGAGGAAGTTGAACAACGAATCAGTGACCTGGAAGATGACAGAATGGAAAATGAAAGCATAAAAGAAAGAATGGGGAAAAAAAATTGAAAAACTCGAAATGGACCTCAGGGATATGATAGATAATATGAAACGTCCGAATATAAGACTCATTGGTGTCCCAGAAGGGGAAGAAAAGGGTAAAGGTCTAGGAAGAGTATTCAAAGAAATTGTTGGGGAAAACTTCCCAAATCTTCTAAACAACATAAATACACAAATCATAAATGCTCAGCGAACTCCAAATAGAATAAATCCAAAAAAACCCACTCCGAGACATATACTGATCACACTGTCAAACATAGAAGAGAAGGAGCAAGTTCTGAAAGCAGCAAGAGAAAAGCAATTCACCACATACAAAGGAAACAGCATAAGACTAAGTAGTGACTACTCAGCAGCCACCATGGAGGCGAGAAGGCAGTGGCACGATATATTTAAAATTCTGAGTGAGAGGAATTTCCAGCCAAGAATACTTTATCCAGCAAAGCTCTCCTTCAAATTTGAGGGAGAGCTTAAATTTTTCACAGACAAAGAAATGCTGAGAGAATTTGCTAACAAGAGACCTGCCCTGCTGGAGATACTAAAGGGAGCCCTACAGACAGAGAAACAAAGACAGGACAGAGAGACTTGGAGAAAGGTTCAGTACTAAAGAGATTCGGTATGGGTACAATAAAGGATATTAATAGAGAGAGGGAAAAATATGGCAAACATAATCCAAAGGATAAGATGGCCGATTCAAGAAATGCCCTCACGGTTTTAACGTTGAATGTAAATGGATTAAACTCCCCAATCAAAAGATATAGATTCGCAGAATGGATCAAAAAAAATGAACCATCAATATGTTGCATACAAGAGACTCATCTTAGACACAGGGACACAAAGAAACTGAAAGTGAAAGGATGGAAAAAAATATTTCATGCAAGCTACAGCCAAAAGAAAGCAGGTGTAGCAATATTAATCTCAGATAAAATAGACTTCAAATGCAGGGATGTTTTGAGAGACAAAGAAGGCCACTACATACTAATAAAAGGGGCAATTCAGCAAGAAGAAATAACAATCGTAAATGTCTATGCACCCAATCAAGGTGCCACAAAATACATGAGAGAAACATTGGCAAAACTAAAGGAAGCAATTGATGTTTCCACAATAATTGTGGGAGACTTCAACACATCACTCTCTCCTATAGATAGATCAACCAGACAGAAGACCAATAAGGAAATTGAAAACCTAAACAATCTGATAAATGAATTAGATTTAACAGACATCTACAGGACATTACATCCCAAATCACCAGGATACACATACTTTTCTAGTGCTCACGGAACTTTCTCCAGAATAGATCATATGCTGGGACATAAAACAAGCCTCAATAAATTTAAAAAGATTGAAATTATTCAAAGCACATTCTCTGACCACAATGGAATACAATTAGAAGTCAATAACCATCAGAGACTTAGAAAATTCACAAATACCTGGAGGTTAAACAACACACTCCTAAACAATCAGTGGGTTAAAGAAGAAATAGCAAGAGAAATTGCTAAATATATAGAGACGAATGAAATGAGAACACAACATACCAAAACCTATGGGATGCAGCAAAAGCAGTGCTAAGGGGGAAATTTATAGCACTAAACGCATATATTAAAAAGGAAGAAAGAGCCAAAATCAAAGAACTAATGGATCAACTGAAGAAGCTAGAAAATGAACAGCAAACCAATCCTAAACCAAGTACAAGAAAAGAAATAACAAGGATTAAAGCAGAAATAAATGACATAGAGAACAAAAAAACAATAGAAAGGATAAATATCACCAAAAGTTGGTTCTTTGAGAAGATCAACAAGATTGACAAGCCCCTAGCTAGACTGACAAAATCAAAAAGAGAGAAGACCCATATAAACAAAATAGTGAATGAAAAAGGTGACATAACTGCAGATCCTGAAGAAATTAAAAAAATTATAAGAGGATATTATGAACAACTCTATGGCAACAAACTGGATAATGTAGAAGAAATGGACAATTTCCTGGAAACATATGAACAACCTAGACTGACCAGAGAAGAAATAGAAGACCTCAACCAACCCATCACAAGCAAAGCGATCCAATCAGTCATCAAAAATCTTCCCACAAATAAATGCCCAGGGCCAGATGGCTTCACAGGGGAATTCTACCAAACTTTCCAGAAAGAACTGACACCAATCTTACTCAAACTCTTTCAAACCATTGAAAAAAATGGAACACTACCTAACTCATTTTATGAAGCTAACATCAATCTAATACCAAAACCAGGCAAAGATGCTACAAAAAAGGAAAACTACCGGCCAATCTCCCTAATGAATATAGATGCAAAAATCCTCAACAAAATACTTGCAAATCGAATCCAAAGACACATTAAAAAAATCATACACCATGACCAAGTGGGGTTCATTCCAGGCATGCAAGGATGGTTCAACATCAGAAAAACAATCAATGTATTACAACACATTAAAAACTCGAAAGGGAAAAATCAATTGATCATCTCAATAGATGCTGAAAAAGCATTTGACAAAATCCAACATCCCTTTTTGATAAAAACACTTCAAAAGGTAGGAATTGAAGGAAACTTCCTCAACATGATAAAGAGCATATATGAAAAACCCACAGCCAGCATAGTACTCAATGGTGAGAGACTGAAAGCCTTCCCTCTAAGATCAGGAACAAGACAAGGATGCCCGCTGTCACCACTGTTATTCAACATTGTGCTGGAAGTGCTAGCCAGGGCAATCCGACAAGACAAAGAAATAAAAGGCATCCAAATTGGAAAAGAAGAAGTAAAACTGTCATTGTTTGCAGATGATATGATCTTATATCTAGAAAACCCTGAGAAATCAACGATACACCTACTAGAGCTAATAAACAAATTTAGCAAAGTAGCGGGATACAAGATTAATGCACATAAGTCAGTAATGTTTCTATATGCTAGAAATGAACAAACTGAAGAGACACTCAAGAAAAAGATACCATTTTCAATAGCAACTAAAAAAAATCAAGTACCTAGGAATCAACTTAACCAAAGATGTAAAAGACCTATACAAAGAAAACTACATAACTCTACTAAAAGAAATAGAAGGGGACCTTAAAAGATGGAAAAATATTCCATGTTCATGGATAGGAAGGCTAAATGTCATTAAGATGTCAATTCTACCCAAACTCATCTACAGATTCAATGCAATCCCAATCAAAATTCCAACAACCTACTTTGCAGACTTGGAAAAGCTAGTTATCAAATTTATTTGGAAAGGGAAGATGACTCGAATTGCTAAAGACACTCTAAAAAAGAAAAAACGAAGTGGGAGGACTTACACTCCCTGACTTTGAAGCTTATTATAAAGCCACAGTTGCCAAAACAGCATGGTACTGGCACAAAGATAGACATATAGATCAATGGAATCGAATTGAGAATTCAGAGATAGACCCTCAGATCTATGGCCGACTGATCTTTGATAAGGCCCCCAAAGTCACCGAACTGAGCCATAATGGTCTTTTCAACAAATGGGGCTGGGAGAGTTGGATATCCATATCCAAAAGAATGAAAGAGGACCCCTACCTCACCCCCTACACAAAAATTAACTCAAAATGGACCAAAGATCTCAATATAAAAGAAAGTACCATTAAACTCCTAGAAGATAATGTAGGAAAACATCTTCAAGACCTTGTATTAGGAGGCCACTTCCTAGACTTTACACCCAAAGCACAAGCAACAAAAGAGAAAATAGATAAATGGGAACTCCTCAAGCTTAGAAGTTTCTGCACCTCAAAGGAATTTCTCAAAAGGTAAAGAGGCAGCCAACTCAATGGGAAAAAATTTTTGGAAACCATGTATCTGACAAAAGACTGATATCTTGCATATACAAAGAAATCCTACAACTCAATGACAATAGTACAGACAGCCCAATTATAAAATGGGCAAAAGATATGAAAAGACAGTTCTCTGAAGAGGAAATACAAATGGCCAAGAAACACATGAAAAAATGTTCAGCTTCACTAGCTATTAGAGAGATGCAAATTAAGACCACAATGAGATACCATCTAACACCGGTTAGAATGGCTGCCATTAAACAAACAGGAAACTACAAATGCTGGAGGGGATGTGGAGAAATTGGAACTCTTATTCATTGTTGGTGGGACTGTATAATGGTTCAGCCACTCTGGAAGTCAGTCTGGCAGTTCCTTAGAAAACTAGATATAGAGCTACCATTCGATCCAGCGATTGCACTCCTCGGTATATACCCGGAAGATCGGAAAGCAGTGACACGAACAGATATCTGCACGCCAATGTTCATAGCAGCATTATTCACAATTGCCAAGAGATGGAAACAACCCAAATGTCCTTCAACAGATGAGTGGATAAATAAAATGTGGTATATACACACGATGGAATACTACGCGGCAGTAAGAAGGAACGATCTGGTGAAACATATGACAACATGGATGAACCTTGAAGACATAATGCTGAGCGAAATAAGCCAGGCACAAAAAGAGAAATATTATATGCTACCACTAATGTGAACTTTGAAAAATGTAAAACAAATGGTTTATAATGTAGAATGTAGGGGAACTAGCAGTAGAGAGCAATTAAGGAAGGGGGAACAATAATCCAAGAAGAACAGATAAGCTATTTAACGTTCTGGGGATGCCCAGAAATGACTATGGTCTGTTAATTTCTGATGGTTGTAGTAGGAACAAGTTCACTGAAATGTTGCTATATTATGTAACTTTCTTGGCGTAAAGTAGGAACATGTTGGAAGTTAAGCAGTTATCTTAGGTTAGTTGTCTTTTTCTTACTCCCTTGCTATGGTCTCTTTGAAATGCTCTTTTATTGTATGTTTGTTTTCTTTTTAACTTTTTTTTTCATACAGGTGATTTGAAAAAAGAAGGGAAAGTTAAAAAAAAAAAAAAAAGAAAAAGAAAAAAGACAAACAAGGGAAAAAAAAAAAAAAAGATGTAGTGCCCCCTTGAGGAGCCTGTGGAGAATGCAGGGGTATTCGCCTACCCCACCTCCATGGTTGCTAACATGACCACAGACATAGGGGACTGGTGGTTTGATGGGTTGAGCCCTCTACCATAAGTTTTACCCTTGGGAAGACGGTTGCTGCAAAGGAGAGGCTAGGCCTCCCTGTATTTGTGCCTAAGAGTCTCCTCCTGAATGCCTCTTTGTTGCTCAGATGTGGCCCTCTCTCTCTGGCTAAGCCAACTTGAAAGGTGAAATCACTGCCCTCCCCCCTACGTGGGATCAGACACCCAGGGAAGTGAATCTCCCTGGCAACGTGGAATATGACTCCCAGGGAGGAATGTAGACCTGGCACCGTGGGACGGAGAACATCTTCTTGACCAAAAGGGGGATGTGAAAGGAAATGAAATAAGCTTCAGTGGCAGAGAGATTCCAAAAGGAGCCGAGAGGTCACTCTGGTGGGCACTCTTATGCACACTTTAGACAACCCTTTTTAGGTTCTAAAGAATTGGGGTAGCTGGTGGTGGATACCTGAAACTATCAAACTACAACCCAGAACCCATGAATCTCGAAGACAGTTGTATAAAAATGTAGCTTATGAGGGGTGACAATGGGATTGGGAAAGCCATAAGGACCAAACACCACTTTGTCTAGTTTATGGATGGATGTGTAGAAAAGTAGGGGAAGGAAACAAACAGACAAAGGTACCCAGTGTTCTTTTTTACTTCAATTGCTCTTTTTCACTCTAATTATTATTCTTGTTATTTTTGTGTGTGTGCTAATGAAGGTGTCAGGGATTGATTTAGGTGATGAATGTACAACTATGTAATGGTACTGTAAACAATCGAAAGTACAATTTGTTTTGTATGACTGCGTGGTATGTGAATATATCTCAATAAAATGATGATTAAAAAAAAAAAAAAAAAAAGTCATGAGGAAGACCATGGAACAGGACAAAAGGGACATAAAGAAGACCCTAGAAGAGCATAAAGAAGAAATTGCAAGAGTAAATTAAAAAAATTGAAGATCTTACGGAAATAAAAGAAATTGTTGGCCAAATTAAAAAGACTCTGGATACTCATAATACAAGATCAGAGGAAGCTGAACAACGACTTAGTGTCCTAGAGGTCCACAGAACAGAAACTGAAAGAACAAAAGACAGAATGGAGAAAGAAATCAAAAAAATCAAAAAGGATCTCAGGGATACGATAAAATAAAACGTCCAAATGTAAGACTCATTGGTGTCCCAGAAGGAGAAGAGAAGGGTAAAGGTTTAGAAAGTGTATTCAAAGAAATTGTTGGGGAAAACTTCCCCAACATTCTACACAATATAAATACACAAAGCACAAATGCCCAGTGAACTCCAAATAGAATAAATCCAAATAAACCCACTCCGAGACATATTCTGATCAGACTCTCAAATACTGAAGAGAAGGAGCAAGTTCTGAAAGCAGCAAGAGAAAAGCAATTCACCATATACAAAGGAAACAACATAAGACTAAGTTGTGACTACTCAGCGGCCACCATGGAGGCGAGAAGGCAGTGGCATGACATATTTAAAATTCTGAGAGAGAAAAATTTCCAACCAAGAATACTTTATCCAGCAAAACTCTCCTTCAAATTTAAGGGAGAGCTTAAATTTTTCACAGAGAAACAAATGCTGAGAGATTTTGCTAATAAAAGACCTACCCTACCTCAGATAGTAAAGGGAGCCCTACCAACAGAGAAACAAAGAAAGGAGAGAGAGAGATAGAGAAATTTAACAGACATATATAGAACATTACATCCCAAATCACCAGGACACACATTCTTCTATAGTGATCATGGATCTTTCTCCCAAATAGACCATATGCTGGGACATAAAACAAGCCCCAATAATTTTTTAAAAAATCGAATTTATTCAAAGCACATTCTCTGACCACAATGGAATACAAATAGAAGTCAATAACCATCAGAGATTCAGAAAATTCACAAACAACTGGAGGGTAAAAATGAGGGGGAGATGAAAACATTCCCTGATAATCAAAAGCTGAGGGACTTCATCATCAGTAGATCAGTCCTATAAGAAATGCTAAAGGGAACTGAGCAGGCTGAAAGGAAGCGACACTAAACAATTGACTGAAATCACATGAAGAAATAAAGATTTCCAGTAAAGATCACATGGTAAATGTAAATACCAATACTACTCTATTTTTGATTTGTAACTCCACTATTTACTTCCTACAGGATGTAAAATACAGAAATGGTAATGATAAATCAGTGGTTTTGGAATCAATGTAAAATTTGTAATTTTTGACAAGAACTACATAAAGGTGGGGGAATGGAAGAGTACAGGAACATAGTTTACATTTCCTATTGAAGTTAAGTTGGTATCAAAGAAAAACAAGATTGTTATAGATTTAAGAGGTTAAATTTAAGCCCCATGGTAAATACAAAGAAAGTAACAGAGAATATGACCATAGAGATGAAAAGCAGAGTATGGGTTACGAGAAGTGGAGGAAGGGGCAATGGGAAGTTAGAAATGAGTGTAGGGTTTCTGTTTGAGGTGAAGGGAAATTTCTAGTAATGGATGGTGGAAAGGTGATAGCATTGCAACACTCCAAATGTGATTAACCCCACTAATGGAATGCTAGGGAGGAGGTGGAATGGGAAGATTTAGGCTGTGTGCCAGTTTGAATATATATTGTGTCCCCCAAACGCTATTATCTTTGATGTAATCTTGGGTGGGCAGACATTATCAGTTTTGATTAGATTTCTTTGAGTGTTTCTTTGGAATGCACCCCACCCAGCTGCGGGTGATGACTCTGATTGGATATTTCCATGGAGGCGTGGCCCCACCCATTTAAGGTGAGCCTTGATCAGTGGAGCCATATAAATGAGCTGACAGGCAGAGGGAACTCAGTGCAGCTGTGAGTGATGTTCTGAAGAGGAGCTACAGCCAAGAGGGACACTTTGAAGAAAGCACAGGAGCTGCAGGTGAGAGAGAGTTTGAAGATGGCTGTTGAAAGCAGACTCTTGCTCCAGAGAAGCTAAGAGAGGACAAATATCCCAAGTGCAACTAAGAGTGACATTTTTGAGGAACTGCAGCCTAGAGAGGAACGTCCTGGGAGGAAGCCATTTTGAAACCAGAACTTTGGAACAGACACCAGCCACATGCCTTCCCAGCTAACAGAGGTTTTCTGGATGCCACTGGCCACCCTCCAGTGAAGGTAGCTGGTTGTTGATATGTTAGCTTGGACGCTTTACGGCCTTAAGACTGCAACTGTGTAACCAGATAAACCCCCTTTTATAAAAGCCAACCCATTTCTGGTGTTTTGCATTCCAGGAGCATTAGCAAACTAAAACAGGCAATATATATATTTCCACAAAAGAAGGAAAAAAAAAAAAAAGACAGTCTAAATAGATAATGACAATTAAATGCCAAGGATGATCCTGGATGGGATCTGAGGATGGAGGAGAGGAGGCTCAAAGGGACACAGTTGGGACATAAGAAAGGAAAAAAAGGAAACATAGAATGTAAGCTTTGTATCAATGTCGAAATTCTTGAACTTCTTAGCTGCGTTTAACGGGATTGCGTAAAAGAATGTTCTTGTTCATGGGAAATGTATATGTGAATTATATTGTTTGTTCAAGGATGTGTGCAGCTTGCTCTCATATGTTCAGAAGACAGAGCAAGAGATGATGGATGATAGGGAGGGAGGGAGAGAGGGAGGGAGGGAGGGAAAGAAAGAAACGGTGTGACAGGATGTTAAAGCTGGTGAATTGGGGTATCAGGGGAGGGGCGTCAGGGTATGCTGGAGTTCTGTGAATGGGGTTTTTATTGTTTTTGCAACTGTTCCTGTAAGTTTGAATTTATTTCAAAAAAAGAAAAAAAGAACTAAAGGAAGAATACACTTGAAATGAAAGAAAATATAGGAAATTTCAGAATGCAAATAGAAAATACAAAAAGAACTAAATAGAAAGTTTAGAAATGAAAAATAAAAATATTCACTAGATGGGCTTCATAGAGCAACAGAGTTGACAGAGCAGAGTCAGTGAATTTGAAAATAGAGCAAAGAAATCAGTTGCTTGAAGAAGAGGAAAAACTTGAAAGAAAAAGGAAGAGAGCTTCAAGGATCTGTGAGACAAAATCAAAAGGTCTAACATACGGGTAATTTCAGTCTCAAAAAAGAAAAGAGAGAATAGGGCAGAGAAAATATTTGAAGAAATGATGGCAGATAACTTCTAAAAACGGATGAAAGACATAAACTTACAGATTCAAGAAGCTTAGCAAACCCCAAAAAGAATACATTCAAAAACATATCATGATCAAACTGCTAGAAACTAAAGATAAAAATAATGCTGCCAGAGGAAAATGACACATTACATACAGGGGAACAAAAATTTGAATAACTGTGGACTTCTCATCAGATACCAAAAAGGCCAGAAAGTAGTGAGAGCACATTTTTTTTAAAAGCTGGGGGAAAAAAGGCAACACAGAATTTCAAATCTGCCAAAAGTGCCCTAAAAGAATTAAAGTGAAATACATTTTCAGATAAAGGAAAAGCCAGAGTGTTCACTGCCTGGAGACCTGTCCTACAAGAAATGCTAAGAGAAGTTCTTCAGGTTGAAGGGATAGAGAGAAACTTGGATATTCACAAATGAATGAAGAGTGTTAGAAATGGAAATTATTCTTGATAACGCAAAATACTATTTTTTTCCTCTTAAGTTCTTTAAACTATACATGACTGTTTAAAGCAAAAATTATATCAAAAAAAAAAAAAAAGAGAAAGAGGCTGTTGGAAATGAGCACTCTAAAAGCAGCAAAAAGTGATGGTTTGAAAGCAAGGAAGGAGACAGAGCTGGGTTGTTGGATATGCGAAGCCACAAGCCTCACGTGGCTACTTAATTTTAAATTAATTAAATTTAAAATATTAAAAATTCAGTCCCTTCGTCACACTAGCCACATTTCAAATGTTCAGCAGGTACACGTGGCTAGCAGCTACTGAACTGGACATTGCAGGTATAAAACATTTCCATCATCACAAAAACTTCTAGTGGATGGTATGGTCTAGAGGAATTTGAATTGTTTGTAACCCTGTTCAAGAAGGCGGCGGATTATGTCCATGAATCCTGGGACCTCGAAATTGGGAGGGACGCTGAAGAACTTCTAGTCTGATTCTCCAACACCACCGTGCATATTTGTATTCCTTCAAAAATGTATTTCATTTGCAAAAGGTTTTTGGGCAAAATGATTACACCTCTACTAAGAAATCTAATAAAGCTCGAATCGTCACATTTAATCCTCAAAAAAAAAACCGCTTTTGGAACAGGTTCTGGAGACTGCCCTCTATACTACAAGCCCGGTGAGAGAATTAGCACTTCCCAGCCCTTCAAGGCTCTACATGTGTTGCTGGACCTCAGGGAGCCCAGGACAAAAAGCAGGGGGCTGCCTGGCTCTGGATCCTCACTCCGCCCAGCAGAGCAGGGCGTC
The DNA here is from genome assembly GCF_015220235.1 of Choloepus didactylus. Taxonomy (NCBI): domain Eukaryota; kingdom Metazoa; phylum Chordata; class Mammalia; order Pilosa; family Megalonychidae; genus Choloepus; species Choloepus didactylus. The sequence continues at coordinate 2,749,544 of NC_051309.1, read as the reverse complement.
CGGCCATGAGCAAACCAGCCCTTAACCTTTCCGGGCCTCTTTCCTCAACATAAAATGAGGTAACAGAATCCACCCTTTTCTGATTACTCTCAGGATCAAAAGAACACACACACACACACACACACACACGTATAAATGTCTGGAACAGTGCCTGACAGTAAGTGCTGTATAAACCTCAGCTAACGTTAACACGTATCAATAACTGGGTCTACAGCCAAGCTACTCAGTAATTATTGCTCATACACTTAATTAACACCAAAATAATTATACAACTAATTCTGGACTCTCTTCTATTACAGACCAGACTGCCACTTACACCGCTTATTCCTTTCCAACCCACTGAGACCACAAGCTTCCTGAGGGCAGAGGCCACCCCACAGGACACCTGTAACCCTGGCCCATGCCAAGCAAATGCAAATAACCATGGAGGACGGAGCCCACGGGGAAAGGAAGAGCACAGTTCAGTCCACGTCATAATCCCAGGATCTAGCCTGTACCAATACATGAAGAAACCCAGTACACGTGTGCCCAGTGAAGGAAGAGGAAGCCATAAAGACAGAATAGAAAGAATGACAAGTAAACACAGCCCGCATTTGCTACGTGGTTTCAATCAAAAGTCCAAGTTCCTAGGCACTGCTTCATGAGCTGGCCCCGGCTCCACTCTCACCCATTCCTACGTGCAAACTCTTCTCCCGGGCAGGACTGTGAGTTCCCAGAGCATGTGACACCGCTGCACATCACACTGCTTCCCCATGGAATCCCCCCCTTACCTGGCCAAATTTGGCACATTTTTGCAGCATCCATCCAGACTTCTCTTACTCTCTGAAGCCCTCAGCCACCCTCGCCCCTGCGGGCTTGTCAAGAGTGCTTTCAGGGACTAAGACCCTCCACCCCTCCCTGTACTGCCAGGGCCACGGAGTGGGGGGGAGGAGAGGGGGCACTTAGATACCTGTGGGGGAAGAGAGGAAGGGAGGAACTCAGCAGGGCCTGACCAGGCAGCGAGGAGGGATGTCAGGCCCTTCCTTCCCACAGCTCTATCTGAATTGAAAAGCTCAGGAAGCTCTCACTGTGCCGGTCTGAATATATTATGTCCCCCAAAACGCCATTATCTTTGATGTAATCTTGTGTGGACAACACTGTAATCAGTGTTGATTAGATCGCAATTCTTTGAGTGTTTCCATGGAGATGTGCCCCACCCAACTGTAGGTGATGACTCTGACTGGATAGTTTCCATGGAGGTGTGGCCCTGCCCATTCAGCGAGGGCCTTGATGAGTTCACTGGAGCACTATATAAGCTCAGACAGAGGGAGTGAGCTTGACACAGCCAAGAGGGACACTTTGAAGAATGCACAGGAGCTGAGAGAGGAGCTTCAGCTTACAGAGACATTTTGGAGAGTCTTTGAAAGCAGACTTTTGCTCCAGAGAAGCTAAGCGAGGACAAACGCCCCAGGAGCTACTGAGAGTGACGTGGTGAAGAGAGGCTGAAGCCTAGAGAGGAACATCCTGGGAGGAAGCCATTTTTGAAACCAGAACTCCAGAGCAGACACCAGCCACGTGCTTTCCCAGCTAACAGAGGTTTTCTGGACACCACTCACCATCCTCCAGTGAAGGTAACCGGTTGCTGATGTGTTACCTTGGACACTTTATGACCTTAAGACTGTAACTATGTAACCAAATAAACTCCCTTTTATAAACGCCAATCAATCTCTGGTGTTTTGCATTCTGGCAGCATTAGCAAACTAGAACAGATAACATTTTTAACAACTGTTTTTAATTAATGCAAAATGGTTAATTCATACAATACAAAATGCTATGCATGCAATATTTATCCGAAACCCATTCTGTCCCAAAATTAGTTAAGGCAGCTAAGAAACAAGCATTAATCCTAGAACTGAGGCTACATCCTGGAGAGCACATTCACCAGCTTTGAGGAGTTGAGAGAACTCACGGCTTCATTCTGGGCCCTCTTTTCACTCTGTACTCTCCTCCCTCCAGCCCTGGCCATCACCCTCAACATGTGGGTCACTCCCCCAAGTTGGATTTGCAATCAAACACTGATGCTACAACTCTCTGACCCACATCTCCCCCTGGATGTTCCAAAGGCACTTCAAATCCAACATGTCCCAAACCAAACTTAGGTCCTGTGGCTTTCTGTGGCAGCAGCAAGCTAGAGCACCTGGGCACCGACCACAACAAAGAAAACGGAAAGGGAGCGGGTGCAGTAGGCCTTGTGGGCAAGCCAGCCCCTCCTGCTAAACCTGCATCGGAAGAAGTCAGGAGGGGCCCAGAGCTCCACGTGTGCTCACTCTCCACACTGCCACAGGCAGACATCCAGAGGGTTCTGCCTGCACCCCCCATAAAACGCCCACTTCCCATGTTGACACCCAAGCCTGCAATACAGCACGGCCTCTAAGTGGCCTCCAACCACAAAGCATCCAGGTAACTCTCTGAGAACATGCATCGCTGTCACAGCATGGCACGCTTCTGCTCAACCCCTTCCAATGTTCCCACCTTACCACCTAAAGGCCAAGGTCATTCGAGCAACCAGGAGGCCCCTGTCATCTGCCCGTGACCTCGCTGACAGCGTTCCGCTCCAGCCTCACAGGCCTCCATGTGAAACAAACACCAAGGGCTGCTTCTGGCATTGCTTTCCTTCTACCTGAGAGCTTTATCCCCAGATGCCATGGCCTCCCTGACCCCCAGCTCCAGCTCAGCCCCAGCGCAGCCCCCGCACAGCCTCTGACCGCCTCTTCCAGCAGTCCCACAATCGGAGGACAGGGCACACAGGTGCTGACTGTCAGGCTCCCCACCCCATGGGGAGAGGGGTCAGGATGGGACAGCAGCTCCATGAAGGCAGAACATCTAGAACAGTGGCTGTGGTTAACCATGCACATATGGTTAAGGCGTGCTCTTAATCTTAACCTGCACTTCTGTCGGTGTGAACTCACTTGTCCCTAGGTCCTTCTGAGGTTGCTACCATTAGCCAAGGTGTGGCCAACGGACTCAGGAGGGTCTTCACCTGGGTCACTGGAGGCCTTAGGAGGAGAAGTCAGAGAAGGCCGTGGGGAAAAGCTGGGAGTCAGTGGAAGCACAGCAGCCAGACAGCACCAGAATGCTTCAGACCTGGAAGGGGAAGCATGGCCATAACGGCACCTTGATTTTGGACTTCCAGACCCTGAAATCATGAGCCAAATTCCCACTGTAAAGCCATCCCACCATGTGACACAGCAGCTGGCAAACTGAAACAGACCTCAAACGTGGCACTGCCTGAGAAAGTGAAGATCCATGCCACATGCCATTTTGGGAATATGGACACACAAATACACGCAAGGATTTTTTTAACCTGGATTCACTGCTATCCAAATCCACAAACCCATTAGAGTAGAGCAAATTCGGAAGGAGGAGAAAAAATGGGTATAAAGAATGCAGTTGACCAAAAAAAAAGTATTATGAGCATGCTGTGAACCAAGGAGTATGTGGTCCAAAACACATAAAAACTTACAAAATGTATAACCTGTCCCCCAGATCATGCCTTCTTTGGTATTCCCTCCCTTGCCGAGTACCGGAGGCTCACCCTCTGACGTGTCTCCCACACGGGTCCCCATACCCCACCACTGTGCTGTCATCACCTCTCACCTGGATCACTGAAGAGCCCTCTACCTGTCCCCATGTCCACGGCTATCCTACTGCAGCCAGGAACACCTTTCAAAAAGTTGTCCTTCTCCGCTTAAAACCCTCCCATGGTTTGCAACCCTTCTTCAAACAAAGACCAACACCCTTACAACCACCCCACCCACAAGGCCCCGTGGATACATCGCCACCAGCCTCCACCTCGTCCCCTTGCACGTCCCAACCAGGGACATGACTTGCCTTCCACCTGGAAGCCAACAATTCCATCCACAGGGAGCCGCCGGGACCGGCTCACCACCTCTAATCAAACCCAAAGCTCACATGGTGCCAATCACAGGATGCTCAGAGCCCCTCCAAGTCACACGGCGGCTTCCTGACAAAGCTAGGAAACCCCAGGTCTCCAGCCCAGACAATCTGGTTCCAATTAGGTACCAAATATAACCTCATTTCAGGGAGGCAGGGAGTTAGAAAACTTGAACTGTTACTTTGGGGTTAACTTTGAAATGAAAAAGCAAAACTGAACTTTAGTCTGTATAATCTGTCTTCATGTCCTGACCAACATGTAAGAGTACTAGGGAGAGGCGGGGGAAGATGGCAGACTGGTGAGCTGTATGTTTTAGTTACTCCTCCAGGAAAGTAGGTAGAAAGCCAGGAACTGCATGGACAGGACACCACAGAGCAATCTGACTTTGGGCATACTTCATACAACACTCATGAAAACGTGGAACTGCTGAGATCAGCGAAATCTGTAAGTTTTTGTGGCCAGGGGACCCGCGCCCCTCCCTGCCAGCTCAGTCCCGTGGGAGGAGGGGCTGTCAGCTCCGGGAAGGAGAAGGGAGAACTGCAGTGGCAGCCCTTATCGGAAACTCATTCTACTGATCCAAACTCCAACCATAGATAGACTGAGACCAGACACCAGAGAATCTGAGAGCAGCCAGCCCAGCAGAGAGGAGACAGGCATAGAAAAAAACAACACGAAAAACTCCAAAATAAAAGCGGAGGATTTTTGGAGTTCTGGTGAACATAGAAAGGGGAAGGGCACAGCTCAGGCCCTGAGGCGCATATGCAAATCCCGAAGAAAAGCTGATCTCTCTGCCCTGTGGACCTTTCCTTAATGGCCCTAATTGCTTTGTCTCTTAGCATTTCAATAGCCCATTAGATCTCTGAGGAGGGCCCTTTTTTTTAATCCTTTTTTCTTTTTCTAAAACAATTACTCTAAGAAGCCCAATACAGAAAGCTTCAAAGACTTGCAATTTGGGCAGGTCAAGACAAGAGCAGAACTAAGAGAGCTCTGAGACAAAAGGCAATAATCCAGTGGCTGAGAAAATTCACTAAACACCACAACTTCCCAACAAAAGGGGGGTATCCGCTCACAGCCATCATCCTGGTGGACAGGAAACACTCCTGCCCATCGCCAGCCCCATAGCCCAGAGCTGCCCCAGACAACCCAGTGTGACGGAAGCGCTTCAGATAACAGGCACACACCACAAAACTGGGCGTGGACATTAGCCTTCCCTGCAACCTCAGCTGATTGTCCCAGAGTTGGGAAGGTGGAGCAGGGTAAATTAACAAAGCCCCATTCAGCCATCATTTCAGCAGACTGGGAGCCTCCCTACACAGCCCAGCAGCCCAGAACTGCCCTGGGGGGACGGCACTCACCTGTGACATAGCACAGTCATCCCTCAACAGAGGACCCGGGGTGCACAGCCTGGAAGAGGGGCCCACTTGCAAGTCTCAGGAGCCATACGCCAATACCAAGGACTTGTGGGTCAGTGGCAGAGACAAACTGTGGCAGGACTGAACTGAAGGATTAGACTATTGCAGCAGCTTTAAAACTCTAGGATCACCAGGGAGATTGGATTGTTAGGGCCACCCCCCCCTCCCTGACTGCCCAGAAACACGCCCCATATACAGGGCAGGCAACACCAACTACACACGCAAGCTTGGTACACCAATTGGACCCCACAAGACTCACTCCCCCACTCACCAAAAAGGCTAAGCAGGGGAGAACTGGCTTGTGGAGAACAGGTGGCTCGTGGACGCCACCTGCTGGTTAGTTAGAGAAAGTGTACTCCACGAAGCTGTAGATCTGATAAATTAGAGATAAGGACTTCAATTGGTCTACAAATCCTAAAAGAACCCTATCAAGTTCAGCAAATGCCACAAGGCCAAAAACAACAGAAAATTATAAAGCATATGAAAAAAAAACAGACGATATGGATAACCCAAGCCCAAGCACCCAAATCAAAACATCAGAAGAGACACAGCACCTAGAGCAGCTACTCAAAGAACTAAAGATGAACAATGAGACCATAGTACGGGATACAAAGGAGATCAAGAAGACCCTAGAAGAGCATAAAGAAGACATTGCAAGACTAAATAAAAAAATGGATGTTCTTACGGAAATTAAAGAAACTGTTGACCAAATTAAAAAGATTCTGGACACTCATAGTACAAGACTAGAGGAAGTTGAACAACGAATCAGTGACCGGGAAGATGACAGAATGGAAAATGAAAGCATAAAAGAAAGAATGGGGAAAAAATTGAAAAAATCGAAATGGACCTCAGGGATATGATAGATAATATGAAACGTCCGAATATAAGACTCACTGGTGTTCCAGAAGGGGAAGAAAAGGGCAAAGGTCTAGGAAGAGTATTCAAAGAAATTGTTGGGGAAAACTTCCCAAATCTTCTAAACAACATAAATACACAAATCATAAATGCTCAGCGAACTCCAAATAGAATAAATCCAAATAAACCCACTCCGAGACATATTCTGATCACACTGTCAAACACAGAAGAGAAGGAGCAAGTTCTGAAAGCAGCAAGAGAAAAGCAAATCACCACATACAAAGGAAACAGCATAAGACTAAGTAGTGACTACTCAGCAGCCACCATGGAGGCGAGAAGGCAGTGGCACGATATATTTAAAATTCTGAGTGAGAAAAATTTCCAGCCAAGAATACTTTATCCAGCAAAGCTCTCCTTCAAATTTGAGGGAGAGCTTAAATTTTTCACAGGCAAACAAATGCTGAGAGAATTTGCTAACAAGAGACCTGCCCTACTGGAGATACTAAAGGGAGCCCTACAGACAAAGAAACAAAGAAAGGATAGAGAGACTTGGAGAAAGGTTCAGTACTAAAGAGATTCGGTATGGGTACAATAAAGGATGTTAATAGAGAGAGGGGAAAAATATGACAAACATTAACCAAAGGATAAGATGGCTGATTCAAGAAATGCCTTCACGGTTATAACGTTGAATGTAAATGGATTAAACTCCCCAATTAAAAGATATAGATTCGCAGAATGGATCAAAAAAAATGAACCATCAATATGTTGCATGCAAGAGACTCATCTTAGACACAGGGACACAAAGAAACTGAAAGTGAAAAGATGGAAAAAAATATTTCATGCAAGCTACAGCCAAAAGAAAGCAGGTGTAGCAATATTATTCTCAGATAAAATAGACTTTAAATGCAGGGATGTTTTGAGAGACAAAGAAGGCCACTACATACTAATGAAAGGGGCAATTCAGCAAGAAGAAATAACAATCGTAAATGTCTATGCACCCAATAAAGCTGCCACAAAATACATGAGAGAAACACTGGCAAAACTAAAGGAAGCAATTGATGTTTCCACAATAATTGTGGGAGACTTCAACACATCACTCTCTCCTATAGATAGATCAACCAGACAGAAGACCAATAAGGAAATTGAAAACCTAAACAATCTGATAAATGAATTAGATTTAACAGACATATACAGGACATTACACCCCAAATCACCAAGATACACATACTTTTCTAGTGCTCATGGAACTTTCTCCAGAATAGATCATATGCTGGGACATAAAACAAGCCTCAATAAATTTAAAAAGATTGAAATTATTCAAAGCACATTCTCTGACCACAATGGAATACAATTAGAAGTCAATAACCATCAGAGTCTTAGAAAATTCACAAATACCTGGAGGTTAAACAACACACTCCTAAACAATCAGTAGGTTAACAAAGAAATAGCAAGAGAAATTGCTAAATATATAGAGACGAATGAAAATGAGAACACAACATACCAAAACCTATGGGATGCAGCAAAAGCAGTGCTAAGGGGTAAAATTATACCACTAAACGCATATATTAAAAAGGAAGAAAGAGCCAAAATCAAAGAACTAATGGATCAACTGAAGAAGCTAGAAAATGAACAGCAAACCAATCCTAAACCAAGTACAAGAAAAGAAATAACAAGGATTAAAGCAGAAATAAATGACATAGAGAACAAAAAAACTATAGAGAGGATAAATATCACCAAAAGTTGGTTCTTTGAGAAGATCAACAAGATTGACAAGCCCCTAGCTAGACTGACAAAATCAAAAAGAGAGAAGACCCATATAAACAAAATAATGAATGAAAAAGGTGACATAACTGCAGATCCTGAAGAAATTAAAAAAATTATAAGAGGATATTATGAACAACTGTATGGCAACAAACTGGACAATGTAGAAGAAATGGACAATTTCCTGGAAACATATGAACAACCTAGACTGACCAGAGAAGAAATAGAAGACCTCAACCAACCCATCACAAGCAAAGCGATCCAATCAGTCATCAAAAATCTTCCCACAAATAAATGCCCAGGGCCAGATGGCTTCACAGGGGAATTCTACCAAACTTTCCAGAAAGAACTGACACCAATCTTACTCAAACTCTTTCAAAACACTGAAGAAAAGGGAACACTACCTGACTCATTTTATGAAGCTAACATCAATCTAATACCAAAACCAGGCAAAGATGCTACAAAAAAGGAAAACTACCGGCCAATCTGCCTAATGAATATAGATGCAAAAATCCTCAACAAAATACTTGCAAATCGAATCCAAAGACACATTAAAAAAATCATACACCATGACCAACTGGGGTTCATTCCAGGCATGCAAGGATGGTTCAACATAAGAAAAACAATCAATGTATTACAACACATTAAAAACTCGAAAGGGAAAAATCAATTGATCATCTCAATAGATGCTGAAAAAGCATTTGACAAAATCCAACATCCCTTTTTGATAAAAACACTTCAAAAGGTAGGAATTGAAGGAAACTTCCTCAACATGATAAAGAGCATATATGAAAAACCCACAGCCAGCATAGTACTCAATGGTGAGAGACTGAAAGCCTTCCCTCTAAGATCAGGAACAAGACAAGGATGCCCGCTGTCACCACTGTTATTCAACATTGTGCTGGAAGTGCTAGCCAGGGCAATCCGGCAAGACAAAGAAATAAAAGGCATCCAAATTGGAAAAGAAGAAGTAAAACTGTCATTGTTTGCAGATGATATGATCTTATATCTAGAAAACCCTGAGAAATCAACGATACACCTACTAGAGCTAATAAACAAATTTAGCAAAGTAGCGGGATACAAGATTAATGCACATAAGTCAGTAATGTTTCTATATGCTAGAAATGAACAAACTGAAGAGACACTCAAGAAAAAGATACCATTTTCACTAGCAACTAAAAAAATCAAGTACCTAGGAATAAACTTAACCAAAGATGTAAAAGACCTATACAAAGAAAACTACATAACTCTACTAAAAGAAATAGAAGGGGACCTTAAAAGATGGAAAAATATTCCATGTTCATGGATAGGAAGGCTAAATGTCATTAAGATGTCAATTCTACCCAAACTCATCTACAGATTCAATGCAATCCCAATCAAAATTCCAACAACCTACTTTGCAGACTTGGAAAAGCTAGTTATCAAATTTATTTGGAAAGGGAAGATGCCTCGAATTGCTAAAGACACTCTAAAAAAGAAAAACGAAGTGGGAGGACTTACACTCCCTGACTTTGAAGCTTATTATAAAGCCACAGTTGCCAAAACAGCATGGTACTGGCACAAACATAGACATATAGATCAATGGAATCGAATTGAGAATTCAGAGACAGACCCTCAGATCTATGGCCGACTGATCTTTGATAAGGCCCCCAAAGTCACTGAACTGAGCCATAATGGTCTTTTCAACAAATGGGGCTGGGAGAGTTGGATATCCATATCCAAAAGAATGAAAGAGGACCCCTACCTCACCCCCTACACAAAAATTAACTCAAAATGGACCAAAGATCTTAATATAAAAGAAAAGTACCATAAAACTCCTAGAAGATAATGTAGGAAAACATCTTCAAGACCTTGTATTAGGCGGCCACTTCCTAGACTTTACACCCAAAGCACAAGCAACAAAAGAAAAAATAGATAAATGGGAACTCCTCAAGCTTAGAAGTTTCTGCACCTCAAAGAAATTTCTCAAAAAGGTAAAGAGGCAGCCAACTCAATGGGAAAAAAATTTTGGAAACCATGTCTCTGACAAAAGACTGATATCTTGCATATATAAAGAAATCCTACAACTCAATGACAATAGTACAGACAGCCCAATTATAAAATGGGCAAAAGATATGAAAAGACAGCTCTCTGAAGAGGAAATACAAATGGCCAAGAAATACATGAAAAAATGTTCAGCTTCACTAGCTATTAGAGAGATGCAAATTAAGACCACAATGAGATACCATCTCACACCGATTAGAATGGCTGCCATTAAACAAACAGGAAACTACAAATGCTGGAGGGGATGTGGAGAAATTGGAACTCTTATTCATTGTTGGTGGGACTGTATAATGGTTCACCCACTCTGGAAGTCAGTCTGGCAATTCCTTAGAAAACTAGATATAGAGTTACCATTCGATCCAGCGATTGCACTTCTCGGTATATACCCGGAAGATCGGAAAGCAGTGACACGAACAGATATCTGCATGCCAATATTCATAGCAGCATTATTCACAATTGCCAAGAGATGGAAACAACCCAAATGTCCTTCAACAAATGAGTGGATAAATAAAATGTGGTACATACACACGATGGAATACTACGCGGCAGTAAGAAGGAACGATCTGGTGAAACATATGACAACATGGATGAACCTTGAAGACATAATGCTGAGCGAAATAAGCCAGGCACAAAAAGAGAAATATTATATGCTACCACTAATGTGAACTTTGAGAAATGTAAAACAAATGGTTTATAATGTAGAATGTAGGGGAACTAGCAATAGAGAGCAATTAAGGAAGGGGGAACAATAATCCAAGAAGAACAGATAAGCTATTTAACGTTCTGGGGATGCCCAGGAATGACTATGGTCTGTTAATTTCTGATGGATATAGTAGGAACAAGTTCACAGAAATGTTGCTATATTAGGTAACTTTCTTGGGGTAAAGTAGGAACATGTTGGAAGTTAAGCAGTTATCTTAGGTTAGTTGTCTTTTTCTTACTCCCTTGTTATGGTCTCTTTGAAATGTTCTTTTATTGTATGTTTGTTTTCTTTTTAACTTTTTTTCCATACAGTTGATTTAAAAAAGAAGGGAAAGTTAAAAAAAAAAAAGAAAAACAAGGAAAAAAAGATGTAGTGCCCCCTTGAGGAGCCTGTGGAGAATGCAGGGGTATTGGCCTACCCCACTCGATGGTTGCTAACATGACCACAGACATAGGGGACTGGTGGTTTGATGGGTTGAGCCCTCTACCATAGATTTTACCCTTGGGAAGACGGTTGCTGCAAAGGAGAGGCTAGGCCTCCCTATGGTTGTGCCTAAGAGCCTCCTCCCGAATGCCTCTTTGTTGCTCAGATGTGGCCCTCTCTCTCTGGCTAAGCCAACTTGAAAGGTGAAATCACTGCCCTCCCCACTACGTGGGATCAGACACCCAGGGGAGTGAATCTCCCTGGCAATGTGGAATATGACTCCCGGGGAGGAATGTAGACCTGGCATCGTGGGACGGAGAACATCTTCTTGACCAAAAGGGGGATGTGAAAGGAAATGAAATAAGCTTCAGTAGCAGAGAGATTCCAAAAGGAGCCGAGAGGTCACTCTGGTGGGCACTCTTACGCACACTTTAGACAACCCTTTTTAGGTTCTAAAGAATTGGGGTAGCTGGTGGTGGATACCTGAAACTATCAAACTACAACCCAGAACCCATGAATCTCGAAGACAGTTGTATAAAAATGTAGCTTATGAGGGGTGACAATGGGATTGGGAGAGCCATAAGGACCACACTCCACTTTGTCTAGTTTATGGATGGATGAGTAGAAAAATAGGGGAAGGAAACAAACAGACAAAGGTACCCAGTGTTCTTTTTTACTTCAATTGCTCTTTTTCACTCTAATTATTATTCTTGTTATTTTTGTGTGTGTGCTAATGAAGGTGTCAGGGATTGATTTAGGTGATGAATGTACAACTATATAATGGTAGTGTGAACAATCGAAAGTACGATTTGTTTTGCATGACTGCAGGGTATGTGAATATATCTCAATAAAATGAAGATTAAAAAAAAAAGAGTACTAGGGAAAAAAAAGGGGGCTGCTCTAGAATTTCATTCAGTGCATATCCCTCAAAACCCCCTTGCTCCAAGATATTTTTAAATAAAATTAAAGTTTCTACCTTAGAAGCCACTCACTTCCAGATTTCTATTCCACACTTTTTCCACATAGCCCAACATGAGTTCACTGACTAGACAGAGGAGCCAATCACTGAGCTGCCTGCAGGTGAGGCTGCATCAGGGCAAGGTCCCGCAGGGCCCTTGCTCCTTACCCCCGCCTGCCTCCGTGCCTCAGACAGACCACCAACCCACAGACAGACTGCCAACCGAAAGACCCATACCCGATCCATCACAGCGCAGCCAGTGACCCATGGCATGGCCTAGGATAAAGATGAGATCTGGTCCACTTCTGAGAAATGTGAACTAAAATGCAAAGCAAAATCAGCGGGTAATCATTAGACGCTCCGGGAGGAGGCACAGGATCACCAAGAGCAGGATGCCTGGGTAAAGGGGGGGCAACCAGAAGAAGCTCAGAGAAGTCAAAGCACAGAGAGAAGGGGCAAGAGCAAACAGACCCCAGGGTCCCGGCATTCTGCCAGGTCCAGTGCCCACAGAACTTAAGGTGAGCTGCACAGCTTCTGTTTCTGGCAATCCAAATAAACCTGACTACAGCAGAGAGGGAGAGGGAGGAAAGAAAGAACCCAGGCTGACAAGCTCAGCACCCAGCCCCACTCCCCACCCTCAGCCTGGGCTGGAGGTATTTCTTTTTCTCAATTTCTAAATTGGCTAGCACAAAAGCACCCAGCCCAGGAGTGAGTGGCAGAAAGCTAGTCCAGGCTCCTGGAGCCACATCCTACGCTGAGAAGAGTGCCTTTTTTTCACATAAGGTGCCATCTGTACCCATAGGTAATTCATCCACCTATCAGGGCATCTTTTACTAAACTGCACACAGCCTTGCATCTAGATCTGGAAAGGTTTATCTCATGTGCACTAAGGGACTTCAGCAATGAAGGGGAGCAAAGAGTTTCAATTATTCCAGCAACAGAGAGGCTGGGAGTAACCTCTCTGCAGTGTTACACAGCAAACGATCATGCCATAGCCGCTACAAGTCAGATTCCACACAAGAAATAACAGACGAAGTGACCAAAACTGTTAATATTCTCCAGTGGAGAACTTGGGAAAAGTTAAAAACACATGTAGATTTGGTTTATTTTGTTAGTCTTTTCAGCAATTTCATCAAAACTCATTGAGAAGATTTACAGAGCTGCTTCTTCTGAAAGATGAATGACTCTGAACTTAAATAGCTATAAGAAATCACAATTATTAAGAAATCCACGATGGCTCACAAGAGTATACTATGTTCTTACAAATATAAGACATAAGAACACCCCGAATTCAACCCGGCAAGTAAAACTAAGAGCACCATGGCCTGTCCAAGGAAGTACAGACTCAAAGTGGGCCCACGGACTGTGCAGACGTCAACCAGAGCCTATTCGCTCCCGGCTGCCACACTGCCCGGAATCACTCACTCTGCAGAGCTGCTGGGTTGGTTAGAGGGAAGCCGGGCACAACTGCAGAAGCGTTCCAGAGAGCAGAAGTCAGACGTTACATTCTGCAACCTAAACATCAGGTGCGTGTGGACTATCCAGCATCGATCCTAACTAAGCACGTGGCTCAAATTCCAAGAGCGTATGAATGAGGCAAATCCAATCACACCACAAAAACGCCAGTCCCAATGCTGGAGATGAATACATGAATACCAGAACCATCCTGGAATTTGTGGCTTTATGACCGAATTCTACATAATATCTGGGTCCAACTGATTTTGATAATATATCTTATTTTAATGGAACCAACTAAAATAAAGCCTGAAATTTCTAGGACCACGGCACCTGCTGCGCCCTCTCTCCAGAACAGGCTAAGCCCCGGGTCCATGGGCTCTGCCCCCACCCTGCCTTGGGCCCTGCTCAGGGAGACCCTCTCGGGGAGGCTCTGCCGCCACTCACCACCATTCCTTCTCTCCCCCTTCGCGCCCCACCGCCCACCTCCCTAGCTGAAGGGCGGGACTGTCCTCTGTTCACTGCCAAGAGCATTCCTGACAGGTACTACAGGCCCTAAATACGATGAATGAACCAGCAATTTAGTGACACCAGACCTCAGGTGTGTCCCATAGAGAAGTCTCCCTATCAAAACTGATACAGTACTAAGCTGAAGCTGCACAACTATGTTAAATATTAAGTGAATAAACTATTTTTGCACTGCTTTTGTACCACAACTAAATAAACTCCAATTTTACAAAGTTACATTCCACCATTTTACCAAAAGAATTCGCATTACAGCGTCTCAACCCCACAACATGGATCTCTGATCAGCGCTGGCTCTTTAAAAGACTCTGGATAAGTAAGCCACGGTTCAATAAACAGGACAATATTGAAACTTTTTTTAACTTCTGGAATTCTCTAAAGATTTGATTCTACCAAATCGTGAGTGCCATGCCATAGGAAAAGGAAGAGAATGATCTTAAAGCAATCCTTCTAGCATCCAGAATGAGAACTAACTAAATCTGGAAACAACTTTGCTATACACAAAAAAACACATTCAGGCAAGTACCTCCAAAGACCCAAGTTCTGATTCTCCAAATAACCAACCCCTCCATTTTCACAGTAAAGCCTCTTAGTTTTCCTCCTGTTTTTCCTGTTACATGTTCATTTTCCTCGTAATAATACACACTCCTCACAGTGAGCAATGCTGGCCTAGAATGTTTTAATTTAGTATGCTTGAACATCACAACTAAACTGGCTGGACTCTGTCTATATTCATATGGTAGAAAATTCCAACTTACACCTCAGATGTAATATTAAACTTTTAAACTTAAAAACACTTTAAAAACTTAAAAAAAAGTAATTCTACATCTCATCTGACTCACAAGACAGGCGCTGACTGACTATGAACAAGGTCCTACGCCTGGAAAACCTTCTGCACAGAGGTCACTGCTGCGGCTGAGAGGTCAGAAAGGTTAAATGGAGAAAGCGCTTCCAGCCATGGGAGGCGGGGTGGGAAGGAGGAGGAACACCATTCCTGGAGAGCCAGGGTGGCCAGCCACAGTCCCCAGGTGATAAGGCTCAGGCAGCAGCCCGCACCTTGGAGGCCGAGGAGGGTGCCATGGCAGATGTGGCTGAGGCACCCAGGAAGCCCCTCGCTCACCAGCAGGGTGAGCGCTTCCGGAAGGTCTCCTGGGCCAAATACCCAGGGGCACACCCACGTCCAGAACTGGCTGAGCTGGTCTGGCTCAAGAGCACGCCCCTGAGGCCACCCTGGTCTCCCACCAGGGACACAGCACATAAGAATGAAACCGTTTTGTCACATACTTTTTATTTTATTAACAATACTGAAAACCTTTTTGTGTCACCAAAAATCCTCAGAAAAATTTTAAGGAGACCAGTGTGATTGAATGTGCTTCAATATATTTTCAAATCTTGGTCTAACACTCTGTGACAGACCCAGGCCTTTGGAGCCCCTATCAACCCAGCTATTTCCTGTCACTTAGAATTCTCTAGAAGGCTGGACACCCAGGGCCACATGGAAGTCCACTGGTGGGTGCATTTATGAATCACACCAATCAGTTTTCAATCCCATCAATCAATTATGCTATGTGTTTTTGCTGAAATGCAGTTACTAAATTTACATATTCCTCATGAGTTAGTTGTTCTTATGTAATAATCAGAACATATCACAGTTTTGTATTTTTAACAAGCTCACAACCTCACTAAATGTTTCAACAAGAAGCTTTTTAAACAAGCTGAAAACTTCTTTTCCAAGCTTAAATGTGCAGATGACTATTTACATTATTCTCACCATAAAACACAAATAATGGAGACAATTCTAAACATTCATTTTCAAAATGCAAATTTTCACTGATTGTTAAAACATCACCACTACCATGAGGGGGCAGATTAAGTGTTTATTTGTTCCTGAAATTGCTAAGTGGCTTTTACTGACAGCCACTCTTCCCAGGAAAGGTCAGCGAAGTTAGACCACTCGTCTTAAAGAACACTCAAAGCACGTTCCAAGCAGCAGTGCTTTTTTTTTTTTTTTTTTTAATTCAGTTTTATTGAAATACATTCACACATCATACAATCATCCATGATATGCAATCCACTGTCCACAGTATGATAACATAGTTATGCGTTCATCACCACAATCTATCTCTGAACATTTTCCTTACATCAGAAAGAACCAGAACAAGAATAAAAAATAAAAGTGAAAAAAAAAACACCCAAATCATCCCCCCATCCCACCCCATTTGTCCTTTAGTTTTTATCCCCATTCCTCCATTCATCCATACACTAGATAAAGGGGGTGTGATCCACAAGGTCCTCAAAATCACACTGTCACCCCTTGTAATCTACATTATTATATAATTGTCTTCAGGAGTCCAGGCTGCTGGGTTGGAGTTTGGTAGTGTCAGGTATTTACTTCTAGCTATTCCAATACATTAAAGCCTAAGAGGTGTTATCTATATAGTGCATAAGAATGTCCACCAGAGTGACCTCTCGACTCCATTTGGAATCTCTCAGCCACTGAAACCATTTTGTCTCATTTTGCATCCCCCTTTTGGTCAAGAAGATACTCTCAGTCCCACGATGCCGGGTCTACATTCATCCCCGGGAGTCATACTCTGCGTTGCCAGGGAGATTTACACCCCTGGGAGTCGGGTCCCACGTAAGGGGGAGGGCAGCGAGTTCACCTGTCGAGATGGCTCAGTTAGAGAGAGAGAGGGCCACATCTGAGCAACAAAGAGGTACTCGGGGAGACTCTTAGGCACTATTACATACAACTTTAGACTCTCCTTTGTGGTAATGAGCTTCATAAGGGCAAGGTCCCATGCTCAAGGGCTCAGCACATCAAACCACCAGTCCCAATGTTTGTGACAACATACGCTAGGGGATCAGCATCTCAAAGTTTAGAGATAGGCCTTACAATTCAGGGATAGAGTTAACTGCTGTAAGAGCTTACAATCTAGGTACTATTACAATTATTGTGTCCACGTTAGGCTATGTTCTAAGATTCAATTCTGAGTTTACACATTGTAGTTAGTCCATATTGGTGAGGCATCATTGCTCTCACCATGTTTTCTCCAACACTTTTACTCCTATATATATATTTTCCTACAATTTTATAGACTTATATTCACATACCATACATTTATCCACAGTGTACAATCAGTTGTTCATGGTATTATCATAAAGTTGTACATTTATCACTACAATCAGCATTTGAACATACTGATTACTACAAGAAAAATTGTTTTGTTTTTTTTTTTAGCAATAAGAAAAAATGTTAAAAAAAAAAAATTACGTGTCATACAATACAATATACTACTAAGGACAGCAAATAACACCACTACCAAGAATCCCATATTACTCCCCTATATCCCTTTCTCATATAAATTTAGCAATGGCATATTGCCTTTGTTACATTTAATGGAGGTATATTACAATGTTACTGTTGACCATAGACTCCAGTTGAGCAGCAGTGCTTTTAAAGCATCTGACCAGTAAGCCTTGGAGTCTTGCCAAATAGTTTCACAGCTACTTCCCATCTCATTGCAAAATACTGTAAAGACTGACTATAATTTTGAAGGTCTCAGGCTGGTGGTTATGTGCTGCTGGGTTCTATTCAATGCTACAGAACCAGTCTATGCGGAAGGCAATGAATGGAGTTCACATATGTGGCTCTTCCTGTAACCCTACCTACCCATAAATCTTTTTCTTTTATTACCAAATGTCTGCTCCATCCTTGGTTAAATCTAGCTTTTTCACGAAACCCTGCTTATTAAAGAAATAATTTACTATTCAATCAGAATCTAGCTACAGCATAAGCTGAAACCTGCTAGAAACGCCTGGGCTTCTGTCCAATCACATAGCAAACCTCCCACAGGTCATGATTTATTCTACTAATTCATTTTTTCAAATCTTCTGCAATATTTTCCGTGAACATTCTGAAAGTATTTGCTGACAAAGTAACATATTTATTTTGTTGCCATACTGCTTTCAGTGTATTGTTTCAGCTTCTGCTACCCGCCCCCTGCTGGAAGAAAGAGCTTTTCCCCCCGCGGTGTGTGGTTTTCCTGTTTCAGTAATTAAGTGCGGCAGAGCAGGTTGGCTTCACCAACCCCAAAGCTGAGGGGTGTAGTTTGTTCTGGAAGTCACTTCTGGAAGGAACCAGACCTTTTGAAAACAGTGAATGCCCCTGACTCTCTGTCTTAAAAGCCCGCCTATTCACACCACCTAGCGTGGTTCTAAATCTGAACCCTAAGCAGCACAGAAACCCAAGTTAGAAACATCAACAAGAGTTTATTCTTAAGCTTAATGAAATTCTGTAAAGGACTGGATCAAAAACTGTATGATTTTAAACACTGCTGCAAAATTTATAGACGTTGATGGTTCTCTTTTGGGTGTATAGCGTGTAAACACCCGGCTGACTATAAAGGCTCTGTATTTTCCTTACCTAACCCTTCAAGGCAAAATATTCGCTTTGGCCAGGGTTTGTCATTAAAACAAAGTGGCTATGAGTCCACATTTCAAATAATCTGTGATAGTGATTCTAAGATCTGTTTAGATCATTTTTTTAACTTCATTACATGGCTAATCAGGAGTTTTGTGCAGGAAAAAGTGGCCACTCAGCCATTTATTTCCTTGTTGCTTTCCTATGCTTTCAGTATTAGCATTAGCTTCCAGCCACAGTTTCTTAGACTACCCGACCATTTTGTGAGGGCGTATTGGATTAAATCATACAGCAGAACACCTGAGTGCACTTAAGGAGGGCTCATCAAGGCCAGGGGTGCATCGTGCTCATAAGAAGGCCCCTCTGCAGTCTTGATCCTCCCTCTCCTGCCTCAGGAATCATGGAATACCCACACCTGACATACAGATCAGAGGCAGGGGCCAGGGGAGCCATAAATTAAACACTTGTTAAGTTTAATTTCTTATTTAAAAATGTAAGTACTAATATGTCTCCCCACAACACAAAAGATCATCTCACTGTCCCATGTTGCCTCTAGAGTACACCACACTGCAAGGACCCCTGCGGTAGGCCACAGGCAGTCTCAGAAATAAAGTTTAGACCAGGAGTGACCATCACAGAAACAGCAAGCTGAAGGAGGCTTCAAAGCCCACCACCTAGCCCAAGCTTCTCACCCAACAGACAAGGAGCCCACCCCAGCACAAACACCTACAACGGACTCAGACTTTTAGGCAAAAACTTCTTTTGCTAAATTAGCTGGCAAACAAACCAAACAATTTCCTATTGTGGAAAGATGAGTTTAGTGCAAACACAGACAAGCTAAGTTCACCTGCCAGATGGGAAGAAAAGAGGCCTCTAGTAGGTGAATAACATCACATATGAAACTTTTTCATCTTCCTTTTGCATTTCTAACTACCATCAGAACTCTCAACCAACACAGGCTAAAAATATCAAGTGTAAGTTTGAACTTGAGATGAAGAAGTGGACAGATTCACCTGCGTCAAGGCAAGAGTTGTGGCCCAGGACTGAGTGAGTGCTCCCAAGCCGGAGAGGTGGCAGAGCTGTCAGGAGGAGAACCAGGATAGCACCACAGTGGCAGGGAAGAGAGAGATCCACAGGGGTGTATATATGCAAGGTCAAACACAAAGAGCACAAAGGGGATCAGGACTGAAAAATATCCACGGGGTGTGGGAAGAATATGATCACCAATGACTGCTAGGAAATTTGATGTAAGTAGTCAACACAAGTGTTGGGTAAGGGATTAAAATATGAATTGATGGTGAAGGAAGTAGAAGCAACCAGTATTATTATAATCAGTATTTCACGCTGTTTGGCAGCAAGGGGTGGGAGAAAGTGAGAAAGGATGTTAGTGAAAGGGGTCAAGCAGGTTGGGAGAAGGACTGAGGCAAAGGGAAGGAAGGACGGGACCCTCAAAGCCAGGTACTAAGGAAAGAGTCAAGACAAGCAAGAAAGGCCAGAGAGGTTCTGAAGAGGTCTCGGTATAACATACCCACATGTAAAGGTTGCAAGGAGTTTCCACGGGTTCACAGACCCACTAAAATCCATAGTTAAGAACCCCCAGAGCATAGAATTAACTTTGGAAAACACAGTAAATGCTTTCTTCCTAATTAGAAGACAAAGACAGAAAAGCTCAAAGCAAAGATGAAGAGGAGGGAGGTGCCCGAGCACCCCTCGCGTGGCCCTGATCTCCGTGCGACCTTTCCAGGGCACTCACCAGGTGCCGAGAGAGCTGTGGCGCACAGCATGGGAGAAGACATTCCCATGAGCCAGGGTCACGATCCAGCCTTGAGAGCTGGGCTGAGCTAAGGACAGGCACCCAGGGAACCCCAAGGGAGGCAACCACCTGGCCCAGGACGATGGAGGAAGGCTTCCCAAGGGTGGACAGCACAGGATCTGTAAACAGTGGTTGACAAGGCCAAGGAGAAAGGAGAAACACACCAGGCAGAACAACTAGCACCAGCAAAGCAGAGGTGAAAAAACCAGGGCCCCTTCACACTGTGCAGGCCCACTGCAGAAGTGGTACCATCTCCGGCTATTTACGTAGCGATGGCCATGGAACAGCAAACCAAAAAGAAGCTGAGAGGAAGAAGGCTGCAGACCTCTCCTCTCAGTTTGGCCAAAATCCGGCAGGCAAGGGGAAATAGCAGCAGCAACTGAAGGTGCCATCCAAGAAAAGTGAAAGCACTGCAAGTCCTCAGACCAGAAGGCAGAAGAAATACACACAGAAAGGTGGAGGCAGTGGCAGGGTGTGCTCACAAAGACAAGCTTAGAGAAAGAAAAAATGGGTTCCAGTGAGAATGAAAGTGAAGAAGAACAAAATAAAACAGGGGTTTTTATATCTAGCACAATTTCTGATAAATGACAGATGCCACCAGGAGTTGAAAGGGGGAAGGAGAGGACACTGACTATGAAAAGTAAAGGAATTTGTTGAATTCAACTCTCTGAGCCTCAGTTTCATCAGCAAGCAAATAAAAGAATGTCTCAGCAATAAATATTTGCTCTATTCTTAACCCTTCCAGTTCTAAAGTTCTATGATTCTGTGATCTGCCAATCCAAGCATTCCAACTAGAATACTGGTGTGAGCATCTGTAAATATGCAAATATTACAAAGAACAATACAAAACTCAGAAACTCAGTACAAAACTCCTCAGTCTGTGGACAGGCATTTAATGCAAAAACTGGATGCAGATCCAAACCCTCTTACTGGTCTTTTAAAGAAAAGGAGAATCCTGGCAGTAGCCAAGGTGTACATTATTTAGACAGTTAATAAGTGATGCTACTTTTCTATGCTTTTAAAAACAGGAAACACTAACAACATTACAGTAGCATTTCTTCACCCAAGGCAACCAAACTGCTCTGGCCAGAGACTCAGGGGCTCCCTTCTCCAGGCTGCCCAGACCCCCCGCTGGGGAAGAATCCACACTGGCAGGCCACTGCCACCTCCCCACCATCAGCAGTCACTTTCACCACTGTGGGATAACTGCCAAAGATTTCTAAAGAACAGAGTTACAGCGCAGTGAGCTATTAAGTAATTAACAATTTTGCTGAGTTTCACCCCAAATATAAAGTTACTGCCATACTTTAAATCTGTAGTAATTAGCCTTTGCAGGACTCCCTTGAGGAAAATAAAACTTTATCTTCCCATACCACATACGAGGTAACCAAAAGGAATTCAAATTTAAATTATGCAGCAACTAAATGCAATGTGGTATCCTGGAATGGATTCTGGACAGAAATAGGATATTAATGGGAAAATTAGAGAAACCCAAATAAAGTCTGAGTGTGCTTAATAGTATCACACCAATGTTGGTTCTTTAGTTTTAACAGATACAACACGGTTACATTAGATGTTAACATTAGGGAAAGCTAAGGGAATATGAGAACTCTCTGTACCGTCTTGCCAACTTTTCTATGAATCTAACATTATTCCAAAATAAAAACTTTATTAAGAAAATCATCCTGGGTCATAAAAAGGCAGATTCCCCAACTCCTCATTCATTGTGCTAACAGTACTCAGAAGAAAAATATTCTCTTTTGGACATCACAATCTACAAATATATGTAGACTAAAGTCCTATTTCCAGGAAAACATCATTCAACAATTCAATGGCACAAACATTACTGGTACTACTCCAAGATAGTTTGGAAACCAAAAATAACTTCTATCTTAAAACAGAAATAAATGTTTTGTAGGCACAATGCATAGGACAGAAGTTACTCAATTTCAACTCATGGGTTAGTGAGAAGTTCTCTCTAGAATAAACATGGCTGTGTTTCCATGCTGGTGTAATCCAGCAAATCAGTTTACAAACCTACAAGATCAAAAAGTCCAACAGAGAGAGATATATCAAACATAAAGCACAGAAGCATCCTATATGAGCAGCAAATATAAAATTAGTAATTAAGTCACAAAAAGCACTCAAGTTAATAATAAAACTTTACATATACATTATGATTAAAGTGTAAATATGAATTCTATGATTAATAAAAGCTAGTCAACTTTTTCACTTTAATTATTATTCTTGTTATTTTTGTGTGTGTGCTAATGAAGGTGTCAGGGATTGATTTAGGTGATGAATGTACAACTATGTAATGGTACTGTGAACAATCGAATGTACGATTTGTTTTGTATGACTGCGTGGTATGTGAATATATCTCAATAAAATGAAGATTTAAAAAAAAAAAAGCTAGTCAAGCAGCCATCTGTAAGAAACTCACTTCAAATATAATGGTATAGGTAAGCTGAAAGTAAAAGGATAAAAAAAGACATATCATGCAAATACTCATCAAGAGAAAGCTGGAATGGCTGCACTAGAATTTGATAAAGCAGAATTCAGAGCCAAGAAAATTACCAGGGATAAGGAAGACATAATCTCATTATAAACAGGATCAATTCACCAAAAAGATACAATAATCCTAAATGTATATGCACCAAACAACAGAGCTTCAAAATACACAAAGCAAAAACTAAGCAAACTATAAGAAGAAATCAACAAATCCACAATTTCAGTTAGACTTCACCATTTCTCTCTCAGCAGTTGTTAAAGATAGAAGACAAAAAGTCTGCATGATAAAAACAAATCAAACTGGATCTAAATAACATTCAGAGAACACTTTACCCACTAACAGTAAAATACACATTTTTAAGTGTAAATGTATATTTAGCAAAACAGACCACAAAACCTTAAAGTTTCTGAAAGAATTAAAATTATACAAAGCATGAACCCTGACCACAATGGAATTTGACTAGAACTTAACAACACAAATAACAGGAAATTAAACAACATACTTCTAAGTAACACGTGATTCAAAGAGGAAGACTCAAGAGAAATTAGAAAATACTCTGAATGAAAATCTAAGTACAACATGAAATGTGTGGAATGCAGCAAAAGTATGGCTCAGAGGAAAGCTAATAGTATAAATGCTTATTTTTTTTAAAAGGAGAAAGGGCTCAAGTCAATGACATAAGCATCTACCTTAAGGAATGAGTGAAAGAAAATGGAAATAAATGCAAAGCAAACAATAAAACACTGACTAAAAAAGAAAAACAATGAAACTGAAAACAGGAAAACAGTAGAGAAAAAGATCAATAAAATCCAAAAGCTAGTCCTCTGTAAACATCAAAACAAAACAACATAACATTGAGAAACCTCTAGCAAGACTGACAAAGGAGAGAAGACAAATTACTACTATCAAGAATGAAAGACAGCATCACTACAGAAACCCAGACATTAAAAAGGTAATAAGGGATTGCTATAAACTACTCTACGCACATAAATTCAACAACTTAGATGAAATGAACCAATTCCTTGAAAACCACAAACTACTACAGACAAAGAGAAGGGAACAATTCCCAACTTATCTTATGAGGCTAACATGACACTGACACCCAAATCAGACAGAGACAGTGTAAGAAAACTATTGCCAAATGTCACTCATGAAAATAGATGCATCTGTCTTCAATCAAAGTCAGTAAAGTGAATCCAGCAATTTTAAAAGAAAAATAGAGAGTTTATTCTCGGAATTCAAGACTGGTTCAACATCCAAAAAAGCAATCAATGTGATCCACCACATTACCAGTCTAAAGAAGAAAAACCACACGATCATATCAACTGATTCAAAAAAAAAATGTGGTAAGATTAAATATACAGTAATTTAAAACTCTCAGCAAACTAGGAATAGAAAAGAACTTCCACAACCTGATAACGGGCAATTTCAGAAAACTTACAGCAAATGTCCTACTTAATGGTGAAAGACATTTGAATGCTTTTACCCTAAGATCAGAAACAAGGTAATAGGGTCCACTCTTACCACTTCCGTCTGGCACCATACTAAAAATTCTAGCAAGTGCAATAAGGCAGGAAAAAGAAATAAAAAGCATCCACATTTGAAACCAAAGAGGAAAAAATGTTTCTTTTCACAGACAATAGGATTGTCTATGCAGAAAATCCCAATGAATCCATACAAAAAAACTTCTAAAACTAATATACAAGTTTAGCAAGGCCAAAAGATAGAAGGTGAATGCACAAGAAGTAACTCTATTCCTATTAATAGAAACAAACATCTGGAAACTGAAACCTAAAACAACACCATTTATAATAGCTCAAAAAACTGAAACACCTACATGCAAATCTCACAAAACATGCATAAGATCTGTACACTAAAACTGTAAAACACTGATGAAAGAAATCACAGAAGGACAAATAAATAGACATGATCATGATTCAAAGACATAACAAAGCAAATACGTTAATTCTCCATCAAAATAATCTATAAATTTAAGGCAATTGCAATCAAAATCCTTGCAAAATTATTTGCAGATACAGACAAGCTGATTTTAAGATGTTTATGGAAAGGCAAAGGAACTAAAAGAACCAAAACTTTTTTAAAAATAATAATACAGTTGGAAGAATCGCCCTACCCAATTTTAAGGCTTATGGTAATCAAGAGTATGGTCTTGGCAAAGAGACAGACCCAAGATCAAAATGAAGGAATGTAAAGTCAAGAAAAAGACCCATACACATAGGCCTATCAATCTCTGACAAGGGTGAAAGCCCATTCAATAGAGAAATGATGGTCCTTTAAACAAATGGGTTTGAAGCGATCTGACATCCATACACAAAGAAAAGCAAATCCCTACCTAAATCTCAGACCCATACAAAATTAACTCAGAACAAAGCAAAGATCAGGATTGCAGGCAAATGGCAGAGTAAGAACCTCCCAAATCAGTGCCTCAATCAAAACAACTAATGAACTGGCAAGAACTGTCTAAATTAAACATTTTGAAATTCTGTAGTCTAGTGGAACACTCTGCAGCACTGAGGAAAGAGCCAGAGGAAGAGGTCGGTAAACTGTGGTAAATATCCCTGTACTTCACCCTTCACGTAGCTGCTATCACTACCATGCCCCAACTCACAAACACATGGCAGGCAGCAGCGGGGACTACAGCCCTAGCTCCCGGTGAAGCTTGCTGGTGCCAGCTAGGGTGGGCAATAAGGACCTACAAAGACCAAGTGTGTGTGACCTAACCACTAATCATAGCTTTTGAACAGCTACATCAGATCACTGAGGGCCAGTTTTGAGGGTGGCCATCATTCTAATCCCCCTCAGGCAAAGGTGACAGGAGTCTTAAAAAGGCAGAACCTACTTTTTTCTCTCTCTTTTCTCTTCCAAGTACCTGTTTGGGAGCAAAAGTGACAAACTGACAGCTCCAGCCTCAACAACCACACACACACACACACACACACACACACACACACACACACACACAAAGCCTAACAATTCCAGAGGAGTGGGCAAATTGATTTCCAGTGTAATAGCAACAGAATACTCAGAACGTCCAGTTCTCAAAAACAAATTACAAAACACACAAAGAAACAGGAAAGTATGGTACATTCACAGGAAAAAAAGAAGTTGCCAGTAACCATCCCTGAGGAAAGTCACACATTGGAACTATTAGTCAAAAACTTAAAATCAACTGTCTTAAATAAGTTCAATGAGCTACAGGAATCTATATAGAAATAATTAAAGGAAATTAGGAAAATGCTTATTGAGCAATAAAGAGATGAAATCTATAAAAAGGAACCAAACAGAAGTTTTGCAACTGCAAAGAGCAGTAACTGAATTGGGAAACTCATCAGATGGATTTAACAGCAGCTTTGAATACGCAGAAAAAAAAGATCAGTGAACTTGAAGACAAGTAAATTGACATTATCCAATGAGAGCATCAGAAAGAAAAAATAATGAAGAAAACTGAATAGACTCTGAGGGACCCATGGGCCACCATCAAATGTACCAACATATACATTATTGGAGTCCCAAAAGGACAAGACAGAGAGAAAAGGGCAGAAAAAGAAGTTGAAGAAATAATGGCTGAAAAGTTCCCCAATCTAATGAAAAACATGAATATTCACATGCAGGAAGCTCAACAAACTCCAAGCAGGATAGACTCTAAGAGATCTAACCCTAGACACATTATAGTGAAACTGCCCAAAAGACAAAGAGAGGACTCTGACAGCAGCAAGAAAGAAGCAACTTGTCACATACAAGGGATCCCCAATAAGTTAACAGCAAATTTTTCATCAAAAACCATGGAAGCCAAAAATCAGCATGAAGGCATATTTAAAGTCCTTAAAGAAAAAAAAAAAAAAAGATCAACAAATAATTTTGTATCTAGTAAAGCTATTATTCAAAAATGGAGACTTTAAGACATTTACACATAAACAAAAGGTGAAAGAATTCATTAACAGAAGATCTGCCCTACAAGAAAGGGAGTCTTTCAGGCTGAAACAAAAGGATATTAGTAATCTGAAGCCATAAAGAGAAATAAAGAATACCGGCAAAGGTAGCTACATAGGTAAATATAAAATCCTATATTACTATACTTTTGGTTTCTGACAGCTTCCCCTCCACCTATATGACTGGCAAATGTATAAAATAATTTTTAAAATCTATGTTAATGGGCACACAACGTATAAATCTGACACAGTAACAACATAAAGGGGGAGGGACACTGGTAATATAGGAGTAAAGAGTTTCCATACTACAGAAACTAGATTGGTACTATTCAAACTAGGTTGCTATTAATTTATGATGTTCATTTTAATTACTAAGGTAGCCAGTAAGAAAATAATGAAAAGAGAAGAAGGGAATAAAAATGATACACCTAAAAAAAGGCAACTAAACACAAAAAAGGCATTAATGGAGTAACTGAGAACACATATAAACACACAAAAATTACAAACATAGAGAAAAGAGCTAAATGACAGAAATAAATTCCTTCTTCTCAGTTATTACTTTAAAAGTCAAGTATTAAATTCCCTGTTCTAGTTTGCTAACATTGCTGTTATACAAATCACCAGAAATGGATTGGGTTTTATAATGGAGGTTTATTCGGATACCAATTTACAGTATGAAGGCCATGAAACTGTCCAAATTAAGGCATCAACACAAATATACCTTCACCAAAGGAAGGCCAATGGTGTCTAGAAAACCTCTGTTAGCTGGAAAGGCATGTGGCTAGTATCTGTTGATCCTGGGTTGTGTTCCAGCTCCAATCTCAACTCTTGTGCATTCTTCAAAATGTTGCTCTTGAGTGTTTTGTCCTCTCTTAAGTGTCAGCAAAAGTCTGCTTTCAATGGCCATCTCCAAAATGTCTCTCTTGGCTGCAGCCATGAACTCCTTCTGTCTGTGTTCTTATATAGGACTCCAATGATTAAATCAAGACCCACGCTGACTGGGCAGGTATTACCCACAGTTGGGTGGGTCACATCTCCATGGAAACAACCTAATCCAAAGATTCCAACCTAATCAACACTAATACATCTGCCCCCACAAGAATGCATTAAAGAACATGGTGTTTTGGGGGACGTAATACATCCAAACAGGCACATTCCCCTATTAAAAAGAAGACAATGGCAGAATGGATGAAAAAGCTTGATCCATATATGTGCTGTCTACAAGAGACCCATTCTAGGTACAAAGACGCAAAGAGGTTGAAAGTTAAAAGGTGGTAAAAGATATTCCATGTAAGCAGTAACCAAAAAAAGAGCTGGGGAGTGGGGTGGGGGGTGCTAAACTAATATGGGACAAAATAGACTCTAAATACAAAAATGTTTTAAGACATATAAGAGGGCATTATACATTAAAGGGGGCAATTTGCCAAGAAAAAAAATAACAATCATAAACATACACCTCACCAGGATGCCCCAAAATACATGAGGGAAACACTGGCAAAACTAAAGGAGGAAAAAAATGTTTCAGTAGGTGGGACTACCTTAATACCAAAAAAAAAAAAAAACTAGAGGAACAGATTATCTCTACAATAACAGTTGGAGAGTTCAACACACCACTCTCATCAATAGACAGAACATCTAGAGAGGGGATCAATAAAGAAACAGAGAACTAGAATAATATGATAAATTAACTATATCTAACAGACACATACAGAACATTTTACCCCAAAACAGCAGGATATACATTCTTCGCAAGGGCCCATGGATCATCCTCCAAGACAGACCACATGTTGGGCCACAAAACAAGTCTCAATAAATTTTAAAAGACTGAAATTACAAAACGTGCTTTCTCTGATCATAATGGAATGAAGCTGGAAATCAACAGCAGAAAGAATACAGGAAAATTCACAAGTATATAAAGGTTAAACAACACATTCTTAAACAAATGGTGGATCAATGAAGAAACTGCAAGAGAAATTAGTAAATATCTCAAGGCAAATGAAAACGAGAACACAACATATGAAAACTTATGGCCCTAGCATCGTGGGATTAAGAATGCCTTCTTCACTAAAAGGGGGAAAAGAAATAAAGTCTCAATGGCTATGAGATTTCAAAAAGTCAAGAGGTCATTCTAGAGGTTATTCCTATGCATTAACAGATATTCCTTTAAGTTGCCATGATATTAGAACAGCTAGAAGGAAATACTGGAAACCTTTGAACTATAAATGCAGTAGGCTTGATTCCTTATGATGACTGTATAACTATATAGCTTTTATTGTGTGACCACGTGATTGCAAAAACCTTGTGACTGACAGTCCTTGGATCAAGGGTGCGGGCAGGTGAGTAATAAAAGAAAGACAAAAATAAATAAGTAAATAATAGTGGGGGGTAAGGGCTATGGGATATTTAGGGTGTTCTTTTTTATTTATTTATTGTTTATTGTTTTTTCTTTCGAGTAATGAAAATGTTCTAATATTGATTGTGGTGATAAATGCGCAACTATATGATGACATTGTGAGTCACTGATTGTACACTTTGGATGGATTATATGCTGTGTGATTACATCTCAGTAAAAAAATTGCATTTAAAAAAAACCTTATGGGTGCTGAGAAGGAAATTTATAGCCCTAAACACCTACACTAAAAAGGAAGGACTGAAACCAAAGAATTAAGTGCATACCTGGAGGAACTAGAAAAAGAACACCAAACTAAGCCTTAAGCAACCAGAAGGAAAGAAATAATAATGATAACAGAAATAAATGAAATCGAGAACAACAACAACAACAAAAAAAAACGAGTAACAACAAAACCAAAATTTGATACTTTGAGATCAACAACTTGGACAAACCCTTACCTAGACTGACAAAGGAAAAAGAGAGAAGATGCAAAAAAAAAAAAAAAAAAAAAAAAATCAGTAATGGGTGAGGGTGGATTACTACTGACCAAATAGAAATTTAAAAAAAAGGTAAGAGGATATTATGAACATCTGTATGCCAACAAATTAGACAACTCAGATGAAATGGACAACTTCCCAGTAATACATGAATAACCTACACTGTTCACAGAAGAAAAAGAAGACCTCAACAAGGCAAACACAAGTAAGTAGATTGAATCAGTCATCAAAAATCTACCAACAAAAAACAGGCAATGATAAGATGGCTTCACGGGTGAAATCTACCAATCATTCCAAGAAGAATTAGTACCAATCCTGCTCAAACTCTTCCAAAAAATTGAAGAAGAGGGAATGTTCCATCCTAATACCAAAGTCAGATTAAGATACCATAAGAAAAGAAAATTACAGACCAATCTCTCTAATAAATATAGATACAATAATCCTCAACAAAATACTTGCAAATTGAATCCCACAGCACATTAAAAGAATCATATACCATGACCAAGTGGGTTTTATTCCAGGATACAAGGGTGATTCAACACAGGAAAATCAATAAATGTTATACACCACATCAACAAATCAAAGGGGAAACCACATGATCGTATCAACTGACACAGTAAAAGCATTTGACAAAATTCAGCATCCTTTCTTAATTTAAAAAAAACAACTTCAAAAGATACGAATAGAATAAAACTTCCTCAACATGATAATCAGCCTCTATGAAAAGCCCACAGATAACACTGTACTCATCAGTGAAAGACTGAAAGCTTTCCCTCTAAGATTTGGAACAAGATGAGGATGCCCAATGTCACCACTTTTATTCAACATCATGCTAGATGCCAAGACACAGCAATCAGGCAAGGAAAAGAAATAAAGGAGATCCAAATAGAAAAGGAAGTAGTAAAACTTTCACTATTTGCAGATGACATGATCCTATATATAGAAAGTCCCAAGAAAATCTACCACAAAGCTACTAGAGCTAATAAATGAGTTCAGCAAAGTGGCAGGATACAAGATCAACACACAAAAATCACTAGCATTTCTATAAACTAGTAATAAGCATTCTTAGGAGAAAAACCAAGAAAAAAAATCCATTTACAATAGCAACTGAAAGAATCAAATATCTAGGAATAAATTTAACCAAGGATACAAAAGACCTGTATTCAAACAACTACAAAACATTGCTACAGGAAATCAAAGAAGACCTAAATAAATGGAAGGACATTCCATGTTTATGGATTGGAAGATTAAATATAGTTAAGACGTCAATTTTACCCAAACTGATTTACAGATTCAATGCAATCCCAATCAAAATTCCAATGGCCTACTTTGAAGAAATGGAAAGCCCATCATGAAATTTATTTGGAAGGGCAAGGGGACCCAAATAACCTAAATCATCTTGAAAAAGAATAATGAAGTTGGAGAACTCCCACAGCTGATTTTAAAACATATTACAAAGCTACAGTGGTCAGAACAGCATGGTATTGACATAAAGATACACATACTGATCAACGGAATCAAATTGAAAGTTCAGAAACAGACCACACATTTCTGGTCAACTGATATCTGACAAGGCAGCCAATTTCACTCAACAGGACTGAATGGTCTCTTCAACGATGATGGGAGAACTGGATATCCATATCCAAAAGAATGAAAGAGGACTCCAAGCTCACACCTTAAAAAATTAATTCAAAGTGCATCAAAGACCTCAATATAACAGACAGGACCATTACACTCTTAGAAGAAAATGTAGGAAGGGACCTTCAAGATCTTGTGGTAGGGTAGAGGTTTCTTAGACTTGACACCCAAAGCAAAAGCAACGAAAGAAAAAAATAGATAAATGGGACCTCCTCAAAACTGAATACATTTGTGCATAAAAGGACTTTGTCAAAAAGGTGAAAAGGCAGCCTACACACTGGGAGAAAATATTTGGAAGCCACATATCCAATAAGGGTTTAATATTCAGAATACATAAAGAAATCCTACAACTCAACAATAAAAAGACAACCCAATTTTTAAAAATGGGCAAAAGACATGTATAGACACTTTTCCAAAGAGAAAATACAAATGGTTAGAAATCACATGGAAAGATGCTCAACCTCACTAGCTATTGGGGAAATGCAAATCAAAACCACAATAAAAAGGGAGAATTCAAGATGGTGGATTAGAAGAGAGAGAAGAAAATACTTCTCCATGAAAAACACTAGATAAAAGACAGAAAGTGCTCCAGAATAACAGTTACAGGGTTCTACTGGCTGGACAAAGTCCACTACATCCACAGTGGCTGTGCACTTCATGAAACGGAGAATCTGCATTTGGAATCGAGTGAGTGTGTGGAGCTGCTGGGGAAATGGCAGCGGAGCCGCGCCACAGTGGGGAGGAACCTGGGGTCAGTGTTTGGAGATGGGTTAGTTTAAAAACCCAGAAAGCAGCTGCAGATCCAGCAGCGAGAGCTGGGCAGCCGAGCACAGTGGGGAGTGCCTTCCACGCCCTGGGCACCAGCCTCAGTATCAGGCATGGGTGATAGCCTTTCACACACCTGCAGCTAACTGTCCCGGAGACAGAAATGAAAATAAAAGAAACTGTTGACCAAATTAAAAAGATTCTGGAAACACACAGCAGCAGATTAGATGAACTCGAAGAACTAGTAAGTGAACTTGAAGAAAATGTTCTGGAGAGTGAAAGTACAAAAGAACGAATAGAGAAAAAAATTGGAAATTTTGAAATGGATCTCAGGGATATGATGGACAACATGAAGCAAACAAATAAAAGAATCACTGGTTTTCCAAAGGGTAAGAGAAAAGTAAAGGTCTAGGAATAGTATTCAAAAAAAATTGTTGGGGAAAACTTCCCAAACCTTCTAAATGACATAAATACACAAATCATAGACACCCAACAAGCTCCAAACAAAATAAATCCAAATAAACACACCCCAAGACATATTCTGATCAGACTGTCAAATGCTGAAGAGAAGGAGCAAGTTCTGAAAGCAGCAAGAGAGAAGCAATTCACCGCATACAAGGGAAACAACATAAGGCTACGTAGTGACTACTCAGTGGCCACCATGGAGGCAAGAAGGCAGTGGTATGACATATTTAAAATTCTGAAAGACAAAAATTTCCAACCAAGAATTCTTTATCCAGCAAAGCTCTCCTTCAAATTTGAGGGAGAGCTTAAAATCTTCACAAACAAATGCTGAGAGAATTTGCTAACAAGAGACCTGCCCTGCAAGAGATACTAAAGGGAACCCTATCAGCAGAGAAAAAGAGAGCAAGAGGTATGGAGAAGGGCTCAGAACTAGAGAGTTTTAGTAAGGGTACATTAGAGGAAATAAAGAGAAAGAGGGAAAAATATATATCTGATAAATAAAAACCAAAGGATATGATGGCTGATTCAAGAAAGGCCTTCGCGGTAATAACATTGAATGTGAATGGATTAAACTCCCCAATTAAAAGATATAGATTCGCAAAATGTATTAAAAAATATGAACCATCAATATGTTGCTTACAAGAGATTCATCTTAGAGACACAAAGAAATTGAAAGTGAAAGGATGGAAAAAAATATTCCATGCAAGTTACAGCCAAAAGAAAGCAGGAGTAGCAATATTAATCTCAGGTAAAATAGACTTTAAATGCAAGGATGTTATAAGAGACAAAGAAGATCACCATACACTAATAAAAGGGACAATTCAACAAGAAGAAATAACAATCATAAATGTCTATGCACCCAATCAAGGTGCACCAAAGTACATGAGACAAACATTGGCAAAACTGAAGGAAGAAACAGATGTTTCCACAATTGTGGTCAACTTCAATACATCACTCTCTCCTACAGATAGAGCAACCAGACAGAAGACCAATAAGGAAATGGAGAACCTAAACAATGTGATAAATGAATTTGATTTAAAAGACATATATACAACATTACATCCCAAATCACCAGGATACACATTCCTCTCTAGTGCTCACTGAACTTTCTCAAGAATAGATCAGATACTGGGCCATAAACAAGCCTCACTAAATTTGAAATGATTGAGATTATTTAAAGCACAGTCTCTGATCACAATGGAATACAATTACAAGTCAATAACCGGGAGAGGATCTAAGATGGCGGCATAGAGAGGAGTGGAAGCTAGTCAGTCCCCTTGGAACAACAAACAAACAACCAGGAACAACTAGTAAATAATCCAGAAGAACTGCAGAGGGACAAACATGAATGTCCACTCATCATAAACCAACATGAATTGGGAGGAATGCCCGAGATCGCAGCATAAAATCTGTAAGTAAACACCACAGATCCAAGACGGAAGCCCCCTCCTCCCATAGCCCAAGCTGCAAAGCCTCATGGCGCTAGAGAGCAGCTTTCTCCCAGCAAGCGAATATAGCTCAGCTGAGCTCCAACTGGGATTTTAATTAACAAGCATGGACTGCTCTCTACAAACTACGAATCCCCAACAAGTAGACAGAGGCTATGAGTGACAACTGACCTTGGAGAGCCAGAGGGTGGCCGCAGACTGGCCCTGAAAGGGGCTTTCTGTCCCTGTTTCAGCTCAGTGCAGAAAGCCTCAGCCATTTTCAGTTCCCAGTGTTCCAACCCAGACAGGGGTGGAGACAGCACAGGCAGAGTCTATTCAAATGCTAATGACCTCTCCCTAGGGGAAATATCTTTCCTAAGAGGAAAGAGGTGGGGCCCAGCTCTACTACTGCCTTCCATTCAGAACCAGACCCCAGGGCCTAAAGGCATATATTGCAGGGTCTCACTGATATGAACTAACCATAATATGTAAACTCACAGGCATGAAACATAAGTTACCAGGATATAGAATGAGACTAAAGAATGGGGAGTGGTTGCTTATTATGAGCAGAATGTTCAACTAGGGTGAACTTCAATGTTTGGAAATAGACAGGAGTGATGGTAGCACGTTGTGAGAATAACTAGCAGTGCTGAAAAGTCTGTGAAGGTGGTGGAAAGGGTAAGCTCAGAGTCATCTATGTCACCAGAAGGAAAGCTGGAGGTTAAAAGATGGGAATGTATAAAACAGTGAATCTTGTGGTGGACAATGTCCGTGATTAACTATACAAATATAAGAAATCTCTCTCACAAACTAAAACAAACGTATGACACTATAACTAGAAATTAATAATAGAGAGGCATTTAGGAACAAAATATATACCTATTGCAAACTATATAATACAGTTAGCAGTATTTTAACATTCTTTCATCAAGAGTAACAAATGTAGTATACCAAAGCTATGAATCAATAATGGAAGGGGTGTGGTTAGGGGTATGGGAGGGTATGAGTTTCCTTTTTTTGTCTTTATTTCTTTTCTGGAGTAATCGAAATGTTCTAAAAATTGAAAAAAAAATTAATTGTGGTGATGGAGGCACAGCTGTATGATGGTACCATGGGCAATTGATTGTACACTTTGGATCTTTGGATAGTTGTATAGTATGTGAACAATCTCAATAAATATATATTTATGTTAAAAAAAAGAAGTCAATAACCATCAGAGACTTAGAAAATTCACAAATATCTGCAGGTTAACAACACACTCCTAAACAATCAGTGGATTAAAGAAGAAATAGCAAGAAAAATTGCTAAATACATAGACGAATGAAAATGAGAACACACATATCAAAATTTATGGGATGCAGCAAAGGTGGTATTGAAGGAGAAATTTATAGCTCTAAATGCATACATTAAAAAGGAAGAAAGAGCTAAAATCAAAC
The DNA here is from genome assembly GCF_015220235.1 of Choloepus didactylus. Taxonomy (NCBI): domain Eukaryota; kingdom Metazoa; phylum Chordata; class Mammalia; order Pilosa; family Megalonychidae; genus Choloepus; species Choloepus didactylus. The sequence goes on along the minus strand of NC_051309.1, from coordinate 2,714,157 downwards.
ACAATGAAATATCATTTAACACCTAGTAGAGTGGCCACTATTAAAGAAAAGGAAAACAACAGATGTTAGAAAGGATGTGGAGAAGTGGGAACACTCACTCACTACTGGTGGGAATGTAAAATGGTATAGCCACTGTGGAAGACAGTTTGGTAGTTCCTAAGATCAAGAACAAGACAAGGATGCCCGCTGTCACCACTGTTATTCAATATCGTGCTAGCCAGAGTGAACCAGCAAGATAAAGAAATAAAAGGCATCTAAATTGTAAAGGAAGAATTAAAACCGTCATTATTTGCAGATGATATGATCTTATATCTGTAATATATATGATCTTATATATGTATATATATCTGTATATATATATATACAAGATTAATGCACATAAATTTGTAATGTTCCTATATAATAGAAATGACCAAACTGAAGAGATACTCAAGAAAGATACCATTCTCAATAACTAAAAAAATCAAGTACCTATGGATAAACTTAACCAAGGTTGTAAAAGACCTATACACAGAAAACTACATAACTTACTAAAAGAAATAGAAGGACACCTAAAAAGATTGAAAAATATTCCTTGCTCACGGATAGGAAGGTTAAATGTCATTAAGATGTCAATTCTACCCAAACTCATCTACAAATTCAATGCAATTCCTATCAAATTTCCAACAACCTTCTTTACAGACTTGGAAAAGCTATTTATGAAATTTATTTGGAAGGGAAAGATGCCTCAAATTGCTAAAAACATTCTAAAAAAGAAAAATGAAGTGGGAGGACTTACACTCCCTGACTTTGAAGCTTATTACAAACCCACAGTAGTCAAAACAGCATGGTACTGGCACAAAGATAGACATATTGATCAATGGAATTGAATTGAGAATTCGTATAGACCCCCAGATTTATGGTCAATTCATCTTCGATAAGGCCCCCAAAACCACTGAACTGAGACATAACAGTCTACTTAACAAATGGGGCTGGGAGAGCTGGATATCCAGATCCAAAAGAATGAAAGAGGACCCCTACCTCACACCCTACACAAAAATTAACTCAGAATGGATTAAAGACCTCAATATAAGAGACAGTACCATAAAACTCCTAGAAGATAATACAGGGAAACATCTTCAAGACCTTGTATTAGGTGGTCACTTCCTAGACCTTAAACCCAAAGCACAAGCAACAAAAGAAAAAATAGATAAACAGGAACTCCTCAAACTTAAAAGCTTCTGTACCTCAAAGGAATTTCTCAAAGAGGTGAAAAGACAGCCAAGTCAATGGGAGAAAATATTTGGAAGCCATGAATCTGACAAGACTGATATCTTAGACATATAAAGAAATCCTACAACTCAACAACAATAGTACAGACAGCCCAATTATAAAATGGGCAAAAAATATGAAAAGACATTTCTCTGAAGAGGAAATACAAATGACTGAAAAACACATGAAAAAAATGTTCATCTTCACTAGCTATTAGGGAGATGCAAATTAAGACCATAATGAGATCATCTCACACCAATAAGAATGGCTGCCATTAAACAAACAGGAAACTACAAATGCTGGAGAGAATGTGGAGAAATTGGAACTCTTATTCATTGTTGATGGGACTGTTTAACAGTACAGCCACTCTGGAAGACAGTCTGGCAGTTCCTTAGAAAACTAGATATAGTTACCCTTTGATCCAGCAACTGCACTTCTCAGTATATACTGGGAAAATCTGAAAGCAGTGACACAAGCAGATATCTGCACGCCAATGTTCATAGCAACAATATTCACAATTGTCAAGAGATGGAACCAACCCAAATATCCTTCAACAGATGAGTGGATAAACAAAATGTGGTATATACACACGATGGAATACTACAAGGCAGTAAGAAGAAACGATGTCGTGAAACACCTGACAACATGGACAACCCTTGAAGACATACTCCTGAGCAAAATAAACCAGGCACATAAAGAGAAATACCGTATGTTACCACTAATGTGAACTCTGTGAAAAATGTAAAATAAATGGTTTATACTGTAGAATGTACAACAGACAGCAAATACCGAAGGGGGAACAATAATCTAATAAGAACAGGTAAGTTATCGAATGTAAAGTTAATGTTCTGGGAATGCTCAGGAATGACTACGGTTTGTTAATTTCTGGGGGTTATGGTAGGAACAAGTTGGCAGAAATGTAGTTATTTAATGTTGTTTGTTTTTCTTATTCCTTTCTTGATTATAGTCTGTTTATTTTCTTGGGGTAGGGTAGGAACATGTTGGAAGCAATGTAGTTATTTTACGTTGTTTTTTCTTATTCCTTTGTTTTGGTTTTGTCTGAAACATTTTTCTTATTGTTCGTTGTTTAATTTTTTCATAAAGTTTAAAAAAATGAAAATGTGGAAAAAAAGTAAATGAACAAAGAGGGGAGGAGCGGAATGAAATGCTTTGGATGTTCTTTTTTATTCTAATTTTTTATTTTATTTTTTGGAGTAATGAAAATGATCAAAGATTGATTGTGGTGATCAATGCACAACTATGAACAACTGACTGTACAATTTGAAGGATTGTATGTTATGTGAGTATATCTCAATAAAATTGCATTAAAAATGTGTTTTTTAATTTTTTGATAAAGCTACAAAAAGATAAAACAGAATACCTAAAAAAAAACAATGAAATATCATTTCACACCTATTAGAATGGCCACTATTAAAGAAAAAGAAAACAATAAATGTTGGAAAGGATGTGGAGAAATGGGAACACTCATTCACCACCAGTGGGAATATAAAATGGTACAGCCACTGTGGAAGACAGTTTGGTAGTTCCTCAGGAAGCTAAACACGATCCAGCAATCCTGCTCCTAGGTAATATACTCAGAACTGAAAAGCAGGTACACAAACAGACACTTGCAAACCAATGTTCATAGTGACATTACTCACAACTGCCACAAGAAGGAAATACCCAAGGATCCATCAACTGAGGAAAGGATAAACAAAATGTGGTATATACATATGATAGAATATTACTTAGCAGTAAAAAGGAATGAAGTCCTGAAGCACATGACAACATGAATGAACCTCGAGGACATGATGTTGAGTGAAGTCAGTCAGAGACAAAAGAACAAATATTGTATGATCTAATATGAGATAATTATAATAAGCAAACTCAGAGAGAGTTAAAATCTAGAATACAAGTTACCAGAAGATGGAATGAGGATAGAAAATTGGGAGCAGATGCTTGATATGTGCAGAATTTTTAACTAGGTTGAATTTAAACACTTGGAAATGGACAGAGGTGATGGTAGCACATTATGATGAGTGTAATTAACAGCAATGAATTATGTGTGTGATTGTGACTGAAAGGGGAAGTCTAGAATCATGTATGTCGCTAGAAAGAAAGCTAGAGGATAAAACACGGGACTTGTATAATACAGTGAACCCTGTGGTGGATGATGACTGTGATTAATAGTACAAATATAAGAACGTATTTTCATGAACTAGAACATATGTACCTCACTATTATCAGGAGTTAATAAAACAGTGGTACATGGGGGAAATGCATCTATTGCAAACTATGGATGACTGTTAACAGTAGTATTTTAATATTATTTCATCAACAGTAATAAATATACCACACCAATGCTAATGATCAATAATGGGGTTTAAGAGGTATGAGATGTTTTGGGGGGGTTTTGGAGTAATTAAAAATGTTATAAAATTTATTACAGTGATGAATGCACAACTATATGATGATAAATTAATGTATATGACCATATCTCAATATAACTGCTCAAAAAAGGATAGCTGGAGTGGATATTATTGTCAGATAAAATAGAGCTTAAGTGAACAAAGATTACAAAAGACAAAGAAGGATATTATATATCGATAAAAGGTTCAATCCAGCAATAACATGTAACAACTATAAGCATATTTGCACCTCACAACTGAGCCCCAAATATATGAAGCAAAAATTGACAGAACTGAAGGGAGAAATAGATAGTTCTACAATAACTTGGAGACCTCAATACACCACTTTCAATAACTGATAGAAACACCTGAACAGAAGATCAGTAAGAAAACAGAGGACTTGAACACTAACCAATTAGACTGAATGATCACATACAGGATTCTCTGCCCATCAACAGCAGAATACAAATTCTCCTCAATTAAACATGGAACATTTTCTAGAATAGACCATATGAGAGACCATATTTTCTAGAATAGACCATATTGTGAGACAAAATTAAACATCCTTTCATGACAAAAACACTCAGAAAAATAGGAATATAAGGGAACTTTCTTAGTATGATAAAAAAGCATTTATGAAAAGCCCATAGCAAGTATACTCAACGGTGCAAGACTGAAGACTTTCCCTCTAAGATCAGGAAAAAGACCCGGATGCCCACTGTCACCATTGTTATTCAACACTGTACTGCAAGTTCTAGCCAGAGCAATCAGGCAAGAGAAAGAAATACATGCATCTAAATTGAAAAGGAGGAACTCAAACTATCCTTATTTGCAGATGACACGATCTTAATTATAGAAAATCCCAAAGTATCCAGACAAAAGCTACTAGAACTAATGAATTCGGCAAAGTTGCAGGATACAGATAAACACACACACACATAGTTGGATTTCTATACACCAGTAATGAACAATCTGAAAAGGAAGCACCCCCAAAAAAATCCATTTATGATAGCAGCTAAAAGAATAAAATACCTACAAATAAATTTAACCAATTTCTTTGCTGAAAGAAATTAAAGAAGACCTAAATAAATGTAAAGACATCCCATATTCGTGGATTGGAAGACTTAAGATTGTTAAAATGTTATTACTGCCTAAAGTGATCTACAAATTCAATGAATCTTTATCAAACTTCCAGCAGCCTTTTTTGCAGAAATGGAAAAGTTGACCCTCAAATTCATAAGGAATTGCAAGGGTCCCGAATAGCCAAACAATCTTGAAGCAGACCAAGGCTGGAGGACTCATACTTTCTGATTTCAAATTTACTCCAAAGCTACAGTAATTAAAACAGTGTGGTACTGGCATAAAGACAGAGTCCAGAGGTAAATCCACACATCTGTGCCACTTGATTTTCAACAAGAGTGCCAAGTCCATTCAATGGGGAAAGAACAGTCTCTTCAACAAATATTGCTGAGACAACTGGTAATACACATGCAGAAGAATGAATGTGGACTCCCACCTCTCACCACACACAAAAGTTAATTCAAAATTAAGCAGTGACCTAAATGTAAGAGCTCATACTATAAAACTCTTTCAAAATAAAGCATAGGGAAATATCTTCAGGATCTTACAGCAGGCATTTGATTTTTAGATTGATAAAACTACCAAAAGTACAAGCAACAAAAGAAAAAATAGATAAAATGGACATTATCAAAATTGAAACCTTTTGTGCAAAGGATGTCATCAAGAAAGTGAATGACATAGGGTATGGAAGAAGATATTTGGAAACCATATATCTGCTAAGGGTTTAATATCCAAGCTATATAACAAACCCCTACACCTCAACAACGAAAAAGACAAACCACCCAACTGAAAATGGGCCATGGCCCTGGCAGTATGGGATTGAGAATGCCTTCCTGACCAAAAGGGGGAAAAGAAATTGAATAAAATGAAGTTTCAGTGGCTAAGAGATTTCAAATCGAGTTGAGGGGTCATTCTGGAAGTTACTCATATGCAAGCTTTAGCCAGATATTGCAAACTACCACCGTATGTATGTCAAGCCCCAACCAACAGTATTCCTGAAACCCTAGGGAATGTCCTGGGCTCTAAGTTTCTATAAAAGTTTTTCTTAGTGAGTTTATTTTTTTAAAAACTTAAGGCCTCTCTCTCTCTAGCTAAGCCAACTTGGCAGGTGAAATCATTGCCCTCCCCACTACATGGGATCAGACACCCAGGGGAGTGAATCTCCCTGGCAACGTGGAATATGACTCCCAGGGAGGAATGCAGACATGGCATCGTGGGATGGAGAATATCTTCTTGACCAAAAGGGGGATGTGAAAGGAAATGAAATAAGCTTCAGTGGCAGAGAAATTCCAAAAGGTCACTCTGGTGGGCACTCCTACACACAATATAGACAACCCTTTCTAGGTTCTAATGAATTGGGGTAGCTGGTGGTAGATACCTGAAACTATCAAACTACAACCCAGAACCCATGACTCTTGAAGACAATTGTATAAAAATGTAGCTTATGAGGGGTGACAATGGGATTGGGAAACCCATAAGGACCACAGTCCCCTTTGTCTAGTTTATGGATGGATGAGTAGAAAAATGGGGGAAGGAAACAAACAAACAGACAAAGGCACCCAGTGTTCTTTTTTACTTTAATTGCTCTTTTTCACTTTAATTATTATTCTTGTTATTTTTGTGTGTGTGGTAATGAAGGTGTCAGGGATTGATTCTGGTGAGGAATGCACAACTATGTAATGGTACTGTGAACAATCAAATGTACGATTTGTTTTGTATGACTGCATGGTATGTGAATATATCTCAATAAAATGAATATTAAAAAAAAAAACAACTTAAGGCCTCCAGATTGATCCCATACCACATAAGCCTTGAAACCCAGAGATACCAGCCTCTCCAGGAACATCAACCAGTTTCATGCCTCTACCCCATAAGGTCCACACCCCTTTCCAGCATGAAGACATTGAAATGGCATTGTCCGGATATTCCTGAAGATTGAGAGAAAGATCAAACAAGAGGGAGGAGGTGTAACAGAAATCTGGACTTAACAAATGACTGCGACTACTGACTTGTTAGTGTCTAGTGTCTTAGAATACACAGAGGAAATACCTGAAGTTGTTGAACTGTAATCCAGTAGCCCTGATCTTTGATTATGATTGTTTAATCATATAACAACAAAAAAAAGACAATTCCCCATGTTTGTATGGATCTACTTCTGAATGTGTTGCTCTGTTCCATTGATCTATATACATGTCTCTGACAATGTTACACTATCTTAGTTAACCTATCTCTATTGTAAGTCTCAAAATTGGGTAGAGCATAATATTAGTGGTCAATGGGGGGAGGGGTATGGGATATGTGCGATTTTCTTGTTTCTTTTTATTTCTTTTTCTGGAGTAATGCAAATGTTCTAAAAGTGATCATGAATGCACAACTATATGATGATACTGTGAACCACTGACTGTAGTTTGGATGGATTCTATGGTGTATGAATATATTTTAAAATTACATTTTTTTAAAAAAATGGGTCAAGGACTTAAATGGAAATTTCTCCAAAGAAGATATTCAAATAGCCAGTAAGTATAAGAAAAGATGCTCAACATCATTAGCCATAAGAGAAATACAAATTAAAACCACAATGAGATAACACTTCACATCTACTAGGATAGCTATTATTTAATTTAAAAAACTTAAAATAACAAGTGTTGACAAGGAGGCGAGATGTAGGAACACTCAAAACATTCTTGATGTCAATGTCCAAAGGTGCTGTCCCTGTGGAAAGCCATTTGGCAGTTCCTAAAAAAGTTACAGAAAGAATTACCTATGACCCACCATTCCCCTCCTATGTCTATACCCCACAACACTGAAAGCAGGGATTTGGACAGATATTTGCACACCAATGTTCACTGCAGTATTTTTCACAATAGCCAAAAAGTGGAAACAACCCAAATGTCCATCAACACATGAATGGATAAACAAAACATGGTGTACCCATACAATGAAATATTATTCAGTTGTAAAGCATTGCAAAGTGCTGGTACATGCTACAATATGGATGAAACCTGAAGATGTGTTGAGTGAAATAAGGCAGACACAAAAGGACAAATATTGTATGATTTGTCTTCTATGACATTCTTAGAATAAGCAAATTCATAGACAGAAAGTAGAATAGTGGTCACCAGGGGTGCAGGCAGTGGGGAACATGGCACTACTGCTCAGCAAACTGGAGTTTTGATCTGGGTTGATGAAAATAGCCTGGAACAGACAGTGATGAAAGTTACACAGAGTTGCCAATATTGTGAAGAACTGTCCACTTAAAATGGCTAAAATGATTTTCAAGTTATGTGTATTTTACCACAATTAAAAATTAAATATTAAAAAAAAAGCATAGCTCTAAGTGTAAAATGTAAAGCCATATTTATTTTAGAACAAAACAAAAGCAAACGGAGGCGGGGCAAGATGGCAGACTGGTGAGCTGTAAGTTTTAGTTACTCCTCCAGGAAAGTAGGTAAAAAGCCAGGAACTGCGTGGACTGGACACCACAGAGCAATCTGTCTTTGGGCATACTTCATACAACACTCATGAAAACGTGGAACTGCTGAGATCAGCGAAATCTGTAAGTTTTTGCGGCCAGGGGACCCGCGCCCCTCCCTGCCAGGCTCAGTCCCGGGGTAGGAGGGGCTGTCAGCTCCGGGAAGGAGAAGGGAGAACTGCAGTGGCTGCTCTTATCGGAAACTCATTCTACTGATTCAAACTCCAACCACAGATAGACTGAGACCAGACACCAGAGACTCTGAGAGCAGCCAGCCCAGCAGAGAGGAGACAGGCATAGAAAAAAAAAACAACACGAAAAACTCCAAAATAAAAGCAGAGGATTTTTGGAGTTCTGGTGAACACAGAAAGGGGAAGGGCGGAGCTCAGGCCTTAAGGCGCATATGCAAATCCCGAAGCAAAGCTGATCTCTCTGCCCTGTGGACCTTTCCTTAATGGCCCTGGTTGCTTTGTCTATTAGCATTTCAATAACCCATTAGATCTCTGAGGAGGGCCGTTTTTTTTGTTGTTGTTGTTGTTGTTGTTGTTTTTTTAAATCCTTTTTTCTTTTTCTAAAACAATTACTCTAAGAAGCCCAATACAGAAAGCTTCAAAGACTTGCAATTTGGGCACGACAAGTCAAGAGCAGAACTAAGAGAGCTCTGAGACAAAAGGCAATAATCCAGTGGCTGAGAAAATTCACTAAACAACACGACTTCCCAAGAAAAGGGGGGTGTCCGCTCACAGCCATCATCCTGGTGGACAGGAAACACTCCTGCCCATCGCCAGCCCCATAGCCCAGAGCTGCCCCAGACAACCCAGTGTGACGGAAGTGCTTCAAATAACAGGCACACACCACAAAACTGGGCGTGGACATTAGCCTTCCCTGCAACCTCAGCTGAATGTCCCAGAGCTGGGAAGGTGGAGCAGTGTGAATTAACAAAGCCCCATTCAGCCATCATTTGAGCAGACTGGGAGCCTCCCTACACAGCCCAGCAGCCCAAAACTGCCCTGGGGGGACGGCACTCACCTGTGACATAGCACAGTCATCCCTCAACAGAGGACCCGGGGTGCACAGCCTGGAAGAGGGGCCCACTTGCAAGTCTCAGGAGCCATACGCCAATACCAAAGACTTGTGGGTCAGTGGCAGAGACAAACTGTGGCAGGACTGAACTGAAGGATTAGACTATTGCAGCAGCTTTAAAACTCTAGGATCATCAGGGAGATTTGATTGTTAGGGCCACCCCCCCTCCCCGACTGCCCAGAAACACGCCCCACATACAGGGCAGGCAACACCAACTACACACGCAAGCTTGGTACACCAATTGGGCCCCACAAGACTCACTCCCCCACTCACCAAAAAGGCTAAGCAGGGGAGAACTGGCTTAAGGAGAACAGGTGGCTCGTGGACGCCACCTGCTGGTTAGTTAGAGAAAGTGTACTCCACGAAGCTGTAGATCTGATAAATTAGAGATAAGGACTTCAATAGGTCTACAAACTCTAAAAGAACCCCATCAAGTTCAGCAAATGCCACGAGGACAAAAACAACAGAAAATTATAAAGCATATGAAAAAACCAGACGATATGGATAACCCAAGCACAAGCACCCAAATCAAAAGACCAGAAGAGACACAGCACCTAGAGCAGCTACTCAAAGAACTAAAGATGAACAATGAGACCAGAGTACGGGATATGAAGGAAATCAAGAAGACCCTAGAAGAGCATAAAGAAGACATTGCAAGACTAAATAAAAAAATGGATGATCTTATGGAAATTAAAGAAACTGTTGACCAAATTAAAAAGATTCTGGACACTCATAGTACAAGACTAGAGGAAGTTGAACAACGAATCAGTGACCTGGAAGATGACAGAATGGAAAATGAAAGCATAAAAGAAAGAATGGGGAAAAAAATTAAAAAACTCGAAATGGACCTCAGGGATATGATAGATAATATGGAACGTCTGAATATAAGACTCATTGGTGTCCCAGAAGGGGAAGAAAAGGGTAAAGGTCTAGGAAGAGTATTCAAAGAAATTGTTGGGGAAAACTTCCCAAATCTTCTAAACAACATAAATACACAAATCATAAATGCTCAGCGAACTCCAAATAGAATAAATCCAAAAAAACCCACTCCGAGACATATACTGATCACACTGTCAAACACAGAAGAGAAGGAGCAAGTTCTGAAAGCAGCAAGAGAAAAGCAATTCACCACATACAAAGGAAACAGCATAAGACTAAGTAGTGACTACTCAGCAGCCACCATGGAGGCGAGAAGGCAGTGGCACGATATATTTAAAATTCTGAGTGAGAGGAATTTCCAGCCAAGAATACTTTATCCAGCAAAGCTCTCCTTCAAATTTGAGGGAGAGCTTAAATTTTTCACAGACAAAGAAATGCTGAGAGAATTTGCTAACAAGAGACCTGCCCTACTGGAGATACTAAAGGGAGCCCTACAGACAGAGAAACAAAGACAGGATGGAGAGACTTGGAGAAAGGTTCAGTACTAAAGAGATTCGGTATGGGTACAATAAAGGATATTAATAGAGAGAGGGAAAAATATGGCAAACATAAACCAAAGGATAAGATGGCCGATTCAAGAAATGCCTTCACGGTTTTAACGTTGAATGTAAATGGATTAAACTCCCCAATTAAAAGATATAGATTCGCAGAATGGATCAAAAAAAATGAACCATCAATATGTTGCATACAAGAGACTCATCTTAGACACAGGGACACAAAGAAACTGAAAGTGAAAGGATGGAAAAAAATATTTCATGCAAGCTACAGCCAAAAGAAAGCAGGTGTAGCAATATTAATCTCAGATAAAATAGACTTCAAATGCAGGGATGTTTTGAGAGACAAAGAAGGCCACTACATACTAATAAAAGGGGCAATTCAGCAAGAAGAAATAACAATCGTAAATATCTATGCACCCAATCAAGGTGCCACAAAATACATGAGAGAAACACCGGCAAAACTAAAGGAAGCAATTGATGTTTCCACAATAATTGTGGGAGACTTCAACACATCACTCTCTCCTATAGATAGATCAACCAGACAGAAGAACAATAAGGAAATTGAAAACCTAAACAATCTGATAAATGAATTAGATTTAACAGACATCTACAGGACATTACATCCCAAATCACCAGGATACACATACTTTTCTAGTGCTCACGGAACTTTCTCCAGAATAGATCATATGCTGGGACATAAAACAAGCCTCAATAAATTTAAAAAGATTGAAATTATTCAAAGCACATTCTCTGACCACAATGGAATACAATTAGAAGTCAATAACCATCAGAGACTTAGAAAATTCACAAATACCTGGAGGTTAAACAACACACTCCTAAACAATCAGTGGGTTAAAGAAGAAATAGCAAGAGAAATTGCTAAATATATAGAGACGAATGAAAATGAGAACACAACATACCAAAACCTATGGGATGCAGCAAAAGCAGTGCTAAGGGGGAAATTTATAGCACTAAACGCATATATTAAAAAGGAAGAAAGAGCCAAAATCAAAGAACTAATGGATCAACTGAAGAAGCTAGAAAATGAACAGCAAACCAATCCTAAACCAAGTACAAGAAAAGAAATAACAAGGATTAAAGCAGAAATAAATGACATAGAGAACAAAAAACTATAGAGAGGATAAATATCACCAAAAGTTGGTTCTTTGAGAAGATCAACAAGATTGACAAGCCCCTAGCTAGACTGACAAAATCAAAAAGAGAGAAGACCCATATAAACAAAATAATGAATGAAAAAGGTGACATAACTGCAGATCCTGAAGAAATTAAAAAAATTATAAGAGGATATTATGAACAACTCTATGGCAACAAACTGGATAATGTACAAGAAATGGACAATTTCCTGGAAACATATGAACAACCTAGACTGACCAGAGAAGAAATAGAAGACCTCAACCAACCCATCACAAGCAAAGCGATCCAATCAGTCATCAAAAATCTTCCCACAAATAAATGCCCAGGGCCAGATGGCTTCACAGGGGAATTCTACCAAACTTTCCAGAAAGAACTGACACCAATCTTACTCAAACTCTTTCAAAACACTGAAGAAAAGGGAACACTACCTGACTCATTTTATGAAGCTAACATCAATCTAATACCAAAACCAGGCAAAGATGCTACAAAAAAGGAAAACTACCGGCCAATCTCCCTAATGAATATAGATGCAAAAATCCTCAACAAAATACTTGCAAATCGAATCCAAAGACACATTAAAAAAATCATACACCATGACCAAGTGGGGTTCATTCCAGGCATGCAAGGATGGTTCAACATAAGAAAAACAATCAATGTATTACAACACATTAAAAACTCGAAAGGGAAAAATCAATTGATCATCTCAATAGATGCTGAAAAAGCATTTGACAAAATCCAACATCCCTTTTTGATAAAAACACTTCAAAAGGTAGGAATTGAAGGAAACTTCCTCAACATGATAAAGAGCATATATGAAAAACCCACAGCCAGCATAGTACTCAATGGTGAGAGACTGAAAGCCTTCCCTCTAAGATCAGGAACAAGACAAGGATGCCCGCTGTCACCACTGTTATTCAACATTGTGCTGGAAGTGCTAGCCAGGGCAATCCGGCAAGACAAAGAAATAAAAGGCATCCAAATTGGAAAAGAAGAAGTAAAACTGTCATTGTTTGCAGATGATATGATCTTATATCTAGAAAACCCTGAGAAATCAACGATACACCTACTAGAGCTAATAAACAAATTTAGCAAAGTAGTGGGATACAAGATTAATGCACATAAGTCAGTAATGTTTCTATATGCTAGAAATGAACAAACTGAAGAGACACTCAAGAAAAAGATACCATTTTCACTAGCAACTAAAAAAATCAAGTACCTAGGAATAAACTTAACCAAAGATGTAAAAGACCTATACAAAGAAAACTACATAACTCTACTAAAAGAAATAGAAGGGGACCTTAAAAGATGGAAAAATATTCCATGTTCATGGATAGGAAGGCTAAATGTCATTAAGATGTCAATTCTACCCAAACTCATCTACAGATTCAATGCAATCCCAATCAAAATTCCAACAACCTACTTTGCAGACTTGGAAAAGCTAGTTATCAAATTTATTTGGAAAGGGAAGATGCCTCGAATTGCTAAAGACACTCTAAAAAAGAAAAACGAAGTGGGAGGACTTACACTCCCTGACTTTGAAGCTTATTATAAAGCCACAGTTGCCAAAACAGCATGGTACTGGCACAAACATAGACATATAGATCAATGGAATCGAATTGAGAATTCAGAGACAGACCCTCAGATCTATGGCCGACTGATCTTTGATAAGGCCCCCAAAGTCACCGAACTGAGCCATAATGGTCTTTTCAACAAATGGGGCTGGGAGAGTTGGATATCCATATCCAAAAGAATGAAAGAGGACCCCTACCTCACCCCCTACACAAAAATTAACTCAAAATGGACCAAAGATCTCAATATAAAAGAAAGTACCATAAAACTCCTAGAAGATAATGTAGGAAAACATCTTCAAGACCTTGTATTAGGAGGCCACTTCCTAGACTTTACACCCAAAGCACAAGCAACAAAAGAGAAAATAGATAAATGGGAACTCCTCAAGCTTAGAAGTTTCTGCACCTCAAAGGAATTTCTCAAAAAGGTAAAGAGGCAGCCAACTCAATGGGAAAAAATTTTTGGAAACCATGTATCTGACAAAAGACTGATATCTTGCATATACAAAGAAATGCTACAACTCAATGACAATAGTACAGACAGCCCAATTATAAAATGGGCAAAAGATATGAAAAGACAGTTCTCTGAAGAGGAAATACAAATGGCCAAGAAACACATGAAAAAATGTTCAGCTTCACTAGCTATTAGAGAGATGCAAATTAAGACCACAATGAGATACCATCTAACACCGGTTAGAATGGCTGCCATTAAACAAACAGGAAACTACAAATGCTGGAGGGGATGTGGAGAAATTGGAACTCTTATTCATTGTTGGTGGGACTGTATAATGGTTCAGCCACTCTGGAAGTCAGTCTGGCAGTTCCTTAGAAAACTAGATATAGAGCTACCATTCGATCCAGCGATTGCACTTCTCGGTATATACCCGGAAGATCGGAAAGCAGTGACACGAACAGATATCTGCACGCCAATGTTCATAGCAGCATTATTCACAATTGCCAAGAGATGGAAACAACCCAAATGTCCTTCAACAGATGAGTGGATAAATAAAATGTGGTATATACACACGATGGAATACTACGCGGCAGTAAGAAGGAAGGATCTGGTGAAACATATGACAACATGGATGAACCTTGAAGACATAATGCTGAGCGAAATAAGCCAGGCACAAAAAGAGAAATATTATATGCTACCACTAATGTGAACTTTGAAAAATGTAAAACAAATGGTTTATAATGTAGAATGTAGGGGAACTAGCAGTAGAGAGCAATTAAGGAAGGGGGAACAATAATCCAAGAAGAACAGATAAGCTATTTAACGTTCTGGGGATGCCCAGAAATGACTATGGTCTGTTAATTTCTGATGGATGTAGTAGCAACAAGTTCACTGAAATGTTGCTATATTATGTAACTTTCTTGGGGTAAAGTAGGAACATGTTGGAAGTTAAGCAGTTATCTTAGGTTAGTTGTCTTTTTCTTACTCCCTTGTTATGGTCTCTTTGAAATGTTCTTTTATTGTATGTTTGTTTTCTTTTTAACTTTTTTTTTCATACAGTTGATTTAAAAAAGAAGGGAAAGTTAAAAAGAAAAAAGAAAAAAGACAAACAAGGAAAAAAAAAAAGATGTAGTGCCCCCTTGAGGAGCCTGTGGAGAATGCAGGGGTATTCGCCTACCCCACCTCCATGGTTGCTAACATGACCACAGACATAGGGGACTGGTGGTTTGATGGGTTGAGCCCTCTACCATAAGTTTTATCCTTGGGAAGACGGTTGCTGCAAAGGAGAGGCTAGGCCTCCCTGTATTTGTGCCTAAGAGTCTCCTCCTGAATGCCTCTTTGTTGCTCAGATGTGGCCCTCTCTCTCTGGCTAAGCCAACTTGAAAGGTGAAATCACTGCCCTCCCCACTACGTGGGATCAGACACCCAGGGAAGTGAATCTCCCTGGCAATGTGGAATATGACTCCCGGGGAGGAATGTAGACCCGGCATCGTGGGATGGAGAACATCTTCTTGACCAAAAGGGGGATGTGAAAGGAAATGAAATAAGCTTCAGTGGCAGAGAGATTCCAAAACGAGCCGAGAGATCACTCTGGTGGGCACTCTTACGCACACTTTATACAACCTTTTTTAGGTTCTAAAGAATTGGGGTAGCTGGTGGTGGATACCTGAAACTATTAAACTACAACCCAGAACCCATGAATCTCGAAGACAGTTGTATAAAAATGTAGCTTA
Organism: Choloepus didactylus; assembly: GCF_015220235.1. Taxonomy (NCBI): domain Eukaryota; kingdom Metazoa; phylum Chordata; class Mammalia; order Pilosa; family Megalonychidae; genus Choloepus; species Choloepus didactylus. The sequence continues at coordinate 2,698,517 of NC_051309.1, read as the reverse complement.
TGAGGGGTGACAATGGGATTGGGAAAGCCATAAGGACCAAACTCCACTTGGTCTAGTTTATGGATGGATGTGTAGAAAAGTAGGGGAAGGAAACAAACAGACAAAGGTACCCAGTGTTCTTTTTTACTTCAATTGCTCTTTTTCACTCTAATTATTATTCTTGTTATTTTTGTGTGTGTGCTAATGAAGGTGTCAGGGATTGATTTAGGTGATGAATGTACAACTATGTAATGGTACTGTAAACAATCGAAAGTACAATTTGTTTTGTATGACTGCGTGGTATGTGAATATATCTCAATAAAATGATGATTAAAAAAAAAAACAAAACAAAAACAAAAGCAAACAACTTCATGATCCAGGACTAAAACAAAGCATTCTTAGCCATGACACCAAAAGCACAACCCATAAAAGAAAAAAAACTGATAAGCTGAACCTCACTAAAATTAATTCTTTTTCGTCCAAAGCCAAAGACGCTGTTAACAGAATAAAAAACAAGCTACAGACTGGGAGAAAATGTTTTGCCAATCACATATCTAACAAAGCCTTGTACCCAGCATATATGAAAACTCCCTAAACTCAAACATAAGAAAACAAACAACCTGATCAAAAATAGGCAAAGTCTTGCATTAACCCTTCACCCAAGTAGATATAAGAATGGCATATACACACATGAAAAATGTTCAATATCAATAGCCATTAGGGAAATGTAAATTAAACCATGATGAGAAACTACCATACACCTATTTATTAAAATGGTTAAAATAAAAACTACTGACAAGATCCAGTGCTGGCGAAGACACAGCAACTGGATCTCTCACACATTGCTGGAAGGAACACAAAATGGAACTGCCCCTCTAGAAAATAGTTTGATAGTTTCTTTTGTGACCATATGACCCAGCTGCCACTCTTTGATATTTACCCTGGAGAAATGGAAAGTTACTACCACACAAAAACCAGTCCACAAATGTTTATTCATAATCCTGGGAAAAAACTCAAATGTCAATCAAAGGGAGAACAGAAAAACTGTGGTACGTCCATAACAGACTACTACTCAGCAGTAAAGACACAGACAACAGACAACAACATGGATGAGTCTTCAAGTGATTACGCAGACTGAAAGAAACCTGCCGCAGAAAGGCCCCCAGTGCATGATTCCACTGCTGGACACCCTCTAGTAACAGAGAACAGATCAGTGACCGTCCAGAGCTTAGGGCTGGCAGAGAGTGCGACTGCACAGGGATAGAGGGAGGGAGTATCTGTGGACAACAAAACTGTTTTCTATCCTGATTGTGGCAGTGGTTACAAGAATCTCTACATGCATTCAAATTCAGAGAACTATACACTAAAAAATATCAGTTCTACTGTGTTTACATTTAAAAATTAGCATACGATAAAACCACTTAGGAAGACTGTCTGGCAATATCTCCTCAAATCAAACCCAGTGGCTGTACCCCAGAAGTATACCTAACTTGAGTGAGGGCTCACGTCTGCCAACAGACTGACTCAAAACATCCATCAAATGAAGTAACTCACGTCCATCAATATTCAAATGAATAAATAAATATTGTGGGTCACACCCTAGAAAACTACATGCCATGAAAAAGAATGATCCACTGCTGCATGCCACCACACGGACGCATCTCACATATAATACTGAGCTGAAGAACCCTTTCACATGACATTCAAGAACAGGCAAATCAACTACAAGGCCAGGGATCAGACTGGTGGAGCAGACTCTGAGGGGTGCAGGGGGAGCACTCTGGGGTACTGGAGGGTCTCCACCTTGATACAGATGATGGTAACACAGGTGTACACGTACATAAAAATACCAGACCACAGAAGCACTAACTGCAGCCGCACCATTTCTAAAGCCTGTATGATAACAATTTCGACTGTTTTTAAGTTAAATCAGGAATCTCAGGGCACATAAGGTTCTAGATCTCTATTCCACCTACCTCCTCAGGTCACTAAGGCAAATGTGAACTGGAGAAACAGTTATTATTGAGTCTCATTGCACCATCACAGTAATTCCTCTAACACCGGGAAGGCCAAGAAACGCACCCAGATGTACCCCAGAGATCCCTAATCTCCTCGGGGCTATGAAGGAAGTGATCACACCATCTAATCATGGGATACACTGTTTGGTGGCCTTTAAACTTTATTGACCATGCTTTCCTTCCCACCACTTTTAAAGCAATGAAAAAGGGTTTACATTATTACAAATGGCCCCCATACTAAAACAGGTTTGCTTCTGAATTTACAATTTTAATAATGATGTTCGAAAACATGCTTCGACCCCTACCCCAAATGGCTTCCCTCCATAAATTTCTAACAGCATTACAAAAATAGCCCTATATTCCCATTAGAACATTCCCTAGGTGTAAATTGTATGTAATTTGATATTCCAACAGCTAGTGAGACACAGCTCAGCTTCCATAATAGAGGAATTCTGTTTTTTTTTAAATAATGTGCATATGACTTAATTTTGCACATTTATTCAGAAAGCAGAATTCTGAAATGGTGTAAATATTTTTATTTTGTATGTCATGTCTAAGTGCTTAGCCCTGTCAAGAAGGTGGGAAAAGCCAAAATTAGTTTTATTTTAAAAAGGAAAAACATCAGGTCATAAAAGTATAGTTCACTTTTTTGATCCATAAGTAGAATTTATTCACTGCAAAGTTTTACTTCTGTTCTTTAAATTGTAGTAAAGTTTGACAGCTTGAGGCATGTAAGAAAAAGAAAAATTTAAAGCCATCAGATTCCCCATCACAAAATATTTTGATGCATACCACCTCAGACTTTTCTATGCAAATATATATACACACAGAAACAGAAATTTTACAATGGATCCATGCCTCAAATACTGTTTTCTGTTTTGTGAGTTTCTTTTTTCACCTACTAAATTATGAACATCATGAAGACTATATTTTAAAATTGAAATGCAATGTAATAAACTACATTCACGATAGCCCAGAGCTTCCAAACTTTCTGTCTTAGGAGCGACACCTTTGTGGTCCGCGTAGCACAGACAAGCCCACAAGCCTATGTTGTGGCAGGCCTTGTCAGGAACTGTATCTGCCATTTCTAACTCTGGGCATCGTTTCCCCATTCCACAAGAGGAAAAAGCTTCACTGACAGACTTCAGCGCAGGGTCCCTCGACCCATCCAGCCCGGCCTCCTGAAAAGTAGTGAGCACCAACACATGGGGCTCTACCGTGTGCCAGAAACCCTCGAAGCACTCTTCTAGCACCTACTCGTTTAATTCACACAATGGTCCTACGAGCTGGGTGCTACTGTCATTTAGGAAACTGAGGCAGCACCTCAACAGGTACCCTGCCCAAGGTCACAGAGTCTATCAAATCTGTGTTACCCCAAGTTTTTTCTTCTAGTTTTTTTGGGGGGCCAAAGACGCTCTAGGTTGTTATGTTTTCTCATTCCTCCCAGAGTCTTCGTTTCTTTGTAGAAACCACCAGCTGCATAAACACCGCCTCCACCTCCAACCATCCGTCCCCTTGGTGGAGGTGGTCCTGGGGACACACTCAGTCCCGTGCCCAGCACCCAGGGCGGTGGTGCTCACACCGCTCCTGAGAACTGGCCCAGTCCTTCCTTCCTACCAGCCTTCTCTTAGCTACCCTCTGCCGGTGCGACCCTCTACAGAACGGAGGGGGTGCCCCCAGGAGCCAGAAAACCTCTCCGGAAACGCAGGGCCCATCCCACTGACTGTTTCTTATTGACATTGTTTTGGATACCTGTTCTGGGCCAGACAAGGTACCCCCAAGAGCTCATCATCTGGGGAGAAATAATTCAGAGGCCACAGAATTAACATGTTTAAAATTTTTTGTGATTGGTATCAAGAACATTTTTAGCCCTGTCACCATAAGGAATACCTTTAAGATCACAACTGCTTAAATAACACACTTGTGAAGAAATTTTAAAACAAAGGACATAGATTGAAAAGTTTAAAACACAGTAAAACCAAATGTTTTTCAAGGTACAGGTCACAATTTATTAGTACACAGTGAAATATTTCTGTGAACTGCAACCAGCATTTTATTAATGAAATAGAATGGAACAGAAAAGATAGAAAGTATGTATCGAAGTATCATCTGTAAAATTTTTATATGTATATGTGTTCAGTATACATATGTGTTTATATGAATACATGTATGTGTACACACATATTCATGTGCATATATATAAACATACAACTGTACACACAAATGTGTGTTTCCTCATGTGTACATCCTGGGCCTTAATGTGAACTTTATTTCTTATAGTGGATCATGGTCAAAAACCTTGATATGTAATAATTTAACAGAATAAGGCAGTCCTATCAAAACAATACTAGGCATCTAGTTACCTGAGTTGTTTGAAAAGCTAAATTAATTATTTTAGCTAAATATTTCAAAGTAAATGGAAGGTATTAAAACCTGAAATGGTATAAAAGGGTGGAGTAAGGGCTTTTATTATGCCTCCAACTTGTTTCTACTGAATCAACAGAAATGGATGCATCTTACACCCAGCTACAGCAAATGTTACCAACACTTCCGTGGGGAATTTGAAGAGGCTGCCTGGCGTTCCCGGCCCGCAGCAGCACATAGTGCACGGAGAAGCCCAATGATCCAAGCCCACAACCACGGCTTGTTCTGTTCCGCTCTCCAGGGCATTGGGGAAGGGCAGCCGCTGGGGACTGGGAAGTCTAGGGCTGGGTCCCGGGATCCCACACCCATGTAACAATACCACCTAAGAGAGTTCCAACAACCGCACTTCGTAATACTGCAGAGAACAGAGTACTTTCAATGGAAAGTGACGCACTTGTGCTGACTGTGTTTTCATTTAATAGTATAAGCATCAGAAAACCATGCCATATGCAGTGATCTCTCATCTGTCTCACTACATGCTGTTCCAACTTAGTATTTGGAGCCTTGCATAAAACAATTTGTTTCATGATTTGGCAAGCAAATATTCCTGATGAGGCTTCTTTTAATGGCAAGTGTCTTTAAAACAACTTAATTTCACAGTTCTAACAACGTTATAAGAGCTAACACAACTTTTTAGAAAACCCATTTGTCTTCCAGGAGCCAACAGAATGGCTTAAAATGACTATGCCAAATCCACACCGCGGACATCCTGTATTGTGCCTCCTGAAGCGCTGGAACCAAGAGCTGAATAAAAGTGGCAGCCATCCACGATTGGTGGATGAAGTGCGAGCTGACTGCCGTCACAAAACAAACCAGAAAAAAATTACTTTTCAAATTCCTTAAGTTTAAACGCTACATCTGTGCCTGAATAACTAGATGACTAATTACTCCCAAAAACTCAAAAATACAGGAGCCTCCGGGCTCGGGCTTTAGGGCTGCCTCCTCGAGACGGTTGTTAGGCAGCTACCTTTAAGACGACCACATTGGAGAAGAAAAAAAGGAAACTTGCAGAAGGCATTTTTCAATGGTTATCATTTGCAAGGGCATCAAGACGGTGGAGACTGTGAAAGGGCACTTCAAGTCACTCTGAATTGTAAAGGAAAGCCCTGCTTATCGCCAGAGTCATCCTTTCTCTGAAATGACAAGCTCTGCCGCGGCGAGATGCTCCACCAGAGCGGGGCATCAGCCACAGGGTCCGTGACGGCGACGCGCAGGTCCCGGGGGACAGGACCGACCGAGCCGGCGCCCCGAGGCGCCCAGGGCCAGCGACCGAGCTCACGGCGCTCCCGCCCGGCTCCCGGCGCTTGGCTCCAGAGCCGCTGTCACGGCCCCACCTGCCGGCCCCCGCCTCCGGGCCCAGGTAGACCTGGCGGGCCTGCGCCCGTTATCCGCGCCGCGCCGCAGCATCCCCGCCGCCCCGGCCCGGCCCGCGCCCCCGCCGCTCGCGGCCGCTCACCTCGAAGTAGCCTCCGGAGGCGGCGCCGCCCCGCGCCCGCGCCTAGGGGCCCGTTGGCCGCCGCCGCGCCGCCCAGCAGGCCCGCCGCGCCGCCGGGGCCGCCAGGCCCGCGGCCTGGGAGCCGCGCAGCGCCGCCGCCGGGCCGGCCTTGCCGCCGCCCGCGCCGCCGTTACCCCCGCCCGAGCCGCCGCCGCCCGGGCCGCCGCCCCCGCTTGTTCTTCCGGCGCTTGGCCCCGCGCTTGGCGTCGGCCGGGCTCATGGCGGGCGGGCAGAGAGAGCGCGGAGCGGGCGCGGGGCCGCGGCGGCGGCGAGGGCGGCGGAGGGCGGGGAAGCGGGGAGGCTGAGGCGGCGGCGGGCGCTGCGGGCCGGCCGCGGGCGGGGGGGCGGCTGTGCGGGGTCGCCTGCCGGGCGGGCAGGGCCGGGGCGGGCGGGAGCCGCGGGAGAGGCCGCTGGGCAGCAGGAACGGCGAGTCCACCGGGCCCGGCGCTGCCGCTGACCAGAGTTAGAGTCCAATATGGCGGACACAAGGGGAAAGGGATCCCAGTTTACGTCGGGGAGGGGGAAGGAGCGGCAGGGAGGGGGAGGGGGGAGACGGGAGGGCGCCCTCCCCCACCCCGCCTCACTCCTCCCCCCAGCGCCGCTTCCCCTTTTTCCTCGCCCTCCCCCTCCCGCCGTTAACGTGCGCCCGGCGCGCAAGGCACGCCGGGAGTTGGAGTCCCCTACTCCTGCGCCGCCGCTGGGAGCGCGAGGAGGGAGGACCACGGCTCCCAGCTGGCTGCGCGCGCCGAGGGCCGGCACGCAGCGAGGTCTGGGGCGGGCAGAGGCGGAGAGAAATACGGGGCTGACGTCATCGTGGCGCTCCTCGCCGCCCGCGCCGCACGGCCCTGTGGGAGTTGTAGTCGGGCTCAGGGCCAGGCCGGAGGGAGGCCGCGTTGCCGCCTAGGTGGGGAACCACAAGGCTGCGGGCGAGGAGTCCCGCCTCCCGACAGGCCCCCGCCAACCCCCGCGCCGCCCGCTCCGCCCCGCGTGCTTCGCGAGGTGTCGCCGGCCGGATCCGGTTCCCGGGCTGCCTCCTTCCCGGGCCGTGCGGGGAGTGGGCCCGATGACCTTGCTCCGGCTCCGGGTTCGAATCCGCCGCCTCCTCTAGCTCTGACCTTGGGCGGGTCTCCTCCCGGAGCCTCCGGGCACACACTGAGGACCGCAGAGTCACCTACCTCATGGGGCGGGTGCGGATGAAAGGGGGATCCTGCGGAGAGCATCCTGGGCGGGGCGCGCGGCGGGAGGGGCGGGGGCCGGCGGCCACGCCTGTCCGTTAACTCGGATCGCCTCCCGGTGAGCCTTGGCCCGAAGGCTGCCCTTCCCGGGCGCTCCTGTCCTTGCGCCCTGGTGAAGCGGGCTTCCGGGGCTCCAGAACCGTCCACCTCCCCAGTCACCGCCCTCCTCCGCCCCGGCCTTCCCGCACTCCCTACCCGGGGGCCTTGGGGGCCCGGTCAGAAATGCGGGCCGCTCCCTGCACCCTGCTCCTCCCTGCTGACGCCTCGCCCATCCTTCAGGAGCCCCAGGTCCAGTCCTGCCCTTTCCCGGGAAAGACGGATCCCTTGCTGAGGCCCTGCGCTCTAGAGGGCCCCCTAATCACAAGCACTGAGACGCCAAGACTCCCCGCCCCTCCCTCTTTGGTCCCATGGGTGGTCACAGGGCCAAGCCTCGAGCTGCTGCGGAGCTGGTGTCCTGATATATGGGAAGCCGCTGCTGGGGGGCCCTGCCCGCATCTCGCCCGTCATCACTCCTGGGGCCTTCGAACCCGCGGGCCCATGCTTCATGCCCCGGCCAGAAGGAGCTTTCTAGAGCAAATGCGATGAGGTCAGTCTCCTGATAGAAGCCTTCGTGTAGGCTCCAGTTTGCTGGAAGCAGACAAGCCCCTCACCAGGGTTACCAGGAGCCCGGCGGTGATCCTGCGGCTGGAGCCGAATGGGAGGATGGTGGGGTGCTGCCTGGGACCTGCTCTAGGTGTTGGGCTGCCCCCTCCCCACACTGCACACCGCCACAGGGGCTGGGCCAGGCACCTGCCTTCTCCCACAGCTCCTGTGCTTTCTGTTTCTTCATAGCACAGTGGCACTGCATGGGGGATTCTTGGGACTCAGCAGTAACCCCCAGAGAGGAGAAATCTTAGGGTGCAGGGGAGAGCATGGGAGCGCTTGCCTCATGCCCCTCAGCCCCAGCCGCCAGTCTGGGCACACAGCACTCCAGTATTTGCTGGAAAATGAGCACCCTAATAAGGACCCTTTGTGGCACAAGTTTCGCACCAGCCTGTGTACCTGCTGCTGCGCCAGCTCCTTTAGTCCGCATGACCACTCTCGAGGTCAGGGCTGTGGGCCCTGAATTACAGATGAGAAACTGAGGCTTGCAGGATATCCCCCAAGAGCCAGAGTCAGGGCCCAGATTCTGACTCAGGAGTGACCCAGGTGTGTCCATGGGGTGCCAGCAGATCACGGGCTGATGCAATCAAGAGGTATGCTGGGAGCTGGGGACAGGGGCAGCCCTTCCCAGGAGTTGAGCTGAGCCATTTGCAGACCAGAAGACAGGATTCTCAGCAATGCAAGACTGGAGCCAGGAGAAAGGTCAACGGGTCCCAGAAACCTCCAAAGGCCGCTGTGGCTGGAGCAAGGACAGGTGTGGAAACTGGAGGCCTCCTAAAGGTAGCTGAGAGCCATGAAGGGTTTTGAGCAGGGAGTGTCATGAGCCATTAGGGATGAGGCCTCTGGAGAGCAGGAGTCCTTAAAGGGGGTGGAGAAAGTGCTCATGGCAAACAACCAGAACTGATGATGTAAAGGCAGAAACAGTGGTTCTTAGAGAACTTAAGGAGAGAAATTATATACTAGGGAATAAGATTTTGTCTGGTAGGATTGAGCTTGGGAGGCCACAAACCATTGTGATAGCTAAGACTTTTTCTCCTAAGAACCAATTTTCATCCCCTTGAGGGAGAATGCATGCAAAGGGGACTGGAGGGGTCTCCCACATCCTGAGAAGTAAGAGTGGCTCAGGAACATGGGGGGGTCCCAGGGGCTGTGAGGTCAATGGTCCAGAAGAGGATGCGAATATGGAGATGGCTACACACAGTTCCCTGGAATGCTCTTGGAACTGAGTTTGCATTGAAAATATGGCATACATTGGACATTTGTATTAAAGTGCAGTTTTATTACTTTCAAGTGAGATAAATATTATTAACCAAGATATGAATGTATACTAGTAACACCAGATAATTCTATAAGGAAAATGAGAAAATTATCTCTCATTTCATAACCAGCAGGCATTACATAGTAATGAATCATTACCTAGAAAGTCTTAATTTTCTCATTTCTGGCTTTATTAAAAGTCTGCAGAAAGGACAGTTGGATTCCTCTGCCCAAGCCCTCCCTTGCCCACCCCCCCCACCCCCCGCAAGCAACCCATAACAGTTGAGTTTCCACCCCAGGGCAGAACCCAAGGAATTCGCTGCAGAAACTGTACAATGCCAGAAATGGATATATTAATGTTTGGGATCCCCAAGAATCAGGTGGTCCTTGATCCTCACCCACACTTGAAGCCTGCAGATTGGCAAGTTCTGCCCATGTGGAGCTTCTAATCAGCTGTTAAACGTATTACTTGCAAACACAAAGAGACAATCAAGGAGGACCAACTGTTTAAGAAATGCCTCAAACTCAGAGACAAAAAAAACGTAGGTGGGGGCATGCAAAGAAACAGGGGAAGAAATAGAAGCTTTCCCAAAAAATGCTAATAGCCTCAAAGAGAGCAGCTCAGAAATTTAAAAATATAGCCCAAAGTTTTTAAAGAAATTTAATAGAAGGGTTGCTAGATAAAGTTAAGGAAATTATCCAGAAAGTAGGCATGGCAGATTGACTTCTGTGCCCCCAAAAGTCATGTTCTTAATCTTAATCCCATTCCTGTAGGTATGAACCCACTGTAAATAGGACCTTTATATGTTATTTTCAGTTAAGTTCTGGCCAACTGAATCATGATGAGTCGTAATCCTACTACCACAGATCTATTACAAAGAGAAAGTCACGGAAGGGGCAGAAGCTGGAAGTCAGCAGGAACCTGGCAGAGAAAGGAGATGGCATCACCCCGTGATGGGAAAGCCAAGGAACCCCAAGGAATGCCGGCCAGCCAGAGGCTGCCTGGGAGGAAACGAGCCTGATCATCTCTGAAACCATGAGCCAATAAATTCCTGATGTGTAAGCCAACCCATTGTACAGTATTTGACATAGACTCCTGGAAACTAAGACATTAGGGAAAAAAGACAGGAAATAGGAGAGGAAAGACTTAAACATTCAATCAAGGACGTAAGGGTAGGAAAGGTAAGAAAGAAAAATGGAGGGTGTGCTGGTGTGGAGCTGTCACGCACCCAGAAAAGACCATGTTCTTTAGGTCCATTCCTGTGGGAGCAGACTTACTGTGGATGGGGCCTTGTGGTTAGGTTGTTTCCATGGAGATGTGACCCCGCCCATTCAAGGTGGGTCTCAATCCTTTACTGGAGTCCTTTGTGAGAGGATAGAAGATAAAAAAAGCTCCAAGAGTTCAGAGAAACACTCAGAGATGTCTGGAGAGAAAAACCCCGGAGAAGCTCAGAGAGGACCCAGAGGGGAGGCCTCTGGAAGCAACAGAACCCGGGAGAGAAGGACCCGCAGACGCCAGCCATGTGCCTTCCCGTGTGCTCCAGTTTGCTAATGCTGCCTTTTCGCCAAACACCAGAAATGGATTGGCTTTTATAAAAGGGGGGTTATTTGGTTACAAAGTTACAGTCTTAAGGCCATAAAGTGCCCAAGGTAAGGCATCAACAATCGAGTACCTTCACTGGAGGATGGCCGTTGGCATCCAGAAAACCTCTGTCAGCTGGGAAGGCATGTGGCTGGCATCTTCTCCAAGTTCTGGTTTCAAAATGGCTGTCTCCCAGGATGTGCCTCATTCCTCTCTAGGCTGCACCTTCTCTCAAAAATGTCACTCTCAGTTGCTCTTGGGGCACTTGTCCTCACTTAGCTTCTCCAGAGCAAAAGTCTGCTTTCAAGGCTGTCTCCAAAATGTTTCTGTTAGCTGAAGCTCCTCTCTCAGCTCCTGTGCAACCTTCAAAATGTCCCTCTTGGCTGTAGCAAGCTCGCTCCTTCTGTCTGAGCTTATATAGTGCTCCAGCAAACTAATCAAGGCCCATGCTGAATGGGTGGGGCCACACCTCCATGGAAATTACCCAGTGAAAGATCTCGCCCACAGTTGAGTGATCACATCTCCATGGAAACATCCAATCAAAAGTCTCCAACCCAATCAACACCAGTATGTTTCCTGCCCACACAAGACTGCATCAAAGATAATGGCGTTTTGGGGGACATAATACATTCAAACCAGCACACCATGTGACAGAGGTGTCCCGGATGCCAGCAGCCTGTCTTCAGAGTCCAGGTATCATCCTGTTGATGCCTTGAGTTGGACATTTTCATGGCCTTAGAACACTAAATTGTAAGTTAATAAATCACCATTGTAAAAGCCAACCCATTTCTCGTATATTGCATTCCAGCAGCTTTAGCAAACTGAAACAGAGGGGAATAAATTTGAAACAATAAAATGTTCCAGAAATGAAGGACATGAGAGTTCAAACTGAAAGAGCCCATCAAGAATGATCATTAATTATAGAAAACAGAGATAAGCAAAAGAGCCTAAAACATTCCATGAGGAAAGCAAATTACATACCTTCCCCCCCAAAAAAAGGAAGAGAATCACTAAATTTCTAAGTAACACTCAATAAACAGTAAAGCAAAATTCTGAGAGAAATTTTTTTGCAACCTAGAAATCTATAGCTACCTAATCTGTCAACCATGTGTGGAAGAAAAAAAAAAAAAACATGTTTGGACATTCTAAATGTATTTGTCAGGAAAAGACAGGCTATAGCCTAAAAACAAATAAACCCTAATGTCCTGGTAAGTCTCCCTTACATAAAGCCTGAGGCAATTGAGTAGCCCTCCTCCAACTTATAACTGAAATGTGACCTCAAGTCTCACCCAGTCTTGAGGAGGTGGAGAAGGAATCCTGAGTTTAAACTGTCCCAGCCTCAGAGTGAATATCACTCCTACCACATAAAGAGTGAAAATAAAGGGCCAAGGAAAGAAACCAGTGCAAGTCAGAACAGAAGGTGTAAGGTTGTGAGGAAAAAGGACACAAAAATTTGAAGTTATTTGATATTATCTGAAATTGAGGCAGAAGAATAGATGGATGGAAGATCTGATAGAACATATCACATACATGCTATCTGATACAGGAAAATGTGCAGTCTTAATCTTGAAATTATTATCAATTTAACAAAAACAATGACATACACATTTTGGAAGGAAGAGGGAGGGGCTGCCCTGAGAAAGCTAAATCACATCTATCAGAACAGGAAATCAGGAGTTAATGTGTGATGCTGACCAGGAATTTAAAGCATATGGATTGTTTAGAAATAAGGGAAAATTACCATATATGTTTATCTCCTCTCTCAGAATACATCTTAAACTAAAGACAAAATGACTTCCATTTCTTGGTAAGTCATAGCACACTAATATTCCCACCAGGAACAACTAGAAAATCCAAATAAAATATTATATATATTTATATATATATATATATATATATATATATATATATGAGAAATAGTAGCTACTGAAGCTACTACAACAAGAGGGCCCAGTTTCCCTGAGGATGTTGCCCAGTTCTCAGGACAATGGACTGAGAATCGAGGCTTTGACTAGGCAGACAGAAGTCTTGCAGGACTGGACAGAAGTTTGGAAACTTGGGGCTAAGATCCCACTGAGATGGAATGGGTAGACCACTAGGCCTGACACATGGCCGGTTTTCTTTTTAATTCATTTTTATTGCAATATACTCACATACCATGCAGTCATCCACAGTGTGCAATCAGCGGTTCACAGTACCATCATAGAGTTGTGCATTCATCACCACAGTCGATTTTTGAACATTTTCCTTACTCAAAAAATAAAAATAAAAAAGAACACCCAAAGCATTCCTTCCCCTCCATCCTACCCTATATTTTTTCATTTAATTTTTGTCCCCATTTTTCTACACATCTGTCCATACACTGAATAAAGGGAGTGTGAGCCACAAGGTTTTCACATAGTTATACAGTCATCTTCAAGAATCCAGGCTACTGTGCTACATTCAACAGTTTCAGGTATTTCATTCTAGCTATTCCAATACACTAAAAACTAAAAAGGGATATCTATAAAGTGAATAAGAATGCCCTCCAGAGTGACCTCTCAACTCTATTTGAAATCTCTCAGCCACTGAAACTATTTTGTTTCATATTTCTTTCCCCTTTTGGTCAGAAAGATGTTTTCAACCCCACAATGCCTTGTCCAGGCTCATTTGCGGGAGCCACATCCTGTGTTGCCAGGGAGATTCACACCGCTGGGAGTCAGGTCCCACATAGTGGAGAGGGCAGTGAGTTCACCTGCACAGTTGGCTTGGGGGGGGGGGGGGCACATCTGAGCAACAAAGAGGTTCTCTGGGGGTGCTTCTTAGGCACAATTATGAGTAGGCTTAACGTCTCCTTTGCAGTAACAAACATCAGAAGGGCAAACCCCAAGAACGAGAACTCAGCCCACTAAATTGGCAGTCTTCAATGTTTCTGAGAATATCAGAAATAATCATGGCCAGTTTTTGATGGGGAATTTCACCTGAGAATTTAACTCTATAAAAAATTTAAATGTAAAATCTAGAACTAATAAAATAAGTGAAATTAAGACCTCAGTTAATTGATTTAACAGCAAATTAGACACAGTCCAAGAGAGGATTCATAGAGTGGAGAAAATTCAATAGAAAACATACTAACTGTAGCACAGAGTGAAAAAAGAATTGATAATACAGAAAGGAAAATAAGAAACATATGAGACACAGTTGAAGATCTAACATATGTGCAATTGGATTCCCAAATTAGAGCACAGAGAATGGCAGACAAGATTTTTCCAAAACTGATGAATGACATCCACCTGAAGCATCAGGAAACTCAGTGAACCCCAAAAAGGATAAATACAAACACCACCACACCTAAGGACAACATACTCAAATTGCTGAAAAACAAAGACAAAAAAAAAATATATTTAAATCAGCCAGACAAAATATCCATATAACTACAAGGAAGCCACAATTTTGCTGACCACTGAATTCTCAACAGAAATGAAGCCAGCAAATAATGGAATGACATAGAGTTATTGAAAGAAAATTGCAAACATGATTTTTTTACCCAGAAAAAAATATGCAGGAATTAAAGTAAAATAATGGCATTTTCATAATAACAAAAATGGGGAGAATTTATTGCCAGTAGAATTACATTAAAAGAAGCATTAAAGGGAGTTCTTTTAGCAGAAGGAAAATTACTTCAGATGGAAATGAAAAAAGGAATGAAGACTAAAGGGAAAGCTATATGTGGGTAAAATTCACTAATACAGACAGTAGAAAACAATAATAATTTCCTAGGTGTTTATGACATGCAGAATCAAAATGTATGACAACTATGATGAAAAGGACAGCAGGTGGGAAAATGGAGTTAAAGTATTTTCAGATTCTAGCATTTTAAAGGTAGCAATAAAAGTAATTGTATTAGACAGTAAGTAAAGGATGCATGTTGTAATCTGTAGGATAACTACTAAAAGATAAGTAAAAAAGAAAGAAAGAAAGAAAGAAAATGAAGTTGGTGAAAAGTCAGGAGAGGAAAAAGTGATAAATGAAGAATATTGAGTGGGCTGGTGAGAGAAAGAACAATATGGGAGAGTAAAGTAGAAAGTGACAATGGTAGATATGATAAACACATCAGTAATTACATTAATCATAAATGGAATAGCACTCTAATTAAAAGGATAATATTGTCAAAATAGATTTGAAAACCCAAACATATGCTACTTATAAGAGACCTAACTTAAATATAAGGACTCAGAAAGTTTGAAAGTAAAAGGATGGAAAATATATACCAAATAAATATTAATAAAATCAGGAAAAGAAGACTTTAAGGCAAGAAGCAGTGCAACAGTTTCCTGCTGGACAGTGGAGCGTGGCTACCAGCATGCCAGGAGCTGGGGAAGGAAGCCGGGGGCACAGCATTCAATATGCTGCCAACACTTAACCCCGTGGTGTCAGTACAGGATCCCAGGCCTGCAAGGAGGTCTAGTGTCTTCCAAGCAAGACTCTCTTTTTGACCCGCTCCACAGATTAGACCACCAGCCCTCTGGTGGGATGGTAGAGGTGATTTCTCAAGACCTTTCACTGACTCCCCATTCTTTTATCACCCCCTTTACCCCCAGTTCTGGAAGTATCTGAAGCTGCCAATTCCTGAGCATCTTGAGGACTGTGCAGTGAAAATTGGGTTGTTTTTTCGTATTTCTGCATAGTATACTTTTTCAGGTTCACTAGGTCAATTACCACTCAGGCATTTGCTTTCCAGCTTTCAAAACTTGCTGTAGCTGCCTTTTCTCCAATTCTTCCCATTCTTGTAGATTTATTCCTTTTAAAAAATGGTTAAGATTTTGGGGAGGGAGTGAAATTAGACATGGGTATGTGTATCCTCATTTTAACTGAGAATTCCTCTTATTTACTTAGCCACTGAAGTTTAATTTCTCTTATATTCAATTGAATACAACTCTAAATAATTTTTACAACTATAGAATAAACAAATATGAAAAAGATAATGAAAGGGATGGAGACAAGAAGTAATCTTAAAAAGTTGTCATGACAATATGCCTCTTGATGTGATATAATAGGAAGTTCATATCATCATCCATATGTCATTCTTGCCAAAAAATGTTAACCTGCCTCTAATCAAGCATGTAGATCCAATTTCCATGTTATGGGGAATACAAAGCACAGAAGAAAAAGCTAACTGGTCTGTAAAGAAATCATTAGATAAATCCAGAATGTGTGACAGTGTATAAGACAAACGGCCTAAAAAGTCAGTGTCATACAAAGAAGAGAACAGAATGACATTTATAAAAGAGACTAAAGGGGTATGACAAATAGACTGAGTGAACTCTGTTTGGATTATGGATTTATTTTTAACTACAACAGAAGTTTGGGAAACAGTTGGGGAAATTTGACATTGTAAAGATATTAATTTTCTTCAGTGTGATATTATGGTTATGTAGGAGAATGTTCTTACTCATAGATTGCACATGCTACCATATGTAGGGATGAAGTGTCAGTATCTGCAACTTAAAACCAGTTGAAGAATAAAATCATTTCGTTAACTCTATGTATACATATGAGTATATTATATGTGTATAAGTAAAGGAATGAAAACAACATGAAATGAACAAAATGAGTTTCTCATAGAGAAGAGAAGATATTGCATCAGTAAATAAGAACAGAATGCCATTAAAATGTACACAGAGTAATTTTTACTCTTAAAAATAAAAAATATGGAAAGCTCCAGAAAACAAAAGGTCTGAACTAAAAGGGTAAGAACTGAATCAAGAAAAAGGCAACTTAAAAGCAGTTGTGTCGAGAGGAACCTAACATGGCAGCTAGGTGAAACAGGGCAAAAAAACACCTCCATGAAAAATACTAGATAAAAGCCAGAAAGTGACCCAGAACACCACTTCCAGCAATGCACTAGCTGGACAAGGTCTGCTAAATCTACAGGGACTGTGCATTTGGTGAAATCGGGAGTCTGCATTCTGAAACGAGTGAATGAGCCGGCTGAAAGTTCCGCGGCCACACTGCAGCATGGGGAAACTGCGGGTTAGCATTTGGAGGTGGACTAGTTCTTTTAAAAAATAACAAAAAAAAAACCCGGGAGTGGCTGCGGTTATGACAATGAGAACCACGCAGTGAAGCATGGCCGGAGTGGGCTGTGCCAACCTCTTGGCGTCTGGCATGGAGGACACCCCTTCCCACACCCACAGCTGATTGTCTCAGGGCCAGGGGGGCAGAGTGGGGAGCCAAAAGGAGAAAGAAACCGTACCCTTTGCAGCCATCTCCCTGAAGGGCTGGGAACACTCCTGCCCAGGACCAGAACTATAGCCCAGAGCCGTGCCAGGAAACCCAGTGTGACAGGGAGTGTTTCCCACAGCACCGCACACAGGCCACAATATTGGCCGTGGACAGTGGCCTTTAATGCACCCACAGCTAATTGTCCCAGAGGTGGGAAGGCGGAGTTGTGTGAAAAGGGGGAAATTAACACATCCCATTCAACCATCTTTACAGCAGGCTGGGAACACCCTTGCACAGCCCAGCAGCCCAGGGCTTCCCTGGAGGGCCGGTGCGCACTTGTGACGTGGCACAGCCTTCCCTTGGCAGAGGTCTTGGAAGAGCACAGCTGAGAAGGGGGACCCGCTCGGAAATCTTAGGGACCCTATGCCAAAACCAAGGTCTTCTGGGTCAGCGGCAGAGACAATCTGTGGTGAGACTGAAATGAAGGTTTAGAATCTTGCAACAGCCTTAAATCTCCGGGAACACCTGGGAGGTTTGATTATTAAAGCTGCCCTGCCTCCCTAAAAACCTAGACACACACCCTACATTCAGGGCGGACAGCACCAATAACACACCCAAACTTAGTGCATCAATTGAACCCCAAAAGAACCAGACCCCACACACCACAAAGACAAAGTTGGGGAGAACTCACTTGAGGGGAATAGGTGACTCACGGACACCATCTGCTGGTTAGTTAGAGAAGGTGTATGCCACCAAGCTGTAGATTTGACAAATTAGAGATTGGTATTTTTTATATCCAGAAAGACCCCTATCAAGTAAAGCAAATGCCAAGAGGCCAAAAACAACAGAAACTTTTAAAGCATATGATAAAACCAGATGATATGGAGAACCCAAACCCAAACACCCAAACCAAAATATCAGAAGAGACACAGTACTTGGCACAATTAATCAAAGACCTAAAGTCAAACAATGAGAGCATGACACAGGATATAAAGGACATGAAGAAGAGTATGGCACAGGATATAAAGGACATAATGAAGACCCTAGAAGAGCGTAAAGAAGAAATTGCAAGAGTAAATAAAAAAATAGAAGATCTTATGAAAATAAAAGAAACTGTTGGCCAAATTAAAAAGACGCTGGATACTCATAACACAAGATTAGAGGAAGCTGAACAATGACTCAGCCTCCTCGAGGACCACAGAATGGAAAATGAAAGAACAAAAGAAAGAATGGGGAAAAAAGTCAAAAAAATCAAAATGGATCTCAGGGATATGAGAAATAAAATAAAACGTCCAAATTTAAGACTCACTGGTGTTCCGGAAGGGGAAGAGAAGGGTAAAGGTCTAGAAAGAGTATTCAAAGAAATTGTTGGGGAAAACTTCCCAAACCTTCTACACAATACAAATACACAAAGCACAAATGCCCAGCGAACTCCAAACAGAATAAATCCAAATAAACCCACTCCAAGACATATTCTGATCAGACTGTCAAGTAATGAAGAGAAGGAGCAAGTTCTGAAAGCAGCAAGAGAAAAGCAATTCACCACATACAAAGGAAACAACATAAGACTAAGTTGTGACTACTCAGCAGCCACCATGGAGGTGAGAAGGCAGTGGCATGACATATTTAAAATTCTGAGAGAGAAAAATTTCCAACCAAGAATACTTTACCCAGCAAAACTCTCCTTCAAATTTGAGGGAGAGCTTAAATTTTTCACAGACAAACAAATGCTGAGAGATTTTGCAAATAAAAGACCTGCCCTACTTCAGATACTAAAGGGAGCTCTACTGACAGAGAAACAAAGAAAGGAGAAAGAGATATAGAGAAATTTAACAGACGTATATAGAACATTACATCCCAAATCACCAGGACACACATTCTTCTATAGTGATCATGGATCTTTCTCCAGAATAGACCATATGCTGGGACATAAAACAAGCCTCAATTAAAAAAAAAATTGAATACATTCAAAGCACATTCTCTGACCACAATGGAATAGAAATAGAAGTCAATAACCATCAGAGACTTAGAAAATTCACAAACAACTGGAGGGTAAAAATGAGGGGGAGATGAAAACATTTCTGGATAATCAAAAGCTGAGGGACTTCATCACCAGTAGATCAGTCCTATAAGAAATGCTAAAGGGAACTGAGCAGGCTGAAAAGAAGCGACACTAAACAATTGACTGAAACCATATGAAGAAATAAAGATTTCCAGTAAATATCATATGGCAAATATAAATACAAATACTACTGTATTTTTGATTTGTAATTCCACTATTTACTTCCTACAAGATCTAAAATACAGAAATGGTAATGACAAATCAGTGGTTTTGGACTCAATATAAAATATATAATTTTTGACAAGAACTACATAAAGGTGGGAGAATGGAGGAGTATAGGAACATAGTTTATGTGTCCTATTGAAGTTAAGTTGGTAGCAAAGAAAAACAAGATTGTTATAGATTTAAGAGGTTAAATTTAAGCGCCACGGTAAACACAAAGAAAGTATCAGAGAATATGACCACAGAGATGAAAAGTAGAGTATGGTTTACAAGAAGTGGGGGAAGGGGCAATGGGGAGTTAAGAAATTAGTATAGGGTTTCTGTTTGGGGTGAAGGGACATTTCTAGTAATGGATGGTGGGAAGGTGATAGCATTGCAACATTCTAAATGTGATTAATCCCACTAATGGAATGTTAGGGAGGGACTGGAATGGGAAGATTTAGGCTGTATATATGTTTCCACAATTGAAAAAAAAAAAAGACAGTCTAAATAGATAATGACAATTAAATGCCAAGCATGTCCCTGGATGGGATCTGAGGATGGAGGAGAGGAGGCTCAAAGGGACAGAGTTGGGACATAAGAAAAAAAAAGGAAATATGGAATGTAAGCTTTGTATCAATGTTGAAATTCTTGAACTTCTTAGCTGCGCTTAATGGGATTGCATAAAAGAATGTTCTTGTTCTTGGGAAATGTATATGTGAATTATATTGTTTGTTCAAGAATATGTGCAGCTTGCTCTCATATGTTCAGAAGACAGAGCAATAGATGATGGATGATAGGGAGGAAGAGAGGTAGGGAGGGAAAGAAAGAAATGGTGGTGTGACAGGATTAAAGTTGGTGGATCGGGGTATCGGGGGAGGGGGCCGGGGTATGCTGGAGTTCTGGGTATGGGGTTTGTACTGTTTTTGCAACTCTTCCTGTAAGATTGAATTTATTTCAAAATAAAATAAAATAAAAAAAGCAGTTGTATCCTGTGGCACCCTGCCTAGCCCCTCCCACATCAGCTTGGCTCAGAGCCAGCCCTCACTTGAGTGTGGATCCCAGACCCTGGCTCTGGAGGGAACAAAGTATCCCTTGGGCACATGCTGGGAGCACATATGCTGGGCCCAGTCTGTCTGGTGGTGCCTGAGGGACCCTCTGTCCCCGAACTTGTCCTGTGTAGCAGGCAGCTCACAGAGCTCTCCTACAGAACTCTGGGAGAGCAGTCACGTCGTGCTGCCTCGGGCAAGGGACGGCAGGCTGTAGGGCATGCAGTGCAGTGCCTGGGACTGTGGGGAAACTATTTCCTACCATTTGTATCCATGCAAACAGGAGAATTCCTAGGGCCAAGGGCACACACCCTAGATAAGATGCATGCACAGAAAGCATCAGGAAGGTCCCTAGACATTAGCCTCAAGCAAGTCTCTAAACTCATTGTGCAGAAGGAATGCACTCACGAGGGCCAATGTGCAAGCCTGGGAAAGGTATATTCTTTTTTTCCTTCTTTTTCTTCTGCTTAACTCCTGGTTTACAAGGAAAGCTCTGTCACAACATGGGATGGATACAAACTTAAGGAACAGATGCCTCAAAGTCTAAATTTCAGCAATAATACATTAAAACATCAAAATGTCCAGGTTTCAACAAGAGTTTATAAAACACACAAAGAAACAAGAAGTGATGTCATAGGCAAAGGAGAAAATGACAGCATTAGGACCCTCAATGAGGAGAAACACTTAGGACACACCAGCCAAAGAATTTTTTTTAATGGTCCTATTCCGGTTTGCTAATGTTGCTGTCATACAAAATACCAGAAATGGATTGGCTTTTATAAAAGGGGTTTATTTGGTTACAAATTTAGTCTGAAGCTCATAAAAATGTCCAAATTAAGGCATCAATATGAGTATACCTTCACCGAAGGATGGCTGATGGCATCCAGAAAACCTCTGTTAGCTGGGAAGGCATGTGGCTGGCATCTGCTGATCTTGGGTTGTGTTCCAGCTCCTCTCTCATTTTCCGTGCTTTCTTCAAAATGTTGCTCTTGGGTGCTTTGTCCTCTCTTAGCTTCTCTGGAGCAAACACTGGGCTAGCATCTCCAAAATGTCAGCAAAAGCCTGCTTTCAGCCGCCATCTCCAAATTGTCTCTCTGAGCTGCTCTCCAAAATGTCACTCTCAGCTACTCTGAGCTCCTGTCTAGGAACTCTTTTATAGGACTCCATTGATTTAATAAAGACCCACCCTGAATGGATGGGGTCCACATCTCTATGGAAATAATATAATCAAAGGATTCCAACCTAATCAACACTAATACCTCATTCATCTACCTCCACAAGATTGCATTAAAGAACATGGCATTTTGGGGGACATAATAGATCCAAACCAGCAGAGGTCCTAAATATGCTCAAAGAGAAAGGGGCAAAGAGAATAACCAAACAATGGCTGAAAACTTCCAAAAATTAATGGAAGGCATGAATATGCACATCCATGACACTGAATAAACTCCACACAAGATAAACCCAAACAGACCCACAATGAAGCATATTATAATCAGACTATTGAATGCCTAAGATAGAATCTGAAAGTCTCAAAAAAGAAGCAACATATCATATACTAGGGAACCTAAATAAAATTAAGTGCTGATTTCTCATCAGAGACCATGGAGGCAAGAAGGCGTGGAATGATATATTTAAAGTGCTGAAAGCAAAGATTTACCAACCAGTAATTCTATATCTGGCAAAACTGTCTTTCAAAAATTGAGGAGAAAGGAACCCTGAACTCTGCGGCTGCTGGGTCTCCACTCCCTGATGTGTAGTGTAAATGCCTTCCCTGCCCAGAGTGGGCGGGAGAGCCAGGGGTGGTCATGAATTAAAAAGCCTAGCAGGAAGGCAGTGGCACAGGGTGGGAGTCACTGGCAGCTTCAATCCCTTCCAAGAGTGACTGTCAAACTCATGCCGGTTCTTGGCAGCACCTGGGCAGCCTTGTGCTGTGTGCATCTGGACCAAGCAGGATGTTTGAGAGGGGCTGGAGGATGTCTGGGACCATGGTTGCAGGGCGTGAGCAGTGGAGAGATGGCGCCTGAAGGGATGGAGTCAGTTTGTTCAGCCGGGACTGCCTCCAAGGGCCGGAAGCAGTGAGAAGGCTGCTGGGCAAGGGAGTGTGCAGAAGCTCTCCATTCCCATGCACCCACCTCGACAGGTAGCTGGGAGGTGATGCTCCATGGTCAAATGGCCAGGAGCTTCTGTAAGGGAATCTGGGAGGCAGCATTTACTCTCCCCCCATGGAAGTCCAGGGATAGGATACGGCATCATACAGAGGCATCAGGAGACCCTCTCACACCCCAGAGACTCACAGGCACATGGCAACCAGGAAGCAGGACACATTTGACCTGGAGGGTGCCCTTGAGTGGACCCTCTGTGGAACTGCACAGGGCCCACATCACAGCCCCAGGTTAGACAGTCCACAGTGCACATGGAGAACTGGTGCACTGATTAGATTTCCACCTGGTTTGGACCTGACCAGCACACAAGTGAAGTTGGAGGAAAGCTGACTTGAGAGTAAGAGATGGCTCAAGAACACTATCTGCTGGTAGGACAGGGAAAGTGCACTCCAGCAAGCTGTATCTCTACAAAATTATATATAAATGCTAAAATAATCCTACATTTCCAAAAATAATCTTAACAAGATAAGCAAATTCCTCAAAGCCAACAGAAAACATAAAGCACCTGAAGAACCAAGAAGATATGAACAAGCCAAACAAACAAATTAAAAAGCCAGAAGAGACAAAAAATTTACAACATTTAATTAAAGAAGTACACACAAATCTCCAAAACAACTTCAATTTGACGGCTAAAATAATAAAGGATATAAAGAAGACTCTAGAAGAGCATAAAGAATAATTTGATAGAGTAAAATTTAAAAATTGCAGATCTTATGGAAATAAAAGATACTGTTGGCCAAATTAAAAATATACCAGACACAAAACAGCATATTTGAAGAGGGAGAAGAAAGGATAAGTGAACTAGAGGACAGAGCAATTGGATGCAAGCACATAAAAGAACAAGTGGTGCTGAGAAAACTAAGATGGCAGCTAGGTGAGACAGGGCAAAAATACACCTCCATGAAAAACACTAGATAAAAACTAGAAAGTGACCCAGAATACCAGTTACAGTGATGCACCAGCTGGACGAGGTCTTCTAGTTCCACAGAGGCCATATACTTGGTGAAACTGGGAGTCTGCATTCTGAAATGAGTAAGCTGGCTGGAAGACCTGCAGCCGCATGGCAGTCTGGGAAAGCCAGGGTTTGGCATTTGGAGACTGACGGGCTCTTTTTTTAAAAAAAAAAAGGAAAAACCCAGGAGCAGCTGCAGCTGTGATAGTGGGAACCACGCAGTAAAACACAGCAAGAGGGGGGCTGGGTCGGCCTCTCGGTGTCTGGCCTGGAAGACAGCCCGCTGCAGATACCCTTGGGGCCGGGGGAATGGCGGGGAGAGCCGGGAGCAGAAAGAAACCCCATGGCTAGCAGCTGGCTCCCCGGAGGGCTGGACAAACTCCTGCCAGGGCCATGCCCACAGCCCAGAGCCACGCCAGTTGTCCCGGAGCTGGGAAGGAGGAACTGTGCACGAAGTGAGGTGTTGAGATACCCCGTTCAGCCATTTTTGCATCAGGCTGAAAGCGCCCCAGCACGGCATGGCAGCCCGGGGCTTCCCTTGAGGGACGGCGTGCACTGGTGATGTAGCACGGCATCCCTTTGGCTGAGCTCCTGGAGGATCACGGCTGGGCGGGGGGACCCGTTCGGACAACCCAGGGACACTACGCCAAGTCCGGTGGTTTGTAGGACAGCGAGAGAGAGGGTCTTGGGCTGAAATGAAATGAAGGCTTTGACTCTTACGGCGGCCTTGAATCCCTGGGAAACTGGGGGATTTGAATATTAAAACTGTCCTTCCTCCCTGGCCACCCGTACACACGCCCCACATTCAGGGCAGACGGCTCCAGCAACACACTCAAACTGGGTTCTCCAACTGAACCCCACAAGAATCATTTCGCCACACAATGCGGGGACAAGGTGGAGAACTGACTTGAGGGGTATAGGTGACTCACAGACACCATCTGCTGGCTAGTTAGAGAAAGCGTACGCCACCAAACTGTGTTTCTGAAAAATTAGATACGTTTTTTTTTACAACTTGAAAGAACCCTATCAAGCAAAGCAAATGCCAAGAGGCCAAAAACAACAGAAAATCTTAATGCATATGATAAAACCAGACGATATGGAGAATCCAACTCCAAACACACAAATCAAGATATCAAAAGAGACAGAGTACCTCTCACTATTAATCAAAGAACTACAGTTGAAGAATGAAAACATGGCAAAGGATTTAAAGGACATCAAGAAGACCATGGCCCAGGATATAAGCGACATAAAGAAGACCCTAGAATAGCATAAAGAAGACATTGCAAGAGTAAATTAAAAAATAGAAGATCTTATGGAAATAAAAGAAACTGTTGGCCAAATTAAAAAGACTCTGGATAGTCACAATACAAGATTAGAGGAAGTTGAACAACGTCTCAGTGTCCTAGAAGTTCACAGAACAGAAAATGAAAAAACAAAAGAAAGAATGGAGAAAAAAATCGAAAAAATCGAAATGGATCTCAGGGATATGATAGATAAAATAAAACGTCCAAACTTAAGACTCATTGGTGTCCCAGAAGGGGAAGAGAAGGGTAAAGGTCTAGAAAGAGTATTCAAAGAAATTGTTGGGGAAAACTTCCCCAACCTTCTACACAATATAAATACACAAAGCATAAATGCCCAGCGAACTCCAAATAGAATAAATCCAAATAAACCCACTCCGAGACATATTCTGATCAGACTCTCAAATACTGATGAGAAGGAGCAAGTTCTGAAAGCAGCAAGAGAAAAGCAATTCACCACACACAAAGGAAACAACATAAGACTAAGTTGTGACTACTCAGCGGCCACCATGGAGGCGAGGAGGCAGTGGCATGTCATATTTAAAATTCTGAGAGAAAAAAATTTCCAACCAAGAATACTTTATCCAACAAAACTCTCCTTCACATTTGAGGGAGAACTTAAATTTTTCACGGACAAACAAATGCTGAGAGACTTTGCCAATAAAAGACCTGCCCTACTTCAGATTCTAAAGGGAGCCCTACCGACAGAGAAACAAAGAAAGGAGAAAGAGATATAGAGAATTTTAACAGAAACATATAGTACCTTACATCCCAAATCACCAGGACACTCATTTTTCTCCAGTGATCACGGATCTTTCTCCAGAAGGGACCATAAACTGGGACATAAAACAAGCCTCAAGAAATTAAAAAAAAAAAATTTGAATATACTCAAAGCACATTCTCCAACCATAATCGAATACAAAAAGAAGTCAATAATTTTTGAACTGTAACGCCACTATTTACTTCCTATATGATTTAAAATACACAAACTCTAATGACAAATCCGTGGTTTTGAACTCAATGTAAAATATGTAATTTTAGACAACTATATAAAGGTGGGGGAATGGAGGAGTATAGGAACACAGTTTATTTGTCCTATTGAAGTGAAGGTGTTATCAAAGAAAAACAAGATTGATATGGATTTAAGAGGTTAATTTTAAGCCCCACGGTAAACACAAAGAAATTATCAGAGAATATAACCATAGAGATGAAAAGTAGAGTTTGGGTTAAGAGAAATGGGGGGAGGGGCAATGGGGAGTTAGCAAATGAGGGTAGGCTTGCTGTTTGAGGTGAAGAAAAATTTCTAGTAATGAATGGAGGGAAAGAGATAGCATTACAACATTCTAAATGTGATTAATCCCACTAATGGAATGCTAGGGAGGGGGTGGAATGGGAAGGTTTAGGCTGTATATATGTCTCCACAATTGAAAAAAAAAAAAGTCTAAATAGATGACAATTGAATGCCAAGGATGAACTTGGATGGGATTGGAGGATCGAGGACAGGTGGCTCAAAGGGACACAGTCGAGACATAAGGAAAAGGAAATATAGAATGAAGGTTCGTATCATTGTTGAATCTCTTGTACTTCTTAGTTGCACTTAATGGGATTGCATAAAAGAATGTTCTTGTTCATGGGAAGTGTATATGTGAATTATAGTGTATGTTCAAGGGTGTGAGCAGCTTGCTCTCATATGTTCAGAAGACAGAGCAATAGATGATGGATGATAGATAGGGAGGGAGGGAAAGAAATAGCGATGTGACAGCACGTTAAAGTTGGTGGATTGAGCTATCTGGGGAGGGGGGTCAGGGTATGATGGAATTCTGTGTATGGGGTTAGTATTGTTTTTGCAACTGTTCCTGTAACTTTGAATTTATTTTTAAAAAAATTGATTGGTGTGATGAATGCACAACTATATGATGATACTGTGAACAGTTGATTGTACACCATGGATGACTGTATGGTATGTGAATATATCTCAAAAAAACTGAATTTAAAAAAAAAAAGAACAAATGGTGAAAAAAATAAAAAAATTTGAAATGGATCTCAGGGAAATGATGGACAACATGAAGCAAACATAAGAATCATTGGCATCCCAGAAGGAGAAGAGAAGAGTAAAGGGCTAGGAAGAGTGTTTCAAGACATGGCTGGGAAAAAATTCCTAACCCTTCTAAATGACATAAATATGCAAATAAAAGATGCCCAATGAACTCCAGATAGAATACATCCAAATAAACCCACTCCAAGTTATATACCAATC
This sequence comes from Choloepus didactylus, assembly GCF_015220235.1. Taxonomy (NCBI): domain Eukaryota; kingdom Metazoa; phylum Chordata; class Mammalia; order Pilosa; family Megalonychidae; genus Choloepus; species Choloepus didactylus. The sequence continues at coordinate 2,671,694 of NC_051309.1, read as the reverse complement.
AGATTGACAAATGCTGAAGAGAAGGAGAAAGCTCTGAAAGCAGCAAAAGAGAAGTGATTCACCACATATGAGGGAAACCACATAAGACTAAGTACTGACTACTCAGCAGACACCATGGAGTCCAGAAGGCAGTGGTATGACATATTTAAGATTCTGAAATAGCAAAATTGACAGCCAGTAATTCTTTATTCAGCAAAGCTCCTCTTAAAAATTGAGAGACAGTTTAAAATTTTCATAGACAAACAAATGCAAAGAGAATTTGTTAACAATAGACTTGCCCTGCAAGAAATACTAGTGGGAGATCTATTGGCTGAGAAGAAAAGAAAGGGGAGAGATGTTTGGAGAAGTACACAGAACTGAAAAGTATTAGCAAGGATAACCTAAAGGGAAAAAAAAAGAGATGGGAAAAATAGATCTAACAACTAAAAATCAAAGGATAAGATGGCTGGTTCAATAACTCCCTTCACAGTAATAACTTTCAATGTCAATGTATTAAACTCTCCAATTAAAAGATACAGACTGGTAGAATGGATTAAAAAGTATGACCCATCGATATGCTGTTTACAAGAGACTCATCTTAGACCCCGCAACACAGAGAGATTGAAAGTGAAAGGATGGAAAAAAATATTCTACGCAAACTGCAACCAAAAGAAAGCTGGGGTAGTTATACTAACATAGGACAAAATAGGCTTTAAATGCAAAGATGTCATAAGAGACAAAAAAGGACACTATATATTAATAAAAGGGACAATTCACCAAGAAGAAATAACAATCATAAATGTTTGTGCATCCTATCAAGGAGCTCCAGAATACATGAGACAAACATTGGTTAAACTGAAGGGAGCAATAGACAAATCTACAGTAATAGTGGGAGAATTCAATACACCGCTCTCTTCTATAGATAGAACAACTAAACAGAAGACTGATAAGGAAATTTAGAACCTAGAAAAATATGATGAATAAATTAGACTTAACAGACTTATATAGATTGTTATAGCCCAAACTTCCAGGATATACGTTCTTCTCTAGTTCTCATGGAGCATTCTCCAGGATAGATCATATGCTGGGGCACAAAACAAGTCTTAATGAATTTAAAAAGATTGAAATTATTCAAAGCACATCCTCTGACCATAATGGAATGCAACTAGAAATCAACAACCACCAAAGAATCAGACTTTTCACAAATATATGGAAGTTAAACAACACACTCCTGAGCAACCAGTGGATCAAAGAAGAAATTGCAAGAGAAATAGGTAAATATCTAGAGATGAATGAAAATGAGAACACAGCATATCAAAACATATGGAATGCAGCAAAGGCAGTGCTGAGTGGGACATTTATAGCACTAAATGCATGTATCAAAAAGCAAGAAAGAGCTAAAACCAAAGACCTAACTGAACAAGTGAAGAGGCTAGAGAATGATCAGCAAACTAACCCTAAAGCAAGTAGAAGAAAAGAAATTACAAAGATTAAAGCAGAAACAAATGAGCTGGAGAACAAAAAATATAATAATGAGAATACATGAAAACAAAAGTTGATTCTTTGAGAAAATCAGCAAGATTGACAGACCCTTAGCTAGACTGACAAAGTCTAAAAGAGAGAAAACCCAAATAAACAAATACAGAGATGAGAGTGGGGTAATTACCATGCATCACCAGAAGGAAAAAAAAACAAAAAAAAAAAAACCTCCTAAGAGGATATTATGAACAACAGTATGTCAACAAGCTGGACAATTGAGAGGAAATGGACAATTCCCTAGAAATACATGACCAACACAGACTGACCCAAGAAGAAACAGAAGACCTCAACAAACCAATCACAAGCAAAAAGTTCCAATCAGTCATCAAAAATCTGCCTATACTTCCAGGAAGATGACAGATTAGGAGAGACAGAGCAAAATTCTCCTCCATGAAAAACACTAGGTAAAGGAAGAAAGTGCTCCAGAACAGCAGCTTCAGGGTTCCACTGGCTGGGCAGGGACTTCTACACCACATAGTGAGTGAGTGGCTGGAGAAGCCGAGAGTTTTTGGCCTGGAACGCCACAAGGAAACTGGTGGTTGGAGCTGCTGATGAGCGTGGAGGGGAGCAGCCTTCCACACCGCATACGGGCTCCTCAGCACTTGGCTGGGGTGGTAGCCCTTTGCAGACCTGTGGTAAAGAGCCCGCATGCCAGGGACTGCCGTTTGGAGTGGACAGACGAGCGAGGAGGGGGCAGCATTCCACACCCTGTGCAGCCATCTTAGCAGCTGGCTGGGGAGGTAACACTTCACAGCCTTGAGGCTGAGAGCTCCCTGGATGGAATTCAAGATTCCGCGGACTTGTGACAGAGTCCACTCTTTTTCCATGGAAGCCCACAGTGTGCACACCCTAGAGGCAAGGGCATCGCACAAAAGTGCCAGGGGCCCTTCCTGAATCCCGGGCACATGGCAGACAGGGACCGTGGGGCATTTCAGCTGCAAGGTGACACGCGCAGCTCTGCAGCCCCAGAGTACTCCACCCACAGCCCCGGGAACAACTGGGACCTCTGTGTCCAGGAGGAGACTCCCTGCCAAACTGTGCAGGGCATGTCCCCCACCCACAGGGCTGGCGGTCCCCACTGCACACAGGCAATTGGTGCACTGATTGGACCTCTACGTGGCTTGGACCCCCACACAGTGCATAGACGAAGCTGGGAGAACTGCCCTGAGGGTAAAAGGGGGCTCAAGAGCACCATCTGCTGGTACGTCAGGGAAAGTGCACTCCACCAAGCTGCAGCTCTGCCACATTATAGATAAATGTTCAAATAATCCTGCATATACTAAAAGAAACTTATCAAGGTAGAAATCTCCCTGGACATGACTCCTGGAGATAAGCCTGGACCCTGTATTGTGGGATTGAGAACATCTTCTTGACCAAAATGGGTAAGCAAAATGAAACAAAATAAAGCTGAGAGAATATGTGCCTGAGAGATTTAAATGGAGTCGAGAGGTCACTCTGGAGGGCACTCTTATGTGCTATACAGATATCCCTCTTTGGTTTTTACGTATTGGAATAGCTAGAAGGAAATACCTGAAACTGTCAAACTGCAATCCAGTAGCCTTCATTCTTGAGACGATTGCATAACCGTGTAGTTTACATGGTGTGACTGTGTGATTGTGAAAACCTGGTGGCTCACACTCCCTTTGTCCAGTGTATGGAGCGATGAGTAGAAAAATGGGGACAAAAATTAAATGAAAAATTGGGTGGGATGGGAGAATGGGAACTTTTGGGTATTTCTTCTTACTTTTTGTTTTTGGAGTAAGGAAAATGTTCAAAAGTTGATTCTGGTGATGAATGCACAACTATATGATAGTGCTGTGAATTGTGGATCATTGTAGGGTATGTGAATATATCTCAATAAAACTGTATTAAAATAACAAAAATTTTAAAAAACTATGCTAAGTGAAAGAAACCAGATACGAAGTACAACAAGTTGTATGATTACATTTGCATAAAATGTAATTTTAAATAAATTTATAGAGAGAATTAGATCCGTAGAGATATAGGGCTGGGGAAGGATAGAGGGATTGAGAAGTGACTGCTACAGGGTTTAGGGATTTCGTTTTTGGAGTAATGAAAGTGTTCTAAAATTGATTGTGGTGATGAGTGCACAACTTTCTGATTATACTAAAAGCCATTGATTGTACACATTGGATGGATTATATAGTATGTGAATATCTCGATAAAACTGATTAAAAAAAGAAAAAGTTGCCCTATCAAGATAAGCCAGTGACAAGAAGCCAAAAATGATAGAAAATTAAAGAGCATATGAAGAAACCAGAAGATATGGACAACGAAGACATCCAAATTAAAAAGCCAGAGGAGACACAGAACTTGGAGCAATTAATCAAAGAAGTACACACAAATATCAGTATCATGGCTAAGGATAAAAGGACATCAAGAAGACCCTAGAAGGGCATAAAGAAGATTTGCAAGAGTAAATAAAAATATAGCAGATCTTATAGAAATAAAAACTATTGTTGATCAAATTTAAAATATTCTTGAGACACATAACAGCAGATTTGAAGAGGCAGGGGAAAGAATTAGCAAACTTGAGGACAGGGTGATGGAATGTGAAAACACAAAATAATGAATGGTGAAAATAATCAAAAAATTTGAAGTGGATCTCAGAGAAATGATGGACAACATGAAGCAAACAATATAAGATTCATTGGTGTTCCAGAAGGTAAGGAGAAGTGTAAAAGGCTGGGAAGAGTTTTGGGGGAAAATTTCACAACCCTTCTAAACAACATAAATATGCAAATCAAAGATGCCCAATGAACTCCAAATAGAATAAATCCAAATAACCACCTCCCCCCCAAAAAAGTAAAGAGGCAGCCAACTCAATGAGAAAAAATATTTGGAAACCATGTAACTGATAAGAGACTTATACCTTGCATATAAAAGAAATCCTACAGCTCAACAAAAATACTATAACCAGCCTAATTATAAAATGGGCAAAAGGTACAAAAAGACATTTCTCTGAATAGGAAATACAAATGGCTAAAAAACACATGAAGAATGTTCGTCCTCACTAGCTATTAGGGAAATGCAAATAAAGACCACAATGAGATACCATCTCACACCAATAAGAATGGCTGCCATTAAACAAAGAGGAAACTGCAAATGCTGGAGGGGATGTGGAGAAATTGGAACTCATTCATTTTGGTGGGACTGTATAATGGTACAGCCACTGTGGAAGACAGTTTGGCAGTTCTTCAGAAAATTAGATATTGAGTTACCCTACAATCCAGCAATTTCACTTCTTGGTATATACCCAGAAGATCTGAAAACAGTGATATGAACAGATATTTGTACACTGATGTTCATAATGGCATTGTTCACAATTGCCAAGAGATAGAAACAATCAAAATGTCCTTCTGTCAGATGAGTTTTTATACAAAATGTGGTATATACATATGATGGAATATTATGCAGCAGTAAGATGGAACCAGGTCCTGAATCATATGACAACATGGATGAATCTGGACAACATAAGGCTGAATGAAATAAGACAGACACAAAAAGAGAGATATTGTATATTACCACCAATGTGAACCCTAAGAAAAATGTAAAATAAGTGTCTTATAATGTAGAATATAGGGGACCTAGAGATAGACAGAAGCTAGTGAAGGGGGACTGATAATCTAATATGTACAGATATGATAATGAGGGTGAACTTAATGGTATGGGAATGGTCAGCTGTGACTATGGTTCGTTAATGGGATTATAAGTATCAGAGACGCAGTGAAGGTCACATGTTTGTAAATCGTTGTTTAAAGGCCTGTCACCCACAGAGCATTACTACAAACCTGCAGCTGATAAAAGCTCTGGGATGTCTTATGTTATAATAATTGTTTAAAGTTGACAGTGATGATGATTGCACAACTAAGTGAAGATAATGTAAGAAACTGTCTATCTTGGGATAGAATATATATTAAGTGAAATTAGGAACCTTAATAAATCAGGCCCTTGATTGAGTGTTGCTCTTGTGAAACTCAGGGTTGTAAATGGGAGGCTGAGCCTTCCTATAAATTGTGCCTAAAGGGCACCTCCAGGGAACCTCTTTTCTTGCTCATATGTGGCCTTTGTCTCTCTAAGCCCAACTCGGCAAATAAATTCACTAACCACCCCCCTCCCAGGGACATGACTCCCAGGGGAGTGAATCTCCCTTGTGCTATGGGCCATGATTCCCAGGAATGAGCCTGGCCCTGGCAGCGAGGAATTGAAAATGCCTACTTAACAAAAAGGGAGAAAAAGAAAGGCAACAAGCTGAGGTCACAGTGGCTGAGAGATCCCAAATAGAGTCGAGAGGCTATCCTGGAGGTTCCTCTTATGCAAGCTCCAGCTAGACATCCCAAATGGCCACAGTATGCCATGGCCTTACCAAAAGTAGTCCCCAAACACCTGGGTCCCTACCTGAGATTCTATAAAAGATTCATTCACTAAGTTTTATCTCTCAAAAACTTAAATCCACCAGAGTGTTTCTATGCCAGACAAGTCCTAAAACCCAGAGGCAACAGCCTCTTTAAGAACAACAATCAGGTGCAGCCCCCTTCCCCAAGCTATTAACACCCCCTTTCAGTATGAACAAGTTAGGGTGTCACTGCCTAGACACCCCGGAAGATGGAGAAAGGGATTAAGTGAGAGGACAGGGTAGCAACAAACAAAATAAGGTTTAACAAATGTCTAGGAATACTGAATTTTTCTATAATATATATTTTTTAGATGCTGGGATGTTGGAATAGCTGGAAGGAGGTAAATGCATGGTGGAACTGCAATCTACAACATCCTTTGAAATTTGCTCTATAGCTGCTCATTGAATTGTGCTTTGTAAGTCTTCACCTTTCTGTCTATACCCTATATTGCATAATAAGGAGAGAACAGAAACTGTGGAACTGTAACCCCTAACAATTTTTGAAATTACCTATATAAGTGCTTGTTGGGCTGCATATTGAAAATTTATATCTTTCTGTATATATGTTATATTTTACAATAATGGAAATAGCAGAAGTGTTGGAACTGTGACCCATGGCATTCTTTGAAATTTGCTCTCTGTGCTGGTTTGAATGTATTATGTCCCCCAAAACACCATTGTCTTTGATGTAACCTTGTGTGGGCAGATGTATCAGTGTTGATTAGACTGTAATTATTTGAGTGTTTCCATGGAGATGTGCCCCACCCAGCTGTGGGTGATGACTCTGATTGGATAGTTTCCATGAAGATGTGGCCCCCACCCCTTCAGCGTGGGCCTTGATGAGTTCACTGGAGCACTATATAAGCTCAGACAGAAGGAGTGAGCTTGCTACAGCCAAGAGGGACACTTTGAAGAATGCACAGGAGCTGAGAGAGGAGCTGCAGTTGAGAGACAGTTTGAAGGTGGCTGTTGAAAGCAGACTGTTGCTCCAGAGAAGCTAAGAGAGGACAAACACCCCAAGAGCAACTGAGAATGACATTTTGAAGAGGAGCTGCAGCCTGGAAAGGAACATCCTGGGAGAAAGCCATTTTGAAACCAGAACTTGGAGCAGACGCCAGCCACGTGCCTTCTCAGCTAACAGAGGTTTTCCAGACGCCATTGGCCATCCTCCAGTGAAGGTACCCAATTGATGATGTGTTACCTTGGACACTTTATGGCCTTAAGACTGTAACTGTGTAACCAAATAAACCCCCTTTATAAAAGCCGATCTTTTTTCTGGTGTTTTGCATTCTAGCATCATTAGCAATCTAAAACAGTCTCTAACTACTTGTTAAATTGTACTTTGAAAGTTATTGCTGTTACATGTATATATTAAAGTTCACAATTAAAAATGCATTAAAAGATCTACATACAAATAAAAGCCCAGGGCTAGATGGCTTCACAGGGGAATTTTATCAAACTTTCCCAAAAGAATTGACACCATTCCTGCTTAAAATCTTTCAAAAAATTGAACAAAAAGGAACACTACCTAACTCATTTTATGAAACTAATATCACTCTAAAATTAAAACCAGATAAAGATACTTCATAAAGGAAAATTATAGGTCAACCACCCTAATGAATATAGATGCAAAAATTCTCAAACAAAATATTGCAAATCAAATCCTAAGGCACATTAAAGAAATCATACACCACGACCAAGTGGGGTTCATTCCTGGCATGCAAGGGTGGTTCAACATAAGGAAATCAATTAATGTAATACAACACATTAACAAATCAAAAGGGAAAAATCAAGTGATCATCTCAATAGATGCTGAAAAAAGCATTTGACAAAATCCAACATCCATATTTGATAAAAACACTTCAAAAGGTAGGAATTGAAGGAAACTTCCTCAACATGATAAAGAGCATATATGAAAAACCCACAGCCAGCATAGTACTCAATGGTGAGAGACTGAAAGCCTTCCCTCTAAGATCAGGAACAAGACAAGGATGCCCGCTGTCACCACTGTTATTCAACATTGTGCTGGAAGTGCTAGCCAGGGCAATCCGGCAAGACAAAGAAATAAAAAGCATCCAACTAGGAAAGGAAGCAGCAAAAGTGTCATTATTTTTAGATGATATGATCTTATATTTGGAAAATCCTGAGAAATCAATGACAAAACTACTTGAGCTAATAAACAACTTCAGTAGAGTTGCGGGATGCAAGATTAATATGCAAAAGTCAGTAATATTCCTATACACTAGTAATGATCTAAATGAAGAGGCAATCAAAAAAAAAATCCATTCACAATAGCAACTAAAAATCAAGTATCCAGGAATAAATTTAACCAAGGATGTAAAAGATCTCTACACAGAAAATTACAAATTGTTACTAAAAGAAATCAAAGGGGACCTAAAGAGGTGGAAAGATATACTGTGTTCATGGATAGGAAAGCTAAACATCGTTAAGATGTCAGTTCTACTCAAACTTATCTATAGATTCAATGCAATTCCAATCAAAATTCCAACAACCTACTTTGCAGACTTGGAAAAGCTAGTTACCAAATTTATTTGGTAGGGAAAGAGATCTCAATTTGCCAAAAACATTCTACAAAAAGAAAAATGACGTGGGAAAACTTATATTTCCAGACTTTGAAAACTACTATAAAGCCATAGTGTTCAAAACAGCATGGCACTGGCACAAAGAGAGACATATTGATCAACAGAATTGAATTGAGAGCTTAGAAACAGACCCTCACATCTTTGGTCAACTGATTTTGTCCCACCGAACTGGGACAGGACAGTCTCTTCAACAAATGGGGCTGGGGAGAACTGGAAATCCATAACCAAAAGAATGAAAGAGGGCCTCTACCTCACACCCTATACAAAAATTAACTCAAAGTGGGTCAAAGACTTAAATATAAGAAACAGCACAATAAAACTCTTAGAAGATAATATACGGAAACATCTTCAAGATCAAGCAATAGGAGGTAGCTTCTTAGACCTTACACCCAAAGAAGAAGAAACAAACCAAAAAATAGATAAATGGGAGCTTCTCAAAATCAAAAGCTCAGTGCCTCAAAAGACTCTGTCAAAAAGGTGAGAGGCAACCAATCAATAGGAGAAAATATTTGGAAAGCATGTATCTGACAAGAGGCTGATATCCTGCATATATAAAGAAATCCTACAACTCAATAATAGTACAACAGCCCAATTATAAAATGGGCAAAAGATATGAAAAGGCATTTTTCCAAAGAAATACAAATAGCTACAAAACACATGAGAAAATGTTCATCTTCACGAGATATTAGGGAAATGCAAATCAAAACCACAATGAGATACCATGTTACACCAGAAAGAATGGTTACCATTAAACAAACAGGAAACAACAAATACTGGAGAGGATGTGGAGAAATTGGAACACTTATTCATTGCTGGTGGGAAATGTCTAATGGTACAGCCATTCTGGAAGACAGTTTGGCAGTTTCTCAGAAAAGCAGATATCGAATAACTCTAATATCCAGCAATTTCACTTCTTGGTATGTAACCAGAAAATCTGAAAGCAGTGACCCGAACAGACATTTGTACATGGCTATGGTCATAGTGCCATTGTTCACAAAATTGCTAAGAAATAGAAATCATCCAAGTGTCCTTCAACAGATGGGTGGATAAACAAAATGTGGTATATACATATGATGGAATATTACATGACAGTGAGAAGGAACAAGATCCAGAAACATAGGGCAACATGGATGAACCTTGAAGGTATAACGCTGAGTGAAATAAGTCAGACACAAAGGGAGAGATGTTTTATGTTAAACTTCTATGAACTCCCTGAACAATGTAAAATCAGTGTCTTATAATGTATAATATTGGAGACCTAGAGATAGATAGAAGCTGGTGATGGGGAATGTTCTAGTTTGCTAATGCTTCACTGGAGGATGGCCAATGGCATCCAGAAAACCTCTATTAGCTGGGAAGGCATGTGGCTGGCATCTGCTCCAAAGTTCTGGTTTCAAAAATGGCTTTCTCCCAGGACGTTCCTCTCTAGCAAACTTGCTCCTCTTCAAAATGTCACTCACAGCTGCACTGAGTTCCTTCACTTTGAGTCAGCTCATTTATATGGCTCCACTGATCAAGGCCCACCCTGAATGGGTGGGGCCATGCCTCCATGGGAACATCTCATCAGAGTCATCACCCACAGCTGGGTGGGGCACATTCCAAGCAAATCTAATCAGCACCAAAACGTCTGCCCCACAAGACTACATCAAAGATAATGGCGTTTGGGGGACACAATACATTCAAACTGGCACAGGGAATGATAACCTAATATGTTCAGATAGTTAATGAGAGTGAATTTAAAGTTATGGGAACACATAGGGTGATGATTGTTAATGGGATTGTAAGTATCAGAGCTGCATTGAAGGTGAACAGTATTAAAAGGGCTTATTTATTTATTTTTTTAGTTTCTATTGAGATTGTTCACATACTATACAACTATCCAAAGTATACAATCAATTCCCCATGGTGCCATCATACAGCTGTGCATCCATCACCACAATTAATTTTTTTTCAATTTTTACAGCATTTTCAGTACTCCAGAAAAGAATTAAAGACAAAAAAAAAAAAAAAAAGCAAACTCCAATCCTCCCATACACATAACCACCCCCCTCAGTTATGGATTCATAGTTTTGGTATACTACATTTGTTACTATTGATGAAAGAATGTTAAAATACTAGTATATAGCTTGCAATAGGTATATATTTTTTCCTATATGCCCCTCTATTATTAACTTCTAGTTATAGTGTCATACATTTGTTCCAGTTCATGAAAGAGATTTCTAATATTTGTACAGTTAATCACAGACATTTTCCACCACAAGATTCACTGTTTTAAACATTCCCATCTTTTAACTTCCAACTTTCCTTCTGGTGACATATGTGACTCCGAGGCCCCCCTTTCCACCACCTTCACACACCATTCAGCACTGTTATTCTCACAACGTGCTACCATCACCTCATTCCATTTCCAACTGCTTAAGTTACCCTAGTTGAACATTCTGCTCATAATAAGCAACTGCTCCCCATTCTTTAGCCTCATTCTATATCCTTATATTAACTTATATTTCATGTCTATGAATTTACATATTATAATTAGTTCATATCAGTGAGACCCTGCAATATTAGCCCTTTTGTGTCTGTCTTATTTCACACAATATAGTACCCTCAAGGTTTCTTCATCAACTCATTTTTTTAAGACAGTTTTGTTCACACACCATACATTTCATCCTAAGTAAACAATCGTTGGTTCACTGTATAGTCACATATTTATATATTCAGTACCATTGCCACTATCTATATAAGGACATCTTCATTTTTTCCACAAAGAAGGAGAAAGAGTCAAAAAAGGTAGAGAGACAAAAGAAAGAGAAAGAAAAAAAACATGACAACTAGGAAGCAGCAAAAGGAAAGATAGCATTAAACTAAAGTTGAATAAAGAGTCAGACATCATCAATGCCGGGAGTCCCATACCCCTCTCTTATGTGCCCCCCCATAGGCATTTAGCTTTGGTTTATTGCCTTTGTTACGTTAAAGGAAGCATAAGACAATGTTTCTGTTAATTATGGTCTTTAGTTTGCATTGATTGTATTTTCCCCCCAATCCCACCCTATTTTGAACACCTTGCAATGTTGGCATTCATTTGTTCTACCTCATCTAAAAACATATTTGTACCTTTTATTGCAATCATTGAGCACCCTAGGTTTCCTGAGTTACACAGTCCCAGTCTTTATCTTTCATCTTCCATTCTGGTGTCCCACATGCTCCTAATCTTCATCTTTCATTCACACACACAGTCATCTTTGTTCAGTGTACTTACATTGCTGTGCTACTATCTCCCAAAACTGTGTTCCAAATCTCTCACTCCTGTCTTTTCCTTTCTATCTGAACTGCTTCCTATAGTGTTTCCTGTAGGGCAGGTATCTTGTTGACAAACTCTGTCATTGTCTGTTTGTCAGAGACTATTTTAAGCTCCCCCTCATATTTGAGGGACAGTTTTGCTGGACATAGGATTCTTGGTTGGTGGTTTTTCTCTTTCAGTATCTTAAATAGATCACCCTGCATCCTTCTTGCCTCCATGGTTTCTATGGAGAAATCTGCACATAGTCTTATCAAGTTTCCTTTGTATGTGATGGATCACTTTTCTCTTGCTGCTTTCAGGATTCTCTTTATCTCTGATGTTTGATAATCTGACTATTAAGTGTCTTTGTGTAGGTCTATTCAGATCTACTCTGTTTGGGTTACACTGCACTTCTTGGATCCGTATTTTTAAATCTTTCATAAGAGATGGGAAATTTTTGTTGATTATTTCCTCTATTATTGCTTCTGCCCTTTTTCCCTTCTCTTTTCCTTTGGGGACACCAATGACACATACATTCCTGCATTTCATTTTGTCCTTAAGTTCCCAGAGATGTTGCTCATATTTTTCCATTCTTTTCTCTATCCATTGTTTTGTGTGTAGGCTTTCAGTTGCCTTGTTCTCCAGTTCCTGAGTGTTTTCTTCTGCCTCTTGAGATCTGCTGTTGTATGTCTCCATTGTGTCTTTCATCTCTTGTGTTGTGCCTTTCATTTCCATAGATTCTGCCAGGGTTTTTTGTTTTGTTTTGTTTTGAATTTTCAATTTCTACCTTATGTACACCCAGTGTTTTCATTATATGCTTCATCTCTTTTGCTATATCTTCCCTAAACTTTTTGGATTGTGTGATGGTTAGGTTCATGTGTCAGCTTGGCCAGGTGATGGTACCCAGTTGTCTGGTCAAGCAAGCACTGGCCTAACTGTTGCTGTGAGGATGTTTGTAGCTGATTAATGAACCAACAGGCTGGTTTATTAAATCATTAGTCAATTGGCTGCAGCTGTGACTGATGATGTCAAAGAAGGGTGTGTCTTCCACAATGAGAGAATACAGTCAGCTGAAGTTAATCCAATCAGTTGGAGACTTTTAAGCAAGACAGTTAGAGGATCTTCACTTCTTCTTTGGCTGACCAGAGAAGTGTTTCCTGAGGAGTTTGTCAAAGTTGCCAGTTTGTTTGCTGAGGAGTTCATCGAACACATTCATTGAAGTTGCCATCAAACATCTTCATTGGAGTTGCCAGCTTGCTGCCTGCCCTATGGAATTTGGACTTGTGCATCACCAAAGTTGACACTTTTATAAATCTTATATTTATAGATATCTCTCATTGATTCTGTTTCCCTAGAGAACCCTAACTAATACAACTTGGTACCAGAAATGGGGTGGTTCTTGAGAAACAGAATCTTAAAATGGGCTTTTACAGTTTGTTTTTTACTCTGATTAGATTCAAAGACACTAATGACTCCATTTCCAATAATCAAGAAGCCACTGGCAGTCCATGGCATGAGTTTGCAATGGAGATACACAAAATAGCACTGCAACTACACAATGGAAGTAAAGAAGAGTTTTCCTGGAATGCAGGAGATCCCCTAGGATGTCTCTTAGTACTACCATGCCCTGTGATTAAAGTCAATGGAAAACTGCAACAACCTAATCCAGGCAGGACTAACAACAGCCAAGAAACTTCAGGAATGAAGGTCTGGGTCACCCCACCAGGCAAAGAACCACGGCCAGCTGAAGTGCTTGCTGAGGGTAAAGGGAACATGGAATGGGTAGTGGAAGAAGGTAGTGATAAATATGAACTATGGCCACATGACCAGTTATAGAAACGAGGACTATGATTGCATGAATATTTCCTCCTTGTTTTATGAGTATGTTTGCATTTGTCTGAAAAGCAAATATCTTTGCTTTCTTCTCTGTCTTATCCCCTTATCATATGACAAGCTGTATTGTTCATTTTGCTGTATTTAAGCTAAAGGAAATCAATTTTAAGAGTTAATGTCACCCAAAGACTTGCACCCTATTCTGGAGAGATTTAGTGCGTTTCCAGTTGTATGCTGCACAGCAGTATTTTTAGGTGAATATATGTCTGTTATTGTTCTCTACTTAGAGATAAAGTATGGTTTTAGGTGATGTGTATAACTGCCAAGTTGACAAGGGGTGGACTGTGATGGTTAGGTTCATGTGTCAACTTGGCCAGGTGATGGTACCCAGCTGTCTGGTCAAGCAAGCACTGGCCTACCCATTGCTGCAAGGACGTTTGCAGCTGGTTAACAAACCAACAGGCTGGTTTATTAAATCATCAGTCAATTGGCTGCAGCTGTGACTGATGATGTCAAAGAAGGGTGTGTCTTCCACCATGAGAAAATGCAGTCAGCTGAAGTTAATCCAATCAGTTGGAGACTTTTAAGCGAGGCAGTTAGAGGAGCTTCACTTCTTCAGCTGAACAGCAAAGTGTTTCCTGAGGAGTTCGTTAAAGTTGCCAGTTCATCTGCTGAGGAGTTCATCAAACATGTTCATCGAAGTTGCCACCAAACATCTTCATTGGAGTTGCCAGCTTGCTGCCTGCCCTATGGAATTTGGACTCATGAGTACCCACAGTTGTGTGAGACACTTTTATAAATCTTATATTTATAGACATCTCTCATTGATTCTGTTTCTGTAGAGAACCCTAACTAATACAAATTGATTTAGCATTAGTTGTTTCGCTTCCAGTATCTCAGTTGAAGTGTAAGTTTGTTCCCTTGACTGAGCCATACTTTGTTTTTCTTAGTGTAGGTTGTAGTTTTCTGTTGTCTGGGCATCTGGTTTCCTTGGTTACCCCAATCAGTTTTCCTGGACCAGAACTAGCTCAGATCATAGAAGAAGGCAATAGTATCATGTCTCCCTGAAGGTTTGTCTTAGAAGATTGGTACACCCTGTGAGGCCTCAAGTCACTGTGCTTTTCTGCTTAGTAGGTGGTGCCTGTCAGCTTGTAGCTCCAGGCTGGTGTAAGAGGGGTGACAATGTGATTGGGAAAGACCTGTGGATCGCACTCCCCTTTGTCCAATGGATGGATGGATGAATAGAAAAACGGGGGCAAAAAAAAAAAAAAAAAAGCACCCAGTGTTCTTTTTTACTTTGTTCTTTTTTCATGCTAATTTTTATTCTTATTAGTTTTGTGTGTGTGGTAATGAAAATGTTCAAAAATTAATTTTGGTGATGGACACACAACTATATGTTCGTACTGTGAACAATTGATTGTATGCTTTGTATGACTGTATGGTATGTGAATATATAGCAATAAAATTGAATTATAAAAAAAAAAAATAAATCAAGGTGTTGAAATCGGGTGGATCTGGGGAAGACTTCCAGGCTCTATTAGGTTGTTAGATCCTACAGGCTGCCCACATTCCTTGGCGCATGGCCTCTTCCATTCTCTCTCTTTTTCTTTTTTTAAGAAAGTGATTCCCTTTCTTTTTTTTTCCTTTTTTTTAACTTTATCAAAAAAATTACAAAAACAAATGGAAAAAACAACATTTCTTGAAATGAAATAGAGCTTCAGTGGCTGAGAGATTTCAGATGGAGTCGAGAGGTCACTCCGGTGGACATTCTTATGCACTATATAGAAAATACTTTTCAGGTTTTCATGTATTGGAATAGCTAGAAGTAAATACCTGAAACTATTAACTCCAACACAGTAGCCTTGACTCTTGAAGATGATTGTATAACAATGTAGATTACAAGGGGTAACAGTGTGATTGTGAAAACCTTGTGGATCACACTCCCTTTATCCAGTGTATGGATGGATGAGTAGAAAAATGGGGACAAAAACTAAATGAAAAATAGGGTGGGATGGGGGGGATGATTTGGGTGTTTTTTACTTTTATTTCTTATTCTGATTCTGATTCTTTCTGGTGTAAGGAAAATGTTCAAATATAGATTGGGGTGACGAATGCACAACTATATGATGGTACTGTGAACAGTTGATTGTACACCATGGATGATTGTATGGTATATGAATATATCTCAATAAAACTGAATAAAAAACAAAACAAAACATTTCAAACAAAACCCAAAGGAATAAGAAAAACAAATAACCTAAAATAACTACATTGCTTCCAACATGTTCCTATCATACCCCAAGAAAATTAACAGATCATAACCATAAGAAGGATATCAGAAATGAATAAATAGAAGTCAAACATACAATAAAGAAAATCAGCAAGCCAAAAAATTGGTTCTTTGTAAAGACCATTAAAATTGATGAACCTTTTACAAGCATGATGAAGATAAAAGAGAAGGCAAAATAGACATAACAGAAATGAAAGAGAGGCCACCATGATAGGACCTAGAGATATTGAAAAATTCATAAGAGAATATTATGAACAGCTATATACAAATATATTTGTAAATTTAGTTGAAACAAGTTCCTAGAAAAATACAATCTGTCAAAAATGAAAGAAGAAGAGAGAGAATATACCTATTTTCCCGTAACAAATAAAGAAAATGAATCTCTAGTTATAGACGGTCCCATATAGAAAACTCTAGGTCACCCATAGCTTCAGTTGTGAATTCTGCCACTTGAGGAAGAAAGGGTGCTAATCTTAAACTCTTTCAGAAAATAGATAAAGAGGAAACGTCCCAACTCACTTCATGTGTCCGGCATGATTTTTGATCCCAGAACCTCAAGGGGATGTTATAATAAAGAAAAAGCGCGGGCCATTCTTGCTCATAAAATAAAATTAATCAAACGCCAAACCAGTCTCCCGCCCTCCCCCCACCCCCGCCCGTATGTGCACACACACACACACACACACACACACAATCAAGTTGAGTTTATTCCAACAATGCAGAATGGGTTCAACATTTCAAAGTCAACTGATCTCAGCTACCGAGCTAACAGAATAACAGAGACAAGCACATGATCAGTGAAGTAGCTGGTATTTTAACATTAGTGACTTTTTAAAAATCTTAGAAAACAAGGAACTGAAGGGCAATTCCTTAACTTGTTAAAGGGAACAAAAAATCCACATGCACCACCATAGTTAATGCTGAAATGTGAAAAGCTTTCCTCCTGGAATCGAGAAGGGGGCCGGGGTGCATTCTCTGGCCGACTCACCGGGTGGCACGCGGCTCTCCTCGGACTCGGGCGGTGGCTAGGGCACACAGCCCACCGTGGGCAATGCCAGGCTCCCGGCCGCCCGTGCCGGGCCTCGAGGGTTCTCTGTGCACTCGGACTTCCTGCCTCGGGCTCTTCCGACGGTGCGGCCCCAGCAGCAGCTCACTCAAGATACCTGCATGGGCAGCTTGGAAGTCCGTGGAAGTGAACAGCTCACAGCCAATCCTCAAGAACCAGGGAGGGGAGCTGATGGGCACACTCCTGCCTCCTGCTTTTCTGGGGGACGCTCCGTGCCCCTGTCCGAACATCCTGGTTCGGTCAAGCCTGTTTCCAGGGAACCTTGAGAACTCCCCTCTCTGGGGGCTCTTCCTCCTTCCTGGTACAGCTCCCCCAGAAACCCTACTCAGGCCCCCTGGGATCTCCTCCCAAATAAACTACATGTGCACAAGTCCTTGTCTCAGGGTCTGTCTTCAGAGGCACCAAGCAAAGACAGCACTAAGAGTGGCCATGGAAAGCAAACCGTCAGAACGGAACCCTGGAATTCTGCCACCACTAGCCAGATGACAGTGGGGCGGCTGCGACCCCTGGCGTGTGGCAGCATCACAGCCGCTCAGACCCTCGCTGGTGGAAGGTTGGTGGAAGAAGATACAAGCATAATGGATTAGTTCTATACTGTGACCTACCCTTGATAAGGCTCATAGAGTTGGTTGGCTTTTAACTGCTTTGGAATCTTTGAAGAGAAAGACAAGCCCGCGTGAATCAACTGTCAACTCAGGGCACCCTGTTGGAGTCGGAAGGGCTTAAAGGGCTTCTTACCCTCCATGGCCATAGGGCCAACTGCTGAAAACAGGCTTAGGATTCAGTTGAAAGGGCTCAGCCTCAACCAGTCTTCTAAGAAAAAGGTCAGAGCCCTGATCAGGAAGGAGTGTGGCCCTCAGCCCTGTGAGGGGACATCTGTGCAAAAGAGCCTGAAGACCTGGGCCCCCTTCTCCCCTCCCTCCCACAGTTCCCCCGAAATCTCTGAGATGGGAGAAGCACCAAACTCCTTCTACGCAGAGCAGCGTTCTCTACCTGGAGATGGAGTCTCAACCTGAGCCAGAGTTCTCTCAGGATGCTGCCCCACCTCCCCTTGTTGCCTTCAGATCAACAACCAGGGTGAGATAGCACCATCACCCAATGGGAAAAATAAGAGGACCTGCTCCAGCACAGAGCTTACTCCAAAAGGAAATGCAAAACTTGGTGAATTTTGACAGTTTTGGACTAGGGAGGTGTTCTAGTTTGCTAATGCTGCCAGAATGCAAAACACCAGAAATGGATCAGCTTTTATAAAGGGGATTTATTTGGTTACACAGTTACAGTCTTAAGGCCATAAAGTGTCCAAGGTAACACATCAGCAGTCGGGTACCTTCACTGGAGGATGGCCAATGGTGTCCGGAAAACCTCTGTTAGCTGGGAAGGCACGTGGCTGGCGTCTGCTCCAAGTTCTGGTTTCAAAATGGCTTTCTCCCAGGATGTTCCTCTCTAGGCTGCAGTTCCTCAAAAATGTCACTCTTAGTTGCCCTTGGGGCATTTGTCCTCTCTTAGCTTGTCCAGAGCCAAAGTCTGCTTTCAATGGCCATCTTCAAACTGTCTCTCATCTGCAGCTCTTGTGCTTTCTTCAAAGTGTCCCTCTTGGCTGTAGCTCCTCTTCAAAATGTCACTGTCAGCTGCACTGAGTTCCTTCTGTTTGTCATCTCATTTACATGGCTCCAGTGATTTAATTTAGACCCACCTTGACTGGGCGGGTAAACACCTCCATGGAAATTATCCAATCAGAGTCATCACCCACAGTTGGGTGGGTCACATTTCCATGGAAACATCCTAATCCAAATGTTTGAACTTAATCCCCACTAATAAGTCTGCCCCCACAAGATTGCATCAAAGAACATGGCTTTTTCTGGGGGACATAATACATGCAAACTGGTACAGGAGGGTAGAACATAAACTGGATAAAGGAGAGATTGTTGCCGTCAGAGCACTCACCCAGGACTGATGATTGCATGTCCTGGAAAGGACACTTGGTTTTTATATGCTAATGAAATGTGTTCTCCAGGCCTCTACGTTTTCCTACAGTAAATGAGGCGGAGACGCTGGAACTTAGGAAATCAGAAAGCTCAGGGAGCTGGAAATGAGACTGTTCACCACGTGGGACGAGAGACTCCACCTCCTGACCATGGTCCATGGGGGAGTCTGGAGGACAATGAGGAATGCACAGTTGAGCAACACCGAGTAGCTGGTGGTGCCTGACGCTAAGGCTGGGGTTGAGGTGGGAGATGGTGCCTGAGCCTGGGCTCCTTGGGGTCGGTGGGACTACAGGATTCTGGAAGGGCAGAGGTCAAGTGGCAGAGCTTAACTGTCAGAGGCATAATGGATGGCAAGGCCTGAGTGGTCACTGGAGCTTTCTGACCCACAGAAATCTCCGGTGCTTTCTAACAGACCACGGTGTTCCTGGGGGCAAGATGGGGGTGCAGCCAATTAGGGTGTTGTGTGACTTGTTCAATTAGAAAAACAAAACAAAACAAAACACAGTCTTCAACAGAAATCTGAGGTGGCCTCCTTATGGGGAGACAGCCATCCCTCCTCAGATCTCAGACCAGAGGAAGGTCAGGTGTCCCTAAAGAAGAATCGCCCTGCAATTCCACAAGGACGGACAATAAAAATTCCCGTGATGCGGGTAGCTGAGCTTGTGCCTCGACTTACCAGGCCTGGGCCAGGGGACCTGATATCACCCCCTGGGGAGGGTAGTAGGTACGGGCGTTAGTGCCCTCTGCAGCCCCCCCGAGCCTGAGGAGCGAGGTCAGGGCAGCTCCCTTTTCCTCACCCAAAATGTCACGGGCAGGGGAGGCTTGCCGGAGGAAACCGCCTTTCTCCCAACCGCCCTTTCCTCACTTCCTTATCTTGCCCACACACTCCCTTGTGCCAAGGCCACTCCTGCCACCGCCAGCGCGCATGCACCGTGGCCAGAACAACCCCCGCCCGCTGCAACGGCTCCTGAATCCTCTCAGAGCCAATCCTAGCCCCTCTCCCTTCAGTATTGCCATTTAAGGCTGCTTCACCTCCTTTCCAGCCCTGCCCTTCTTACCAGCCTATATAACCTGTGATCACCCCTGAATAAAGCCTCTTTGGCGCATACTCCTACTGGATGAAGAGTGTCTTGTCCTTATCGCCGCCCTCCACACCTTGCACGCCTCCCGCCGAGGACCCGGCCAAGTCCTCCGCCTCCCCCTCGCCTCCGGGAAAGAGCCCCCGCCGCCGGTACCCTTTAAGCAGCCCCGAGAGCTGAGGGCTCAGCTACCGGCCGCCCCTCCCCCCAGAAGCAGTAACCCCGACCGCAACTGGTGCCCCGTGTGAGGAACGTCTCCACACAACAGTTCGGCAGGTCGCCCGCTCGCCCGGACGCCTCTCCAGCTTCCCGTTTCCTCGCCTGCAAGGTAAGGGCCGCCTCTCCTTCGCCGCTTCCGGAGCCGTGTGAGGTTCACTGCTCCGAAGCCGCTCCTCCCTTCCCCCACGCTCTCTTCGTCCTCTTGTATGCGCACTTCTATGACCCCCGTTCCTCCTAACGCTCTCCCTCTTCCCCTCCATTACTTTGCTGTAGTTCTTTGTATCTTTATTTCCTCATTTGGCGCTGTGTGCCTCTTTGCAACCGCCCCCCCTGACTGCTCCCGTTGCCAAAGGGCACTGCTTTCCGCTCTCGCCGTCTCCTTCGGCCTCGCGGCCACGGTTTATCTCATTCTCTCTGCTCGGTAAACAACTCCCCCTCCTCTCCCCTCAGCTATGGGTAATCGTCTATCTACATGCCAGGCACCTCAAGTTCGTGCTCTAGTGGGTCTCCTAGACACGCATCGCTGTAAAGTGTCTGTCCAGCAGCTGCAGATATACTGGGACCTCCTGCTGCCCTTTAACCCATGGCTCACCACTTGCCATCTTTGGGACCCTGTTATTTATGATCGTCTTATTGATCGAGTCACCAACGCCATGGAACATGAGAGCAAGCGCTTCCCTCCCGGCTTGCTCCCCACCTTGATAACCATCCGCTCCTGCCTTCAAGGCTCCCTCCCCCCTGATCGAGGCCCCGTTAAATCCAAAGAAGCCCTATCAACCCAGCCAACAGATTCAGATAGCGATACTAATTCAAATCATGACTCGGACACGGAGTCCTTAGTCGAGCAGATTAACAACGCGCTCGAGGTGACTCCCAAAAAGCAAAATAACACTGCGCCACGCCAAGATGGCAAACTTCCTCCTTCTTCTTCCATCGAGGGGAGGAAATGCTCCGGCGATGACGTCAGCCCTAAGCTGGGCCGGAAACCACATACGCTTTACCCCGCCCTTTCACAGGGCGGAGCTAGTCCGCCATCTTGTGCCTTGGGCCCTGCCCTTTCGTGGGGCGGAGCTAGTCCACCATCTTGTGCCTTGGACCCCGCCCTTTCACAGGGCGGGGCTGGTCCGCCATCTTGTGTCTTGGCCACGCCCACCACGCCGCCATCTTGCGACGCTTGGGGCCTCCCATTTCCGCCTTCCCCTTCGGCGAGCTCCCCCTCGGAACCGCTACCGGCAGCTGCCGCCGCTCCTCCCACCCTGCCGACTAACAACCCCTGGCTGCCTTCTACACCTCAAGGCAACCCTTGGGGCAACGCTCCCCCTACCCCCACTCCCGCGCCAAGCCCTCTGCAAGCGTGTCCTCCTTTCTCTCGTGCTTTTCGCTGCTTTCCTCTTAACCTTGCCCCCACCCCACAGAAACCGTATGACTGGTATCCCATTGACTCTGATACTATCAAGCAGCTTCGCAGGGCCGTCAAGGAGGACGGGTTAGGTAGCCCATATGCTTCCCAAATACTGCAGGATCTCGCCATGAACTATTGCCTCCCCCAAGACTGGGCCTCGCTTGCCCGTTCAATTTTTAACCCCGGTCAGTTTGTTGACTGGCGTGCTCACTTCCAGGCAGAAGCAGCTAAGCAAAGTGAGCAAGACGCAGCCATTGGAGTCTATCATCCCCCCGAAGCCTATTTGGGCACTGGAGCGTTTCTAAATGCGTCTGCTTATATTAATGCCCCTGCTGCCTTCTGGACTGTCCTCAGAGGCATCGCCTTACGCGCGTTTGCCAACTGCTCTGCCCGTCGACCTGACAACTTTACCAAGCTCCTCCAGGAGCCAAACGAACCTTTCGCCACCTTCGTTTCCAGGGTTGAAGAAGCCTGTGCTAGAAAAGTTACCAACCCCCAAGCCCAGCTAGCTCTCACCCGGGAACTCATTCTAGAAGGGGCTAACCCCCCCTGTAAGCAAGCCATTCTCCCCTTGCGGGAAAAAACACTTAATGACTGGGTTCTCGCCTGCAGCGCCTTTGACCCAGCTGCCGCGTCCCTAGCCCAGGCTGTCTCTGGTGCTGTCACTGCCGCCTTAGCCGCCACCACCGGTTGCTTTAAGTGCGGGCAGAGCGGTCATTTTGCCCGGGAGTGCCCCAATACAGAGGTCAAACGCCCACCTCCCATGCAACGCAATGGGCGCCCCCCTCCCACTCCATGTCCGCGCTGCCAACGTGGTTATCACTGGGCGCGCGATTGCAAAAGCAGCCACAGAGACCTTAACGAGAAAGATTTAAAAAAATTCTGCTATCCCTGGTGCCCTGGCGGTAGTCAACACCAAAGCACTGAGCAGGCTTTAAACTCCAAGCGGGGCAAGCCTCAGCCCCGCCCCTAAGAGGCAGCATGCCGGCCGGTTCCAATAAAACTAATCAATGCTCCGACAATAAAACGCTTCTCTGGACAGTCCCCATCACTCCAGAAAAACCTACTCGTAAGTTAAGAATAGAGGGGCAATGGTACACAGGCACGCTCGATTCAGGGGCAGAAGTCTCTTGCATGCCCGCTCAGTATGCCACCATGTGCATGGTTCTTGATGGTCCCTCAGTAGTGGGAGCCACCGGTACCTCTACTTCTCTTCAGGCCATGAGACCCATTAAGTGGGAAGATGAAGAGGGCCACTCAGGCACCTTCCGCCCGTTATTTCTGCACACCATAGACCAAATTTTATGGGGCCGTGATATCCTTGCCGCTTTTGGGGCAGTGCTTACCGCGCAGCCCCCCCAATAATGTGCGCCACTGCTCGTTTAACACCTCCAACGCCCGTTCCTCTGCAGTGGGATACTGAGGAACCTATATGGGTGGAGCAGTGGCCCCTTCCCACGCATAAATTGGTAGTACTCCAAGCCCTCGTACAAGAACAATTGGACGCTGGCCACATAGAGCCTTCTACTAGTCCTTATAATTCGCCAGTGTTTGTTATTCATAAAAAGGCCACAGGGAAATTTAGGCTCCTCAATGATCTGCGGGAAATCAATAAGCATATTCTTCCCATGGGTTCCCCACAGCCTGGCCTCCCCCATCCGGTGGCCATCCCGGCCCATTATCATGTAGCCACCATTGACATCAAAGACTGTTTCTTTTCCATCCCGCTACATGAGCGAGACCGCCCGCGCTTTGCCTTTACAGTTCCCGTCCCCAATCACGCGGGCGCGGCTAGCAGGTATCAATGGAAAGTCCTCCCTCAAGGGATGCGTAACAGTCCGGCCATCTGCCAAATGTATGTTAATCACGCAGTGGCCCCCCTGCGAAAGCAAGCCATGCTCATCCATTACATGGATGACATCTTGGTGGCCTCTGAGGACGCCGAGGCGCTTCCTCTAATCCTCAAAGACCTCACCACTAATTTAGCTGACCTCGGCCTTACGATTCAGCCCGATAAGGTTCAAATTGTGCCACCACTAGCCTTCTTAAGGTTTAGTATTGATAAAACCATTGCTCCGTCCGCTCCTCAGCTGGACATACCGGACCGGGTCACTATCACTGAGCTTCAACAGCTCTGCGGTCAGATCAATTGGCTCCGCTCTGCGTTGCCGATCACCACAGCACAGCTACAACCACTCTTTACGCTGTTGAGTGTCCCTGAAACCCCGCCGCTAGCAATCTCCCGGCGCATTAAGCTTACCCAAGAGGCAAAGGAAGCCATTGCCGCAATTAACAAGGCACTCGCTGCCTGCTGTCTCAACAGATTCAGCACCAAGGAGGGCAATCTTATAGCACTCATCCTCCCTACGCCCGGCACACCTATGGGCTGCCTGTGGCAGGAAGGCCCTCTACTTTGGGCGCATCCCGCTAAAAGTCGACTTAGGAAGATTTGCCCTGCAGTGCGGCTCTGGATCAGCCTAGCTTCAGATCTAGTTACCTTGGCCGTTCATGTATTCGGAGAGCCGCCAGAAAAAATTGTTTGGCCCCTAGACGCAGGCCAAACCCGCCTGCTTATACGTGACAACCCGGACATGCAAATCCTTTTAGAAGGATTTCAGGGGGAATTCAGCTGTCACTATCCTAGCCATCGGCTGTTACAAGGACTCGCCAAGCTTCCCTTCCGCAGCCCCTTCCATCCTTTCCCCTCCTCTGCACCCATCCCGGGTGCCACTACCGTCTTTACTGACGCCTCCAAAACCCGTTTCGCCTTCCTCTCTTATTCGCAGGACCACCCGGAACCCCGCCTATTCAGTTATGTCAACCTTCATTCGGTCCAAGTGGGAGAAATTCTGGCAGTGTCATACGCACTAAACGCCCACTGCAACCACCCAGTAAACATTTTCACAGACAGCCTCTACACGTATCAGGTCTGCCGAGTCCTCGCGTTTTCCACCTTTTTCCCCGGAAACTCGGCCATTGATAAAGCACTTTCTAACCTCAGAAGCATCCTGGAGCATCGACAGGATCCTTGGTTCATTAGCCACATTCGTAGTCACTCAGGCCTTCCGGGGCCCCTGGCTAATGGCAACAGTATAGTAGACCAAGCGGTCTCAGCTCAGAATACCCAAGCTATGCTAACTCACACGGCGGCCCCTCCGGGGGACGCTGTTAACCAGGCCAAGTTATTGCATTCCAGGTTTCACTTTTCGGCTACGTCGTTACATCATCTATGTGGCCTCCCCTTAAATACCTGTAAACATCTTGTCCGCAATTGTGCAACTTGTGCGCCCTTTGCGCCGCTTGGCCCCTTACAACCTCAAGGAGTCAACCCACGAGGCTTAAAACCCAATTCTAGATGGCAAATGGATGTAACTCATGTTCCGTCCTTTGGGCGCCTCAAGTATGTGCATGTAATGATTGACACCTTCTCGGCCATGTGTTATGCAGTCCCCCTCGCCGGGGAAACGGCCAAACACTGTATCAAGGCCCTAAGACGGAATTCTCTTCATGGGAGTTCCCTGGGACCTAAAAACGGACAATGGGCCTGCCTATCGCAGTGCCTCCTTTGCGGCCTTTCTTCAGTTATATAACATCACCCATCATTTCGGCATCCCCTATAATCCACAGGGACAAGCCATTGTAGAAGCAATCCATCGCCGCTTAAAAATACAAATTGAAAAAGAGAGGGCAATGCTCCCCCAGGCAACTCCAGGGGACCTTGTTATAGCAGCCCTTATTCACCTTAATCTACTCACATTCAATAAGGAAGGGCTTTCGCCCCTACATAAACATTGGGGGCCCTCGTATAGGCCCACCCAGGCCCCGATGGTTTACTGGAAGGACCCGGAGAATAATACCTGGAAAGGTCCCTCCCCACTTCTCGCCCAGGGGCGCAGGTTTGCTTGTGTTTTTCCAGATGATGCAGCACAACCAATATGGATCCCAGGAAGGGCAATCCGGCCCGCCACCAGCAACCACGCGTCCAACGAGACGGGAACGCCGTCGTCTCCGCAGCCTGGTGCACCAGATGACAACAGTATACCTGGGCCTGGACCCCAGTCCGAGCAGAGCGCAGCAGCGGCGAGAAATTAGAGAAATTATACGCCTCTATAAACAGGCAAAAACCAATGTCATACACCCTCTCAACACTCACCCAAGCATAACCTCCCTTCTAATGGTCATGTTAGTTCTTGCCTCTTCTACCCAGGGCGATCCCCACCAGCCTTGGAAGTGGACCCTTGCGCGTTGGAAAGACTCCACAATAATTTTTTCCAACACCACAGCGGGATCTCCCTCCTTCGTCTTTTATGCCATTGATCTGTTTGTCCCTCCTAATCCAAAACCTCCTGGTTATCCAGGCAGCCTAAATATTCAGGATTATTATATTCAGGATTATTATATGTGTCCAGCTTCAAATCCTGGAAAATCATATTGCAAATCCCCAAAGGACTCTTACTGCCCGTACTGGGGGTGTGAAACATTAGCCACTGGCTGGAAACCTTCTGTCCCTGACAAATTTCTAAACCTCGCAGTAATCCCGTATACTTGCCAAAATTCAGGCTTTCGCTATTTCAACAGGTACCTTTGTCCTAAAAGACTAATGCTCACCATACAAAACCCTGCCGATACGTCTTGGCTCTTAGGTAAAACTTGGGGCTTCCGAATTTGGCTATCGGGGTTCGATCGGGGAACCCTTATATTCATAAGAAAGGAGGCTTTAAACCAACCAAAGAAAAATACTGTTATAAAAAAGCCCTTTAACATTGGTCCCAATAAAGTCATTAACCCCCTTTTTCCACAGCTCTCCAGCCGCACCTTAGTTCCAACTAAACGCACTTCAACTACATCTCAAACACCACCACCCCAGCTTCCTCTGCCCTCTTCTCGTTATTCCTCTCCCCTCCTCAGCCTCATCCAAGCCGCCTTTGCCTCAGTGAACTCCTCCAACCCCAATTTTACCTCCTCCTGCTGGCTCTGCCTCTCCACCTCTTCCTCACTGTACGAGCCCGTTGCCTCCAACCTCTCCTTTTCAGAAAGCACAGAAGACAGCCCCTTGGAATGCAATTGGAATACCTCTGCCGTCCCCCTGACCTTTCATTCAGTCTCCTATACGGGAAAGTGCGTCCGCCCTCGCTCCAGTAACTCTCCCGACCTCACTGCCTGTGCCAGCTACTCATCTCCCAGCAGCTCGGCAAAATTTCTCATTCCTCATAACTCCTCCCAATGGCTCTGCTCCTCTACAGGACTTACCCCCTGTCTCAGCACGAATATCATCAGTGAATATAAAGAAACTTGCCTCCTAATTGTCCTTATCCCTAGGGTCTTATACCACAGCAAAGAAGACTTCTTCCTCCGTCTGGAAAGAACTGCAGCTCCTGTCCTTCTGCAAAAGCGAGAGCCCATCACCGCCCTCACAATTGCCTCCCTCCTAGGTCTTGCCGGCGCTGGCACCGGAATCGCTGCACTAGCCAGTCAAGGCTCCGCCCTAACTCACCTCAGGGCGGCTGTTGACGAGGACATTCGTCACTTACAAAACGCTATTTACCATCTAAAAAATTCTGTCAATTCCCTCTCTGAGGTCGTGCTCCAAAACCGCCGAGGTCTTGACCTTCTCCTCCTCAAAGAAGGAGGCCTCTGCGCCGCCCTAGGAGAAGAGTGCTGTGTATATGCCAATTCCACAGGTCTCGCCGAGGACAGCCTGAAAAGGGTCCGAGAAGGACTGGAAAAGCGTAAAAGAGATCGTGAAGCCACCAGTTATTGGTCCAGTTTTTTCACTCCCATCCTCCCATACATCCTTCCTTTTCTTGGCCCCCTATTAATAATTATTCTAGCTCTCATCTTAGGACCCTGCCTCATCCGCAAAATTGTCCAGCTTGTAAGGAAACAAACGGATGCCATTTTTTCCTCGTTCGTGCAAATCCAGTATCAGCGACTCGCCACCTCTGACGCCCCCCACTCCAAGATGACAGCCAACCCTTCGCGACCTCAACGCCACCGGTCAACCCGCCGACCGCGAGGCCCTTCCCAATCACCTGAACATCGCTCTCGCCTCGAGTTCCAGCTTCTCTGAACCCCTGAACTTTAAACCCCTCACCTTCGCCCAGCCCGCTGCAGCGAAGCCATTGTCAAGCGCCCGGGCACCACACCAACACTGAGCTCCAGCCTCACCGAGCCACCGTCAACCCCTTTTTCCCTTCCCTGACCTCCCCCTTCCCTCACCCTTAGCGGGCCTCTCCGGTAAAGCCTCTTCCTCTAATCAGAAAAGAAAGGGGAATTGCGGGTAGCTGAGCTTGTGCCTCGACTTACCAGGCCTGGGCCAGGGGACCTGATATCACCCCCTGGGGAGGGTAGTAGGTACGGGCGTTAGTGCCCTCTGCAGCCCCCCCCGAGCCTGAGGAGCGAGGTCAGGGCAGCTCCCTTTTCCTCACCCAAAATGTCACGGGCAGGGGAGGCTTGCCGGAGGAAACCGCCTTTCTCCCAACCGCCCTTTCCTCACTTCCTTATCTTGCCCACACACTCCCTTGTGCCAAGGCCACTCCTGCCACCGCCAGCGCGCATGCACCGTGGCCAGAACAACCCCCGCCCGCTGCAACGGCTCCTGCGTCCTCTCAGAACCAATCCTAGCCCCTCTCCCTTCAGTATTGCCATTTAAGGCTGCTTCACCTCCTTTCCAGCCCTGCCCTTCTTACCAGCCTATATAACCTGTGATCACCCCTGAATAAAGCCTCTTTGGCGCATACTCCTACTGGATGAAGAGTGTCTTGTCCTTATCGCCGCCCTCCACACCTTGCACGCCTCCCGCCGAGGACCCGGCCAAGTCCTCCGCCTCCCCCTCGCCTCCGGGAAAGAGCCCCCGCCGCCGGTACCCTTTAAGCAGCCCCGAGAGCTGAGGGCTCAGCTACCGGCCGCCCCTCCCCCCAGAAGCAGTAACCCCGACCGCACCGTGATTCTTCCTCAGAAGGGTTCTGTGGCTATTTACAGATAACTGTGCAATGGGCAAAAGGAAACAAGAACTTTTTGAGGTCTGTGGGATACAAGATCTAAGCTGATACTAACAGGGGGAACCAAAATGGCAACGAGGTCCCCTGACCAGATCGGCGGCTTATGGAAGGCAAAGGACGAGTGGAGTTCTGACCCTGGTCCATCTCATCGGGCCAACATTGGGTCCGATGGCTCGGTACAGCCACCAAGTTTTTATCCCTAGGTCCCCGGACACATGACGGGGTGGGATGGATGGACTAAGCAGCTGCAGACCCCTCACAGTGTTTCCTGCTACGTGACAGGAAGGACAGAGTTAAAGCCCCTGAATCAACAACCCTCATCCTCATCCAGAAAAGTAAATCAGGAGCAATCCATACCCCAGGAGCAGCTGCAGAAATCAGTGCCACCCTCAGAGTTAAGGGGTGCAGAGCTGGTAGCTCCATCAACTCCCTGTTCTTTCCACCTGTCTGGCCTGGGAAAAACCAGATGGATTGTGACAGTGGTGGGAAAACCGGTGTGATTTTAATCATGTGGTAGCATCAGTTGCACCTGCCATGCTGGATGTACCTTCACTGGAGTGGTTTATCGAAGTTTCTGTACTTGGAGTGGGGCTTCCGATCTCAGAAGTACGTGACTTTCTACCCCCATCACTGGGGATGATCAGGAACAATTTCCTTTACACGGCCAGGACAGCAGTACACGTTCCTGATCTCGTTCGGAGCCATGAGAACACTCCACAGAGATGGCGATCAGATTGAATTTCCAGAAAATACAGGGCTGGTCCTCTGTGCTGACAGCCAGCTAATCAGACCTGTTACACACGATGCAGCGAGTGCCGTGGACAGCACAGGGGGTGGTGTCATATGCTGCAGGACGCAGGGGCATAGCACCTAGAGAGATTTCAGGGGTCCAGTGGCCTGAGGCATACGAGGACACATCCTCCAAGCTAAAGGACAAGCAATTGCACCATCTGCCTCTCAGCCAACTGCTCAGTACATCATTCGGATTACAAACAAGGGGGTCAGCGGGGTGTCTGGTCCCAGGGGACCTGCTGGGACCCCTCCTATGACTTGCCGCCTGCCAATGAGCTTCACTCTGCCAGGGGAGCCGTGCGGCTGTGCAGGGATCCCAGTTGCATCAACCTGGGACAAGAGATCTAGGCTTTCCCCTCCTCGTCAGTGCAGAGTACCAGCCAGATTGCCAAAACTGCTGCATATGCTGGCCTTCCTCATGGGCTCTGGGTCAAAAATGAGCAGATCTGCAAAAATGAGCAAGGAATAAATTCCTCAGCCTTTTTAGCAAAAATTCTTGATCTCTTTTTGTTGTATATATTAATACCACTGTTAGCTGTTGTGATGGTTAGTTTCATGTGTCAACTTGGCCGGGTGATAGTACCCAGCTGTCTGGTCAAGCAAGCACTGGCCTAACCATTGCTGTGAGGACATTTGTGGCTGGTGAATAAACCAACAGGCTGGTTTATTAAATCATCGGTCAATTGGCTGCAGCTGTGACTGATGACGTCAATGAAGAGCGTGTCTTCTGCAATGAGAGAATGCAGTTGGCTGGATTTAATCCAATCAATCAGTTGAAGACTTTTAAGCGAGACAGATAGAGGACCCTCACTTCTTCTTCAGCTGACCAGTGAAGCGTTTCCTGAGGAGTTCATCAAAGTTGTCAGTTCATTTCCTGAGAAGTTCATTGAACATCTTCATTAGAGTTACCAGCTTGCTGCCTGCCCTACAGAATTTGGACTCATGCATACCTACAGTTGCATGGGTCACTTTTATAAATCTTATATTAATAGATATCTCTCATTGATTCTGTTTCCCTAGAGAACCCTACCTAATACAGCTATATATCTATTTTAAATTTTTTTTTATTAGAGAAGCTGTAGGTTTACAGAAAAACTGTGCAGAATACAGAGTTCCTATATGCCATCCTATTCATTATTTTTTGTTAGAGAAGTTGTGGGTATACAGAATATTCATGCATAAAATACATGATTCCTATATACCACCTGTGATGGTTAGGTTTATGTGTCAACTTGGCCAGGTGATGGTTTCCAGGTGTCTGGTCAAGCAAGCACTGGCCTAACCATTACTGAAAGGGCATTTGTGGCTGGTTAATAAACCAGAAAGCTGGTTTATTAAATCATCAGTCAACTGATTGCATCTGTGGCTGATTACATCAACAAAGAGAGTGTCTTCCACAATGAGAGAATTCAATAGGCTGGATTTAATCCAATCAGTTGAAGACTTTTAAGGAAGAAAGAGAGAGAACCTTCACTTCTTCAGCTAGCCAGTGAAGTGTTTCCTGAGGAGTTCATTGAACACCTTCATTGGAGTTGCTAGTTTGCTGCCTGCCTTACAGTATTTGGACTCATGCATCCCCACAATCGCATGAAACACATTTTTAAGATCTTATATTTACAGTTATTTCTTGTTGGTTCTGTTTCCCTAGAGAACCCTAACTAATACACCACCCTAGTATTAATACTGTGCTGGTTTGAGTGTATTGTGTCCCCCAAAATGCCATTAACTTTGATGTAATCTTGTGTGGACAGACATATCAGTGTTGATTAGATTGCAATTCTTTGAGTGTTTCCATGGAGATGTGATCCAACCAACTATAGGTGATGACGCTGAGTAGATAATTTCCATGGAGGCATGGCCCAGCCCATTCAGCACAGGCCTTGATGAGTTTACTAGAACACTATATAAGCTCAGACAGAAGGAACGGGCTTGCTAAAGCCAAGAGGGACACTTTGAAGAATGCACAGGACGTGAGAGAGTGCAATATTTTGGAGATGGCCTTTGAAAGCAGAACTTTGGTCAGGAGAAGCTAAGAGAGGAATGTCCTGAGGAAAAGCCATTTTGAAACCAGAACTTTGGAGCAGACACCAGCCACGTGCCTTCCCAGCTAACAGAGGTTTTCTGGACACCATTGGCCATCCTCCAGTGAAGGTACCCGGTTGCTGATACGTTACCTTGGGCACTTTATTGTTAGATCCCAGAAGAAGAAACTAACATGTAGAAGGAGTTTCTGACCCAGAGGCCCTGCAGCTTATCTCACAGAAACCAGGTGCACCATAAACTAAGGGTTAAAAGCTGTTCCAGCCACGGTGGTGCCTCAACCCCCAAAAGGCAGATGAAGCAAGGTCAGATATGTCCATAAGATGACCAACCACAAGCATGCAAAGAGGCCTTCCCTCTCTAGATGGATGACACAGCTGCATTTCACAGAAGAGTGCAGCAGAACCCTAGCAGCCACTCAGCTCAGAAATTGATGGGCACTCACCCAGTCAAGGCACAGGACACCGCTCAGCAGACACCCTTCCCAACATGGGTTTTCTTCCTTAAAATATGCGACTCCCACAATGGGAGCCGAAGCCATTTTCTTTCTTTTCGCTGGCTCTCACCTGCTTTCTTCCTCTAATAAATCTTAAACTTTATACTTAAACTTCGACTTGTTGCATTGTGTGTATTCTTGAATGACTCTGACCTAACATTTATGGCCTTAAGACTGTAACTGTGTAACCAGATAAACCCCCTTTATAAAAGCCAATCTATTTC
Organism: Choloepus didactylus; assembly: GCF_015220235.1. Classification (NCBI taxonomy): domain Eukaryota; kingdom Metazoa; phylum Chordata; class Mammalia; order Pilosa; family Megalonychidae; genus Choloepus; species Choloepus didactylus. The sequence goes on along the minus strand of NC_051309.1, from coordinate 2,639,452 downwards.
TGGTGTTTTGAGAAAGGGCAGCATTAGCAAACTAGAACAGATTTTGGTATTGGAAGTGGAGTGCTGGTGCTGCTGAGCTTGCAAATACCAAACATGTTGGAATGTCTTTTTAAATGGATAAGGGGAAGATTCTGGAAGAATTGTGAGGAGCTTGATAGAAAAGGCCTAAGCTGCTTTGAAGAGACTGTTCGTGGAAATACGGACTCTAAAGATACTTCTGACGAGGCCTTGAGCAGAAATGATGAATGTGTTGTGAACTGGAAGAAAGGCGATCCTTGTTTTAAAGTGGCAGAGAATTTGGCAAAATTGATTCCTGGTGTCGGATGGAAGGAAGAATTTGAGAGCAACGAAGTGGGATACTTGGCTGATGAGATTTCAAAACTAAAAGTTGTGGATATAGCATGGCTTCTCCTTGCAGCTTACAGTAAAATGCGAGCAGGGAGAGATAAACTTAAACTGAACTCTTGGATTCAAAGAAACCAGAAACTGATGGTTTGGAAAATTCCAGGCTTCCAGGGGGTGGAACCCCAGAAGCTACAGCCCAACGTGAGGATTTAATCAAACATGGCACCCAGCCGCCATTTCAGTGCAAGCCAAGATTGGAGATGGAGTTATCCAGAAAGGATCTGTGGAAAGTCCTATTGTCTGATGGCTTTGACCCCTGTGTGCTTCATGCGAAGCCAACAGAATTTTTGCGAGAGCTTTATAGACAGAGATGCTGCCTATTTGGACTGGAGGAGACAGACAAGGAATAAACTGAAGGAAAAATTTCTTCAAAGACAGAGCCAGGGAGGTTGAAGTCTAGAGTCAAGAGGTCTTGGGCTGGGAGAACGGAGCAGCCCACACACATGGAAAGGGTGAGTGTGCCCTGGAGGTTGAGGGCGGGCCTTCCACCTCGATGCTCAGGAAGAGTGCTGCCTCTCCAGGCCCCAAAGAGGGTGGAGCACATTCCCAGGGAATTGGGGAGAGCCTGGCTGCCACCCCACTGTTCTGAAGGGGTTGAGCGTGTGCGTGGAGATGGAAGGGAATCTGGGTGCTGCCCCGATATTTGAGGTGGGTGGGGCCAAGAAGGTGGTCTCCCCAATGTGTGGATATGTTGGAGCACTCACCCCAGTGTTTAGAGAGGAAAGGGCTTCTGCAAAAGCCCTTGGGATGGGTTAGACTCCCGCTCTCTCAAGCCCCAAGGATGCAACGTTGTTCTATAAATGACTCTCAGACTTTGAAATCTAATGGAGTTTGCCCTGTGGGTTTTAGGAACTGTTTTGGTCCCTTAAACCCTGCTTTCCTTACTGTTTCTCCTTATGGCAATGGGAATGTTTATCCTATGATTGTCCCTCCTTTGTATATTGGAAGCAGATAACTTGTAAGTTTCACACATCTACAGCCGGAGGGGAATTTGCCTTGGTACAGACCATGCTTGTAACTGATTTTGTTACTGAAATGATGTAAGTGTTATTGTGATGTTGTGATATTGTGATGGGATGAATGCATTTTGTATTTGGAAAGAATATGTTTTACTGGTGTCCAGAGGGGTGGAATGTGCCAGTTTGTATATGTTATGTCCCCCAGAAAAAGCCATATTCTTTAATGCATTCTTGTACGGGCAGACATATTAGTGTTGATTAAGTTGGAAACTTTGGATTAGGTTGTGTCCATGTAGATGTGACCCACCCAACTGTAGGTGATGACTGCGGATAATTTCCATGGAGGTGTGGCCCTGCCCATTCAGCGTGGGCCTTGACTGGGTCACTGGAGCCCTATAAAAGCTCAGACAAAAGGAGCTCACAGCTAGCGGTAGCTGAGACAGACCTTTTGAAGATGGCCATTGGAAGCTGATGCAGACATTTTGTAGAATGCCATTTTGAAATGCAATCTGGGAGCAAGCAGAACCAGCCACATGCCTTTCCAGCTAACAGAGGTTTTCCAGATGCCAATGGCCTTTCTCCAGTGGAGGTACCCTTTGTTGATGGACACTTTATGGCCTTAAGACTGTAACTGTGTAATCAAATAAACCCCCTTTATAAAAGCCAACCCATTTCTGGTGTTTTGCATTCCAGCAGCATTAGCAAACTAGAACAAACACCTTGTATTGCTATCATATATTTGTTACAATTGAGAAAAACACATTTTTATAATGGTACTATTAATTATAGTCCATGGTATAAGTTAGGGGTCATTGTTTGTGCTGTGCTGTTCCATGGATTTTTTTTTTTAATTTTAATTCTATCACCATATATACAACCTGAAACTTCCCCTTTAAACTACATTAAAATACATAATTCAGCGCTGTTAATTGCACTCGCAATGTTGTGCAACCATCACCACTATCCATTACCCAAATTTTCCATCACCCCAAATAGAAAATTTATACACTTCAAGCATTAATTTACCATTCCCTACACTCACCCTGGCCCCTGGTTATCTTTATTCTAGTTTTTTACTCTATGAATTTGCTTATTCTAATTATCAGTGAGATCATACAATATTTGTCTTTTTTAGTCTGGCTTATTTCATTCAATGTAATGTTTTCAAAGTTCATCCATGTTTTCACATATATTAGAACTTCATTACTTTTTACAGCTGAATAATAGTCCATTGTATGTATGTACCACGTTTTGTTTATCCATTCATCAGTTGATGGACACTTGGGTTGCTTCCATCTTTTGGAAATTGTGATTAATGTCACTGTGAACATCAGAGTAAATATATCCGCTTGAGTCCCTGCTTTCAATTCTTTTGGGTATACATCTAGAAGTGTAATTGCTGGGTCATACAGTAATTCTACACTGAATTTCTAAGGAACCTCCAAACTGTCTTCCACAGTGGCTGCACCATTTTACATTCCACTGACAATGAATGAGGGCTCCTTTTTCCCCGCATCCTTGCCAACACTTTAATTTTCTTTTTTAATTATAGCCATTCTAGTGGTTATGGAAAGGTATCTCATTCTGGCTTTGATCTTCATTCCCCTAATGGATAATGATATTGAACACCTTTTCCTGTGCTTTTTGGCCATTTGTGTCTCTTCTTTGGAGTAATGTCTATTCAAGTCTTTGGACCATTTTCAAATTGGGTTGCTTATCATTTTGTTGTTGAGTTGCAGGATCTCTTTATATATTCTGGATATTAAATCCCTATTGGATATGTGGTTTCCAAATATTTCCTCCCATTCTGTACGTTATCTTTTTACTTTCATGGTAAAGTCCTTTGATATGCAAAAACTTTACATTTTGATGAGGTCCCATTAATCTGTTTTTTTCTTTTTTCCCTTGTGCTTTGGTTGTAAAGCCTAAGAAACCACCACCTCACACAAGGTCCAGAAGAGGCTTTCATATGTTTTCTTCTAGGAGTTTTATAGTCCTGGGTCTTATATTTAAGTCTTTGATCTATTTTGAGTTAATTTTTCTATATGCATGAAGGGGTCCACCTTCATTCTTTTGCATACAGGCATTAAGTTTTCCCAGCACCATTCGTTGAAGAAACTCTTCTTTCCCAATTGAATGGACTTAACATCCTTGTCAAAATTCGGTTAGCCGTACATGTGAGGGTTGATTTCTGAATTCTCAATTTGATTCCATTGGTCCATACGTCTGTCCTTGTGCCAGTACCATGCTGTTTTGGTTACTGTGGTTTTGCAGTAAGTTTTTAGATCAGGAAGTGTGAGTCCTCCAACTTTGTTCCTCTTTTTCAAGACGTTTTTGGTTATTCAGCGCCCCTTACTCTTCCACATAATTTTTTTTTCGTACAGTTGTTTATGCAAGTTCAACAAAGGAAAAACTGCCTTAGTCAAGATCATGGAAACCCCCCCTCACCACAATGGCACTGATGAATGCATCACTTCACAGTCAGGGACTGGGCACGCAATAACCTTGAAACAAGAACTCAGCTCACACCTCAAAGGAGACAAAAAAGGAAGAGAAAGGCCATGCTGGTTCACTTATTCTGCATCCTCACTCACTGTGCAGATTGGATCTATAGAGAGCACAACAGATCATGCTGGAGGGAAGCCCTTCCGACAGCAAAGGCTGAAGTATGAATTCTAAAATTTTGAGAAAAGTTGAATTCTATACAGAGAAAACTTGGCAGAGAGTGGCTTACTTGTCTAATAATTTACTTATTTCCACAACGTGCTTGTGTAAGTTCTTAACATACAAAGCAGGCTATAAACTTCCAGTTAAACATGACTTTATGCGGAAGATCTACACCCACTTTGTCAGGTCTGGGCACCTTTGTAGATAGATTCTTCTAGACGCAGTGCAGGTTGAGTTCTCGCCTACTTTAAGGAAACCATGAAAATTGGCAATCTCAAAACAACGAAAACACTGGTATGCATTCAAACCTTGCACAAAAAACTTTTAAAAGTCTGTGCAAAGACAGTTCTGCTTAAGGTAAGATGTGACAAAACCAAAAACCGCGTCAAGATGGAGGCAGAAATGCGTCTGCGTTCCGCTGCGTGAAGACACTGAAATCCTTGGCGGTGCAAGGAAGGAGGTGTCCAAAACAAAACGCAAACCACCACCAACGAAACTCAGCTCGTGCTTAACGACGAGAGAAATTCTCCGAAGCCCGCCCTCCTCTCTGCGGGGAACGTCTTCCTGGTAGAGGCCGCCTTGGAAACGGTGCGTAAAGCAGCGCAGTCTCGTTCCAGAAAGGCCAAAGGACAGGGCCGGCTCGCTCATCCTAAAAACCAGTAGTTGAACGGCCTTGCCCTTGGCAAGACTTGCAAAGTGGCCCCTCGGAGCGCGCGTGGTTACTCTCCTGGGACGTGGGGGCCCCCAGGCGCCTCCTTGAAGCCCCGGGGTGGCTCATCGGCCGGAGCCGCGGTGCTCGGGGACCTTCCAGGTGGCTTTGTCCGGCAGCTTATTCTCGTTGCCTGGCTCCAGCCTGGAGGGGCCTTGATGAAGGGCGAGAGGAGAACCCGGACGTTTGAAGCGTCCACTCAGCTTTGGGGCGTCTCACGATCCCCCTCCTCCTGGGGTGCGGGGGCGCCTTCTTGCGGCGCTCCTCCGGCCGGGGCCGGGGCGCCTCCTCCGGGCAGCCCGGTTCATCTCCCGCCCCTTGGGCAGGGAGCCGGGCAGGTTGGGGGCGCCCTGGGCCGCTCCTGTGTGTCCCGCTCTTGCCGGCTTGGGGACCCCCTGGACACTCTCAGCATTTGGGAAGCGGGTCGACGCCCACACCCCTGACCCTCAACCTCCAGGCATCGGGGTGGGGGTCAGGATGTCTCTGCAGACGGGGCACCTTCCCGGGCTCGCCCCACCAGGACGGCGAGCTCTGCTCCATGCGTCCGCCCAGGGCCGCCGACCTTCTCCGCGTCATCGCAGAGCCGGCACCCATGCCCGGCACCCACGCCCGGCCGCACGCAGGCCTTGCACTTGAGCCCCGCGCCCGGCGCCCGCGAGCTCCGCCGGCGGCCGGCTTCCCGGGTTCACGGCCCCCGCGCCTGGCGAGGCTCGCGGTGGGCACAGGCCCGGCGCCCACACGGCTGGAGCGGCCCCGCGCGAGAAGGCGCGGCTCACCAGGCCTCAGCTTGGGCTCCTCTCCACGTAAATCTGCAAAGAAGGCTGTTGGAATTTTGATTGGGATGGCGCTGAATCTGTAAATCACTTTGGGTAAAAGTGACATCTTAACAATACTTAGTCTTTCAATCCATTTTTGTATCTTTTAAAATTTCTTTTAGCAATGTTTTATAGTCTTCTGTGTATGAGTCCTTTACACCCTTGGTTAGATTTATTACTATAAATTTGATTCTTTTAGTTGCGATTGTAAATGGAATTTTTTTCTTGATTTCTTCAGATTGTTCACCACTGCTGTATCAAAATAGTACTGAATTTTGCGTTGATCTTCTACCCTGCCACTTTGCTGTATTTTTAAATTGGTTCTAGAAGCTTTGCTGTGGAGTTTTCAGCATTTTCTGTATATAGGATCATGTCAGCAGCAAACAGGGAAAGTTTCACTTCTTCCTTTCAATTTGGATACCTTTGCTTTCTTTCTCTTGCCTAACTGCTGAGGCTAGAACTTCTGGTACAATGTTGAATAACAGAGGTGACAGGGTGGGGGAATAATTTTCTTGTTTCTGATCTTAGAGGGAACATGTATTGGTCAGGTTCTCTAGGGAAACAGAACCAACAGCAGCTATCTGTAAATATTATGAGATTTTATAAAAGTGTCTCACGCAATGGGTGGAATCACAAGTCCAAATTCTGTAGGGCAGATTGCAGCTGGCAAAGCTGATGAAGGTTTTCAGTAAATTCCCCAGGAGAAGTTCGCTGGCTGAAGTAGAGATGAAAATTCTCTCTTCTGACTGCTGAAGTCATCACTTTTCCTTTTAAAGCCTTCAACTGATTGGATGAAATGTCTTTCATTGCTGAAGATACTCTACTTAGTTGATGGTAGGTGTCATCAACCATAGATGTAATCAGCTGACTGATGATTTAAGTCCACAAAATGTCCTCACAGTAACAGGCCAGTGCTTGCTTGACCAGACAACTGGGCACCATCACCTGGCCAAGTTGACATAGGAACCTAGCTGTGCTGGTTTGGATGTATTATGTCCCCCAAAGAGCCATATTCTTTAATGCAATCTTGTGGGGGCAGATTTATCAGTCTTTCTGATTAGGGTGTGGCCTCTTGATTGTTTCCATGGAGATGTGACTCACCCAACAGTGGGAAATACCTTGACTAGATTATTTCCATGGCGGTGTTACCCTGGCCATTCAGTGTGGGCCTTAATTAAATCACTGGAGTCCTGTAAGAGCCACACAGGCCCAGATACTTGCTGATGTTGATGCTTTGACATGCTTGGAGATGCAAGGACATTTAGCTAAAAGAGGAAGCCCAGAGTTTGCCCCGGGATATGCTAAGACAGGACCCCCAGGCGCTTAGAGAGAAATGCCCTGGGAGAAAGAACCAAGGATGCACAGGAGCTGAGAGAGGAGCTGGAACACAATCCAGGATCAGCAGATGCCAGCCATGTGCCTTCTCAGCTGACAGATATTTCAGATGCCATCAACCATCCTTCAGTGAAGGTATCATTTTGTTGATGCCTTCGTTTGGACACTTTTATGGCCATAGAACTATAAATTTGTAACTTAATAAACCCTCTTTACAAAAGCTAATCCATTTCTGGTATTTGTATAATGGCAGCATTAGCGAACCAGAATACTAACCATTACAGTCCACCCCTCGTGAACTTGAACTTGGCGGCTACACACAGCACTTTAAACCATACTTAATCTCTAAATTAAAAACAATAACAGACCTATTTTTTTTTGGCCTAACAACACCCAACTGTCCTGTGTACAACTGGAAATGTGCTAAATCTCTCCAGAATTGGGCAATATTGACTCTTGAACTTGATATCCTATAACTCAAATACTATGAGTACTATGACATAAACAATATAACTTATGTCATCTATAAGGGGATAATATAGGGAAGAAAATAAAGATATTTGCTTTTTGTACATATATGAACATACTCTTAACAAAACAAGGGAGAAATATTTATACCATTGCAGTCCTCATTTCTGTAACTGGTCATGTGGTTGTCATTCCTATTTATCACCACCTTCTTCCACTATGCATTCTGTGGTCCCTTTACCCTCAGCAAGCACCTTAGCTGGCCCTGGTTCTTTTCCTGGTGGGGTGACCCAAATCTTCATTCCTGAAGTATCTGGGCCATTGGTAGTCCTGCCTGGATTGGGTTGTTGCAGTTTTCCATTGACTTTAATCACAGGGCATGGTAGTACTAAGAGACGCCCTAGGGGATCTCCTGTATTCCAGGAACTACACAATGGAGTTGCAGTGCTATTTCCCCTTGACAGTCAGGATCAATCACCCCAGCCAGTAGAGTAATCCCCATTTTGCCTGTTGATTCAGAGGGAAGAGAAGCCCAAAGTAGCCAGGTGGCAGTCTTCCAGTTCAATGGAATTGTTTTGTCTCCTGGTGGGAGAACTCCTCCTTTTGGAACTAAGACTTGTAGACCAGCAGAGCTTAAGGTTGCAGGGACAGGAAGGAAAACATTTTTAGTGGATCACTAGGAGTGATAGTGAGTGGTGCCACTCCCATTTCCTTCCTTGGTTCTGGACCTGTGAATCCTGGCTATGGGAGAAACAGCACCATAGAGTGGACACTGATTCAGAGCGTACACAGGCTCCTGGAGAACACTGCCCCAGCCCTGCAAGGTATTGCCACCTAGTTGGCACTGTAATTGAGTCTTCAAAAGGCCATTCCACCGTTCTATCATCCAGCTGCTTCAGGATGATGGGGAACATGGTAAGACCAGTGAATTCCATGAGCATTTGCCCATTCCCTCATTTCATTTGCTGGGAAATGGGTTTTCCTTGATCAGAAGGAACGCTATATGGAATACCATGACAGTGGGTAAGGCATTCTATACGTCCATGGATGATAGTTTCAGCAGAAGTATTGGGTGCAGGGAAGGCAAACCCATGTCCAGAGTGTGTCTATTACACACAAATCACTGCCCCTTCCATGATGGAAGTGGTCCAATGTAATCCACCTGTCACCAGGTAGAAGGCTGATCACCCTGGGGAATGGTGCATATTGGGGACTGAGTGTGGGTCTCTGCTGCTGACAGATTGGGCACTCAGCAGTGGCTGTGACCAGGTCAGCCTTTGTGAGTGGAAGTCCATGTTGCTGAGCCCATGTGTAACCTCCATCCTTACCACCATGACCACTTTGTTCATGAGCCCATTGGGCAATGACAGGAGGCTGGGGAAAGAGGCTGACTGGTACCCACCAAATGGGTCATCTTATCCACTTGATTATTAAAATCTTCCTCTGCTAAAGTCACCCTCTGGTGCACATTCACATGGAACACAGGTATCTTCATGTTTTTTTTTGCCCACAAAGAAAGGTCTACCCATATACCTCTTCCCCTTACCCCCTTGCCACCAATTTTCCAACCATATTCCTTCCAAGTCCCTGACCAGCCAGCCAAACCATTAGCAACAGCCCATGAGTCAGTATACAAATGCACCTCTGGCCAGTTCTCCTTCTAAGCAAAGTGAACAACGAGGTGCACTGCTCGAAGTTCCACCCCTAGGAGGATTTTCTCCTCACCACTGTCCTTCAGTGACATCCCAGAAAGGGGCTGCAGTGCTGCAGCTGTCCACTTTTGGGTAGTACCTACATATTAGGCAGAACCATCGGTAACCCAAGTTTTCTCTTCCTCAGTCAACTGATTGTAAGGAACTCCCCAAGATGCCGTAGCTCTGGACTGGGAAAGAGAACATAATGTGGCAGGAGTGGGGGTCATGGGCATTTGGGCCACTTCCTCATGTAACTTAGTTGTGCCTTCAGGACCTGCTCAAGCTCTATCTCATATATACCATTTCCATTTTATGATGGAGTGCAGCTGTGCATGCCCAACTTTATGGCTTGGTGGGTCGGACAACACCCAGCTCATGATAGGTAACTCAGGTCTCATGGTAACTTGGTGGCCCATGGTTAAGCGTTCTGTCTCTACTAAGGCCCAATAGCAGACCAAAAGCTGTTTCTCAAGAGGAGAGTAGTTATCTGCAGAGGATGGTAAGGCTCTACTCCAAAATCCTAAGGGCTTGTGTTGTGATTCTCCTATAGGAGCCTGCCAAAGGCTCCAAACAGCATCTCTATTTGCCACTGACACTTCCAGAACCATTGGGTCAGCTGGATCATATGATCCAAGTGGCAGAGCAGCTTGTACAGCAGCCCGGACCTGTCACAGAGCCTCCTCTTTTTTTGGTCCCCACTAAAAACTAGCAGCTTTCTGGTCACTTGTTAAATGGGCCAGAGTAGCACACCCAAATGAGGAATATGTTGTCTCCCAAATCCAAAGAGGCCAACAAATGTTATGCCTCTTTTTGGTCATAGGAGGGGCCAGGTGCAACAGCTTATCCTCCACCTTAGAAGGGATATCTTGACATGCCCCACACCACTGGACACCTAGAAATTTCACTGAGGTGGAAGGCCCCTGTATTTTTGTTGGCTTTATCTCCCATCTTCTGACACACAAATGCCTTACTAATAAGTCTAGAGTAGTTGCTGCTAGGTCCAATCAACATGATATCATCAATACAATGGACAGTGTGACATCTTGTGGGAGGGAGAAACGATCAAGATCCCTGCAGACAATGTTATAACATAGGGCTGGAGAGCTGATATACCCCTGAGCTTGCACAGTGAATGTATACTGCTGGCCTTGCCAGCTGAATGCACACTGTTTCTGGTGGTCCCTACTAACAGCTATTGAGAAAAAAGCATTTGCCAGATCAATAGCTGCATACCAGGTACCAGGGGATGTGTTGATTTACTTAAGCAGTAATACTTCCATCTGCCATTGGAGTCACCACCTGGTTAAGCTTACAACAATCCGCTGTCATCCTCCAAGACCCATCTGTTTTCTGCACAGGCCAAATAGAAGAGTGAAAGGGGATGTGGCGGGAATCATCACCCCTGCACCCTTCAAGTCCTTGATGGTAGCACTAATCTCTGCCACCCCTCCAAGAATCTGGTATTGCTTCCAGTTTACTATTTTGCTAGGCAGAGACAGTTCTAACACCTTCCACTTTGCCTTTCCCACCATAATAGCCCTCAGTCCATGAGTCAGGGAACCAGTATGGGGATTCTGCCAGTTGCTGAGTATGTCTATTCTAATTATGCATTCTGGACCTGAGGAAATAACCACAGAATGGGTCAGGAGACCCGCGGACCCACCAAGAGATGAACCTGAGCTAAAACTCCATCAATCACCTGACCTCCATAAGCCCCTACTCTGGTGGACCACAGTCACATTTTGGGTCTCCTGGAATTAAAATCACTTCTGAGACAGTGTCTAACAATCCCTGAAATGTCTGATTATTTCCTTTTCCCCAATGCACAGTTACCCTGGTAAAAGGCTGTAGGTCTCTTTGGGGAAGACTGGGAGGAAGATCAACAGTGTAAATTTTTGGCAGTGTAACAGGTCCTTCACCAAGGGTACCTGGCCTTCCCCTCATTCAAGGGGCTCTGGGTCTGTAAACTGTCTCAAGTCTTGGAATTAAGTCTCCGTTTTGGAGAGTGGTGTATCAATAATACTGTTTTTGTGATTCAGTTTACACTTATGTTCACTTGATCTACAACTCTTCTGCTTATACAGATCAAACAAGAACTTAGTAGACTGCCCATCTGTTTTACTTCTAAGTACTCTATGATCTACTAGCCAATGCCATAGGTCTCTGTGAGTCAGATTTTTTTGATTGCTGTTTTGAGCCTGTTTTCCATTATGGTAGCCATGCCCACCTTGTCTTGGCAATTAACTCCTGCCACATGGCTTTTGCCAACTTGGGATCTGATCATCCCCATTGTCTTTAAGGATTCCAGTTCAGTGACAGCAGTTCCACAGTAATATCTGACCTATAGAGAGAGGCAATTAAGATCTCTTCAAAGAATGATGGAGCTAGTCTCACAAATTTCTCCTCACAGTCCTGGTAAAAGGTGAGTCCTCTGGACATTCCAAGGGTGTGTGAGCAGGTCTTCCAAGATAAATGCACTCTAACATTCCAATATCTCTAAGCCTTTGGATATCCTCATCTACATTATATTAAGAAAGTTCTGGCATCTGACCTCAGGTAATTTCAGCCACCATTTGAGCCATGTTTCAGCCAACCACCCAAACTGTTAACACCCTTTCTAACCCCTTGAGCTACAACATTGAATGCAGGATCTCTACTTAGTGGATCCATATCAATAAATTCAGCCTGATCCAACTTGATGTTCCTTCCATCATTATCCCACACCCTTAATATCCATCCCCACACATATTCCCCTGATTTGTCTACATAAATTGGAAAACTCATGCAGTTCTTTTGGAGTATAGTGTACTTTCCTCATGGGTCACACTTTGTACCTCACTTTTTGGGGCCTGTTGGGACTTTAGTTATAGGTCTGAAAGAAAAGAGGGGTGGGGAAGTGAGTCAGGAGAAGAATTAGAAGTGTCTTTCAAGACAATTACCTCAGGGTATTCCATTGCAATTTCATTAGTGAAACAGGACTAATCTCTCCAGACAGAGGTGTAAGGGCTATTTCCACAGGGGAGGTGATTACAGGTTTACCAGGCACTGTAGTGTATCAATCTCGTGGGGCAGAAATTGGATGACAGACTCCTTGGGGTGGACTGGAGGTCAGAAAACTGTCTCCTTGGGGCAGGCTGGAGGTTAGGTTGCTGTCTCCTCAGGGCAGGTCATTACAGGTTTAGCTAGCCAAGACTCAGAAGAATTTAGGGTTTCAATGTCCCCACTGCCAACATTATCAACCTTTATGTCCCCATTCCAATTTTCAGGATCCCATTCCTTTCCAATCAATGCCCTCACTTTAACAGCAGACACCCTGCAAGGTTGGGAATTCAATTTATGTTAATTTCTATTTATTTTTGAATTTTCCATCTCTCCCTCTATTTTTTAAGGCAGTTAAATAGATTCTATATTAATTTCTAACTTCTGATTCATGCATTATTTTTTTTTAGTTTGCATTGATTGTACTTTACCCCCAATCCCACTCTATTTTTAACACCTTGCAAAGTTGACATTCACTTGTTCTACCTCATGTAAAAACATATTTGTAATTTTATTACAATCGTTGAGAATCCTAGGTTTCCCTGTTACACAGTCTCAGTCTTTATCCTTCATCTTTTGTTCTGGTGTCCCACATGCTCCTAACCTTCCTCTTTCAACCACAGTCAAAGTCATCTTTGTTCAGTGTACTTACATTGCTGTGCCATCTCCCAAAATTGTGTTCCAAACCTCTCACTCCTGTCTGTTTGTATCTGTCTGCATTGCTTCCTTTAGTGTTTCCTGTAGAGCAGGTATCTTGTTCACAAACTCTCTCATTGTCTGTTTGTCAGAAAATATTTTAAACTCTCCCTCATATTTGAAGGATAGTTTTCCCGGATATAGGATTCTTGGTTGGTGGTTTTTCTCTTTCAGTATCTTAAATATATCACACCACTTCCTTCTTGCCTCCATGATTTCTATTGAGAAATCTGCACATAGTCTTATCAAGCTTCCTTTGTATGTGATGCATCGCTTTTCTCTTGCTGCTTTCAGGATTCTCTCTTTATCTTTGACATTTGATAATCTGATTATTAAGTGTCTTGGCGTAGGCCTATTCAGGTCTATTCTGTTTGGGGTATGCTACACTTCTTGGATCCGTAATTTTATGTCTTTCATAAGAGATGGGAAATTTTCATTGATTATTTCCTCTATTATTGCTTCTGCCCCTTTTCTCTTTTCTCCTTCAGGGACACCAGTGACACATACATTCCTGATTTTCATTTTGTCCTTAAGTTCCCAGAGACATTGCTTGTATTTTTCCATTCTTTTCTCTGTCTGTTCTTTTGTGTGTAGGCTTTCAGTTGGCTTGTTCTCCAGTTCCTGAGTGTTTTCTTCTGCCTCTTGGGATCTGCTGTTGTATGTTACCATTGTGTCTTTCATCTCGTATTGTGCCTTTCATTTCCATAGATTCTGTCAGTTGGTTTTTCGAACTTTCAATTTCAACCTTATGTATGCCCAGTGTTTTCATTATATGGTCCATCCTTTTTGCCATATCCTCCCTAAACTTTTTGAATTGACTATTGTTTAAGTTCCTGTATCTCAGTTGAAGTGTAAGTTTGTTCCTTTGACTGGGCCATAACTTTGCTTCTTAGTGTAAGTTGTAGTTTTCTGTTGTCTAGGCATGGTTTCCTTGGTTACCCAAATCAGGTTTTCCCAGACCAAAACGGGCTCTGGTCCCAGAAGGAAGAACTATTCAGTATCTGGTTTCCCTGAGGGTATGTCTTAGAAATTTGGTACACCCTGTGAGGCCTCGGGTCACTGTGCTTTTCTGCCCAGTAGGTGGTGCCTGTCAGCCTGTAGCTCCAGACTAGTGTAAGGAGCTGTGGCCCATGGCTGTTTTCCCCCAGGCTCTGGGGTCTTGTTCTGAATGGAAGGTGGGTAGTAGAGCTGGGCCCCACCCTTTCCTCTTAGGCAAGATAGACCCCCCTAGGGAGAGGTTATTAGCATCTGAATGGTCTCTCTCTGCCTGTGCTATCTCCACCCTTGTCTGGTCAGAGCGCTGGGAACTGAAAATGGCTGAGGCTTTCTACACTGAGACAAAACAGGGACAGAAAGATCCCTTAAGGGCCAGTCCACAGCCACCCTCCAACTCTCCAAGGTCAGTTGTCACCCAAAGCCTCTGTCTGCTTGTTGGGGATTTGTATTGAGCAGTCCACACTTGTTAATTAAAACCCCGGTTGGAGCTCAGTTGTGCTATATTTGCTTGCTTGGAGAGAGTTGCTCTCTAGCTCCATGAGGCTTTGCAGCTCAGGCCATGGGGGAGGGGGCTCCTGGCTTGGATCCAGTTTTTACTCACAGATTTTGTGCTGCGATCTCGGGCATTCCTCCCAATTCAGGTTGGTGTATGATGAATGGACAGTCACGTTTGTCCCCCTGCAGTTCTTCCAGATTATTTACTAGCTGCTCCCGGTTGCTTAATAGTTGGTCCAGGGGGACTAACTAGCTTCCACTCCTCTGTATGCCACCATCTTCATTTTCTCTCCCTCTATTTTTGATTTTCAGCTTCATTCCACTGTGGTGAGAGAAGACACATTGTATGATTTCAATATTTTTGGAGTGGAGACTTGTTTTGTGACCTAAAATGTGGTCTATCATGGAGAATGATCCATGTGCCCTGGAGAAGACTATGTATTCTGCTGCAGTTGGGTGAAGTGTTCTATGTATGTGTTAGGTCTAGTTGGTTTAGAGAGTATTGCCCAAGTCTTCTATTTCCTTATTGATCTTCTGTCTAGATGTTCTATCCTTTCTGGAGACTGGTGTTAACAAAGACTCCCACTATTAATGTGGAACTGTCTCCCTTCAAATCTGTCAATATTTGCTTCTATACTTGGGGGCTGTACCGTTAGATGCATTTATATATTTTTAATTTTCACATCTTCTTGTTAACTTGATCCTTTATCCATATATAGAGACCTTCTTTGTCCCTCATGAGAGCCTTCCTTAAAATATACTTAACCTAATATTAGTGTAGCTACCCAGCTCTCTTTTGGTTACTCTTTGCATGGTATATATTTTTTCCATCCTTTCACTTTCAACCTAATTGTGTATTTGGATGTAAGGTGAATCTCTTGTAAACTCCATATAGTTGGGTCATGTTTTTTAAATCCATTCTACCAATCTCTGCTGTTTGGCCAATTTCTGTCATTTACATTTAAAGTAACTACTGATAATACAGGAATTTGCTTTGCCATTTTGCTTTTCTGTCTTTGTAAGTCCTATACCTCTTAGGCCCTCAATTCTTCCATTAATGCCTATTTTCATATTTATTTGATTTTTTTTTTAATTGTACCATTTTGAGTCCTTTCTCATTTCTTTCTGAAGGTATTTTTCAGATATTTTCTTTGTGGTTACCATGAGGTTAAAATTTTAGCATTCTAAATCTATAACAATCATAGTTGATTTGATACCAATGTATCTTCAATACTTCACTCATACACTTTTCCTATACCCCACCAACCCCCCACCTTTTTCTTGTACATATTACAAATTTACATCTTTATACACTACATGTCCACAACCATAGCTTTATCATAACTTTTTATGTCTTTGCATCTTAAAACCTGTAAAAGCAAGATGCGGACATACATAGCAAACAATCTAAAATGACAGCATTAGCATTTATAATTACCCATATGGTTACCTTTACTGGAGGTCTATTTCTTTATGCCACTTTGATCTACTGTCTAGTGTCCTTTCATTTTGGTTTGAAGAACTCTCCTTAACATTACTTGTAGGCAGATCTAATGGTTACGACTCCTCCCTCAGCTTTTCTTTATCTGGGAATGTCTTAATCTCCTTCGTTTTTGAAAGTCTCACTGGATATAAAATCCCTGGTTGGCAAATGTTTTCTTTCAGCACTTTAAATATTTCATACCACTGCCCTCTTTCCTCCATGGTTTCTGATGGGAAATTGGCACTTAATCTTATGGGGATTCTCTTGTACATAATTCATTGCTTTTCTCTTGCAACTTTCAGATCTCTTTGCCCCTGACATTGGACATTTTGATTACTGTGTCTGGGAATGGTTCTCTTTGAGTTTATCCTGTTTGGGGTTTGTTGGACTTCTTGAATGTGTGTATTTGTGTCTTTTGTTAAATTTGGGAATTTTTCTACCATTGTTTCTGTGACTATTCCTTCTGCGCCTTTCTCTCTTCTCCTTCTGAAGTGCATATATTGGTTCTCTTGAGGGTGCTCCACAGATCTCTTAGGCTCCATTTGCTTTTAAAACTTTTTTTAAAAATTCCTTTTTCTACTCCATTGCCGAAATCATTTCAATTACCTTGTCTTTGATATCACTGATTTTTTTCTTCTGCCACCTTTGATCTGTTGAAACCTTCTAGGGAAATTTTCATTTTTATTATTGTGGTCTTGAACTCCAGCATTTCTGTCTGGTTCCTACTGAGAATCTCACAGATTCCTATATTTTTCATTCATTGTTTTCCTCATGTCCTTTGAGTGCCAGGACTTAACCAAAACCAAACAACCAAAGCAAAACGTACCTTCCACAGTGTTTGCAAATTGGCTCTGCCTTCCTGGTGGTGTCCTTCAGACTCGGCACTCCTATCAAGTTCAGCCCGAGGCAAATGGGAAGTGCAGTCCTCTCAGCCTGCACGGAGCAAAGGAGCCTGCTTCCTTTCCTGGGCATGTGCTTGTTTGTGACCCCAGGGATTGCATTTACAGTTTATAGTTCAAATGTCCCTTCTAGTCCCTTTGAAATAGACTTTCACCCCCTCCTGGGTACTTCCTTGTGTGACTTAGTGCAGGCAGTCCTATGTCCCAGGCTGCTTAACTTAATTTTCTCATGCTGCCTCCGCTGTCTGCAAGAGACTTCTCTGCCCTCAGGACAAACTGGGAGAGTGAGCCCAAGACACGTTCCCTGGCTTGGTCCCTTAGACTTCCACCAGATAGATGCACTGGCACACATGCACCCTAGTGTATGCTCAGGGGCTACGAAGGGAGTGCAAGCTGGCTCCACTCCACATTATGGAGGCTGCGGGGGGTGGGGGGTGGCGGCGGGGAGGAGGACCAGCAAGGGCACAGGAGCTTCTCCCATGGCTTTCAAAGCTGTGTTTTCTTGATTTGGCACTGTTACTGCAGTCCTTCAACTGCTCTCACCTGTGGGGACTTGGAAAGAGATCTAAATTAGCTGATCAAAAGCAGTGATCACTATGATCCAGCAATTCTACTTCTTGGTATATACCAGAAGATGTGAAAGCAGTGACACAAACAGACATTTGTACACCGATGTTCATAGCAGCACTGTTCACAATAGCCAAGAGATGGAAACAATCCAAGTGTCCATCCACAGATGAGTGGATAAACAAAATGTGGCATATACATATGATGGAATACAGTAAGAAGGAATGAGGTCTTGAAACATGGGAACATGGATGAACCTTGAAGATATGATGCTGAGTGAAGTAAGTCAGACACAAAAGGAGATACGGTATGTTACTATATCTGTAACTCCCTGAACAATGTAAAATCAATGTCTTATAACGTTGAATTTTGGGGTCCTAGTGACACAAGCTAGTGGAGGGGGAATGATAATCTAGTATGTTCAGATATGTTGATGGCAAATTCAAAGGTATGGGAATGGATAGGGGTGATGATTGTTAATGGGATTGTATCAGAACTGTATTGAAGGTGAATAGGATTGAAAGGGTTTGTTTAAAGGCGCGTATCCCACAGATCAGCATTTGCATGATAGGTGCTTGCATGATACACTTCTAAGGTATGACACTAGTACAGAGAGTTGACAACAGGAAGGTATAAGGGAAAAATCTACCGATTGCATACTAGGGGGGCTATAATTAATAGAAATATCGTACTAGTACCACACAAATACTAGGGACAAATAATTAAGGACTGAAAAGAGCTACAAGGTTTTTTGGGTCATGAGAATTGTTTAAAATGGAGAGTGATGAGGATTGTACAACTAGGTGATTAACATGAGATATGGATTATCATGGACATAACACATGCTATGTGAATTTAGGAACCCCCTACTTTATAAGTCAAGCCCTTAATCTTGAGGCTTGCTCTGGTGAAACTTATGGTTGTAAAGGGGAGGCTGAGCTCACCTATAACTATGCCTAGGAGTCACCTCCAGAGAACCTCTTTTGTTGCTCAAAAGTGATTTTCTCTCTCTAAGCCTAACTCTGCAGATAAACTCATCACCCTCTCGTAATGTGGGACAGGACCCCCCAGTTGAGTGAGTCTCCTGGTGACATGGACACAGATTCTGGGAATGAGCCTGACCCTGGCATCAAGGGGCTGAGAATGCCTTGTTGACTAAAAGGGGGAAAAGAAAGGCAACAAAATAAGGTTTCAGTGGTTTAGAGAATTCAAATAGTCAAGAGGCCGTCCTGGAGGTTACTCCCATGCAAGCTTCAGCTAAATTTGCCAAATGACCACAGTATGATAAGCCCAAGTCAACAGTAGTCCCCCAAACCCTAAATACCCGGATCCCTATCTGAGACTCTATACAAAAGTTTCACTAAGAAACTCAATTAAGTTTATTCTTCAGAGCTTTAAATCCTCCTGAGAACTTCTATGCCAGCTGTGATGGTTAGGGTCATGTGTCAACTTGGCCAGGTGATGGTGACAAGGTGTCTGGTCAAGCAAGCACTGGCCTGTTACTGCAAGGACGTTTGTGGCTGGTTAATAAACCAGAAGGCTGGTTTATTAAAGCAGCCAATCGGCTGCAGCTGTGACTGATTACATCAATGAAGGGCGTGTCTTCCACAATGAGAGAATTCAATCAGCTGGATTTAATCCCATCAGTTGAAGACTTTTAAGGGAGAGAGGACCTTAACTTCTTTGGCTAGCCAGCAGTTTCCTGAGTAGTTCACTGAACACCTTGGAGTTGCCAGTTCGCTGCCTGCCCTACAGAATTTGGACTTGTGCATCCCCACAGTTGATTGAGACACTTTAAAAAATCTTATATTTACAGGTATCTTGTTGGTTCTGTTTCCCTAGATAATCCTAACTAATACACTAGCTAAGACCCAAAACCCAGAATCAACAGCCTCTTCAAGAACATCAACCAAATGTGCCCCTTTTCCCATGTTGACACCCCGGTTTTCAACATGAACAAGTTAGGGTGGTCAGTGCCTCGACATCCCTGAATCTAGTAAAGTGACTAAACTAGAGGAAGGGGTAGCAACAGACAAGATGGAATTATGAAGGATAATGAATACTGAATCTCTATAATTTTCTTTTTAGTTGCTAGGGTATTAGAATAGCTAGAATTGAAATGGTGAAACTGTAACCCAAAGCATCCTTTGAAATTTGTTCTATAGCTACTTGTTAAATTTTAAGTTGAAAGTTATCACCTTTTTGTGTATTATATTTTACAGTAAGGAAATAACTGAGACTATGGAACTGTAACTTATAACATTTTTGGAAATTTCCTATATAACTACTTCTTTTTTTTTTTTTTAATCTTCATTTTATTGAGATATATTCACATACCACGCAGTCATACAAAACAAATCGTACTTTCGATTGTTTACAGTACCATTACATAGTTGTACATTCATCACCTAAATCAATCCCTGACACCTTCATTAGCACACACACAAAAATAACAAGAATAATAATTAGAGTGAAAAAGAGCAATTGAAGTAAAAAAGAACACTGGGTACCTTTGTCTGTTTGTTTCTTTCCCCTATTTTTCTACTCATCCATCCATAAACTAGACAAAGTAGAGTGTGGTCCTTATGGCTTTCCCAATCCCATTGTCACCCCTCATAAGCTACATTTTTATACAACTGTCTTTGAGATTCATGGGTTCTGGGTTGTAGTTTGATAGTTTCAGGTATCCACCACCAGCTACCCCAATTCTTTAGAACCTAAAAAGGGTTATCTAAAGTGTGCGTAAGAGTGCCCACCAGAGTGACCTCTCGGCTCCTTTTGGGATCTCTCTGCCACTGAAGCTTATTTCATTTCCTTTCACATCCCCCTTTTGGTCAAGAAGATGTTCTCCGTCCCACGATGCCGGGTCTACATTCCTCCCCGGGAGTCATATTCCACGTTGCCAGGGAGATTCACTCCCCTGGGTGTCTGATCCCACGTAGTGGGGAGGGCAGTGATTTCACCTTTCAAGTTGGCTTAGCCAGAGAGAGAGGGCCACATCTGAGCAACAAAGAGGCATTCGGGAAGAGGCTCTTAGGCACAACCATAGGGAGGCCTAGCCTCTCCTTTGCAGCAACCGTCTTCCCAAGGGTAAAACTTATGGTAGAGGGCTCAACCCATCAAACCACCAGTCCCCTATGTCTGTGGTCATGTTAGCAACCATGGAGGTGGAGTAGGCGAATACCCCTGCATTCTCCAAAGGCTCCTCAAGGGGGCACTACATCTTTTTTTTTCCTTGTTTTTTTTTTTTTTTTTTAACTTTCCCTTCTTCTTTTTTTTTTTAATCATCATTTTATTGAGATATATTCACATACCACGCAGTCATACAAAACAAATTGTACTTTCGATTGTTTACAGTACCATTACATAGTTGTACATTCATCACCTAAATCAATCCCTGACACCTTCATTAGCCCACACACAAAAATAACAAGAATAATAATTAGAGTGAAAAAGAGCAATTGAAGTAAAAAGAACACTGGGTACCTTTCTCTGTTTGTTTCCTTCCCCTACTTTCTACACATCCATCCATAAACTAGACAAAGTGGAGTTTGGTCCTTATGGCATTCCCAATCCCATTGTCACCCCTCATAAGCTACATTTTTATGCAACTGTCTTCGAGATTCATGGGTTCTGGGTTGTAGTTTAATAGTTTCAGGTATCCACCACCAGCTACCCCAATTCTTTAGAACCTAAAAAGGGTTGTCTAAAGTGTGCGTAAGAGTGCCCACCAGAGTGATCTCTCGGCTCGTTTTGGAATCTCTCTGCCACTGAAGCTTATTTCATTTCCTTTCACATCCCCCTTTTGGTCAAGAAGATGTTCTCCATCCCACGATGCCGGGTCTACATTCCTCTCCGGGAGTCATATTCCACGTTGCCAGGGAGATTCACTCCCCTGGGTGTCTGGTCCCACGTAGGGGGGAGGGCAGTGATTTCACCTTTCAAGTTGGCTTAGCCAGAGAGAGACGGCCACATCTGAGCAACAAAGAGACATTCAGGAGGAGACTCTTAGGCACAAATATAGGGAGGCCTAGCCTCTCCTTTGCAGCAACCGTCTTCCCAAGGGTAAAACTTATGGTAGAGGGCTCAACCCATCAAACCACCAGTCCCCTATGTCTGTGGTCATGTTAGCAACCATGGAGGTGGAGTAGGCGAATACCCCTGCATTCTCCAAAGGCTCCTCAAGGGGGCACTACATCTTTTTTTTTCCTTGTTTTTTTTTTTTTTTTTTAACTTTCCCTTCTTCTTTTTTTTTTTAATCATCATTTTATTGAGATATATTCACATACCACGCAGTCATACAAAACAAATTGTACTTTCGATTGTTTACAGTACCATTACATAGTTGTACATTCATCACCTAAATCAATCCCTGACACCTTCATTAGCCCACACACAAAAATAACAAGAATAATAATTAGAGTGAAAAAGAGCAATTGAAGTAAAAAAGAACACTGGGTACCTTTCTCTGTTTGTTTCCTTCCCCTACTTTTCTACACATCCATCCATAAACTAGACAAAGTGGAGTTTGGTCCTTATGGCATTCCCAATCCCATTGTCACCCCTCATAAGCTACATTTTTATGCAACTGTCTTCGAGATTCATGGGTTCTGGGTTGTAGTTTAATAGTTTCAGGTATCCACCACCAGCTACCCCAATTCTTTAGAACCTAAAAAGGGTTGTCTAAAGTGTGCGTAAGAGTGCCCACCAGAGTGATCTCTCGGCTCGTTTTGGAATCTCTCTGCCACTGAAGCTTATTTCATTTCCTTTCACATCCCCCTTTTGGTCAAGAAGATGTTCTCCATCCCACGATGCCGGGTCTACATTCCTCTCCGGGAGTCATATTCCACGTTGCCAGGGAGATTCACTCCCCTGGGTGTCTGGTCCCACGTAGGGGGGAGGGCAGTGATTTCACCTTTCAAGTTGGCTTAGCCAGAGAGAGACGGCCACATCTGAGCAACAAAGAGACATTCAGGAGGAGACTCTTAGGCACAAATATAGGGAGGCCTAGCCTCTCCTTTGCAGCAACCGTCTTCCCAAGGGTAAAACTTATGGTAGAGGGCTCAACCCATCAAACCACCAGTCCCCTATGTCTGTGGTCATGTTAGCAACCATGGAGGTGGAGTAGGCGAATACCCCTGCATTCTCCAAAGGCTCCTCAAGGGGGCACTACATCTTTTTTTTTCCTTGTTTTTCTTTTTTTTTTTAACTTTCCCTTCTTTTTTAAATCAACTGTATGAAAAAAAAGTTAAAAAGAAAACAAACACAATAAAAGAACATTTCAAAGACACCATAACAAGGGAGTAAGAAAAAGACAACTAACCTAAGATAACTGCTTAACTTCCAACATGTTCGTACTTTACCCCAAGAAAGCTACATAATATAGCAACATTTCTGTGAACTTGTTTCTACTATATCCATCAGAAATTAACAGACCATAGTCATTCCTGGGCATCCCCAGAACGTTAAATAGCTTATCTGTTCTTCTTGGATTATTGTTCCCCCTTCCTTAATTGCTCTCTACTGCTAGTTCCCCTACATTCTACATTATAAACCATTTGTTTTACATTTTTCAAAGTTCACATTAGTGGTAGCATATAATATTTCTCTTTTTGTGCCTGGCTTATTTCGCTCAGCATTATGTCTTCAAGGTTCATCCATGTTGTCATGTTTCACGAGATCGTTCCTTCTTACTGCCGCGTAGTATTCCATCGTGTGTATATACCACATTTTATTTATCCACTCATCTGTTGAAGGACATTTGGGTTGTTTCCATCTCTTGGCAATTGTGAATAATGCTGCTATGAACATTGGCGTGCAGATATCTGCTCGTGTCACTGCTTTCCGATCTTCCGGGTATATACCGAGAAGTGCAATCGCTGGATCGAATGGTAACTCTATATCTAGTTTTCTAAGGAACTGCCAGACTGACTTCCAGAGTGGCTGTCCCACCAACAATGAATAAGAGTTCCAATTTCTCCACATCCCCTCTAGCATTTGTAGTTTCCTCTTTGTTTAATGGCAGCCATTCTAACCGGTGTTAGATGGTATCTCATTGTGGTCTTAATTTGCATCTCTCTAATAGCTAGTGAAGCTGAACATTTTTTCATGTGTTTCTTGGCCATTTGTATTTCCTCTTCAGAGAACTGTCTTTTCATATCTTTTGCCCATTTTATAATTGGGCTGTCTGTACTATTGTCATTGAGTTGTAGGATTTCTTTATATATGCAAGATATCAGTCTTTTGTCACATACATGGTTTCCAAAAATTTTTTCCCATTGAGTTGAATGCCTCTTTACCTTTCTGAGAAATTCCTTTGAGGTGCAGAAACTTCTAAGCTTGAGGAGTTCCCATTTATCTATTTTCTCTTTTGTTGCTTGTGCTTTGGGTGTAAAGTCTAGGAAGTGGCCGCCTAATACAAGGTCTTGAAGATGTTTTCCTACATTATCTTCTAGGAGTTTTATGGTACTTTCTTTTATATTGAGATCTTTGGTCCATTTTGAGTTAATTTTTGTGTAGGGGGTGAGGTAGGGGTCCTCTTTCATTCTTTTGGATATGGATATTCAACTCTCCCAGCCCCATTTGTTGAAAAGACCATTATGGCTCAGTTCAGTGACTTTGGGGGCCTTATCAAAGATCAGTCGGCCATAGATCTCAGGGTCTATCTCTGAATTCTCAATTCGATTCCATTGATCTATATGTCTATCTTTGTGCCAGTACCATGCTGTTTTGGCAACTGTGGCTTTATAATAAGCTTCAATGTCAGGGAGTGTAAGTCCTCCCACTTCGTTTTTCTTTTTTAGAGTGTCTTTAGCAATTCGAGGCATCTTCCCTTTCCAAATAAATTTGATAACTAGCTTTTCCAAGTCTGCAAAGTAGGTTGTTGGAATTTTGATTGGGATTGCATTGAATCTGTAGATGAGTTTGGGTAGAATTGACATCTTAATGACATTTAGCCTTCCTATCCATGAACATGGAATATTTTTCCATCTTTTAAGGTCCCCTTCTATTTCTTTTAGTAGAGTTATGTGGTTTTCTTTGTATAGGTCTTTTACATCTTTGGTTAAGTTTATTCCTAGGTACTTGATCTTTTTAGTTGCTATTGAAAATGGTATCTTTTTCTTGAGTGTCTCTTCAGTTTGTTCATTTCTAGCATATAGAAACATTACTGACTTATGTGCATTAACCTTGTATCCCGCTACTTTGCTAAATTTGTTTATTAGCTCTAGTAGCTGTATCGTCAATTTCTCAGGGTTTTCTAGACATAAGATCATATCATCTGCAAACAATGACAGTTTTACTTCTTCTTTTCCAATTTGGATGCCTTTTATTTCTTTGTCTTGCCGGATTGCCCTGGCTAGCACTTCCAGCACAATGTTGAATAACAGTGGTGACAGCGGGCATCCTTGTCTTGTTCCTGATCTTAGAGGGAAGGCTTTCAGTCTCTCACCATTGAGTACTATGCTGGCTGTGGGTTTTTCATATATGCTCTTTATCATGTTGAGGAAGTTTCCTTCAATTCCTACCTTTTGAAGTGTTTTTATCAAAAAGGGATGTTGGATTTTGTCAAATGCTTTTTCAGCATCTATTGAGATGATCAATTGATTTTTCCCTTTTGACTTGTTAATGTGTTGTAATACATTGATTGTTTTTCTTATGTTGAACCATCCTTGCATGCCTGGAATGAACCCCACTTGGTCATGGTGTATGATTTTTTTAATGTGTCTTTGGATTTGATTTGCAAGTATTTTGTTGAGGATTTTTGCATCTATATTCATTAGGGAGATTGGCCGGTAGTTTTCCTTTTTTGTGGCATCTTTGCCTGGTTTTGGTATTAGATTGATGTTAGCTTCATAAAATGAGTCAGGTAGTGTTCCATTTTCCTCAATGTTTTGAAAGAGTTTGAGTAAGATTGGTATCAGTTCTTTCTGGAAAGTTTGGTAGAATTCCCCTGTGAAGCCATCTGGCCCTGGGCATTTATTTGTGGGAAGATTTTTGATGACTGGATCGCTTTGCTTGTGATGGGTTGGTTGAGGTCTTCTATTTCTTCTCTGGTCAGTCTAGGTTGTTCATATGTTTCCAGGAAATTGTCCATTTCTTCTACATTATCCAGTTTGTTGCCATAGAGTTGTTCATAATATCCTCTTATAATTTTTTTAATTTCTTCAGGATCTGCAGTTATGTCACCTTTTTCATTCATTATTTTGCTTATATGGGTCTTCTCTCTTTTTGATTTTGTCAGTCTAGCTAGGGGCTTGTCAATCTTGTTGATCTTCTCAAAGAACCAACTTTTGGTGATATTTATCCTCTCTATTGTTTTTTTGTTCTCTATGTCATTTATTTCTGCTTTAATCCTTGTTATTTCTTTTCTTCTACTTGGTTTAGGATTGGTTTGCTGTTCATTTTCTAGCTTGTTCAGTTGATCCATTAGTTCTTTGATTTTGGCTCTTTCTTCCTTTTTAATATATGCGTTTAGTGCTATAAATTTCCCCCTTAGCACTGCTTTTGCTGCATCCCATAGGTTTTGGTATGTTGTGTTCTCATTTTCATTCGTCTCTATATATTTAGCAATTTCTCTTGCTATTTCTTCGTTAACCCACTGATTGCTTAGGAGTGTGTTGTTTAACCTCCAGGTATTTGTGAATTTTCTAAGTCTCTGATGGTTATTGACTTCTAATTGTATTCCATTGTGGTCAGAGAATGTGCTTTGAATAATTTCAATCTTTTGAAATTTATTGAGGCTTGTTTTATGTCTCAGCATATGATCTATTCTGGAGAAAGTTCCGTGAGCACTAGAAAAGTATGTGTATCCTGGTGATTTGGGATGTAATGTCCTGTATATGTCTGTTAAATCTAATTCATTTATCAGATTGTTTAGGTTTTCAATTTCCTTATTGGTCTTCTGTCTGGCTGATCCATCTATAGGAGAGAGTGATGTGTTGAAGTCTCCCACAATTATTGTGGAAACATCAATTGTTTCCTTTAGTTTTGCCAGTGTCTCTCTCATGTATTTTGTGGCACCTTGATTGGGTGCATAGACATTTACGATTGTTATTTCTTCTTGCTGAATTGCTCCTTTTATTAGTATGTAGTGGCCTTCTTTGTCTCTCAAAACATCCCTGCATTTGAAGTCTATTTTATCTGAGATTAACATTGCTACACCTGCTTTCTTTTGGCTGTAGCTTGCATGAAATATTTTTTTCCATCCTTTCACTTTCAGTTTCTTTGTGTCCCTGTGTCTAAGATGAGTCTCTTGTATGCAACATATTGATGGTTCATTTTTTTTGATCCATTCTGTGAATCTATATCTTTTAATTGGGGAGTTTAATCCATTTACATTCAACGTTATAACCGTGAAGGCATTTCGTGAATCAGCCATCTTATCCTTTGGTTTATGTTTGTCATATTTTTCCCCTCCGTCTATTAATATCCTTTATTGTACCCATACCGAATCTCTTTAGTACTGAACCTTTCTCCAAGTCTCTCTGTCCTTTCTTTGTTTCTCTGTCTGTAGGGCTCCCTTGAGTATCTCCAGTAGGGCAGGTCTCTTGTTAGCAAATTCTCTCAGCATTTGTTTGTCTGTGAAAAATTTAAGCACTCCCTCAAATTTGAAGGAGAGCTTTGCTGGATAAAGTATTCTTGGCTGGAAATTTTTCTCACTCAGAATTTTAAATATATCGTGCCACTGCCTTCTCGCCTCCATGGTGGCTGCTGAGTAGTCACTACTTAGTCTTATGCTGTTTCCTTTGTATGTGGTGAATTGCTTTTCTCTTGCTGCTTTCAGAACTTGCTCCTTCTCTTCTGTGTTTGACAGTGTGATCAGTATATGTCTCGGAGTGGGTTTATTTGGATTATTCTATTTGGAGTTCGCTGAGCATTTATGATTTGTGTATTTATGTTGTTTAGAAGATTTGGGAAGTTTTCCCCAACAATTTCTTTGAATACTCTTCCTAGACCTTTACCCTTTTCTTCCCCTTCTGGGACACCAATGAGTCTTATATTCGGACGTTTCATATTATCTATCATATCCCTGAGGTCCATTTCGAGTTTTTCAATTTTTTTCCCCATTCTTTCTTTTATGCTTTCATTTTCCATTCTGTCATCTTCCAGGTCACTGATTCGTTGTTCAACTTCCTCTAGTCTTGTACTATGAGTGTCCAGAATCTTTTTAATTTGGTCAACAGTTTCTTTAATTTCCATAAGATCATCCATTTTTTAATTTAGTCTTGCAATGTCTTCTTTATGCTCTTCTAGGGTCTTCTTGATTTCCTTTGTATCCCGTACTATGGTCTCATTGTTCATCTTTAGTTCTTTGAGTACCTGTTCTAGGTGCTGTGTCTCTTCTGATATTTTGATTTGGGTGCTTGGGCTTGGGTTATCCATATCATCTGGTTTTTTCATATGCTTTATAATTTTCTTTTGTTTTTGGCCTCGTGGCATTTGCTGAACTTGATAGGGTTGTTTTAGGATTTGTAGACCAACTGAAGTCCTTATCTCTAATTTATCAGATCTACAGCTTCGTGGAGTACACTTTCTCTAACTAACCAGCAGGTGGCGTCCACGAGCCACCTGTTCTCCACAAGCCAGTTCTCCCCTGCTTAGCCTTTTTGGTGAGTGGCGGAGTGAGTCTTGTGGGTTCCAATTGGTGTACCAAGCTTGCGTGTGTAGTTGATGTTGCCTGCCCTGTATATGGGGCGTGTTTCTGGGCAGTCGGGGAGGGGCGGTGGCCCTAACAATCAAATCTCCCTGGTGATCCGAGAGTTTTAAAGCTGCTGCAATAGTCTAATCCTTCAGTTCAGTCCTGCCACAGTTTGTCTCTGCCACTGACCCACAAGTCCTTGGTATTGGCGTATGGCTCCTGAGACTTGCAAGTGGGCCCTTCTTCCAGGCTGTGCACCCCGGGTCCTCTGTTGAGGGATGACTGTGCTATGTCACAGGTGAGTGCCGTCCCCCCCAGGGCAGTTCTGGGCTGCTGGGCTGTGTAGGGAGGCTCCCAGTCTGCTGAAATGATGGCTGAATGGGGCTTTGTTAATTCACACTGCTCCACCTTCCCAACTCTGGGACAATCAGCTGAGGTTGCAGGGAAGGCTAATGTCCACGCCCAGTTTTGTGGTGTGCGCCTGTTATTTGAAGCACTTCCGTCACACTGGGTTGTCTGGGGCAGCTCTGGGCTATGGGGCTGGCGATGGGCAGGAGTGTTTCCTGTCCACCAGGATGATGGCTGTGAGCAGACACCCCCCTTTTCTTGGGAAGTTGTGGTGTTTAGTGAATTTTCTCAGCCACTGGATTATTGCCTTTTGTCTCAGAGCTCTCTTAGTTCTGCCCTTGACTTGACCTGCCCAAATTGCAAGTCTTTGAAGCTTTCTGTATTGGGCTTCTTAGAGTAATTGTTTTAGAAAAAGAAAAATTAAAAAAAAAAAAAAAAAAAGGGCCCTCCTCAGAGATCTAATGGGTTATTGAAATGCTAAGAGATAAAGCAATTAGGGCCATTAAGGAAAGGTCCACAGGGCAGAGAGATCAGCTTTTCTTCGGGATTTGCATATGCGCCTCAGGGCCTGAGCTCTGCCCTTCCCCTTTCTATGTTCACCAGAACTCCAAAAATCCTCTGCTTTTATTTTGGAGTTTTTCGTGATGTTTTTTTCTATGCCTGTCTCTTCTCTGCTGGGCTGGCTGCTCTCAGATTCTCTGGTGTCTGGTCTCAGTCTATCTATGGTTGGAGTTTGGATCAGTAGAATGAGTTTCCGATAAGGGCTGCCACTGCAGTTCTCCTTTCTCCTTCCCGGAGCTGACAGCCCCTCCTCCCACAGGACTGAGCCTGGCAGGGAGGGGCGCGGGTCCCCTGGCCGCAAAAACTTTACAGATTTCGCTGATCTCAGCAGTTCCACGTTTTCATGAGTGTTGTATGAAGTATGCCCAAAGTCAGACTGCTCTGTGGTGTCCAGTCCACACAGTTCCTGGCTTTCTACCTACTTTCCTGGAGGAGTAACTGAAACATACAGCTCACCAGTCCGCCATCTTGCCCTGCCTCCACTTACTCTATAACGACTTCTTAATTCATACTTTGAAAGATATTACCTTTTTGCATATAATAATTTCATAATAAGGAAATAACTGACTGTGAAACTGTAACCCGTAACACTGACATTTGCTGTTAAATTGCACTTGGAAAGTTATCATTTATGTATATGTTATATTCTACAATAAAAAAATGATGAAAAAAAAAAAAAAGGGCAGTGACCTGTGATCAGACCACACGTCCCTGGCGTTTGGAGGACTGGGTCTTCCCGCACAGTGTCGCAGGAGCCTGGGCTGCCAGGAGGATGGGAGCAGCAGGATGGCGGTCACTGCAGGGAGGGTGAAGAATCACTGGTATTTATAGCAATTCCCAGTCTCTTCCTCTGATGCTGCAGAGCTCCACTCAAGTCCCAAGTTTCAAAATAGTTGAATCAGACAGTTTCTGCCAATTCAATAGTTGTTTTGGAAGCTACTACAGCATGTCCAAAATACTGTATCTAAAACTGAGCTGTTAGAGCTTCTCAGCAGAGAAATGGAAACCATGAAAAAAAAAAAAACAGGAAAGTCTAGAACTGAACAACTCAGCAAATGAAATTTAAAAATTCTCTAAATGGGTTCAATGGCAGACTGGAGATTGTAAAAGGAAGCAGTGAACTTAAAATCAAGAAAAAGATGAATAGAAAAAAGTAAAGTGAAGAAAAATGGACAGAAAAGGACAAATCTTGCATGATTCTAGTCATGAGAAATCTAGAGTAAGCAACTTCAAACACTGAAAGTAGAGTAGTAGTTACCAGGGGCTGGGGTGAGAGGACACAAAAAGTTAGTGCTCAATGGGTAGTGCTTTTGTCTTGAGTGATGAAAACACCCCGTTAATGGATGGTAGTACATTATAAAAGTAATTAATGCCACTGAATTATATACTTTAAAAATGGTTTAAATGGCAAATTTTATGTGATGTTACCAAACAAAAAAAATCAATTACAACAAAGTGCAGTTAAGAAAGACATTCCATTTCTAATCATCTCAAAAATAAAAACGCTATGAACAATCCCCTCGGGCAGACCAGGGCTCCCTCTTCTCGCAGCGCCAGCCTGTGGACACTGCTCCGTGGCCTCCATTAGTCCCTCCTCTCCCTGGCGTTTTCCAGACAGCTGCCTTGTCCTGTGCTTCCCGACCAAGCTGAAGACACTGCCAAGCTCTGGGAGCTCTCCAGGGAAACACCAGTCGACTCCGTTACCTCAGAGGCCACAGGCCCCACTAGGCACTACCAAGAGGGAGGTCTCTCAGGGTATCCTTCCTGGGCCACCAGCCTGGGCCTCTGTTCAGAATTCCTTTCTCCTTTTCCTGGAGAACTTCTGAATCTTCAGGATGGCAACCGTCTATTCCTCAGGGAAACCTTCCTGGACAGGATCAACCTCTAGTCCCAGGCTCTCCTGGAATTCTGTACCTGATTTCCCACTGATCTAGGGGACTGAGAGGTTGTCTCTTTCACTAAATACATGCTCCACACTGCAGCAACGCAGTCGTGTTTCACAGGCCTGAGCCCCAGCTGTGCAACATGGTAGCCCTTCTACCTGGGAAGACAATACCTGGCTGGATAAGTGTGAAGGGCAGAGAGGTGAGAGATGAGTTCAGCCATAACCTACCCTTCACATTCTTTTGAGTCAAGCTGGGAAACCCAAGCCCATTTTCCCTTTTCGACTTCCCTGGCATTGCCCGTGGCAGCGGGTGGGGAGGTGGGAAAGGAGGCAGCATCTGGCTGGCTCACCCATGCAATCCAGGGGCCGACTCCCACCCAGAGGGTCTGTGGGGCTGGGAAGGCCCAGTGCACGAGACTGCCAGGTTCCTGGAGCAGTGGAGTCCAAGTTGTTCAGTTCTCCAAGATCATCTCCTGGGCTGCCCTTGGGCACCAGCCTGTCAGGGCTGAGGTGCAGTTCAGCTCTCCTGGGAATTCCAGGGCCTGCACTTGGGAGTCCTGTGCCAAGAATGGCCTCTTACCCACTGGTGGAATTCCCACCCCCACCCCCCGAGGCAAAATACACTCAGACACGAGGTGGGCGAGAACTGCACACCCAGGCAAAGGGCAGAAACCAGTTCAGATCAAATGCATGCATGGAAAATATATGTGGTTCAAATTAATGGTTTTATTTTCATCTTTAACACTAGCAGAGGGATCCAAAACAGATTGACATACATGGATTTTGTTTAAACGTAACAAATGAAGATTTGAACTATGTACACTGAGAAGGTAAAGGGATTCTCCCATAACAAACTTTTCCTATTTCGCAGTTTCTGAATAAGTAAAAACTAAACATACATTTCTTTCCGATTTAATCTAGGGTAAAGTAATACAACTTTTATGATTAACCACTTATGTAGACTTTAAGCATAAAAACTAAAGCCATTTGGAAATGGGTGTCATCAATTAGTTGACTGGTTGGCGCCTGAAATCTGGGTATTACTGAAACATGAGGTCCAGAGGGAACGTAACGCCCACCGCGATCTGAGGGTGGCGCTCCGAACACATCACCTGGACGAAAGTGGAGATGCTCCTTCCATCCTTAACTCTCACGTAGAAAATTATTACTTTTATTCAAACTAACTGCAAGTGAGCCAAACAGGTAAAAAGTCAGAATGAAGAATAAAATTACTCTTTTCACATCAAGGAGGGACGCTCCTTCAGCCCCGTTTAAAGTGAGTTCTGTGCTGGGTCCCTGCTCCTTGAGAAGGGTGAATCAAAGGTCAGTTATTGCTAGCAAAGCCCAAGTGGCCCCTTTCCCACCTCGGAGATGTCCCACGTGAAAAGGCCACTGGGCAGCTTGAAGCTCTGAGGAAGGAGGGTAAGAAGGTGAAGGCAGGCTGGCCTGGCAAGGCCCCTCCCTGGCGGCCTACCCTCCCAGGGGCTGGCAGGGCAGCTCGGGCCGCCTGGCCCCTTCCAGCGGCTGAGCAGATACGTGTTGGTGGAGTAGAGCAGAGGGTCTTACCCGGGCTCCTTGGGGAGGAGTTGCCACCACACTTTGCCAACCCAAATTTATGGAGCAGTCCAAACCCCAAGGATCAGAGCCCAAACAGCCAGGAGAGCAACTTCTGCAACAAATCCTCATTGGCTGGGGTAGAGGAGAAAGCCAGGCAGCAGCCCAGCTAGTCAGGTAGGGCAAAGTTCTTGACAGAGAGAGGCAGCGGCTGATAAGGCCACCATTACTGCCATCACCTCCCAGGACCCACACCTGGGCGAACAGACTGAGGTGCAGTGGCCACTTGGCCAGCATGGGATGGCCGCCCACCCTGTGTCCTTTAGAGCCAGGGCCCAGGGAAGGCCTCTGGGGCACAGGTTAAGGTTCCTGAGAACAGTTGGTGAGCAGGGGCGGGCAGGGATGGCACTGCTCCACAGGCAACACTAGGCCTCTGAGGGGACACTGACAGTGCTACATCTCTGTGCTGCTGAAAAGGAAGAACGGGCTTTATTGCACATTTTCATTCATAAAGAAATGGGGATTCCCTGTAGAGGGTTGCAGAGGTCACTGCACGTCAACACTGCAGTATAGGTGGAACTGTGGTGACCCGGGCTCTCCAGGGACCAGGCCTGGGGCTGCTTCCACAGCTGGAATCTTTGGGCCGGGTGGACGGTGTCAGGTGGTCACAGTGTGGTGAGCAAATTGGTTGACTGGCAGACTCCTGCGGTGAAACAGGGCGGCCCAGGAACGCTGGGGTGGAACTGCTCACTCAGTGGCTAGGGCTGGGAGGAAGCTGTTTTACAGGAAAACTTCTTGGCCAACACAGAGGTTCCAGAAAGAGGCTGAACCCACAAGTCTCAATTCCAGTGTGCTTGGGAGCTCTCAGGACAGCCCACAAGCTAGGAGATCCCAGGGAGAGAACCTGAGTTCACAGGGTGGAAGGGCAGCCAGAGGGCCCCTTTCTCCTGCCTTGGAACCAGACCACCCAGAGGAGCAAAGACGCAGAGCTGGCCTAGGAAGTGGGCTAGGTCCAGCCCCACAGCATCAAACAGGAGACAACAAAAAGACTGAGAGGGGACTGGGAACAAAAGGGCAGTTTACATATCATACGTGGGTTTTGAAATAGTCTTTCTGAGCTCAGGAAATTGGAGGCAGATACCCACAGATCCCGGACAAGACTGTGGGGAGAATGCAGCCATGCTGTCTGTCTGTCCATTGTCTATCCTGAGCAGCTCTGTACAGTTCATATATAAATGGGGTGGTAACGTTTGTGGTTGATCTTTTTCCTACAAGTTGGGCAAGTATTGGCATTCTTAAGGGAATCACGGAGGCACTGGCTACAGAAGACATGGCCACATTCTGTGGAAACGATGAGACGCCCGTTCTGCACAATCTAGAAAACATTGAGAAGGGATCAGCCTTCAGGCTCACCCATGCCCCAGAGCAGCAGCAGTGCCGGGACAATGCCTGCCCCAGCACCCCTAAGATCATCCGAGAGGAGAGGAGGAGGCCAGGGCTGAGCCTGGATGACGCCTGCTACTACTGTCCTACCGGGCAGGTGGTGGCCTCTGGGACCCAAGGGCAGGAGGCTGGAACCAGTCTTCCAGCAGCAACAACTGGACAGGGTTCAGGGGGCCTCAGTAACAACAAGCAGTTTCTGCTAAGGGCCAGCATGGGGAACATACAAGGCCCAGGGGTTTGCATGGGCAGAAGTGGAAGGGACCAAGGAGAAAGGAGCACACCCCACCTTGGCTCAGACACAGCACCACAGCAAGCCACGCACCAGCCAGGGATGACTGGAGGGAGGTTTGTCAAATTCCAACTAATTCATGAAAGCAGCCTATCTGATCTACTCTTTAAATTGGAGCATTCTGGAAACCAAAAGAAAGGAAGATACAGCTATGTATGCTTACCTCCGAGTACCCATCCATGCAGATCGGACAACTGACAGTACCAGAAGGTCTAAAACCACAGGGTTTCAAATCAGTTTCTCAGCAAACTCTAAGCGTCCAATTACATGACATAAGCTGCTTCACAGAAGCAGCCAAGCAGCCCACACCACCTCCCAAGAGCCTTCTGCGTGTTCCTTCCCTGGTTTCCTCTGCCCTTGCCTTAGCACAGTACCCAGGAGACCTGCAGGCAGCCAACTGCCCCAAAGGGGTGGCGGCAAAAGGGGAGGAGGGAGCAGAGGGGGCAAAACAAAAGGTGTTGACAACCCAAGTGGCCCCCGGCTCCTACAGCGTACACCAGCCAACCCACTACCCACAACCTCAGGGGATGTCTGGAGCAGCTCCAGAGTCCCCCAGAAGCCTGGGCCCCCCAAAACTGTTCTTCACATCAGAAGGTGGCAGGGACACTAGCAGCCAGGGATTGTTCGTCCTGGCAGCACCGGGCACACCCTGGTCACTGTGGGAAGAGTTGAGCCCAGCTCTGGATCCAGTGCCAACTGTAGCCAACTGCTGGGCAAACGCTTGCCCTGCCTGACCCAGGGGCTCACGTGACCGCTCACAGTTAAGGCATTTCTAGTCCACCCCCAACTCCAGCTGGTGAGAGGGCTCCCACGGTCCCCATCGTGGCAGCAGTGGGCAGGGCAGTGGCCCATGTGTACCTGAGTCCGGTGGCCCCCTCCTCCCTGGCGCTCCTAGAAGTGTGAGTGGTCACATAGACATCCCTGTCCCTGGACAGCTCCTCGTCATCACTGCTCACCACGCAGCTGTCAGCACGGTCCTGGCGGAGCCGCCTCCCATCCCTTCGTGGCCGCCTCCTGTCTAAGGTTCGAGCCACATTTTCAGGGCAGAAGCCTCCCCACCCACACCAAGAGGCCTGGGGCCCCGTTTAACCCCCTCCCCTGCCTGGGAGAGGCCCACACCAAGGAACTGCTGCCCCACCCCGCGACAGGCCAGAAGGTCCTGCCCACTCCCCGGGGGCCCCTCCTTCCTTCCAGCCGGGAGCAGGGGCCTGAGCTGTGGCCCCTTCTAAGGTGATCTGCTTTCTCCAAACCCCAGTCTGCCTGGGGCAAAACTGTAGTTCAGCTCCAGGGAGGAATTTTCCTTGGCAGCTGGGAGAGGACTGAAGGCGAAGGCCCGACCACAGCGTGGCCAGGAGCTCCTGCCTGCTTGGGCCTCCCAGAGCTGCAGCCCTCATGCACAGCCAGTCCTCTATTCAAAGCAACGGAAAAACAAGATGAAGCCACTCACCGTCAACAATCTTTTAAAGAGAGAGAAAAAAACAAGAGAAAGAAGCATCAGTTTGACATAAAATATTCAAATCTTACAACACTCTTAAATGACAAAACTAAGACATTCCCTGTTTCACATGTGGGATCCCCTCCACAGGACCCTCTGGGGAGCAGCAGAGCACTCCCTCCAACCCTTGCTTGGGGAGCCCCCACGCCCTGCCCCAATCCTGGCAGGGGCAGATCTGCCCGCTCTTGTGGTAGGTCAGGGGCCCTTTCCCAGGCCGCCCTGCTGTGCGGCAGCCTCGCTGTGGATTGGCAGTGTGATCTAGGGCTGTGACTTACCGTCGCAGACCTTCGGCTTCCTCTTCTGGGTAAATGGGCAACAATGCCCCCCCTCCTCCCGGGGTTGTGAGGATTAAATGAGATTGCGCCAGGGTGTGGTGCTCAGTAGCTCACAGCTGCTCCACACCCACTGCTACTCCTATGCCCTCCCTGGGCTGACATCACCACAGAAAGGACATTCCACAAAGCTACTGCCAAGGGTGGGGCCTCTGTTTATTTGAAGAAGCAGGTTTGCCGTCTTAACTGTATTATTAAAAACTGCCTGAATAAGTAAACTAAAGCAGGCCATGCATGGACCAAGGACAAGAGTGACACAAACCAAGGACTGTAGTCGAATGAACTGTGTACACCCGAGGCCAAACGATTAATGAGAATGTGATGGACCCCTCCCCCGACTGCTCAGAACTCACATTTCTGCAACAACAGTTTCAAACCAGCTCACTTTAACTTCCTGTCCTGTCACCACCTGAAGATGCCTAAGGTACCACAGAAACAACTCTTGTCCTTCAGGAGGCTCTCCATGGCTGCCGCTGGGGAGCTGCAGGCAGCCTTGCTGGCCCACGGGCAGCAGGCATGGCGACTACTCCCTGTGGCCACCCTGCCTCGCAGAGGTGGGAAGGTCTCTCCCCTATTCTGACTTCCTCGCAGCAGGGCTTCACCCCTGAAATAAACCCCCTCAGTTAGACACATTCATGCCATTTGGAGGGCAGAAGTGGGAAGTCACTTTCAGCGGCTTTGGTGGCTGCTGCTGGCCAACGCAGCTGT
Organism: Choloepus didactylus; assembly: GCF_015220235.1. NCBI lineage: Eukaryota > Metazoa > Chordata > Mammalia > Pilosa > Megalonychidae > Choloepus > Choloepus didactylus. The sequence continues at coordinate 2,602,971 of NC_051309.1, read as the reverse complement.
GGGAGTCCAGAGGGAATTCTAGTGGACACAGTGCCGCCCCAAGCCCAGGCTCCTCAGCCCTAGAAAGCAGCCATAGTCATGTTTACTCAAACTCAGACCCCCACCTGCCGACCTGCAGCCTGGGCCAGAGGCGGACCACAGCGGTGGGCCGATGCCGACTCCGACACGTCCTGGGGGTCACTCCTGGAGGTCCACCCAAGCCTGCTCTCTCAGCTCTGCAGCACTCTGTGAACAACTCCTTCCAGATCTCAAAATCCATTTCTGCCTGAGCACCATGATGCTTGCTGCTTGACCCCACTTCCCCACAACAGTGAGTAGAAAGTGAACACAATCCTCACACATGGAGCTACTCAAGGAACCCTGCTTGCCCATAGAGGTGGCCAAACAGTGTGGCCATGGAGCTGGGGGCACCTGAGTCAACTGCATCATGAAGAATGCATTTGAAAAGCTTGGGACACAAAAGCACTGTCCATATATATAAAGTCTAGAAAACAGGAGCCCAAAAAAGGGAGGGTATGCTGGTTTGAATCTGTTATGTACCCCATAAAAGACTGTGCTCTTTTAATCCACTCTTGTGGGGACAGACCTATTGTGGGTGGGACCTTTTTTTAAAATTAAATTCAGTTTGATTGAAATATATTCACATACATACAATCATCCACAGTGTACAATCAACTGTTCACAGTACCATCATATAGCTATGCATTCATCACAATCTATTTCTGAACATTTTCCTTACATCAGAAAGAATCAGAATAAGAATAAAAAATAAAAGTAAAAAAAGAACACCCAAATCACCCCCCATCCCACCCTATTTTTCATTTAGTTTTTGTCCCCATTTTTCTACTCATCCATCCATATACTAGATAAAGGGGGTGTGATCCACAAGGCTTTCACAATCACACTGTCACCCCTTGTAAGCTACATTGTTATACAATCATCTTCAAGAGTACAGACTACTGGGTTGGAGTTTAATAGTATCAGGTATTTACTTCTAGCTATTCCAATACGCTAAAACCTAAGAGGTGTTATCTATATAGTGCATAAGAATGTCCACCAGAGTGACCTCTCGACTCTATTTGAAATCTCTCAGGCACCGAAACTTAATTTTGTTTCATTTTGCATCCTCTTTTTGGTCAAGAAGATATTCTCAATCTGTGGGTACAAGCTTTTGATTATAGATTATTGCCATGCTGCCTTGCCCATTCAAGGTGGGTCTTAATTAGTTTACTGGCATCCTCTATGAGAGGATAAAAGGCAGAGACATTTTGGAGAAAGCAACAGAAACCAGAAGCTAACTCCAGGAGAGGCCCAGCAGACTTCCCACGTGCCAGAGGAACCCCAGATGCCATCGGCCTTTCTTCAGAGAAGGTACCGTCCTATTGATGCCTTAATTGGGACATTTTCATGGCCTTAGAACTGTCGATTTGTGAACTGCTAAACCCCCAATGTAAAAGCCAATCCATTTATGGCATTTTGCACTCCAGTAGCTTTAGCAAACTCCACCACGGGGCTATGGCAGTAATGCTGGCCCCTGGGAAAACCCTAGGTGTGGCCAGGCACAGAAGCAAATTCTGTGAAGCAAGTTCCAGAGCCAGCCCCCTCCCCACTGTCCTTTGCCAAGATGGACCACTGATTAAGTGTGGCTACCTGGAAGGCATGGAAGGGGTCTTCACAGGCTCTCCTCAGGCAGTGCCAGCTCACCTCTGGCCACACCAAATGCAGGGTCAGGCCCAAACACTGAGCCTCCCAGGGAGGCGATGTGCTGGGTCGTCCTACAGGGCATTCAAAGGATGCACCGTGGCCTGGACCTCCTGGCTCAGTTCCCTGTGCCTTCCTGTATCCCCTTGTAACCTCATAATTCATGTGCACAAGACAGCCTCTCCATAGCTGGTGCTCTCTCCACCCAAGAGCTGTCTGTAAGGGAAATGTCCCTTCCTCAAGACTGCAGCCCTGCAAGTAACAGGGGCTTGCCTAGCACAGGAGATGGAGGCAGGGGCGAGTACCAGGGCTTCACAAATGTCTACCGAATGAACGAACAAATGGGTACAGGTATAGCAGAGCAATGGGGCCTCTGCTCCACCTGAGAGGACTTTAAAAGTATAAAACCAAAACCACCACAAAAACCACCCAGTCCTCTGGGCTCAGTTAGTACTGTAGTAAGCTGGCCCAAGGCCAGCTGTTCTGACCTTCTCCTCCACCTTCAGTCTAGCCTCTTTCTGACTACTATGGAGTAACGGCCTGGTGCCCATCCCCCCACCCCCGGGTCCTGAGCATTCTCACTGGCATCTGGAGAACAAACCCCCATAGTGGGTGCGCGCTGGTGCCTGCTCTGGGAAAAATGACCCTAGCACGGTTACCTCAGGCCCCTTCCTGCTTGTGAAGCACAGGTCAGCCTCAGAATACCTGGAATTCTGGATACCTGCTGTGGCTGCATATCGGGGCACACAACTCACCAGACCAAGCAGCAGGAACCTCGGAGTCCCTGTGCACGCAGATAGACTCCTGGCACTGCAGTTCTTCTAGTCCTACGTGGACAAAACAGCCATTTTTAACCTCCAAGCCCACCTGGACTCCGGGAAGCCTGGTGCTGATGTTCATGTTCATCGGTAACCGCCTGCAGCTGCTGCCCTGGCTCCTGGCATGAGGCTATGCTTTCCCCATGCAACCCCACTGCTCACTCATCCCAGTATGCACTGACAACAGCCACACAGACAGGGATGGGACTCTGTCTCTCCTGCACGGGGCCTCAACTGAGTACAATACAGTCTCACAAATGCCCTAGCAGGCAGGACACAGATTCTAAACAAAAACAGCACAATTCACCAGTATGCCAGAGAAAAGACCAGGAAAGATCCCAGGAAAATCAACCCGACTTGAAAAAAACACAAGCTCATGGAATCCAATGAAGAAAATAGCCCAAGCTAATGACATCTGTAATAACCCACCCGTTTCCTTCTATCACTGCGCCGCTTCTAGTCACAGCCGAGACTAGCACAGCGTGATGCTCAAGAAAAATGGGCTGAAAAATGGGCTTCAATCTACTCAACCACCTCAGGAAGCAGAAGGAAAGAAAACATAAAAAGCAGGCTAGTAGCTTGGATCAATTTTCTCACTGAAAACAATCAAAAGCAAGATAAAATACATGTATGTTTTTAATTAATGAAGGGACAACACAATAAGGAATAACCTAAAAGGAAAACCATAACCCAGGGAAATAAGTCAGTACCGCGAAGGCCAGCCACCCTGTGCCGGCAGGACCTGGAGGCAGGCTCACCACATTCTGAAGAATTCATCTTCCACAGAATGTACTTTCTGATCAGACAGTTGGTCCCTGTAAAGGTTCACACATGTACTGAAACCCATCCACGGATCCTAGTATCCAGGAGATCTCTCCTGTCTTAAAGACAGCTGCTCTCAGGACTAAACAGTACACTTAACCTGTTCCCAATATTCTGGTGGAATTGGTAAGACCCCTCCACTTTGGAACAGAACATTTCACATATTCCGACAGGCTGAATTCACCTCATTCATCACCTCAGCTCTGTGCGGAGTCAGCAACACTAGGCTTCCTAGGCCGATCTGCTCAGAGGAAGGGCGTCAACCTCAGGGTCCTCCTCCCTGTGAAGCACAGCTGGCATCTGGGTTACTAGATGATTAAAACAGGAAGAGCAATCAAGTGCCCAACACTGAGGCCAGGGCAGGGCAAGGCCTCTGCCTGAATGGCCCAGTAGGGGCTGGGACCAGAACCCAGGATTCCTGCACCCAAGCCGTTGTCTCCCCTGCACCCCTGGCCAGGACAGCTACCCTGCCGCCTGCATTCCTCTCCCTGGTCTCCCAACGGCACTCCTGACTGCAGACCCTACGAGGGTTAACCCCAAGTTAATTGGGAGTAGAGGTGCCAGAGCACGGAGTCCAAATTCAGGGGAAAAGGAAAAGGGTCAGAAAGCATGATGAAGAAGCCCATGTAGTGGAAGCAACGTGTTCATCCAAACAAAACAAGGGTGTAGAAGGGGACATTAGAATGTCAGCTTGTCACCCAACAGAAGCTGGCACACTCTCTCAACAGCATGCCACAACTAATCCCCCAAAGGCCTGCTGGGCAGAATCCTGGCCATGGTTCTAGGGCCTGGCAGAGAGGTGGCCAGCACAGCAGTGGTCACTGAGCATTGGATGAGTTAGGGAATTGTCACCACTTTCAAGTATTAATCAGCAACTGGAGTTGCATGTTCAACCTACCAGATTAAGCTAGCTTTACAGAATGGGACTCCTAGGGCCCCATATGGGCTCAAAGCCAAGCTGGCAGCGCATACATACCTCAGAAAGTACACGTTAGGGTCAAGCAGGGACCATGGGCAGCTAAACTCAAGTTCGTTTCACTGATCTCAGAATCTTCTAACCAATCTCTAGGGAAACCACTGGTTCCTGTTTGGCAGCTGATGTCCCCTTCATCATTCGCTATGATCTTATCAGATTGATGCCGGGGCAGTCTAAACTGTTCAGCAAGGGCAGGCTGCCCTTCCTTTGGGATCTAGAGATAGGGACAGGACAGCCAAGTGGTTTTGACCGGAGACCAGATTCTAAATCTGTCAACTGTCCTCCCTCCTTTCTTCTGAGTCTTAACACTTTGCAGCGAATGAGCCGTGTCTGTCCCAATAGCCTGGCAGCAGCCAGTGAGGGTTAACGCTGAGCTACACGGGGGTAGGTCCTCCTCAAGCAGCACCTGCTTCCACTTCCGCAACACTGTCAAATGTGTCATGTGCCCGCTGCCTTCCACTCCATAAACTGCAAATCCTGGCATACTATGTCAAAAGGAGCTAAAGTGGCATCCTCAAGAGAGGTAAACCCACCCAGGATGCTGGGTGGGCAGGCTGACCAGATGCCCATACCACAAACCAGTGTGTACCCGTGCCCTGAACAGTCTGCAGAACCAGCGTCTCAGCATGCCCTCTGACCAGCCCAGAGCCCATCCTCACCAGCTGCATACAGGTCCACTCTCTCCTGCCAGTCAGTAATTAGTCTCAGGGGAAGGGGGAAAGGCAGCCTCTCAGGCCTCATTCCCTCTGGAGTCCTGACAAAACCAAGGCATCAGGTGGCAATGTGGGCTACTGTGTCCTCCGGGACCACACTAACTGGCAATTGCTTTGGAACTCCAGAGATTTCCCACTGGCAGGCTGAGCAGATATTTTCTTTCCCATCAGCTGGTAGGACAGAGACTCACGTTTACTGGGCACCAACCCAGGTGCCAGGCACTCAAATGCAGGCTCTCATTTAATCCTCACAGTGACCTACTCACACAGATGACTGTGTCCCCATTTTACAGATGAAGCAAACAAGTTGAGGCAATGTGCCCTAGATCATACAGCTGGTGTAAACTGCAGAATCAGGAACTCAAGGGACATGAGGGGGCCTGGAATTGTGAAGGCCTCCCCAAACTGTTTTTGTGCCCAGCTGTGGAAGGGGCAAGACCACGCAGATCTACCGTCCGCAGGCAAGAGCCACCACAAATCGTTTCCCTCAACCATTTCCAGTTGGGCCTCAGTCATCGTGCTACAAGAATCTCGTTGGCACGTGAAACCAAGGCCTCAGACACTAGTACAGGTCAGGGGGCTCAAAGATGGGGAACAGCTACCTCTCCCAATCTCACACTTACCACAACGGAATCATTGTGAGTTAGGTCAACAACCACAGGCTCTAAAGATTCACAGGTGAGGTCCACTATTTCATCTCCAGCTTCAAAATAAAACATTTTAACAAGCATTAGGAGAAAGTAAAGAGGTACCAATCTAAGCTCTAGTAATATGATTACAAAAGTGGTGCAGGTTCATATAGAATTAACACCCTCCTGGAGGCTGTGACACAAAAGCATCAGGACCAATCGCCTTTATCAGAAACGAAAGTCAAAACACATTCTTGCAGAGTTTTGTTGAGTGGGTAGTGGGTGTTTACCGCTTTTACAAATATTCCACTGGGTGTGGGGTGTGTGCACACCTTCCCTCTGGTGCCACAGGCTCACATGGCTAGGCCTCCACACCCACCTGCTCCTTCCCAGGGGAGAGGCTGGGGGGCAGGAACCCACTGTTTGGCATGTATGGCCCGCGATCTCTGCTCCTCCCAGCAGGGGAGGCAACGGCAGCTGGGTCTGGATGGGTGTGGCTGCTGCCTGGCTCACAGACTTCCAGTCAGGCTCGGCTCAGCAACCTCTTCAGGTCTAAAATGGACATTTCAGTCTCCCTTTAGTTCTCATGCTCACCAACTTGGAGGGGGAACAAGGGTGTTATTTATTGGCGCCCCAGAACCCTGGCCCATGAAAATGGGCTGGCCTCTGTTTCGCAGCTTGTCTTCTGCGCTCTAGTGTACACCGTGTATGTCTACAAGATGCCAGGACAAAGCTGGGAAGGATGTGGAGCAACCCGTGAACAGCAGTCATGCCTGGCAGGTGGGAATGAAGGACAGAGGACAACTCTCACATATAATTGAAAAAAAAATTTGGAATGATTTTTGTTTCTACTAACATTAAAACATACAAAGGTAAAATTTTTAGAAGCAGTGTTGACCTAATTTAAATTTGGAGAAAGTGACATGCAAGTTAAAATGTTCTAACTTGTTATTACAATTTCACCAGAATAAAAACCATAATACACCACAAATATCCAATGTAGTTTATACAAGGGACCACTTTCTTTTTAACGGCTGCCTAGATCTCCCTCCTCAGACTCCCCATAAGGACAGCAGAGTTCACCAGGTCCTCAGCTCTGCGCATGGGAGAAAGTGGGGTCCTAGCCGGTAGGCCAAGTAAAGCCGCCTTTCAGGAATTAGCTAGCAGAAGCAAAACTCAGAGACCAGGGACAAGAGAGAGAACTTCATTCTCTGGGGGACCCTGGCGATCCACCTCAGAGCAAGCTGTTTCTTCTTAAATGCCAGTTTTCAAGCATGAGAGTAAGGAAAACAATCACATCTACAGAGCAAGGACTGGCTTCACTGGCTAGTGGACACCCCCCGCCTCTTTCTGTACCTCGCTCCCTGACCCAGCAGCTCTGTCAACACACTTGCCTTCTTGGGCAATTCTGTATCTTAATGAAAACCCTGACAGGAAAGCAGAGTACTGCACGTGGAAAAGCAAATGGGAAACACCAGTCTCATGGAAGAGGTGGGCTCAGGGCAGGCTCTCACTCTGCCTGCTGCAGGGTACCAGTGGGCTGATTGGCACCCCCAGCTGAGTCACCATTTCCAAACCCTAGGGGGGACTTAGGGTACCATAAAGGTACCATAAAGGGGGTGAAGTACAGCTCTTACCAATTCAGCTTGAAGTTGTAAGGGGAAAAAATACTTGGCAATGGAGACCATTAGGGGGTTTGGTGAGTTATGATTTTTGTAGGTCTTAAAAAAGACATTTTAAAGCTCAGAAGAAAATAGTTAGCCCTTGTGTATCAGTGCTATCTGCCAAGCATGGTTCTAAGGGTTTTGTGTCACTGATGCATTTCTGCCTTCTAATAACTCTATGCAGTAGGTACTTGACTTTTCCTGCATTTCAGATGAGGAAGCAGGCTCGAGTTCAGTAACCTTCATAATCACCCAGCTGGTAAATGGCAGCATCTGGCACTGACTCGCCCCAAAGCCTGTGCAGCCCACCATGCCACACAGCCCCCCGCCCCCACAAAGCCCCACAGCCACAAGTGCCGCTGGCGCTCTCACCACTTTCTACAAGCTCTATGGGTTCTGCTTCCAAGGCCATCTCGGGTATGGAGGCTGCTTCCCGAGTTCGCTTCTGGGCTTGTCTAGAATGTATCGTTCCGCCACGACGCTTTCTCTGTGAGTAGTGAGGAAAAGAGAAACAAACATTCACCTGACTGATACGATTTCAGCATGGAGTCTAAGTAAAAGGAAAAAAGGTCAACAGAGGAATGTTTCAATTAAGTTAATAATGTTTTAAATAACTGTTAAGACTATGAGTAGACTTGAGGTTGGGGCCTTTCAAACCTTGAGCTTCTAGAATACTGAATGTTTATAGAGAAAGAAACCATCCAAAACATACAGTGAATCAAAATTTCATAAAGTAAAATTTTCAGTATGTCAAAAGCATACGGCAGATTCCTCTCTGGAAGCCCCCTGGTCCAAGTCCAGATTTGGCATTGGCAGTGGATGCCCTCCCTGGCCAGCCAAAAGATTGGAAGCCCCTTTCTTTAACGAGGCTATAGACCTAACTCCCTTGAATTTGTGTTCAGCCTTACTGAGCCCTTTTTTGTTTTTCATCCCAAGGAACATCACTCTTCAGTTTATATCCATTGTGAAAGCTCATCTTCCTTTGGGAAACATGGTCTTCAACCTTTCAGGATACTGTCAAGTATGATTTGCACCCTTGAAATCGTCCTCCCACCCCACCCCAGCTCAAGGAACCAAAGTTGCTTTACAGCCATCCGGACAGCCCCTTGGGGCCCCCTCATGGGCTACCCAAGTGCCCGTCAGTGGGAAGGCTCAGGCTCTTGATCCATGTGCTCTAAGCTGGTCCATCTTCTGCTTCCCCGGGTCTCAGGTTTGCCAAGACACCCTGCATTTCTGACCCGGCTGCCCCAAGAGACAAGGTGAGAACCTGTCTCCTGCAGCCTCCCAAAGGAGCAAACACTTGACAGCGGGCTGCCACCTGGCCTCTGCTCCCTGCACCGCCCCTACCGATCCTGCCCCTGCGTTAAGGTGTTCCTGCTTCCCCCTGGCACTGGACCTGTGCTTCTTCACACAGCTCCACACCAGGGTGACCTGGCACAATGACTTCAAGTCTTGGCCTAAATGCACCTGCCTTCTGAGCTGTTACAGGGACTCAATGAGAAGATGGCTGTAAAGCCTCTGAGGACAGATGGAAAATGTTACTACTCTAGTCCTATATTCCTCACTGTGTCATTTCCCCATCTTGGACTGCTCGCCATTTTGTTCCCGATAACTCTGGAAGGACAAGATAGTGCTGGTGAAATGCAGCACAAGACCCAGGAGCACCTGTCCCCTGTGCCAACCCTGGCCAGGTGACAGAGATGAGCCTAATGCTACTTGTGACTCATATGGCTGCCCTGTATGTAACTTGGGGAGTTCTGGAAAACGGAGCTGGGTACTGCACTTCTCCATCTGAAACTCGGCACTACCTGAACAGACCCTTCACACCCCTTCCCCTGTAACCCCTCTTCCCTCTCCCTGAGGGGGCCAACGAAGCAGCCCCAGGCCTTGAATCCTCCCTCGTGGATAACTGGAGGAACCCCACCCCAGTTCAACCCTCACCACCCTCCACCTCCCCGCTGCTGCAGTGAATCCTTTCAGTGTCCCAGCTGCTCTTTTGACATCTCCACGCCTCTATACTGAGGTTCTTTTCGGCTTCTCCTGTTCTCTACATGGCCAATCCTCACCAAACTTTCAGGAATATATTCAAGTGTCACCTCCTCTCTGGAAACATTCTTTATCCTCCCAGGCTGAACCATCTCTGGCTTTCCTTCTTCCAAAGGTCCCCCCTGCACCCTGCTCTTTGCTGCCACTGTTCTCCTTCACCAAGTGTGGACTGTGGGAACTCCCCGCAGGCAGGAAGCACACTGTCTGTTTCATGGTCAGGCTCTACAAAGCCTGAAATATATGCATGGTCCTCTACTTGACCCCCTTTTTATTCTTCTAATGTCACTCCTCCTCTTTTGCTAACAGAATCCTTCGAGTTCTGTGCTGGTTTGAATGTATTATGTCCCCCAAAATGCCATTATCTTTGATGTAATCTTATGTGGGCAGATGTATCAGTGTTTATTAGATTGCAATTCTTTGAGTGTTTCCATGGAGATGTGACCCACCCAACCGTGGGTGATGACTCTAATTGGATAGTTTCCGTGGAGGTGTGGCCCCGCCCGTTCAGCATGGGCCTTGATTAGTTTACTGGAGCACTATATAAGCTCAGACAGAAGGAGTGAGCTTGCTACGGCCAAGAGGGACACTTCGAAGATCGCACAGAAGCTGAGCGAGTAGCTACAGATGAGAGACAGTTTGGAGATGGCCATTGAAAGCAGACTCTTGCTCTAGAGAAGCTAAGGGAGGACAAACATCCCAAGAGCAACTGAGAGTGACATTTTAAAGAGGAGCTGCAGCTTAGAGAGGAACGTCCTGGGAAAAAGCCATTTTGAAACCAGAACTTTGGAGCAGATGCCAGCCATGTGCCTTCCCAGCTAACTGAGGTTTTCCGGACGCCATTGGCCATCCTCCAGTGAAGGTACCCGACTGCTGATGTGTTACCTTGGACGTTTTATGGCCTTAAGATGTAACTGTGTAACCAAATAAACCCTTTTTTAAAAGCCAATCCATTTCTGGTGTTTTGCATCCTGGCAGCATCAGCAAAACTAGAACAAGTTCCTCTGTGCCAGGAGGGGGAGCCCAGAGGACCGGGTGCTATCTTTGGCCAATGGGTGGAGCTGGGGGGACTGTGGACTGGCCCGGAAGGGGGGCTTTCTGTCCCTTTTTCTCTCTCAACCTGGGCGGCTCAGTGGAGAAAGCCTCAGTCATTTTCAGTTCGCAGCTCTCTGACTCAGACAAGGGTGGAGATAGCAGAGTCAGAGAGACAAAGAAACTACTTAATTACAAATGAAAACTCCCTAGGGGGTGCATCTTCCCTAAGAGGGAGGAGGTGGTGCCCAGTCCTACCACCAGCCTTCCATTCAGAACCAGACCCCAGAGCCTGGGGAAAAATAGCCAAAACAAAAACTAAGGACTAAGGGGGCCACACCTCCTTACACCCGCCAGGAGCTACAGACTGAGAGGTGCCACCTGCTGGGCAGGTCAGGAAAAGCACAGTGGCTTGAGGCATCATAGGGTGTGTCAATCTTCTAAGACACACCCTCAGGGAAACCTGATACTGAATATTACCCCCTTCTGAGATCTGAGCCCGTTCTGGTCTGGGAAAACCTGATTGGGGTAACCAAGGAAACCCCAACAGAAAACTACAGCCTACACTAAGAAAAACCTACACTAAGAAAAACGAAGTTATGGCCCAGTCAACGGAACAAACTTACACTTCAACTGAGATACAGGAATTTCAACAACTAATGCTAAATCAATTCAAAAAGTTTAGGGAAGAGACGGCAAAAGAGATGAAGTATATAATGAAAACAGTGGGCGAATATAAGTTAGAAATTGAAAGTTCAGAAAAACAACTGGCAGAATCTATGGAAATGAAAGGTACAACACGAGATCAAAGATAAAATGGAGACATACAACAGAAGATTTCAAGAGGCAGAAGAAAACAAGGAGGAACTGGAGAACAAGGCATCTGAAAGCCTACACACAAAAGAACAGAGAAGGAAAAGAATGGAAAAATATGAGTAACATCTCAGGGAACTGAATGACAACAGGAAATGCATGAACATATGTGTCATGGGTGTCCCAAAGGGGGAAGAGAAGGGAAAAGGAGCAGAAGCAATAATAGAGGAAATAATCAAAGAAAATTTCCCATCTCTTATGAAAGACATAAAATTACAGATCCAAGAAGGGCAGCGTACCCCAAACAGATCTGAATAGGCCTATGCCAAGACACTTAATCATCACATTATCAAATGTCAAAGATAAAGAGAGAATCCTGAAAGCAGCAAGAGAAAAGCGATCCATCACACACAAAGGAAGCTAGATAAGACTATATGCGGATTTCTCAGTATAAACCATGGAGGCAAGAAGGAAATGGCAGGCTATATTTAGGGTACTGAAAGAGAAAAACCACCACCAAGAATCCTATATCTGGAAAAACTGTCCTTCAAATATGAAGGAGAGTTTAAAATATTTTCTGACAAAGAGACAATGACAGAGTTTGTGAACAAGATATGTGCACTACAGGAAATACTAAAGGGAGCATTACAGACAGATAGGAAAAGACAGAAGGGAGAGGTTTGGAACACAATCTTGGGTGATAGCAGCACAGCAATGTAAGTACACTGAACAAAGATGACTGTGTGTATGGTTGAAAGAGGAAGGTTAGGAGCATGTGGGACACCAGAAGGAAAGAGGAAAGATAAAGACTGGGACAGTATAACTCAGTGAAATCTCAGTGCTCAACAATTGTGATAAAATGCACAAATATGTTTTTACATGAGGTAGAACAAATGAATGTCAACCTTGCAAGGTGTTAAAAATAGGGTGGTATTGGGGGAAAAATACAATCAATGCAAACTAGAGACTATAGCTAACATTGTATTATGCTTCCTTTAATGTAACAAAGGCAATATACCAAAGCTAAATGCATACAAGAGAGGGACATAAGGGAGGGGTATGGGACTCTTGGCACTGGTGATGTTACCTGACTCTTTACTCTACTTTAGTTTAATGCTATCTTTCGTTTCGTTGCTTCCTAGCTGTCATGTTTTGTTTTTGTCTTTCTTTTTCCTTTTTGTCTCTCTACCTTCTTTGACTCTTCCTCCTTCTTTGTAGAGGAAATGGAGATGTCCTTCTTTAGATAGTGGTGAGGGTGGTGATTACATAAATACGTGACTATACAGGGAACCATCAATTGTTTACTTAGGATAGAATGTATGGGGTGTGAACAAAATCATCTTTAAAAAAATGAGTTGTGTGGTATGTGAATATATCTCAATAAAACGAATATTAAAAAAAAATGAGTTGATGAAGAAACCTTGAGGACACTATACTGAGTGAAATAAGTCAGACACATAAGGACAAATATTGCAGGGTCTCACTGATAGGAACTAATTATACTATGCAAACTCATAGACATGAAATATAAGTTAACAGGATATAGAATGAGGCTAAAGAATGGGGAGTGGTTGCTTATTATGAGCAGAATGTTCAACTAGGGTGAACTTAAATGTTTGGAAATGGACAAGGGTGATGGTAGCATGTTGTGAGAATAACTAACAATGCTGAAAGGTGTGTGAAGGTGGTGGAAAGGGTAAGCTCAGAGTCACGTAAATCATCAGAAGGAAAGGTGGAGGTTAAAAGATGGGAATGCATAAAACAGTGAATCCTGAGGTGGACAACGTCTGTGATTAACTGTATAAATATTAGAAATCTCTGTCATGAACTAGAACAAATGTATGACACTATAACTAGAAGCTAATAATAGAGGGGCATATATGGAAAAAAGTATACCTATTGCACACTATATACTACAGTTAGTAGTATTTTAACATTCTTTCATCAACAGTAACAAATGTAGTATACCAAAACTATGAATCAATAATGGAGTTGGGGGGGGTGGTTAGGGGCATGGAAGGATTTGAGTTTCCTTTTTTTGTCTTTATTTCTTTCCTGGAGTAATAAAAATGTTCTAAAAATGGAAAAAAAAAATTATTGTGGTGATGGATGCACAGCTGTATGATGGTACCATGGGCAACTGACTGTACATTTTGGATCTTTGGATAATTGTATGGAAAGTGAACAATCTCAATTAAAAAATATGTGTGTGTGTATATATATACACACGCATATATTTTTATTATTATATATAATATATATATTATTTATATATACATAACTCTAACCCTAAATATACAATATATAAAATTATACACTAACCCTAACCTTATATATATATTATACATATATGTATAATTATATACAGTTACTATATATGTGTATATTTTTATTTTATATATATATAAACCAACTTTCCTAAATATCGAAAGAAACATACAAATACATAAAAATAAAACAACCACAACAGAACAAAGAAAATTCATCACACAATATTCCGAAGGACCATGTATTTCTATTTTCTGTATGTAAATACGACAAAATGACCAAACATGGCAGTAATACCAATACATATAAGTAGGCTTAAATGACCTATTAAAAGAGTAAGATTTTCAGATTGCCTCACAAAGTAAAACCCAACTCCATGCTGCATATAAGACATAGCCTAAATAAAAGAATAAGGAAAGATGTCTTGAGGAAATGCAAATTTAAAAAAGCAAGGGTTAAGAGCACTGAATTATGCAAGTGATTGCAGTTGATAGAAGTTTAGGGTCGTGTATGTCACTAGAAGGAAAGCCAGAGAATGAAATATGGGACCATATAACACAGTGAACCCTGCGGTGGACAATTGTGGTTAATAGTACAAACATAAAAATGTTCTTTCATGAAGTAGAACACGTGTGTCACTATTACAAGGAGTTAATAATAAGAGTGGTATACAGGAAAAAATGCACCTAATGCAAACTATGGACTATAGTTAACAGTAGCATTTTAATATTCTTTCATCAACAGTAACAAATGTACCACACCAATACTAAGGGTCAATAATGGGAGTGGGTGGGATAAGGAGTATGGGATGTTTTGTTTTTGGAGTAATGAAATGTTCTAAAATTGACTGTGGTGATGAATGCACAACTATGTGATGATACGGTGAACCACTGGTTGTGTATTTGGATGGACTGTATTTTGTGTCAATGTATCTCAATAAACCTGCTCAGAAGACAAAAAAAAAAAGCAAGGGTTATTAAAAAAAACAACCCTCTGGTTAGTCACTACCATGAAGTTATTCATACAATTCTTAGGCTATTTTGACCAGTTTCCTCATACACTCTCTGCCACTGCTTTGCCTTTCCCAGTGGTTTTTGTGCAGGCTCCAGAGGTGAGGGGCCAAGACTCAGCCCATGTATTTTCCCACAGGTGAGAGCAGCATTGGCAATCTGCAGATCAAGGACCAAGGGGGGAAGGGTCACCATTTAAAACCACACCTGCCTTTTAAAAGGGTGGATCCAGTTGAGCAGAAAGCCCTTTGGTCCCCCTGAGCAAGATGGACATGAATGTCAGTAGAGGGCCTGGAGCACAAAGGGGCAGGGGGTGGTCAGGAGGGCCAGGAACAGGATCCACTAGATTCCTCACTGTTGGCTCATCTCCTCAGCCCTCCACCTCCCAGAACAGTGCACAGTACCCCTGAGCATGGAATGAGATGAGCAGGTTGTTTTCCATCTGGTCCACCTGATAAGAATTCAGTTTCTCGGAAGCAACTGTTCTGAGCTATGATCCTTAGAGCAACCTTGACGAGTGGGTTTTGACTGTGAGCAGGGAGCAAACTGGGGCTGGGGGACTTCCAGTCTTCTCTAAAACTCAAGGGGCTCTGGGTGACACTGCACCTGAGGTTTGATAAAAGTACTAACAGTTGTTATGATGACTCATCAACTTTGGTTCCTGAATGTGAGAAGACTCTCACTACCGATTATCACCAGTGCGCTCATACTGGAACAAAAATTAAACAGGAAACAGAAGGGAAAACTGTTTGCGAATGACTAAATAAATGCTTGTTGAAGGAGAACAAGAAGCCCTAATGTTTCTAGGACATTGACAGCTACTTGGAAGGTATGAAGTTTCAAAACCTAAGGCCATTCCTTCTCAGCCTTCTGTCTTCCGGCAGCCAAAGCCCCACCCTTGACATTTTGAATTCAAATTCAGCTTGAGATAAGCTGGGGTTACCAACAGGAGGTCTGCTGCACACACTCTGTCAAGTACCCAAGTTCCCCAGAAGGACCTTTAGGCAATCCTGCTCCTGTGCTGCCATGTAGTTAGGCAGTCTTTTAGTTCTGAAAACAGAATCCCAAGCTGACAGAACTTACTGTGCTCATTGTGCGCGCTGGCTCTGACCTACAGAACAGGAAGGGGTCCGCACTGGGGCTCGCAGGAAGCTGGGAGTTCTCAACTCCTCACGTGCAGGTTAGTCAGCCTCTGGCCTGCACAAGACTTTGGAGCCAGACAGATTTCTAGTACCTTCAAATCCTGAAAAAACAAAGGCATCGAGTTGATCAGTGCTGCCACCTGCATCAGTAACAAAGCTCAGTTCAGTAATTTACTGAGCCCTTCTGTAAGCTAGGTACTCTGTCAAATGCTTCACATACTTTATTTCACTGAATCCCACATTATTCTGTTGCAACACAGGACTGCTGGGCCCCAAAGCTTGCCATCACAATCATCAAGCTATCCACTGCCCTCCTTTCTGGTTGTTGAAACGCTAGCAAAGTACTATACTAGCTGCTGGGAAGATGAGATTAAACAAGAGAGTTAGAACCATCACAACAAAAACAACCTGCTTTCCTACACACACCTTAGCTCACCTACTCCTCAGAGCAACTGTGAAGGGAAAGAAATGACTGTTTTATTGTACAAATGGAGGAACTGAGCCCAGAGCCTCTCTAGTTTCTCAAAGAGCAAATGGCACCGGGCAATGTTATACAGACAAGGATGACTTTATTCAGAAGCTGCTATAGCAATGGGGAAAGAGCAGAACTCAACTCCATTGAAACAAAGGACAGAACACTTTTAAAGAGCTGGGAAGGGAGGAAAAGCCCTAGAAGACAGTAAAGGGGCTGGTCACTGGGAAGGGTGAGGGATTTACTGTGGTCGCAATTAGGATAACGTGGTTCAGAAAGTTTTCCTGTGTGGTAATCAGGCCCCTGGAGGGGTAAAGTCTGGAGAAGAGAAGGGAGCTAAGGAACTACCCATTTAGGAGCCTCTCAGGTGCAACGGTGCCAGGACAAGAGGGCGGTCCAGAGCGAGTTTGATATTTAGAATAGTTAGTGTCTGAACTTGTCTTTTTTCCTTTTATTCCCTGCAGTCCAAATTGTTTTTTCCTGCAGTTCCACAACTGCAAAGATAAGCTTCCAGGCAGTCAGGATGGGGGAGTGAGAGGTAGTGTCAAGGAGAGTAGGGCTGGCGGCTGGGTCAAGAAAAGAAACCCAGTTTTGGTCACTCCCCTGTTGAGATTTTTTTGGTGGTGGAGGACAGACTGAACCACTTGTTGAGAGGTGGTGGTAAAGGTCAGTTGTTTTAGGGTCAGGCACCTTAAAAGAAAGTCTAAAAGGAAAAAAGAGAAATATTAATATATGAAAGTAGAAGTTGGTAGATGAAAATCCTTTGATTATGTAGCACTGTTCTTTGAATTTTCTGAAGTGAGATGTAGAAGTTCTTGGTGCTGTTTAGAGTGGTGGTTATTTCTCACACAAGGGTGTGTATAACTTTACCGGACTTTTTTAGTGACCCAGAAGCAGCCTGTCTGGGGAGGAACCAGCCCACACATGGTCTGCAGCAGGGATGAGGCCCTGAGGTATGGATCCCGTTGTTGGGCCTTAGCTCACCTTTGGGGCAACGGCCAGCTACAAGACAACCCAGAGCCTCGTTAAGGATTTGGTCAATCAGGTTTTAGTTTTTAGTGACATTAAGTCAGGAGGGTGGGAGGAAAACTGAAAATGTTAGTATGGAAGCCAGGTACTGAAGAAAACGGTAAGAATTAAAAATATGTAAGGGTTGACAATGTATGCAAGATGACAGGATCCGGTCTGAGAGACGGGCAAGGAGATGGTGCAGTCCTGTGCATTTTATAAAGGGGGCGCTGCTGGTGCTCCTGCCATCACTCCACGGGACAACCGCTGAGAAGAACGGCTGGGAGTGGAGAGAGGCAGACCTACCTGAGGAACATCTAGGAGGCAGAAGTGCGACCACATCCCAAATAACATCCTTCATTTCACCCCCAAGTGCCACTCTCTCCACTTTTCACCTGAACCGTTACCACAGCCTCCTTGTAACTGATCTCCCACCCACTGCCAAGTGAACCTTCTGGAACACACTTCTAACCACTGCAACCTTTCTGCGGTTCCCGTCAAGTCCTGACTCCCCAGTGCTGCCTGCAGACGCACCCTGGTACTGCAGTTGGAGCAGCTCTCTGCAGCCGGATGGTGTGGACCCTGGGTGAGGCTGTCACCTTCTCTGCAGCTCCCTGGACAGGCCTGGGATGACACTGGAGAACAGGCTGATGCAAAGACAGCACCAAGAACGGGGAAAAGGCAACCCCACTCCTGTTCCTGCCCCACAAGCTTGCAGACTCACTTTCCACCACCAGACCCACACCTCTGCTGCAGCCCTGACAGGCTGTGTAAGGCCACACCCCACCCAGCTCTCATAAAAGAGGGTCGCATACCTCCCCACCTCATTTAGGGTCGACTGGAGGGGGAGGGTGGGAGTGCTGGCAGGCAGCTAAGGTCTACGTCACAACTGAAGTACATGAACTAGGTGTAAAACAGCAGAGGAAGACAGGGCTTAATTTTACCAGGGGAGGCCAGCCCAAAGGGACTGCCCAGCTTGAACCAACCCACCTTCCCCAGCACTTTACGGTCTGGTCCCACTTGGGGAAACAGCACACTGTGGGGACACCCAGTGTCTTGACTCTGAACGAATGGTTTAGGGGAAAGAACCTCAGGACTCCATCACAGACAGCCAGCGACACTCCTGACCTCTCCAGTGCGGCACACCCTGTGGCATCACCGACACCCTCATGCACTCAGAATGGCACCATACTTCCCAAAGCTAACCCTTGTCAACCGAACCTTTACACCTAGGTGGGCATTCAGGGCAGAGGCTCTGGCCAGGGCAGAGACTGGCCCCACCAGTGTGCACAGCAGGGAGCAGCACCCCAACCTCCCCTTAGGGGTCACTGTCCCAGTCTAGCCACATTTCTGGGTTCTGATGCTCACTCATGTTTATGTTTCTGATCCCAAGGAGCATCTTACATTTGGTTATGCACCTATAATAGTTCTTCTTTTTTTCTGAAAAATCATCCATATCCATAGTGTATGTTAGAAATGAGAAAAGCTGACCAAGGCACCACTGTCAGAGAAGGAGAGATGTGTCTGAGGCCTCACACACCTTAGCTGTTCCAGAAGCCTCTTGCCTCTCACTTGATAGGTTTTTAGCCTTTTCAAATGCTATTGTTAACGATGTGACTGTCCCAGAGATGGTCTCCCCCCTCAGCCCACAGGCCCTGCCTTGCTCTCTGAAACCACCCTCATGTACCCCTGCATCCCTGGAGAATTTTTTCTGAGCTTCTAGTTCTTCATGCCTTTTATGCCCTCCACACCCAGGGCCAATCCAGCAACTCCTGCCGAATCTGTTTTTTGGGCATCAGGAGGGCAGATAAAGCGGGAGGGCTGGCCTGCGGAAAATCAACCAAGGAGCTGGATTTTACCAGGGATTCAAGTGGGAAAGGGGCAGTCCAAGCAGACGGGTGTGGGAACATGGAAGTGTGGCACACAGACAGAGGGTGGAGGTCTGCTGGCAAGGGGCCTTGAGCCCTGACCAGCTACCAGGCTCCAGATCCTGCAGGTGACAGAGGCTGTCAGAAGAATAAAACTAACAACAGCTGAAACCCCACTGGCCACTTTCTATGTGCAAGGCCTTATGCTTTCCAAACACCATCTTGTGTAATCCTCCTATCATCATTTCACACGTGAGGAACTGAAGGATAAGGGAAGTAATCTGCCCAAAGCCCACAACCAGTAAATATCACAGCCCTGAATTAAACCAAGGTATCCCAACGCCAGAACCCACACTCTTACATAAATACTGTGACAGTGCTAGAATCAGATGTACTAATTCTAGAAACAATCTAGAACACAGATGATGTGTTTCAGGTTTCTCAATTCAGTTTGCCCACAAAGGGGTCCTGCCTCTACCTCCCTCCAACCCCCATCCCCCCACCCCCCATGCTCCTCCAGCTCAGCAAATGGCACCACCACCCTTTATTCTCTGCAATCATTCATCTGCCCTCACTTGGGTGTCCTATGGGCACAAGGGCTCTGTCTACTTTGTAGAGACAGTGTCTTGCCCAAAGGAGGTGTTCTGCGTCTATTTACTGAAAGAATAAATGACTCAGGGTTAAGGGAGACAAATATAGGTGTGGTCGATGGTGTCCCTGCCACTAAGAAAAGTCCTAAGACAGCAGCACTGGGACTGGCCAGCACAGCCTGAGGCCAGGAATCCCTAAGGCAGACTTTGACAGAGGTGAGACAGAAGCAACTCATGCAAAGGCATCCAGCTGGGTAGATGTGACATTGCAGACCTGAACTTAGGGAAGGGAGAAAAGCAGCAGATGATGTGGGTAAAGAATCTCAGCTTTAGAAATGCTGGGTCTGGGATATCCAGGTATAACTGTGAGAGAGGCAGCAAAAAACTTCAGGAGAATGGGGATGGGGGTCAAGCTATCAGATTCTATGTGAAAACACAGGCAGGTGGAGAAAGAAATGGCAAAAGAGAATAAAAAATTACAGAACCTGGAGATATCAGGCAAAATCCAGACTTTAAAGGAGGAAGAAGCCACCAGTCAGAAGCGATGACAGGCAGGGGAGAACTAAACAAGGCCCCTGGGCTCTGTCCCAAGGAAGTGGGCGACTGATGACCCAGGAGGGCTGTTCCCAGCAAGTGGAAGCAGCAGCCAAGGAGCTGCACCCAAGGCCAAACTGTTCTTAGGGCCACAATAGGCTTCCTGGAGGAAGTGACAAGGGAGATGAGGCCGAGTGAAAGGAGGAGTTACTCTAGAAGTGAAATGCGGGAAAGGAGAGCACCCAGGTGAGGACTGTGTGGAGGGGGTGAGGGAAAGAGGCAGCGAGGGCCCAGAAGGCACCAGCCTCATAAACCACATAAGCAGGGCGGCCTTTGAGGGTTTTGTGACAGATGACACAGTAAGACCTGCATTTAGAGAGACTGCTTGTGTCACCTCTGTGCTGTGAGGGCAGACTGGACACTGAACAAGAGAGAATGCACAATGGGTAGCAGAGGACTCTTACAGGAACTGAGGCACAAAAAAAAATGGCTTGGCTCAGAGGCAGTGGCAGAGTGTAGCAAGAAGAGAGAGAGGTGACCAGCTGGATGGGAGGGAGTAGATGGGTTTAGTACTTCTGGGTTCTTATTGACTACTCATTGTTATCGTTAGAGGTTAATTTTCTTCCAATAAACCTATCACAGACCCTTGAGGGAATGACCCACTTCTCCCCACACAAACTTGAGTAGAAACCTGACAAATAAAATCAGTACTGAATGGTATGAAACAGGCAGAAAACAGGAAGTGGACTAGTCGGAAGGAAAAGTCATTCCCATAAACAATGACAGGGAAAAGGTGCAGCAGAAAAGACCAAGCAGCAACGACTTGGCCTGTCCAAAGGAAAAGGCGCTCTGATGAGCCCCTCCTCTGTCCAGCCCAGCCTCATGGCAAGCATATAGAGCTATCAAGCCAGGCCAGGTCAGCCGAGATGGATACCATCACCCACTGAAAATCAGGGCCCTAACTTCCACTAACCTGGTGGGACGATCACCAAGCAACACCGATTCTAGTGTGACTTCTTGTGCATTCTTACGGGAGACACTGCACAGGCACACCCAGCCACTCATTCTGTGCAGCAACAATCAGGTAGTTCACATTGCAAATTTATCAATGGCTATGTGGACACACTGGGAGTTTGGATGAGCCAGCCAGGGTGAGCCCTTTTTATGCTGGTGTGCTGAAAGCAGAGAAGCCTAAATGCTCTCATCAAGGAAATGCCAGTGTCAGGCCCTGACCAGCCATGGGCTGTACTGTCTAGCTCACATCTCCCTGCCTTTTAAATGGTAACATAAAAGTTTTGCCATATTTTATTTTTAGTATTTCCACAGATGAAATTTCCAAAGTAGAATTACTGAATGCATATTCCAAAGACCTGCTGCACACAGCCAACCCACCACAGCCACTGGTGATGTCCTAGGGCCTGTTGAAGGGCCCACTGGGGCACTGGGCATGATCACTAAAATTTGCCAACGCCTTCCATTCTAAAGTTTCTTAGATTGGAAATGTGATACCACAGTCACATCAATAACCATGCCTTACTACCTGTTCTAGTTTGCTAATGCTGCAGAATGCAAAACACCAGAGATGGACAGGCTTTTATAAAACAGGGGTATATTTCACTACACAGTTACAGTCTTAAGGCCACAAAGCATCCAAGGTAACACCTCAGGAATCGGGTACCTTCACCGGAGGACCGCCAGTGGTGTCTGGAAAACCTCTGTTAGCTAGGAAGGCAGCTGGCGTCTGCTCCAAAGCTCCGACCTCAAAACGGCTTTCTCCCAGGACGTTCCTTTCTAGAAAGCTTGCTTCTCTTCAAAACATCACTCCCAGCTGCACTCTCTTACTCCCCCCGAGTCAGCTCATTTATGTAGCTCCACTGATCAAGGCCCACCCCGAATGGGTGGGGCCACGCCTCCATGGGAACATCTCATCAAAATTATCTCCCACAGCTGGGTGGGGCACACTCCAAGCAAATCTAACCAGCACCAAAACTTCTGCCCCACACAAGACCACAAAGATAATGGCATTTGGGGGACACAATACACTCAAACCGGCACACTACCCAAGAAAAACACAAGTTCCTGCTCGATATACAAACAAGGGCTCATGGCCAGGTAGGCGACAAAATCATCCAGGCTCTGGCCATGTAAGCCCTGTAGCCTTGTGCAAATACTTGACCCCATGCTTCAGTGTCCTCATCTGAAATGTAGGGCAAACGTCCCTTACTTTGTAGCTCTCACATGAGTGAAACTGAAACAGTGAATGAGAAGTGCTCAGGAGGCAAATCCGCCAGCTAACTAACTCAAGATCTATTACAGGTGCCTGCTGTGGGGCAGGCACTGCTCCAGGGTCTAGAAGTAGAGCAGTGAACCAAGCAATATGGGGAGAATATTCTAACTGGAAAGACAATCAGTAAATTAAATAAGAAGTATGTATTACATCAAAGAGGCCAGAAATTGTAGCTCTTCTTACAAGTGTGAGTGCTCCAAGGTAAGAGCAAAGCAAAACTTCTCCCCCAAGTGGAACTGGAACAAGAGAGGGCCAAGCCTTCCTCATCTTTGCTAAGGTTCATGCACAAACATTTCTGGCTCTGAGCAAGGTTTTATTCACATCTAGAAAAGAACTGGCAGGATGTAGCTAATCACGACTTCTCAGGCATAGAGAACTCCGGAGGCTGAAGCAAGTGGGCACAGAGGCGGGGGACTGCCCTCTCCCAGAGATGTTCATTACTAGAGAGGCTCCGGGATCCTGACACTGGTCTCCCTAGAGGTTTTCACAGGGACTGGACGAAGGAATTTGATAAAAGTGGGAAGCAGCAGACTGCTTGGGGAGGTGAGGTGTGCTGATGCTGTGCAACTAAACTTGGTCTTTGTCAAATTTCTCTTTTGACCCTCATGAAGCCACCTCCAGCCATGAGGCCACAACGGCAATGCCCTGAGGCCTGCAAGAAGCACTAGAGCCAAGGGGCCTTCACACTTGCTCAGTGATCTGTCACAGGAGGGGCAGGGAAATTCTTTCATGCTCTCCAAACACAAGGCCCATCAATGAGAAACAGATGCACTGCCTGTGCAGAGCTGTCCTTATGTGATACCGGCCTTGAAAGCAAGGGCCAAGAATTTAAAATGGACTTAAGCTTTCCCCAAAATTGATGAAAAAAAATTAAATATAAAAATTTAAAATAAACGTCATGTAATATTTTTGCACAGAGGCCCATGGGCCTAGAACCAAGCATTTTAACTAGAAGGGGTTTAGCCAAATATTCAAAAATACTCTGCCATGGGCCATAACCCCAGACATACCTGTATGGATATGCTCTGGCAGCAGGAGTCCTGAGCTGCCCTCCCCAGGCTCCAGGGATCTCCAGGACACACCTGCTGCTTGGATGGCCAAGGCTGAGCTTTGTTTCTGCTCTTCTCAAAGAGGCTATTGTTATAAATTTCTCCATAGCTTTTTGGGCAATGTTATGAAAAATGCCCTCCAAATTCTAGGTTGACCTTTTTGTCAATGAAATCCCTGGAGCCTGGGGCCACCCTAATTCTCTAACAACCGTGTCTGATGAAGCTGTATCAGTAACAGCCTTAGAGGATTTTCAGAAGTGGGAGGGACATTCGAAGACACCAACTCCAATCTCCTCATTGTGTCAGGCAACTAACCGAGTACCTTGTCTCCACACGCGCCTTTGTAAAAAGGTTTCTCTGGGACAGCATGAAAGTTCCGTGCTTTCCCCCCGTCCCTGACTCCTTACTTCCAATTTTCTTTCAGCAGTGTGGCCTGGGCTCTGGCGGCCTGGCAACACAAACCAGTCACTTCCAGGGGCCAGGAGCAAGGACAATGAATGAAGGAAACCTAAGGATCTTCCACAGAAGAAGAAAAGACACATAGGTGAATGGGGTAAATCTGACCTAACCCCCGAGACCAACAACCTCACAGCCTTCTCCAGGGACCAAGGTCACTGGCCACAGGATGTGCAGGCCAGCACGCCCAGCTGCCAGCCCGAAAGAGGGCCAGCTAGGAGGCTTAGCTTCTACTGACTAGATCCAGGAGTAGGAGGGGGTGATGTGTCTATATGTGTTTGTGGAGTGAGTCCAGAAACACTAAATGGCCCACATCAGCCACTAAAAGCAGACCCTGGAGCAGGTGCAGCTGAGCAGTGGCCACACAGTGGCCATTCCCTCATACGTACAACAGAAGGTGCTGATCTCAACTAGGCTAGCTCCCAGGGACCCTCAGAGCAGATATTCCCTTCCACCCCTGGGCAGATGCACCTGTGGGCTGGCCAACACCTGGATGCAAGCTGTCACCAGAGCTACCCAACCCAGTTCTCTTAGGGGTACTTGTCTTGGCAGTGAGATCCGGCACTGGGCCTGCAAGGTGCAGCCCAGGCCCTAATGAAGCCCTAAGCCAGGCCCTCTTCAACTGTTACTTCAACACTCGATGTTGGTGGTAAAGTAAGAGAGAAAATCAAAGTCCTTAGCCATAAAGAACAGCAAGCACCTACAGAAATGGGATGTTTTAATGGAGACAGGAAAAGCACAAGAATAGAAGGAAGAACCTGAAGTCTAATGCCCTAAGGAAATCAAAAAAGACCACCAGACTCCAAAAGACCCAAGAATTTTGCTAATGCTCCTGAATGATTATACCTATTCCTAAAGAATATGTGCCAATGTGTCATTTAACACCTACCTTATAATGTAGCCAACCTCCCCTTCCCGACCCATCTTTCTGCCTCATCTGCAGTTACAATCAGATTTGCTATAACATGATGTATATCCCTAAAAAACACCATATTATACATAAAGCATTAGGCATAAGCCCCGTGTGTTTAAGGGTTAGGGATACAACAAACAAACACTTCGTCAGATACATTAAAAAAAAAAAAAAAAAAAAAGAAAAGAACTTAATGAAACCAGCAGTGTAATTTCACACGTGGTAAACAGTTAAGAAATATGCACAAGCTACAATGGCTGTGATACTCTACCTTGAATCAGGCCTGGAGTGTGCTGTGGAAGTGGGCGTGGCAGCGCTGCAACTTGTGAGTTATTGTGAGGTGGGGAAGGAGGGTGAATGTTGTAACATGAGGTTCACAGGTGGGGCTCAGGACACAAGTCAACAGCAGAAGCTGGCTTGGTTCAGCTGGGCTCAATTTCGCTCTTCACCTAGTATTCTCACAAAGAAAACTGTGCCCAAGCAAATGTGAAACTCCCATTATGCTTCCAATTGTTCCCTAATATATCCATCCCACTGGAACAAATTCATGGTTCCAAACAAACATGAGAGTGGAACTGATGGGACTTCATTTACTCCAGGTACCCCAGGGGCCTGTCACCCACTATGGGCTCATCTACAGTCACCCACAATGGACCCCCCACCCTCCAAACTGAGAAACTCCTGTTGCTCTTCCTTCAAGGCCCACCTACTGCCATTTCTCTCGCTCCTCCCCATTCTGATTTAATCATTTAACTGCACTCCCTTAACACAGTAAACAACTCTAAATTGCATACTTATCACAATTTCCTTTTTTATTTGTGTCCCCACCTGAGCACAGCACTTGGCACAAACAAGCACTTACTTAACAAATAAGAATTTTTCCCCCATTGAAATGAAATTAACAAGCTCATTTCATGCTCATTTTATTCACCTGGAAGAGATGGCGCAAACTGCTCATGGGAGGGGGGTGGATTTCAGAGATGGGTGGGGGAAATGGAGCTTTGCAAGTAAAAATACAGCCACTATCAGAAACAAGGGGAAATTTTAAAAACAGAGGGAACATTTTTACTCGAGGCATTTTCAACTTGGAGGGGCCAGAGCAGTTAAGAACTGGAAACCATCAAGGAGGTGTTGTAAATTCTAGTCCAGATGCAAGCAGTAGAGTTTGGCAATAGTTGGAAGGAAGATAGGACCATGCGAGGGGGTATATGGGGTGGGTGCCAAGACCACCTCCCCTAGCTGTGGGAGGCAAAGGAGACTCACTCAGGGAGGAGAACTAGATTCTTCATAAATATAATGCAGTCACCAAAAATTAAGTTTCTGAAAATATTTATCCTCAGGTCTCTCTGGGTAGATGTTACTTGGGGAGAAAAAGGAACACAGAAATAAAGATCATTATTCCCCACTTTTAAGTTTTATTTTTACTATTCGCAGCTACTAGAAGACCTGGACGTGTGCTTTCCCACCCCAGAAAATACGGGCGGCATAACACCACCCAGAAAAAAAGAGCCAAGAAGTTGGACTCAGACGGGGTAACGATCCTGGCCCTGGTTCTGTGTGACCTTGGCCAAGTGACACTGACACTCCTGGGCCCTAGGACATGTAAAACGGAGATAACCACACCCACTTGGCAGGGTGTTTCTGTGACATAAGCAGGGACTTAGTAAGTCAGGAGATGCTAAGGGTAACCCCCTACAGAAAACTGAATGACATTCATAACATCAGAAAGAACTGCTGCTATGATTCTAAAATAAATAGTTGTTATTTAACAGATATTCTTTAACTTTAAATTTGGGTATGTCAAATCAATCTATACAGAAAACCAATTTATCCAGCTACCTGGAAGTACATGCTGCAGTTAATGTACTCTTAACAGGTGTACCAGGAAACCATGCGGTATAAACAGAATACCCCAGGAAAGCTTTATGGTCACAATTTCCCTTGCATGGCAGGCTACTGATAATACCCATTTTGAGAAGTTTTCAGGCCTTTCCTGTTCTTCATGTATGATACTCAATAAAACTGGCAGTACTTATTTATTCCTGGAGTAAAAAAAAAAAAAATTCCCAAGGAAATTCCAGATCCTTGCAGCAGCACCCTCCATCCCCACCCCACCTCCATACTCAAACCTCATGTTTCCTAAAACTTGAACCCTGACCTCGAGGTAAAGCAGTATCTGTGCTCCTCGCCTTTGTCCTCAGAAAAACCTCAAAATGTCAGCTGAAAAACAAGAACTTTAAGAAAGCCAAGTTGAAAGAACATAGAAGTCAGTCCTATCTCAATGATAAAGGGTCAGCCCTATAATATTTTACGTGAGCTACCTTACTCTCCAAAGACTACAGATCTGGGGACAGTTAAAGATGTAGGTAAATCATTTCAAAATAAAGACACATAACATATACAAAGAACATAAAAATTCATTTTCATACAGCAAATAAATCAATTATTTTGTGCGCATTGAGTAGCACCTCAATTTTTCCTCCAGAACCGTGAATGAAGCACTGTCAACCAACAATCACAGACACCAAATTCCACTGATCTGAATCCACTCAATCCCTGGCCAAGCTACTCCTCTTCCCTCCTAGCTGGTCCCTGGGCCACTAGTCTTGTCCACCTTTCTAATTCATCCTCCTCATAGAACAGCCATTTTTCTAAGACGCAAATCTGTGTTATGCCCCACTTAAAACTCAATTCAGTAGTTTCCCACCAGCCTTAAGATCAATTCCAAACTCCTGCTTACCTCTTGCCACACCACATCTCTCAACCTATATCTTAACTGCTGGGAATTTCTCATTTCCTCCATCTTCACTCCTCAGCTCCACCAGGGCCAGCCCCATGCCTTTCTTGTTTGTTGCTGTAACCCAAGCACAGAGTTCAGCATAGAGAAAACCTCAAAAATGCACTGACTGACGCAGGACAGGACTCCCAGGGATGAGCCTGGCCCCAGCATCATGGGATTGAGAAAGCCTTCTGGACCAAAAAGGGGAAGAGAAATGAAACAAAATAAAGTTTCAGTTTCATTTCAAAAAGAGTTGAGAAATCATTCTGGAGGGTATTCGTACGCACTGTTATAGAACTCCCTTTTTAGTTATTAATGTATTAGAATGACTAGAAGGAAATACCTGGAAACTTGAATTGCAACCCAGTAGCCTTGATTCTTGAAGACAAATGTATAACTTAAATAGCTCATATGGTGTGACTGTGTGACTGTGAAAACCTTGTGGCTCACACTTCCTTTATCCAGTGTACGGACAGACGAGTAGACAAATGCGGACAAAAATTAAATGTGCTGACTTAGTATATTAAAGCATGAACTTTCAACAAAGGTGAAAAAATCTTTACTGTTTTTACTAAAAAGTACAGTTATACATGCAATACATAAATAAACAAAATATATATGTGGCACTGAACTTTAACGGTAGAACTAATTCTGCAAAAAAGTAAGATTTTTGAATCAGAGTTGGAAGCTCAAGTTCAGGCAACACAAAGCCCGGCAGTACATGTTACCACTTCAATGCTCCCGTGTCACCTCGAATTCATGGATAAAACTGAACCCAGCAAGTCTCCCCCGCCTTCAAAGCAAACCACCAGAAAAGCGATTCTTTCCAACATTTCCGCCTTTCATTACCAGGGGCTCCAAGCACCCCTGGTCACGGACCTCGAAATCAAAAGCCTAGTCCTGCAGCCAGGAAACCAGGGTCCTCGACTCGGCTCTGCCGCCAGCTAGCTGGCTGGGTGACCTGGGACAGATCGCTCCAGCCTTCTGGGCATAGGTCTCCCCGGCCACGGAGAGCTCAAATTTGCCTACAAGACTGCGGTGCTGAGACCCCGGTGCGGACGCAGAGCGGAGGAACGACTGGGAACGTGATGGGCTGTGCAACCACAAAACAAAAGCCGAAATTCCACAATAAACAGCCACCGCGGGCGCCCCTCCCCCCAGGTTCCATTCCCCTTCCTTCTCCCTAAACGGGTCAAACGGCGGTATTTACCAAGTATATTGTTTCGGGTCTCAAGCCTTCAGAATCTGATTAATTTCCACAGCCCAGCCTCGGGAGCGCGGGGGTGGAACAGGCGCCCCAGGAGCGGGAGCTCGCTCCCCCAGGCTGCGGGCCGACTGGGTGCCGGGCGTGGGGAGGACGCTCTCTGGGCCTGGCCCCACCCTCTCTTGGGAGCCGCCCCCACCCGCTTGCTGCCTCGTTCAACTCCGGAAAGGGACGCACCCCAAGGCGCAGGCCTCGAGGCAGCCTCCTGGGCCCCGCGATGGCGGGCAGCGGCGCGAGCACACAAAGGAGGCCTCGCCAGCCGGGACGAAAACCCTGCAGCGGCTTCCCCGGGGCGGCCCGCACACGCCCGGGCCCTGGACCTGCCCCGCCCCGCCTCTCCGAGTGACCTTGGGCGCGCCCGGTGCCCTCCCCAAGCCTCAGTTTCCCTTCGTAGATTTCGGACCGAGCCCCGGGGCTGCTGCTCGCTGGAGAGCGCAGAGCCCGGATCGAGACCTTCCCACTTCCGCTGCCCGCGCCGCACTCCGTCTAACTGCGCGGGCCCTGAGATCCCCGAGGGCGCTGCGGCGCGGCCCGGGCTCTGGGCTCCGAGCGGGCCTGAGCGGCGCCGGGGCAGCTCCCTGAGCCCCTGGTGACGAAGCCTCTGCGGGCCGCGACGCCGCCTGAACCCCGAATCTGCCGGGGCCCCGACTCTCTGCCCCCTTCCCGCGAAGCCTGGCCTTACTTGGCGCTGGCTTAGTCCGGCAGCGCCGAAGGCCTACGCACTCGGGAGAGGAAGCACCGTCGGAAACCGCTGAGGAGAACTCCTCAAGCAAGAAGCCGCCGCCTAAACAGACGGCCACTTCCGTTCCGGAGGCCTCGGCTCCGCCCTCCGCGCGTCTCCATTGGCCGCCGCCGCGCCTACGCCCTCGACCAACTGGCGGAGGAGGCAAATTTTCAATCCTATTGGCTAAGAAAACTATCTATTACGCCTTTGAAACGCTTCTCCTTCCGGCCCCACCCACGCCCTCGTGCTCCGACTCCCGTGTTCCCGCGAGAGCCACCGTCTGGCCGCCCCTCCACCGCAAAGCCTCTCGGGAGTTGTGGTGCGCGGTGCCCTGGCGCGCTGCTTGGTGGACCCCGACCGTCTGGCCTGTGGCCTCGGGAGCCCAGCGGCTCCTAGCCGCCCTTCTTAGGCCCAAGCCCGCCCGCCCGCCGACCGCGCGGAGCTGGACGCTGGTCCGCGGCCGGAACCCCGGTCTCGCTCGGGACCTCAGCTTCCCCGCCTTTTAATTAGGCCTTTGTGAGGAGTGTTCCTGGAACGATGTCTCCAGGCTTCCGACCGGAAACTGGGTGTGGATCTGCAGCTCCGGGGAGCCCGCGACCTCAGGAGAGCCAGGCCCTGTGCCGGGCGGGTCCACCTCTTTCCCCTCGAGGGCCCGATCCCGGGACTCCTTGGCTGGGCGCCTCGAAGGGAGAGCGGGAACGCAGAGGAGCCCGCAGCCGGGCCGTCCGGGAGGGCTCCCCGGCAGAAGAGAGCTCCGGAAAGAGGGGCCCTGTGCCCCAGAGCCCTGAAACGCCCGGCAAACTGAAGGCGGCGCCGTGTGCCGGGGGGCAGGGGCGGGGAGCAGGAGCGCCAGGTCCGTCCCGAGGCAGGGGTTGTCAGAAACCGCCGGAAGAGCATTGAGGCCGGGTCGAGTTCCGGGAAAGAGACCGTGACCGAGGCAGAGGCTTGGTGGCTGACGCCTGGAGCTTCCAGGGGCTCTGAGGCATCTGGGCAACCCCAGGGGTCCCCGAGTTTGAATCCCAGCCCCATCAAGTCTCACCAGTTCCCTCATTCTCAGGGGGAGGATGTGGGGCACACTCAACCTAGCAGTGTCGGGGCGTGCCAGGCCCTGGGGAATTGAAGGCAAGTGGAGTAGTTTCCTTGAGTCCAGTTCCCAGCCCTGGCTCTGGATATGGGGATCCCTGTTGCCATAGCAACCAGAAAAGGGAGCCCAGTTTGTTCTTATTGTCCGAGCACACTCAGACCACAGGCCATGACCATTATCTGTGGTCCCTAAGAACTCTCAGGCAGTGAGAGGATCACCCCAAATGCCGTAGGCTGAGCTGTCTCCTCAACGGGGTCTTCAATGCAGGAAGATTGAGTTAGGTGTGTGTGACGGTTTGGATGTATTACATCCCCTGAAACCCCAGGTTCTTTAATGCATTCTTGTGGGGGCAGACATATTAGTGTTGATTAGGTTGGAGTCTTTGGATTAGGTTGTTTCCATGGAGATGTGACCCACCCAACTGTGGGTAATAACTTCAATTAGATGATTTCTATGGAGGTGTGGCCTTGAACATTCAGCAGGGGTCTTAATTTAATCACTGGAGTATGTTAAAAGAGAGCCACACAGGCCCAGATGTTTGCTGATGCTTAGATATACTTGGAGTTGCCGACCCCTGATGTTAGCTGCAGCCAAGAGAGACATTTTGAGAACGGCCATTGAAAATAGACTTTTGCCTGGGAGAAACTAAGAGAATACCCCCAGATGCCTAGAGAGAAACGCCCTGGAGAACACCATTTTGAAATGCAACCTAGGAGCAAGCAGATGCCAGCCACGTGCCTTCCCAGCTAACAGAGGTTTTACAGATACCTTTCTTCATTGAAGCCAATCCATTTCTGGTGTTTTGCAAAATGGCAGCATTAGCAAACCGGAACAGTGTGGATCATGACAAGCAGATAAAAAACAGAGCATTAGTAGTTTTGAGTTGTGTTGACCAATAATCTGCTTGAATTTTATGTAATTGTAAGGGAATTTGGCATGTTAGAATGTCCTGATAGAAAAATCTCTTGATTCCAATGTAAAATACAGTTTGAGTATTTGATTTTGATAGTGATTTTAAGTTGAAAGGTAGAAGATTTTCTAGAGCTTGGGTCATATTTGGACTAAGAGAATTCATAACTTTAAGAGAAATGTGTACATTTAATACATTTGGGAATTAAAATACCTAGTAAGCCAGACAACTGAAATGCTAGAAAATAAAATCAGCTTTTACATTTATAAATGCAGTTTAAAATGTCTAAGGGATTTCAGTTTATAAATAGGGCTATACATGACTAATCAAAGTGATGATTAAAAATGAACATATATATAAATAGAACAGGATTAGTAATTTTAATTTCAAATCTTAAGAAAAAGCCAGGGTTTTCTGTTGCGCCTCACTACCACCACCACCACCACCACCTCTACCAATGCCCACACCCCGCCATGGGCTGTCATCCCAGGGGGCTACTGGGCATCCTCTCCCTCCCACGGTGGCTGGGCAGGGTTCCAGGACAGTGAGTGGGAGCTCCAAGGCCACCTGAAGCCTGGGCTCAGAACTGGCACATGGCCACTTCTGCTGTTACTCTGTTGGCCAAAGCAATCCATGAGGCCAGCCCAGATGCAAGGGCTGGGCGAGACAGACTCTACTGCTCAGGGGGAGGAGATGAAAAGTCACATGGCAAGGGACCTCCACTCTCCCACACAAGGCCTGCCCTCAGGCCACAATCTGGGCTACGGTCCAAGGCCTGCTTCCACCCAGGTTTGTACAGAGCAGGCTCCCTGGAAAAGGCCTGAGTGCTCTCAAGCCTGTTCTGAGCAGCTGCCCAGGTCCCCAAGAGTGGGGCAAGGTGGGGGACCTTATTGCCACCTAGCAGCGCTGCCAAGAGCACCCCGGTTTTGTCCAGCCACCACCTCTCCCCTCTGTTCCAGGGACCAGCTTGGTAGCTGAAGGATAATTCCTGCTCTTGCCACAGTGCTTGCTTCAAGGATCCCTGCGGACATTCCCGTGCTGCATGAACTGGCCCAGCAGCAGTATGTCCAATTCAGGCTAGTAAGGTTCACCAGGGCTTTGGGGACAGAGGTTTCCCTCCAAAGAGTGCCACTGGGGTGAGAAGACCCTTCTTCCTCTGGATGTCATGAGGCTAAAACTGCTACCAGCCTGAACTCAAGAGTTCCTAGAGCAGGCACATCCTGAAGTCCACTCCACCTTTGCATTGCCAGTTATGTGAACTAATTAATCTGCTTTTGAAAGCCAGTGGGAGATGGGTTTTGTTACTTGTTACTGAAGCCTATTTGAATGGGTCTGAGTTCCCTCAGAGCTCCCAAAGGACTCTCTCCGGACAAGTCACGTATAACGAATGAAATGATTGTGTACTTTACTGCACAGCACAGGATGTAAGAAATGCCAGGTTTATTTCTTTGAATGAAATTGAATACACTTTCAGCCTTCGTCTGACAGCAAGATGAGAAATTCCTCTCCTTACCAATCTGGGTTGTGGGAAAGTCCTGGGGTTCTGACACAGTGCTGAATATTGGGGGACAACTTTGGAGTTCCGTCTGCCCTTGTCGCTGCTCAAATGCCCACCTTCCTGGTCTGAATGTGCCCTGGGGTCCCGCCTCCTGGGTACGCACCCAGCCACCACCCCCACCCCTGGTGCATCACCTACGCAGGCGCAAGGAGGACATGGGTGTGGAGCGCCTCTCTCTTGGCCGTATATCTGTTCTAGCAGCTTCTGGCCCCTCCCTTCAGCCCCCCACCCCGCTCCACTGCCCCGTGAGCTTCATTCTTGAGGTTGCATTTCGCGACCCACTGACCTCAGGCCCCGTCCCGCCCGCCCGGGGCTGGTTCTGGGGATCGGGGAGAAAGGGTCTGCGCCAGGGCCGAGCTGGTGGGTCCCGTGATGCTGGCAAAAGCAGGGGTGGGGAGAGGGGCTCCACAGTCACCCCAGCTTGGCTCTGGGTCCTGGTTCTCCGGGCAGATCCCGTCGCTCCTCAGCAGCATGGGGGACCAATTCCTGTGTCGGTGGATTCCCCAGGTTAAGCCGCCTGCGGACGGCGCGCCCTGGAGGGGGGCAGGGGCCTCGGGACGCAGACGAGCGCCAGGGTCGGGCCGGGGGGCCGCACCGAACGCAGGGAAATGCCGAGTCTGGAGACGCACAGCATGTCCCGCGCCCTGGCTGCATCCTGCATGGCGGCGCAGCGCTGCTCGGGGCAGGTGCAGACTGCAGGAGGGGACGCCCCACGGGCCGGGGATGGGGGCGCCGCGGCCGAGGAAGAGGAGGCGCACACGAGCCGGCGCACGCTTTATTGGGGAGGGGAGCGCAGGCGGCCGGGCTCAGGCGGCGTTGCGGGCGGCGCACTCCCGCTGCAGCGCCCGCAGCCTCCGCTCGCGGCTCTGCTCCTGCTCCAGCCAGTGCTGCGCCTCCAGCTGCGCCTGCGGGCGGCCGCGGCGGGGGGCGGGCGTCGGCGGGGGTCCCGGCGCCCCGTCCCGAGGCCCCCCCACTTCAGGTCCCAGGCCGGCCCCGCTCCCCCGCACACACTCCCCCCGGACCCCGACCCCACCCCCGCACACCGCGGCCGGCCCCCCCCCCATTACCTCCCCCCCCAGAACGCCTCCCCAGCTGCCCCGCCCCCGCCCGCCCCCGGCCGTCCCCACGCTCACCCGGGGCTTGGGGCGCGGGGCCCGCGGGGCCGACACGTGCAGCAGGGCCTCCTGCCTGCGGCGCTCGGCCGCGCGCTCCTCGAGCCTGCGCTGCAGCTCCCGCACCCGCTCGTTCTCAGCGGGCAGCACGCTGCGGCCCTTCTTCTCCTCCCACCTGGGCAGGGCACAGGCGGCTCAGGAGAGGCCCGGGTGGGGGGCCCCCGGGGAGAAGACCCTGCTTCCGCCAGCGAGTGATTTAGGTACAGATGGCAGCCCCCCAGGAGGGGTCAGAGGCCCCTTGAAAAAGAACCAACTTGGAGGAGTCACACTTCCCGATCTTAGAACTTATTACCCAGCGCGTCTCATTTGAGAACGCGCTCACCCCTTAGAGCATGTACTTTCTCTTTCCTCAATAAACTTCACTCACTTGCTTATTAAAACAAAACAAAACATACAACCACAGCTCATTACAAAGCCACAGTGGTCAAAACGGCCTCGTACTGGCACAAGAATAGACAGAGACCCAAGGAATGGAGTTCAGAGATCAGAAGTCAACCCTCACCTCCATGGCCCACCGATTTTTGACAAGGTGGCAGAGACCACTCGCTTGGGAAAGAGTAGTCTTTTCAACAAGCAGTGCGGGGAAAACTGTACCTCCATTTGCAGGATGAAGGGGTCCCCTACTTCAAACCATATACAAATCAACTCAAAACGGATCAAAGACCTAAACATAAGAGTCAGAACCATAAAACTCCGAGAAGAAAACATAGGGAAGCAACTTTAGGACCTTGTGGTAGGTGTTGGTTTCTTAGACTTTACACACAAAGCACAAGAATCAAAGAAAAAATAGATAAATGTAAAAGCAAATGACAGTCTATGCAATGGGATAAAATACTTCAAAACCACAAATCCAATAAAGGTTTAATATCCAGAATATATAAAGAAATCCTTCAACTTCACAACAAAAAGTCACAGAACCCAAATTAAAATAAGCCTTGAATAGACATCTGTCCAACAAGCACATACAAATGGCCAGAAAACACATGACAAGATGCTCAACATCATTAGCCATCAGGGAAATGCAAATCAAAACCACAACGAGATCCCATTTCACACCCATTGGAATGGCTGCTATTTAAAAAAAATGGAAAATGACAAATGCTGGAGAGGATGTGGAGACACAGGAACGCGCACTCACTGCTGATGAGAATGTAAAATGGAGCAGTCGCTGTGGAGGACAGTTGGACAGCTCCCCAGGAAGCTAAGTATAGAATTCCCAGAGGACCTGGCAATCCCACTACCCCAAAGAATTGAAAGCAGGGGCTCATACTGACATTTGCACACCAATGTTCATGGCAGCATTATTCACAATTGCTAAATGACAGAAGCTACCCAAATGCCTATCATCCGATGGATGGATAAACACAATGTGGTCTATCCATACGATGGACTATTATTCAGCAGTAAGAAGGACTGAAACGCTGCTGCATGCCATGACACGGGTGAACCCTGAAGATATATCTAGTGACATAAGCCAGACACTAAAGAACAAACAGCATATGATTTCTCTCATATAAAATACTTAGGATAAGCAAACTCATAGAGTCAGAAGCTAGAATATTGGTTCCTGGGCACGGGGTGGGGATGGGGAATGGTGGCTTAATGCTTAAATTGTACAGTTTCCATTCGGGCCTATAGTAAAGTTTTGGTAGTGGGTGGTGGTGATGGTAGCACAACACTGTGTAACTAACAGCACTGAATTATCTGTTTGAATCTGGTTAAAGGGGGAAATGCTAGGTTGTAGATATGAAAAGAAACAACTACATAGTAGATGTGTATTAACAATAGATGGATTTAGGGTAAAACAATGAAAGCCCCTACTCTCCCGCACCCCTCTTGCCAGTGTTGGGCCTGGAGGTGGCCTCTGCTAAAGCCTAGTGTGTATCGTTGCAAATCTTTTCCCTACAGGGGCCATTTTCTTTCGGAAATGAGATCTCGTTACACATCTGCCCCTGACGTGCTCTGCGGCCTCACGACACACCTCAGCCGTGGGCATTGGCGCCAGCCGTGCCCTCTGCCTCCGGGGCGCATGACCCCCTGCTGCGGGCCTGGCGCCTACCCGCTAGAACGCTCCTTGTGAATCTCCGTGGGCCTGGCTGCGTGGCTGTCCTCCTGGGACTCTGCCAGCACGGGCTAGACGCTCGGAGGCTCAGCCACACTGACCAGGCCTCACTTGGGGTCTGCCGGACTGAGGGCCGGTGACGGGGAAGCGTGAGGTCTCCCAGGTGCAGCCGGCCCTCCCCGGGCAGCCCCCAGCCATGGTGGCCTGGGGCTGCCCCTGTGTGGTGACAGCCACAGTCACTCAGAGGACCGGCAGGGAAGGGTTTTTCTCCTGGGGCGGAGGATTCGACCCTCCCTCCATCCATCCACCCAGGCCCACTCTGACACAGTCCCCCGTGTGCCGGACCCTGACCCGGGCTGAGCTGCGGGGTCTGGGAGGCCACCTCCCCTGGGGCAGCGGTACTTCTCCTTGAGGTCAGCCTGAAGGGGGCCTGCCAAAGGCCTGCCTGACCCAGGGGTGACACCACCCGTGCCTGACTGGGCTGCTGGGGACAAGCCCATGGGGCTGGGAAAAGTGTGACAATGTGCCTCAACCACCCAACCAACCAAATGACAAGGTGTGTGCGTGTGTGTGTGTGTGTGTGTACGCGCGTGCGTGTGCATGCAGCTCCAGATTAGGGCATCAGTGGGACGTGTACTCTGCTGGGTGCGGGTTGCAGCCAACAGGCCGCCTGGGGAACAGCCGGGAGCGCAGGGCTGAGGTGCTCTCCGGCTTCCTCATGTTCCCACATGGGTCGTCTTCCTTTTAGGATACGCGCGCTGAAGGATTCGGGAGTGAAGTGCCAGACGCCTGCCAGGGCCCCCAATCGCTTTGCAAAGCCAGGGAAACAGCCCCGGGAAGCAGCCGCGGCCACGGGCTGCTCCGGACCAAGGGCGCGCGCGGCTGGAAACGCCCGAGGAAGCCGTCGGGGGGTGGGCGGGGGTGCGCGGTGGCGAGGCCGGCGCCCCAGGAGGCCCCCGCGGGACCCACCTCAGGGCGGCGGCCCTGCCCATGGCCGCGCGGCACAGCGCGATCTGCTCCACCGCGTCGCGCAGCTCCTGGCTCTTGGCGCGCTGGGCCCGGATGATCCGGTCGCGCTTCTCCTCCTCGCTGCGCTGCCCGGCCTCCCTGCGCAGGGCCAGCCGCTCGCGCAGCTCCACCACGGACATCTCCCCCTCCAGGCCGTGGCCGGGGATCTGCGGGCGGTGGGGGCGCGGGGAGCCCCAGCGCTGAGGCCCCCACAGCATCCAGACTCCCCAGCCTGGGCCTGGTTCTGCAGCGGTGGTAGGTTCCAAACAGAGCCCAACCCCTTCTCCCCAGCCAGGACCCCCCTTTCTCTCCCACCCCAGGTAGACAGCCCTCTGGACTGTCCCCAACTCCCCTGGGACCAGGCCAGTCCCCCGCCCCACTCCTGGCCCTCCCAGGCCTGCCCACCTCGTCACCAGCTGCCAGCCCGGCCCCTCACCACGCTGTCTGCCCCCACCTCGGCCTCCTGCTCTGCCCAGCCCTGGGGACACCCACCCTGTCCCTACCCTGCCTGGGGAGCTCCGGGACTTCCCTCCACACGCAGATCCCAAGTGGCCTCCCCTGTGAAGGACCCCCCACACCCCACCCCAGCCCACCCACAGTGCTCTGTGCCCACTCTCCAGCCCCTCTGCCCCCCCTGGGGCCAGTGTCTCTGCATCTGTGTCTATCTCACCAGTAGGACTGTGACCTCCTGGGTGCCGATGTGGTGACTGGCCAGGGGCGGGCAGGTGAACCTTGGTGTGGGGTGAGCCCCCTTGGCCTTGGTGGGCATTCTGGACTCGTCCTCCCAGGACAGTGCCAGGCAGGCTGACTCCCGGGGGGCTCTCGAGGTCATTAGGTGAGAGGGGGTGCCCAGGAGCCTTCAGGAAGTGGGGTGACAGCCAGTGTCTCACCTGGGTCAGGTCCACGAGCTTGCCCTGGCGCCTGGGCTGCGTCTCCAGCGCCCGCAGCTGGAAGATGGCCTCACACCGCCGCTTCTGCTCCTCCGTGGTGGCCTCGGCAACGTGCTGCAGCAGCTCCCGGCTCTCTTCCATCACCTCCTGAGCTTGGGGGCCAGGTGGGGGCTGAGGGGCGGCAAGCGCCCACACAGGTATTGGGCAGGGGGCACTGCCCACTGGGAAGGGAGATTCTTTCTCTGAAGGCTCAGGCCCAGGGCAGCCCCCTCGGAGGGCACCCCGGCCCTCACCAACCACAGTTCTCACCTGGGGCAGGGTGCCAGCTTGGCCTCCGCGGCCCCTGTCCTGTTGCCGTACCTGTCTGCCGCCGGCCCTTCAGGAGCTTCGCCTGTGCCACCTTGACGTTCTTCTGTGCCTCCATCACTTGCCCCACCAGCTCCTTGGCGGCCCTCTCCTCCTGGAGGCGCCGCTCGGCACACTGCTGCATCAGCTCGGCTGTCTGGCGAGACAGAGAGGAGAGGACGGTGGACAGGGCTGCTGAGGCCCTGTGGAGCAGGCCTGTGACACCCACCCCCAGGGAGCAGCATGAGATCTGGGGGAGTGACCTGCCCTTGTCACTGAATCCCTCAGGAACCCCTAGCAGGTCCAAGGCAGTCAGCTCCTGGAGGTCCCCCTCAGGTCTGCCCTGCTAGGGAAGTTCCACCTCATGTCTTCCTTCTGGAGTTAGGAGAGTCCTGGGGAAACCAAGTCAGAGCCACCAGATTTACCCAGAAAGGCGCCTACCCTGGGACTGCCATTATGAAGCGGTGCATTTCCTTGTTTCTCGTAAGTCAGGTGGAGTTTTGAGCCCCCAGGGAGTGGCTGGGTGAGTCACGGGCCACCCAAGAGAGGGGGTCCTGGGTGCTGTGCTGGGGTATCCCTCGCTGTGTAGACTCCTTACGACTGAGCCTGCACAGCGAGGGCCCATCACACCTGATGCAGGAGGGCGGCGCCCCACACCTAGAATCACATCCTGCAAAGTCTGGCTGACCCTGGCTGGGTTGGCCGGGTCAGTCTTTATATACCTGGATGCTTCTCTCCCCATCCTCAGGGCGTCCAGCTACACGCCTTCATGTGACTAATATAAATTAGCCAGAATAGTGGAGAGTCAGGATTCTCACCACTATCTTGTGTTAATGAGGCTACCTCACACCCCACCGTGGTGAAGGGAGGCCACGAGGGGCACAGGCACGAGCTCCTCCCACCTCTTCCAGTCAGGGAGGACTCACCGGAGGCCAGAATTCCTACCCCAGCAGTAATGATGAGCCCCTCCTTGGTCAGGGGAGGCCAAGTGGGGACACTGGGCTTCTAAACCCACGTGTCACCAACAAGGTGGAGCCCCCGTTTCCCCTACCAGGGTGATGCCAGAGGAAGCCAGCTAAGACAGAAGGTTTAAGTAGGATGCAGAGTCTCCTAATACCCAAAATGTCTGGATTTTAATAAAAATCACTCAACATAACTGTTCCAGTTTGCTAATGCTGCCGTTATGCAAAACACCAGAAATGGATTGGCTTTTATAGAGGGGGTTTATTTGGTTACACAGTTACAGTCTGAAGGCCACAAAGTGTCCAAAGTAAGGCATCAACAGTAGGGTACCTTCACCGGACAAAGGCCATTGGCATCCGGAAAACCTCTGTTAGCTGGGAAGGCACATGGCTGGCAACTGCTTGCTCCCAGGTTGCATTTCAAAATGGCATTCTCCAAAGCACCAGCTTTCAACGGCCATCTTCAAAATGTCTCTGTAAATTGCAGCAGTGAGCTCCTTCTGTCTGAGCTTCTTATATAGGACTCTGGTGATTAAGAGCCACCCTGAATGGGCAGGATCCATATCTCCATGGAAATTATCCAATCAAACGTTTCACTCACAGTTGATTGAGTCACATCTCCATGGAAACACTCAATCAAAGGATTCCAGTCTAATCAATACTAATATGTCTGCCTCCACAAGAGTGCATCAAAGATAATGACGTTTTGGGGGCCATAATACATCCGAACCAGCACATTCCACCCCCTGGACCCCAAAATGACATGATCTTTCCGTATGTCAAATACATTCATCCCATCACAATATCACAAAAACTTAAATCATTTCAGTAACAATAGTTAAGTACAAGATCCCATCAAAATCAATCATAGGCCTGGTCTTGTCCTAAGGCAAAATTCCCCTCTGGCTGTAGATCTGTGAAACTTAGAACAAGTTATCTGCTTCCAAACTACAAAGGAGAGACAGTCATGGGATAAACATTCCCATTGCCTTAGGGAGAAACAGTAAGGAAATCAAGGTTTAAGGAACCAAAACAGTTCCTAAAACCCGTAGGGCAAGCTCCATGAGATTTCAAAGTCTGAGAGTCATTTATCGAACAATGTTTTATCCTCGGGGCTTGAGAGAGCAGGAGTCCCACACTTTCCAAAGGCTTACACGGCAGCCCTTTTCTCTCCAAACACTGGGGTGAGTGCTCCAATATATCCACACATTGGGGGAGACCACCTTCTTCTAGGCCCCGCCCTCCTCAAACATCAGGGTGCCACCGAGACTCTGCCTCTCCGGGGCAAAGGCTCTCCCCTCTCCAAACAGTGGGGTGGCAGCCAGGATCTCCCCATTCCCTGAGGAATGTGCTCCACCCTCTCTGGGGCCTGGGGTGCCAGCACTCTTCCTGAACATCGAGGCGGAAGGCCCGCCTTCTGCCTCCGGGACAAACTCACCCTGTCCACATGCGTGGGCTGCTCTGTTCTCCCAGCCCGAGACCTCTTGACTCCAGATCTCAATCTCCATGGCTCTATCTTTGAAGAAGTTTTTCCTTCAATTTGTCCCTTCTCTGTCCCTTCCAGTCCAGACCGGCAATGGCTCCGTCTTTACAGATCTTGCAAAAATCTTGTTGGCTTGGCATAAAGCACACAAGGGTCAAAACCATCAGACAACAGGCGTTTCCACAAATCCTTTCTGGATAACTCCATCTCCAATCTTGGCTTGTACTGAAACGGTGATCGGGTTCCATGTTTGGTTACATCCTCATGTGGGGCTGTAGCTTCTGGCGTCTCACTTTTTGGA
The DNA here is from genome assembly GCF_015220235.1 of Choloepus didactylus. Lineage (NCBI taxonomy): Eukaryota > Metazoa > Chordata > Mammalia > Pilosa > Megalonychidae > Choloepus > Choloepus didactylus. Next base: position 2,561,621 of record NC_051309.1, on the reverse strand, counting down.
AAACCAGAGTTATTTCCAGACCATCAATTTCTAGTTTCTTTGTACCCAAGAGTTCAGTTCTAAGTTTCTCTCTCTCTGCTCACATTTTACTATAAGCTGCAAGGAGAAGCCAGGCCATACTTTCGATATTTAGTGTTGAAATCTCTTCAGCTAAGTATCCCAGCTCATTATTTTCAAATTCTGCTTTCCATCCAACAACAGGACTCAATTTTGCCAAATTCTCTGCCATCTTAAAATAAGCATTGCCTTCCTACCAGTTAGCAATGACAAATTCATCATTTCTGCTCAAGGCCTCATGAAAAATACCTTTAGAGTCCATATTTCCACAAATAGTCTCTTCAAAGCAATCCAGGCCTTTTCTAACAAGCTCCTCACAATTCTTCCAGAATCTTCCCCTTATCCATTTAAAAAGCCATTCCAACATGTTTGGTATTTGCAAACTCAGCAGCACCCCACTCCTCTGGTACCAAAATCTGTTCTAGTTTGCTAATGCTGCCATTATGCAAAACACCAGAGATGGATTGGCTTTTATAAAGGGGGTTTATTTGGTTACACAGTTACAGTCTTAAGACCTTAAAGTGTCCGAGGTAAGGCATCAACAACAGGGTCCCTTCACTGGAGAAAGGCCTTTGGCATCCAGTAAATCTCCTAGAATGGGAGCCGAAGCCATTTTCTTTCTTATAGCTGGCTCCCACCTGCTTTCTTCCTCTAATAAATCTTAAACTTTATACTTAAACTTTGACTAGCTATGTTGTGTGTATTCTTGAATGACTCCGACCTAATATTTATGGCCTTCAGACTGTAACCTTGTAACCAATAAAAGCCTCAGCAAAGAAACAGAAAACATAAAGAACCAAATGGAAAATTTAGAACTGAAAAATACAATAAATGACAGTACCAAAAAAAAAACAAAAAAAAAACAATGGATGGGTTCAACAGTAGAACAGCAGGGATGGGGCAGAGGAAAGGATCAGTGAGCTTGAAGACAGAACAACAGAAATGACCCAATCTGAATAATAGAAAACAGACTGGAAAAAAAAATGAGCAGAGCCTCAGGGACCTGTGGACTATAACAAAGGATCTAACATTCAAGTCATCAGAGTCCTAGAAAGAGACGAAAACAAGGGTAGAGCTGAAAAACTACTAAAATAATTGCTAAAACTTCCCAAATCTAGCATAAATCATATACCTATAGATATAAGAAGCTGATTAAACTCCATATAATGTAAACCCAGAGAAAAATATGCCAAGACACTATAATTAAACTTCTGAGAACTGAAGGCAAAGAAAAAAATCTTGAAAGCATGAGAAAAATGATACCCATGGGGAAAAAACAATTCAGATGACAGTGGATTTCTCATCAGAAAGCATGGAGGCCAGAAGGAAGTGGTACAATATTTCTTAGCTCTGGAAAGGAAAGAACTATAAACCAAAAATCCTATACCCCCAAAAAAATATCCTTCAGGAAAGAAGGGTAAATAAAGATACTCTCAGGTGAAGAAAAACTCTGAGAATTTGTTGCCAGCAGACCTACCCCAAAACAATGGCTAAAGGAAATTCTCTAAGCAGAAAGGAATGATGAGAAGGAGTCCTGGAACATCAGAGAGGAAGAAAGAACAAGGTAAGCAAAAATATGGTAAGTAAAATAGACTTTCCTTCTCCTCCTGAGTCTTCTAAATTATGTTTGATGGTTGAAGCAAAAATTATAAGACTGTTTGATGTGGCTCTAAATGTAAGAAGAGGAATTTTTAAGACAATTGTATTATAAAATGGGAGAGTAAAGGGGTGTACACAAGTATAGAATGGTTACCGATCTTCATTTGAACTGGTAAAATAACAATACCTGTAGACTGATAAGTTATGTATATATCATGTAATACATAGAGAAAACATTAAAAAAGCTATATAAAGAAATATGCTATATCTAAAGAAACACTAGAGATAAATCAAAATGGAATTCTAAGGATGCTCAAGAAACCCACAGGAAGGCAGGAAAAGAGAAAACAGAGTGACAGAATACAGAGAGAACAAATAGAAAACAAAAAATAAAGCGTCAGACAAGTCCTGCTGTTCTAGTTTGCTAATGCTGCAGAATGCAAAACACCAGAGATGGATTGGCTTTTATAAAAAGGGGGTTTATTTGGCTACACAGTTACAGTCTTAAGGCCACAAAGTGTCCAAGGTAACACATCAGTAATCGGGTACCTTCACTGGAGGACGGCCAATGGCGTCTGGAAAACCTCTGTTAGCTAGGAAGGCACGTGGCTGGTGTCTGCTCCAAAGTCCTGGTTTCAAAATGGCTTTCTCCCAGGACATTCCTCTCCAGCAAGCTTGCTCCTCTTCAAAACGTCACTGACAGCTGCATGAGTTCCTTCTCTTTGAGTCAGCACATTTATATGGCTCCACTGATCAAGGCCCACCCTGAATGGGTGGGGCCATGCATCCATGGAAATATCCCATCAGTTATCATCTACAGTTGGGTGGGGCGCATCTCCATGCAAACAACCTAATCCAAACGTTCCAACTTAATCTCCACTATTATGTCTGCCCCACAAGATTGCGTCAAAGAATATGGCTTTTTCTGGGGGACATAATACCTTCAAACTGGCACACCTGCCATACCAATAATTACATCAAATGTAAATGACCTAAATACACCAATTAAGAAACAGAGATTAGCAGAGTGGACTAAAAATCATGACCCAACTATATGTGATCTACAGGAAACTCATTTTGAATGTAGCGATATAGACAGGTTGATAGCAAAAGGATGGAAAAATGCATTGTGTAAACATTAATCACAGGACAGCAGGACTGGCTATATCATTATCAGATAAAGGAGACTTCAGAGCAATGAAAATTACCAGAGATAGAGAGGGACATTTTGTAATAATAAAAAGCAATTCTAAATGTGTATGCAGGGAACAACAGAGCTGCAAAATTTTAAGTGAAAAGTTATAGAACAAGAAGGAGAAACAGGAAAATCCACAATTATAGTTGGAAATTCAACACCCTTTTCTCAATAACTGACAGAAAAACTAGAAAGAAAACAGTAAGGACATAGAAGAATTCAATTACTCCCCCAACCAGCACAATCTAATTGACATTTATAGAATACTCCACCCAACAACAGCAGAATACGCATTATTTTCAAGTGCTCACAGAATATATACCAAGGCAGACCACACTCTAGGATGAAAAAAAAAACAAACCTCAATGGATTTAAAAGAACTGAAGTCATACAGAGCATGTTCTTCAAACACAAAGGAATCAAACCAGAAATCAGTAACAGGAAGATAACAAAATACTTGGGAACTAAACAACACACTTCTAAATAATCCACACTTCAAAAAGGAAGTCTCAAGGGAAACGAAAAAATACATTGAACTGAAAGATAATGAAAATACAACATATCAAAATTTGTGGGATACAGCTAATGTAGTACTGAAATCTAGGCTCCCATCTCAGGAGCCCATAAGAAGAGCAAAATGAACTCAAAGCAAGCAGAAGAAAAAAGATAAGAACAGAAATCAGTGAAAGTGAAAACAGAAACAATGGAGAAAAATCAATGAAACAAAAAGTTGTTTCTTTGAAGAGATCAATAAAATTGACAAACCTCTAGCAAGACTGAAAAAAGAGAGAAGACACAATAGCACGAATGAAACAGAAGATATCAGTACAAACTCACCAGAAGTCAAAAGGATGGTAATGGGATACTACAAGCAACTCTACAGATGTGAATTTGACAGTTTACATGATATGGACCAATTCCTCAAAAAACAAAACAAAACAAAACAACTACCACAACTCACCCAACATGAAATTGATCTTTTCATTAGCCCTATAGCTATTAAGAAATTGGATTTGCAATTTAAAAACTCCCCCAAAAGAAATCTCCAGGTCCAGATGGTGTCACTAGAGAATTCTACTGAACGTTTAAAGAGTTAGCACCAACTTCCCACAATCTCATCCAGGAAATAAAAAAGGAAAGAACTCTTCCAAATTGATTTTATGAAGCTAATATTACCCTGATATAAAAACCAGACAAAGACGTTACAAAAAAAAAAAAAAAAAAAAAAAAAACAACAACAACTAAGAAACTACAGGCCAATATCTCTTGTGAATATAAATGTAAAAATCCTTAACACAAAATAAAAATATTAGTAAATAGGACTCAGCAATGCATAAAAAGCCATGATCAAATGGGGTTTATTCTAGAGATGCAAAGCAGGTTCAATATTTTAAAACCAATCACTGTAATCCACCATATTAACAGGCTAAAGAGGAAAAATCACACGATCCTGTCAACTGATGCAAAAGAAAAGTATTCCATGAAATTCAATACCCATTCAGGACAAAAATCTCTCAGAAAAATAGGAATAGAGGGGAACTTCCCAGACTTGCTCAGGAGCACATCTACAGAAGCCCTAAGTCTAACGTTATACTCAACTGTGAAAGATTGAACCCTTTGCCTTTGGGATCAGGAACAGGGAAGGATGTGTGTTTTCCCCTTCCCACCCAGCACGGTGCTGGAGGTTCTCGCCAGTGCAACGGGCAGGAAGAGGAGGACATAAAAGGCTCCTGGTCAGAAGGAAGAAGGAAAACTGTTCCTGTCTGCAGATGACATGACGGTGTACGTAGGAATCCACAATGAAACTAGAACCAGTAAGTGAGTTCAGCAAGGATGTGGGATACACGATCAACACACCCAGATCAACTGTGTTTTCATATGGTAGCAATGAACACATGGACACCGAAATTAAAAATACAATTTACAATTTGCTTAAAAATGAAATTCTCAGGCAAAAACCTAACAAAACAAGTGTGGCACTTTGTGCTGGAAACTACAAGGACACAGATTAAAGAAATAAAGGATCTGAATGAACGGAGAGACACACTTCATGGATTGGAAGACGCAACTGGGGTGGCCGTTTGAAACCGTAAAGTGGATCCAGACGTCACCGCGTGCACAGGTAGGTTAGAGATCCACACGATTTCGACATAGGTTAGAGAAACCGCAATCACAGGAGGAAAACACGGCGAGCTGCTCCATAACCTGGGTGCCACGGTTGAACTGCGTCCTCCCAAAAGACAGGTTCAACGGAGGAGCAGGGAGAGCCAGGACCATCTCTCAGGAGCTCTAAAGTGGTACACGGGGTGTCCACACACCACAATCCTTAGCAGCCTTCTGGAAGTTTCTGCCAGAGCCTCAGGTCCTCCTGCAGGGACACCCGGAGGAGAGTGTGGACAACGACCCCGCAGTGGGGGCAGCGGGCAGCAGACTGGCCTAGAGCCACTGCCCAGGTGGGGACAGAGAAACCACTGCTGCTCGGGGCTGCAGAGGAGACGGCCCCGGTCAGCCACAGGAGCGGCCACTGCACGGCCAGCTGGGCCTGGGCTTCTCTGCCAGCCGCAGCTGCACGGCACCCGGAGGTCCGACAGCCCCGCACGGCCCGCTCACCTCCTCCTTCTTCTGCCCGGCCCTCTGCTTGTTCTCCTGCACCAGGTTCTGCCGGGCCAGGACGGCCTCCTCGTGGCTGAGCTTGCCCTGCAGCCTCCGGCACACACCTGCCGCCAGCCGCTCCTCCAGGTCCTGCGCCTGCATCTTCTTCTGCCACTCGAGGAACTCGGAGAAGTCCCCGGCCCCGTCCACCAGCTGATCAACCCTGGGAGAGATGCCTGGGAGGTGGCTTGGGGTCCCTCCTGGGGTCGGGGCGGCACTGGCTGCCACTCACCCAGCACCGGGCCCCTCACTGGCTCCCACACCCTCCCCACCCGGCCGCATCAGCCTCATCTCCCCACCCTCCTCTTCACCTACTTGTCAGTCTGCCCACCGTCTGTCCATCTGCCATCCGTCTGCCCACCCATCTGTCCGTCCACCATCCGTCTGCCCATCGTCTGTCCGTCTGCCATCTGCCTGCACACCCGTCTGTCCGTCCGCCATCCCTCTGCCTACTCAACTGTCTGTCCACCATCCCTCTGCCCACCCATCTGTCTGGCTGCCATCGTCTGCCCACCCATTTGTCCATCTGCCATCCATCTGCCCACTGTCCATGTGTCCGCCATCCCTCCCACCCCATCCCTCTCCCTCCCTGTGCCATTACTGTCTCATCCTGCTTGTCCCCCCACCCTGCAGGAGCCTCCTTTCCACCAAGACCCCGGCCACCAGGCCCCTCCGCTTGGGCTCCTGGCCCTCTCTCCAGGGCAGGCAGGTGGAGGCTGGGTGGGGATCCCCGCAGTGCCCCCGGGGATCGTGGCCTTGCGCACCCGCAGCCCCTTTACCTCTGCAGCTCTTTCTCCACCTGCCGCTGGTATAAAGCCCCCTCCCGGAGGATGGCTGCCGTGTTCAGCTTGACGGGCACGTGATCCGGCTGCGGGCAGGGGCGGGTGCGAGGGGCTCAGCTGCAGCCAGCGCCCCTGCCCGTCCCCTGCCCCTGGGGTGCCCACTCGGCCTCCAGGGTGGGGCCTTTCCCCAGGCCTCTGGTCTCCAGCCCAGGCCACCCTCACCCCCTGGGGTGGGTGCTCAGCCCCTGTGTAACCGGCCGGAGCAGCCCTCACCCTGTAGAAGGTCAGCTTCGGGGTCCTGCGGATTTGGGGTGGGGCTCGGAGCCGTGGCTTCACCTTGGAGCCCTGCAGGAGTCAGAGCAGAGCCTCGGCCTGGTACTGGGGCCCACTGGGCACTCAGGGGTCCTGGCACCCCCGGGCCTCCCCCTCCATCTTGCCTGGCCTGCACCTGGTGCCCCCAGGCCGGCGGCTCTGTCCTTGATGTCCTCACGCCTTGCTGGGATCAGGGCAGCCTGGCCCCCAGGCTTGGTGTCCACCTTCCCAGCGCCCCCAGACCTGGGCCTGGGCCCCGCGGTTTCTGCTCCCCAAGGCAAGGGGTGCGTTCCCACCACCACTGCATGCTCGCTCCTTGCCACCCGCAAAGGGGATGTGGCAGCTGGGGGGCAGCACGACAGGAGAAGGTGGGGACAGTGCGGGGTGAGGGCTGGTGCTACCTTCCTCGGGGGCTCCCCCCGGGACCGGGGCATGGCGCAGCGGAGCTCCTGCACGTTGGTCTTCAGCAGCAGTTCCTGCAAGTGGGGAAGGGCTCGGCCTCACCCACGGCCACCCCAGCCAGCAACCCCCGTCCTCCTCCTTCCCCTGGAGCCCCACGGAAGCTTCAGCAAAGAGTTGCCCCACCCTGCAGCATTTGGGGGCCTGTGGAGTTGGGGGGTGACGGTTGCTGGGACTGGCCCTGGGAGGGCGGCTGGACAGTGCAGCTGCCCCGGGTGTGCCCTGGCTTCCCTCCACCCTGGGGTGCCGTCCTGGGGCGCCTCCCCTTGGTGCACCCCCCGATGGTGGAGTCTAGGGGCAGGGTTGTGCTGGCTACCTCGGCCTTCCAGCGATTGTATCTCTTGACCATCTCCAGCTGCTGCTGCTCCTTGGGGCTCTGGTACGTGCTCCCTGGGACCTGGAGGGGCGGGAAGGAGAGCACGGTGGGGAGGCTGCGGCCAGGAGGGCAGGGCCCAGGCAGCCCTGGGACGGGGCAGGGGAGGCTGGCAGTGCGGAGGGGCCATGGGCCTGGATGAGACGGCCGAGGGTGGCGAGCCGGCAAGAGGGGAAGCGGCCAAGAGCGGAGCCCTCAGCTCGTGGACACTGAAGGGGCGGGCATAGGATGGCCAGCTGGGCATGGGAGGCCCCTGGAGGCCCTCAGTGTCCAAAGAGGGGCTGGCGGGAGCCAGCTTGGACACCCCGAGCCCGAGACTCCTATATACCATCCTGCAAAGTCTGTGCCTTCTCTGCCTGCAAGCAACGGGTGTTGCAAACCCAACGTGTCCAAACCTGACCCCCTCGTCTTGCCCTGGCCCATCCCCCAGTCTCTCCACTCTGGACCATGCCCTCTCCTGCCCATGCCAAGGCTCCAGGGTCCTCCTCAGTGCCACGTCCACCTGCAAATTCTGCCACCTGCTTCAACTGTCTCCACAAACTACCTCTGGCGAGGGACCCCGGGAGCCTGGGCCAGGGGTGTCCTGTGTCTGTCTGGGTCCCCCTGCTGCATGATGGGCGCCCTGCACCTAGCCTCCTCTTCTCCCTTCCTCTCTCGGCTCCAGCCGCCCTGGTCTCCTGTCTGTCCTTGGCCCCAGGGCCTTGGACATGCCCTGCCCTCTGCCTGTGATGCTCCCCCCGGGCGGCCTGTGGCTCACTCTTCACCTCTTCTGGAGCTTTACCTCAACGGCACCTCTTGGGGATGCCTTGCCTGGCCGCCCTGCCCTAAATCACGACCCCTCCAATGAGCCTTATCCCCTCTCCCTGTGTTTCTTTTTTCCTTAGCATTTGTCACTGGCTAGCACACCGCACATTTCCCCTTTCCTGTTGCCTGTCTGTGTGCCCACTGTGTCTGTCTATCCGTGGGGAGCACACAGCAGGCACACACTGGGCACTGTGCAAATGTCTGCTGAGTGAATGAATGAGTGAACTGGAGCTGGCCCTGCACCAAAGAGGGGGTGGTGTGCTCGGCATGGAGCTGCGCAGGGAGGGGACGGACACTGAGCTGGAGGCCCCAGCACAGCCACCTGGCAGACCCCAGGGGAGGGGAAGGACCACTGTTGTCCCACAGCTCACGGTGGGGAGCACACAGCTACGGAGCAGGGTGGGGCGTGGCGGGGGGCTGAGGGGCTGCACCAGGCAGAGAAAGAGAGAGACACACACACAGAGACAGACAGACAGAGGTGCAGTTGGCAGGATGGCCTGGGGTCTGAAAGGCTGAAGATCCTACAGATGGGATAACTGTGGGGTTGCTTAGCAACAAAGCCCCTGGTCATCCATCCATCCATCATCCATCCAATCATCCATCTGCCCATCATCTGTCTGTCCATCAGCCGGCTGTCCATCTGTCCAGCTATCAGTTCATCCATTTATTCAACTACATAATTATCGATCCATTCGTCCAGTCACCCATCCACCCTTCCATCCAATCATCCTTCCATCTGTCCATCCATTTAATTCATCCATCTGTACAACTAAGTACTATTTACCACGGGCCTGCTCTGAGCCAGGACTGTGACAGGCATTGGATGAGGCCTGGTGGAGACAGGCAATAAACAGACCAGGGGCTACCAATTTAGAAGGCCGAACCCTTGATCTTGGGGCTTACCCTTATGAAGTTTGTTACTGCAAAGGAGAAGCTAAGCTACTTATAATGGTGCCTAAAAGTCACCCCCAGAGAACCTCTTTGTTGCTCAGATGTGGTCTCTCTTTCTCTCTCTCTAAGCCAACTCTGCGGGTAAACTCACTGCCCTCCCCCTACATGGGACCTGACTCCCAGGGGTGAGACCCAGCATCACGGGATTGAGAAAGTCTTTCTGACCAAAAGGGGGAAGAGAAATGAAACAAAATAAAGTTTCAGTGACTGAGAGATCTCAAGTGGAGCCGAAAGGTCATTCTGGAGGTTATTCTTATGCATTATATAGATATTCCTTTTTAGTTATTTGTGTATTGGAATAGCTAGAAAGAAATACCTGAAACTGTCAAACTGCAACCTGGCAGCCTTGATTCTTAAAGACAATTGCACAACTATGTAGCTTACAGGGTGTGACTGTGTGATTGTGAAAACCTTGTGGCTCACACTTCCTTTTTCCAATGTATGGATGAATGAGTAGAAAAATGAGGACAAATATTAAATGAATAATACAGGGGTGGGGGGACGGGATGTTTTGAGTGTTCGTTTTTACTTGTATTTTTATTCTTATTTTAATTTTTTTGGAGTAATGACAATGGTGATGAACGCACAACTATATGATGATACTGTGAACACTTGATTGTACACTGTGGATGATTGTAGGGTACGTGAATATATCTCAGTGGAACTGAACTTAAAAGAAAAACAAAACCTAAAAAAAAAAGATTTGGGGCAGGAGGAAGTCCTCACAGCCAAACTGCTGAGTTTTGAGGAGTGATTTTTTTTCCTTCCACTTAGGGAATTACCAGAGAACCTCTGAGCATTACTGGTGGCCTCTGCTACTTTGGTATTTTTAGAAAATGATGCAAATTACCCCCCTTCAGTAAAAGGTAAATTTACTAAAGCCTTTAAATAGGTAATTCAAAAAATAATAAACAGACCCACAAATAACTAAACAACCATAAACTAACCAACGGTGTAAAGAAAAGGAGCCGGGACTGATGAGCAGGGAAGTGAGTGTGGGATGCAATTCAGCCGAGGGCCTGGTGGAAAGCCTCTCTACAATCAGATGCAGGGAAGGGTGGGAGTAGGGGGCCCCTGGACCTCCCAGCGCAGTCACCTTCCCCTCCACACGGCCCTTAGACCTGTTGGGGAGCCAGACTGTGGGCAGCTGAGCCACCCAGGACACCAGGCCCCAATCACAGTTGGACTTTGCCAAAATATTCTTGTCTCTAGATGTCCTCGTGTCCTAGATGGTGTAGGGTGCAGGTGTGAGGACTGGATGTTTCGCTACAATAAGAGAAGTTAGCCAAAGGATGAAGTTCACCTGTAGAGGGGTACAGGATACAGAGACTCTCAGAGAAGCCAAGGTGGAACCCTGATCAAACTGTGCCTGAAGCTTACTCTGCTTCAGCCATGAGAGCCAGTGAGTTTTCCATTGCTTATGCCATTTGAGTTGCATTTTTCTGTACTTGCAGGAGAAAGCATTCTTGCTGACAATGCCAATTGAGAGGTGAGCAAGACAGAAGGAGAGGAAGGGGCTCCAGGCAGAGGGGACGAGCATGCAGAGACCCTGAGGCAGGGCAGGCCCATGTGACTGGGGCTCCCACAGACAGTGACATTGCCTGCCCACAGCCTGAAAAGTGTATCGGAGAGCCACACAAGCACGTTTAATGGGGGCGGGGTGCTGTGGTGGCGGTGCGCGGTCACGGGGTTCAGAGTGGACCCCAGGCTCCAACCCAACAGGTCTGAGCCCTGCAGTCCCACAGCTCCACCCAGCATCTCCCGATGAGGCCCCAGTGGGTGGGATTTGTGGGGCAGGTCATGTCTTCTGGGCTTCCCTCCTGTGGGGTGCATGGGTGGGTTGGGGGGCAGAGATGGCTCCTGGGTCTGGTGCAGCCCACCCCCACCCTGGGAGGAGCCCAGACTCCACTGGCCCACAGGACATCCTACTGGCTCACAGCTGGCCTGGGAGGCACTTACCGGACGCGGCTTGGCCAAGACAGGGACCGGCTCAGGCATGGGGATGGCACGGGGCCTGGGGACGGTCAGGCTGAACTCCCTGGGCTCCGTGGCCTTGGTCTTGGCCTTTGGGAGCGGGGCTTGGCTGGCCAGCACTTTCTGCAGCTGGTCGATGAGCACCTGGACCTCTGGCTGCCATCTTGAAGCCACAAGGGGAGAAGCAGCTAAACAAGGGGACTGTGCCCGGGGAGCCTGAAGGACCCCCAGCGCTCGGGGCCCGTTAGTGGAACCGACAGCCCCTCCTTACTGAGTGCCTGCCAACATGCAGGCAGCCTGCGTGAGCACCCCCCGTTCAGAGAAGGAAACGGGCCTGGGGCACCTCCTTCCAGGCCGTGCTGGCCAGTGGGGAGCAGAGATGGGGGCTCTGAGGGGGGCTTAGCCTGGGCCTGCAGGGGGCCCAGGGGAGGGAGGCCGGGAGCGGCAGGGAGCCGGTGATTCCCAGGCGTGTCCTGGAGCCCTGCGCTGGGGCGGTGGAGGTGGAGCTGCAGGGGGGGGCAGTGAAGAGGCCTCGACCCCCGGCCTCCCTGAGGGGGGACCAGCTGCCCTCAGGTAGAGCCTTGGGGTGGGGAGTGTGCCGGAACACCCCAAGGCCTGGGGCTCCCAATTCCACACTCTGCACCCTGTGTGGGTGCAGCCCACCTTCACCACACCCTCCTGTGGGCTCCCTGGAGGCAGACAGCACAGTTTGAAGCAGCCCCTGCTCCACCTGGAGAACTGTGGCCACAGGAGAGAGGGATGGAGGGAGGGAAGGATGGAGGGAGGGCAGGAAGGAGGGATGGAGGGAGGGCGGGAGGGCTCCTGGGGCTGGGTTTCCAGAGGGCTGGGGAAGCCCACCTGTGGGGATGGGGGTCGGAGGCTGCCCAGGGGGCCCTGGGGGCTGGCAGTGAGCCCACCTGGGCTGAAGGGTCACCAGGACTGCCCACTGCGTGCCTCTGGAGGTCATCCCTGATTGCTGGCAGTGGGCCGGGTTGGCTGGGGATGTCCCCTTGGGGAAGGTGGCAGCTCCAGGGACCCTCCACCTCCCTGGGGACACTGGGGAGGCTCAGGGCAGGGCCAGGTGGCCGTGCTGACCCTCTGCCCATGTCCCAGCCTGGACCCAGTGAACCTCCGGGGTCTGCCTGAGCCTGTGGCATGCGGGAGGGGAAGGTGCAGGCCCGAGGAGGGGGGCTGCCGGCTTCCTCAGGGGCCCCCACCCCAGCAGCCCGCACTCCTGGAATGTGCCGATGCTGGGGCAGAGCCAGAGCTCGCAGGGCTGGACGCTGCCGGAGCCCAGGGCTCACGTGTCCCCTCCTGCCCAGGGACCCATCGCAGCCCCCTGCTCAGTAGGGGCACAGGAGGGAGGGGCTGACTCTGCCGGGGGCCGTGGGGCCGGCCCGGGGCTGGGGCTTCTCTGCCCACGAGCAGTCATCCCACCTCGTGGAGCTCCGGGAGCAGGAAAGGGGAAAACGGGGCGCCTGTCCCTGCACTGGCTGGGGACCCCGGCCGCTCCCCGCCGTCTGCCCGGGCCTGGTCCTGCTCCTCAGTCCCTCCAGCCACCCGGCCCACCTCATCAGCAGGTCGATCCAGTTCTCCTTCACGTGGGACTTCTCGAACAGGAGGCTCCACTCGTCCTGGATCCACGAGCACAGGTTCAAGGGGTTGAAGAAGAACCGGAGGAACTGAGGGAGGGGCGGGGGTCTCAGTGGGGCTCGTGGCGGCCCCCCAGCCCTGCCAGCCTGGGCCCGCCCGGCGAAGCGCTCCCGGAGGGTCGGGCAGGGGCAGGTACGCTGGGGGAGGGGGCCCCTGGGGACAGACAGGGCCCGGCAGGGCAGACATGGGCCCCCCAAGTGCGGCAGGATGCCCCCCCCTCCTGTCCTGGGGGAGCTGCCCCTCCACACAGGGGCTCCCGGGGTGTCCACGCTCGGCCCAGCCTGCCCCATCCTGGAGCTGACCCGACCCAGCAGGGCACGTCCTTGCTTTGGGGTGGGGAGGGAGCTGGCCTGGTGCCCTGACCCTGTTGCCCAGGACTGGAGAGCCCCCACTCCCAGACAGAGGCAGCCGGCCTCCCTCCCTGCCCCACAGGCTCTGGGCACGGCCACTGGGTGGCCCTGGGTGCCTGGAGCTGCCACCCACCCTGAGAGGAGACTGGCACTGGGCCTGTGGCTGGGTTCCCAGCCAGAGCCCGGGGCCGGACCATGTGTGTTTCCAGCAGCTGTGGGTTTCTGAAGGCTTTTTCCCATCCCTTGTTCTCAGGTCTAACTGATTTGGTTGAAGAAGACAGAGGGAGCACTGTGGGAAGATGACGGAGCAGGGAGCTCCAGGAACCACTCCCTCCACCACCACAGCCACTGAGCTCTCAGCGACCATCTGGATCAGCTGCTGGGACTCCGGAGCCCAGGGGACGCTGGGCAGCACCCAGGGAAGAGCTGGAGGAAGGGGCTGGTGAATTGCTATAAATCTGGCAAGTTTTGCCCTCCCTGCAGTGGCTCCCATCCCCCACCCCAGCCCCATGGCAGGCAGCCGTGGGGGCTCAGCCCGGGCTCCTGGGCGGCCGGCTGCAGCTAGGGTGGGTATGAGGACTGGGGCCTCCAAAATCCAGGGCTGTGAGGTGATCGCTGACCCCTGCTGCGGTCAGCTCCCTCAGGTGGCCGGGGCCAGCTCCGCGGGGGCTATTCCTCCAGCCTCCTCAGGAGAAGGGACAGAGACTCAGAGAGGCAGGACCTATTCTCCTTCCTCTTTTCATTCCCTGTTTGGGAGCAAAAATAGTTTGGAAAATGCACTAACCGATGGTTCCAGCCCCAACAACAAAAACCCAGCAATCCCAGGAGAGTGGGGGAACTAGATTTCCAGAGTCGTAAGAACACAATACTCAATGCCCAGTTCTCAACAAAAAAAAATACAAAACACATGAAGAAACAGAACTGTATGGCCCATTCAGAGGAAAAAAGAATTTGACAGAAACCACCAGTGAGGAAGTTCATACACCAGAACTAGGAGCCACAGACTTCAAATCAACAAGTTAAATAAAATTGATGAGCTGAAGGAATTCATAGACAAAGAACTAAAGGAAATTAGGAAAAGTTTATGCAAACAAAATAAAGAGGTGGAAATTATAAAAAGGACCAAGCAGATATTTTGGTGCTGCAAAAAACAGGAATTGAAATGAAAAACTCATTAGACAGATCCAACAGCAGATTTGAACAGGCAGAAGAAAGGAGCAGTGAACCTGAAGACAACACAATTGAAATTATCCAGAGTGAGAAGCAGAAGGAAAAAACCATGAAGAAAAATGAGTAGACCTGAGAGACCTGTGGGATACCATCAAGCTCACCAACATATGAATCATTTCAATCCCAGAAGGACAAGAGAGAGAGGAGCAGAAAAAGTATTTGAAGAAATAATGGCCAAAAACTTTCCAAATCTGATGAAAGACATGAATATACGCATCCAGGAATCTCAAAGAACTTCAAGCAGGACAGACTCTAAGAGATCTACACCAAGACATGTTATAGCAAAAATTGTCAAAATACAAAGACAAAGAGAGGATTCTGAGAGCAGCAGAGAAGAGAACTGTCCCATCCAGGGGATCCCCAGTAAGGTTGACAGGACTCAGCATTAGAAACCCTGGAGCCAGAAGACAGCGGGGCGGCACGTTCAATGTCCTTAAAGGAAAAGACTGTCATCCAAGAATTCTGTATCTGGCAAAATTATCTTTCCAAAATGTAGGAGAAATTAAGACACTTGCAGAGAAACAAAAGCTGAAAGGGTTCATTACAAGAAATACAAAAGGAAGTCCTTCAGGCTGAAATAAAGGACAATAGACAGGAACTCAAAGCCATAGAGAAATAAAGAACACTGGTAAAGATAACTACATAGGTAAATATAAAATCCTGTATTATTGTACTTTTGGTTTGAAACATCTTTTTTTCCCCTCTTTATAAGACTTAACAGGCAGATGTATAAAATAACATTTAAATTCTATGTTAATGGGCACACACAGTATAAAGTTGTAATCAGAGTCAATAATAATATAAAGAGAGGGACAGAGATTTATAGGAGTAGAGAGTTTGAGCACTACTGGAAGTATGTCAGTAGTAGTTGAACTAGGTTATTAGTTTAAGATGTTCACTGTAATTACAAAGGTAACCACTAAGAAAATAAATAAAAAATATAGAGAACAGAAAAGAAAGGAGTCAAACGGCATACTACAAAAAAGCAACTAAATATAAAAAAGGGCAATAATTGAGTAATTGAGGAACAAAAATATATACCACACACAGAAAACAAATAGCTAAATGGTAGAAGTCAGTCCTTCCTTCTCATTTATGACCTTTAATGTCAATGGATTAAATTTCCTACTAAAAGGTAGAAACTGGCAGATTGGATGAAAAAGCCTGATCCATCTCTAGGCTGTCTATAAGAGACACACTATAGCTATGAAGACACAAAGAGATTGGAAGAAAAAGGGTTAAAAAAGATACACCATGCAAACAGCAATCAAAAGAGGGTCAGAGAGGTTATATTATTGTGAGACAAAAATAATATTGTGAGTCAAACTCAACAAGAAGAAGACAAACAACCCAATTAAAAAATTGAATAGACATTTCTCCAAAGAAGATATACAAATGAAATGAAAATTATCCTCAACATCACTAGCTATAAGGGAAATGCAAATTAAAACCACAATTAGAAGCCATTTTGTACCCTCTAGAATGGCTACTATCAAAAAACAGAACATTACAAATGTTGGAGAGGACATGGAGAAATACGAACACTTGTTCATTGCTGGTGGGAAGGTAAAATGGTGCAGCCTCTGGGGAAGACAGTTTGGCAGCTTCTCAGAAAGTTTAGAATTACTGTGAGACCTGGCAATGCCCCTGCCAGATATATACCCCAAAGAATTGAAAGCAGGGACTCAAACAATTATTTGCACACCGAAGTTCACAGCTGCACTGTCCATAATTGCCAAAAGGTGGAAGCAAACCCATCATCCATCAAGGATGAATGGATAAACCAAACGCGGTATCTACATACAATGGAGTATTACTCAGCCGTAAAAAGTGATGAAGTACTTGTACATGTAGCATGGGTGAACCCTGAAGATATCAAGTGAAATCAGCCAGACACAAAAGGACAAATACTGTATGATCTCACTGATGTGAAATAATCAGAATAAGCAAATTCATAGAGTCAGACTCTAGAGTATAGGTTGCTGGGGGCTGGGGTGGGGGCAGAGAATGGGGAGTTAAGGCTTCAGTTTCTATTTGGGAAAATGGAAAAGTTTTGGTAATGGATGGTGGTGATGGTGACACAACATTGTGAGAGTAACTTACAGCACCGAATTATATGTTTGAATGTGGTTAAAAGGGGAAATGTTAGGCTGTAGATATGGTGCTAGAATACAAACTTGAAAAAATCCACGGAACTGCACAACACAAAGAACTGTAAGTTAAGCTGTGGCCTGTGCAGTGGCTAATGGCACAAGCAAGAAAATGTGCCTTCACCAGCTGTAACCGCCGGCCACACCAACAGGCGCTCAGAGCAGGGGCTGTGGGCATCCTGCATCTAATGCGTGAGTGCGCTACAAACCCACAGCTTCTTCAACTTAGAAAAAAAAAATGCTATCATGCAGTAAACCACGCCCCCATTGTTAAAGAAAACCTAACAAACCCAAAACAGTTTATGAAAAAAGAAAAGAAGACACAGGACCAGTTTGGTTTCCCTCCTGGAGGCGGAAGACAGCCTTGGAGGGGTCGAAGGTCACGGCCCCGGGAGGTCACCCTCTGCACAGCCGGGAAGAGGGTGGGTCAGAGGCCCAGGGGAGCAGCCCTGAGACCCTCGGCCCCCTGCCCTTGCCCAAAGGGTGGCCAAGCCAGGGCCCCCTGGGTGAGCTCCCTGTGGAGGGTGCCCACGGCTTGCGAAGCCCAGTTTGGTCAAGTAAACCCCTCCACCCAGGCTTTCCACAAGCCAGCGGGGTGGGTGGTGCGGCAGCCGCAGGAGAGCTCGGAGGGGGCCGAGTGAGGGGAGCGGGTGGCACGAGCAGCGGCTTTGGGGGTGCACCTGGCAGAGCCAGTGGTTGCAACCGGGGCCTTCCCGTCGCAGCCACCTCTGCCCCGCAGCCCTGGCCTCCCCGGTTTCTCCATGCTCGGGCCAGGAGTCCTCCAGAGCCCCCTGCCCACTCCCAGCTTCCCCAGAAGCTTGCCCTCATGATCTGCAAAGCCCTGCTCTGCCCCCTCCCCATGGACCCCTGCCCCAGGCCCCCTTCTCCGCCCCCATCCCCATTTCATTTCCGACTCTCCGCACTGCTACCACTTCCTGCCTGACCGGGGTGGCCACCCCCTGCTGCTGGTCGCCCCGGGGTCTCCACTCCCCTTCCTCCCAGCCGCCTTTACCCAGCACACCCAAGTGGTTCCACCTGGGCCCCTGGGATAAATTCATATTTATCATGAATTTCTTATGCTTACATGCAGATTAAAAAGTCATTTAAAAAACACCGGCTGGGTTAGCATGTTCTCTCGTCTGCCCTGCTGGGTGGCCGGGGCTGGCCGAGCCTGGGCCCAGCTCTCCAGGGCTGTGGTCGTGGGGGGCCCTCCAGGGCCCCTTCTGTGTGGGGAGTGGGGGTGCTCCCACACCCTGAGCCACCCCTGCAGAGCTCGCTGCTCCCTGAGGGGGGTGGCTGAGGCCTTTGCCCCGTTTCCTCCAGTGAGCCGCTCTCCCAGCCTAGCAATTGGCCCTTCCAAGCCGAGTAAGGAGGAGCAAGCTGGGTGGGTAACAGCCTGGCCTCACCACTCACTTGCTGTGTGATGTTAGGCAAGTTACTTGACCACTCTGTGCCTCAGTTCCCTCCAAGGAGGCTGAGCACTGCCATAAGGGCAACCTCAGCAGGCTGGCACTCGTGCGGATAAAGGAAGAGCAAGCACCCAGAGCTCAGAGGTAGCCTGGCCACAGCGAACGCTCAGGGAGAGTTGGCCGGAGAGGGAGACCCGGGCCCGGGGCCAGGCAGGGATGGGCAGGGCCAGCTGGTGAGCAGGCTCCCTGGGATCGCCCCTCATGGGGTGCCGGTGCTCAGCACCCACCCCCTCAGCCACCTGGAGGGAGGAGAGACCAGGCTAGGCCTGGAGTTTGGTCATGAGGCAGAGGGCAGAAGGTTCCAGAGGGCCGGATGACAAACGGGACTTCTAACTGCCACGCGGCAGTGACTGTCCCTGCGCCTGCCAGGAGTGGGAACCAGGGGCCCCTGGGGCAAGAAGAGCACGGGGGCAGCCACGACAGGAGGTCATCCCTTTTAGAACCAGCGCACTGGGGTCTCCTGTAGAACGAGTCAGAAAGTGGAAAGCTCGAGAACTGGACAGCTCGTGGCCTGTGGGGTGTGAGGCCAGGACTGTCACTCCCAGGCAATGCCCCGCAGGCCAGGGCACGGGCTCACCTTGTGCATCAGGACGGCGGGCTGGGACCTGATGATCTTGCAGAAGAGCTGGAAGCCGAGCTCCTCCAGCTGGAAGGCGGCCAGGTAGCAGGTCACTAAGGAGACAGGGGCAGCAGTGGTGGGGACCTCGTGGGGTGGCCAGGGTGCCTCCGGGGGCTCCTCCTCGGGCCCTGCACCTGCTTCTGGGTGCCGCAGCCCCAGGGTGGGCGATCCACCCACATCTGCCACCCGTGGAAACAGGAGCCCCAGGCCAGAGGATTTCACGGCTCTCAAAGCCCATACACGTTGTCTCCTTTGGTGAGTTCTCAGAAATTCTAAAAGGCCCCCCGGGTAAGATGTCAAATCATTTTGGATTTTAGTTTATTATTCCTGAGAGATTTAATTATCCCAAGGCCAGGTGGAGCTGGGCTTGGATGGTCCCTCTGCAGCGGGGACTGGTGCATGGCCAGAGGGGCTTGGGCTGCTCAGCAATGCCTCCGAGCACCGGCAGCACCTCAGGCCCCTAACAGGAGCACCACAGCGGTGTCGGGGTCCCCGAAACTGGGACATCCCTTTGCTGGAGGCACAGGAAGCAGATGGCCGTCAGAGGCTGGCTGGAAGCCCAGGCTGAGACCCTCACCCCCACCCCACGATGGCCAGAGGCCACCACTGGACCCACCTGCCCAAGGATCTCGCGGCCAGAGGGCCTGGGCCTCGGCCAGGGGAAGGCTCGTCATCTCACCTAGGCCAGCCTCTGGGGGCCACTGGACGGGGGCAGCGGGCACCCAGCGTGTCCACGTCTGTCAGGCGGGGTGACCCCACTCACGGGCACCCTACCGCGGGGATCAGGTAAGGCAGGGCCTGCAGGCCTCCAATAGCCAAGGTCCCTGGAGAGGCCGGCGCTGGCCTCCACACGCCCACACGCGCCTGCGGACGGCTCTCGAGGCCCCAACGCCGCCCCCGCCTCACAGCCGGGCCGGGCACCTACCCTCGAAGAGGCTGTAGTCGGACCCCAGGCAGAGCCGCCCGTCCCGCACGTAGAAGGCGTCCACCACGACCTTCAGCAACTTCCGGTACTCCAGGCACCCGGACAGAACCTCCAAAACGAACGCCTGCTTCTGGGGGCTGAGGGTCTGGAAGGAGACAGCCAGAGAGGGGGGTGGGTGGGGTGGGTGTGTGACTTCCAAGTGGCGAAACAGCAGCAGGGCCTCCGCACGGCTGGGGGAGGTGACCGGGCTCGGACCCCTCCTCAGGCAGGTGCAGCGTTCGGGGCAATCTCGACTGGAGGGGGACCCCCAGGCCCTGCAGCCCCCCTGCCCCAAGGACAGTCCCACCCCCAGGAGGGTCCCCCAGGCTCTCTGGTGCTGGTGACAGTAAGGTGGGCGCAAAGACAGAAATAAACACAGACGACAACGAAAGCCAAGAAAATCTCTGGGCCAATTTGTCAAGTGTACAAAGCAAGGTACAGAGGAGAGGGGGCAGGGGACCAGTCTGGGGTGGGGCTCGTTTTCCCCTGCGTGCCCTCTGGGTTTGTATCCCGGGCATGTCACGTGTCACCTTTACAGGAAGGTTTTAGAAAACAAGAAACAGCGAGACTATTGAATGGTGCCAGCAAAGCAATGACAAAGGCTGGTGCAGAGGGCTGCCGCTGAGCCTTTCCAGAAAGCAATTTGGAACTGCTTTAAGAACCGTATGTTTTCCAGACCTTTTAATCCAGACTTTACACTTCTGGGAATCTAAAGAAATCATCCAAAGCATCCAGAAATACTGGGCAGAAAACCCAGGCACACGCAGGTTCTGGGCAGTGGTGAGCAGTGGTGAAATGGGAGCAACATAACTGCCCGACAAGAGGGGATTGGTTGGGTCAAATAGAATCTCTCCAAGCCACGGATGAGTGCTGTGCAGCCACTGAAGTGATGCTTCTGGAAAACCTACACCGAGGTGACGAAACAGCCACTACCCTGTGAAACGACGCAGACCAGGATCCCGGGGACGGAAGCGGGTGTGGAGGAGGGGCGTCCGGCCGTGGGGGCGCTGGCTGCTCGCGTTCTTTGTTCTTACTTCTCTACACACAGGTTTTCTTACAGTAGGCGTGTTCTACTTCTATAATAAGTTTATAGTTATTAACTGTTTTCCTTCAGCCAGTCACTCCCTGATGTGTCCAACGACTTTCTCAAAAGGCTGCGCCGAAATCAACTCGCAGCAGCTGGTGTATGACGACGAGTATGTGGCTAAACTCTCACCGGCAGTGTCAATAGAAACATTTTTTCCCGATCCGATAAATAAACATTGGTGTTCCATTGTTTTATTAGCAGTGAGATTTTCATACATTTACTGCATTTCCTCTTCCGGAGGAAGAATTGTCGCGTTTTGCTCTTGGCTAACTTTTTTATTGGGTTGGTATTTTTCTTAATTGTTTTGAAGAGCTCTTTATGTGTTAAGCCTGCGGGCATGACCGTGAAGGTGGAAGTTATTTGTCGCAAGTTTGCAACGTGCCTTTTAATTTTGTGTCTATTTTGGGTCAGAGGCAGCATATAAAGGGTTTACAGTTTTTGAGGCCAAATCGGCTGTTCTTTTCCTGTGGGACTTCTTTGGATGTTTCAACGCTGAGCGCACACCTGGGACGTGAGACAGCCGAGGGGTCCTGCGCAATCCCCACGGCCGGGAGAGCCCCGTCCCGCCCCTGTCGACGGGAACGCCGGGCGCTGCTTGGGTCCTGCTCCCTTCCGGGTCTCCCCGCGCCCGAGGGGCTGGAAGCCTGAGGCTGGGTTCCCCGTCCGCTCTGCCCTGGTTCCGGGCGCAGCTGGTTCTGCCAAGGAGGCACGGGAGAAGTGGGGGGTCCCAAGGAGGCATCGGGAAATCCAGCAGGCCCGACAGGAGGCCCAGGCCAGCACCAAGGCAGCGCAACGAGAAACCTGGGCTGCTTTCCATTTCCTGCAGTGCCCGGCTTGCCCCAGAAAGCCCGGCAGACACCCAGCTGACCGGTCACACCAGCCAGCTTCCTCTCTGCCAGCAGCCACCTGCTCCCACCCTGGAAGACCCCCCAGGAAGGCAGAAACTCCAGGCCGGCCAGCTTCTGGGCTCTCCCCGCAGGAGCTGCTCCTTCCCGCCGGCTCCGGCTCGGGGAGCGGCCTCGACTCTCTGCAGGGGCCGATGCCCGAGGCAGGACGTGCCCCATAAGGCTGTGATCACGATCTGAAGATGCAGGAAGAGCTTTTCTTTTATCAGGAGGGAGGGAGATGCCCCTTGGCCTTCCTCGGCCCTGCTCCCTGCTCTCCTGCCCGCAGCACCGGCACCCGGACTTTCCGGAGCAGGCTGTGCCTGGCACCGGGCAGGGGCTTCCTGCTGGGGGCTGGCTCTGGTCTTGGCGACAGGGCTGCCCCCTGGGTTTCTCTTGGGATCCTCGGACCCCCAGGGGCCCCAGCCCCAGTCCAGGCACCTTCCCCCTTTGTCGCAGGGAACCCAGGAGCTGCCAGACAGGCACACAACCCTGCAGTTCCAGCAGACAAGCTCGGTTCTGAGAATGGCGGCTAGTGACATTGAAAAGCTGGCAGGCTTCCGGGCCTCCGGTGCCCCACACTCGGCCAGCCCCTCCTCAGCCCAGTGACCGCGCACTTGCTGCCCTCCCTGAACTTGCCCAAGGCCCACGATTTTATCACCAACCATGGGCCTGGCCCCTGGGCAGCCCAGGATGGGTTCAGCAGCTCTGTGGTGCCATCAGGAATTCATTCTCCTTCCTCTCTGCTCAGCCATTTTAGTCTGTGCCTTTGTCTCATTGTTGCAAAATGGCTGCCCTACCTCCAGCATTGCCTCCATGTCCCAGGTAAGAAGAGGGAAAAGACAAACAACACAAGGCACATGCCAGCTGAATCTCTCTCCTTTTTAAGGTGCTTTCTTGGAGTCCCAGAGCAGTGAGGCAGCCTGGCAGCAGCGGGCAGGCAGGAGGCCTTTGCCGGACGCCCACCCTCGGTCTGCTCCAGGTGCCAGGGGCTCCTTCTCTCACGAGTCACAGCCACGCTTAGGAATCGTGTGCATAATTTGTAACAAGGTTAGAGCCCTGCCCTGCGGCTGCAGCCCTGGTGCCATCTGCCCCCAGGAAGGGGTTCTGGGGTTACAGGGCAGGAGGGAAGCAGGAGTGCCAGTGAGTGAAGCCCCGGTGTGTGCACTGGGCTGGGCCCATGGCCAGATCCTGGCTCCTGGGGCCGAGCAGCTGCTAACACTGCACCGGAGCCACCAGGGACGTGTGGTTCCCAGTCCAGAGCCGACTGAGGCCCGGGGCGGGGGGTGGCACACACCGGTCAGGGGGCACCAAGCAACCCAAGGGCCACCACAGATCAGGGCCACAAAGGGGAGCGTTGCTTGGACAGGAGGCAGAGGAAATGAGGCTGCCTGATGCCCCCACAAAATCCCTTCTTCTTCTCCCCACCTACCACAATGCTGTTTTGTTGGGGATGGTTTACTGCACCTAACAAAAGCATTTTCCAGTGCCCCCTTCCCCCTCTACTGATAAAGTTACATGCAATCTTAACCAATGAGATTCAATGGCACGTTGCTACATGTGACCTCCAAGAAAGTGCCTTAAAAAGGAGAGCGATTCAGCTGGCATGTGCCTTCTGCTGCTTGTCTTTTCCCTCCTCTCATCTGGGACATGGAGGCAATGCCAGAGGTAGGGCAGCCATTTTGCAACAATGAGGCAAAGGCACAGGCTAAAATGGCTGAGCAGAGGAGGAGGAGAATGAATTCCTGACAGAGCTGCTGAACCCATCCTGGGCTGACTGGCTGCAGATAGCTGCTTATGTGAGCAAAGACTCTCCAACTTCTTCAAGCCACTGCTTTTCTGGATTTTGTTACAGGCAAGCACTGTTCCCTAACAGATACAGGTTGAAGCAGATAGTTCAGAAAAAGAAACATGTATCACTTCGAAACTTACGAAGATATAACAAGAGAAACCCAGATTGCAGCTATAGTAAGTCCCTTTCCCCACCAACTCATTGGCAAAACATTTGATAGTACACTCTGTTGGCAAAGGTGTGAGAAAACAAACCCTCCCTACCTGCTAGGAGAGTATCCTCACATAAGACCTTCGGGGAGTCACTCAGCAATATCTGTCAATGTAACACTGTCTGACCCGTCACCTCTGCTTCTGGGACTTGACCCTGGATGACCTGTACTCTCAGCTCCACAGCAAGTTGTAGGAGTAAAAGAACGGAAACATCCTACAGGTGTACGAACAGGGGTGGCGATGGCACAGCCAGGCCCTACGACTTGGAGACAAGAACTCAACCCTCTGTGCTCGTCTGGATGTATTATGTCCCCCAAGACGCCATTATCTTTGATGCAGACTTGTGTGGGCGGGAAACGTATTGATGTTGATTGGTTGGAGACTTTTGATTGGATGTTTCCGTGGAGATGTGATCACTCAACGGTGGGCGAGATCTTTCATTCAATAATTTCCATGGAGGTGTGGCCCCGCCCATTCAGCTGGGCCTTAATGAGTTCACTGGAGCACTATATAAGCTCAGACAGAAGGAGCGAGCTTGCTACAGCCAAGAGGGACACTGAAGAATGCACAGGAGCTGAGAAGAGAGGAGCTGCAGATGAGAGACAGTTTCAAGATGGCCGTTGAAAGCAGACTTTTGCTCCAGAGGAGATGGGAGGACAAACGCCCCAAGAGCAACTAAGAGTGACATTTTTGAGGAACTGCAGCCTAGAGAGGAACGTCCTGGGAGAAAGCCATTTTGAAACCAGAACTTGGAGCAGACGCCAGCCACGTGCCTTCCCAGCTAACAGAGGTTTTCTGGACACCATTGGCCATCCTCCTAGTGAAGGTACCCAATTGCTGATGTGTTACCTTGGACACTTTATGGCCTTGAGACTGTAAATGTGTAACCAAATAAATCCCTTTTATAAAAGCTGATCCATTTCTGGTGTTTTGCATTCCAGCAGCATTAGCAAACTAGAACAGTCCCCTATGTACACAGATGCAACTGAGTGGAATAACCTCAGCATACATCCTTGAATGAAAAAAGCAAAGTGCAGGACTGTGTTAAATGCTCCCTTCCTGCAAAAAACAATTTTTAAAAAGGGTGTACATATTTGTCAGCTCTAAGTGCTCTGCAGGATGGGCCTGGGCTGCCCCTGGAAGGACCCCGGCCCCTGTGCCTCAGGGAGAGAGTCCACCTGCAACACCGTTTGGAAGCTTTTGGAGTTTGAACCACATCAGTGCATCAGGTATTTGAAAAAATAAATTAAAGTAAAAAAATATTTCCTGTCTCTGGGTTTCTTTTGAAGCAAATCAAGGGGAGAGATGAAAACAAGGCATCTGGGCCTGCCCGGCACCTCCACTGCACCCGGGGGGATCTGAGGAGGGGCCACCCTGCACCTGGAGCCCCGGGCCAGTGTCCCCAGCCCCCTGCAGCCCAGCTCCAGGCCCTCAGCCGTCCCGGCCCTCCTCGGCCCACCCTCCCAGACACGCTGCCCCCTCCTTCCCCTGCCCACCCTAACTGCCGTCCCTGCCCTCTGGTTGGAGGAGGGGGACAATGAGTCTGTCTGTCTGCCACGTGCTCCTCCTGCCAGCCCAGCACCAACCTTTTCATTCTTCTGCTCAGAACTCACCTGGCCACCTGCCTACCTCCCACATGCCCACCACCCAGCTCCCCACCGCCATTCCACTCCTGCCCACGGTGTGCAGAGCAACCCAGGTCTCCTGGCTGCCCACATGGCTCACGGGCCTCGGCTCGGCAGGTCCCTCTGCCTGGCACGTTAGGGGAGGAGGGAAAGGCTGACCCCCCACCTGCCCACGGAAGGTGGTCTCACGGGGGCCTGGGTGCCACCCAGCCCAGTTAAGCGAAGGGGCTGCAGCGGGCAGTGGGAGGCGGATGTCCACAACAGCCCCTCTGCCAGCCCGCTGGGCCCTGGTGGCCGGGGACGCTGTGTGGGAGTCGGAGCCGCTCAGAGATTTCTCCAGGCCGCCTCTGCCCTCTGGATGGACCGTGAAAGGGCCCCGCACCCACAGTCAACGCCCCTGCCGCCCCGGCTCCCATGTGGACGGGGGCGCAGGCCAGTCCCGGCAGCGCCTGGGGTGGTGGCCAGTGACAGGGAGGCCCGGGCGCCGGGCCGCGAGGCGGGAAGGGTGCCGGAGCAGGGGACTGCCCCAGTGACTCGGACCTGGGCCACGGCCCACAGCCCTCTGCACTCTGTGAGCTGCGGTGGGCGTGAGGGGGAGAAGCAGCACGGACTACCCGACTGGCCCAGGCGTGGAGGAGGCCGGGCTCCCAGGGGTGCTCAGGGCCTGCAGTGCGGGGGGTGGGGGCCTTAGCCCTGGTCGGGACCCTCTCGGGTGCACAGCATTGTCCCCAGGGCTCCCCAGAGACTGTCCAGAGCCACCCCAGTGGCCCACTGTCCCCCGGCTCCTCCTCGAGGTCCCCCTGTGGCGGCCCCTTCCGGGGAGCGGCCGTGTTCCGGGCTCGTGTTCCAAGGCAGTGGACTGAGAGTCGGGTCCAGGGCGGGCGAGGCTGGTCACAACCCGGCCTCGGACGCAGCGCGGGACGGAGGACACACGCCCCCAGCGGAGCCGGAGCTCGTTCTGGAAACGCTGCCGACCACCCAGACACGGCGACCCCCGCCATGCTGGCCGCGGCAGCCAGGAGGCCGTCTCAGCTGGTTCCTCTCAGGAAGGAAACGGCTCCTGGGAGTGACTTTGCTGCTGGAAACTCCTGGCAAGTAGCGGGCGAGGTAGGGGCTCCTGGGACCGGGAGTGGACTCGGGACCCACCTGCAGGGCAGCGGGACGCGGCCTCCAGGAACTGCTCAGGTCTGTCCCTTTCGGGTCTGAATTTGTTGAGTTGCTCGATCACAATTTCAACGCATTTTCCATAGTAGGTCATCTTCGCAGGGGGGACCCTAGAAGCAAACCATTACAAGCTCAGACCTCCGCTCTATGGGCCCTGCCAGGCCACGTCCCCTGGCGGCCGGCTCAGCCGGTGGCAGCCCTGGCAGGGAGAGCCCTGGCAGCCATGGACCTCAGGGGACGAGGAGAGGGGGCCCCAGCTTGGGGCAACCTCAGCCCACCCCGGGACTGTGTCCACAGGTCTCTGCTGCCCAAGGGCCCAGGCCTGGGACCCCCCAGACCCCTCGGAGGCCCCCAGGCCCGCCCACGCTATCCTGAGCCCGCTCCTGACCCTGCACCCCTCACCCCAGCCCGGCGCAGCGGCAGCTGACTCAGGGAGAGAATCACAGAAGGCCGGGCTGCCGGGATCCGACAACCCCTGTTTAAGGGTGAGGGAGCCGACCCCAGACAGGGCACAGGTGGCCCGGCCTTGGACGGAGACCGAACATCCCCAAATGCACCAACCTGAGGGCCGGCTCGCCCAGACCCTCCGGGGGACCTTGGGGAAGTCTGGCTTGGGGGCGGGTTGGGGACCCAGGAACCAGCTGTGATGACAACATGGCTGCCCCCTGCCCTTGGCGGCCCTCGTGAGCCGACGTGGCGGGCACACCGTGCCTGCCGCTGGGCCCCTCAGGACAGCAGGTGCCGGGATCCGCCATGGCCTCCCCACCCCCAGGCGCTCGTCCCACACTGACCGAGCGGCTCTGCAGTGCCAGCCTGGGAAGGCACGGCCACCTCCCTGGGGTCCTTCCTGGGCACCAGCAGAGCTGGGGGCATCCTCCACCCAACCCTCCAGCCCCTCAGTGAGCCGGAGCAGCCCCCAGACCCAGACCCTCCAGGCTGGCGGCCGGCTGCTTCCTTTCCGGGGAAAAAGACCAAGGAAACCTGTGCACATCCTGCATTGGAGGGTCCACAGTGAGACGGCCGATCGCCGCCCGGCCACCTGCACTGAGGACCCCTGGTTGCCAAGCCCCCTCCCCGTCACCAGGCAATTTGGAGATGCCTCTAACCCCAAACATGGAAAGAAAGAAGGCAGCAGGACAGAACCCGGAGAAAGCAGACACTGCAAAGCAGGAGAGAACCCCAAAGCCACCAGCTGTGCCACCTCCACGACACGGGGACGAGGGACATTTGGAGAACAAGAAAGAGATCGAGGAAACTAAAATGTGACAGTGGGAGAGATGGGAGACCCAGAGAAGGGAATCTCCCAGAAGGTAGAAAATGATAACGATCTAGAAACTGGGAGAAAAAACGGGCTGTGTCCGAAGGGTCGGGGCTCCAGAGCGGCTCAGCCTCCGCAAGTACCACCCCGGGCACCAGGGGATCCGGAAAAATACCCACCAAGCTCTCGGGGATCAAAGTCCAGCCTGGCATTTGGCACCTGGGCTGGCGGTCGCCCAACCCTACAGGTGGACAGGGAAGGCCGGCAGCCTCCCGTGGGAGGCAACACCGTGGGGAAGCTCCCACTGAGGGGTGCGGGCCCCCCAGGTGCTGGTCGGGTGGGAGGCCAAGGGCAGGGGTGCAGTGGGGAGGATGGAGCCCGCGCCACGCTGCCCGTGCATCGGGGACCCGCGCCACCGGCCACCATGCCAGAGGCGCCGCTGGGAGGAACCTGAGCCAGCAGGAGCTCACGGGAGCCAGGGAGCCTCCTGGGGGTGGGAGGCCGCGGGAACTGGCTGGAAACTTTGTGCCTAGAAAGGCCCTAAGAGCTCTTCCCAGAAGATCCAACGGGTGAGGCCACAGCCGAGAACACGCAGGCCCCGGGGCCCGGGAGCTCCTACTTCCAGGAGAGCTCCTGCCCCAAGTGTAGGACCCGCGACCAGGATGCCTCAGGGCCGCCGTGTCCCCGGAGCCGAGAGGTTCGGTCCGCGCAGGACGCCTTGATCCCGGCCCGCGAAGGCGGCAGCCCCCATCACCCCCCGCCGGGTCTGCAGAGCAGCAGGGAACCCACCCGGGACTTGGGGGGCAGTGGGTCCTGATGACATGGGGACAGAGGGACAGAGGGGCTCACCCGGCTGAGATGATGCCCCATCAAGAGGCAGCGAGCCCCGCAGATCAACTGAGTCCCAGACCCTTGGCATCACCACACCCCGAGGCCCAGGCGTGGGCTCTGAAGCCAGCTCGGCCGGGCAAAGTCAGGGCCTGCCCCCCGGGGACCTTCTGTAGAGCTGCACCCCGCACCCCTCACCCACGTCTGCAGGGAGCCTCCCTCACCGCCTGCCCCCCTTCCTGTGCTCGGGGGCCCCTCGCCCAGCCAACCACTCCCAACACCGTGAGCTGGGGGACTTTCCTGCAGGTGAGGGGCGGGTTAACAGGGGAGGGGGCAGCAGGCCAGTTCCCCTATGCTGACTCTCTCCCCCGAGACCCTTGGGGAGGGGGTGGCCTTAGCCTCAGGCCTGGGGCCTGCCCCGGGGACATGGCACAGCCAGGAGGGCAATCATCATTTGGGGGTGCACTTTTCTGGGGCTCTGCCCCGTGGCATCTGTTACAGGTGTTGCTGGGAAGATGTGCCTTGCAGGCACCGAAGTGGGGAGCCAGATCCAGCGACCGGTCCCCATCTTCAGGAGCATCACCCACGCCAAGGCACCTTTTAAAACTCCACAGCTCCATTTCTGCTGACTCGGGGTGCAATGGGCAGCAGGGTGGACCTGGGGGCTCTGGGTCCACACACTGCATGGCTACGGCTGCCACGTGGCAGACTGTCCCGGGTCTTGGTGCACACACCGTGTGGGGAGCAGGAAGCCCATCGGTTCCTGCAGCAGAACAGCCCGTGGTCGGCGGCTGAGCCCCCCAGTCTCTCCCCTGCCAGGCACTGGCAGGCCCGGGCCTCCGTGGTCACCCAGGGCAGGTGGGGGCCGTGCTACTCTCCGACAACCGCAGGGCAGGTGCTGGGTGGGGACCATGGCGTGGGACGCGCAGGCTTGTCCTGGGTCTCCTGGGCGCCGAGGGCCGGTTGCTTAACCTCTCTGTGCCCCAATCCCTGCAGAGCAGAGGGCATGGGGTGTGAGGGGAGGAACAGGTGGAGGGAGACCCTGTGGGCTGAGGACAGCCAGGAGCCTGGGGGCTGGATCCCGGGCACAGAGGACGCGAGCAGGTGCAGGCAGGTGGCAGGGTGGGGACAGCCTCGGGGGTGGGCGAGGCAGCCAGGGATGTCACCAGGGGCCGCAGCCCAGGGCCCCTCCCCGAGCCCAGCACCTGGCTGCAAGCACGGAGCACCTGGCAGGCCCAGCCGGCTCTGTCCCCTCTCGGCGTGCCCCCCGGGCCCCCTCCCTTCACCCCCACCCTCCGGCCCCTGCCTCAGACCATGGCTTGTCTCACCTGCCTGGGAGGCGGCTGCTGCACGAGGGTCCGCTGCCCTTGCCCCCCACTTGCCCAGCTCCGGGGTCTCGCTGCACGTACTACTGCTCCAAATGGAGGCAGCTCTGTGGGGATGGCGGCAGGTTTCAGTCTCGGGGCAGGGCCTGGCTGCGGGGAGCAGGTGCCCACCCAGGCCGCCCGCCCTTCCACCCCGGGGAGCAGGCAGTGACGAGGCTGCGTGCCCACCTCGGAGCAGGGCACCGCTGCCCCTGCACAAGGGCCGGAAAAGGCTCTCATTTCTGTGGTGTGCCGTCCGCGCCTGGCCTCGGCCCCTGCTTCTCTCAGCCCCGGGAGCGGCAGCCAGCAGCTGGGATGAAAGGTGACAGGTCAGCGGGGAATGGTGGTCCTCACACTGACAACCCTGTCCAGCGTCGCTGGCCTGGCTGGCGCCTGGGTGCTGGGGGTCAGAGTTCGCTGTGGGAGCTCTTGCTCGGACTGCCCAGCCGGCCCCTCCGCACCATGAACCATCCCCGATCGTCATCGTCCCCAGGACTTGGGTCCACGGTGGCCAGCTGGGCTCTCGCAGTCGGGCCGGATGAACCCTGCGCAAACCCTCGCCCGAGGTCCCCGAGGCCTGTCCCTCCCCTGGGCAGCCAAGCTCTCCCTGCCTGCGCCGGACCCCCCAGCCCCAGGCCGCTCCCCAAGACAAGAACCAGAGCGAGGCCCATTCCTGTCGCCCTTGGAGGACGTCACCCGGCATGCAGGGGACCCTGTGAAGTCCTCACACCTAACAAACACCCGCAGCGTCCCCTGCATGTGGCCGGAGCCGGGCCTGGGGCACTGCAGGGACCAGACGGACGACAGGGAAGGGGTCAGAACCCGAGTGGGACAGAGTGACGGGGTCGGCAGGTGGCAGGGGCTGTGTGTGCCCCTGAAGGCCACGCCAGGAGCTGGGGTGCAGGGGCCGCCCAGGGAAGGGGTGGTGTGGCCGAGGCTGGGTGGCGGCTGGGGGCGGGAGGCAGGCAGCACCCCAGTGAGGTGGGGAGGTCTGGGGAGGAGAGACTTCGGGTCAGGGGACTCTTGGTCCACTCTCTCCGTCGCTGACAAATCCCTCCAGGTTCCGGCTGCACGTGGGACCCAGTGGGGCCGTGGCAGCACAGCCCACCCCTCCCAGCCGGGGGCCAACAGCCTCTGCCCCCTACCCCCACCTCTCCTGCACCCCAGTTCCACCCACTTGGGCTTCTCATGCGCCTCCTGAACAGACACTACTCCTCTTTCTCTTGCCCCCTGGTGAGCCCTAAGCATCCCTCAACACCCGATCAAACACCCCCTCCGCTGAAGCCTTTCTAGTGAGGCAGCCATCCTCCTCCCTTAGCTCGCCTGGCCCTGGGCCTCCTCTGGTGTCACCCAAACCTCCCCTGGCTGGGGGCCACGGGCGGGGCCCTGCTTCGTCGTCTCTGAGTTCCTGGCCCCGGGCCCGGAGCTGGCATCCAGCAACGCCGCAGGAATGTCTGTGGAGGGACCGGTCGAGTGTAAAACTGAAAAAGGACCAAGGATCCCAAACCGTGCTCTTTGTTTTGGTGGGAAAGCAGGCTCTGGCATCAGGGCAGGCCTCCGTGGAGACCGCATTCGCTGCGCTCTTAAACCTTCACTTGCACGGATGCTGTCGTGCAACACAGCTCACATTTACCGTCTCACTCAACTCAGAAAACAACAGACGCTGCAGGAATACTCCCAAGCAAACACACGTGGGAGAGGGTCAAGCCCGCGCTGAGCCGGGGTGGGTGGGGGTCGGCTTCTGGACCCCGAGGGGGACTTCCTACCTGTACGAGCCCCTGAGGCCCAGCTGGGCCCTAAAGCCCTCCCCGGACCCCCACCCCTTGCCTTTTAGAAAACACTCCTGTGGCCACATACCTGCAAATCCACAAGACAGTGGCCTGGCAGACAGGCCGGGAGCGGCACCTGCGGAAAGGGGCACCCCACACATGGGACCCCGGCTCAGCCGAGGGCTCCACGGGGTTTCCCAAGCACTGCTGGCGGTGGGAGCAAACACTGAAGGGCAGGGTTCCGGCCAAGAGAATCAAGGTGCGTACTGAGTGCCATAAGACAGCTGCCCCAAACCGTGAAGGAACCGATCGGAAAAAGAGGGAAGCCACAGGGAGAGGTCCCTGGGCCCCCTGGAGCCCCAGCCTGCCCCCCAACCCGAGCAGCCTGCTGTGTGGGAGTCACTGGGCTGCTAGGTGTGGCGTGGGCGGACCCCCTGCCCTCCCACCAGTCCTGGAGCCTGGAACATTCTAAAGAAGGATCGCCCAGAGGCCCTTGGCGAAGCAAATTAGGGAGGACCAAGAGAGCACCACGCCAGGCTGGGCCGAGTCCAGAGCGGACCTGGAGACAAGGGGTCAGCCAAGTACACTGCAGGGAGCCTGAGCTGAAGGCAGGGAGGGGACCTGTGGGGCCCCGGGGGGGTGGCAGGAGGGAGCAGGCCGGCCTGGCTCACCCCACCCGGGCTGCAGCCCCTCCACTGTTTCCCTTGCGGGCCCGGGGACGGGCGCGGGTGATGAGAAGAGTGGGGCGGGGGGTAACGTGCTGCGTCTCGTGGGCTCTGCGACCCCGTCCCCTGGCACAGGGCGGACGCCAGGAAAAGACGCCGTTGGGTTCCCAGTTCCCACCGAACTGAGCCTG
The DNA here is from genome assembly GCF_015220235.1 of Choloepus didactylus. Taxonomy (NCBI): domain Eukaryota; kingdom Metazoa; phylum Chordata; class Mammalia; order Pilosa; family Megalonychidae; genus Choloepus; species Choloepus didactylus. The sequence continues at coordinate 2,529,189 of NC_051309.1, read as the reverse complement.
TGAACTCAGGACAATCAGCTCTTGGGAAAGGAGGGATTAAGTTCATCCAATCCCGATGCCTGCAACCTCAGCTTTATTTTAACGGTGAAAATCATCTACGTGGGAAGCGGGATGCAATTCCTAACCATACTGATTTCTTTTCCAGGTGGAGTTTAAATCCACTAAGCAGGCCCAACTCAGAGTCATATTGAAGGAAACACTGACAACAGTTGTAGTCCAGCTTCTTTGTTTAGCAAATTGTTTGTAAAGACAGAAATGAGATTAAAAGAGAGCTTTGGATTCCATCAGAGACAACTCTCACCTCTTGAGAGGCTTCATTTACATAAGACCCCAAAGGTGCATTAATTAAAATACATTCTTTTCCATTATTAAAGCCAGGCTCCTAAGGCTTTCTGCCAAGTCATGCTCCAGGGCGTGTGCTTAAAGCCAGCCTCCCATAGCAGGTTTTGCTGGTTGCTTTTCAATCTCCATTCTCCCTTTCCCCCTGCAGAAACAAAACTCTGATTTTCAGCTGGGCCAATTGCTGTGCAACTGAAAGATGACATTTCCCATCTCCCTGGGAGCTCAGGTCTTCCACCACAAGAAGTGGCAGCGTGGAGTCTGCCTGAAAGGGAAGGTCATACCCTTCTTCTCCTCTTTTCGCCCTGCTGCCTGGACTCAGGAGGTAATGGCAGGACTTGGGCAGCCCCCAGGACCATGAGGAAAAAATGCTAAGGATGGCAGAAGAGCAAATTAGAAGAGCCTTGGTACCCTATGACCTTGGGGCAGTCACATCCTCTTTAATCTTGTTTGGTGTTTTCTGTTACACAGGCTGAACCTAACCCAACTGATGTACTCAATTCCCCAAGATCACCTTTCATCCCTGACATAGCTGTAACTGGGAAGCACAGGAAGGGAGCCCTTGCGCAGCACCAACACCCCCAGGTCTTGGAGTTGGCCAAGGACAGACCCACAGAGAACAATCATTTGCTCATTCGACAAATCTGCAAGTGTGACCGACGAAACGGAGGCTGCGGGAGGAGTGGGTTCTGTGGGGAGGACTGAGAGTGCAGTTTTGGATGCACTGACTTGGAGGGGTCCTATCAGACATTCAAGAGGCACTGAACAGGTAAATGGGTCTGGAGTTCTGGGGCAAGGTCAGGCTGGAGATACAGTTTGGATAGGGTGGGGAGGAAACGGCCTTTTATAAACCCACATGACTGCAGGAAATCGCCTTGGGAGAGGGGTGGATAGAGAAGCTTCCAAGGACTGACTCCTGGGCTTCCAGTGTTAAGAAGCAGGGAGAAGAGGAGGCCCCAGGCCAGGAGACCAAGAGGGAGCAGGCAGGGGTGGAGGTGAGGCCAGGTGCCAGGAGGGGGCGAGTTGCCTGCTGCTGATGGTGAAGCAGGAGAGGAGAGCTGGGATCCGATCATCGGATTGAGCAAATCAAGGGCAAAGAGCCTCTGAGGAACCGATGGGCGGAAATCCGATTGGAGGGGATTCAAGAGTGAACAGACGGAAAAGAATCAGAAATGGAGGCAGCTCTGGGGGTGCATCATTTTGAGAAGAGCAGTGGCTGGGTGGTGCTAGTGGGGGAGTCGGAAAGACCAAGCAGGCACTCAAAAAGACCATGAGGGAATCTCAGATTGGCCATGCCTGGACTCACTGATTCAAATGGAACAGACGGGTCTGGGCCCCCAGAACCCAGCACTGGGATCCTGGACCAGTGATTACATGCAGGAGCTGAGTATACCATGGAATTCTGCATCAAGAGAGGCGTTACCTCCCCTTCCTGCCTGGTCTTATTATTTTTTAAAAATAATTTTATTTATTTGTTTTTTATTACATAATATTTATACAATCTGAATTTCCCATTTTTAATGGCTTCTGGTGTACAGTTCAATGGTGTTGACTGCATTCACGTGTGCTACCGTTACCACCATCCATTACCAAAACTTTTCCACCACCTCACACAGAAACTGCATCCACTGAAAGGTAACTCCCCGTCTGTGCTCCCCTCTGCCCGGGTAACTTGTACCCCTATTTTCTGTCTCTGAATTTGCATATTCTCCATTTCATGTCAGTGAGGTCATACAGTGTCTGTGCTCTGCGTCTGGCTGATTTCGCTCAACATGACATCGTCAAGCTTCACCCATGATGTCGCGAGTCACTGCCTCGTCTGGAGTCTGCACATCCCAGCACCCTGGCGGGACAGGGGTGCGAGGCGGCGGCAGGCGGAGGCCAGGGTAGGCAGCCCTGGCCGAGATTCCGGATCCACGTCCTCAGCCGGGCACCTCAGCCTCTCTGTGCCTCCACTTCTTCCGCTAAGTGGAGATTTTAAGCGAGACGATGCATCGGTCTTAGCCCTGTGCTGGGCACACACTAGGAACTCAGATTTGGGTGACTGATGGATCCGAATTAGGGCACCCTTGGGCGAAGCAGTGAAAAAGGCAGAGTTTTCACAAAAGCGCCGTTTACTGTGGCGATACCAAAAAATAAGTAGGTTTCCCACTGACCAAGGAGCAGGGGAGACCACAGAGGTGGTTTGCAAAAGCGAGGTGAGACGAAGCGCGACGGCGAGAGCTGGCGGCGGACAGCCGGGCGTGGCGGGGACGGGGACGCTGACGCGGGGCCGCGCCCCTCGCCCCTCGGTCGGGATTCGCTGTCGGGACCCCGGCCCGCACCTGCGGCCCTTCCCCGCCTCGTACCTGTCGGCGGGCTCCGCGGGCGCTCCGGCCGCAGAACCTTCCTCCTCGCCTCCACCACCGCAGGGCGAGAGAGAGCGCGGTTCGCCTGGGGACCGCAACCGCCCGCACCTCACGCCTGCTGGGCCGGGACCTCCGCAACGAGGGTGCCGTTTGGGCGTCGTCACCTAGCAACCCGCCGCACGCCGGCGCCGTCGGCGGGAAGACTACAACCCCCAGAATGCACGGCGCAGCTCGCGACTGCGGGGCGCCGCGCCAGGGCGTCGCCTCCCGCAAAGCCCGTCGGGACGTGTAGTTTTTCGGCCCCGCGGGGCGCGCCGTGATTGGGCCGCCTGGGTCGGCCCCCTCCCCCGCGGCGAGCGGCGGGCCGGGGGCTCGCGGCGCCCTCGGCGCATGTGCGGCGCGGAGTGGCCGTGACCGGCCGCGGCGCGGGTGTCGGTGAGCGGCGAGGACTCGCGCGCCCCCCGCCCGTGTGCATCCGTCCGTCGGTCCGCCCGCGGGTCAGCGGGTCCGCCCGGTGCGGCGCTCGCCGAGCATCCCCCGCCGCGCACCTGCCGCCGCCGCCGGCCTCCGGCTTCCGGGCTGCGCTCGCGCCCCGCGCCCCGGGACCGCGCCGCACGGGGCCCCGGCCCGGCCCGGCCTCCGCGGGCCCCCCGCGCTCCGCAGCCCGCCCGGGCGCCGCCGCCGGGGGAGGGCGAGGGGCCGCCTGCTGCCGGGCCGGGGCGGCGCGGCGATGATGAACAGGTTCCGAAAGTGGCTGTACAAACCCAAGGTGAGCGGCCCCCGCCCCGGGCGCCCCGGCCCCGCGGGCGGCTCCTCCCCGGCACCCACCCCGGCGCGCCCCTCGCCGAGTCGGAGCGCCTCTCCCGTCCGTGACCGCCCTCGCCCGCAGGCCGCCCGGCACCCCTTCTCTCCACTCCACCACTGGGCGCACCCCTGGTTGCCCGCCCCCCGCCCCCCTTCTTCTGGGCCCGGGCCCCAGGACCCTCCGCTCTTACCCTGGGCCCTGGGCCGACTTTTCCTTCCCCTCTGCCGGCCGCCAGGACGGCCCTTCTCCCTCGTCACCCCGGTCCTGGACGTCCCGGGTGGTCCCCACCTCCTCTCCTGGTCCCCGGCCCGGAACGGACCCCCTGCCGTTCCCTGGGGCCCCTGCGCCGGGGCGGACTCGCCGGTTCCCCTCCGGCTCCTCCCCGGCTCTCCTGGGCTGGGGACCGACTCTAACCCGCTCTCCCCCCTCCCACTCCTCCCAGCTTCTGGGGGAGTCCCACTCGCTCCCCCCTGAGTCCCCGATGGCCCCCTCCGTCCCCCTGTCCCGGTCCTCCCTTCCCGAACCAGGACCGACCCGCATCTCGACCCCATTCCCGTCCCCACCCGCGCCCTCGCGGATCCGGGGCGCACCCCCACCCGGTGCTGACGCCCCTGCTCTGCGGGCCGGGGTCCGGGCGACGCGCCCCGCGCTTCGGCGGCTGCTCCCGTCGCACTGCGGGCGCTGCGTCCCCGCTGCCTGCGCCGGGCTCGCGTCTTCCGCGGCCGGAGCGGCGCCGCGGTGCCGGGATCCGGGCGCGGGGTCCGGGGCGCACCGGCCGTGTCCGGGGGCGGCCTGTACGGGGCCCACTTCGCGGGAGGGCCCCAACGGTGGGGACTTGGGGGCGCCTTGGCTCGGGTGTGTCTCCGGGGAGGAGCCGGGCCAGACCCCGCGTCCGGACGCCGCCCGCGCCTCGGATGTCCGAGGCCGCCGCGTTGGCGACGGACCCAAGAAACCGACCCACTGCCGCGGTGACCGCCGTCCCGGCGCCCCCACCCCACCCGGGGGCGATCCCTCGGGGCGGGATCTCGTTAACTCCCGGGCCGTCCTGGTGCCGCGTTCCGGGGTCTGGAGGACGGACACCCGAGCTTCTTGGGGCGAGCTCAGGGGCCCCAGGGCTGGAGCTGCGTGTCCTTTGGAGCGGGGAGTTCTCGGGGAGTTGGGCCGGCGGCCCTGGACGGGCGGCGGGACACGGGCATTTCGGGCTCCCGGAGCGGCCGGCCGGCGGCTCGGCGACCCTGGCGCCCGCGGGCGCTGGGTGTGGCCGGGGCTTCCCGCGGCGCCTCCCCGCTGCGGGCCTGGAGGGCGCCTCTGCCGCTGGCGGCCTCTGTGCGGCTCCCCAGCGAGGTGGCAGCCTCTGCGCCCGCCCTCTGCACAAAAGGGGCTTTTCTCTTCACCAGTTAAGGAAAAACCAAGGCTAGTTGTCAAAAGATTGTTTGGGAGTGGGCAGCAGCATTTTTTTTTTTTTTTCCAATGATGATGGCTGGGGGCAGGCAGGGGAGTTGTGTCACGGATCCGGGACTCTTGCAGTCACTCTGGGTAGACAGTTCTGTGGGGTTTCCCAGCCCTGTGCGGTGGAAAAGGCTGCCCTGAGAATCCTGTTTCCAGAGTCTTCCTTTTCCCGGACTGGAAGGGAAGGGAAAGTAATTGCACACCCTCTCATTTGTTTCATCCGAAACTATCTAACGTGGGTTTGGGTAATTGGCTTTAAGCCTGGGAGGTGACCCACTGCCCTGGGCTCGGCTTCAGAATCCAGAGCTGTGGCGCTGACCGGCCCTTGGAGGAGGTGCCCAGGCCGCCCCCAGGGCTGCGGTGCAGAGCAGAGGTGGCGGGGCCAGTCCTGCTCCCGGGCGGGGAGGGGCAACCTGCCGCGGGGACCCCTCCTCTTCACGCCGGCGGGTTTTGCCACCGAGCCCGGGCCCCCGAGCGCAGGCTCTTCTCCAGCCGGCTCTGCTCGTGGCCCCTGCCCCGCAGTCCGCCTGAGCTGGGCCGCTCCTGCTTGAGGTCAGTCTTTGGAGTTAAATATCTTGATTGTCGGAGGGTTGGCGAATGTTGGGTCACCCTGATGACTTTTCATTCTTCAAACCAAAGTTCAGATTTTTGCCTCGGATTATGAATTGAATTTTTTGCTTTCCTTTTTATCTAATTTAACATACTTGGGCACAGGGAAGCACGGAGCCAGTCCTGGGCACCTTCTGGCCCAGAAGATTTGACCAGTTAAAGGTTGGCTTGGGAGGGTGTGTCCGGGGGGGGGATGGTTGTCTGCAGTAGGGATTTTTTTTTTTTTTTTTTTTTTGTATTTAGATAGACAATTCAAACTGCATTCTTGGTGTAATTCCTGCTTTTGCTTAAAACTGAACACTGTGCTTCTTGTTTATTACACTGTGGTGGAAAATACTGTGAAACCAAAAATATCATTCATTGTTCCTATAGTTCTAAAAAGGGATTGGAGATACTTAAAAAAATTCTTCTATGACATTTAAAAAGTTTCAATATGTGACTCATTAATAACTAAGTTGAGTGAAAACATCTGATGTATAATGCAATACTTTAGCATTAAAATGACATTTGAAAATTATATTTCCATTTATTTCTTTTAAATCAGGCTTTTAAATGCTAGTATGATTTTTCTCAGTGTCAAGTGTTCAGGTCTCAGAAAGTATTATCCTGACTCCAAGTGGAGCAAAAAAAAAAGCAGTGTGCAGAAAGCGTGAAAACATGTGAGCTCATGGTTCTTCATAGATGCTGGAGAAATATATTTTTGCTTTTCTTCAAGGTGAAGCCTTTCCAAGAAAGAATTGCTGTATTAAAAAGAGGAAACATTTAGGAGTATTTGGCTTCTTCATTTGAAACAAAAGTATCACTGTTTGTATTTCTTATTTGGTTTCAGCGTCGGCATTTGATTGACTGGGTGGGAGATCCCTATGGCTGGCGGGGGGAGGGACCGCGGCCGCCCGGGGTTTGGGTCCATTACCGGAGGGCACTTTGGCGGTGGCCCAGGGTGAGTTGTGTTTTCCTCCCGTGAGGCCGCTGGCGGCTGCTGACGGCTCTCCTTGCAGCCCAAGCCGCTTCCAGTTCTGCTTTCTCTGTCAGGGAACATTCCTTGTAAATGGGGTGTTTTCCTTAGTGATGGTTATCTGGAAACTTCTGTAAGTGTTCCAGGTTCAGATTAGAGACGCGGTGGTCTCTGTCCAAGAGAGCCCTAAGGAGCTTGCTGGCTGTGTATGCTTTAGAACGAGCCTCCGTGCTCTGGGAGTCTGGATGCTTTTCTGGAACCGGGCAGTGCCCTGCCTCCCCCTGACTGTCCATAGCCCAGCCGCCTGCAGGGGCCGGAGCGCCGCTTAGGGTCCCCCCTGTTTCTGGGGTCCCAGTCCGCCCTGCCATGGCCGTCGGCCTGGAGCTGCCCGTCGTGGCAGGTCCTGGAGGCTGGCCCAGCTGGGGCAGGCAGTGGCAGATGGAGGCCGTGACGTATTAACCAGCAGGTGCCCGTGTGGGAGGGGAGGCCGGGTTTGTGTCTCCACAGCCCCAACGTGCACACCTGACGTGCAGCTGTGGTCCTTGTTCCAGGGCTCCCCGAGGGCTGGGGGTGAGGGGTGATGACACAGATGACGGACATGTTTAGAAATGCAGCCATGAGTCAGCAAAACCCCGAGGCCCAGCGCACACCCCACGAGGGGTCGTGGTGGAGGGGGCTGCGATGTGTGGTCCTCCCGGCACCGAGGATCCGGAAGGAGGGTGATACTGAGAGGACAGTGGCCAGCACGGGCCATGGCTTTGGGGCCGTCCTCCCACGGTGCTTGGTTGGTGCTTGGGATTTGAGGGCTCACTTCCAGCCGGTGTCTGGTTGACTAGTTTTCGGGGGCAGAGCTCTGACTGCTAAGAGGCAGCCGGGACTGTAAGCGTCCAGGGGGCCAGTGGCCAGGGGACGGTCGCCACAGGCTGGCCCCTGTGGGCACCCTTGCCTCCCGGTGTCTGGCTTGGAGCCAGGCTGGGGAAGGCCTGGAGGGTTTGGGGGGTCACCCAGACGGTGCTGACTCCGCGCAGGGTGGTGCCCGCCTTCCCTGGGCCTGGAGATCCCGTTCCCGGCAGGGCTGCCCCCCGTGGCACCGCCCGTGGACACGTCAGTATCCAGGGCCTGTGGCCTGGTCCACGGAGGCTGTGGTGTACAATCTGCTCCGGGGCGCGCCCAGCAGGAGGCTCGCTGCTCGAGCTGAGGCTGCGTTTTGAGTTTTATTTGTGTCTGAGGGCGATGGGGAGGCTGGGCCGGGCCCCGCCCCGGCCACCTCTGCGGTGATCGCTGCAGTCACTCGGGCTGACGGGGCTTCCCGTCCGAGCAGGCTGTTCCTGGACACATGCCCAGGGCTTCTGTGAAGTGGGCCGGTCGGCGGCAGGCGGAGGCCAGGGTGGGTCACACGAGGCAGGGGTGGCATGGCCACGGCTGCCTCAGCACTGCACCCCACTTCAGGTCTTTTTAGATCATTTAGGTTTAGGTCCTTTGGGTCACCCGGAGGGGAGAGATGGGTAATTGAAGGACATGGCAGCGCATGGCTTGAGCTGCTGTGAATTCCCACAGCTCCAGGCACGTGCGCCTCGGGTGCACGCAGACCCCCAAGCGCCTCGGAAACGACTTAGTGACCATCCCCAACTTTAGGCTCATGACCCGCGCCTCACCTGTTGGAGTCAACGGCATTTTGTACCCACAGTTCAGAGCCGCGCGCTGGTGCGTGGGAACCTGAACGATGGAGCCTGATTCTGGTTTGAAGGAAAACAAACACCTGGAAGGCCCGGGATCCTAAGCATTTCCCCCAGGCTTTAATTGTCCTGCTCTGGCTTGTGTGTCTAAATAGCCCAAGGGTCTCCGTTTCCTGGGGCCACTGTAACAGGTGACAGCCGGGGGGCTTAAAGCAGCAGATATTTATTCCCTCTCAGTGCTGGAGGCCAGAAGTACAAAATCCCGTGTGGGCACCATCCTCTCTCCGCAGGTCCGGGAGGCCCCGCCTGGCCTCGTCCAGCTCCTGGTGGTTGCTCCTTGGCGTGTGGCTGCCTCCCCACAGCCTCTGCTGCCCCCTGTGCCAGGCCTTCTCCCCTGGGTGTCGTGTCCATGATTCCCTCTCCTGGAAAGGTGACTGGATTTCGGACCCACCTTGATCTAATAGGACCTCACCCTAACCAATTACATCTGCAAGACCCTCTTTCTACAGAAGGCTAACTCACAGGTTCTAGGTTGATGTGAACTTTGGGGGGTGGGTACCATTCACCCCAGAACACTGAGCCAGGGCGGCAGGGTCCCCGTGTGGGGACCTGGGTGCCAATCCTTGCTCTGCCCCTCCCCGGCCCCGTGCCTCGGTTTCCCCGACTGTCCGGTGGCTTGGATGGGCAGTGCCTCCAGGGAATGGTTGGCGGCACCCAAGGGGACCAGCTCGGGAAGTTTACACGTAACAGTGCAGCGGCCTCACGGCGGTGTCAGGGACGGGGACTGCTACAGAAGCCTTCAGGGATTTGGGGTTAGCAGGGGCTCCCAGACCCCATGGAAAGGTGAAAGGGTCTCACCCACATACCCTGCCCCCACCCCTTTTCTGGGGGCCTGTCAGGAGCTGGTTGCTGGAAACAGAGCCAGTCAGCACCCGTCAGGCGTCCGTCCCCCAGTAACTGATTCTGCCGTGAGACCCTGCTTTCTACTAATAGGACGGTGCAGGGCTTCAGGGCCATGGGGTTTGGGGAGCACCAGGGGGAAGGGGCCGGGATGGCAGCTTGGAATGGACCCCCTGCACTGCCCGGTGATACGGGGTGGGGAGGGCAAGCCTTTGTGGTTAAGGCCCTGGGATTGGGGCTGCTCACCAGTGCGTGGACGTCTACAAGCAGGTCTCGGGGTGTCACGTCAGGCCCCTGCCAGGAGAAGGCAGAGCCAGGATTTGAACTCAGTTCTCTCTGACTCCGGGGCTGGAACCCGAGAGCCCGGGTGTCCTGCTGAGCGGGTCGGCACTGCGGGCTCTGCAGGAAGGCGGGCGGCTGTCGGCAGTTTTCACCCCTGTACCTTTCACAGCCAAATTGCACAGATACTTAGAGAGCGGATGGGCAATTCAAGGATCGAGGGAGAAAGACAAAAAAATGATTACCTTTTTTTTTTTGCTGATCTGAATAGATTCAGCGGAAGTGGAATGGAACATTTTATATTATGGTAATTTATGTAGGGTGGGGGCCAGATGAATGGAAAGCTTTTTTCTTTCTTATGTAAGTATTTCGAAACTCTTCCATTCTTCATTGTTTTCCTGCCGGGTGGAGGCGGAGGGGCGCCCCGTGGCCGAGGAGCCCTTGGGGGCTCTCCAAGGCTCTGGAAGTCTGTCCGCGGCGGGGTTTCCGGGTGACCCCCGCGCCGCCGCCCCACGCTCGGTTCCCGGGAGAACGGGCCAGCTCGGGCCCACGGGGGGTTGCGCTGCGGGGCGGTCAGCTTTTCCCTGTGGCTCTCAGCTTTGGGGAATGTTTCCGATTATTTTGAGAGATGTTGCGGCTGTTGATAGAAAGCAGGGTCTCAAAGCAGAATCACTTACATTTTAGATGCCCGTGAGAGCTGCGGCATTTTTTGAGCGGTTACTAGCTCATCAGGTGGAAAGATGTTGTGCGTCTTTGAGAACACGTCTCCCCAGGGCGGGTTTCTCGGGGCACTTGGCGTTCCGGAGCCTGGAGCTAATGTCCGCACCTTCTGGAAGCGCCTCTTGTCCCCCGTTGCCTCCTGGCTCTGGCCACTCGCCTGGGCCATTTTGCTCACCTCTGAGGAGGATTCCGGAAGGTCCACTCCAGGACTCCCCCTGTGCCCGCCCGTCCCCGTTCCCAGCCTCCGTGCCCCCTGCCGCCCCAAGGCCCCGCCAGGGCCATCCTCTAAGGCTTCCGAAAGACATCGGTGAGGGAATTCTGTGTGTCTGGGATTTGATCATGAAACCCTGTAAAACCCAGCCTCACCCCACATGCCCAGTCGGTCGAGTCAGTTCTCCCTGCTGCTGGGCCCTTGCTCGGCCCCCGGGGGACCTGTCCTCGGGTGGGGCCCGGCCTCACAGGACGTGGGCGCTGGGAGCTGGGACACACAGCAGCGTCAGCAGGGTGGGGGGTGGGAGGCGATGTGTGTCACAGCAGGGGGAGCCCCCCAAAGATCTAGAGGTGCACTTGAGTGTGCTGGACCCAGGGCTGCGGGGTGGGCTGCAGACAGGGCCGGGAGCTTCCTGCCAGGCTGTCCATGCAGGGTGGGGGAAACGTTGGGGTCTGGCCTGCTGTTTGGGGGTCCCTCTGTGCCTGCCAGTGATGCTGGCGTGGAAGGAAACGCACGGATCCGGGGCCCGGTGTGGGAGGAGGCCTGGGTGGGATTTGTCGGGGGCCCCGATGGCGGAGGGGAGGGTGGGAGGAACACTGTTTGCTGGGTGGGGAGCACGGGGAAGGAGCTGGTGGGGCAGGGGGCTCCAGCTTTGAACTGCATTTGAGGGGCCCGTGGCATGTCCCCTGGAAGGTTGGGGAGAAAGGACAGTGGACTGGGGGCCACACGGCAGACATTGAAGGTGACACCCCCACTTCAGGTGCCCAGAAATGCTGGAAAAACATGCAAAAATGAATTCTGAATACTCGAGCTGACAGGAGAGAAGGGGGTATGCCAAGTGCCAGAAACCCCGAGCTGCAGCAAAGAGGGTTCTGCTGACAAGTGGCTGCGGAGAACCGTCCGGACCCACGGCCTCGGTTGCGTTTGCCTGGTTCTGGGCTGGCCCGGCCTTGGTGACTCTGTGGCGCAGACCGCGGGTGGCTTGGCTGGGTGGGGTGGGGTCTCCACCACCCCTCATCCTGCGGGAGGCCGAGCTGAGGGTTTTCACGTGATGTCTCAGGGCAGCGTGAGAGCAGAGACGAAGCTGCAGCCCTGAGGCCCAGCCCAGGGGTCACCCGGGGTCACCTCTTCCCTGGGCCCGTCCGCCTTCAGGGAGGAGCAGCCACCTCCACTTCCCGGGGAGGGGGCAGCAAAGTCGCCTTGCAAGGGGCGTGCACAGGGGAGGACACCTGATGGGGAGGCTCAGGGGCCCAGGCTGGGGACGGGACCCTCAGCTCCAGCCACTGAGCTGGTCGTCTCGAGGGGCCTTTGGTGACAGGAGACCTGGACAGCCGTCCACTCCAGCTCACCCTGGTTGGAGCCAGAGTCACTGGGGCCGCCCGGCAGAATAAAGTACAAAACTGTCCTGCAGGACGGTGAGCTCCTCTGAGGTGGCACCTACTGTAGAAGCTTCCAGAACACATGGGAAAGTGATTTTCCATGAGCAAAAAAACAAAAAAAAAAAACGGGACAAGGGGTGACACAGGAAAGAGGCTGGAGGCCAGGGAGGCTCTGGCATTTGTAGGTTTAAAGCAGTTCAAGAGACAATGGAGTGGAAACCACAGGAAAAACCAGGAGCCCCTAACGTGAGTGCCAAGGAGGATGGCCAGAAACAGCAAGACGGTCGTTGCATGAAGACACACACCTCATCCACCTGCACAGATACACACAGAGACAGACATACAGAGAGACACAAACAGACATACACAGACACACAGAGAGACACACATACACAGATACACACAGAGACACACAGACACACAGACACAAACAGACATACACAGACATACAGAGAGACACACATACACAGATACCACAGAGACACACAGACATACAGAGAGACACACACACAGACACACAGACACACAGACATACACAGATACACAGAGTCACATAGAGACAGAGACAGACACACAGACACACACAGACACACACATACACAGACACACAGACACAAAGACACAATACACAGACAGACATACAGAGAGACACACACACAGACACACAGACATATAGAGTCACATAGAGACAGAGACAGACACACAGACACACACAGACGCACAGAGACACAAAGACAGACACAGACATACAGAGAGACACACACAAATGCACACAGACACACAGACACACACACACACAACAACAAAACCTTCTCCCACAGACGTTCAGCAGCTGAAGGGGGAGTCTGTGATGTGGAAATTACCAGCACTCAGTACCAAAAATAAAGAGAAATTCCAGAGAGGTTCCGAGACCTGGAGGATGGCATGAGCCGGCTCAGGTGTGGAGAGAAAAGGGGAGACAGTTTTCAGAGCTCATGGCTGAGAATTTTCCTGGGACGATGGCTGTTCAGGTTTGGTAGATGCAGCCCCAAACAGAATCCGTGCCCCGGAACACACCACTGGATGCCTCGGGGGCACTGCAGAGCCCGGCCTCACGGAGGCCCCAGGGAGGGGGCCACGGACCCCGCAGGGCGCCCGGGGAGCAAGAGCGGATTCCTGGGCTTGGCAAAGTGCCACAAGGAGAGGGAAACGGACAGTTTGAGCTGGAGACAGAAAGCAGCAGCCACCCCTGGCTCCTTGCTAAGGACGTGCGGGGAAATGTCCCAAGGGGACAGCCCGGGTCCAAGGGAGGGAGTGGGTGTGAGCAGCTGTGGGGGGCCAGGAAGTCGGGGCGCGGCGGGGATTCCAAGTAGGGTCAGGACTGGGCGAGGGCGGCCCCCCGGCAGGAGAGTGGGAGTAACGGGAGGGGCCGTCGGAGCCGGTTCCGAGGGCGTCGAGGGTGGGGGTGCTGGTGGCTTCAGCCCACGAGCTGAGAAGGTGAGTTCACGCAGGGCAGCACTGGAGCAGCAGGCCCAGGGCGGGCGGGGGAATAAAGGAAAGGAGAATGAAGAAGGTGCAGCCCGCCCAGCGGAAAGCGGGAGAGGGGGTAGGGGGAGAGCAGCAAAGCAAAGAAATAAAAAGCAAAAAATGAGGCTGTAGAAGTCATTGCAGATACATCTGCAGCCACAGTCAAGGCCAATGGCCTAAGCCGCCTGTCGCCGGTGGGCACTCCAGGATTGGGTTTCGACGGCCCAGCTGTGGCTGCTGACGTGCTGTCCCCGATGTGCTGTCCCTTACGCATTGTCCCCAACGTGCCATCCCCGACATGGCTGCTGCAGGTCGGCTGGAAGGAGAGGACGGGAAGGGCTGGCCAGGCGGTGACCGACCAGCCGCAGGGACCCGAGTCTGCCTTGGTGAGCTCGGGAGCATGTCTAGAAATGGCAGGTCTCCCTCTGAGAAGGGGCCCGCTGGGTGGAACCCGCTGCTTCTGCCTTGTGGGGTCCCCAGGAAGCCTGAGCTGGAGACTCGCCTGCAGGGGGTCGCCTGGGAGGTTTCTGGACTGAGTGACACCCCATGAAGACAGGCTTGAGCGCCCTCAGTGTGGGGTGAGCCCAGCTGGGAACCGGGCCTTTGAGGATGTTGTCACTTAAGGGGGGACTCACCTGTGGGTGGATCCTGCCAAGATCCTTCGTGTTGCCTTCCAGCCTCCAAAATGGTCGTGTGGCAGTGGTGAGAGCCGGCGGGGAGCAAAACAGGAGGTGTCCAGGGAAGGCACGGGCGAGAAGGACGGGGGGCCACGGGGGAAGCGGGGCCTCCATGGTCAGTCCCGGGGAACTCGGGGACTGGGACGGTGCCTGACCTGGCCTCGAGCCGGAGCTGGCGCCTTCCTGCATCCCCCAGAAGGCCCTGGGGTGAGCGGTTCCCCACGGCGGGCATCTCTGGGAGGGCGGGCGGCTCGCGGGCTGCGGAGGGCAGCATGAACCTGGCTGTCCTGGAGGGCATCCGGGCACCGTGGCCGCCCCCCTCGTGGCCTCCTCTGTGCTCCGTGCCTTCCCCTTGCCTCGTCGCTGTGCGCTGACCCCTTGGCCCTCGGCGCTGACCCTTGGTCCTCCGCACTGACCCTCGGCCCTCCGCGTCCGAGCGGGAGCCTCAGGAAAGCCCATGGCCAGCCTGAGCCCGGCGGGTGCTTAGTAGAAGTGAGCTCTCAGCACTGTGCCGGTCAGAGGGGGCTCCCCCCGGCGCCTCCTGCACATTCCCGAGCTCTCCCCGAGCCCGTGTGCTGAGGAGGAGGTGGCCGCGTGGCTCTCGGGCTCCTTGGACGTGGAGGACGCCTCGGCCCCTGGAAGCCTCCAGCACCGTCCATCGAGCTCTCCCGCGGTATCAGTGATTTTCACGTTTGCGTCTGATTTGAAGTGGATACATAAGGAGCCCGACACTTGCCAAGGTGGGGCCACATTCTGGGGGCCTCTTCCCCACGGGGATCCCTCGAAACCCTGGAAGCGAGCTTCCTGGAGGCCGCGATGGCTGGGGGGCGGCTCCTGGCAGTGGGCACTGAGGGGCTAATGTGGCCGCCCCGGGCTGCCCGCACCCCCACGGGCCAAGGCCACCCCCTGCCTGGGAGTGTCCTGCTGGAGAGGAGCGTCCCTGTCTGCTCGGGGTCCATGCTAACGGTCAGACGTATGGGGCTCGCCCCGGGGTCAGCTTGACCTCTGGGGTGTGGGGGGCTGGGTGGGCAGCCCTCGCCTTGGGGATCCTCCCTCTGGGCAGCATCTGTGCCGTGTGCGTCGTTGGAGGGTGAGCGCTGTCTGCAGACCCCACGGCAGAGGAGCCTGGACTCTGCCCTGTGCCCCTGGCCCTGGCCGCCCCGGGTGTCCGTCCTGCTGCAGGAGCCTGACGAGAGGGCAGCTGTGTCCTGCTGCAGGGGCCTGGGGAACCTGACCTGAGGGGCTGTCGGGGACCCGCAGACCCCACTTTCCTGCCCACTCGGGGTCCCACCGGGGTCAGGAATGGAGGAAGGGGGAGAGACGCGGCCCCTCCCGAGGAACGTCCCACCGTCTGTTCCAGACTTCGCCCAGTGGGTTTGCTCTGGAATATTCTAATCTAGCCGAGGGCTGTGGCGTTGGAAGCCCTGTCCCGGGGTCAACACCGGGACCAGCTGAGCGAGCGACTTCATTCACTCGTTCACCTCCCTGCGCAGCCCCTGGGGGCGCAGCCAGTGGGCCCCTCCCCGCGGAGGACCCAGCCCGCCCCCCGCTGTCTGGGACCCCCGCGCTTTCCCACGGAGCTGCGTCCCGGCACAGACCCCACTCTGACAGGGCCTGCTGTGATTCTTTTTTTTATGGAGCTGTGTATGTTTGTATGTTTGTATTTTTAATTGGGGTGAAAGTCCTAGCATACAATTAGCCATTTTAGCACATGCAATTTAATGGTATTTATTTTGTGCATTCACTGTGCTTTGCAACTACCTGTTCCCTCTAGTTTCAGAACTTTTTTATCCCCTGTAAAACACCCCATGGCCGCCAGCAGCTGCCCCCAGCCAGGCCCAGGCCCGGCACCTCCACTCCTTTCCTGTCTCGGGATTTGCCAACTCTGATGTTCTGTCCTTTTGCCGAGTGCAGCCTTTGCGCTCGGCCGAGCCCCTCTGCAGCAGGATGGTGCCCGGCTGACGTGGGGCCTCCTTTTGCTCCCACATTCCCTACTGTCGGGCCCTGGAGGTTTTCCACCTCCCGCCCTGTCTGATGGGGGTGGGGGGCTGTGTCTGACGGTGGAGGCAGCGTGGGGCGGGGTCTGACCAGAAAGACCCAGGCCCTGGCGGCTTGTCGATTTTGGCCCAGCGAGACCGTGTCGGGCGTCTTCTCTCTGGAACTGTGAGAGAGTAAGTTTCTATTGCCTGAACTACCAAGCCCATGGTGACTCCTCACAGCGGCGGTGGAAGCTGGTACACACTCCTGGTTGTGTGCCCAGGAGACGCCCTTGCACACGCACAAGCAGGGACGTGCGAGGGTGTCCTTAAGCTCTGCTCATGTCAGCAGAGACGTGGTGCATCGGTGCTGCCAGCGGGGGCTGCAGGGGGGCAGTTACGATGCTGGGGCTGGGGGTGGGGCTGGGGCTGGGGGCGCCCCTCCACCGGGGCTACAGAGCAAACATTACAACGCCAAGGGGCTGCAGCGTAACATTGAATGACAGAATCACATACATGTGACGCCCTTGTCGTGGTGCTAAAAACAGCCGAGCACGCTCGCCAGGACCACGCGCGGACCCAGCACAGCCGCAGGGACGGGGCCTGTGACTTGGGATTCAGGTGATGGTGGCTGTGGGTGGGGAGGGTTTTGGAGCCACGGGGGGCTCTGCCTGCGTGTGGGGTAGTGGTCGTTGCACAAAGAAAACTAACGACTTCAGCACTCAACTTTCTGCCCGTGACCCACCTCCTTCCAGGGGTCCCCAGCCCAGGAGCTGTGAGACGCTGTGGCCGTGGCATCGTGTTTAAACCCGCACACGCGCTTCATGTGGTGGAATTATTCTGCCATCAGCAAGAGGGGTGGGCCGGTGAGGAGGCGATCTTACACGTCGCAGGTGCTGGAAGTTTTGGGGTGCCGCTACAGCCTGCTCCCTGCTGCCGCGGAGCCCCGGGCCTCTGGCCGAGGAGAAGTGGCTGAGCTGCTGAGACGGATGGGCCATCGCCGTGTCCGTGGGAGCGGGGCCCGCCCGGCCACCCCAGAAGCTCCGCCGAAGCTTCCTCCCTGCATGGGAGCAGCTGGAACCTGGAGAGGAACCAAGTGCCTTCCCCTTCCCCTTTCTTTCCTCTGAATGGCATGATTGCGTCCACAGGGACACACTTACCTGCATTTCTGTGAACTCTTCACCGCTGAGCTGCATGAAGCGCGGCCAGAGCCCAGCGTCTCGGCACCGGGCGAGTTTAGCCAGAGATTTAGGGAACAGCCACGCAGCTTTCTCTGCTCGCCTCTCCCCCGAGTTCCCTGAGGGGCGAGGTGAGGGGAAGGGGAATGCGAAGACGCCCCGGAGCGGCACAGTCGAGGAGAAGTGGAATAATTTTATAAGACGTGGGAGTCGGTACAGTGCAGCGAGATGTCTTATTAACAACTCAGTTTATTTTCATTCAACTGTCAGGGCCACGTCTGTCCGTCCAAACCTGCTTGTAAATCTGCCTCTCAACGACCCCTCTCCCAAATCACGTGTGGTAAGCTTTGTTGAAAGGAAAATGATGTCACATCCATGTCCTTTTTCTGTTTTTGAGGGTCCTGCCTGTTTTATGTTTTGGGTACGTTTTTAATTGCCGTGTAGTTTCTAATGTCGAGTGCACTTGGTGGTGGATGGCTCCCGATGTGGCCCGGAAGGGACTGCTTGGGACCCCGTATTCGGGGGACAGGGGCAGGGTCCAGCACAGGGGGGGCCGTCGAGGGCGGGGTGGGGGGCGCGGGCCGCCGTGGGGGGCGGCGTCTCTCTGGGGATGAGCCGGCCCCATGGGAGCTGCTCCGCCCCCACCAAGTGCGTTGCTTTTTTTTCCCTTTAAACTGAGATGTAATTTCTGTAACATAAAATCAGCATTTTAATGTGAACGAGTCAGCGGCGTTTGGTGAGTTTGCGATGTTGTGCAGCCACCGGCTCTACCTAGCCCTGGAGCATTTTCATCTCCTTGAGAGGAGATGCACCCCCGTTGCAGCGACTCCCCCGCCCCGGCCCCCCCGACTGCCCCAGTCCCTGTGTTTCTCCTGTTCCGGACGTGTCGTATGAGCGGAGTCTCGCGGTGTTGTCCCCTTGAGCCGCTTTCACGCGGCCGAAGGTCCTCAGAGCTCTCCCAGGCTGTGCCACACTCCCTTCCTGTCGCAGCCGAGTGACACGCACGGTGCGGATGGAGCCTTCCTCCGTCAGCTGTCCGGGACGCTTGGGGTCGCCGCCTTTGGGCTGCCGTGGACCCTGGGGTGCTCGGACGTGTTTGAGCCCCTGTTTTCGGTTCTTTGGGGTGTCTGTCTAGCAGTGGGGTTGCCAGGCCGTACGGTAATTCTAGTTTAACTTCCTGAGGAGCCGCCAGGCTGTTTTCCGTGGCGGCCGCAGCGTTTCGCATTCCCACCGCGCTGGTTCGCTGTGAGCAAGAAGCTCGAGTGGCGATGCGCTCAGGGGACCAGCTGGCGTTGGGGCCTGCTGCTCGCACGCAGCGTGAGGGTGAACGCACCCCAACAGCGGGAAAGCACGACGCTCGGCGGAGTCAGAGCTTCCCTTGAGCTCGTGGGGAGCCTGAGGTCCCGGGGTGTGTGGGCGAGCTCTGAAGATGGCCCCCCAGGAGTCCACGCCCCGGACCTCACATCGTGGGGGGGCCCCCTGGGGGCACAGCTGTCCTCGAGACGGGGAGTGTGCCCCGCTGGGCCTGACCTCGTCACACGCACCTCGAGAGCAGGGCGCGTTCTCTGGCTGGGGCAGAAGAGGGGTCCAAGAGAGTCGAAGCAAGTGGGGGACTTCAAGGTGGGGGGCTGGGTTAGAGGAATGTGGGTGCCTCCCAGAGTGGAGAGAGGCCCTTGCTGACCGCTGGCACTGAAGGGGCCCTCCGACCCCCATCCACAGGGACCGGGGTTCTGGCAGTGCCCTGGAATCTCCCCGACGAGGCCTCAGCCAGCGGCGCCTCTGCTCTAGCCGGGACGCCCCAAGCACAGAGTGGCCACGCCGGGCGTCCCACAATGGGCTCTGAGCTGCCCAGTCTGTGCTGATTTGTCACACAGCATGAAAATGAACAGACACACACACACACACACACACACACACACACACACACACACACACACGCCAAGCCCCTCCAGGGAGAGGCAAATGCAGGGAGCGAGAGGGGCGGCCACCGGAAGCCTGGGTAAGAGGGGGATGGGGCCAGCACGTTGTCAGGCCAGGTCTGGCCGTGGGGCCACTCAGAATCCCGGGGAGCCCTGGACACAGGCCCAGTGCTCCCACATACGCTTGTACTGGGGTGCAAGCAGGAAGCCTGGGGGTGAATAGAAAAGAGAGCTTTTCATATATTTAGTCTCTTTGAAAGAGACCTGATCTGAAAGAGGACTGCCCTCGGATGGTGGCCTCTCCTTGGGGCTCACGGCACACGCAGCAGTGAGCGTGGGGGGGGGCTGTGATGTCTGTTGGGGGAGGTCCTTCCACGGCACAGGGTGGGGGCATCTGACATGCATGAAAGTGGCCGCGGGTGTGGGTGGCAAACCCCAGACACAAGGAACGAGGTGTAGCTAAACAGCCAGCAGCGGGGTGAAGTGGAATTGTTCACGTGCACCCAGTGAACCCCAAAGGTGGTAAAGAATAAAACAGCAAGTACTGGGGGCCGGGTGGGGCTGCAGTTGTTAGGCGGTTGTTGGGCGGTGATGGGTTTTGTGAAGCTAATGGCCGTGGCCCTGCATGGGCTCCTCACATCTTGGGGCAGCTGGTGGCCTGGTGTCCGCTGCCCACGCGGGTCAGGAGGACAGCAGCTGGGCAGAGGCCTGGCTGGACAGTCCAGGGCTCAGCCTCTGACAGTCAGTCACGGCTCCAGCCCCGTGGGTGTCACTCGTCAGCCTCAGGGATGCGGGGACACATGTCCACCCGGGTTCCAGAACTGCAGGGCGGTCACTCCCTCCGCCTCAGGGTGGAGCACACACTCGCCCCTGCAGGGAAATCCGAGGTGCCCCCTGCCTTCCACTGTGTCAGGCTCTGGAGGCCAAGTGCCCGGGGTGGGTGGAGACGGAGGGGCCGGCTGACCCGTCCTCTGAGGCCAGGGCCCTGTCCCGGGCAGCCCTCCTGGGCTTGACTGGTCAGCGGGTGGGAGCTCAGGTTCTCTCGTATCCGGGTGCAGGGAGAGCAGAAACGGCACCCCCCTTGGGGTCTTCTCTGGGGCCAGGGGGCAGCCCAGGGAGGGTGGGGTGGGTGGAGGGCAGGTCTGGGGGAGGCCGTCCCCACGGGAGGGGTCCCTGGTTAGCTGGGCCCATCCGAGCCGGGGCTTCTCTGACCGGCCCTCCCCGCGGGCCCCTCCCCGGCACCTGAAGCAGGGAGCCAGGCGGCAGTGGGGGCCTGAGCCCATGGGTCAGCCAGCTGTGCCTGGACTTCTAGAACCTTCTCTGAGGGTGGCTGGTTCCTCGCGTCCTCTCGGGCCCAGCCTCTCCTGCAGCCTTCTGTGACGGCAGCTTCAGTTGTGAAATATCCCACGGAAGAGTTTTCTTGGTACCTGGAGAAAATTCATCGGGGGCAGCAGAGGTGCTGCCCAGGGCTGGGAAGAGGTGCCCCACGCAGCCCCAGACCCCGTCGCTCACGGAAGTAAACGTGACTTTTTCCTCATTGTAGTGGTGACATCTGAAAAAGTAACACATGCTCATCGTGGAATAAGTTTGAACTTCGGACGACTGGAGGAGCAAGAGGGAAGCCCAGTCTGCGGAGACCTGTGCGGTGTTTTGGTGTATATTTTGCCGACGTGTGATAAGTAAGAGGCAGTGTTCTGGGGGTGTTTCTGGAACGCACCTCTGGCCAAGTCCCCTCTGCTTCAGGCCTCTCCAGCTTCCATCAGCTTCCGGAGAACTCAGCCCCTGGCCCGTGGCCGGTGGCCCTGTGTCCCCTCCTCTCCTGGAAACTTGGGTCGGACGCGGGAGGGAAGGAGCGGGGTGGGGGCACCTGCTCCAGGTCACAGCTCCCTTCTCCCCGCTCCTGGCCGAGACACAGCCGCTTCCTGACGGTGTCGGGGCTCCCGGGGGGCCCTGGGGCTGCCGTGGCCGAGCACCACGCGCTGGGCAGCTTAAACTGTGCCAGTTTGAATGTATTGTGTCCCCCAAACACCATTATCTTTGATGTAATCTTGTGTGGGCAGATGTTATCAGTGGTGATTAGATTGTATTTCTTTGAGTGTTTCCATGGAGATGTGCCCCACCCAGCTGTGGGTGATGACTCTGATTGGATGATTTCCATGGAGGTGTTGCTCCGCCCATTCAGGGTGGGTCTAAGTTGATCAGTGGAGCCATATAAATGAGCTGACAAACAGAAGGAACTCAGTGCAGCTGTGAGTGAACTTTTGAAGAGGAGCTACAGCCAAGAGGGACACTTTGAAGAAAGCACAGGAGCTGCAGATGAGAGATAGTTTGAAGACGGCCGTTGAAAGCAGACTCTTGCTCCGGAGAAGCTGAGAGAGGACAAATACTCCAAGTGCAACTAAGAGTGACATTTTTGAGGAACTGTAGCCTAGAGAGGAACACCCTGGGAGAAAGCCATTTTGAAACCAGAACTTTGGAGCAGATGCCAGCCACGTGCCTTCCCAGCTAACAGAGGTTTTCCAGACACCATTGGCCATCCTCCAGTGAAGGTACCCGATTGCTGATGTGTTACCTTGGACACTTTATGGCCTTAAGACTGTAACTGTGTAACCAAATAAACCCCCTTTTATAAAAGCCAATCCATCTCTGGTGTTTTGCATTCCAGCAGCATTAGCAAACTAGAACTAACAGGAAATGCTTCCTCTCTCAGTTTGGGGCCAGAAGCCGAAAATCAAGGTGTCAGCAGAGTTGGTTCCTCCCGGGGCTGTGAGGGTGAGCCCCTCTTTCAGCTTCTGGGGTCCTGGGCACTCTGGCTTGTGTCCCCGTCTTCCGTGGCCCCATCACTGTGCGTCTGCTCTTCTGTCTTCTAAGGACGCACGTCGTTGGCCGTGGGGCCCTCCCGAGTGATCTGGGACGTTCCCTCAACACACGGCCCTTAACTGAATGACAGCTGCAAAGACTTTTTCCAAGTAAGGGTTCAGGTGCAGTTTCAGGGGACAGATCTTTTAGGGGCTATGGTGGGGGGCAGATGGCCTCTGGAGCAAGGTGGGCGGGGATCCGAGGCCTGAGGGGCTGCGTCCCAAGTGCAGATCCCAAGGACGGCCCACAGCGGTCAGTGCTGGCTGGTGTGTGGACATGTGTCACATGTATGTGTGTGTGCGTGTAAGTGTGTCTCCCCTGGAGCTCTGAAGCGAGGATCTGGGAGCAGGGGGCTGAGAGGGTGTCAGCCCCCGGGTGGGCTGGGTCCTTGCCAGGCGCGAGCCTATTGACACGGAGAAGCCCCTTGAGGTGCCTGGGGTCGTCTGGGTGCAGCTGGGCCCCGCGTAATTACGGAAACCAGGGAGCCTGAAGGCTGCGAGGCCCGGCCCCGGGGTCCTGCCGCTTCTGCTCTGACCATCAAGAGGTCAGGGGGTCTGGTGCTGGGACCAGGCAGGCCCCAGGATGGGGTGTTGGCAAGTGTGGGGACCCTTGACGAGATCTGCTGCCCTGACCCCCAAACTGTGGAAGTGCTGGGGTTGACCATCACAAATCAATGCTCATCTATTTGGAAAAGAAATAAAATCAAGTCTCTGCCGTGCTCTTTAAAGGAAAACATACCCCAGGCAGGTTAAACAGTGCACTGCAGGAAAGGAACCTGTATACGTGCCAGAAGGAAGTGGGACAGGTGTGTTGCTGACCCTGGAGGCCTTTCTACGTGTGGGGTAGCAGGTGGCAGAGCAAGCAACGAGAGGGGGAGATTTAGCATCTTACACACTAAAACGAAATTCTTCCCTGTGGAAGGAAACTACCACAAAGTTAAAGCCAGGTGACAAAGAGGCGGAAACATTGGCAATGCATGTTTATCTATAAAAGCTCTCAAAAATCAGAGAAAGACAAATGTTCTGGGGAAATACGGCAGAGGGCATGGCATCCATTATGATTAGGTTCAGAGGCACATGGTGGAAAAACAAACAGCCTAGGGGGCGGGTGGAGCAGGTGTGGTCCCCATGGCATTGGAGACCCGGCTCTGCCATCTTCAGTCTGCAGCTTACATTTCCAAGAGCAAGAAGGCTGCTAAGGGCCAGCCATTGCACCTGTGTTCCAGCTGGCTGGAAGGAGGAGCATGGAAGACAGGCTTGCCTCCTCCTTCATGAGTCCCATAGGGCAGAGCCTAACCACATGGGACATCTAGCTGCAGGGGAGGTTGGGAAATAGGGTTTTTATTCCAGGGAACCATGTGAACAGCTGAGAATTGGGGGGTGTGCTGGTTTATATGGATTATGTCCCCCAAAATGCCATGTTCTTTAATGCAATCTTGTGGGGGCAGACATATTAGTGTTGATTGGGTTGGAATCTTTGGATTAGGCTGTTTCCATGGAGATGTGACCCACCCAACTGTGAGTAATAAGTTTGATTAATTTCCATGGAGGTGCCGCCATGACCATTCAAGGCGGGTCTTGATTAGTTTACTGGAGCCTATAAAAGCTCACAAACAGAAGGACCAGGGAGCAGCTGCAGCTGAGAGACATTTTGAAGACAGGTCATTGAAAGTAGACTTTTGCTACTCCAGCGTTTGCCTGGGAGAAAATAAGAGAACACCCCCAGATGCCTAGAGAGGAACGTCCTGGGAGAAAGCTATTTTGAAACCAGAACCCTGGAGCAGACGCCAGCCACGTGCCTTCCCAGCTAACAGAGGTTTTCCAGACGCCATTGGCCGTTCTTCTGTGAAGGTACCCTGTTGTTGATGCCTTAGTTTGAACGCTTTTATGGCCTCAGGACTGTAAACTTGTAACCAAATAAACCCCCTTTACGAAAGCCAGTCCATTTCTGGTATTTTGCATGACGGTGGCGTCAGCAAACTGGAACAGGGGGCTACTGCTCCACTGGGAGCGTAGTTTTGGGGTCAAGTTTCTGTTATGGACGCAAACAAGCAGCAAAAGGAAAGAGGAATGAACCAGAGGGGCCTTGTTAGCCTCCCCGGCACGTGGTGATCACGGGAGTATGGCACCGTCTTCACCTGTGTCCTCGGACCTGCTCCCGGCCCTTAGGCTCCCCCGTGGCAGACTTCCCGCTAGGTTTGGCCAGTGGGGGGCCCTTGTGGGTGGGATGGGCAGGGAGGAGCCCGTGTGTCCCCACTCGGCCTGGGTGCGGCCCCAGCAGCTGAGACGCCAGTCCCTCCTGGGCCCTGGGGAGGCCGCCCGCTGCTGGCCCTCGTCCTGTGGGCTCCCTGCTCTTCTGGCACCCGCTTTAGTCCTGGGGAGATTTCTGTGTTCTGGGCAGGACCCTGCCTGGCGCACGTGCTCACCCGGGCCTGGAGAGCTGGCCCTCCCCACACTCCACCGAGAGCCTTTTGGGAGGGAAATCTGGCAGCGAGTAAGACAAGACAACATGTCTCTTAGGAGTCAGCCGTGCGGGGATGGCGGGCAGCTCAGGGTTGCTTGGTGCAGTTTTGCTCCCCAGGGCAACACGGCGGCCTGAGCCTTTGAAGGGCTCCCCTGCGGCTGGCCAGTGGGTGCCCCGTGAGCCGGTGCCGATGCGAAAGGGAGTGTGGGGTGCAGCTTCAGGCTGAGGGCAAGTCCCGTCACTTCCAATTAAAAACACACCATATTCTTATGCCGGGAAAGGTCCGGCAGGACGTGCCTCCGCGCTCTGCCGGCCTCTGTGGGGCTTGGTGTGCGGGGTGGTGTCTGCTTCTGGCTTTCTCTCGAGTTGGTCGAGTTGCCAACTGATGCCATTAAAAATGATTTCCCATGTTGGATCATATGGCGATGTTTTATGTCTCTCGGTTTCCTGGGGCCACCATAACAGATGACCACAAACGGGGGGCTTAAAGCCACAGAGAAGTCCTCTTTCAGCTTTTGGGGCTCGCAGCCTGCTGTGGAGCGAGGGCAGGGCCGGGCTCCCTCGGGGGGATCGGGGCGGCCGCAGCCCCCAGCCGCCATCTCCGCCTCCTCCTCCGTGGGGCCTTCTCCCCGCGAGTCCCGGCCTCCTCCTCCTCCGGGGCGCCGTCATCTGGTTCAAGCCCCCACCGGGCCACCTCGCCGTGACTCGTTCCACCTGAAGACGCTGTTTCCAGGTAACGTCCTGTGCGCAGCCTGGGGCCAGGGCTGGAAGTCTTCCTTCTGGGGACACAGTTTGTGCCCCAGCAGCGGGGAACCGGGAAGGTGTTCCCGGGTGGAGTGGCCTTCAAACCCACTGCCCCACACCGCCGGCTCAGCCCGAGGACGGACGGCTTCTTGGCGCTTCTCTAAAATCAAAACGTAGAAGTGGCCCTGAAACTGACCCCATTTACTCTGGCAAATGTG
Organism: Choloepus didactylus; assembly: GCF_015220235.1. Lineage (NCBI taxonomy): Eukaryota > Metazoa > Chordata > Mammalia > Pilosa > Megalonychidae > Choloepus > Choloepus didactylus. The sequence continues at coordinate 2,503,979 of NC_051309.1, read as the reverse complement.
ATTTACCCACAGATGCATTAACCAGAAAAACCCAGACGTTTCCATCCCGTTAAGGTGGAAACGTTTCTAATATGATCTTCCTGTGAAGTAATTACTCATCAGGGCTTGTCACAGACTGTCCTAATTTGCTAATGCTGCAGAATGCAAAACACCAGAGATGTTTTATAAAACGGGGGTTTATTTCGCTACACAGTTACAGTCTTAAGCCCACAAAGCATCCAAGGTAACACATCAGTAATCAGGTACCTTCACTGGAGGATGGCCAGGGGTGTCCGGAAAACCTCTGTTAGTTAGGAAGGCACGTGGCTGGCGTCTGCTCCAAAGTTCTGGCTTCAGAATGGCTTTCTCCCAGGACGTTCCTCTCTAGCAAGCTTGCTCCTCTTCAAAACGTCACTCACAGCTGCACTGAGTCCCTTCTCTCTGAGTCAGCTCATTTATATGGCTCCACTGATCAAGGCCCACCCTGAATGGGCGGGGCCACGCCTCCATGGGAATATCTCATCAGAGTCATCACCCACAGCTGGGTGGGGCACATTCCAAGCAAATCTAATCAGCACCAAAACGTCTGCCCCACAAGATTGCATCAAAGATAATGGCGTTTGGGGGACACAATGCATTCAAACCGGCACACAGACGTATGTCACTCTGCTCAATTGTGTTCTAGTATTTATTATGATGGAACTCGATCTAGGAGAAAAATTGTGCACTTAGAGCCTCACAGTTGTAGGATGTTAAACAATTTTAAATACTACTCACGTATTTGTCACTGTGAAGAAGTTTGATAGGTGATTGTTACAGACTTTCAAACATGATGGACTTGCACGAGGGAAGTGCAGTGGAAAGGCAAGTCCAGGGAGGCCCGGAGCCTGGTGCTGTCTCATCTGTTCGTGAAGCGCCGTGTTTATCGACACGAGGGGAGCACATCCATGCAGTTTGGATTCCGGGAGTGATGGATCAATTTTACTGTTAAATGTCGATAATTATGACATGCTGGTGAGTCTGGCCTCTGCGAGTCTGTAGACTTCTCCTGAGCGTGTTCACATCGGCCTGTCTTTCCTGACTCGGAGGAGCCCACGGCCGCGGATTTGAGCCCCCGACAGCTTTTCGGTAGCTGAGGAAACTGAGTCCCAGCCTCTGCTGTTCTTTGGTTTCTGAGGGTCCCGCCTCCCGGGAAGTCTCGCCCCTCCCCGCGCTTTCCCTGGTGCAGGTACTGCTGTCAGGACGGGTGTTTGGGGTCCCGGCCACCCTGAGGTGCCGTGTCCGTGTCAGCCTGTCCCTCGTGGCTGGGCCAGCGACCCCCACCCCACCCCCGTGCGGCCCGTCGCGACCCTGTGGGCGCCTCCCCAGGGGCTCACCCCAATCCCGGGCTCAAGGCAGCTGGGTGCCGACCTGCCCAGGAGCGGGAGCCCCACTCAGTGCCTGCAGCACCGGCGCCTGGGGGAGCCCAGGGGGGCTGGGGGCTCATGCCCCTTGTAATCTGAGGCAGCTTCAACCTGCCTCCCTTTTTCCTTTTGGAATAATCGAGATCCATAGCAAGCCCGGGGGCAGCGAAGACTCTGGGTGCAAACTCGGAGCCTGAGAAAAGCCGGTTGTTTTGGCTTGCCCTGGAATGGGCTGGGGGGGTTCAGGGTGGTTGGGTGGAAGGGGCTGTGGAGTAGATGGAGGGGGGCTGTGGGGTGGAGAGGCTGCAGGTTGGAGGGGGTCTTGGGGGGAGGGGGTTGTGGGGCGGAGGGAGGGGGCTGCAGGGTGGACGGAGGGGGGCTGTGGGGCAGAGGGGGTCTCGGGAGGGGGCTGCGGGGTGGAGGGGGCTGCGGGCTTTGTCAGCGGCTGGGAAGAGACCGAGGTGCACACGGCCGGCTGTGTCCACTGCCGTCTCCTCCCCAGGGCCAGCTCTGGCCGCAGACCAGGAGGGCAGCACAGAGGAGACGCCCGTGGTGCTTCTGGGGAGCAGGTGAGGGGTCGCCCAGACCCTGAGGTGGAAACAGAGGCCCCAACCGGGTCTCACAGGGGCCCAGGAGAAGGCACTGGGGAGAGTGGGGGAGCCACACTAAGGAACAGAGCTGCGGATTTCCCCGAATCGAGTCCTCAGATGAAAACACGCCGCGAGGTACCGAGGAGGACACGTGCACGTACACCCGCGCCGAGGCCTGTTGTAGGGAAAGCGCAGGGCGGTGGGGACGAGGAGGAGATCCTAAAAGTCAGCAGAGAAAAGACGGACCAAGCCCGTGGGACGGAAACGCCGCCGGTGTCTTCTCGACGACGGTGACCGCGAGACGAGGGGGAAGGCGCAGGGGTCCGGGCGGGTGCGGTGACCGCAGAGACCCAGGCGCTTCCGTCCATCGCGATACGGCCGCGACCTCCACGACCCGCCGTCGGGTTTGTCATCAGAGCACGTGCGGCGGCTAGACGGACACGGGAGCCAGAGGGCGGCCGGGAGGAAAGAGGCGGAGGAGGGCGGGAAATGGGAAATGCCAGCGACCTCAATCAGCTGTTGATTGTTTAATAAATTATGTGTGTCTAAAAAAAGAGGTTAAACTGAAGCTCTGGAGCAGCGCTGGCCAAGAGAAACCCGACGTGGGTCTTGACGCAAGTTACAAATGTCATTTTAAATTTTCTAGGAGCCACCCTAAAAAAAAAAAGGTAAGGTGCAGGTGAAATTCATTTTAATAACATGCTGTAATTAATCCAATAACCTGAATTATTATTTTTCCAATCAATATGAAAGTTCTAAAATACTGTACATTCCTTTGTTCAGATTTTGGAGCCTGGCATGTATTTTGTGCCTAATTCCCCTCATTTCAGCCCCATCTAAAGTGGTCGATGCTTCGAGTGCTACAGCGTCCACCGGGGATGGGGGGGCGGTTATGAGCAGCCTGACGGGGAGGGGGTGGGCTCTCTGAGGGGTGCCCTCTGTTGGGGAGGGGTCCTCAGCCTATGGCTCAGGTGACGGTGGCTGAATCTCGCGTCTCAGGTGCCACCTGCTTTCCTTATTTTGCCTCCGCGGTTCCCGTGGAGATTTGCGGGTTCGTGGTTGGGGTGTCTGAGTTTGCAGGTGGCCGTGAGGAAGTCCCGCACACCAGCTGCCGAGACCACGGGGGTCCTGGTCTCCATTTCCGCGGCTGGAAGTCCAGCTCCAGGGGTCCGCGGGCCGTGGCCCTCGGGGTCCTGCGTCGGGGGCTGGCTTCCCGGCCACCACAGCTCCGCCTGCCCTGTCCCAGGCCTCTGCCCATCTGCCCCTGAGTCCGAATGCCCCTGTATGTGGGGACCGGGTTGTCCTGGCCACGGCCCACCCTGCCCACGGGCCCCCCTGACTGATCACTGTGTCGCAGCCGGGCTCGTGGCCGGGGCTGGTGAGGACAGGGACCCGCCTGTGGGGCATGAGTCAGCCCTCCCAGGGGCCTTTGCCCCCACATGTGCCTCCAGTGCGAGTGGATTCATCGACAGGCCTTGGGCGAGTCTTGAGAAGGGAAAGACAGACGCTGCAGTGGGGCTCTGGAGGTGTGGGCGGGAGGGTCTGGAGACCCTGTGCCTGGCCTGGGTATAGAATCCCCCACCGAGTGGGCATCATTCGATGTGGCCCCGCGATGTCCTTCCTCATGCGAAGTCCAGAGAGCGAGCAGGTGCCCTGGCTGGGGGAGGCGGGCTCCATGGGGTTGGGGGGCTCCACAGGGTGGGGGGCTGGGGTGCCTTCCTCGGGTGGGCGAGGGGAGCGGCCCCTGGGTGACGCGGGCATGGAAACCAACCCCGACGTGGCACAGGTGGCTCCACGGGAGCAGGAACGACGTTGTCATCACATTTTATCTCCCTCGGGCGGCCCTCGAAGCTGTTCCCCACGGTTGGAGTTAGGATTTTATCCGCCTCTGGAGAACGGCCCAGTTGGGATCTGCTGTGGAAGCTGAGCCACCTGGGCAGGCCGTCCCACCCGCCCTCCAGTGGGAGACCGCTGCTCCCCAGGCCGAGGGCCGGCGCTTCTGACTGCCGGATCCACCCCACAGCGTGCGGCCGGTTTCTGTGCTCATGGTGGTCAGAGGACGGTGCAGGTGCAGCCGGAGACGGGTGAAAACAGTCCCCAGAGCTTCCAGACGAAGGCCCGGCGTCTGCCCAGCTGGAGGGGCAGGAGGTGCCCGGGACGGCCGCAGCCTGTCCGTGAGCTCTGGACGGTGACGAACCGTTTACCTGGATGCTTTTTAAAATACTGGATTTGTTGGATAAATGATTTGGCCGTCTTTTAGCACTGGCAGGGCGGGGGTGGGATCCGGAGCCAGAGGCTGAAGGAGACCAGCTGGGGTGCAGCAGGCCGCGTTGGGGTGCCCCTTCACGCACCGTCCCCTCCTCTGGGCCGGCCACAGGGTGCCCACATCCATGCCCCAGCCCCCGGCCCAGGGCAACCCAGGCCCTCCTGGCACCCTGTCTCCTGCTCCCCACCCCGGAGTGACAGTTTAGTGTGACATTCCTGACACTAAAAACAAAACAAACAAGGAAAGCCCCAAAGGGAGATGGGTACAAGACCAAGAACCGAGACAATGATTGGCAGCGAGGATGTGGGGGCTGCTGGAGAGGCTGGTTCCGGAGGGCTCCTCGGAGGAGGTGACGAGCTGACATCTGAACAGGGAGAACACCTTTCTAGGCACAGGGAACACAGGGACTGAGGCCCCAATGGGTGAGCGTGGGATGTCGGGGAGGGTGGGAGGCCGGGTCCTGGGGGTGTAGGGGGCGGAAGGTGGGACCCCCCGGGAAGCGGCAGGAAGCAAGGGCTGGGGAAGGGGTCAGCAGGCCACGGGATGCATGGTGGGTGGGCATCTGTCGGGGCAGCATCCGGCATCCACACCGTACCCTGATCCTACAGGGCTGCCTCAGCGGACGGGCACAGTGTCCCCTGAGAACTTGTCTACAGAGACGGCCCTGGAGCCAATGTAAGTGTCCCAGATGGAGAGAAAATAAGCTAGCTCATCCTGCTCCCTGGGTTATGGTTCCTGTCCCCTGCTGAGGGGCCCCTCTGGGCCTGGGGAGCCTTTGGGTGAGAACTGGACACGGGCCACACTTCCCAGGAACAAGACCAGTTGATACTAGGATTTGTAAAACTTGAGGTTTTTCTTGTATTGCATTTAATTGCATTAATTACAGATGACAAATAGAGGGGTGACAACCAACAGAGCCGCTCGGAGGGGCCTCTTGCAGAATTGCCTGCATGGTTTTGTTTCTCGCGGGCGGGGAAGGCGGAGAGCCGTGGCTGGCTCTGCACTTTTATTTGATACCATCGACTTAAAGCCGTATTTTGTGTTTCCTGTGCCGCCTCTAGTTTCGTGATGACTCGAGCCCCCCGGTGGTTTTGAGGGGCTCAGGCCAGGCGCGGTGGGGGTGGCTCGCCCCTGCCCGGTGTCCGGTCGAGAACCAGGACGCCAAAGCCGTTCTAGCTCCGGGAGAAGCTTGCTTTCTTCTGTTCGTTTTGCGAAGTTTCTATACTTTTTACAACCAAAAATAATACTCAGAAGCTGTTTTGTGTTTACCACACCCACCAGTGCACAGCTGTTCCTCGAGAAGGTTTGGGCGTGAGCTGGGGTGGAACCTTCTAGGTCTCCCTGGGTGAGCGGAGGACGCCGTTGCTCGGCCACCCCGTGAGCCCTCTGCGGGGGGTGGGGGCCGAGCGCCAGTGGGAAGTGGGCAGGTCTTCCCGGGCCCACGGGCGCCTTGGCCGTGGGGTGGGTGCTGGGCCCGGCGGCCGCTCGGCCTGAGGGTGGGTCCAGCAGGTGGGCCGAGGCAGCCGCAGCCTGTCCAGGCCCCTCATGTGGTCAGCCTGGCCCGTCCAGCCCGCCGAGAGCAAAGCAGCCCCGACAGAGCAGCTCCCTGGCCTTGTCGGGGGGGGGGGGGTCCCCCAGAGCCATCCTGGTGTGGGCTGCTCTGAGCTGGCCCCCAGCTCCGTGGCTGCTCGGCCCCTTCCCCACCAGAGCCCCTCCGGCAGGCTGGGCCCTGTCCACAGGCTCTAGGAGGTCCTGCCCGCCCCCCACCCTCAGCCACAGCCCAGATCTTCTGGAGGTGGCTGGAGGCGGCAGGCAGACGACCCCTTGGAGGAGCCCCCGGGCTCTGGCCTCATTCCCCCTCCGTCCCTGGGGGTGGGCAGGGGTGCAGGAGAGCCGGCGTGGAGCGTCCACTGCCGTTGCGGGACTTCATGTGAAAAGTTTCCATCATTTGCCCCCGTCTTGAAGGGAGTCGTTTGTTCTGGTTTCTAGGGGCATGTGTGGGTTTAAAACCCTGATCCGAGAACGTGCGTCTGTGTGATTTCCCTGCACACCCTTCCTCGTTCTTTCCGGAACCTCTCGGTTCCTTCTGCTGGGTGCTGGGCCTCAGGAACGTCCCTGTGTATTTTTTCCTTTAAGAATGCACCAAAACAAAGCACAGGCTCACGACAGGCTACTTTGCACGTCATTTTTACCGCCTGATGACACGGCACATTTGGGGAGAGGCTCTGTTAAAGAAGGGGACACTCCCCGCCCGTCCCCCGGCACCCTCCGTGGGCTGCTTCATCATGCACGTGCCCCGGGTTTCTTTGCGGTCCTTGGGAAATTGAGCCATGACCCTAACAGACACATTTGCCAAGAGGGCAGGTGAGGCAGCGGGGCCCCTGCCCGACTCCCCCCGACAGCTCCCCCCGCCCCGTCCCCGGCTCCGCCTGAGGCGTCCCAGCCCCCCTTCCTTAGGAGGGGTGGGATATGGAACCGAACAGGTTTCAGTGACAGGAGAAGTGGAGAGACCCAGCTCCAGAGCAAAAACCCACACGAGTCTCCTCCGTATTTCACATGAAGACCCCTGGCTCCTCTGTGGGTCGCCCCAGCAGCCGCCGTGGGCACCGGGTCCTTCCGGCAGAACCCATGAACTGTCACTAGGGACAGAACCATCGGGACGCGGACATCCCCGTGGGCGCGGGTGGGCGCGGGTGGGCACGGTGCGGCAGGCTGGCGGCTGTGGGGGAGCCGGGCCTGGCCGTCCTGCCGAGCAAAATGCCCCACACCGGGTGGCCGACAGCTACGACTGGTGGCTGGGGGTCCGGAATCAGGGAGAAGGCAGAACGCGGCCTCCAGAGGCTTAGGGGGCTCCGTCCTGCCTCTTCCAGCCTCGGGGGTGCCTGGCCTCGGCCTAGACACACCCCCAGGCTCTCCCCTGCCCTCACGAGGCACTACCTGTGTCCGTCTGTCTGCGTGTCTGTGTGTGTCTGTGTGTCCCCTGCCCTGTGTCCGTCTGTCTGCATGTCCTCTCCCCAGTCATATTTGGGGCCCACGGGAGCCCAGTGGAACCTCGTGGCAGCTGCGCACGTCTTCAAAGACCCTCTTCTAACCACGGCCCACCTGGTACCAGGGCTCCGTGGATCTCCTAGAGGGACACCCCTCACCCGACCGCTGTCCCCCCTCAGGGCCACGGCCGGGGAGCAGCTGGGAACGGGGGTAGGGGTGGGGAGAGGAGTTTGCAACCCAGGCAGCCATCTCCAGCTGTCGCATGCGAAGGAAGGGGCTCTGCCACCGCGGGGATGAATCAGAACAACCCAGTCTCCTCCCACGGGCCCTGGGGGTGAGCCTTTCTGCTCGGCTCCATCCCCAAGCTCGTGGCGGGCTCTGGGCTCTGGCTTGTATTCTGGGCTTGTATTCTGGGCTCTGGTTCTGGGCTCTGGGCTCTGAGTGAACAGAATCCTAGTGGAGCCATTTCTCATCTGCTGTGTTTCCCCTCAGCAACACGAGATTTGTCTTGAGCACCCAAAATGTACTGCTCCTTGGAGGGGCTGGGGGCCTGCAGGCAGCAGGTGTGAGCCCCGGGACCCCCTGTCCCCATGGCCCCGGGAGCCCGTGCAGTGCCCTCCTGCACCTGGTGTGTCCACTGCAGCCTCAGGCCGCCTGAGGTTCGGGCAAGTTCACAGACAAACGGACCAAAAGCTGGAAAACAAAGAGAGACTTTACAGTCCCCCAAAAACAACATGGGGCAGCGCAGTCCCCCCACCCCCAGCCTGGGCTGTGGTCCTTTCAGGCGATCGGGGAGGGGGGGGAAGGGAGCAGGCCCTGGGGGGCATCTGCGTCCCGTCGGTGACTCTTTCTACAGCAAATCGGATCCTAATAACAATGAAGGTGTCGGGCAGCAAGTCTGGTGCCCTCTGACCCCCACATCCTGGGGGGGGCGTTCGCTGTGGTGGGGGTGGTGGGGGCCTCGTCCCCCGAGGGGCCCCTCTACACGATGCATTTAGTGCTGCGGGGTTGACCTGGGGAAGCAGAGGGCGCGGCAGCAGCCAGGCCTGTGAGGACAGGTGTCAGGGCTGGGGCTGCAGGGGCGCCTGCTCGGGGGGCCATTCTCCAAGGAGGGTCTGCAAGGGGCCCAGAAGCACACGAGGAGGAGCTCGGCATCACCCGTCTCGGGGAAACACCACCCCACCACAGTGAGACACCCCTTCACACACACCAGGAGGGCCGCAGTCAGGAAATGGAAAACAGCAAGTGTTGGCAAAGAAACAGAGCACGCAGGCACTGCTGGTGGGGATGGAAAACGGCACAGCCGCTGGGGAAGGCCGTCCGGCAGCTCCTCACACGTTGACACTGTGTTGTCTGTGTCCCTCCCCCTAACACCCTGTGGGGTCCCTGTGTCCTCCCCAGGGCCTCTGCCTTCGGCCCTCGGTGGCCTGGCTGGCCCAAGCCCCACATCTGCACCCCGACCTTATCGGATCCCACATCTGCATCCCAGGCCTACCCAGCCAGGCTCAGGGCAGGGCCAAAGCAGGGGTTTGACTTCGCAAATATTTTAACTTTACAGAAATAGCTCCGAGTGAGTCAGCTCAGTTTTGCCCCTTTGAACCCGTCAGCGCTGCCTTCTCTGGCTCCCCTTTCTTTAGCAGTCTTCCCTCCAGAGCAAAAAGCTTCATTCCTGGGTTTTATTTTTGTGTTCTTTTAATAGTGACAATTTGCCTGGCTACAAATTTACCTTTGAGCAAATACTGATGTGATTTTAAAAGACATTTCTCCTGGGTTCTAATTTATTCTTTTTACGATTTTTTGTTTCTACTTTTTAACAGGAGGAATTTCTTCCTATTTACATCAATTGATTCCCTTTCTTGTGGAAATTTCACTTATGGACATTTGAACATTTTATTTAAGTTAATTTTAAAATGTTGAATAAGGCTAGCTGATTCAAATCAAAGAGAGGGTGGTGGCTGGGAGCTGTGGACCCCAGAAAAACATGCTCTTAAACTTAATCCCTCCCCGTGGTGTGGACCCCGGGTAAGTCGGAGCTTTGGGTGAGGCGACTTCAGTCAAGGGGGGCCCAGCCCCAGCAGGACGGGCCTTAACCTTGGAGGCCTTGGAGAGAAGCCACAGGGAGAGAGGCCACGGAAGCAGCCGGGAGCTGGAAGTCACTGGAGACTGATGAAAAGGTAGAAGACGCCGCCATGTGCATCGTCACGTGATGGGAAAGCCAAGGAGCCCCAAAGACGGTGGCAGCCGGAGGATCCCAACCCGGGAGGAAAGCAGCCTTGTTGCCTCGGAAACCGTGCACCAACAGCTTCCTGCTGTGAAGCCGGCCCATCGCGTGGTATTTGTTTTAGCAGCTGGGGAACTAGACCAGAGAAGGACCGCTTGTTATGTTCTGAGTCAGTGCGTCTGTACTGGTCTGGAGCTGACATGTACCCGAGGAAACGCCATGTTCTTTTAATCCATTTTTATAGGTGCACATCTACCGTGGGTGGGACCTTTTGATGAGGTTGTTTCGATTGAGATGTGAACCATCCATTCAAGGTGGGTCTAGCCCTTTACTGGAGTCCTTTATGAGAGGAAAAAGCCCGGAGAGCTCAGAGAGACAGAAACACCCACAGAAGCCGAAGGAGCCCCTGAAGCCAGAACCTGGAAGCAACGAGCAAAGGCCCAGCAGCCGTCACCACGCGCCTTTCCGTGTGACAGAGCAGCCCCGATGCCGGCAGCCTGTCTTCAGAGAGGGTATCCTCTTGTGGAGCCTTAATTTGGGCATTTTCATGGCCTTAGAATTGTAAACTTGTAAGCTAATAAATCTCCTTTGTAAAAGCCAACCCGTTTCTGGTGTACTGCATTTTGGCACGTTTAGCAAACCGGAACAGTGTCTGACTTCCGCCCCGTGCGCCTGCCCGAGGGTGGACCCCGGCCTCCAGAGTGAGGAGCACACTGGGGTTGTCACCGTTTGCCTCTTACGCTGCGTACTTAGAAACGGACATTTAGCACCAAAATACTCCTTCCGGATGCTGTTCATCAGGACAGATTTAACGTTGTAAGTTGTGTTAACCCACTTCCTGGGACCCCTCCCCGGAGGTTGGGTCTCACGTGCTGCCCGGGGTCTCGGGAGTGGGTGACCGACACAGTCAGTAAAAGTCTCTGTCCTGGCCGCCCAGCACCGCCTGAAGTGCCGCCCGAGGGCCTGGAAAGCTGTTCCAGGTAGAACCTCATTATTGAAGCTGCACGGGCTTTTTGTGTCAGGATAAAATAAGGATCGCTGCCAGCGTGTTTATGTTTGTTTCCTCTGACCTCTTCTGTCAGGGGTGTGATCATGGCTGTCTTTTTCCTGGCGGCCAGCACGTCCGTCCTTCTGGTTCTTGGGCCTTTCCCCCAGTGCCCGCGGCCCGCCCGGTGCGGAGTTTGGAAAATGCTCATTGTTCGTGGCCATGAAGAAGGCTCAGCTCCCCGAGTCACCGTGGGATGGGGGCTTTGAAGCGTGTTTGGTTTGAAGCCCATTCGGCATCAGAAGTGTCCTGGACGGGATATTATTTCTCTGAACCCGGCCACCACGGATGGCTACGGAGGTGTCCTGCATGCTGGGCGTTGCTTGGAGGAGGTGGAACGGCATGGAGGCCCAGGCTCCAGGGGTTCCTTGGGGTGGCTGGGGGTCCTCAGGGCCCTCAGGAGGCTTGAGCCAACCCCAGGAGCAGCTTCTGGAGAGTTGTGCAAATGGGTGCATTTCATTCCGACCTCCGACTAAGGGTCACTCCCAGGAATTTGCAAAGTGACCCTGGCCAGCAGGGGCTGCCAGCCCTCCTGGGGTGACCCCGGGGGACGTGTCGGGGCCCAGGACCATGGAAGGCGGGAGGCGTCCGGTCGCCGCAGTGGTGCTGGGTGGGCGGAAGCAGGGATGGCTCAGGCGCCTCTGCCCCACCCAGTGCCCCAGCATGTGCCGGGTGCAGCCCCCAGGGCGGGCGGCTGGGTCCTTCCTGCCCGGCTGAGGGGAGGGGCTTGGGCAGCATCTGTCGGGGAGAAAGGAAGGCAGGCAGGAGAGAAGGAAGGAGGGAGGTTGGAGGGGACACGGTCACGTTCCCTGCACACCGGCCTCCCCACGGTCCCGGACTGGCTTCTGGCATCTCCCCGCTGACCCGGGACCGGCTCTGTGGCCGGAGACTGTGGGGTCATCTCCAGGCTCACGTGGACAGTCCTGGTTCTCATCAGTCACCGAGAATCCGGGTGGCACATACACCCCTTGGCCAGTCTTGGGGGCTTGGGAGTGGGGTTCAAGGCTGGCGAGCTGCTCGTCCTGGTCCCCAGAAGTGGGGGCAGCACAGCCGCTTCGGGGACTGGGGAGCCAGCAGCCCCCTGCCAGCTGCTGCGCCTTATCTGGGGACCCTCCGGGGGCTGGACCTTGTCTTGGCTGCCTCGCGAGCCAGGTGCTGGGGGATGGCCGTGACCGAGGGCCCTGTCGGCCGAGGAGACGCTGCCCGGGGACAAGGCCGTTTGGCCGGGAGAGCCAGACGCCAGAGGGACAGAGGAAAGCGCTTTGATGGGGAGCGTGTTGCAGGAAAAGGGAAATGACAAATTGTGGAAACAAATTTATCTTATATCCAGCAAAATATAGGTTATAAGGCTCCTATTTGCCAATTCTTAGGTTGACTGATGGGTCACTTGGGGGTTGATTTTGTGGTCACGTATGTGTGTACTGTGTGCTGTGAGCATGTGTGTGAGTGCATGAATGCATGTGTGCGAGTGTGACTTTGAGTGTGACGTGTGTGTGTGCGTGATGGTGCAAGCAAATCCGCTCGCCCGTGTGAGGCCCGTGCCTCCCTCTCCATCTTCCCGCACACCAGGGGGAGCGCCCTTTGAAAAACTGCGTCCGAGGCTGCACCCCCCTCTCCGCTGGCTCCCCTGGGGCCCAAGACGCCAGGCCCGGTGACCAGGAGAAGGCCGCTGCGGGGGGCTCGTGGTGCCCGGCAGCCCAGCCTTGGCTCCGGGTGATGGACGCGCTTCCGGAACCAAGCTGAGCCGCCTGCTGTCTCGGAGGAGCGGGCACCCCGTGGGGATGGGGTTTCCTGCACAAGGCGCTGGCATTTCCTGGCTTTATGGAGCCCGGGTGACGGGGCTGAGGAGTTCCTAGAGCACAGGGCGCGGCAGAAGGTTTATCACGACCACGATGGTCAGACGTCCTTCACTTCCATCGAGCGAGACGCTGTTGTCACTCGGCCACGTCCTTCCGTGCTGCCCCGACCACTTCAGCTTCATGAATAAAAACAGACTTTTCTAAAAGCAGATTTCATCACTCCACGGCCCCCTGCACCCCACTCTTCTGAGAGCCTCTTTGCCGTGGGTCCTCCGCCGCAGAATGTTCTAGGAGCATGGCGTCTGGGGTGGAGGGGCTGTCGCTGCAGCCCTAGTGGGCTGCTCACACCCCTGCACAAGGCCCCTCCCGGATGCCCATCCCTGGGGTGGAAGGTGGGGGCTCCGCAGACAGAACTGGCGGGCGGCGGTGGGCAGCAGGCCCCGGCGCCCCCACTTACGCCCTCACCGCCTCCCCACAGAGGGGGGACCCACAGCTGCTGGCGCAGTTCTACTACGCCGACGAGGAGCTGAGCCAGGTGGCCGCCGAGCTGGACAGCCTGGATGGACGGAAGGACCCGCAGCGGTGCACACTGCTTGTCAGCCAGTTCCGCGCCTGCCAGGTGAGGGGCTTCGCTGGGGTGGGGGGTCCCCAGCATGGCCCGGGGCCTGTCCTCTGTAAACCTGGGGCTCGGCCATCTGCTTTGGGGTGCGAAGGGGTCCCCGCCCTGTGGTCCTTTCAGCCTGGATGGAGAGACAAGTCCGAGGAAAGGGACGACTCCGAGCAGGAGGCCCCTGGGGAGCAGGGGAGGTGGTGGGACACTGCAGGGAGGGACAGGGGCTGAGGGTCCTCCCCAGCCCCCACCCCATGTGCTGCCTCGGGCTCTGGGCTCCTTTTCCTTCGAGCAGCCCCGTGGCGACCTCCACCCACCCAGTGTCCATTAGCTGTTCCCACAGGGGTCTCGGGCCCTCGTGGGACAGGCCTGGGGGGCCCACATGGGTCCCAGCTCCCAGGAGCTTGTTGGCATTTCTGCTGGGGATCCCTGTGGAGGCTGAGGAGGGCCCCCCCTGAGACGGAAGGCCCCAGGGTAGGGTGCTGACGGGCTCTGAAGGCCGTCTGCACCCCTGTCCACCTTTGAGGGAGGAGGCCGCTTTGGGGAGGGGGCTCTCTTTTCTCCTTATGCCCCTCCAACCTGTGGGGGTGAGTTTTTGAACAATGGACTTGGTGATAAAGTAGGGTTTTTATTGAATCTTGGGAGGTGACGAGGCGTGGATGGGAGGCCTCTGGAGGGGTGTCAGGGGTGGGGGTGGTCTGGGCCTTGGGGTGCCAGGCTCTCGGGGGCTGCAAGTTCAGTGGTGACTTCCAAGACGGACAAGGTGCTTCTCAGTTTCCTGTGAGTGTCATCACCAAGGACCACTGCCCGGGGGCCTCAGACCATGGGGTTCACGCTCTCCCACTTCTGGAGGGGGGGAAGTCCCACATCTCAGCGTGGGCAGGCTCCTTCCGGCACCTTCCAGCTTCTGGAGTTCCCTGCTGGAGGCTGCACCGCCCCGTCCCCACCTCCGTCGTCACACCTGTGCAGCTGCTCACCTGTGCTCAGTGTCCGTTTCCGAGTCTCTCTCTCCTTCCAAGGACACCAGCCATTGGTCTAGGCCCCCTCGTCCAGTGTGACCCCATCTTCACCCGATGCCACCTGCAAAGTCCCTGTTTCCAAACAAGGCCTGTTCACTGGGGCTGGGGGTCAGACCTCCAACAAGTCAATCGGTCACGGACCCTGTGCCCTGGCTCCTGGGGCTGCTGGGGCAGGGTGGGGATTTGGCTCCCAGAGGGGACCCCGACATCATCCAGGGCCAGGTGCCCTCGCTGTGGGCAGGTCGGGGCGACGGCCACACCTGCTGCCGGTGGCTGCTATGTGGACACACCTGAGGAGCAGTCTCGTGATGTTCACGACAGAAACACGGCAGTTTGGGGATGAAAATCAGATTCTTCTCTGCCCTAAGAAATGCACGTGCACACGTTCCGTGGGGTCACCGAGGCCGCTGGGAGCCTCAGTGTCGGCGGGGGTGGGGGCAGCTGCTGCACCGGGGGGTCCACACAGCAGCGCAGAAAGCTCCCCAGACCCGTCCTCAAACGAGAAGAGAAAGCCACGGAGCGAGGTGCACGGCAGGGACCCTGGATACGTGCAGGTAGAGCCCGAGTGCGGAAAGGGAGCGTCACGCTCCGGATCCTTCTGGAAGGACAGCAGCTGCAGAGCAGGGATGTGTTCCCGTTTCACTGTCGCCGTCTTCGCAGGACGCAGCGTCCCAGCGCCGCCCCCCCATTCCTGTTTCAGGACAACGTGTTGAACGTCATTAGCCAGATCATGGACGAGTGCATCCCCCAGGACCGCGCCCCGAGGGACTTCTGCGTCAAGTTCCCCGAGGAGATCCGGCACGACAACCTGGCCGGCCAGCTCTGGTTCGGCGCAGAGGTGTGGGGGGGCTGCCTCAGGCAGTGGGCGGGGCTTCCCCGGTAGTGGGCGGGACTGCAGAGGTGGTGGGCGGGGCTTCCTTAGCGAGAAGGGCTGAGAGGTGGCCGTGGGCCAAGTAGTGGGCAGGACTGTGTGGAGGCGATGGGCGGGGCTTCCCCATGCAGTGGGTGGGGCTGCCTCATGTGGTGGGTGGGGCTTACCCCACACAGTGGGCGGGGCTGCTTCATGTGGTGGGTGGGGCTTACCCAGGCAGTGGGCGGGACTGCAGAGGTGGTGGGCGGGGCTTCCTTAGCGAGAAGGGCTGAGAGGTGGCCGTGGGCCAAGTAGTGGGCAGGACTGTGTGGAGGCGATGGGCGGGGCTTCCCCATGCAGTGGGTGGGGCTGCCTCATGTGGTGGGTGGGGCTTACCCCACACAGTGGGCGGGGCTGCTTCATGTGGTGGGTGGGGCTTCCCCATGCAGTGGGCGGGGCTACCTGGGTTCCCCAGCCCTAAGTTGACAGGGGCAGCAGCTGGGCCTCTGCGTCTGTGTGCACCTGCTGTAGAGACTCAGGACCCCGTGTGTCCTCCTACAGGGGTTGGATCCACTGTGCCACCTGCTCCCTGGTGATGTGGCTCTCAGCCCTGGGCCCACTCCCCCTTCAGGGTCTGGGGAAAGCCAGGGCCCATCCCCCACCCCACCCCACCCCCACTGCATGAGCAAACACAAGAAGTTTTGTGTGTGATGTTCATGGGTTCTGAACGCGGCTCTTGTGGCCATCGTGCTGATACTGAAGCAGCTGCCTCAGCCACCCGCTGTGACAGCAGGAAGACTCACTCTGTACCCACCATGGCCAGGGCTGTGCTCAGGGCCCTGTGTGAGGGCTCTGAGCCTCACAGTAACCCCCAGGAGGACACTGAGGCACGGAGCGGGAGGCGCCTGCCCCTGTGAGGTGGCCCAGCCCTGCTCTCTCCCCTGGGCCTCGAGCTCAGGGCGTTAGGGGAGGAGGGTCTGACCTCTGATCTCCACTCCCTCCCGCTGACCTCTATCCCCCGTCCTGCTGACCTCTGTCCGCCCACCACTGCAGCCCCAGGCCTGCATCCCCGCCTTGCCATGAGCTCCTGGAGTGCCTGGGCCCCCCACTACCCCGTCCCTGCATTACAGGGCCAAGGAGGTGGATTCTCTGCCGGATGCACTCAAATGACCAAGCCCTGAGACACCGCGGTTTCAAGGAGAGGGTTTATTGCTGGGTGTGAAGCAGGAGAGCAGATGGCCTGTCAGCCCAAAATCTGTCTCCCTGAACTGCAGTGATTGTGATAGTTTTATAACATCAAGAGATGGGCAGGTTTTAGGATGATGAGCACAGTGGGCCCAGATGATGTGATTAGAGGTGATCAAATTGTTGAGCCTGCGCAGATTGGCTACATGCTTCGTCACAGAACGTACATAAGAAAAAGGCGGCCTCAGTGTGGTGATGGGCGTGGTTTTTATTGTTATAATGAGGTGAAGGTGACTTGCGGGTTAGGATCTAAGGTCCTGCGCATGTCAGGCGGCCCAAATTTGGTTAGATCCAGCCTCGGTTAGCAAGATAACTTTGGACTTGGGGTGGTTGGTTCTGGGCTGACCCGAGGCCCTTCATTAATAAACATTAGGAGCTGTCTTTGGTGATCATAAGACTCTAAAGTCAAAAAACTGAATAAATGGGTACAAGTAAGGGTCAGTCATAGGGTTTTACAATCATAGAGCACAAGATAAAGGCTCTACAATCATTATCAGAGATCAAGGCAGCTGGATCAGGGTTGAGAGATTTCAGGGGTTCTCTCCCTCTGTCTACTCGAATACACCAGAAGGTAAAAAGGAACATGTATGTCATGACTCAATCATCACAATCACCCCTTAAATCCTAACTTCTCGGTTGCAGCTGCGTCTCCCACACACCCTGCTCCCTCCAACCCTCTGCTTGGGATGTGCTCACTGGGTTCTGTTGTTTGTGGGGGTTCCTGGCACACTGTTCCTCCTCCCGGAGCCTCAGCTTTCACCTCTGAAAGTGGGGTGCTGGGGCTCAGCAGCTGAGAGGAAGGGGGGTGGGAGGGCCTATCTCCGGCCACGGTCCCGGCACCTGTGAGCTCCGACCCCCTCTGGGGTGAGGCCAGGGAAGCCGGCTGCCTTTTCACTCTGTCGCCCCCGAAATGGCTTCCTGCTTCCCTCCTCTGGATTATTTCTAACAGGGATTGATTGGTTTTGCCCCATATCTGTTGAGGCAGCTGTCCTGTGGCAGGTGCGATGAGAACAGCTGAGATAGCGCAGCCACGACAGGCAGCGTGGGGGGTCGGCTGCCCTCACCCCCTCCCCGTCCCGAGGGCACTGAGCGCGTGAAGAGGGCCGGGGTAGACGCACACGGGGCATCTGTTCTGGCGAAAGCAAGTGTCTTCCCGGGAGCCTGCTCCCGGGCCGGCGGCTCATCCGGGCGGGTTCTGGTGCAGAGGGGCCCTCCCAGCCTGCCCGGGAGCCGGGAGCTGACGCAGGGCTCTGTGGCTTCTAGAAAGGTCGGTGTTTCCAGCAGAGCCCTTGGACCGGCCGTGAGCGGGAGCCGCGTGCCCCGGGGCTGTGGTGGTCCCTGCTTGGAGCCCCCAGACCAGAGGGCCTTGCCTCGGCCCCCCCTCCCCTCCTGCTCGTCTCACGGGGTCCCCGCCACACAGACACTTGTTTTTGCCGCCATGATCGCTGTGAATTCAAGAGGAACTTTCCCAAAGGGTTCCAGAGAGCACGGGTGTCTCCAGGTGGGAGCAGTCCTGGGGCCTTCGAGACCCCTGCCCGGAGCGGGACCTGCCTGTGTGTGTGTGGGGGGCCACACCGCAGGGGGCCCGGGGCCCGGGGCCTCTCCCAGCGCGGGCCGAGCACATGGGGGGTCCGGCCCCCAGGAGGAGCCGCGGCCGCGCCGCCCTGACCCGGCCTCGCCCGCAGTGCCTGGCCGCCGGCTCCACCATCATGAACCGCGAGCCCGAGAGCACCGCCATGCGGCCGCTGGCCAAGCAGCTGACGCGCAGCCTGGAGGACGTGCGGGGCGCCCTCCGCGACCAGGCGCTGCGGGACCCGGGCGCCTACCCTGAGAGGCTGCGCCACGCGCTGCGGCTCCTCGACGAGCTGTTCGCAGAGTTCGAGCTCAGGTGACCGCAGCCCGGGGAGGGGAAGGGGCGCTGAGGCCAGGGGGGCCTGTCCGGGGGCCGGCAGGGGTGAGCCCGGGCAGCTGCAGGCCGAAGGGGACCCCAGGGGCCCACCCCCCACCGTCCCCCCGCCGCTCCTGACGCCCCGAGAAGTTCCTGCTGGTGAACGTTGGCCACAGCTCCACTGCCCCCCACAGCCTCTGCCTCCTGGCTGCTCCCCTCTGACCTCCCACCTCTGACCTCCCACCTTGCCGGCAATGGGCTTGCTGGTCCCCACTTGCTCCCTGAGGGTCTCTCTCCCTCCTTGACCCCAACCCGGGACCTCGGAGTGGGCGGGTGCCCGGAGGAGCTTGATGCCCAGGGGGCTCTGCTTGGTGGCGCCCACGGCCACCCCTGCCGCCGGGAGCACCCCGGGGACGCTGAGCTGAGCTCGAAGGAGCGGTGGGTGTGCGCAGCCTTTCTGTCACCAGCCCACACTCCTGGGGTGCCAGGTGGGGTCTGGGGGCACGGTGCCAACAAGGTGGAAACGGCCTCTGCCCTTGGGGCCCGCGGGCACCCCAGCTCCAGGGAGGAGGGTCAGGCGGGCGGCACCCACCAGGGCAGAGGAGGCGAGAGTGGTTTGCACAGCACCCGCTCCCCACCTCACACACACACACACCAGCACACATGCCGACACGCCCCTCTCCACACACCAGCGCCCCGAGCCCCACTGGGGCACCCCCTTCGTGCTTCCTCCCTCCTTCCCTCCTGCCCCGCGGAGCTGTGGACCCTTAAGTGGCCGCACAGATCCCTCTGCCCAGCACAGACCCCTGACCGCCCTGCCCGGGGTCCGGGGTTCCACTTGCCACCTGCCCCCTGTCGTGTCCTGGGGGGCAGGGAGGGCTGGGGCGCCCCTGGGGAGGGACCCTGGGGAGGCCCAAAGGAAGGGTGGGGCAAGCGCACCACCTGGAGGCGCGGGGGGCCTGGGCTCAGGACCCCACCCCAGGGCAGGCCGGGCCCCCACCCTCCAAGGACCCACCGGGCACTGGGGTCCCGGCCATTGGGCCTATTTCCTACTTTCTGCTTTTCTTGCCCAGAGTTTCTAGAACGAGTCTTCCTAAGAAGAAGAAACTAGAGTAATGATTAGCTTAGAAGGAAAAAAGTGTTCTCAGCTGGGTGACAGCTGCGCACACCCACCGCGCCTTCGAGCTCAGCTCAGCGTCCCCGGGGTGCTCCCGGCGGCAGGGGTGGCCGTGGGCGCCACCAAGCAGAGCCCCCTGGGCATCAAGCTCCTCCGGGCACCCGCCCACCTGCTCCATCGTCCTGGATTGGGGTTGAGGAGGGAGAGGGACCTTCGGGGGTTCCTGGGGCTGGGCTGGGCCGTGGGGTCCAGGGGGAACCTCATTTTAACCCGTCAGTGGTCCCGCTGGGAGGTGTGTGCTGACGGCTCTCGTGGGGCCGTGGCAGCCAGGGGGGCCGTGGGTCTGGGTGGAAGCTCCTGGCAGGGACGGTCACCAACCCCTGTGCTGCCCGCAGCTACGTGTCGGCCATGGTGCCCGTCAAGTCCCCACGGGAGTACCATGTGCAGCAGGAGGTCATCGTGCTGTTCTGCGAGACGGTGGAGAGGTGAGCCCCTCAGGGCCCCCGGGGCGTCGTGACAGCCCCTCCTGCCCCACCCCGGCCTCCTGCGTCTGTCCACGGTCCCCACTCCCTGGACCCCAAGGGCAAGACCTGTTGAGGAAGGGGGTGCACCAGAGGACGAGGCTGCGGCAACTCAGACACCAGGGGCCTCCCTCCATGGGGGTGCTGGGGGCGGACAGGGGGCACCAGGGAGCCGGGGGAGTCTGTTCCGGCCTAACCCCAGCGGAGGGAATGCCCCTCACCCCCTCACCTCCTCACCCCTCACCCCCTCACCCCCGTGAATGGGCTCCGCTGGCTTTCACGTCTGCTGAGTGCAGGGTTGGGGTGAATGTTCGGTATCTGCTTTCAGTCCTTACAGAGAGCTGTCCGAGTTCCTAAAGGGCTTTGGGGCTAAGATTTAACCTAGGAGTTTTCTGTGCTATGGTCCTAGATAAAATTTTTGATGCCTGATATCACATTGTGGTTTGCTTTTTAAAGGCATTATCCGTTGTTTATGCTTCGAGAGGGATTTCATATACCAGGAAATAAGTTGACAGAAAATGCCCTTCCTTTGAAAAATCGTGGCGCCAGCCAAGGTGCCCGTTGGGTGCAGATGGAGCAGGCCGTGCGTGCTCGCCGGGAATGAAAGTGCATCTCAGGGAGCAGTGCCGCTTCTCAGGGAGCGTTCAATTGTTTGGGGCGATGTCTTCGTTCCATGCTTGTTCTTGGCACTCGAGTTGTTTGGTTTCCTGGGCAGCGAAGCTCCTGACTCGGTTCTCCTTTCGCCGTTGGGTGACAGCGCGGGTGTCCTTGGTGTCCCCCTGCCCCTTCTCTGCACGCGCACCCGGGGCAGCGGTGGGAGCAGGCAGGTGTGCAGACGGGGAGGCCCAGCTTAGCCACCGCCGCCCCGGAACCTTCCAGAGCGGAGTCTGGCGGTTTCCTCTGGGGCAGCCCTCTGTGGTGTGAGGTCCGGGCTGGCTCACGCGGCCTGACCCGGACGCGTCTCCCTCCCGGGGCTCATCGGGGCGTGGTGGGCGGCACCCTGGGACCAGCTCCGCTCTCTCCCCGCAGGGCCCTGGACTGCGGGTACCTCACCCAGGACATGATCGACGACTACGAGCCGGCCCTCATGTTCACCATCCCGCGGCTGGCCATCGTGTGGTGAGTGTCCTCCCGGGGGTCCCCGGAAAGGGGCTCTTCAGCCTGCAGAGAGGGCCCCAGCCGGGCCTGCCGCAGTCCCCCCTCAGACGGGGTCTTCGGCTGGGCGCTCGCGACCCCCTGCTGTGGGCGGGTTCACTCCCAGACGGGGCTCCCGTCCCCTTCCGCTGGGTGAGGGGCCCCAGTCAGAGGACGGAAGGAGTGGGACGGGCTGTGGGGTGCTCAGTGGAGGGGAGGTGGCCTCGCGGGCACCTGGGGGCAGCGGAGCAGCTGGGCAGAACGTGGGGACGGGTCCTTGGCTGGGGGTGCCCGTCGGTGACACGGACGTCAGTGAAATCTCCGGGGACAGTGTGGGGTGCACGGAGGCCAGGATAGTCGTGCAGGGACCCGCAGCAGTGCCCTGGGGCCCTGGGGCTCCCCGCTGTGGGTGATAGGGCAGAGGAGGGGCCACAGTGGGCAGCCTGGCTTCCGGGGATGTGGACGGATAGAGGCACTTCCCTAATGGCGGGGACCCGGCCTGGCTCTGTGCTGTGGGTGAGAGGAGGGGGCTGGGGGGAGGGAGCCAGGCCGGAGCCCACTGCCCCTGCCCAGGAGCCTCTGGTGGGAGAGGCTGAGGAGAACTGATTTGCTCAGGGGGTGCGGGGAGACGCCTACAAAGCTGTGGGAAGGCAGGAGCTTGGGAGCCGCGGCCCCCTATGTCCCCCCATGTCGGGGGAGCCTGCCCAGCCAGCCTCTCCTCCTGGGTCGGGGGCCAGGTGGGCAGCGCGTCGCCCGTGTCCCCAGCCGCCTGCCTGCTGGGTGCTCTCGCCGGCCATCTCTGGACACTGCCCGGCCCGGGGGATTCTCAGCCGGCCCCTCTTTTTCCGGCTCCAGCCCCCTGCCCGGCCCTTTGTTATGTTCCTCTTGTCTCAGCAAGTTGTCGTCTCCCTTCCTAAAGCCGACCGGTCAGGAAAGGCAGGAGGGTCCCAGACTACCCCTGGACCCCGGGACCTGAGACTGACCTGCACCGGGAGGCAGGAGCAGAGGAAGGTCCCTCCAGGCTGGCCGAGGGTGGCCCGTGGTGAGCCGTCCTGGTGAAGCGCCGTCCCCCCCCGATGGGGCTCGGGGTGAGCGTGTGCCCCCCAAGGGCTCATCCTAGCGCCAGGGCCTGTGAAGGGACCTTATCCGGAAACGGGGCCTGGGCAGACGGGACCAAGGTAAGAGGAGTGGTGGGCAGGTGCCAACCCCACAGGACTCCCGTCCTTACGTGCAGAAGAGAGAGCCAGAGGAGGGTGGAGAAGGCCAGGTGAAGACGGGCACACGGGAGGCCACGTGAAGACGGGCCGAGCGCAGTGACGCAGCCGCAAGCCTGGGAGTGCTGGGGCCCCAGGAGCTGGAGGGGACAGGATGGCGGCTCCCCTGGAGCCCTTGGGGGGAGCCCTGCCCCCCACCCCTGGATCCCAGGCTTTTGGCCTCCAGAGCTGCGAGAGGATAAATGTTTCTAGTCCCCGGTTCGTGGTCCTTTGTCACGGGCTCTGGGGATTCCTGCAGAGGAGGCCCCCGGGGTTTTGTTGTGTTGTTTTCTGTCCAAACGCCTCTCCAAGGCCAGGCTAATTTTGAAGAAAACGACGTGTGTCTTTGGTCATTGCTCCCCTCTCTCGGTTCCGGGTCCCGCCGTGGCGACGCGTCTGTGTCCCGGGGGCAGCGTCGTGCAGCCTGTGCAGAGCTATGTCCTGGTGGGTCGGGGCAGCCGCGGCCATCGGGGGACCAGGCAGCGTCCTGGACCCCGGGGACATCACGGAGGGACCCCTCAGGGGCTACGAGGACGCGCCCCGGGGGCTTGTCTTCGGAAGGGGCACCCCGCAGCCAGGGCTCTCTGGGCTCAAGCTCAGCAGCCTCATGCTCCCTGCGCCGTGACGGCCCCGCCGGGGGGATTGCCCGGGAAAGCCCCTCGGCCCTCATTCTTCATTAGCCTCCGTCGCCGCTGGCTCCCAGCGGGGGCCGCGGGGCCCGGGAAGCAGCCCCTGCCCGGCCAGGCCCACCCCTCCCACACCGTCTCCCACAGGACGGGCTGCAGGTCCCACTGGGCCGATCCCCACACCTCGCTGCTCCCCGAGTGCGTGAGCCCTGCTGTTTCCGGCTCTCGTGGTCCTCTCTGCTGACGCCCGAGCCGTTGCTCCTCCTTCTGTCCTTCTGGGGGGTCAGAGGATGGAGCCCCTTGTCCTGGGCTCTGTCCGGGTGTCCCCTCCCCGAGGTCTGTCCGGGTGCCCCTCCCTGAGGTCCGCCCAGGGGGTCTCCACCCCATGGACTCCCCTGTGTGCATCGCCCCAGGAGGCTGCCGCAGAGGGTTCCAAAAGCTGGTTTGAGGACAGGGCTCGGGACAGGGACCCTCTGGGGGGCAGAAGCAGGGGGAAGCTCCCAGGGCAGGTGGCCTGGGAGCAAAAATCCAGAAGCGTGGGTGGGAGAGCAGCCCGTGGTGGACTGCAGGGTGGGGGGCACTGCAGGCGGTGGGGGGCAGCAGGTGCGAGGGGCCATGGCTGGGGACGGGTGCCAGGTGGGTGAGTCTCCGGCACCTTCCTGGAGACAATGCACTCTCGCCGAATCGTGTCTTTGTGAACTGGGTGTCTGTGGTTCCCAGAGGCCCCCCGGGAGCTCCGAGGGCTGAGGGGGAGCGGGGAGGGGTGGGGGAGCTGGGAGCCGCCCAGTAAAGGCTGAGCACTGGCTGCGTCCAGGCCCCCACTGCACCCAGCACATCGGGGAACCAGGGCCCCACAGGGCGAGAGGTCGTGCAGAGCCTGCCCTGGGGAAGACGTCCTGTGGCCTCCAGGAGTGGCCTGCTGGGCAAATGTGGTAAACTGAGGCCCGGGAAAGGCCAGGCCAGAGCCAGCCGGGCACCGTGCAGGGCATCTGTGGGCTGGTGAGGGCTGTGGGGGGGGCCTGGGGGTGGGGCAGTGCCAGGCTCTCAGCGGAGCACAGAGGCTGGGGCTGCAGGACGGCGCCCCCAGGACCCCTCCATGCCTGCCTGGCACTCAAGAGCTTGGCCCTCTGCCTGGGCACTCGGCCGTCATGTCCCTGCCACCTGTGGGGACACGCAGGACCCGCGTCCTGGGGGGAATGTGTGGGCAAGTCCAGACTCCTGGTACTTTTAGGACCCTATAATTAAGGGGTAAGCAATGGAACGAGGCTGCCGGGTCCCGTGGACCCCCGGGGCCCTCCTGACTTGTCCCCGCAGCACGGCCCTGGTGGCTGTGGCCTCGGGGGCCCCTTCTCTCCTCCTGGGCCCCCCGCCTCCCTGATGCACCTGCTCCCGGTGAGCTGGCCAGGGCCCTGCCTCTGAGCACTGGCCTCGGCCACAAGGGCAGCCCCCGCCCACCTCTGTCTCCGCGCCCGGCTCCGCTGCTCATCCCTGTGTGCAGAGCGAGGCGCATCCCAGAGTCCACCGTCCAGGGATAGGCTCCCCCCGCCGCCCCCGCCCCTGCTCCCTCCCCCCGCCTCTCCCCCTTCCCAGCCCCTCCCATGCCCGCCCCCTCTCCGCCCCCAGCCTTTCCCCTCCCCTTTCTTAGAGCTTCTGACCCTGTGTCCTGTCGCCAGGGAGGTCCCGAGGCTCCACCATCAACACGCTCAGAGAAGCCAGAAGCTGCCCTTCTCACCCCTGCGCCTCCCAGGGCCACGGCCCCCCCTCCCCTCGGCCACTGGGCACCATCTCACAGGCCCGGCCTCCTCCCTGCTCACCCCGAGGGACCCTTTCAGGACTTCCAGTGGCTTCTGTCTCTAGAATAAAAGCCACGTCCTGACAGTGCCCTTGGCCCAGCCCTGCTGGCCTCCCCACCTTCTGCAGTCACCACCCCAGGGTCTCCCCCGAGGTCCGTGGCCCGCCCTCACCCCCGAGTCTGCGTGGGGTTCCCTTCCGGCCACGCCCTCCTGGCTCCCACTGCACCCCTTATCCTGCGCTGCTCACCCAGGTCCTCAGGGGGTTTGCCCAGCCAGCACCCCGTGTCACCTCTGTTTTTCGGGCAGCTTTGTTGAGCTATAAGCCATGCCCTGGTCCGCCTGCCCCTTTAAAGTGGACAGTCCAGTGGCTTTTAATGCATTCACTGTCGGGCAGCATCGCTGCAGCCAACCTCAGAGTGTTCTCCTCACCCCAGGAAGGCAGCCCCAGGCCCCTCCCCAGCCCTGGGCCACCGCTAACCTACTTTCTTAGAAGACGAGATTTGCATCATTTTTCCGTTGCCCTGACAGCGATGGGTTCAGTAACAGACTGACCCGTGCTCCCCACAGGCGGGTCTCTCTCCTCACCGGCCCCGGCCGCGAGCCCGGCTGCAACACAGTGATCAGTCAGGGGCCTCGCGGTCAGGGTGGGCCGTGGCCAGGACGACCCGGTCCCCACACGTGGGGGCAGTCAGACCCAGGGGCAGATGGGCAGAGGCCCGGGAGCTGTGGGTGGCCGGGAAGCCAGCCCCCGATGCCAGGCCCGTGGACCCCTGGGGCTGGACTTCCAGCCGCAGAAAGGGAAACCGTGGACCCCGTGGTCTCGGCAGCTGGTCGTCAGGACTTCCTCACGGCCACCCTAACAAAGGATGGTTCTTGTACCTGACGGTGGGTGCTGCTACGGCAAATACCTAAACATGCAGAAGTGGCTTTGGAATTGGGCCCTGAGGAGAGGTGGATGTCAGTAGTGAGACTCAGAGAGGAGAGGTGTGATGGTTAGGTTCATGTGTCACCTTGGCCAGGTGATGGTGCCCAGCTGTCTGGTCAAGCAAGCACTGGCCTAACCGTTGCTGTGAGGACGTTTGAGGCTGGTTAATAAGCCAACAGGCTGGTTTATTAAATCATCAGTCAGTTGACTGCAGCTGTGACTGATGACTCACCAAAGGGCGTGCCTTCCACAATGAGAGAATGCAATTGGCTGGATTAAATCCAATTAATCAGTTGAAGACTTATAAGCAAGACAGACAGAGGACCTTCACTTCTTCTTCGGCTGCCCAGTGAAGCATTTCCTGAGGAGTTCGTCGAAGTTGCCGGTTCGTTTCCTGAGGAGTTCATCGGACATCTTCCTTGGAGTTGACAGTTTGCTGACTGCTCTACAGAATTTGGACTCGTGCACACCCACAGTTGCGTGAGTCGCTTTTACAATTTGATAGTCAGAGACACCTCTCCTTGATTCCGTTTCCCTAGAGAACCCTAACTAATACAAGAGGGGCGGCTCAGAGAAAGCTCCCATCAGCTTAGAGAACACGCACCGCCATGGACAGCAAGTCGACAGGTGTGAAGGTGCGTCCGGGAGGCCTTAGAGGGACGTGGCGAACGTGTCCGGGAGCTGGGAGAGGGGAGCCTGGTCTAAAGTGGCAGAGAGCGTGGCGGGATTGTGCTCTGCCGTAGGATGGAGGCAGGACTGGCAAGCGATGAACCTGGGTATTCAGCTGAGGACATTTCCAAGCTGCGTTTGGAGGGGTGGGCTCTCGGTGTCGGGGAGCGCGGCCACGGCCCTGGTTCCTGGGGCGGGTGGGGCAGCCGTGCCCGAGGCCCGGAGGACAGAGTGGCCACGGATGGCCCGTGAAAGTCAGGAGGAATTTGCCCCTCTGGTTTTCAGACCCAAGTGGGACCCATGACCCTGTTTTCCCTTCTAACGTGTCCCTTTTGGGACGGGAATGTCAGATCTTTGCCCATCCCACCATTACCTTTTGAAAGCAGGTAACCTGTTTTCCAGGTTCCACAGGTGATGAGGATGGAAGGGTTTTGCCCTGGGATGGCCCCTACCTGACTTAGGTTTCAGACAGAGAGCCGAGGGCTTCAGGACGCCGGGGAGGGGGGACGTGCTGTGCGTGTGTGAAGAGTGTGCGTTTTGGGGGTCCCGAGGGTGGACAGTACAGACTGAGCTGTGTCCCCACAGGACATGGCAGGCTCCAGCCCCCAGCACTGCACACGTGAACCCATGTATAATTAGGACATTTGAAGAGATTAGTTCAGGAAAAGCCAAACTGAATTGGGCCTTAACCCACTATGACCTGAGTCCTTACGAGCGGACGTCTGGACACAGCAGGAGTGAGGAGGAGTCGGGGTCCCCAGCGAGCCACCCCCAGAACGTGATGGGCTCTGGAGAAAACCCAACCCTGCTGACACCTTGGTGTGGGACCGACCACCCGGGGGCAGACGGGGACAGGCCCGGCAGCCCACGAGCCCCGGCGGGCAGGGTGTCCTCCGCTCTCCGCAGGGCCAGGCGCGTGCTCACACGGCGGTTGATCTGACAGGTGCACATACACGTATTAAAAAGATTTTCACCAAAGTATTATTTGTAACCATAAAAATTTGGGGGTGGGGTGGGAATCCAGAGTTAAGGGATTGAGTAGAAATCCTTCAGTGGGGAGTTCTTGCTTAGTGGGTACAAGGTTTCTGTTTGGGGTGATGAAAAAGTATGGGTAACAGCTGTTGATGACAGTTGTAATTCACGTAATTGGGGCCACCGAGTGGTGCACTCAAAAACGGTAATGGTAAATTTAATGGCTACCACTACACAAACTGATGATGAGCCAGCCTCTAATACCACGTTGGAAAAGGGTCCCTCAGGCCATGGGAAAATGCTCCCGAAATATTGAATACAAAAAATTGTTGCAAATAGTATATGCCACCACCTTACACAGTTTCTTAACATCTGGGCGGTGGAACTTCTGTAAACAGGTATCTGCAGCGAACGCTGTCGTGGAAGAGAAGGCCGCCATGCGCCCTTCCGGAGGGGAGCCCGGCCGAGTGCCCCCCACCCGGGCGAGCAGGACGCAGGGCAGGCTCCCTGCTCTGAGCTCCATCACGCCGTCCGTGTCGGGTCACCCCCCGGCCCTCCTCGTCGGCCGTGTGGACGGGCCAGTGGGGCGTAGGAAGGATGGCAGGACACCCAGGGGCGCCAGCCTGTTGGGCAGCGGCCACACCAGCCCTGCGAGCTCCCGCGACAGCCTCCTGCTCCCAGCCGGAACCCCCTGGACCCTGCACCTACAGATGGTGGCATGGGCCCAGCTGTGCCCATAGGGCTGCCCCCCCCCACCTACCGCGTCCCCACCTGTGCCAGTCAAGGTGGCACACACAGCCTCGGGGTGGGGACACAGGCAGCCTGGCCTTCCACACGCCTTCTCTCTGTCCCGCCTACCCCGGGTGCTCCAGGGGCACATCCTGGAGCTGCTGGGTGGAGGACTCAGCCGGCGAGGAGCACAGAGTGCCCCGAGGGCCACAGGATGTGGGAGGGGACGTCCCTGGACCCTGGGCTAAAGCCTACAGGACGTCCTCCCATGCTCTGGCTGGCCCTGCCCTCCGCGGGGGCTCAAGATGCAGCCTCTTGTGACACCCAGGCCCCCTGTGGCCACCCAGCATGCCAGCCAGACCCCTTCAGGGGCCACTGCCACGGCTGCAGCCCCAGGAGTGGGGAGGCAGTGAGGCCTGTGGCTGGCCCGGGGTGTCCAAATCCGTCCTTCTGCACGTGAACCCCCTGCCAGGAATAAACAGCCCCCGTCACCCAGTTACATTTGCCAGCGTCTCGACTAAATTGGGTGTGTTACAAAGGAGCTACCAGGGCTCTGTGCTGGGTGGTGATGCCCGAGTGCCTGATACTGGCGATAAGCCCAGCACACCTGCAGAGTGCCACTTCCATCTATGCATGAGAGCCCACAGGTGCTCTTTTGCCCCCACGATGAGGAAGGCAGAGAGCAGGTGCTGTGTTCATAGGTGCACGGCCCCAAGACCCAGGAGAGCTGAGCCAGCAGGTGCCTGAGACCTGGGATCAGGCACCTGGGGATGGTCCTTCAGGGATGGTGCTCCAAGGACAGTGCTCCAGGGATGTCCTCCAGGAGTGTCCTCCAGAGATGATGTCTCAAGGACAGGTGCTCTAGAGATGGTGCTCCCTGGATAGTGCTCCAGGGATGTTGCCCCAAGGGGAGGTCCTCTAGGGATAGCGCTCAATGGACGGTGCTCCATGGATGTACTCCAGGGACAGTACTCCACGGAGAGATCCTCTAGGGATGATGCTCCAGGGTTGGTGCTCCAAGGCTAGTGCTCCAGGGATGTCCTCCAGGGACAGTGTCATGATGTTGGGCTATCATCACCACCATCCATTACCAAACCTTTCCCATCACCCGAACACAAACTCTGTCCCAGTTAAAATTTAACTCCCCATTCTTTAACCCTTCCCTGGCCCCTGGTAACTGGTATTTTAATTTTTGACTATGAATTTGCATATTCTATTTATTTCATGTAATTGAGACTATACAACATTAGTCCTTTTGAGTCTGGCTTATTTCACTCAATGTAATTTCTTCAGGGTTCATCCATGTTGTTGCATGCATCAGAATTTCATTCCTTTTTATGGCAGAATAGTATTCCATTGTATGTATATAACCACATTCTGTTTATCCATTCATCAGCTGATGGGCACTTGGGTTGTTTCTACCTCTTGGCAATTGTGAATAATGCTGCTATGAACATCGGTGTGCAAATGTCTGTTTGAGTCCCTGTGTGCCTGTTTGTATATTTATGTCCCCCAGAAAAGGCCATATTCTTTAATGCATTCTTGTGGGGCAGACATATTAGTGGGGATTGGGTTGGAACCTATTGGTTCAGTGTCCATGGAGATGTGACCCACCCAACTGTAGGTGATGACTCTGATTGGATAATTTCCGTGGAGGTGTGGCCCCACCCATTCAGCGTGGGCCTTGTTTCGTTTGCTGGAGCACTGTATAAGCTCAGACAGCAGGAGCTCACAGCTAGCTGCAGCTGAGACAGACATTTTGAAGACTGCTGTTGGAAGCTGATGCAGACATTTTGGAGAACGCCATTTTGAAATGCAACCTGGGAGCAAGCAGATGCCAGCCACGTCCCTTCCCAGCTGACAGAGGTTTTCCGGAAGCCAATGGCCTTTCTCCAGTGAAGGTAACCTTTGTTGATGGACACTTTATGGCCTTAAGACTGTAACCTTGTAACCAAATAAACCTCTTTTATAAAAGCCAATCCATTTCTGGTGTTTTGCATTCTGGCAGCATTAACAAACTAGAACACCCTGCTTTCAGTTCATTTGTGTATATGCCTAGAAGTGGGATTGCCAAGTCAATAGTAATTTTATACTTAATTTTATGAGGAACTGCAAAACTGTTCCCCACAGTGGCTACACCATTTTAAGTTCCCACCAACAATGAACCAAGTGTCCTACTTCTCCACATCCTCTCCAACACTTGTTGTTTTCTGTTATTTCCCTAATGGCTAATGATGTTGAGATCTTTTCATGTTCTTATTAGCCATTTGTGTATCTTTGGAGAAATGTCTATTCAAGTATTTTACCCAATTTTTAATTGGTTGGTGTATCTTTTTGCTGTTGAGTTGTAGATTTTTAAAATATATTCTGGATATTAAACCCTTATCGGATATGTGGTTTCTAAATATTTTATCCCATTCTTTAGTTGTCTTTTTACTTTTGTGATGACATCCTTTGATGCACGAAAGTTTCTAATTTTGTTAAGGTCCCATTTATCTATTTTTTTTGTTTTGTTGCTCATGCTTTTGATATCAAGTCTAAGAAACTGTTGCCTAACACCAGGTTATGAAGATGCTTCCCTATTGTCTTCTAGGAATTTTATAGTTTTGGTTCTTATGTTTAGGTGTTTCCATTTTGAGTTAATTTTTGAATATGGTGTGAGGTATGGGTCCCCCATCATTCTTTTGCATATGGAGATCCAGTTTTCCCAACACCATTTGTTGAAGACACTGTTCCTTCCCCATTTAGTGGATATGGCACCCTTGTCAAAAATCAATTGACCATACATGTGAGGGTTTATTTCTGAACTCTCAACTTGATTCCATTGGTCTGTATATCTGTCGTTATGCCATTACTATGCTGTTTTGATTACTGTGGCTTGGTAATAAGTTTTAAAATCAGGAAGCGTGAGTCCTCCAACTTCGTTCTTCTTTCTCAAGATGGTTTGAGCTATTTATGTCCCATTACCCTTCTATATAAATTTGATGTTTGGCTTTTCCACTCCTGCAAAGAAGGCTGTTGAAATTTTGATTGGCATTGTATTGACTGTAAATTACTTTAGTTAGAATTGATATCTTAATAATATTTACTCTTCCAATCCATGAACATGAAATATTCTTCCATTTATTTAGGTCTTTGATTTCTTTTAGCAATGTTTTGTAATTTTCCATGTATAAGTCCTTGTTTTAGTTTCCTTGGCTGCTCAAGCAAATACCATGCAATGGATTGGCTTAAATGATGGGAATTTATTGGTTCATGGTGTTGCAGCGAGAAAAAAGTCCAAATCAAGGCATCATGAAGGTGATGCTTCCTTCCCAAAGACTGTGGTGTTCTGGGGCTGGTGCCTGTGAAGCCGGGTCCTGGGCTCCTCGGTCACCTGGCGATGCACCTGGCGGCCTCTCCTGCCCCTCCCTTCTCCTCCGCGTTCTGTTGACCCTCAGCTTCTTGCTTCCCGTGGCTCTCTCTGTCTGAATTTCATTCTGCTTACAAAGGACTCGAGATAGGATTGAGACCCACCCTGATTGGGCTGGGCCACATCTTAACTGAAGTCACCTCATCAGAGGTCCTGTTTACAAGGGGTCCACACCCACAGAATGGATTAATTTAAAAGCATGTTTTTCTGGGGTATGTTCAGCTCCAAACCCCCTTGGTCTCTTACATCCTTGATTAAATTTATTCCTAAATATTTGATTCTTTTAGTGGCTATAGTAAATATAACTTTTTAAAATTTCCTCTTCAGATTGTTCATTACTAGGGTATAGAAACACTACTGATTTTTTCTTAGTGATCTGGTACCCTGTCAACTTTGCTGGATTTGTTTATTAGCTGGAATAGCTTTGTTCTATAGTTTTCAGAACTTACTATAAATAGAATCATGTCATATGCAAATAGTGAAAGTTTTACTTCTTCCTTTCTATTTCGGATTCCTTTTATTTGTTTTTGTGCCTGATGTTCTGGCTGGGTTTCCACTGCAGGGTTGCACGTCAGTGGTGACAGTGGGCACCCTTGGCTTGTTGCTGGTCTTGGAGAGAAACCTTTCAGTCTCTGCCGCTGAGAATGATGTTCGCTGTGGGTTTACGGATGTATTTTTAATGGTTATTATATGATCACTCAAATGAACGTAAGCCAGTCACCTTCAACAGGTGCTGAAGCTTCGGTTGTAGTTTCGCTGCTTGTTTGTTACCGGATTTAAGATTCAGCGCAGAACGGTGGAGGAGAGCGGGCGGCGGGGGCGAGGCGGGGGTCCCCGCCCGGGCCCGGGTCTGCCGCGGCTCCCGCCCACCGCCTTCTGTTCTTGGCTGCAGCGGCCTCGTGGTCTACGCCGACGGCCCCCTGAACCTGGACCGCAGGGCGGAGGACACGTCGGAGCTGTTCCGGCCCTTCCGCTCGCTGCTGCGGAAGATCAGGTGGGGCGGGGGCTCGGGGGCGGGACTGGGCGACTGGGTGCAAGGGAGGGGGCTCGGGGCGGGACTGGGCGACTGGGTGCAAGGGAGGGGGCTCGGGGGGCGGGACTGGGCGACTGGGTGCAAGGGCGGGGGCTCGGGGGCGGGACTGGGCGACTGGGTGCAAGGGAGGGGGCTCGGGGGGCGGGACTGGGCGACTGGGTGCATGGGAGGGGGCTCGGGGGCGGGACTGGGCGACTGGGTGCAAGGGAGGGGGCTCGGGGGCGGGACTGGGCGACTGGGTGCAAGGGCGGGGGCTCGGGGGGCGCAGGGGCAGGCGGGGGGAGGGGAGGGGGTGTTCATGAAGCGAGTGCTCTTTCGTGCAGGCGTGCATGACCAGGCATCATCTCTCTTTAAAAAAGTATATATATGTATGGACAAAACTTCTGCTTTGGGACAAAGTGTCCCGGGTGGCACCGGCCAATTCTCCAGCCACAGCAATGAGAAAATTTGAAAAATCATATTTTAAAGGGATCCATGGCTGTGGAAGTGAGGATCAGGTAAACGAGACTTCCAGGGAGGGCAGAACTTTGGAGAGAGCTGGCAGCCTCCGGGCATGTTTCCCGGGGAGCATTTGGTGACTCCGGCTGGGTACTGCAGCCCAGGCGATCAGGCGGAGGGCTCTGCTGGGAGGGAAGGACCTAGCTGCAAGGACTGGGAACTCTGGGACGCTTAGCAGGGACCCCCCCGCCCCGAGCCTTCCGAGTCGGGATGGAGGCAGAAAGCTCCTAAGGGGTCCTGGTTTCGTTCTGCTGTTCTGGGGGCCCAGGAAACCCCAGCGGGCCCTGGGCACTCTGCCAGTCCCTGCAAGACTGAGCCCAGATTTTGGAGCCACGTGGAGGCTGAGCTGGAGACTGCTGGGCAGAGCTGGGCCCCTGCGGACTCCCAGGGAAGACAGAAACCCGCCAGCGTAGCACGGTGGGAACCAGACGGAGACCCCAGTGCAGCCCCCACCAGCTCAGCTTCCCAGAGAAGGGCGACAGTCGCTCCCCCACAGCAGCCGCCTGACAGGGAAAAGAGGAAAACTCTCTCTGGTAGAAGAAAACATCACCTGGAACCTCTATGGTTCTTTCATACCCAGTGTCTCGCATATAACCCAAAATTGCTAAACATGTAAAGAGGCAAGATAATATGATTGATGGTCAAGAGAAAAGCCCGATAATTTATGCAGCCTGCAGAAGCTCCAGATATGAGAGTTTACACACAAGGACTTTAAAACAATTATCATTAATATGTTGAAAAAATAGAAGGGAATTAGATAAATTTAGATAAGAGGATGGAGAATTTAAACAGAGAACCGGAATCCATGAAAAATAATCAAATGGCCTTTCTAGAATTAAGAACATTCACAATCTGAAAATAAGAATTCAGTAGATGGGTTTCATAGTAGATTGGGCCCAGCAGAACACAGAAGGAATGAACTTGAGGACAGGTCAATAGAAGAGACACAACCAAAGCACAAAGAGAAAAAACAATGGGAAAACAAACAAACAAACAAACAAGAAATAAAACAAAACAGAGCCTAAGCAATAAGTGTGACTTATTCAATGTCCTAACGTACATAATTGGAGTCCCCCAGGGAGGCCACAGAGAGAGTGAGGCAAAAGCAATATTCGAAGAATAATGCACAAGAATTTCCCAAAACTGATAAAAAATATCTAGCCACAGATTCAGGAAGCTTAAGAAAACCACAAGCAAGATAACACAAAACTACCAGGTATAGCACAGTAAAATTGCCAAAAACAAAGAAAAAAATCTTAAAAGCAGCCAGAGAAAAAGGACACATAACTTTGAAAGGAATGTAAGATTGATAGCTCTTTTAAAATGAAAATAAATAATAAATAAATAAAAGCTAAAGGCAGTGGCACAGTATCTTTAAAGTGCTGGAAGAAAATAGCTGCCAACCAGAATTTAATAACTTGCAATAAAAATCCTTCAAAAATGAGTGTGAACAGATATTTGCACACTGATGTTCATAGCAGCATTATTCACAATTGCCAAGAGATGGAAACAGTCCAAATGTCCTTCAACACATGAGTGGATAAACAAAATGTGATATATACACACAATAGAATACTACATGGCAGTAAGAAGGAACGATGTCGTCAAACATGACAACCTGGATGAACCTTGAAGACATAATGCTGAGTGAAATAAGTCAGACAGAAAAAGAGAGATATTTTATGTTACCACTAATGTGAACGCAGTGAAAAATGTAACATAAATTTTTATATTGTAGAATGTAGAAGACTTAGAGATAGACAACAACTAGTGAAGGGGGAACGATAATCTAATAAGAACAGATAAGATATGGAGAGTAATCTTAATAATATGGGAACACTCAGGAATGACTATGATTTGTTAATTTTCTTGGGGTATGGTAGGAACATGTTGGAAGCAATGTCGTTATTTTAGGTTGTTTTTCTTATTCCTTTGTGTTGTTTTGTTTGAATTTTTTTAATTTTTTGATAAAGTTTAAAAATGAGTGTGAAATAATGGATTATTCAGAAAGTCAGAATTGAAGGAATTTGTTACACAGCAGCCTGCCCTTAAAGAAAAGCTAATTGGAGTTCTTCAGGTAAGGAAAGTGATCTCAGCTGGAAGAACGTGATATTGGCTAACAGAAACGAATACTGTCTGTACAAAGCAGTTATCATGTCTTGTGGCCTTTAATTTATACATAGCACTAAAATGCCTGATGGCAGTGTTCTAGTTTGCTAATGCTACCGGAATGCAAAACACCAGAGATGGATTGGCTTTTTTAAAAGGAGGTTTATTTGGTTACACAGTTACAGTCTTAAGGCCATAAAGTGTCCAAGGTAACACATCAGCAGTCGGGTACCTTCACTGGAGGATGGCCAACGGTGTCCGGAAAACCTCTGTTAGCTGGGAAGGCATGTGGCTGGTGTCTGATCCAGAGTTCTGGTTTCAAAATAGCTTTCTCCCAGGATGTTCCTCTCTAGGCTGCAGTTCCCCAAAAATGTCACTCTTAGTTGCACTTGGGGTATTTCTCCTCTCTTAGCTTCTCTGGAGTAAGAGTCTGCTTTCAACAGCCATCTTCAAACTGTCTCTCATCTGCAGCTCTTGTGCTTTCTTCAGAGTGTCCCTCTTGGCTGTAGCTCCTCTTCAAAATGTCACTCACAGCTGCACTGAGTTCCTTGTGTTTGTCAGCTCATTTATATGGCTCCACTGATCAAGGCCCACCCTGAATGGGCGGAGCCACACCTCCATGGAAATATCTTGTCAGTTATCACCTACAGTTGGGTGGGTCACGTTTCCATGGAAATCTGATCAGCATCAAAACGTCTGCCCCCCATGACTGCATCAAAGAATATGGCTTTTTCTGGGGGATATAATACATTCAAACTGGCACAGGCAGTTAACAGAACAAACAGAAGGGGGGCAAATAGAGTTTAAAGGTTGCAAAGCTCAAGCAGTATTGGAGAAGTGGTAAAAGAAATTATTTATATTAAACTGTAATAAATCAAGGATGCCTGTTATATTAGGATATCCTAAAATAATAGTAAAAGAATGTATAATTAACAGATTCATAGAAGAAAGAAATCCAAAATAAGGCAAGAAAAGAGGGGAAAAGGAACATAAAACAAATAGACCAAACAGAAAAAAAAAAAATAAGATGGTAGATATAAACCCAACAATATCAGTAATTACATTAAATGGAAATAGACTAAATATTCCAAGTAAAAGGCTAAGATTATCAAACTTGGTTAAAAACAAACAAAGATGCCAACCATGTCTGATGATAAGAGACACACTCCAGAGGTAAGGATGTGAAAAGGCTGGAAGTAAATAGATGACATAAAGATGTACCATACAAACACTTATCCAAAGAAAGTTGGTGCAGCTCCGTTTATGTCAGATAAACCTTAAGGCAAGAAACATTGCTAGAGCTAGAGAAATATTTCAAATGGATAAAGGGGTCATTCCAATAAGAAGATGTTACAATCCTATCTTGTACATATGTGCCAAATAACAGAAATAGGTAAATCCGAAACCGTAACGGGAGACTTTAATATACTTCTCTCTAGAGCTGATGGAACTAGCAGACAAAAGCTTCAAAATGTAAAAAATCTGAATAACAAAACTACCAAAGTTGACTAATTGACATGTAGAACTCTGCACCCAACAACTGACAGATTCACTTTCTTAAATGCACGTGGACCACTTACCAAACATATCCACATGCTGCACCATAGAGAAAGCCACAATAAATCTTCTGGAGACAGAATTTATCCTGAATATGTTCTCTGACCACAATGAAGTTAAGCTAGATATTAAAACAAAAAGATAATTTGAAAAAAAAAGCCAATTATGTGAAAGCTAAGCAATACACTTCTAAATAATTCATTGGTCATAGAAGAAGTCAAAATGGAAATTAAAAAATAGTTTGGACTGTATGATAATGAAGATACGATATGTTGAAAATTTTAAGATGAAGCTTAAATCGTTCTTGGGGGGATGGGGGATCCATAGCCTTAAATGCATATTATAAAAAAGAAGTAAGGTTTAAACTCAATTATGTAAATTCCCTTCTGAAGAAATGAGAAAATAACAGTTTATCAGCCCCCAAGAAAGTAGGAGGAAAGAAATAATTAAAAATAATGGCATCAATAAAATAGAAAACAATTGTAGAGTTGAGAAAAATCAACAAAACCCAAAGTTGTTCCTTTGAAAAGATTAATAAAGTTGATAAATCCCTAGAAGGACTAATCAAGAAAGAAGAGAGAAAATATAATTCAATAACAAGAATGGAAGAGGGCATCACTATAGAGTCTACAGATATGAAAACACAGTAAAGGATTCCATCAATAATTTGACACTTCAGGTGAAATGACAAATTCCTCAGAAAAGCAACTCATCAAAGCTGACAGAAGAAGAAATAGAAAATATTTTAGTCCATTTTCTATTAAAGAAATTGAATCCATATTTTAAAAAAAAATCCCACAACGAAACATCACTCCCAGATGGCTTCCCTTATGTGTTCCTCTAAAGATTTAAGGAAGAAATAGCTCTAATCTTACACAAACTTTTCCAAAAAGTATAAAAAGAGAATACTTTCTCTTTTTTTATGAAGAGAGCCTAACCTTAACACTAAAACCAGACCAGGAATATTACAAGAAATGAAAATTACAGACCAATCTCTCTCATGGACATAGATACAAAGATGCTGGCAAATTGAATCTAACCATATATAAATTGGATAATACATCATGAGCAAGAGGAATTTACACCAGGTATGCAAGATTCGTTTGGCATTTGAAAACCAATTACTATTTTACCACATTAATTTAAAAAGAGGAAGATAAATCATATCATTTTGAAAGATTCAGAAAAAGCATTTGAAAAAACTTATACCTATTTTATGATTCAAACACCTTTTAGCAAACTTGGAATAGAAGGAAATTTCCATACTCTCATAAAACATGAATATTTAAAAAACATACCGCAAACATCATTCTCCATGGGGAAAAATGGAAAACTCTCTGAGATAGGGAACAAGAAAAGGATGTCTACTCTTCACCATCTCTGTTGTCAGCCTAGCCTATGCAATAAAGCAAGAAAAATGGAAATAAAAAGTATATGGAATTATAAAGGAAGAAATAAGATGGTCATTAAATGTAGATAACATGATCAAGTTTCTAGAAAAATCTTCAAACCATTAGAAATAATAAATGAATTTAGCAAGGTCACTGGATAAAAGATAAACATTCAAAAATAAATGATATTTCTATATACCAACAATAAATTAATACAAAATGAAATGAAACTATCGTCTACAGTAGAATCAGTAAATATCAAACCCTTATGCATAAATCTAATTAAAGACTTTTCTTGTGCAAGACTCAACGGGAAACTATGAAACATTATGATATGAAATCTAAAGGACCTAAACAAATAGAGAGCTATTCCATATCCAGGGAGTGAGAAACTTAATATTGTGAAGATATCAGTTATTCTCTAATCTCCGAATTCAACGCACTCTCAATCAAAATCCCAGGAGGGTGTTTTGGGGGCAGAAATTGACAAGTTAATTCTAAAATTCATATGGAAATGCATTAGGGCAAGAAGGAGGAGGAGGAAGAGGAGGAAGAGGGAAAGGACGACAAAGAAGAGCGTTTTATCTAGTCTTCTCTTAGGCTTGGGCAGCGTCCAGAGTACTTCCCATCGTGCCCACCCTTGGGCACCCTCTTGGTGACCACCTGTCCGTGTTTCTGCTGAGCGTTTTTCATGGAGGAAGAGCTAGCTGCAGAGCTACACTGCCTGCTGGGAGTGTGGTGCTGTAGACAGTGCAAGTGTAGCAGAGTCGGCAGAGCCAGGGTGGACTCCTGACCTACTTGGTGGAACAGTCCGGAAACAGGCCACCCCATATCCGTGCCCTGGTTCACGTGACATTGCAGGACAGTGGGGAGTGGTTTTTCCCAATGTATGGGCAGAGTCCATAGAATCCATATAGGAGAAATGTATCTGGGCCTCTGCCACATTCATATAGAAAAATCAATTCCACATGGACTGCAGGGATGTGTGAAAAACGAGACGATAACGTTACTTCTAGAGGAAATAATCAAGGAGAACATCTTTGTGACCTTGGAATAGGCAAAGTTGTCTTAAACAGGTCACAAAAGCACTAACATAAAAAATGTGCTGTGTTGGACTTTATGAAAACTTCAGTTCGTTAAAAGACACCATAAAGACAGTAAGGTGGCAAGCCATGGACTTCCATAATCTATACAGATTTCCATAATCTATACAACAAAGGATTCAAATCCAAAATATTTAAAGAACTCCTATCAAATCAGTAAGGAAAAGGTGGACAACCCAATTTAAAATGGGCAAAAGACTTGAACAGGCACTTCACGATGGAGGACACCTCGGGGCCAGTAAGCTTGGGAGCTGGTTCTCAACTTTGTTAGTCATCAGGCTGAAGCAATTTAAAGCCACAAGAAACCATTACACATTCACCAGGAAGTGCCCAGTGCCAGGGAGGGCACGGGGCAAGCAGAACCATGAAACCCGGCATGGGGTCTCAGTTGGCACAGCTGACTCAGCAGCACTCTGTGACTCAGCAGTTCTGCTCTGCAGGGTGTGCTCAGCTGAAACGCACAGGTGCAGGGAGGGAGAGATGACTGATCATGCCACCCAAGCCCATCTGGAGCAGAAGAGATAAATAAAGACGATGAAATACTGGATAGCCACGAGAATGAACGCACTTTCACAACGTGCAACCTTATGGATGAATGCCACAAAATAGGGTTGCCAGATCTAGGGAAAACAAAAACACAGGACACCCAGTTAAATTTGAATTTCAGATTTTTTTTAAAAATGGCTTTTTAGTGTAAGTTTATCCCAGGAGGCACATTCTGTGTTTTATCTGGCACCTACACAAACATAACATTGCCAAAGAAACTTGACACAAAAGTGTGCAGGCTGCATCACCCCGTCCATCTAAAGGATGCAAACAGGTAAAACTACCCCTCCACAGAGAAGACAGGTTGCAGGTGATGAGAGGCCAGGCCAGAAGGGCATGCAAGAGCCCCTGGGCTCCCATCAATGTTTAATTTCTTGATCTGGGTGCTATTTACATGGGTGTATTCAGTTTGGAAACATTCAGCAAGCCGTGTGGCTGAGTCCTGAGAAGAGCTCATCTCTCCATATTTGTTAGCGGCTGCACTAGGGAACTCTCACGTGGCCTGAGCTGTTCCCGGGGGTGTCTCACCCTTGCCCCTAAATTAACTCCAACTTCCGGCCTCGGCTTCAATGCCTCTTTCTCCGAGAAGTCTCTCCAGGCTAAGCTGGGTGTCCTGCCCCACCCTCCTTAGGGGCGGGCATCTTCCTGTGTTGCAGATGATGTTCCTGTAATTAAAGGGTTCTTTGTCAGGCTCCCAACTAGAGCTGCGCTCTGTGGGGCAGGGCCCAGGTCTGCTGCTTCCTTCTGAGCGCCAGCGCCCAGTGCCGGGTCCTGGACGGTGGGGATAATTCTTGTAGAACGAATGGGTGAAAGCCCACCTACTAACCAACCAATTCTTTTCCCACTCCTTAAGGTTTTTATTAATGCAATCAGTACATTCCTGGAAATCAAATCTTTCTCGGTTGAGGAAGGGGTTCCTAATCTCATTTCTAAGAAGGAAACCAGTGTAGAATCCCCAGCGCGCAGTCAGCCGTCCCCCCACCTGCGGCACCGGGAGGGGCCTTGGAGACCCTTGGTCGCGTGCGCCCGTCTTCTGCAGGAGGCCGAGCGGACTGGGTCACCAGCGCCCCCGGCCAGGCCGCAGCTCCTGGGCTGCGGGGTGGGGAAGCTCACCCTGGTTTTTGTCTTGACCGCGGCAGGGACTTGCTGCAGACCCTCACGGAGGATGAGCTGCACACGCTGGAGCGGAACCTCTGCGTCTCCCAGGACACGGAGCTCCCCCTGAGCGCCGCGCCCATGCCCGCCTTCCCCGCGGCCCTGCCCCCCGAGGAGCCGCTCTCCAAGGCCAAAGGGCCGGACGCGGAGCTGGCCTGCTCCATGCAGGACGACGACCGGGAGCTGGAGCAGCTCGACCGCCTGGTGCACAGGGCCGGCGACGAGATGTCCTCCCTGCTGTCCCCGCCCAGCGCCTGCCCGTCCCCCGCTCACGGGCTGGGGGCCGAGCGCGGCGGCCCCGCGGACGCCTCTCCCGGCAGAGCCGGGCCGGAGCCGGGCGGCGACGAGGAGGACAGGGTGTTCTTCATGGACGACGTGGAGGGGCCGGCGGAGCCCACGGGCGGCCCCCGCGCCGACCCCCAGGAGCCGGGGCGGGCCGGGGAGGGCGGAGAGGCGGGGCCCGGCGCGGCGGCCGCGGAGCAGCGGGGCGGCCCGAGCGCCGACGGCGCCCCCGAGGACGGCGGGGCGCCCCCTACCGCGGGGCTGTGCGCGGCCGAGGTGATCGCCCACCGGACGGGCGGCCTGAAGCTCTCGGCCACCGTCATCTTCAACCCCACGGCGCGGGGCGCGGCCCAGGCCTCCCCGGAAGCCCCGGGCGCCGGCGGGTCCCCCACGAACCCTGGGGCCGCGCGGGCGGGGAGCGGCCCCCCGGAGCTGGGGCCCCCGGCCTCGAACTGCCTCATGCACTCCTGCGTGTGCTGCGGGGGCTGCGGGGACGGCGGGGAGGAGGCCGTCCAGAGCTTCCCAGGCACGGGCGGCCCTGCAGAGCCGCCCAAGGCCGGCGACAAGCGCCTGGGGGACCGACCCGACGGCGCCTGGCCGGGCCCGGGGGCGCGGCCCACGGGGGACACCTGTGCCGGGCAGGATCCTAAAGGCCCCCATCCCTCCCCGGACCTGGAGCGCACCTTGGGGCCCCAGGGGCCCGCAGGAGAAGGGGACCCGACTGGCCAGCAAAGGGAGCCCGGGGCCAGGGAGCTGGACGGCGGGAGCCCCTCCGAGGCCGGCCCCAGGTAAGAGGCTTCTTCCTCTCACTTCGTGGTTTGGGGAACTCCCGTGGGAACATCTCAGCTGAGGGTCGTTGGCCCCAGGAGGCGCCGGAGCCGCCCCTGGGGTGTGGGGAGGGTGGAGGGGGCCGGATGGGGGGTGGTGGTGGGGAGGTCTAAGCCAGCTTGCTGTGAGTGGGTGGGGGGCAGCGAGGGGGTGTGCCTGGCGGCCGGCCACCTCGGGCCTGTCCCCACCTTTTCTCCTTGCTGGCCCGGGGGACCCTTGTGGGGCTTGCCCACACCTCCCCTGCCCCCTCCTCCTCACCCCGTGTCTCCCCCCGTCCCTGCCTCTCCCCGACCCCCACCCCAGAGTCAAGTGATTGGGAAAGGCAGGGAGGGGGAGGTCTCAGAGCTGGGACCGGAGGTGTGCAGGGCTGGGGCGGGGGTCTGTGAGGCGGGGGGCGGGGATGTCCGCCAGACTCTGGCGCCTGCGCATTTCCTTCCGTGAGGCTCCCCCCCTGCTCCCCTCCCCTGGGCTCGTCCTGCGCCGGGTGGGACGAGCCCCCGTGCTGGGGCTCCCCAGGCTGCGCTCCATCCGCCCCATGGCTGTTGTCCTCCCAGGGACCCCGCCCCACTCCCACCTGGCTGCGGGCGCTGCGGGGTGGGCGGTGGGTGGGCGGGAAGGGGCCTGGCCCTGAGGCTGGAGAAGGTGCCCTCTGGGGAGCCGCTGGGGTGGGCACGGAGGGCGGGCGGACGGGCACGGCGCGGGCTGTGGGACGGGAGGAACTGGGGGGCTCCTCCAAGCAGGGGAGGCGGTTTCTGGGTGACGGGTGGACAACCTCGGGACCGTCTGACCATAGACTCTGCTTCCCTGGGAACTCGGCGCAGTGCCTGGGGAGTGGGGGCCGCCCTTCCCGGGGCCCACGGGCCGGGGGTGCAGCGGGGAGCGCTCTGTGTCCTGGCGTCGTGGAGACGTGGGGCCTCGGGGTCACCTCTGCACCTGCCCCCTGGCTGCTGGGACACCCTGGTTGAGCTTCCTGAGCCCCAGCGCGCTCATCCCTAAAGCCGGGGTGCGTGTGGGGACCCGGGAGAGTCGGGGACATGGGGGGCACCTGTGGTCACGCGGTGACGGGGTTCCACTCACGCCTGGAAGACCCGGCCGGGCTCTGTGCTGGCCAGAAGGATGGACGGAGGGGAGTAACCTGACCTCCGGGTTCCTGCAGCTGCCTGGGGCAATTGGACGTTTACCCTTGGCTGGTGCACCCCGAGTCTCTCCAGTCCTTTCTCCTCCCCATTCCCCTCCCCCTCTACACCCCGCCCCCTCCCCCTCCCTCTCTTCTTAAAATCCATTTGCTGAAGAAACCTGGTTGTCCCACAGTCTTGATTTTGCTGGTGACGCCCTGTTTCAGCCTCCTGGGCTGCTCAAGCAAATACCCTGAAATGGGGTGGGTTACACAGCGGGAATTGATCAGCTCATGGTTTTGAGCCAAAAGCAAGTCCAAATTGAG
Source organism: Choloepus didactylus (assembly GCF_015220235.1). NCBI lineage: Eukaryota > Metazoa > Chordata > Mammalia > Pilosa > Megalonychidae > Choloepus > Choloepus didactylus. The sequence goes on along the minus strand of NC_051309.1, from coordinate 2,460,982 downwards.
TTGTCATCAAGCGATGCTCCCCACGGAGGTGTCCTGGGCCCTCGCTTGTCACACGGCACCTGGTGGCCACTCCGGCCTCTCTGCTCCCTCCGGGTTCCACTGACCTTCACCTCCTTGGCTCCGCGGCTTTTCTCTCTCTCTTTGAATTTCATTCTCTTATAAAGGCTTCTGAGTGAGGGGGTCACTCCCAGCTGACGTAGCGTCATTAAAAGGCCCTCCTTGCAATCGGGCCACACCCACATGGATGGACCAGGTTCAAGAACGTGTTTTTCTGGGGTGCACAGCTCAGTTTCTGTTTAACCCCATCAGTCTTTCACCCGTACCTTCTTTCTCCCCATAGACAGCCCCGGTCCTCAGGGACTCCCACTTATTATTTACTTTATCCCGTGATCCACAAAAGTCGGGAACACTGACACAGTCTGCACCAACAATAAGATGGCTGCAGACAGTTCAAGGTGGTTGTTTTTGTCCTGATGATGTGAGTGTTTATTTGGGAAACCCAAGAGGGTAAAGTATTACAACTAACTACTAACAACAGATCAAAATGGTTAGACATTTACTATACAAAATTCTGTTGCTTTGTTAAAAATGAGATAAAATTTGCATACCATAAAATCCTCTTTTGGGAAGTATGCAGTTTAGTGGGTTTTTGGTATATATTGTGCAACCATCATCACAGTTTAATTCCATAACATTTTCATCACCCCCAAAAGAAACCCTGTACTGTTAGTGGTCATTCGTCACCCCACCCCCCATTCCCTGGCCCCTGGCAACCCCTCGGTTGCTGTCTCTCCATGGATTTGCCGATCCTGGAAATTTCCTATAAATGGAATATAGGCCATATTTGTCCTTTTGTATCTGGCTGTTCTGGTTTGCCAAAGCTGCCGAAATGCAATATACCAGAAATGAGTTGGCTTTTACAATGGGGGTTTATTAGTTCGCAGTTTTACAATTTTAAGGCCGCGAAAACGTGCAAAGTAAGGCATCAAGATGTAGAGACCTTCTCTGAGTGAAGGCTCCTGGCATCCAGGGTTCCTCTGTCAGCTGGGGGGCACATGGCGCCGTCTGCTGCTCCTTCTCTCCCGGGTTTAGCTTCTGGTTTCCGTGGCTTTCTCCCAAATGTCTCTGAGCGTCTGTCTCAGCTCCTCTTAGCTTCTCTGCTTGTGTCTCCCGGGGGGTTTCTGTCTAAGCATCTCTGAGCTTGTTTCAAAGTGTCTCTACCTTTTATCCTCTCGTAGAGGACACCAGTAAAGACGATTAAGACCCTCCCTGAATGGGCGAGGCCACGTCTCCATGGAAGCAACCTAATCAAAAGGTCCCACTCACAACAAGTCTGCACCCACAAGGGTGGAGTAAAAGAACGTGGCTTTTCTGGGGCACATAATAGATTCAAACCAGCTCATTGGCTTATTTTCCTCAACATGGTGTCCTCAAGGTTCATCCTTATTTTAGCACGTGCCAGCACTTCACTGCTTTTTACAGCGGAGTAATATTCCACTGGATGGTGTTTCGGTTTGCTAAAGCTAACGGAATGCCAGACACCAGGAATGGATTGGCATTTACAGTGGGGGTTTATTAGTTCACAAATTTACTGTTGTAAGGCCGTGAAAATGTCCCACTGAAGGCAGCAGAAAGAGGACGCTTTCTCCGAGGAAAGGCCGACGGCGTCCGGGGCTCCTCTGTCTCACGGGAAGGCGCGTGGCCACGTCTGCTGGCCGTTCCCTCCCAGCTTCTGATTCCAAATGGCTTTCTCCAAAATGTCTCTCCAAGACGTCTCCCTCAGCTTCTCTGCTTGTCTCTCCCAGGACATTTCTCTCTAGCCATCTGGGGGTCCTCTCTTAGCTTCTCCAGGGCAAACTCTGGGCTTCATCTCTTAGCATCTGCAAACGTCCTTCCGTCCACATCTCCAAGTGTCGGGTCTATTTCGGCCTCTCAAGGACTCCAGGAAACCAATGAAGACCCACCTTGACTGGGCAGGGTCACACCTCCATGGAAATAGTCTAATCAAAAGGTCCCACCCACAGTAGGTGTGCCCCCACAAGACTGGATTAAAAGAACATGGCCTTTTCTGGGGGACATAGCAGACTCACACCGGCATATATGGATAGACTGTATTTTGTTTATCCCTTCATCAGGTGATGGATCTGTGAGTTATCTCCATCCTTTGGCTACTATGAATAATTCTGCTGTGAACATTTGTGTACAGATCTCTGTGTGGACATGTTTTCAGTTCTCTTGGGTGTAGATCTCAGAGTGGAATTGCTGGGTATATGGTACCTCTAGGTTTAGCTTTTTGAGGAACACCAGACTGTTTTCCAGGCAGCCGCGTCGTTTTGCATTTCCACCAGCAGTGTGTGGCTCTGATGTCACTGCTTCCCTGTCAACACTTGTTATTGTCTAAGTTTTCCTTTGAACAGTTCTTTTTGTCCTGAGAACACATCTCACTAGAGTATACAGCCAATGACTGTTTGAAAGTCATTTGAAATAATTTCTCTATACATCTAAGATTGCCTTTTATATGTAAGTGAATTTCTAATGATGTAAAATATTTGCATGGTTCCAAGTCAAATCTGCAAAACAAGATACACTGTCCCCTTCACCTTATCCCCCCCAAAGGTAGTAGTTTTAAAGTTGTTATGGTTTATCCTTCAGTTTTAAAAAATCTAAGCAAAGATGTCTACATACATGTATTTTTTCCTTCCCCGGAGTTAGTCAAGGGCCACATCCAGGAAACACATCTCTCCCCCTTGGCTCCCTGCCCTCCCAGCTCGGGGGTCTCTCGTGTAGTTTCTGGAGACGGCTCTTACTCCCCTTCCCAGCCGTGTCCGACCACCTCGCCGCTCCCGTGGGGCGATTTCCGGACGTCTGCAGCCACAGACAGCCCCGGACAGCCTCGCGCAAGTGTCTGCTGTTCCGATGAGGCTGTTTTTAGAGACGCAGCCCCAGCTCCACCAGCCACGCCGCAGACTCCCAGTTGGGTGAAGTTTCCCAAAAGGCTCCTGGGCGGCTTCTTCCTAAGGGCTGCGGGGATTGGTGAGTGGATTCTTTTTCTACAAGGGTGACATGAAACCATCACAAATTCTTCCAGAACTGGAGGATCTTTTGGGTTTTGACTGCTCTTCTCTTTTGCAATGTGTCCGGGTGACGACAGGTGGCCCTGCCCGGGCTGGACTCACCCCTTCCTGACGCGTGTGCCACACGTGGACACTGCTTGTTCTCGTCTTGCCTTCAGCTTCCCGGACAGAAGCTGAGGCGAAGCCGAGAAGAGGAAAGAACCCCACAAAGTGGCCTCGAGGGGCCGCCCCGTCTCCCAGGTGCAGTTAGGAATGAAGAGCCCGGTGAGAGGCCAGGTGGGCATTTGGGCTGTGGACGGCGAGTGCCCAGGCCCCAGGCCTGCGCTGGGAGTGAGCTGGGGGTCAGCGGCTGCACCTGCCCCTCCACAGGCAGAGCGAATGTCAGATTACTCAGTCACTCATTCACTCATTCACTCATTCATTCACTCACTCACTCACTCATGCACTCATTCACTCACACTCACTCACTCATTCACTCACTCTCACTCATTCACTCATTCACTCACACTCATTCACTCATTCTCATTCACTCACTCACTCATTCATTCACTCACTTGCTCATTCACTCATTCACTCACTCACTCACTCTCATTCACTCACTCACTCACTCATTCACTCATTCACTCACTCACTCACTCACTCGCTCATCCGTGTTACAAGAGCGTGTCCAGGTAACAGAACTGGGCCCCAAGATACACCGAGGAAGCAGACGTGTCCCTCCTCGCAGCGTGGGAGCCTGACACAGACACGGGGCGTCAGTGGCAGGGGACGCAGGCAACCAGCCCCCTGGCAGGATGGCCTCTAGGCCCCAGCGGGGGGAGCTTGGGGAGCCTGGGCCACCCCTCGTGGCCTCATCACGGGAGCAGCAGGCCTGCCCCTCTCAGCGGAGCATCCAGGACTTGGGGGGAGGAGACTCGTGTTGGTGGAATGTGGGGTTCCAGGCCGGCCCCCGCCTCCCCCTGTGCCAGCTGCTGCCCGGGGTCCAGCCTCAGCCGTGGGAGCCACCCACCGAGACAGGTGCCTGCAGGAGAAGCCCAGGCCTGTGACGAGGGACCCACAAACGCATTGAATCCCCTGAGGACCCCTGGACGTCCGCTGCCGGGAGGAAGGGCTGGGGGCTGTCGGGGCTCTGACCTGGCCGGCAGTTGGGGAACAGACGTGGGTGGGTGGACATGGTGAGGTCCCTGTCCGGAGCCTCTCCACAGGCCCCTGGCCCACCTTGCGGCTCCCTCCAGGGGCTGTCACCCAGGATGCGGGATGTCACCCTAGAGCCCTCGCTGCTGTGCTCAGCCGGGCCCTGCGATGGAAAGTTGTGGAACTGCAGGCTCTCCAGCTCTCCCGCTCTTACTATTTCTTCTGTCTCTTTAGGGATCACAGAGAAAGACTTTTTCTTTTTTTTTTTTTTTTAATTAAAAAAAATTCTTCCCAGCCCGTTCCTCCTGGCTGAGCTCACCTCACTTTTTCTGCACTTGTGAAGCGGCTAAGTTACTTCTCTAGATGGCAGGCCTTGGCCCACTGCAATCCAACTTTGTTCCTTTCCACGGGCTTTTTAATTGAAGTGTGTTTCAAACCTTTTGTTTTCTGAAAAAAAAATTAGTATTCATGCTCTTTTTCTAATTGCAAACGTGATGCATGTTCCCTGTAGAAATTTGAAAATATGGAAGGGGATAAAAGAAAGAAATCGAAATCATCCCAAATCCTATGAACAGTTTTAACCTTTTCTTTACTGAATGTTATATTATGACCTTTTCCCCATGAAGTTCTTTGCAGACACAATTTTAATCATAAGGACAGACCCTAAGTTACTATATACTTATTCTACATTTTCCCATTTCCACAACTTTTTCCTGTGTTGACTACGGCTTGGGTGAGCAGCAGTCTGCTTTGTGGTTCTTGAACTCTGTCTTGGATCGTTCCTTGACACTAGATCCTTAGAAGTAGAATTACCACGTAAAGCCCTGGTTAAAGCTCTTGCTCCTTAGCTGTCAAATAGCTTTCAAGAAAAATACCAGCTTATCGTCCCGGCAGCGCGAGTGAGGATGCTCGGCAGCTCCTCGCCAACACGGGCAGCCTGGGCCCCTCCCCAGCTCCACACGTAACATGGAGACCCCATCGTCGCTCTTCTGTCTGCCGCCTTCTGACGACGGCAGCCCTGAGTACTCGGTCACGTTTAGTGCGTGAACCAGCTGTTCGTGTCCTTCGCCTGTTTTCCGTCGGGTTTCAGTGTGCCGGGGCTGTCCTCCGCACAGGCTTCCGAGCCTCCGGGCTCAGCCAGTTACGTCCGCTCCGGCCACGTGCTGCTGCTTCCCGGCTGAGGCGCTGGCAGGCAGCTGGCTCCGGGGACATCTCCGGGGGGCCGTGCGGTGGCAGGCTCCTTGCCTTTTGGGCAGCGGCACTGGACGTGTGCTCTCCGGCCCCACGTGCCAGCGCGGGTGTGGCCGGAACATCACAGGTGAGGGAGGCCCAGGGAGGACGGGTGGCCGCGGCTGGGAACCCACCCTCGGGTGCTGCCGCCCACCAGCTGCTCAACCCGAGGCTGCCAGCCCCTCCCGGGCCACAGGCTGGGCTAACCGTTGTTACTCACCACCATTACTTGCCATTGTTACTCATCATCAGTACTCACCATTGTAACCTGCTGTCATCACTCATCACCAGTACTCACCACTGTTGATCATCATCATTGCTAATCATTACTAGTTGTCATCAGTACTCATCATTACTCACCACCATTACTCGCTGTCCTCACTAATCATCAGTACTCACCATTGTTAGTCACCACCGTTACTTGCCATTGTTGCTCATCTTCGGTTCTTATTGTAACCTGCTGTCATACTCATCATCAGTACTTACTACCTTATTCACCATCATTACTCAGCAATACTAACCGCTGTTACTCACCACTGTTCATCATATTACTAAACATTAGTACTCATCATTACTCACTACTACTTGTCACCATTACTTGCTGTTGTTACTCATCATCAGTACTCACCATTGTTACTCACCACTGTTATTTGCTGTTGTTACTCATCATCAGTACTCATCATTGATACCTGCTATCGTTACTCTTCATCAGTACTCACCACCATTGGTCATCATCATTAATAATCATTAGTACTCGTCATCAGTATTCATCATTACTCACCATTGTTACTTGCCATCATTACTTACTGTTGTTACCATCATTGCTCACCATTCTTATTCGCCATCGTTACTCACCGTCAGTGCTGGTTTGAATGTATTGTGTCCCCAAAAATGCCATTATCTTTGATGTAATCTTGTATGGGCAGATGTATCAGTGTTGATTAGATTGTAATTCTTTGAGTGTTTCCATGGAGATGTGCCCCACCCAGCTGTGGGTGATGACTCTGATTGGATAATTTCCATGGAGGTGTTGGCCCCACCCATTCAGGGTGGGTATGAATTAAATTACTGGAGCACTATATAAGCTCAGACAGAAGGAGCAAGCTTGCTACAGCCAAGAGGGACACTTTGAAGAATGCACAGGAGCTGAGAGAGGAGCTTTAGTTTACAGAGACATTTTGGAGACAGTCTTTGAAAGCTGACTTTTGCTCCAGAGAAGCTAAGAGAGGACAAATGCCCCAGGAGCTACTGAGAGTGACATTTTGGAGAGAAGCTGAAGCCTAGAGAGGAACGTCCTGGGAGAAAGCCATTTTGAAACCAGAACTCCGGAGCAGACGCCAGCCACGTGCCTTCCCAGCTGACAGAGGTTTTCCGGACGCCATTGGCCATCCTCCAGTGGAGGTATCCGATTGCTGATGTGTTACCTTGGACACTTTATGGCCTTAAGACTGTAACTGTGTAACCAAATAAACCCCCTTTTATAAAAGCCAATCCATTTCTGGTGTTTTGCGTTCCGGCAGCATTAGCAAACTGGAACACCATTGTTACTCATCATTGTTACTAATCATCAATACTCACCACCATTACTCACCATCCTTACCACGGTTACTTGCCATCATTACTCACTGCTGTTACTCGCTGTCATTACTCCGAATCGCTAGCCATCTCTCTTTCCTCAGTCTTGCCTCTGCCTCCTCTGTCACATGCCTCGTCTCACTGTTCCCTGGCTGAACTTCCCCGTCCCCATCTCCCCACTTACCATGTGCCACCGGATGCTGTGATTTAAGAGCCCTGGGCACCCTGTCCTCACGCTCACAGAGCTGGGGCCGCGTCACGTCACATCCTTTTCATTGATCTTGCTCTCGCCCCCGCCTGGCTCCTTTGCTCACAGATGCCTTGCCTTGCCCAGGTCCTGGCCCTGCCATCGTTCCTCCTGAGCATCACCCCTCCTTGCGGCAACGGGGACCTCGACTTGGGGGTGCTGAGGCCCTGGTGTCTGGCCCCAAGACTGTGCACCTGCAGAGAAGAGCCTGGGAGCCCGTGTTACTGAAGGCCCAGCTCCTGCCACCCCGAGACCCCAGGCCCGTGTCTGGGACGCACCTGGGTTCCTGTGGTGACCAGCCCCATGGGGAGGACAGAGTGTGGCTCTCCCAGGAAAGGAGCTGCTGAGGAGCCAGGTGCCCTCCCAAGGCTGTCCCCTGAGGGGCCGGGCTGCACGACGGCCTGTGTGTAGGCACCACCGATTGGCCCTCCCGTCCGGCTGCACGGTGCCCGCTTGGGGCCTTGTCGTGTCCAGGGCCTCTGCTTTCCTGCAACCTCAGTGGTTCTGGAAGGACGTGATCAACAGCCTCAGCAGCTGGTGCCGGCAGTTGGGGTTGTTGGGGGCCCACTGCGGGTCAGTGCTGATCTGGCAGAGGTGCGGCAGCACCCCCAGGCCTGATGAGACCCTTCAGCGAGCCAGGGCCCAGAGGGACCACCTCCCAGCCCCCGGCCTGCCCTTCCTGCCGGGCTGTCCGGGGGCCTCAGAGACTCCGCGCCCCTGCCCCCCATCCCACCCCCCGTCCATCCCTTTGGCGCCAGCTCACCCGGCACCTCCGCCCCTGCCGGGTGGAGCCAGAGCCGAGCACCAGCTTGGGGTGGGCAGGGCTGGATCCTGGCCCAGATCCTGGGGGCCACCACGCATGCTCAGAGTGGGCGCTCAGGCAGGGGGCCCTTAGGGGCTGGTCTGCGGGCAGGGGTCGCTGTCCTTACCCCCAGCGGCTCCCACAGGCACCAGGAGGATCCTTCCTGCTGATCCGAACCTGGGGGGACATGGGGACTGCGGGGTGACCACGTGCCCTGACACCCACCAGCGCTCCAACCAGCCTTGCACCCCCTCGGGGTCCCTCAGCCCCAGCCCCGGCCTCTAAAGCCCAGCTCATTCCTGTGCCTCCGTTTCTCTCTCCAGCCTGGCCCCCTCGCTGTGCCCCCAGCACCCCGAGACCCCCCGCCTGCGCCTCCCTCTGCCTTCATGGCTGTTGTTGGGCACCACCCAGGGCCAGAGTCAGAACCGAGGGACCCTCCTCACACCTCACTCCCCGCAGTCCTCGTCCGGCCCTTCCTCTGGTGCAGGAAGATTAAACTGGAGTGCGGCGTGGCGGGGGCGGGGGCGGGGCGCTCGGTGAGCACCTGGGGGTGGGGGTCCCCAGCTGAGGCCCAGTGAGGGGAAAGGCGCCGGACCGGCGGGGGCGGAGGTGCCCGGTGAGCTGGTACAGAGGGGACGGACGGGGGTGGGATGGGGGCCAGGGGCGGGGAGTCTCCGGACGCTGTGCAGGGCAGGGTGGGCGGGTGACATTTGTTCTGAGAGAAAGGAACAGCACTGGTGGCAGTGACGTGTGAGCAGGGTGATACCGTGGTCTCATGTTTTTACAAATTGTTCTAAACCGCTCGATTAGGCTATAACTGAAGACACTAACCCAGCAGTATGAGAATCCCCGTTCGTCCCTGTCCTTGCCAGCACTTGCTGTGGTGGGTCTTTTTAACTTTGGCCGTTCCAGCAGGTGGGTGGTGGGACCTCACTGTGGTTTTTTTTTTTTTTTTTTAATAATAAAATATTTTATTTCATCAATTGCCTGACAACATTTGCCTACTATTTTTAGCTGTGTTCTCTTTGCTTTCTTCTTCATATGTCAGTGATTTTTTTTGGTTTTTTTTCATTTTTATTGAGATTGTTCAGATACCATACAATTATCCAAAGATCCAAAGTGTACAATCACTTGCCCCTGGGTACCCTCATACAGCTGTGCATCCATCACCACACTTAATTTTTGTTCAATTTTTAGAAACTTTTCATTACTCCAGACAAGAAATAAAGTGAAAGATGAAAAAAGAAAAAAAAGAAAAGGAAACTCTAATCCTCCCCTATCCCTAACCAACCCCTCTCAATTGTTGATTCGTAGTATTGATATAGTACATTTGTTACTGTTTATGAAAAAAAGTTGAAATACTACTAACTGTAGTATATAGTTGTAATAGGTATATAGTTCTTCCCTATATGCCCCTCTATTATTGACTTCTAATTGTATTGTCATACATTTGTTCTGGTTCATGGAACTGATTTCTAGTATTTGTACAGTTGATCATGGACATTGCCCACCATAGGATTCAGTTTTATACATTCCCATCTTTTGACCTCCAACTTTCCTTCTGGTGACATATACGACTCTGAGCTTCCCCTTTCCACCTCATTCACACACCATTTGGCACTGTTAGTTACTCTCACATCTTGCTACCAACACCCCTGTTCATTTCCAAACATTTAAGTTCATCCTAATTGAACATTCTGCTCATACTAAGCAACCACTCCCCATTCTTAAGCCTCGTCCTATATCTTGGTCCCTTATATTTCATGTCTATGAGTTTACACATTATAATTAGTTCCTATCAGTGAGACCCTGCAATAATTGTCCTTATGTGTCTGGCTTATTTCACTCAGTATATTGCCCTCGAGGTTTTGTCATCAACCCATTTTTTTTTTAATATGGTTTTGTTCACTCACCCCACATTCTATCCTAAGTAAATAATCGATGGTTCTCTGCATGGTCATACATTTATGTGTTCACCACCTTCACCACTATCTATATAAGGGCATCTACATTTCTTCCACAAGGCAGGAGGGAGAGTCAAAGAAGGTAGAGAGGCAAAAGGAAGAGGAAAAAAAAATGACAGTGAGGAAGCAGCAAAAGGAAAAATAACCTTAAATCAAAGTAGAATAAAGCATCAGACAATACCACCAATGTCAAGTGTCTAACATGCCTCCCCTATCCCCCCCTCTTATCTGCATTCACCTTGGTATATCACCTTTGTTACATTAAAGGAAGCATAATACAATGATTCTATTAGTCACAGTCTCTAGTTTATGCTGATTGCATCCCTCCCCCAATGCCTCCCATTTTTAACACCTTGCAAGGTTGACATTTGCTTGTTCTCCCTCATAAAGGAGCATATTTGTACATTTTATCACAATTGTTGAACACTCTAGATTTCACCAAGTTACACAGTCCCAGTCTCTATCTTTCCTCCTTTCTTGTGGTGTCTCACATGCTCCCCACCTTCCTCTCTCAACCATATTCATAGTTACCTTTGTTCAGTGTACTTACATTGTGCTACCATCTCCGAAAATTGTGTTCCAAACCACGCACTCCTGTCTTCTATCACCCTGTAGTGCTCCCTTTAGTATTTCCTGTAGGGCAGGTGTCTTGTTCACAAAGTCTCTCATTGTTTGTCAGAAAATATTTTGAGCTCTCCCTCATATTTGAAGGACAGCTTTGCTGGATACAGGATTCTTGGTTGGCGGTTTTTCTCTTTCAGTATCTTAAATATATCACACTACTTCCTTCTTGCCTCCGTGGTTTCTGCTGAGAGATCCGCACATAGTCTTATTAAGCTTCCTTTGTATGTAATGGATCGCTTTTCTCTTGCTGCTTTCAGGATTCTCTCTTTGTCTTTGACATTTGATAATCTGATTATTAAGTGTCTTGGCGTAGGCCTCTTCATATCTCTTCTGTTTGGAGTACGCTGCGCTTCTTGGATCTGTAATTTTATGTCTTTCATGAGGGATGGGAAATTTTCATTAATTATTTCCTCTATTATTGCTTCTGCCCCTTTTCCCTTCTCTTCTCCTTCTGGGACACCAATGATACGTACATTATTGTACTTTGTTTCATCCTTGAGTTCCCGGAGACGTTGCTCATATTTTTTCATTCTTTTCTCCATCTGCTCCTTTGCGTGTAGGCTTTCAGGTGTTTTGTTCTCCAGTTCCTGAGTGTTTTCTTCTGCCTCTTGAGATCTGCTGTTGTATGTTTCCATTGTGTCTTTCATCTCTTGTGTTGTGCCTTTCATTTCCATAGATTCTACTAGTTGTTTTTTTGAACTTTCGATTTCTGCCTTATATATGCCCAGTGTTTCCTTTACAGCCTCTATCTCTTTTGCAAAATCTTCTCTAAACTTTTTGAATTGATTTAGCATTAGTTGTTTAAATTCCTGTATCTCAGTTGCAGTGTATGTTTGTTCCTTTGACTGGGCCATAACTTTGTTTTTCTTAGTGTAGGTTGTAATTTTCTGTTGTCTAGGCATGGTTTCCCTGGTTACCCAAATCCTCACTGTGGTTTTAATTTGCATTTCCCTAATGACTACTGATGCTGAGCATCTTTTCACGTGCTTATTGGCCATATGTATACGCTCTTTGGTGAAGTGGCTGTTCAAATCTCTTGCAGTTTTTTTTTCCTGATTGTGTTGTTTTCTTACTGAGTTTTGAGAGGTTTTTATATATTCTGGATACAGGTTCTTTATCAGATATGTGACATGCAGGTGTTTCCTCCCAGCCTTTTCATTCTAACTAACTTTCAAAGAGCAGAAGTTCTTAATTTTGATGAGGTCCATTTAATTTTTTTCTTTTATGCATCAAAAATGATCCATCTATTTTTGGTGTCATAACCAAGAAATCTTTTCCTAACTGAAGGCCACAAAGGCTTTTCCTCTGTTTTCTTCTAGAAGTTTTTCATTCAGGTCTATGATAAATTTTGAGTTCATTTTTTATAAACATGGTGAGGTGTGTGGATCAGACAAGATGTGGTTTTTGCATATGGGTGTGCGGTTGTTGAAAATGGCCATCATTCTCCACTGATCCACCTCACACCTTTGTCAAGATCAGGTGCCCACATGTGGGGGACTTTTCTGGACCTTTGGCCTCTCTGCGATCTGTTGTTTGTACTGACACCAGCACCAAACCCTCTCGATTAGGGCTTTAAAATAAGCCTTAGAGTCAGGTAGCCTATGTCTCCAGCTTTGTTCTTTATCAGAGCTGTTTTGGCTATTCTGGATCAATACGAATTTTAGAACCAGCTTGCTTGCCAATTTCTGCAAAAAAAAAAAAAAAAAAAAGGGCTGTTGGGATTTTGGTGGGATTGTATTGAAACTATAGATCAATTTGGGGAGAACTGACACCTTTACAATATTGTTTTTTTATTCATGAACAAACGTGTCTTTCCGTTAGGTTTTCTGTTATGTTTCTCATCAATGTTTATAGTGGTGCTTTGCACATATTTGTCAGATTTATCCCTAAGTATTTTATAATTTTTGATGCTATTTTAAGTGGTATTGTTTTTTTAATTGCAATTTCCAATTGTTGCTAATATATAAAATTATAATGATTTTTTATATTGATCATCTTATATCCTGCAACACTGCTAAACTCACTTTATTAGTTCTGGTAGTTCTTTTGAAGATATCCTAGGCCTTTCTACAGATAGAAGTTCACATTGTCTACAATACAGATTTACTTTTCTTTTCCAAATGGATGCCATTTATTTCTTTTTCTTGCATTTTGCACTGTCCAGAAGCTCCAGTACAAGGTAAATAGAAGTGAAGACATGGGATATTTTTGCCTTGTTCTTGATCTCAGGGGAAAGCGTTCTGTCTTCTGCCATTAAGCGTGATGCTAGCTGTACAGTTTTCACAGATGCCATTTGCCAGGTTGTGGATGTTCTCCTTCTATTCCTACTTTGCTGAGAGTTTTTTTTTTTTAATGAAGAATACATGTTGGATTTTCGCACGCTTTGAGATGATCATTTAGTTTTTCTATTTAAGCCTGTTAACGTGACAGGATCTTGTTCTGGTTTGCTAAAGTTGCCGTTAGGCAAAATACGAGAAACAGGTTGGCTTTTATAAAAGGGGTTTATTAGGTTGCAAACTTACAGTTCTGAGCCCATAAAAGTGTCCAGACTAAGGCATCAACAAGAGGCTACCTTCACTGAAGAAAGGCCGATGGCATCTGGAACTCCTCTGTCAGCTGGGAAGGCACGTGGCTGGCATCTGCTGGTCCTTTGCTCCCAGTTATGGTTTCCAAATGGCTTTCTCCAAAATGTCTCTGGGCTTCTGTCTCTCTTAGCTTCTCTCTCCCAGCCTGTCTGCATCCTTGCTTGTTCTCCCAGGGTGTTTCTCTCTAAGTGTCTGGGATCCTCTCTTAGATTCTCTGGGGCAAACTCTGGACTTCATCTCTTAGCTTAGCATCTCCAAACGTCTGGGTCTGTGTCGGCCCTTAGCTTCTCCTGGGGACAAACTCTGGATTATATCTTAGCTTCTCTCCGTGAGCTTTCTTAAAGGACTCCAGTGGACTAATTCCTGGATGGGTGGGGTCACACCTCCTTGGAAATGATCTAATCAAAAGGTCTCACCTACAGTTGGGTGGGTCCCATCTCCATGGAAACGTTTAAAAGGTCCCACAAGACTGGATGAAAAGGCCATGGCTCTCCTGGGGTCCATGACAGCTTCAAACCGGCACAGATGTTGAACCAACCTCACGTTCCTGGGATGAGCCCCACCTGGTTGTGTCGTCTTATCCTTTTTATATATTGTTGGCTTTGATTTGCTAAGGTTTTGTTAAGAATTTTGCATTTATGTTCACGAGAAACGTTGGGCAGTAGCTTTCTGCTGTTTAATGCCCTTTTCAGGTTTGGGCACCTGTAGATCTTGGACGCTAGAGGGAGTTGGGGAAGCGTTGCCACATCTTCAGTTTTCTGAGGAGTCTGTGTGGAATTGCTATTATTTCTGCCTTAAACAGTAGCCAGAGCCACCAGCACATTTGCCCCTGGGCCTCGAGTTTTCCTTGAGGGGAGGTTTGTAACGACAAGTTGAATCTCTTTACTAGATGGAGACCACTGGTTTATCGGTTTCCGATTCAGCGAGTGGTGCGCTCATTCGTCCCGCGTTGCACGGCCTCAGACCCTGCCCAGCCTCCCGGCCTCCCCGACGGTGCCCAAGGTTCCCCCTGCCCGCCTCCCCTGACAGCTGACCAGCCAGCCCTGTACTCTCCGGACCCCCTGCACCCCCCAGGCCCTCCCTGCAACGCCCAGCCTCCCCTGCACCCCCGGCCCCTCCCTGCACCCTTCGGCCCTCCCTGCACCCCCTGGCTCCCCCCTGCACCCCCCGGCCCCCCTGCATCCTCCGGCCCCCCTCTGCACCCCCCAGCCCCCCCTGCACCCCCGGCCCCCCCTGCACCCTTCGGCCCTCCCTGCACCCCCTAGCCCCTGCCCCGCACCCTCCAGTCCCCCTGCAGCCCCCAGCCCCCTCCGCACCCTCCAGCCTCCCTGCACCCTTCGGCCCTCCCTGCACCCCCTGGCCCCCTCCTGCACCCCCCGGACCCCCCGCACCCTCTAGCCTCTCCCTGCAACCCCTGGCCCCTCCCTGCAACCCCGGGTCCCCCTGAACCCCCGGCCCCTCCCTGCAGTCTTCAGCCCTCCCTGCACCCCACGGCCCCCCCTGCATCCCCCGGCCCCTCCCTGCACCCTCCGGCCCCTCCTGCACCCCCACCCCCACCCCTCCATCAGCTCCCCAGAGGCTGGGCCTCCTCAGTGCATCTCCCGCTCGGGACATCACAGCCCCTTGGATCGCTGTCCCTCCAACTCTGCCTTATGTCCTTCCCTGTCCCTTCTCCATGGAGCCACGACTGTGCAACCCACCTGCCGCCTGGGGTGAGCTCAGCCCTTGTCCACACTGTGTGACCACAGGGAGCCTTGAGCACACAGTCCTGTGGCCACCGGTGGGCAGGCCAGGAGGGTCCGGCCTGATACCTGCTGCCATACCACCACGCCGGGCGGCCTACGGGACACACGGGGCCCATCCCAGAGCCCACCCTGGGGGTCTTGTGCTCTGTGGCCCTCCCGGCCTCCCCACGCCTCGTTCCCAGCGCTGGACGTGGCCGAGGGTGCCGACAGTGGGAAACACTCGTCCTCACTTGGGGGAGAGGAGGCGCTCCCGGGCAGTGCGGGACCTCCTGGAGCTCCCAGCCCACCCGTCTCCTCACCACCCCTGCCGAGGAGGGGCTGGGTCCCCGATACACAGCCCACCCCACCCCCGGCTGCCTGGAGCCGGCCGCAGCCCCCCAGCACTGCCCACCCTGTTGCTTCTCAGGGGGTGTCAGAACGACCCAGACTGAGACCATCGGGGCAGGACTCCCAGCCTTTCTGCACTGGGGGGCCGGGCGGCAGACCCCAGCCCTGGGAGCAGGGAGAGTCCCGCCTGACAGCCCCAGGGACCCACTTCCTGCGTCTTCACCGAGGCAGCGCCAGGAGAAATGGGTGTACACTGCTGATGGGCACCGCGGGGCCGCCTGGGACAGCCGCGTCCACAGCCGAGTTCAGGGTCTGCTGCTGGATCCACCAGCCGCGGGGGCTTCTGTGCAGAGAGCCCTAAAAGCAGCCGCTGCCCGGAGAAAGCCTAGAGGTGGGTCAGGAGAGGGGAGCAGACGCTCCGTCCGCTTGTGCGGCAGCTATGGCAGTCTGCGCGCTCTGCTTCGCTGCCTTTCCTGACTTTCCCGGCATGTCCTGAACACATATTGCGTCTGTGAGTAAAAAGAAAATTAAAGTAAATAAAAATTGAATGCAAGTTAAAAGTAAAATGAAGTAGCTGAGAGTCGGGTGTGGGCTGGCGTGAGGCATCAGCGGGCCCTCCCATGCCCGTGGGTGCCCGAGGTCTGGGGCCCGGGGCCCAGCTCAGCCCAGGGCTCGGGTTTGCTGAGGCGGCAGGAATGCGTATTCCAGAGAAGGGGGGCTTCTACATGGGGGCTCATTAGCTCCCGATTCACAGTTCTAAGGCTCACGGGGGTGGCAGGACGACACCTGGACTCTGCAGAGGGGCCGCCGGCTCTCTGCTGGGCCTCCCCTCCCGGCTTCCATTGCTTCAGCCTCTGGATTAGGGACGTCCTCTCTGTTTTTGTGGGTCCTTTCTCACCTTCTCCAGGGCTTTTTTCTGAACTCTCTGGGCTTTTTTTGTGTCTTTTGTCCTCTTACAAAGGGCTCCAGCGAGAGTCCAAGGCCCACCTTGAGTCACATCTCACTTGGAACAACCTGACCACGAGGTCCCACCCACGACAGCTCGGACCCCACTGGGGTTAAAAGAACACGGCCTTTTCTGGGTGACACAGCACCACACCAGCGCCCCTGGCTCTCCGGGCACTTCTGATCTGTGTGGAGGATGGAGGAGGGGTTTTTGCCTTAGGAGGAGTTGGGGGACAGGACAGCACCCCGAGTGATGGCCTGGGTGAGCCCAGAGGGTCCGGGGAGGGGCCACCGGAGGAACTGATTGCTGAGGCCGGGGAGCCCTGGGCGCCAGCAGCTGATTTGGGGAGATGGGGTTGGCCCCGCCCAGCCCTGCTGAAACCCCAGCTCCCGGAGCCCCAAATCAGGAGACACCCCAGGCTGGTCAGCCAGTGGCACTGGGCTTTCCCATGTGGACAAAGCCAGGTGGGGGATGTCACTCAGGGCCTGGTGGGTGGGCATGAGGGGCTGGGAGCTGGGGGGCTTCAGAGGGGTCGCCATGGCAACGTGGAGGCTGCCGAGCTCTCAGGGCCTGTGGGGGAAGACCCCTGAGGTCCACTCGGCCCAGACCCCCACTGCTCCCTCGGCCATCAGGGTGGGGGCCCCAGGGATCCTAGCCCTGTGCCTGAGCCCTGATGGCGTGTCGTGGACCACCTGCCTGTCACCCCACCTCAGAGCCAGCCTCCGGGGGCAGGACTGACCCTGCCTTCTGGACTGGGCCAGGCCAGGGTCGTGGGCTTGGGAGGAAGTGGGGCGTGGGGCGTGGACCGCGAAGGCTGCTCCTTCCGAGTGGGATTCAGCTCGTGAACTGGGGCACTGCCTCGTTAGAAGAAACAGGAAACGAGCTCCTTTCAGGGCCCCCAGGCCCCCCAGCCAGCCCCCCATCTTCACGGTGCTCTTGGAGCCCCCCACGGGACAGCAGTAGAGACGGACAGCCTAACGTGGGCACCAGGGGGCGGGGGGCTGCCCCTGAGCCCGTGCGCCCCGAGGCCCCCGCACCTGTGGTTTCGGCCGGCAGCTCCCCTGCTCTGTGTTGATTTCTCGGTGTTGTTCTGTCGGGACCGTCCCACCACCCGGGGCCGCAGGCGTTCCGAGCACGTGGCAGCTTGAAGCTGTAAGGACCCCGAAAAGCGTGTTCTTAAATCTGATCCCTTCCTGTGGGTGTGGACCCATCACAGGTGGGACCCGATGATGAGGCGGCTTCAGGTAAGCGGCCTTAATCCTATTCCCGGAGAACTTTATAAGCGGGATGAAAACAGAGCGGGGAGGGAGCCGCGGAGGCAGGAGCTGAAAGCAGTGGAACCGGGAGAGAAGCGTGAGGCCAGCAGAGCCGCCCGTGCCCGGCCGTGTGGCAGGGGAGCCCGGGGTCGCCGGCAGCCAGTCTTCGGAAGAAAGCATCATCTGATGACACCTTGATTTGGGCATTTTCCCAGCCTCTAACCATAAGCGAGTCAATTCCTGTTGTCCCAGCTGGACCACTTCGTGCAATTTGCTTCGACGCAGCCTAAGAAACGAAAACACTGCACCGTCCCTTGTGAAGTGGCGTGAGTGGTCCCATTTTACGGAGGAAAACCCTGTGGACCGGACGTGGTGTGACCGACCCGCTGGACACGGCTGCTCAGGGGCTGAGCGGGACTTGGGCCAGGATGGCTGGACCCCAAAGCCGGGTCCCGCAGTGGCTGGGGTGACCTGCTGAGACCCCCGTCCCCACACACAGGGCCCGAGCATGCAGACCCCTGTCACCTGCATTAGCCAGTCGTCCGCCTCTGCTGGCCCTCATCGCTGCACCCACTCACCCCCCAGGGCTGCTCCCCCCGGTCCGAGCATGTGTGTCCGAGTCCTGGGCCTCCCTGACCAGTGACTGACCAAGGGCGTGGCTGTGTCATCAGCCGCAGGTCACCCCTCCCAGAACCTTCCAAGGGTTGCAGGCGGGGACCCGGGTGGCACTCAGAAAGTGCAGCAGGGGCAGAGGGACGCAGAGGGGCTCCTGGCTGCACTGAGCCCCGGCTCCTGGGCTTTCCAGAGCCTTCCACACCTCCTGTTCTGTCGTGTGGGTGGTCCAGGTCCGAGGGGCCGGGCTGGGGTTGCGGTGGGGCTGCATTCCTGCCATGGTCAAGCAGGCGTGGTGGCTGCGGAGACTCGGCCGGACACCCCTCCGCTGGCAGAGGCCAACTTACCCCTCCTTAAAGGAGGCACCAAAGTGTTGTCTGCAGGGCGTCTGGCAACTGAGATCAAATCCACCCAACGTGCGATGGCTGGTAACAGAGGCCCGTCCTTGGGTTGCTGCTGGGTGGTGGTGGGGATGGGGACACGTGCCCACCCGGGCCTTCCTCCTGGAGGCCATCGCTCGTGGGCTGCTCGGAGGGCACGGGTGCTCGGCTCGGCGAGGGACCCTTCCCTGGGAGGACCGCTGGGGCGGTGTGTGCCAGCTCTGCAGGGGTCAGGCCGAGCCTGCCCGCAGCTTCCTGCTCGCCCCTCATGGCCCTCTGCAGGGACCGGACCGGCCGCAGCCTCGGGCAGCCCTGACACCTGTCCCTGAGGCCATCCGGGCGCTGCCCTGGGAGGCTGGGGGCACCGGTGATGCCCTTGTTCGGTCTGTCTTTACAGTGAGTGAGGACCCTCTTGTGGGTGAGAGGACCCCCGGCCTGGCCTCGCTCAGGTTCCCGGCCACGGTGGCCACAGCCAGCCCGGCACAGGCGCCCGGAGCAGCAGGGGCTTTGCCTGAGTGGGCCGCGGCCGCCGGCACCTGGGCACTGTCCCCTGCGTCCTTGGACAGCATGATGGAGCGAGACCCCCAGGGAGGGCTGGGGGCGCCTCACCGGCCCCCACGGAGCCCCGGGCGGGGTAACCAGGACACGCGCACACTGGCACACTCACACAGCCACACGTGTGCACACATGAGCACGTGCGGCCACTCACACGTGAACGCAGATGTGACGTTCCTACACACGCACACGTAAGACATGTTCACACACACTAGGAATACACACTCGTACACACGAACGCACATCCACCCGCAACACGCAAACACACATGTACACACACATGATGCAGGCACGTATCCACACACTAGCAATGCACACACACACACACACACATGCATACATACACACAATACACACACACAGTGTACACACACGCACCTACGCACACACACAGTACACACTCACATGTACATGCTCACACACACAAATACACGGTTGTACACCTCCATTTACACACACAGACACGGACACACTGACACACCCCACACTCACACACCCGCATGCACACGCACACGCACTCAAAGGAACACGCTCTTCACGGCCCCGAGCGCCCCGCAGCCGCCGCACTCCCGGGCCCTGCCCTCGGTTTCCTGGTGGCCGTGGCCGGGGCCGCAAACGGGGGCTTCAAACGGCGGAGTTTACTCCTCGACAGCTCCGGGGCGGGAGTCCGGAATCAGGCCCCGGGGAAGGCCTCTTCTCGCCTCTTCTGGCGTCGGGGCTGCCGGCCCCCCGGGGGCTCCCGGCTCGTGGGCCCCTCCATCTCCCCCGAGGCCGTCTGCTCCCTTCAGGAGTGGACAGAGACCCCGTGGGGAGCCCCCCGAAGGCGCCGGGGCCTCCCCGCCTCAGCTGGTGCCCGGTGTCGTGGGGCTGCGAGCGGGCGCCCCACGGAGAGAAGCCGCCGCCCGGCCCTGCTCCGCCTTCAGTGCTCGACCCGCGGAGAGCGGACGGCGACCTGACGCCCCCGGAGAGGGTTTTCTGGGCTTTTCTACATCGATTACCACGTGGGCCCTAGAGGATTTGAATCGTAACCGCTCGTGCAGCCGGACCGCTTCCTCCCCGCGCTCCCCACGCCGCCACCTTACCCGGACTGACAGTTGCGACGCTGGTGGCCGCGCTTTCACTCACGGGTATTTAAAAATGTCGCCTCCGCAAGGTGAATGCATTTCCTTATTATTTCTCGGCTTGTTTTCACACCCTCCCAAGGACGCCTCGCCGGACGCAAGGGAAAAGGGCTCAGTGCCCGCGCCAATGCCCACCCAGGGGCCTCCGTCCTGCCCGAGCCTCGGGGCACTGCCCGTGGGGCGTGAAGCGAGGGTCCGGGCTGAGCAGGGGGCTCCTGGGAGGACCCCGGGGGGCCGTGCGCTGAGTGGCCTGTGTCACTGAGCCGCCACCAGCAGCTGTGGCCGGGAGCATTGAGCCCTCGGCATCCGGCCGCCACCCCACTGGGGCTGCTTGTTACCACAGTGCAACCAAGGCCACCCTGACGGGTACAAAGGCCCAGGTCTCAGGATCTGGGCTGTCGCCGACGGGTTCCTCATAGGGGTGCCGGACCGGGGGGCGCCTTCCAGGTGATGCACACGTGCCGTGGCTGCTGGAGCCTTCCTCGCCTGCTGGGAGTTGCATCTCGCCCGTGGCCATCGGTTCCTGAGAACCAGGAGTCCCTGCGCCCCCCGCACACGGCGTGCTCTCCACGCATCACTCCACCAGTAGACCCTGGGCACCCTCTTGTAGGGTGGGGTGGGGTACCCTGGAAGGTGAGATGTGGAGGCCACAGGACACCAGCTCCCGCGTCCTCCTGGGACGGCTGGGGGACCCCTCCCCTCCTTGCTGCCACTGGGCCATGGGCACAGCTCTGGGTCCCAGTGCCCCCTGCCTCTCTCCCCGTGCCCGGCCCTCCCCCATATCCTATTTGTGTCCCTCCCTGTGGACCTGACATGGAGCCACACAGGAGGGTGGACCCAGGCTTTGCAAACATCAGCACCCACTGGTCAACACCCCTGCCCAAGGATGGTCACCTGCAGGACGGGTCCAGGTCCTGACCCCCGGCCGTGGTGTGGACTCTGCCGGATGCTCTTGGAAGGTCTTTAAGATGACGCCCTGCAGAGCCGGGCAGGCTCCTCCCGTACAACTGGAGTCCTCGCAAGGGGAGGGTGTCAGGTGCAGTCGGCAGACGCCGGCTGAGGGGACCCAGGGGACAGCTGGCCTCATGCCGGGTGGACCCCGAGCTGTGGGGTCGCGGAGCGGAGGGACCCCCGGCCTGCAGCCCCCGGAACGGCTGGCAGCACCTTCCTGTGGTCCCACCGAGCCTGGCTCCCGTCACTGCGGCCAGCAGATGGGACGCTCCCCGTCACCGGCGTCACACACACTTGTGCACACTGTCTCTGGTGTCACCGTGGACTCCTGCCTCCCACAGTGCACCAGGGCTCGCCACGACAGTCGCAGCTGCTTTCCTAGGTGGGCCCTGGGAGCCCCTTCTCCTCAGCCAGACTCACACTCTGGAACCTTCCTCACTTTCTGACAACAACAGGACACTCTGGGCTCAAGATGTGGAATAGACCCTTCAAGGGAGCTGGTGTGGTTGGGTGGAAACGGTTTAGGGGGAGCCTGGGGGCCAGCGGTCAGTGCCGTGTGGGGTCCACTATTGGCCAGGCCGGGTGAGCAGAGGGAGCTTCTTGAGGTCACACGTTGTCTTGGTCCCCTGAGCCGCTGACCCTCTCGCAGTTCTGGGGCTGGGAAAGGCCGGCCGTGCTCCGTCCAGAGGCTGGGGCGGGGAGCGGGGGCTTTCCTGCCTCTCCCAGCTTCAGGTGGAGGCGGGGGGTCCGTGGGGTGCTTGGTCTTCGCCGTCACCTTGTCTTCTCTTCTGTCTGTCTATCTGTCTAGGTCTGTGTCACTGGATTAGGGACCCACATACTCCAGCACGACCCTGTTGTAATTACCTAATGTTATCTGCAACGACCCTGTCTGCATATCAGGTCACGTTCGCGGGACCTGGGGGGCTGGACTCCATGTCTTCTGGGGGTGCCCTTGAACCCCCCTGGACATTGAGCCTGCCACACTGTTCTCCTGGCTCCTCTCAGCCTGGTGGCCTCGTCTGCCTCGTCCACCCTGTCCGCCGAGGCACCCCTGTGGCTCTCACAGCCTGGCAGGAAGTCTGTACTTTCCGGAAGCTCCACTGCAGTGCCGTTGGCCAAGGACCACAGTTGCCCTCCGCGCCTTGGTGGGGAAACGTCCCCCTGCCCCCGGTTCTCGGGCGCAGATGGGCCCTGGGACGGGAACTCCCCACGTGGCCTCCCGCTCGGGGCCAGTGGCGCGGGGCGGATGCTGTGGCTGCAGACCCCCTGTCGGGCTGGCCGCCCTCGCCCAGGAGCACAGACGAGGCTGTGCAGCCGGACACCAGCACCTGCTGAGGCAGAGCCGACCCCACGGGCTCCGGCAGGAGGCGGGACACCCTCGGACACGCACTGGGGCAGAGGACGCGGCCACCACGGACACAGAGGCGGGTGGTCTGCCCGTGGTGACTGGACTGTGGCCGAGAAGATAGAGCAGGCAGCGGCCTGCAGAGGGAGAGAGGACGTCCCGTTCCACAGCCAGTCCCTGAGGAAGCCGCCAGTGAGACTCACCCACGGAGGACAGAGCTGGAGAGCGAACCATGGCATCTGGGGCGGGGGCAGGACCCGGCAGGGGGGCAGCTGGTGCCCAGGCGCCGGGTCAGGACGGGCTGGTGCTTCCACGACCCAGGGCACAGCTGGGGACACGAGGGGTGGATGGCGCAGGGCCTGGCAGGTGCTTTCTTCCACATGAGCCGAGTCGCCCTCGGGGAGGGCCCGTCAGGGATCACAGGGGCCTCTGGCCGTTGGGCGGAGAATGGACGACAGCTCAGGCCAGGCAGGGAGCCCCGGGAGGTGGCCCAGGGTCGTCCAGGGGAGGGCAGGGGGCAGCAGGGGCTGGCTGGCAGTGAGGTCCCACTCCGGCATGCCTGGAAGGGGCCGGCAGCGTTGTGGAAGGACCCGATGGGAGTGGGGGGCACCCAGGAGGCTCACAGGGGCTGGGTCATGGCAGTCTGGGAGGCAGGTGGCCAGGAGTGTGGTCTGGATGTGGGGAGCTGGGGACCCCGAGAGGCATCTGGGAGATGTGGGCCCCCCTGGGAGGGGGCTGGGGCAGCCACTTCCAGCTGTGACGCCAGCGGGGCCCTGGCCAGCAGGGGCAGAGGGACAGCCAGGTGGCCCCGGCTTGGAGGCTGAGCCCAGGTGGCCGGTGAGGGGCTCTGGGAGCCGAGGGAAGACGGGGCTCCTCCTGGAGGGGCTCAAGGCCGTCCATGTGCTTGAACTGGGCCGAGAGCCGCGGCCAGGGCTGAGGTTTAAGAGGACAGGAGGTGCAGCCACACCCCCGGGGGACATGGGGTGACCCCGCGCAGGTTGGCGGCTTACAGAAGGGGGCTTGGGGCCGTGCGTGTTTGGGGGATGGGACGGTGGCGAGCTGGTGAGGAGGGTGGTGGGTCCCAGCTGCCCTTGACCACCCTTTCCCCACGGACACCCCAAGGCAGGTCGCCCCCTCCGGCCTGTCACCCTGGTGGAGCCGCCACAGTCTTCCCTAGGCTGGTGAATCAGACCCGAAGTCCTTACATGCTCGGCCGACCCTTCCTGGTCCACAGCCCCCCGACGTTTCATCTTTGCAATAAGACAAGGGTGGGCGCCGTGGCACGGGCGAGCAGAGCTCTCACAGCCGACATGAGGGGCGCTGGGGTTTGAACTCGGGCGGCCGGACGGCATCCTGGCCTGTAGCCACGCTCCCGGCCAGCCCCGGCCCACCCTGCTGCCCACCCAGGCCTCACCCGCAGGGCTGGAGGTGCCGGCCCTGAGGAGGGCCCCCGCTGGACTCCCCGAGACGGGCAGCTGGAGATCAGCTCCTGTTCTCACCCAGGGAGTGGATTCGAAGTGGGAACCATGGAAGGAAAACGTGTGTGTGGTGAGGAGAAGGGAGAGCCTGCCCGGCTCTGCGCGGCCATCCTGCCCAGGCCTGGGGGCACAGGGGTGTGTGGGTTACTCTCTCTGCTCTGCTCGGTGGGCCCAAGACCTTCCCCAGGCCCTGGGGTCTCGCCGAGGCCCCCCAATCCCAGTGTCTCGTTCCTGCTCCGGTCTCTGCTGCCCGGTGACCTCAGTTCACTAACTTTGGCAAAAAACGCAGCTTTTCAAAAAGATTCTGCAGCAAGGCCCCTAACAGAAGTAAGGCAGCGGGGTCCTCAGCACAGACGGGGAGAGAAGCCCCAGGCCAGGGGTGGCCAGATGGAGCCCTGGGCGCACCCCCCACCCCTCGGTGACAGGAGACCCCACATGAGCAGCCGCGACGGGGGCCCAGGGTCAGGCCTGGACTCGCTCAGAGCAATCCCACGGCCCCCGGGACCCCAGACCCCCATGGGGCTGCCTCTGCCTCAGCTCCTGGTTCTCTCCCCGTCCTGGCAGGCCGCTCCCACGGGAGTCGGTGCTGGAGCTGGGAGTTATCCAGACTTCCTTGGGAATTCAGAGCTGTGTTTAGAGCAATGAAGGAAACGGCCTTGTCGGTGGCCAGAGAGGGGAGAAAGCAGGGAGGTTCCAGAGACCCCTGGGCTGACATCGCCGGGCAGCCCGGGCTCAGGGCCCCCGGGTGGCGGGTGCCAGCGGGCGGTCAGGTGCATGGCGCCCGGCATTTGACCCGAAGGCGCCTCCTGCCCGTTTCCGCCTGGGGCCTCAGCAGCCGCTCCAGAGCCAGTTCTTTCGGGTTTCCCACCCTCCCGGGTCCCAGCCCCAGGAGCCACAGCGTTCTCCACGGAGGAGGAAGCAGCCAGACCTGCTGTAAGCTGCCTCTCGCTTTCCGGACGTCTTCCTTGAACGTGGAGACAGGACTGCCCGACACATCTCAGCTGCTCTCAGGGATCAGGGCGGCCGGGATGGGGGGCTGCCTGGGCCCAGGGCTGGGGCGGCTGCACGTCTGACCTCGAGCTGGCCGTGCTCATCTCCGTCTCCCCTCTCCAGAGCCTCACGTGGCGGCCTCCGTCTCATCGGTCAGCACGTCTCCTCTGCGGCCAGCCCCCGCCACCGTGCTAGGGGCTCCACACTCCCCAGCCTGTCACCCTCTCGTCACTCATCGCCATGTGAGGCGATCTCGTTTCCTAACATTTGTTTCCAGGCTGACCGTCTGCTCCCACCGCCTCCCACACGCGAGGGCAGGACGTGTGTGCACGTGGCTGTGTCCCCCACAGCAAGGGCTGTGCCTGGCAGGGGAAGGGGCACTTGGTCAGTTTATATCGGGTGCTGAATGGGGTCGGGAGTCTCCAAAGACAATGGGGCCCAAGCACTGGCTGTCTCATGCTCTTGATTCTGGAACCCTTTTCTTGAGAGTAACTTGCAGGAAAGGTGTTTTGTGGAACTTGGGGAAACACTGACCCACAGGCCAAGGTCCAAGCCCCTGGACACACTCACAAAGCCCTGGCTGATGGGCCTCCGTGCCTGGCCTCGATGTCCACTGCTGCCCTCAGCCTCCCGGGGGGCCTGCACCTCCCGCCGTCTGCAGGATGCTTCCCAGCTCTTGTTCTTTGCTCAAGCTGTGCTCACACGCAGCTCCTTCCGGAAAGTCTCCCCGACACCCCAGGCCCCTCTCAAGTCTGGGCGAGGAGGCCGTCCACTGTCCTCCCATATCAACACCCTGCTCACAGCTCTGCTGTTACACTGTCCACCCATTGGTCTCTCCCACCAAATCAGGAGCTCCTTGAGGACTAAGCTATGCCCAACACAATTTCTGCTCATACTAGGGCAGGTGTGTGGGTAGATGGATGGATGGTAACTGGATGGAGAGATGGGCGGATACTGGGATGGATGGGGATGATTGGGTAGGAAGATGGATGGATGGGTGGATGCTGGGTGGATGCTGGGTGGGTGGATGGATGGACGATGGATGGCTTTATGGACGGCTTTCCCAAACCCATAGGAGTAGGCTGGCACTGTTTACATCAGGGCCAAAGGTGGCTTGTTAGACTTGGAATGCAGTTGTCCAAATGCCCAAGTGTCGATTTTCCCCATCCAACCACGTGTAAGCCCGGCCTCTGGAGCCCGTTCGTCACCCTTGCTGTTCGCTGTTTCTCTCTTGATTAGGCCTCTCACAGGTTAATCCACCTGCTGTCATAACAAGAAATATCTTACAGTGCTCTTGGGTTTTCCAGGTTGGCACCCTTCTGTTTCACAGACTCCTAAAATTTCAAGGTGACCAAGTCCTTTTCTCTGTCTACATGCAGAGTTGCTAAATTCTTGATAACATCCGACTCAGTCAGACTTTGCTACAGTTTTGTTTTTTCTTTAAGTGACTGGAATTGGAGTTTTAAGTTCAGTGAAACGCCTCTGTCTATGGTTTCAAATTGCTGAACTCAGATATGTCCAATTTTCCCAACATTGGACCTATCAAAGGCTCCCTCACTGCCTTTTCCACTCTGGCAGTGGACCCAGATGCTCCTCCGCGTGTGCGGTTAGGAAGTGCACTGTGGAACGTTCCCCGCCGTGTCCTGTCCTGGCCGTGATGGAAGTCCAGGCTGGCCTAGGCTCCCAGTACTGATGGGCATGTTTAGAGTCGCATTGGATTTACTCCTAGAGTAACGGCCTCATGGTAATTCGAACCAAGGTGTAATCATGTCGGAGAACATGTCTGTCGTCTGCGAGCGAGCCGGCGGAAGGCAGAGCCAGTGGGCGGGGGTGGCAGGAGGGTGTTTCAGCACCAGGTGAACCTGCCGAGGCCGTGTTGACTGACCAGGTGGACAAGCAGGTGGCGGGAACTCAGGCTCCTGGGCGGGCACGGGAAGCGTGTAGTGGGGTGGGTGCCCCTCCGTCCCCGGCCCCAGCATCTCATGGCCGCTGCCCCTTTGGCC
The DNA here is from genome assembly GCF_015220235.1 of Choloepus didactylus. Lineage (NCBI taxonomy): Eukaryota > Metazoa > Chordata > Mammalia > Pilosa > Megalonychidae > Choloepus > Choloepus didactylus. The sequence continues at coordinate 2,434,038 of NC_051309.1, read as the reverse complement.
TGGAGCTCTGACCACAGCCAGCCCTCGCTGTTCCCTCCCTCACCGCAGGGGAGGCCCCACCGGCTGGCCCCCAGCCCCTCTGGCTAAGGTGTGTGGATCCCCCACTACCCTGAGCCCGATTCCTCCCTGGGACCCTCCGCCGTGTCCCTCACTGGGTCCATCCATGGGGCCCTTGGTGGCTGCCCACAGGAGGAAGGTGCCCTTCCAGAAGGGTGGCTGTTCTAGTTTGCTAATGCTGCCGGGATGCAAAACACCAGAGATGGATTGGCTTTTATAAAGGGGGTTTATTTGGTTACACAGTTACAGTCTTAAGGCCATAAAGTGTCCCAAGGTAAGGCCTCAACAATTGGGTACCTTCACTGGAGAAAGGCTATTGGCGTCTGGAAAACCTCTGTTAGCTGGGAAGGCACGTGGCTGGTTTCTGCTCCAAGTTCTGGTTTCAAAAGAGCTTTCCCCCAGGACGTTCTTCTCTAGGCCGCAGTTCCTCAAAAATGTCACTCTCAGTTGCTCTTGGGGGGTTTGTCCTCTCTTAGCTTCTCCGGAGAAAGAGTTTGCTTTCAAAGGGCATCTCTAAAATGTCTCAGTAAACTACAGCTCCTCTCTCAGCTCCTGTGCATTCCTCAAAGTGTCTCTCTTGGCTGTAGCAAGCTCGCTCCTTCTGTCTGAGTTTATATAGTGCTCCAGTAATTTAATTCATACCCACCCAGAATGGGTGGGGCCACACCTCCATGGAAATTATCCAATCAGAGTCATCCCCCACAGTTGGGTGGGGCACATCTCCATGGAAACAACCTAATCCAAACGTTCCAACTTAATCCCCACTAATATGGCTGCCCCACAAGATTGCATCAAAGAACATGGCTTTTTCTGGGGGACACAGTATATACAAACCGGTACAGTGGCCTTGGGCACTGTTCCTTAGGGCCAGGCTGACCCAGGCAGGACTGCTCAGGTCCCAGGTGGGGTCCCTGCCTGCCTCCAGGGCCCTGTACTGTATTCCCAGGCCCTTCCAGCCCAGCCCCCCGCAGCCAGCGCCTCACTGATTTTCTCTCTGGACCTCCCTCTTTATGGGGGCCCCCTGCCCTCTCTTCTGGCTGATAAGGCCAGGTGGGGAGCGAGGCCAGCTCTGCAGCTGAGACTCCGGCGGCAGCGGCTCCCCCACCGAGGGCTCACCAAGGGGTCGGCCACCGTGCACCCCGGCCCTGATCTGCCGGAGGAGTGAGTTGCTCTTTTTAGGCCCCCTGGGCAGCGCCCTCCCTGACCGCCCCTGCCGGCCCGGGCACCCACAGCGGACACTTGTCCCGAGCACCTGTCCACCTTCAGGGCCCTTACCTAATGGGCTGGGGTGCCAGCCGAGCCCCAGGGGCTCCTTGCCCGCTGTGCCTCCAGCCTGGCACCTGTGCCCCCCGGTGCTGCCTTCTCACCTTCACTCGGAAACAGACTCCTCGTCCAGGCCGTGTCCTCCCGGAGGGCGCGTCCTCCTTGCTCGAAATAACAGAGTCCAGGTGAGCACAAAAGCAAGGCTGGATCCTCTGTGGAGAGAAGGACTGATCACAGGCCTCTGGTCACATAAACAGATGTGAGTGCTCCGCCCGGGCTGTTTCCCAGGACCTCATTTATGCACAGATGTGGCTCCAATTTCTAAACTCCTGCTTTCTTCCACGTGACATTTTAACATTTCCATTGTCCTTAACTATCCCACAAAGTGAACTGTCGTGTGAGGGTGACCTGGTTTTTTCAGTCAACCCACTGTTCATGGACATTTAGCTTGCGAGTTTGCTAAGTGAGCACAAGAAAACATCCTCTTCTGTTGTTCTAAAGTGTGCAGTTCACTGGCTTTTTGGTATGTTCACAAGGTTGTACAACTGTCACCACCATCTAATTCCAGAACATTTTCAGCCCCCAAAGACACCCCAGCCCTTCAGCAGTGGCTCCCCAGCCCCCGGCAACCCCTCCTCCACCTTCCCTCTCTATGGGGTTGTGTATTCTGGACATTTCCTCTAAATGGAATCACATGACATGGGCCTTTTGGGTCTGGATTTTACATCACGTTTCCAAGGTTCATCTGTGTGATAGCACGCATCAGAACCGTTCTATGCCCGGATGATATTCCGTTGGATGGTGGACCATATTTTATCCGTTCACCAGCTGATGGACCTGTGGCTTGCCTCCACTCTTTGGCTATGATGCATAATCCACTGTCAATATTTGTGTACAGGTCCCTGTGTGGACATACATGTCCAGTTCGCCTGTATGTATACCTAGGAGAGTGTTTGCTGGGTGATATAGTGACTTGATGCTTAACTCTTTGAGGAACTGCTAGACTGATCCCCAAAACGGCGGCACCATTTTACATTTTCACCAGCCACACACAAGGGTCCCAGTGTCACCTCCTCTTTGCCTTACCTTGTTATTTATTATCTATCATCCCAGTGGCCTGACATATCATCATCATTTTCATTGGCACTTCCCTAATGAATAAGGATGTTGAGCATCTTTTCACATGCTTATCGGCCATTCACGTATCTTCTTTGGAGAAATGTCCATTCAAATCCAAGGCCCACTTTTTAGTTGGGTTGTTGTCTTTTTATTTTTGAGTGATAAAAATTTTTAATGTAGTCTGTGCACTAGCCCTTTATCAGATATATGATTTGCAAAAAACTTCTTCCATTTTAACAGTTGTGTTTTTACTTTCTTGATAGTGTCCCTTGAGGCACAAAAGTTTTAAAATTTTGATGAAATCCAATTTATCTGGGTTTTTTTCATTAGTTGCTCATACCTAAGAAATCATTCCCTAATCCAAGGTTATGAGGATTTATACTCCTATGTTTTCTTCTAAGAATTTTATAGTTTTATCCCATGCATTTGGGTCTTTGATCCATTGAGGGTTTATTTTTGTTTATGAGGTGAGGTAGGGGTCCATCTTCATTTTTTTTTGCATATGGATACCCAGTTCTCCCAGCACTATTTGTTGAAAAGATAATTATCTCCCCACTGAATGATCTTGGCACCCTTGCTGAAAATCAGCTGCCCATAAATATATGGGTTTATCTCTGGACTCAATTTTAATTCATTGATTTAAATGTCTGTCCTTCTGCCAGCGCCCCACAGTCTTGATTACTGTAGTTTTGTGGTAATTTTCAAATCCCTAAGTGTGAGTCCTTCAGCCTTGCTCTTCTGTTTTCAAGGTTGTTTTACCTATTCTGGTTCTCCTGCTTTTCCATGTGAATTTTGGGATCAGCTTGTCAATTTCTGCCAGCATTGAAGCTGGGATTTTGATGGGGATTGTGTTGAATCTATAGATCAGCTGGGGGAGTATTGTCATCTTAACAATGTTAAGTCTTTCAATCCGTGAAGGAGATGGTTTACCATTTATTTAGGCCTTCTTTAATTTATTTCAATGATATTTTGTAGTGTTCAGTGTCCAAGTATTACTCTTCTTTTAAGTTTATTCCTAAGTATTTTATTCTCTTTATGCTATTATAAGTGGAATTGTTTTTTAATTTCATTTTCAGTTTGCTCATTGCAACCATATAGAACTAGCACTGGTATCTGTATATTGATCTTGTATCCTGAAACCTTGCTGAGCTTGTTTATTAGCTTTAATAGTTTGTTTTCTGGTGTGTGACAGTTCTTTAGGCTTTTCTATATCCATGATCATGTCATCTGCAAATAGAGATGGTTTTACTTGTTCCTTTCCATTCTGGATGCCTTTTTTTTTTTTTTTTTTTTGAAATAAATTCAAAGTTATAGGAACAGTTGCAAAAACAATACTAACCCCATACACAGAATTCCATCATACCCTGACCCTCCTCCCCGGATAGCTCAATCCACCAACTTGAACATGCTGTGTCACATTGCTATTTCTTTCCCTCCCTCCCTCCCTCCCTCCCTATCATCCATCATCTATTGCTCTGTCTTCTGAACATATGAGAGCTAGCTGCACACATCCTTGAACAAACACTATAATTCACGTATACACTTCCCATGAACAAGAACATTCTTTTATGCAATCCCATTAAGCGCAGCTAAGAAGTACAAGAGATTCAACAATGATACGAAGCTTACATTCTATATTTCCTTTTCCTTATGTCTCAACTGTGTCCCTTTGAGCCACCTGTCCTCTATCCTCCAATCCCATCTGTTTTAGTTTGCTAATGCTGCGGAATGCAAAACACCAGAGATGGATTGGCTTTTATAAAAGGGGGTTTATTTGGCTACACAGTTACAGTCTTAAGGCCATAAAGTGTCCAAGGTAACACATCAGCAATTGGGTACCTTCAGTGAAGGATGGCCAATGGTGTCCAGAAAACCTCTGTTAGCTGGGAAGGCACGTGGCTGGGGTCTGCTCCAAAGTTCTGGTTTCAAAATGGCTTTCTCCCAGGACGTTCCTCTCTAGCAAGCTTGCTCCTCTTCAAAACGTCACTCACAGCTGCACTGAGTTCCTTCTCTTTGAGTCAGCTCATTTATATGGCTCCACTGATCAAGGCCCACCCTGAATGGGTGGGGCCATGCCTCCATGGGAATATCTCATCGGAGTCATCACTCACAGCTGGATGGGGCACATTCCAAGCAAATCTAATCAGCACCAAAACGTCTGCCCCATAAGACTACATCAAAGATAATGGCGTTTGGGGGACACAATACATTCAAACTAGGACACCATCCAAGTTCATCCTTGGCATTCAATTGTCATCTATTTAGACTGTCTTTTTTTTTTTTTTCAATTGTGGAAACATATATATAGCCTAAATCTTCCCATTCCACCCCATCCCTAACCTTCCATTAGTGGGATTAGTCACATTCAGAATGTTGTAATGCTCTTTCCCACCATCCATTACTAGAAACTTCCCTTCACCTCAAACAGCAACCCTACACTCATTTCTTAATTCCCCATTGCCCCTTCCCCGATTTCTCTTAACCCAAACTCTACTTTTCATCTCTATGGTTATATTCTCTGGTAATTTCTTTGTGTTTACTGTGGGGCTTAAAATTAACCTCTTAAATCCATATCAATCTTGTTTTTCTTTGATAGCACCTTCACTTCAATAGGACCCATAAACTATGTTCCTATACTCCTCCATTCCCCCACCTTTATATAGTTGTCTAAAATTACATATTTTACACTGAGTTCAAAACCACTGATTTGTCATTAGAGTTTGTGTATTTTATATCATGTAGGAAGTAAATAGTGGAGTTACAGTTCAAAAATTATTGACTTCTATTTGTATTCCATTGTGGTTGGAGAATGTGCTTTGAGTATATTCATTTTTTTTTTTAATTTCTTGAGGCTTGTTTTATGTCCCAGCTTATGGTCCCTTCTGGAGAAACATCCGTGATCACTGGAGAAAAATGAGTGTCCTGGTGATTTGGGATGTAAGGTACTATATATGTCTGTTAAAATTCTCTGTATCTCTTTCTCCTTTCTTTGTTTCTCTGTTGGTAGGGCTCCCTTTAGAATCTGAAGTAGGGCAGGTCTTTTATTGGCAAAGTCTCTCAGCATTTGTTTGTCTGTGAAAAATTTAAGCTCTCCCTCAAATTTGAAGGAGAGTTTTGCTGGACAAAGTATTCTTGGTTGGAAATTTTTCTCTCTCAGAATTTTAAATATGTCATGCCACTGCCTTCTCGCCTCCATGGTGGCCGCTGAGTAGTCACAACTTAGTCTTATGTTGTTTCCTTTGTATGTGGTGAATTGCTTTTCTCTTGCTGCTTCCAGAACTTGCTCCTTCTCTTCAGTATTTGAGAGTCTGATCAGAATATGTCTCGGAGTGGGTTTATTTGGATTTATTCTATTTGGAGTTCACTGGGCATTTATGCTTTGTGTATTTATATTGTGTAGAAGGTTGGGGAAGTTTTCCCCAACAATTTCTTTGAATACTCTTTCTAGACCTTTACCCTTCTCTTCCCCTTCTGGGACACCAGTGAGTCTTAAGTTTAGACGTTTATCTATCGTATCCCTGAGATCCATTTTGATTTTTTCAATTTTTTTCTCCATCCTTTCTTTTGTTCTTTCATTTTATGTTCTGTGGACTTCTAGGACACTCAGATGTTGTTCAGCTTCCTCTAGTCTTGTGAATATCCAGAGTCTTTTTAATTTGGCCAACAGTTTCTTTTATTTCCATAAGATCTTCTATTTTTTTATTTGCTCTTGCAATGTCTTCTTTATGCTCTTCTAGGGTCTTCTTTATGTCGCTTATATCCTGGGCCATGGTCTTCTTGATGTCCTTTAAATCCTTTGCCATGTTTTCGTCCCTCGATTGTAGTTCTTTGATTAATTGTGCCAAGTACTGTGTCTCTTCTGATATTTTGATTTGGGTCTTTGGGATTGCATTCTCCATATCATCTGGTTTTATCATATGCATTAAGATTTTCTGTTGTTTTTGGCCTCTTGGCATTTGCTTTGCTTGATAGGGTTCTTTCAAGTTGTAAAAAAAAATACCTATCTAATTTTTCAGAAACACAGTTTGGTGGCGTACGCTTTCTCTAACTACCCAACAGATGGCGTCTGTGAGTCACTTATACCCCTCAAGTCAGTTCTCAACCTTGTCCCCGCGGTGTGTGGGGAAATGATTCTTGTGGGGTTCAGTTGGAGAACTCAGTGTGGGTGTGTTGCTGGAGCCGTCCGCCCTGAATGTGGGGCGTGTGTACGGGTGGCCAGGGAGGAAGGACAGCTTTAATATTCAAATCCCCCAGGTTCCCAGAGATTCAAGGCCGCCGCAAGAGTCTAAGCCTTCGTTTAATTTCAGCCCCCGACCCTCTCTCTCGCTGTCCCACCAACCACTGGACTTGGCGTAGTGTCCCTGGGTTCTCTGAGCAGGTCCCCCTCCCAGCCGCGATCCTCCAGGAGCTCAGCCAAGGGAATGCCGTGCTACGTCACCAGTGCGTGCCGTCCCTCAAGGGAAGCCCCGGGCCGCCGGGCCGTGCAGTGGCGCTCTCAGCCTGAAGCACAAATGACCGAACGGGGTGTCTCAACACCCCCCCTCCTCACATTGTTCCTCCTTCCCGGCTCCGGGACAACTGGCGGGGCTCTGGGCTGTGGGCACGGCCCTGGGCAAGAGTTTATCCAGCTCTCCGGGGAGCCAGCTGCTAGCCGCGGGGTTTCTTTCTGCTTCCGTCTCTCCCCTCCGTTCCCCCGGCCCCGAGGGTATCTGCAGTGGACTATCCTCCAGGCCAGTCACCAAGAGGCCGGCCCAGCCCCCTCTTGCTGTGTTTTATTGCGTGGTTCCCACTCCCGCAACTGCAGCCACTCCTGGATTTTTCCCTTTTTTTTTTTTAAAAGAGCCAGTCAGTCTCCAAATGCCAAGCCCTGACTTCCCCACAACGCCGCGCGGCTACGGGTCTTCCAGCCAGCTTACTCACTCGTTTCAGAATGCAGACTCCCGGTTTCACCAAGTATACGGCCCCCGTGGAACTAACAGACCTCGTCCAGCTGGCGCATCGCCGTAACCGGTATTCTGGGTCACTTTCTGGTTTTTATCTAGTGTTTTTCACAGAGGTGTTTTTCTGCCCCGTCTCATGTAGCCGCCATCTTAGTTTCCTCTTTATTCTGGATGCCTTTTATTTATTTTTCTTGCTTAGTTGCCTTGGCTGGAATCTTCAGGACAAAGTTGAAGAGACGCAGCTAGATCAGGCATCCTTGTTCCCGGCAGGAAAGCTCTCAGCCCTCCACCATTTGCTGTGAAGTTGGCTATGGGTTTTCTGTCAATGTCCTTTATCAGGTGGCAGAAGTTCTCTTTTATTCCTTGCTTCTTGAGTGTTTTTATCATGAAAGGGGGTTGGATTTTGTCAAATGTTTTTCTGTGTTTATTGAGATGACCGTGTGGGTTTTGTCCTTTATTCTATTAATCTGGTGTATCACACTGAACCACACTTGCCTTCCTGGGATAAAGCCTGCTGCATCGTGGTGTGCAATCCTTTGAAATGTTGCTAGATTTGGGTTTCTACGGGGGTTAAATCTGACACTGTCAGCCACAATTCACTGTGCATTTGCAGTGTCCACACCCTCTTCTAATTCTACAGCACTCTGCCCATTTCACAGGTAAGGAAACCGAGGCACACAGAGCTGAGGCTGTTTGCCCAGCCCTGTGACTTGAAGAAGCAAAGCTGAGTCTGAGCCCAGGTCAGCTCCCCGGTGGGGCCCCGAGCTTCCCTGGGGTCGGCACCAAGCAGGCCCCCCGTCCTTCCCCTCCCGGTGCCTGGTTAAGGGCTGGTTGAGCCCCCTCCTGCCAGTGGCAACCCTGGGCCCTTGCTTAACACCTCTGGACCTCACTGTCCTCGTCTGCAAAATGGTAAATAGATGCGGGACCTGCTTCATGTGGTCGTGAGGAGAGACAGACGAAAATACTTGTGGTGAGCCAGGTGGGACACACGGACGCACGGGCATGGGGCCTGCGAGTCCCAGGCCCTGAGTCCCACTGAGGAGGGAGAGGCCGGGCTGACGGGCCCAACCACGGTCACACAGCCACGACCCCGGGGAGCCTGTTACTTGCTCTTCGGTTGCAGAGAGCCAGCGGCCGACAGCTTCCCAGCCCGGCTGCGTTGCCAGCACCTGCCCTCTGCGGACCCCCAGCTGAGCGGCACCCCTGGTGAGAGGCCCGAGGTCCAAGGGTGGTCGCTGAGTGCTTTCCAGAAGCTTCTCGGGGGGCTCCCACCCACCTGGCCTCATGCCTCAGCAACTGTCAGGCCCTGGCCGTCTCTGGTCAGCGGCCGAGCCTCCCGCTGGGCGGCCCCTGTGAAGGTGGGTGGTCCTGCGGCGGTGGCAGCTCCTACCCCAGCTTTGGGCAGGCGGCTCTGGAACTGGCCATCGAAGGGTGATTGGTCCCAGCAGGACGTGGAGGACAGGGCAGGTGCCAAGTCCTCCAGGGGTCAGCAGCTGCCAATGTCAGCCCTGAGGTCTCCAGGGAAGCCAAGCCCCCTGTGCCCCTCACCCACCCCAAGGTGATCAGAGGGGCTGGGAGGACATGCACCCTGAGACACGGAGAAGGGGAGGCCAGGGCCTGGGGCCTGGACGGGGGCAGCGCAGGCCGAGCGGGGCAGTGGGCTGAGTGAGGGGCAGCTGTGCCCAGCTCAGCATGGGGGGCAGGCAGTGGAGGCACCTGGAGCCTCTGCGGGCCGGTGGGGGGTGGGGGGCGGGTACCCTGGGATTGGGAGCAGTGGGAACAGACAGGCCCCCCTCGCCTGGGGCTGACGTGGACCCAGCTGTCCTCGAGCCTCAGCTCGGCCACCACTTGGCGGTGGTCGGGTGAGGCTGCAAATGGACCCGACAGGGAGGCCCCTTCCCCTTTCCTGGCTCAGCTCCGGGGTCGAGGCCAGCCAGGTCCACACCCCCGGGCTGAAGTCGGGGCTCTGTCCCTGCGGAAACTGGGTGGCCTGGAGGGAAGCCTCAGTCACCACCAGGCGCCCGGCCCCCAGCACCGAGCCCCTCGGCCGGCATGGCCCTCCCACCCCGAGCCTCCTGTCCCTCTTGGGCTCCAGTGCTATAGGAGGGATCATAAACACAGGCTTACACCCCCCAGCCCGGCAAAGAGGCTCTGAGCCCCCTCGGCACCCCCCCCCACCCGGGGGCCGGCCACTGCCGGGGATACTCAGGGGCCCCACATCTTCGTGTCCTGGGCACAGAGCCTGGATAAGACACTTGCGCCTCACTGCCCGTGAGGACGCGGAGCCTGTGGGGGTTGGAAGCCACATGCAGCCGCGGCCGTCGCCTGGCTCAATCCCAGTTTGGTTCCTGTTCCGTCTCCGGGCTCGTGCCCAGTGCTCTGCTGGAACAACCTGTCTGCCGTGGAGACGTGTCCACATCTGCAGACCTGCGGGGACAGGCGTCCACACTGCCTGCCAGTGGCCTCCTCACTACCAGCTTTGGGCAGTTTCGGTTTCCTTCTGATGGTGCCAAATCGGTTTCCAAAGTCCTTGCCCGCTTCGCGCCCCCGCCAGCAGCAGTGGGAGGGTCCGGGTGACTTTCCGTCTCCTCTGAAATGAGTGGAGCACGCGGGACCCGGGACGCTCGAGGCCGGGGTCTGATGTGGAAAACAGACCAAGCCCCCAACCGGCCACCACTGCCGCCACCCCCCAGAAAGGACAAACAGAGACAGTGCAGGAGGCCGACGGGAAATTTTAAAAAATTGTAACAAATATTTGTAGACAGATACAAGATTTTGCACGTGCTTTGGTTTCCGGGGCTGCTCAAGCAAACACCGGCCGTGGTTCAGCTCCAGCAGCGGGCGTGGATGGGCGCACGTGTGAGGCGAGGAGGGGATGCACGTCGGGGCGTCCTCCCGGCGGCCTCTCCCGGCCTCTCCTCTTCCGGGCTCCGTCGAATCCCCGCCCCGGCGTCTCCCTGCGCGGCTTTCTCTCCCCTCTCTCTGTCTGCATTTCATTCCGCTGACAAGGGACCCCAGTTCCGGGGCTGAGACCCACCCCTGCTGGGCCCCTTACCTGAGGTCAGCTCCTCTAAGGTCCCTCTTACCACGCGTCCACACCCACGGGGATGGATCGGGTTCAAGAACCTGCTTTCTGGGGCACGCACGGCTTCAAGCCCCACAGCGTCCATGGAGCACGGCGCTGCTGGGAAATAACAGTAAGGGAAGGACCTTAAACACACGAGAGTAGGAATAAAAACATCAAGGGGAAAATTGGAAGAAATGATTGTGGAAATTTCCAGATATTAGGACACGAAGACAAAGAGATAAATGGTTTGGAAATCGGAGGGCGCTGAGCAGTGCCGTGGAGGCGGGTGGGTGCAGGCCCAGCTGGGAGGAGAGGGTCACAGAGCCGAGTCGTCGAAGGACGTGCGGGAGGTGGGGAGAAGGGCCCTGGGGTGGGTCTGCTTCCCGGAACTGCCGTGACAGTTCTGACAAACGGGGGCTTAAAACCGCAGACGTTTACGCTCTTCGAGTTCTGGAGGCCTGGGCTCTGTGACGACCCCTTCCTCGCCTCGCCCAGGGTCTGGTGGTCCTGACGTCCCCTGGCTGATGGCCCTGGCTGGTGTCCTGGTGTCCCCGGCTGGTGGCCTCGGTGTCCCCAGCTGCTGACTGCGTCTCCACAGGGCTCCTCCTGTCTCTTCGTTGGACTTGTCACTTGTCATGGGCTTTGTCCGCCCGTGGTCTGGGCTGGTCCTGTTTGCTCGAGAGCCTTTACTCACACGCTCGCAGAGACCCTTTCCCAACCACAGCCCCATTCACTGGATTGGGGTTCACATGTGGATGAGTCACTGGGGGGTGTAAGGGTCTCGGACGGGCGAGCTGTCCCCTCCAGGAAGGACCCACGAGGTGACCCAGGAGGGCTGCGGAGGTGAGCAGGGGGCTCCCTCGTGGGGCTCCCCATCTCCCAGGCATCACAGGGGGTCACAGGGAGGCCCGGGACTCTCGGCTCCGCCTGGCAGGAAGCCCCAGGACACCAGGCTCCGGGGGCCTCGTGGCTTCTGGGTGCTCCCACAGGGACCACTGAGGTGCCTCCCCGAGGCCCACCCGCCCCGTCTCCCCTGTCTGCAGCGGCTCCTGCTCTCCAGACCAGGCCAGGCCTGAGGCCGTCCCTGTGACCCCCGTGGACCCCCCAGCCCCCGCAGCCATGAGGGAGAAGATGCGGTCCCGGTTCCCCAGCAGCCACGACCTGATCCACCGCCTCTTCGTCTGCATCTCAGGTGCGACGCCGGGGCCATGCAGGGCAGGGGGCAGCGGGGTGGGGTGGGCGCAGGATGGCCTCCTCGAGGTGGCCATGCCCTCGCACGTCTGTCGCAGACGGGCCCCGTGTGCTGGCCGGGGGGCTCCTGCCTCCCCTCACCCCCTCGACGTCCCAACCCTTAGTCCAGCCCAGGAGCTGTCTCTGTGCGGCCGGCAGCCCCCTGGCTCCCTGCCCACTGTGCCATCCTCCCGGGGAGCCCCGGCCCGGCTTTCCCCAGCGAGCAGTGCCGTGCTCCTGAAGCTGGTCAGCCGGGCCCGTCCGTCCGTCTGTTCTTCTGTGACTCTTCCGAGGCCCCCCACCCCCAGGCGTGGCTGACCAGCTGCAGACCAACTACGCGAGCGACCTCAGGAGCATCCTGAAGACTCTGTTTGAAGTCATGGCCACCAAGCCGGAGGCGGACGACAAGGAGAAGCTGAAGAAGGGTGAGCTGGGGGGTTCGGCTCCCCAAGGCGACTGCACACCCCACTTTGCCGTGACCCGTCACATTCCAAGTGCCCAGACGGGAAGCTGCTGGGAGCCGTGGGCGGGCCGTGACCCCCCACGCTGTCCCCTCCACACACGGCTCCTGGTGGACGCGGCTCAGTGTCCCATGTGCAGAGGGGAGGGGCAGGGACGCCGGCCGGCCCTATAGGACATGCGTGTTCACACATGCACGTCACAGGCACATGCACACACATGTACACACTCACACGCACATGTCAAGATAACCTGCTCTCCCACACGTGTCACAGGCACACGCACACACACAAAGACACACGAATGCACTCCCACACGTCACAGGCACTCACACGTCAAGATACACACATGCCCTCCCACACACGTCACAGACACACATGTGCTTACACACACGCATACATGAAGACACGCTCTCCCACACGTCACAGGCACACACATGCACTCACACACATCAAGACACACATGATCTCCCACACACGTCACAGGCACACGCTCTCACACACACACATATCAAGACACACACATGCTCTCCCACACAAGTCACACGCACTCACACATACACATCAAGACACGTACGTGCTCTCCCACACGTCACAGGCACACGTGCCACCACATACTCCCTCTCTCTCACACACACACACACACACGGGAGATCTGGTGAGGGGAAAGCATGAGACAAGGACTGACAGGGCCGAGGGGTCAGCCCCTTGCTCCTCGGGGGCGTGGCGGGGTCCCTGGGGTGGGGCAGGAGGCCAACGCTCTCCGTCCTGGAGGGACTGCCCCTCCCCACAGGGGCCCCCAGGGTGTCCAGCAGGCTACAGCCTGGCCGCTGGGCAGGGAGGGGAGCATCCAGTGCACCGTCCCTGCGCTGCCCCCTCTGCTGCCAGAGCCCCCGTGCCTGGCTGGGTTGCCCCATCTGCCAGGGCCATCTGGGGGGCGCTCGATTCAGAAGAGGTGCGTGAAATGGGCCCCTCCTGCAAACAAGGACCCTCGGCCTGGGCACAGCACACGGGGCTGCACACGGTCCCCTGCCTCAGGTCACAGTGCAGGAGAGGTGGCCCCTCTGGGGGTCCCCCCTCTGCGCCGAGGAGGGGCCCCCGACCTAGTCTGCGGGGCCGAGTGGAGCCCCTGGGCCAAAGGCAGGCACCCGAGGGAGCAGGCAGGGGAGGGGAGGCCGGGCCACGCTCCTGAGCAGGGGTCACGAGCTCCGGGCTGCCACAGGAGTGGGTGTGGGGCCTGTGCTGCCCGCCTGGCAGGACCCTGATGGCCGAGCTCAGACCATAGGTGGTCAGGGGGTCAGGTGGGTGCCAGGGCCTGGCATGGGGGCCCCATGGCCCCTCCCCACAGGCCCAGCTGCCTCCACCCTAGGCTGGGACCCGGGCCCCCTGCCTGCCATGGCACCCCAGCAGGGTCGAAGGCTGACCGATGCCCACAGTGGTCCGGGGGGGCTGCCTCCTCAGAGCCCCGAGGTCAGGGAGGGGCCTCAGGCTCGCACGTCCCTCCCAGAGTGGCCTTTGGGTGAGCAGCTGTGGTGGCCGCGCTGGAGTGGGGAGAGGAACCCTTTTCTCACCTAAGGCAAAGGGCGATGGGTGACACCAGCCGGGGCCATGCCATCTGGCCTCTTCTGGGGGGCACGGAGGTCCTTGCTCACACCCAGGGCCCCTCTCCTCTGGCCCCAGTCTGCTGGGTGGGCTCGGGCTGCAGGGACCCCTTCTGAGGGAGCCCTGGGAGCCCCCCCAGGCAGCCCCCAGTGTGCGGGCTCAGCGGGGCCTCTGCCTTCAGGGCAGTGGTGGTGCCCCCCCCAGCAGCTGCCCCTGTCCCCCCCAGTTACCCGGAGCCTGCGGAGTGCAGCCCTGGAGGACTGTGCGCTGTGCCAGGAGACCCTGTCGACCCCCGAGCTGGCGGCCAAGACCTGCGATGGGGAGTTTGAAGGTACGCGGGGGGCGCTGGGGGCTGAGTGGAGGCGGCAGGAGCCTGGCCGGGCTGGGGGCTGGCCGTGGGCGAGTGACCCTCCAGATAGGGGGTCTCGGGAGGATGGTTTGGGAGGAGAACGTGGGCTCTGGCCCTTGGCCCGGGCTGGCTGGGTGTTGGGGTGGGACGGGGGGCACTGCTGGGCTCAAAGCCAGTGGTGAGACCTGCCCTGGCCAGGGGGCCTGGCATGACCTCCGCCAGGAGGGGCGTCTACGGGACACGGCAGGACCCCTGTGTTCTCGAGCCATGCTCAGAGTGGGCAGTGGGCTCCTGGGGCCCCCTGGGGCCTGCCCGGGCCTGAGCTGCGGGTGGGAAGCTGGGAGGGAGGGCTGGGGTGAGGGCCCCTGTGGCCCACAGCCATCCAGGGGTGCCACGGCCGCACCTCCTGGGTCCATGTGGCCTGGGGCGGGCAGGGCCATGGCTGGGTCTGACGCTGGGCAGTGCCAGGGCTGCAAAGGGTGACCCACCCACGGGAGGCACCAGGTTTTCAAGTCGGGAGGGAGGTGCGGAGGGGCACAGAGGGGCGCGGGCCTCGGGACCGGCCGCCTCCCCCTGCCTGCGCACCCCCTCGCCCCCGCCGGGCCGACTTGCTCCTCCCTGCGGCAGATCCCCCCGAGTGGGTGCCAGACGAGGCCTGCGGCCTGTGCACGGCCTGCAAGGCGCCCTTCACCGTCATCCGCCGGAAGCACCACTGCCGCAGCTGCGGGAAGGTAGGGGCCGCGGGGGCCACGGGGGCCATGGGGCTGCAGCTGCCCAGCGGTGGGACCCAGGTTTCCGGGGATCCCTACCCACAGCCCCCCACCTCCACCCGGCGGGAGGCGCAGGCAGGGGCTTGGTGGACGCGGGTGGCCTGTCCCCAGCACCCCGGGGCCTTTGGGACCCCGTGAGCCCGGCCGAGCCCACCCTCCTGTGCCCAGATCTTCTGCTCACGCTGCTCCTCGCACTCGGCACCGCTGCCCCGCTATGGGCAGGTGAAGCCCGTCCGCGTGTGCACCCACTGCTACCTGTTCCACGTCACACCCTTCTACAGCGACAAGGCGGGCGTCTGACGGTGCCCGGCCCACCCGCCATGGCACAGGGGACCAGGGTGGGGGCCAAGGGCTCCCTCTTCCTCCGGCACCGGCTGTGCCGCAGGGGGCTTCATGGCATCCCACCAGCCACGCTGCAGGGCTCAGTGCCAGGGCTGACGGGTCCACTTTGCCCAGTGAGGGTGCCCTAAAGTGCCCGACAGCTGCCTTGGGCAGGGGTCTGCCTGGGCAGGGGTGGGGGCCCTTCTCCTGCCTCTCTCCTGAGCCTTAGCAACACCCTCTCTTGACCCTGGTGGGAAGGGGGCCCTGACAGAGCCCAGGCAGCCCCTGCTCCTGGCACCCAGGCCCAACAGTCAGTGGTCTCTGGTGCAGCCCCCTCCTGCAACTCTGGAGGCCCCAGTCCCCAGAGTAGGGCAGGGCCCCCCCCCAGGCCCCTGCTCACACAGATGTCAGGCTGGCCCTTCTCTCACCGAGGGCCTTGGACCCGTAGCTGCCCACGCCTCGTCCCCCAGCTGCCCCTTTGCCACCTCCAGCCCTGCGGTCCTGCCCCGGGACCTTGGCTGAAACCGCATGCAGCTCATCTCTTCCCCGAGGGGC
Source organism: Choloepus didactylus (assembly GCF_015220235.1). Lineage (NCBI taxonomy): Eukaryota > Metazoa > Chordata > Mammalia > Pilosa > Megalonychidae > Choloepus > Choloepus didactylus. The sequence continues at coordinate 2,418,307 of NC_051309.1, read as the reverse complement.
AATGCAGGAAGTGGACGCAGGGGTCCTCTGGGAATTCAGGCTGTGTCTGCCCCCCACCCCTGCCCTGCCTCCAGGTCGCCACTCCCCGCCCAGCAGAGGCCCCTGGCCAGGGGCGGACTGGGTCCTCAGGCCAGGCCCACGGGGTGTCCACTCGGCCACCACTGCTCTTTTGCACCCCCAGGACCCCAGGCCACCTGCTCAGAGCCCGGCGCGGCCCAGGTCCAGGCTGAGGTGACCCCAGCATGGTCACCTCCTCAGGCTTAAATCTCAGGCTTCCTTTTGCAATGACGATTGCAGTTTTATTTTTAGAGAGATGACACACCTAACGCTTCTTTTATAGGATAAAAATCCAATTGCAATTTAACAGTGGAATAAACATGCACAAGAACAGCTTCTGTGGGAGAACAAAAGTCTATTATGGAGTGAATATTATGTATCTGAGATTATTTTTATTTTCTAAATGCTGTAACTCGAAGCCATTTCCATGAATCTATTTAAGGATTGCAGCCGCTCTCTTCCCTGTGTGAACCGCGTCCCTTCTCTTGCCCTGGAGAACGGGCGGCGCCTCCCCCGAGCAGCTGTGGCTTCTTGGCTTTTGAGGCAACTCGGGGGCAGGACTTGACTTCCCACCTGTGTTCTCGGTGTGCCCACCTTGCCCCCGTGAGGGTCAGCCGCAGTCTCCCCGCTGCCTGCTCAGCTCCCCTTCTTTGGGGTCCTCACTTGGACTGGGGGCGGAGAGGAGCAGGCAGTGTAGCCCACCATGGTGGCCCGGTTGGGGCTGTGCTTATGGGGTGCCCCGGGGAGCGGCAGCTGGGGGTTGCCTGGCAACGCTGCCTTCCTTTGGTCCTGGCGCCCCAGCCCTCGGAGGTGGGTGCTGGGGGGCCAGAGGGGCCACCCCGCTCCGTTTCTGGTAGCTGAGAAAGTGTTCAGAGCGTGGGGGCTTCCCGCAGGCAGGGCCGAGGCCTCTGGGAGTGGGAGAAGGGCCTGCAGGCCCTCAGTGCCCCTGGCTGCCCAGGGTGGGCCCCTCTCCCTGCAGGGAGAGGTGGGGGGCCCGGCCCCACTCCCCAGGGCCTGCCTGGACAGAGCCAGGGAGCTGGCCCCGCTCGGCCCTCGCCCCCAGCCGCAGACGCTGTGGCCTGTCCTGGGCCTGTCCGCGGTGCCAGCCAGAATCTCAGCTGCGGGAGGAGCAGGGGCACCCCCGCTGCCCCCTGTCCCTTTCCCGTCTGCTGGGGCGCTCCCAAGTCAGTCACCTCCTGGCCCACTCGGTCAGAGGTGGGAGGCGGAGTGGAGCCGCCCTCCGGGGGTTCAGGTGGGAGCTGTGGCCGCGGGAACCGGCCAAGGTGGGGGGGGGGTCCACCCTCAACGAGGCTGTTCACCCGGGCCGGCTTGCCTGGGGCTTTCAGGCTGAGACCCCATCTGTGACGGGGGCGGGGCTTCCCGGGGGTCCTGACCGCAGCCCCCACGGCCGCCGGGGAGCCCACGCCGCGCTCCCCCTGCCCGCCCGGCTGCGGGGCGCGAGGGCGGGGGCCGAGGGTGCGCCCCCCGCCGCGGCCGCCTCCTCGTCCCCGAGCGGCCCCGGGACGCCCCAGACCGGGGGGGATCCCCCGCCCGGGCTCCTCCTGATCCCGACGCGGCAGTAGGAGCCGGGGGAGGCGGGCAGGACCCCCGCCCCGCCGGGCAGCGCCCTGGGGCCCTCCGCAGCCTCAGTGAGCCCGCGGGCCTCCCTCCTGCCGAGGCGGGGCGGCTCCTGGAGCAGCTGCTTGGTCAGTCTCTCGCGGGTAGACTGGAAAACACCAGCCAGGGCGCCCGGGTTCTTTGCTCCCAGAAGGATCAGGGCACCTCAGGGCCGAGGCCGAGTCTGCAAGGGTGGGCGACCCAGACGCAGCGGACCCGGCCCTGCCTGCTGCACCCTGGGTCTGTGGGGTGCCTGCACAGCCCGGGCACTCCCTGAGGCGGAGGACGACGCCATCCTGGGAGCGCTTTGGCAACCAGGCTTGGAGGAGTCCGGAAGGCTTCCTGGAGGAGGTGGGGAGCCAGCCAGGAAGACCCATTCCATCCATTGGCACAGAGGGGCAGCCCAGAGAACCCCACATGGGCTGGGCTGGGAGGGGAGTGCTGGGGCCAACCCAGGGACCCACAGTTTGTGAGAGGGGGTCCTACCCGTCGACCCCGGCCCCTGGGGATGGGGGAGGACCACCCCACCCCACCCCCCAACCCCCGCCTTTGGAAGCCACATCCACCCCCGGAGCAAGTACCTGAATTTGCGGCCACATCCCTCATCCATCACTTTTTTTTTTTCTCTGAAAATAATTTGAAAGGAAATTTTATTTTGATGTGAGACATTTTTGGCTCCAAGTGATTCATTTCACTCACAATTGTCTAATTTGTCCCAGTGGTCACGGATCATAGTGAGAAAACCTGGTAAAGTGAGAAAAATCTACTTCACAAATTGTTCACAAACATAAGCTTATGTTATTATTTTAAATAAAAAAAAAGCTGCATCATTAGATTATGTGGACACTTAATTACATCTTCATTAATTTTGATTTTTGCTGTCTTCTTTTTCTACCTTGGAGACTATTTTTTTTTCTGAGTGCCTTAAAGCTCGGGGCCTGGCCTGGGCCACCTCAGGCTCTGGCAGTGACTCTGTTACTGACCGAGGTGATTTGACAGGCCCCACCTCTCCGGGGCCATCTGTCCATGTAAGGCCCCGACCAGAAGCACCTGCTGGATTGGGGCGGACCCTAACGTTTCCTGCCACTTCCTGGGTCCCCCTGCTCAGGGCTCTCCCTGCACCCCCTCCCATCCCACCCCCCAATGCCCCAGCCAGGGAAACAGAGGCTCAAAGAATCACGGGACTGCCCATGGGCTCGTGGTCAGACCATCCAAGGCCATCTGAGAGTCCCCTGGGTGCTGGGAGGAGCTGGCCCTGCACACAGCAGGCTACAGGGCGGGGGCCAGGGGCCAATGTCCTGGGGGTCTGGGCGATGACCCCAGTCAGCATCTTGCTGTCTGCAGCTCCCACAGCCCAAACCTGCCCCAAGGGGGCTTCTGGCTATGGCAGGATTCATTCGGCCAGGAGGTGGGCAGGGAGCGCAAGGACTGAGGTGCCCAAGACTGGAGAGGAGCCGGGGTCAGGGGTTTCGTCTTGGGGGGAAACGTGGGAAGGAGATGCTGGAGGAGGGAAAGCTGGAGATAGGTGGGCAGATATTCCCTGATGCTACATTGAGGCCCCCAGGCACCCTGAACCCCCACAGGCATGTTCCCCCATCAGCTGAGGTATGTGTGGGGTGGAGGAATCCTGGGGAGGGAGCCGGCCGGTCGGCGTGGGCAAGCTGGGAAATAGCCTTCTTTAGGTTTCTTTCCCGCAGGCCTTCTTAGGAAGGTACCCTGCATCCCGCCATATGGTGGCCCTTCCAGGCAGGGAGGGGAAACTGAGGCTGGGGGCAGGCATGAGGAGAAAACCCTGGGAGTCCAGGCAAAGCAGTGGCCCTGCCCTTGCACCCAGGATCAGAATGGGGGGGCAGGATTCCCCCAAAGGGCAGTGAGAAAGCTCAGACAAGCCAGAGAGTTCAAAACCGGGCTGGGCCCAGGAGGGCTTGCGTGGTGGGGGGCCCTGGGGTCCTATGTGCATGGGGTGGGGGGCTCAGCGTGGGGACAGGGAGCAGCCCATGCTCCTCTCTGGTTCTACATGGAGTTCAGACCTGTGGGCAGGAGGAGGCCGGAGCTGTGCCTCCCCTCGCTGCCAGGGCTTCGCTGGTTCAGCCCACAGGTGCCCGCTCTGGGGAGGGGGTGCCAGGCTGGGAAAGGGAGAGGGGTTGGGTGAGGAAGCCCCTGGCCCAGCCTGGGCCCAGGGAGGGCTTCCTGGAGGAGGGGACATGGCCCTGCAGGAGTCCTGCCCCCCAAGCCCAGGTCAGGTGGGTTGGCATGCCCCCTACCCAACCCCTGGGGGCTTTGCGCAACCTGTGCCTGCTGACCTACCCCGGGGCTGACCGCAGCACGTTGCCCAGTGGGTGCTGAGACCTGCCACAAGTGGTGGAGGACTCGGGCCTCACACGACAGCACCCCTCCCCGGCACGCTCCCACGGGATCCCCCTCGAGTCGCTTCCCTCTGCGGCCCAACGGTCTCTGGGACCTGCCCTGGGGGGCTGTGGCTCACCCCCGGCCCCCCTCCCCTCAGCTCCATGCCCCCTGGTGCTGCCCCCACCGTCCGACCCCCCGCGCTCTCCTCAGCTTGTCCCTGGCTCCCCTCTCCCACTGTCCCCCTCTCCCAGGGACAGGACCCAGACTCGCGCCCAGGGCAGCCCGGGCCCCGAGGAGATGAGACAGGCACGTAGCCCCACAGGTATACGTGGGCACCGGAGCTGCGCGCTCTGGCACAGGGCACACCCCAGGCCGCAGGGGCCAATCCCTTACCCTGCCTTCCCCTAGGGCCTTTTCCCTCCAGGAAGTGGGTGTCCCCTTTACCCTGCACTACTCTGGGCAGCTCTCCAGGCTACCTTCGAGGGCCACAGCCGGGAGCTCTTGCCGGGGGGTGCTGGTGGGGCCAAAGCGCGAAAGGCCAAGGTCAATACCCACCGGGATTAATGCCCAGCTCCCGACTGGCAGGAGCCTGGGTTCCCAACCCCCTTTCATAGCTCGGACCCCAGCAACCTGGGCTGGGCTCCGGGCTCCAGGCTCCTGCGTCATCCCCTCTGGGGGGCTCCCGTTTCCGCTCCGCTGGGGGTTGCAGGGAGACCCCGGCCAAGTCACCAAACCTCAGGAGTCCCGTTTCCTCAGCTGTGAACTGACGGGGAGGAAATGCGCAGGAAATGTCTGCACGGCATTTACGAAAGTGCTAAGGCGTTCAGAGTTCTGTCGATCTGTTGGTAGAGCAGGTGCCACCCTCTCCCCCTTGTAGAACTCCTGTGGTGGTCCCCCGTCTCCAGGCCGCGGGTCCCGCCCTCAGGGCTCCCGGGCCACCGGCCACTGGGGAGATGCAGGGGCGCGGGCGGCGCCTCACCCGAGGAGTCCATTCCCGGACCGCCGGGCTCTGAGGCCGCCCCCGACGCACAGGGGCCCACCTCTCCCTGCGCCAGTGGCTGGAGGGGCTCAGCCCCCTCCCGGACGGCAGCTCCCCTCGCTGGAAAGCGCCTCCTCCGATAGAGGAAACCCTAACCCTAACCCGACCCTTCAGTGCAGCCCCCAGGCCCGCAGACCCCGGCCCCGGCCCCTCCTTCAGCCCAGGGCTCCGCTGGGCCGCTCCGAGCCCACCCGCCTCTGTCCCCGGACCTGTTTTGCTCCCTGCGACCCTCCAGAGACCCGGCTCTGGTCTCCAGCCCGGCCGCGCCCCCATTCACACACCGGGCCTTCCCAAGGGGTCGGTTCTGGGTCGGGCCGGGAGGGACTCGTTCGCAGCCCCGTGGGAGACCCCCAGGAGACCGCGACGCCCCGTCTTCCTGCAGCGCAGCGTTTGCATCCGGACCCGGAGCACCAGGTTTCCCCGCGCGGGCCGACGGGGCGCACGTAACGGGGCGCCGCGGTTTCCGGGTTCCCCGCGCCCTAACGGGCCCAGGAGGCGGCGCCGGGCGCGCGCCCCAGCGGGCTGCCCTTCCTCTCGGCAACGCGTCCGGCCGCTGCTCCCGGTCATTGGCCGGCCGCCCCGCGGCCGCTCATTGGTCCGCGGTCCCTATTTTTACATAGACGCCTCTGAGCCAATCGGCGCCCCAGCGCCTTACTTAAAATGCACGACCGCCGCCAGTCAGCGCGCGAGGGGGCCGGGCCACCACGCTGCTGTTGCTAAGCTTGGGGCTTCTAAATTGGTTACTACCATGGCCGGCCTATGGGAGCCGAGATGCGGATCTGTCAACATTCCTCGGCCCCTGCCCGAGGCGTTGAGGCGGGTTCCCATTGGCTTCGGCCCGCCTCGGCACCCGCCCCCCGGGTAGGAGCGCGAGCCTTCATTGGCCGAGCCGGCCGCCGCTCGCCCTGATGTGTCAATTTGCGGGGGCCCGAGGCGCAGGGTGGCGGCCGGGCGTGCTGGAAGTCCGCGGACTCGGGCAGCGGTGCCGCGGGGCGCGCGGGCGGGCGGCGAGCGGGGCCGGCGGGAGGCGCCGGGCCGGGGGCGGCCGCCGCCGTCCGGGGAGCGCGGCGGGCGGGTGCGGAGGATGGAGCTGAACTCCCTGTTGATGCTGCTGGAGGCGGCCGAGTACCTGGAGCGCAGGGACCGAGGTAGCCGGCACCGCGCCCCTTTGTGCGCCGCGCGGCGGGGGGCGGGGGGCCGGGGCCGCGCTGACCGCTGACCGCGCCGTCTGTCCGCAGAGGCCGAGCACGGCTACGCCTCGGTGCTGCCCTTCGACGGCGACTTCGCCAGGAAGAAAACAAAGGCGGCCGGCCTGGTGCGCAAGGCCGCGAACAACAGGTACCGCCCCCCGCGGCCGCCCCCCCGCCCCGCCGCCCGGCCCGGAGGGGCTATCGGGCCAGCCCGGGCTGCTCCGGGCCGCCCCCCGCGCCCCTCGCAGCCCGACCCCGGCCCGCGGCCCCGGCTCCGTCCCGCGCGCCCGGTGGCCAGCCTGGAGGAGGCGGCGCTCGCCCCGGGCCCGCCGCGGCCCCGCCCGCCGACCCCGCCCGCGCCGTCGCCATCTTCCCGGCGGCCGCGCCTCCCCGGCCTCTCGCGTAAACAGTGCCACGCGTACAGCGCCCGCCGCAGGGGTCCCGGCCGCTCCCCGCCCGAAGTCGCTCTGGATTTGAACGCGGAGGAAAAAAAGTTGGCAGCGGGGAAACTGAGGGCGCTGGCCAGGGCAGGGCGAGACTGCCGGCCCTGGCCCCTCCGGCCGCCCAGGGTTTTCCCTTTCCGCGGGTGGGTGTACCGTGCCCCCCGACCGTCTCCCAGGGCCGAGTGCCATCCCCCAGCCTTGGCGCTCCTGGTGCTTGGACAAAGGCAGCCCTGCCCTGGGCCCCCATGCCTCCCCCAGGGTGCCCAGCCCTCCCCATCCCCACTAGAGAACAAGTCAGGCTACAGCCACCAGTGCAGGGGGTGCTTCCTGGGACAGGAGGCCCTCGGGGTGGGGGGCAGGCTGTGTTCCTCTGGTCCTGCACCCTGGGGTGCAGAAGCTCCAAAGTTGGAGCTCCTGGCTGGGTGGGGAGGGGGCATGGATCTCTTGAGGTCCACTTCCCTGGCACTGCCAGGAGCGCAGCTTCCTTGCTACTCTTCTGAGACCCCGGCTTGCGGGGGGCCTTGGGGCCCCAGGCAGAGGGTGGGGCTCATTCCTGCGGCCTGCTGGTTCTTGAGAGACAGAGAGAGGCTGGCACGCCGACCCGTCTCGTGTGACGTCCTGGCCCTGGGTCTGGCGGGCACTTGGTCCAGTCTCCAGCTGCCCCAGCTGGGACCCGGCCTCCTGCTGGGACCGTTTGGCGGAGGACATGGGGGTGGGGGTGCCACTGCCTGGGGCCCCCTCAGCTGGCCAGGTGCCTGTCGTTGGCTTTCACAGTCACGTGGGCCCTGCAGTCTATGGAAAGCTGCGGGCCGCGACCTCAGGCTCCCACGGCACAGGGCACCCAGAGCTGATTCCCGGAGCCCTCAGGCGTCTCCTGCACCCTCAGCGCGTCACGCACACTCGGTTCCCTGATATTCCCCCTAGACCCGGGGAGGAGGTGCCCCCCACCCTCTGGCTGGCTCTGGGTGACTCCTGTCCTGGGGCGGCAGGGATAGGGGTCAGGGACGAAAGGCTGGGGCCTCCCGCACCTGGGCACACCTCCTTTGCTACTTTACTGTGTGGAGCCAGCTCCCCAAGGACTGACTTATGGAGGGGGCTGGCTGTCAGAGACACCCCTTTCCTGGGTGGTGCTCACTGCTGCCCCGGCCCAGCGGGGCCTCAGCCAGCCCAGACAGGGAGCTGGGGCAGAGTAGAGACCCTGGGGGGCCTGGGGGGGCTGGGGCCCTAACCAGCAGCACAGCCCCAGGCCTGCAAGTCTCCTCTGGGAGTGGGCCGGGCCCAGCTGGGAGCAGGGGGAGTGGGGTGGGGTTGGGGGTGCTGCAGGCTCCCAGAAGGTCTTTGGGGCTGTGGTTGGTGGGGGAGGCTGGAGCCAGCTTTCCTGCAGGGGCTTGTGTTCCATTGGGAAGTGCGGAAAAAGTACCTCCCTTAGGTGGTTGAGCAATGATCAGGGGTGACGGCTTGACCCCAGACCCCTGAGGAAGTATGTCCCAGGATCCAGGCCACCAGCATCTCTGCTCAGACACCTGTGTGGTAAACCACCCGCTGCAATGCTCTTGCAGACCCCCAGACCCAGGTGGAGCCCCCTCCCCTGCCTAGGCTGCCTGTGGGGAGCCCCCTGCCTGCAGGATGGGTCCTAGGTGGCCACGGTTTGGGCCAAGGGACAGCTGTGAGCACTACCTGCAAAAGCTGGCTGTACCCAGCTCCTGGCCCTGGCTGGCCCCGACTATGTGACCAGCAGGCCTCGAGGACCTGGCCCCGGCCCCACTCGGCTTTGGACCCACGGGTGCCATGGGAGATGCCAGCAGGGCCTCGGGCAGGAGGGTGATGGAGGGCAGTGCTTTGTCCAGTGCACCTGGTGGCCTGGGCCCTTTGAACCACTCTGTTCATGTGGCAGCACCCTGGGAGGCCCAGGGCCTGAGATTGCCCTGCCTGGGGGGTCCCTGCTGGGTTAGGGCCCTGCCCCTGCCCCCAGCCTCAGGCCCGGGCAAACGTGGTGGTGCTGCCCAGTGCAGTGCTCGGTGTTCTCCATCCATTGGAACGGGCCTGATGGACAGGTGCATCCTGGGCGATGTCCCTGTCAGTGCGGGAGGCTCAGTCACAGAGCTGTGTGCCTAGGCAGGCTCAGCTGCTGCCCCTGGGGCCAGGGTGATGGGTCAGGGCTGCCCCACCTCCCAGGGACCCGTCTTGTCGGGCCCCTTCCGTGGCGGGCAGCCTGTGGTTGGTGCACGGAGAACCCCGGGCAGCCTCTGCCCCTGCTGCACCAGAGCCCCCGGGCCTCCCTGAGTGCACGGGGTGGCTCTGGGCGCCCTGGACACCTCCCTGCGCCCTGGCCCTCAGTTCTGCCCCCGCCTCAGCCCTCCCTGGGCCCGGCCATTTTCCGTGGTCCGAACGCTGCAGCTCTTTGCACCTGGTGGGCGGGCAGCTCGGTGAGTGCCGTCTTTCTGTCTCTACACAGGTCTTCACACAATGAACTTGAAAAGCACAGGTGAGTGACGCCCCCAGCCCACACCCCCACAAGAGCCCCCGAGGCGTCCAGCCTGCCTTCAGGACCCGGGTGGAGCTGAGCTCTCAGCCCCTGCCAGGTTGTGCCCTTGTTTTTGGAAAGGCCTGGGCTCTGCTCTAGGGAGATGGGACCCGGGTGGGGGCTCTGACAGGTGGGGTTGGTGGCTTGGAGCAGGGGGGCTGTGCCGTGTGGCCACGGGGGCCGGCTTCCTGGGGAGGTTGGTCTGGTTTGGGGTGGTCTGAGCTCGCTTCACTCCTCAGGATGGTGGCCTATGGGCAGAAGGTTTTGGCCTGGTGGTCTGGGCCTTCCTGCCCCCAGGCTCCTGGGTTCTGCCTTCCTGGGAACCAAGGCTGGAGTCTCGGCCGAGGGGCGTGGGATGGGTGGTCTGGGGGGGAAGCCCTGAGCCCCCTGGCTGCAGGGGTGGGTGGGCAGCAGGGGAACCGAGGATGCTCTGCCCTGAACCTCAGGCCAGCTCAGGACCTCGCACGGGGTGCCGGGTGTCCCTGTCCTGGCTCCGAGAGACCACGCCGGCTCCAGGCTGCCTTCCACCTTCAAGTTCCGTGTCGGCCGGGCCTGCTTTGCAGGGAACGTGGGTCTGTTCACTCGGAGGCATCAGGCAGCCCCCGTGCAGGACCCCTCGAAGGAGCCTGGGCCACTGCTTTGTCCTGACCCTGGCTCACCTCCATGGAATGGGCTAGTTCCTTCCTCTTGCTGAGGCTGGGGGTGGGTGTCTGGGTACAAGCTGAGCCCTCCTGGGCCTTCTCTGGGAAGGTTTGGAGCTTGGCCAGTTCTCTGCGCCCCGCCTTCCCCTCCCCCATGTCTGCACCCACAGCAGCGCCAACTTCCGCTCCCCTGGGATTCTGTCCTAGCCGGGGCGGGCGGCTGGACAGAGACAGAACGTCATGTTCTCTGGAGGAGGCACGCTTCCTGGATGGGTGTGTGTGTGTGTGTGTGTGTGTGTGTGTGTGTGTGTGTTTGAGGGATTCCCTAGAGGCCATGGAGGTGGGGGTAGGTGCAGGGGCCGAGAGAGAGCCAGGCAGGCCCTGAAGTTGCTCGAAGGTCAGAGGAGATGCCTTCGCTTTTACCAGGCAGGACCCCGGGCAAGTGCAGCAGGGTATTCTGGGAGGACTTCCCAGAGGCGGCATCTGGGAAAACAGCTCCTTCGTGAATACAGGCAAGAGCTGGGCTGCTGCTGAGGGGAGGGGCAGGGGCTGGGTCTCGCCTCTGTTCCCTGGAGCTGCCCTTTGACCCTGGCCTTGGCCCTCATGTCTCTTCCCAGAGTCCGCCCTTAGGGTGGGTCCTGTGGGCTCCTTTTGAGACATCAGAGAAGGAAATAGGTGGCAGCTTGGGGTCTCCGTAGCCCTCCAAGCCCGGTGCAGGGGTGCTCTGTTCTCAGCCAGTCGAGAGGCAGGTGCACATGGTGCTGGGGAGCCACAGGCCTGGAGCTCGGGGCCTGGTGGGACCTGGTCAGGCATGGACGTGCAGCCGGGCCCTAATGCCGACACCCCTGGCTGCTGGCTGCCGGGAGGAAGGAAGCACCTGGCCGGGTGGCCCAGCAGCCCCAGACAGGCAGGGCCTGGACATGCTGTCCTAGAGGCATCCCCTTGGCATGGGGCCTGGCTGGAGCTGTGGCCTTAGGGGTGCCCTGCACTGGCCCCACCCCCAGGCCCGCCCCCATCCTGCCTCTTCCCCTCCCTGGGGAGCTGTCCCTCGGGCCTCCCGGGGCTCCAGTGGCGCCCAGCTGTGGACCTCGGGCGGGCAGCCCTCGCGGGCCCTTCGCAGGTGTGTGGGAGGGGCCCGGCTGTCCTCCCTGGCCTAGTGCCCCCCACCCCCACCCCCACTCTCCCAATAGGAGGTAGCCCTGAGGCCTTTCTCTTCCGAGTTGCAGAGCTCAGCCTGAGGGGCCCCTGCCCCTGCCCCTGCCCCTCAGCCTCCCAACTCTGCCCCCCACCCCCCACTCCCCAGCCCCCGCTCCCGGCCCCTACCCCAGCCGCATGTTTCCTCTTGGGAGTACCATCAGATGCTCCCCTGGGGCCTGCCTTTCCCTCTGGGCAGACCTGCCGTGGTCCCCTTGGCCTCCGTGGGGTTGCGGTGCCCGTGCAGTCTCCCTCCGGGGTGCAGCCCCCATCCTCTTGGGCCCCCCAGCACGGCACGGCCTCCGCCCTGCACAGGCCCCCATCCCCTGCCCCTTATAAACTGCAGGGGGAACCTGTGTATGATGTCAGCAAGGACAAGAGCTAGAAGACCCAGTCGATGGGGCCGGGGGCACACTTGCCCTGCCCACCCAGCCCTGGGAGTCCTGTTCCCAGTGGGCTCTGAGCCAAGTGCCAGCCCCGGGATTCTGCCCCTTTTGGGGCTTTGGTTTCCTGCTCAGGGCAGAGGGGGCCGGCGGGGAGGACATGGGGAGGGAGAGGGAGCTGCCCTGGGTGGCGGCACAGTGACCCCCTGGGCTGAGCTCTGCCCCCCTGAGCCCACCCAGGGTTTTTTGGGAAGCTGGGCTCCGGAAGCTCCCTGGAGGGCCTGGGGACAGTCCCTGGTGCTGGCAGAGGGTCTGGGGCACTGGAGTGGCCTCAGGAGGGGCCCCGGACACTCCCCACCCAGGAGGGCGGGGACCCATGCAGGGTCCAGTGCCAGCCCTGCCGGTCCCCACCCAGGCTGCCTGGGACGGGCGGGGGCCAGGTGAGCTGTGGACCTGCCCCCCATCCCTCAGCCCTGGCTGGGGCTTCCCCGGGGCAGGGCTGATGTGTCCTCGAGTTTGTGTGGGCAGCTGGCCTCGCTGTGTCTCCTGACAGCCTCCACTTAGAAGCTTCTGGAGGTGACGCTCCAGTTTGCCCCAGAGCTGCCCATGGCTGTGCCTGAGCGGGCCCTCGCCGGGGGCTGCCTCACAGCTTATGCTTGCTGGGCACAGTAAGCACTGTCCACCTTGTCCCTGTGTGCACCCCGCTTCCTGGTGTCTGTTGCCCATGCAGGATGCCCTGTGCCACCCGGGCTTGGCAAGCCCCTTCTTGACAGACATGTGGGCTGGCAGAGACAGTGCACCGTGCATCTGGGCACACCTGGGCATACCTGGGGGATGTTAGGGCAGGACGGGAGTCCTAGAAGTGGCAGTTCTGGTCAGGGTCTGAACTCGCTTCTGTACAGCTGTCGCTGCCAGGCTGCCCTCCAGAGCCCCTGGGCTGGGCTCTGCCACCAGCAACTCACCAGCGCCCCCCACTCCGCCAGCACCAGTCCCCCGTCTCTGGGTCTGGGCCCGTCCGCAGTGGGGAGAGGAGCCTTTCGAGTCCGGGTTTCCACGTCCTCGATCACAGCAAGACACTCGGTTCTTAGGCTCCGTGAGCCGTCTGTGCTCTGCCTCTCGCGGTCCTTGGCCCGTCTTCATCTGGGACGGTCCCTTGTCATTTTCGATGTGTACACGCTCACTGTAGTGTGAACACCCACCACTGTTTTTTTTATGTGTTGCAGAATATTTTTCCACTGTTAGTTGTCTTGTTGCTGTTTTTTCTTTTCTATCTTACACAAATGTCTCCTTTGTGATTGTAAAAGTAGTATGTGCTGTTTTTTTATTTAATCTTAGAAAATCTGGAAAATATGGAAAAACACAAAGCCAGCAAAATAAATATAGCCAGTTTCGTCACTCGGGGTGCTGGCTTTCGGGGTTCTGTGGTGTTTTGTTGAGTCCTTCCTGTGCGTCTACCGTTTTCCTAAGAACAAAATTGTGTTGCTTGTTAAATGTGCGGTTCTGTCTCTTAATTTTCTCACACGACGTTCATGCTGCAAAATTGCAAAAGATGCCAAAGTGATAACCTGGTCATCTCTGGGTGGTGGAATTTGGGGCATTTTTCGATTATTCTTTCCTTTTTGTTGCTCTGCATTTTGGGGTCTTTCCGTAAAGATCACAAACTGCTCATGTGACTAAGTGGTAAATTGTAGAAACCGCCATTTGCTACCCGTTGGGTGGACAGGGTGGGGGGTCCCATCAGCTTCCCCACCTGCCAGCAAGGCTGGGGGAGGGGAGTGGTGGGGGGTCTGTTTCCTCCCCCATCTGGCTCTCAGTGTGGTCAGGCACCAGGACGGGGGTCCGCGGCAAGGGCGCTCGCCCGCAGTGGAGTCCGGGCTCGAGGCACTGGTGGGCGCACGAGTTAGCGGCCCGTTGGCCAAGGGCTGCCCCCTCCCCCGGGTCTGTGTGGTGGGGGGAGGGGAGGTCACCTCTCAAGGCCCCTCCAGCCTGGAGCCAGGATCCCCTCAGGGGTCTCTAAGACTAACTGAGGTTGTGGACTTGGGGGGCCTAGGAAGCTGGGGCGCAGGCTGCGAGGCGACGAGCAGGGCCAGGCGTGGGGCCGAGTGTGCAGCAGGGCAGCCTGGGCAGCGGGTTCTCCGGAGCCTCAAATCCACATTCCTCCTCTTGACCCGGACGGCTCATCCGCCTGTGAGAATTTACCTGGGGCTCGTCTGCCTGCGTTCGGAAACAGCCTCCCCACCCTGCAGGCGATGGGTGGATAAACTCCAGGGCTCCCCTGGGGTGAATCCCTGGCGCCCTGGGACCCCAGCTCCCTGGATGAGTGTCGGGTGGGCAAGGGCCCGGCCTGTCGAGGGCACAACCGCTGCCGCCCCACGGCCTGCACTTGCTGCCCCCCTCCAGACAGGCGTGTGACCCCCGGAAGGCAGCACAGTTTCTGCAGGGTCAGGCCCAGGCAGGGCGCCAGACCCCCTCCCTCCTGACCGGGCTCCCACGTCCCCTGGGAACAAATTCTGGAGGTTTATGGCACATGGGCACACACCACGGAGTGTTGCGGTTCCAATTCTGTGAGAAACAGAGGAACTCGGCTGCAGGGAATCAGGGAGACAACAGATGTGGACCCCAGGGTGGGGCTTGTGCTGGGAGGGGGCTCGTCCTTGGCACCCCCCCGACCTCAGTTGGCTCTCCATGGCGACGCGGTGACGGGTGAGCAGACGCGCTGCACTTTGTGAAGGCGGGGCGGGGGCGGGGGTCCTTTCTGAGTCCCGCACGTGGTCCCGGGACCAGCCTCTGCCCCCAGCCCCGGGCGGCCCTGCCCCGCCTCCTGGACTCCAGCGCGGGGAGGGTGGTGGCAGGAGGGCCCGGCTGGGTTCCGGCAGGGCCTGGCAGTGGCACTAGGAGGCTGCGGGTGCCCCCTCTGCTTGGCAGCCTGAGGGCAGAGGGCGGCCTGGGGAGGGGCCACGACAGGCTGCTCCTGGGGCCCATGCCGAGCCCGGCCGGCGCCCCGTTCTCCCGCTGCGGCCTGACGGTGCTGTCTCTGCTCTCACAGACGGGCCAAGCTCAGGCTGTACCTGGAGCAGCTCAAGCAGCTGGTGCCCCTGGGCCCTGACAGCACCCGCCACACCACGCTGAGCCTCCTGAAGCGCGCCAAGATGCACATCAAGGTGGGCAGGGCCGGGCCAGGCAGGTGGGCATCGGGCTGGGGAGGGCTCTGCTGGAGCGGGGCAGCAGCGGGAGCTGGTCACGACGGGTGTCGGGAGGGGGTGGGTTCAGTGGGGGAGGGGTGGCATAGGTGGCGCCCCACCCCCGCACTGGCTGGAAGGAGATGCAGGGCTGGGGGCAGGGGGTGGCCCCCTTGATGCCTTTGGCGAGAGGAGGATGGGAAGGAGGCAGCTTGGGGGTGCCATGGAGAGCCCGGGCAGGTCTAGGGGAAGGGGCTGGCCTTGGGGGCCTGGTAGGGACATGGTCGGGGCTGTCCCTCCAAGGGCTTAAGACTGAAGCCTGCCAGTTTGGGGGTCTCGGCCCATTTGGGTCGACCAGGGTGGCCTCGGCTCCCGGGGTTGACATCTTGAGGCCAGGGGTGCAGGCCCTTTGAGGGGTACGGGCAGGGGGCCCTGGAGGCCAGCACAGAGAGGGCGGCTCTGGGTGGGACCCAGGGCAGGTGTGGCGTGCCAGGGCCTGGGGGGCGCTCCCGGAGCGTGTGGGGATGGGGCACACTGCCCCAGGGCCCCAGCCCACCCCGCGCCCAGGGCTGAGGCGTCCGAGGGCCGCTGGTGGGGGAGGCAGTGGCCGCTGGGGGAACCTGCCTGAGCAGAGCACCCTGTGGTTTGTGCCGCGGGTGCCTGGCAGGGGGCGGCGTGGGGGTGCCTTCCACTGGCTCATGCCCCCACACACCCCCAGAAACTGGAGGAGCAGGACCGCCGGGCACTGAGCATCAAGGAGCAGCTGCAGCGCGAGCACCGTTTCCTGAAGCGGCGCCTGGAGCAGCTGTCTGTGCAGAGCATGGAGCGGGTGCGCACGGACAGCACGGGCTCCGCCATCTCCACGGACGACTCCGAGCAAGGTGGGCTGGCTGCGCAGGGGAGGGCCGGGGGCACCCAGCGCGGTGGGATCCGCCAGTGCCCTACCTGGGGACGAGTCTGGGGGTGGGGTGGGAGGGGACAACAGAACGGGCAGCAGGGACGGCTCGTCCTCCTGTCCTGCACCCAGGCCCCTGGCGTCCGAGGCCCCCGCCCAGACCCAGCCATTGGCCACCCCGGACCTGGACCAAGTCCCCACCTCGGTCAGTTAAACACAGAGTGCAGAGCCCGAGGCTGGCACCCGCAGCCTATGTGACCCTCATCTCTGTCCCCCAGAGGTGGACATAGAGGGCATGGAGTTCGGGCCCAGCGAGCTGGACAGCGTGGGCAGCAGCAGCGACGCTGACGACCCCTGTGGCCTGCAGAGTGGCGGGGGCAGCCTCGGGCCCCCCTGCCGGAGGGGCTGCCCCAGCCTCTCTTAGGCCCGGCCCCCCGGCCAAGCACCTCAGCCCGCCAGGCCTCCCTGTGACCGCCGCCAGACTCCTCCTCGGGCCACCGCTGTGCCATTCTGGAAGCTCCTGCCGCCGCCCGGGCTGCCTGCCCACCTCTCCCCGCTGGGCAGGGCCCCCTGCGGGAGGCAGGGTCCAGCTCCCACTCCTGGGGAGCCCAGCGTAGCCGCCCACAGTCTGTTCTCAGAGCCCCGATCATTCCGGAAGTATTAAATGTCATTGCTGCAAACCTCGGCGGGCGCCGTGTAGGGGCTTAATGAACACCTTGGGGGCTTGGACTCCCCACCCCCGGATCCCAGGAGGAAGGAGCGGACCGAGGAAGGAAGGGAGGAAGGAGCGGCTCTCCGTCCGTCCGTCCGTCCGTCCATCCGTTGGTCCACGTGGGCTCCTGAGGCATGGATGGAGGGGCCGTGAAGGGCGGGTGAGCACCCTGGGGCAGGGGGGTGGTGGAGCCTTCCCACAGCTGGGGTCTCAGGCCAGGGCCCCCCTGCACTGGGCTGGGAGCTTCTGCTCTGTTCAGAGGGGCCAGCGAACCCCCACCCCCCACCTCCCACGTCACACATGCCACGCTTAGGCACACACGCACTCACACGCACATGTCCAGACCCCCCGACCCACTTGTCCCAGGGCAGCAACCTTCAGGGGGCCCTGGGCAAACGCTGGCCCTGGCTTCCCCATCCCCACGCCAGCCCTGCTCCCCTGCACCTGCCCACCTGGTCCCACAGGGGCTGGGGGGAGCTGGGGTGGGCAAGGGGCAGCCCCTGGCCCGTCAGCCTTTCTCATTTCCCCCTTTGAAAGAAAAGCAAAAAGAAGCAAATGCTGCCCCTGCCGGGAGGCTCCAGCCCCCAGGCCACCCTGGGCGGCACCCCACGCGGCCTCCCTCGCATCCCCCTGGAGGGGCTTTTCCCCACGGGTCCTGCCGTGGCAGGCTGCAGGGAGAGAGGCTCGGCCTCAACAGCCAAGATGAGAACTGTCTTTTTTTTTTAAGATAGAAGCTCTAAAGACTGTCGGCCGAGTGTCACTAGCATGTGCCGGCTCTATTTCCTGACCGAGATTTTTGTACTCTATTTTCCTATCCATTGTCGTGTCCTTGTTTGCCGAGGGTGGGGTGGCCCAGCGTCTCAGGGACTCATCTGTCGCCGCTGTCCTAGCGTGCCTTGTGCCCGCCTGCGCCCCCCCCCCCAGCCTGTCCTTTGTGGCTCTCGGGTGCCCACGGGCCTTGCCAGCTGATCCCCTCCCAGCAGCCACGGCTTGATTGGGAGAGGATGCCCCACCGGGCCGTGTCGGGCTGTGCTGGGCAGGGGTCTGCTGCCCGGGCCCCCGCGGGAGACCCCCCGGCAGGCGGGTGCCTGCTCTGCACCTTGTGGCGCTTGCTTGCTCACCAGAGAAGTCGGTTCTCCGCTCGCAGCTGGCTTACACCTCCTGCCCGCCCCCCCCCAACCTTGGCAGCTGACGTGGACCACCGTTCTCCCCTGGGTGGTGCGGGCAGGCCCGGGTCCTCGTCCCCGGGACCAACACAGCAATACTTGAGGCAGCCGGGGGCTGGTGCCCAGCAGCTCCTCTGGTGCATTTTAGCCAATTTCTGAATCATGGGGAAGAATTAGTATTTTATCTTCAGTCCCACTGACTGGTACCCCCAGGGCGGTGGTCTTCTGGGGCAGAAAGGGGATCCTGCGACCAGCTCTGGCACAGAACCTGCTCTGCTGGGGCTGGGAGCAGGGGGCAGAGAGCAGGCCAGTCGCAGGGCAGGGGCAGGCCAGTGGGGGTGCCCCGACGCTGGGGGGCCAGGAGTGCTTGGGAAGGGGTTTCCCTTGCTGCCCCCCCCTGCCAGCCATGCCCCAGCACGCTTGTTCCGAGCAGGCCCGGAGTCCCCAGGTCTAAGAGCCCGGAGAACCCCGGGGCCCCTGGAGGGGCTGTGCTTCGCATTCTCAGAGCGTCAGCCCCGCACCCCGCGCCCCAGCACCTTGTAGGTTCGACGGCCACCTCTGGCTGGCAGAATCCAGCAGGGGGGCTGGCTGTGGGCACCCAGCCGACCCTCCCGGCAGCTCACCCATGGCTTTTCAGGCCTTGGTCCCCACCTGGGCTGGGGAGCTGGTGCTGACCACTCAGGGGCTCTGGGGTCTGGGATGCCCCCTGCCCCCAGCACCAGCCTTCACCTGTCCCGATCAGAGCTGAGGTGTGCTGGTCCACAGGGGCAGGTGACGGGCTCGGAGCCACACTCCCATCCCTCCTGGCCCATAGGTGGCTGTGGCTGCTGGCCAGGGAGACCCTGGGGGGCCGTGCGAGGCCACGACAGGACATTCAGAGCCTTTCTGAGAAAGCCACTAGGACCAGAATAGGGCTCAGGTGCCTGAGTCCTGTCCCTGTGCGCCGCCCCGAGCTGCCATGCCACAGCCTGGAGTCCAGGCTCGAGTTGGGGTCTCCTTGGCCTCGCTGGGAGGCAGCTCCTCACCCGGCCACCACCGCCCCGGTCGAGGGGAAAGGCCTGCCCTGAGCCCGTCTCTCGGAGGCTCAGCACCCCAGTGTGCTCCCCTGGGTGGTCAGAGCCGCTGGCTGAGTGGCGGACTGCCCTACAAGTCCCACCTGCAGGGCGCAGCGGGCTCCTCCAGCCTTGGCTCTGTCTACGTCAGCAGGGGTGGGTGGGTGGCCTGCCATGTCCAGGGCACCAGGGCAGGTTCTGTGCCAGAGTGTGGGGCCACGTGGAGGGCCGGTGCTGGTGAGGTGGGCTGTGGGATCAGGTCATGGAGAGTGAAATTGGGCCCCCCATCCCCGGCCCACCAGGTGGGACTGTGCTGTATCATTCTGTCTTTGTAATATAAATACAGATTTTTATACCTCACATTTCCAGCTGGTTTCCCGTTTTTTCCATCGTCTTGCTCTGCCCTGTGACCTTCCTGTCTCCTCCTCGGTCTGCATCGCGGGAGCCTGGAGTCCCCCCTGGCCGTTTTGGGGGTGGGTCGTCACCACCCTGCCTGCAGGCATCTGCTTTCTGGGGTCCCTCTCCACTTGCCAGTCGGCCAAGGCTGGAGCCCCCCGCCTGCCCCCCATGGGCTGAGGTGGCCCCTGCCACTCCCGGTGTTGAACTCAGGTGGGGGCGAGATGGGAGACCCCCAGCCTGGGGCTCACAGGCTCTGCACCCAACCCCGGGACCAGGACAGCTCACCCTCCCAGAGGGCTCTGCTCTGCCCCAGAGTCTCAGCCAGCTCCTCGGCTGCTCGCCCCTGAGGGACCCCCCCTCACATCTATCCCCAGTCTCCCCAGCACACCCCAAGCATGGCTGCTGCCTCTGGACCCTGGGACCTGTGCCGAGTGGGGGTGACACACGGCCAGCCCGGGATTGGGGTCTCCAGCACTGGACGTGAGCACCCAGGGTCCCTTCCTGCCCATCTTGGGGGCAGCTAGGTGTGTGGGGGGGAGGACTTGTTCTCCCCATAGCACACGGGTGGGGGGAGCCCACCACCAGAGTGGAATGCTCGCTGACCCCCAGGGCTGGTCTCTCCCCGAGGGCTGAGGGTGGGGAGCAGTGTGGGCCTGGAGAGAATGGGGGCTACCCCGGGGAATGGCAGAGGGCTGCCTGGAGGAGGGAAATGTGTTGCCGTCCCCCTTCTCCCTCCAAAATAGCCCGTGTTGACGCGAAGCTCTCCATGGAGCCAGTGGCCAGGCTGGGCTTTCAGAGGAAGGTTGGGGACGTCATGCCAGGCAGGCTCGAGATGGCCCTAGGGGACCCACAGGTGGGTTTGGGGGTGGCCATGGGAGAGGGTCTGTGGGGAGGGGCTGCAGCCCTCAGAACTTAGGGAGCAGAGGACTGTGGATTCTGGAACCTGTGAGCCCCCAGCCCCATAGCCTTAGAGACGGGGCAGGTCGTGAAGCTTTAACATAAACATGGGTGTTTGAATTCTAAATATCATTCAAATAGTTATTACATATGCTTTATACGTTATATAATGCATTATGTGTAATTGCATACAATTAATATTCCTGTTATTTAAACCCTTCTTTATCGGGGGCACACAGGTGGCAGGAGCTGTGCGAAGCCCATTTCACACCTGGTGAACTGAGACTCCCAGAGGCTACCGCCTTCCCCAGGGAGTGGAGGAGCCGCACCTCCCCACTCCCCTGCTAGTTCCGTGGCCGTGTGTCGGGTTACAGCAGGGGCCCCCCAGATGGGACCCAGCCTCCCCTCAGCCCTCCGGCCCACTGTCTTTGCAGCGTCAGGATGACCTCTAGTGGGTCGTCTGGCCCCCACGCCCTCTGGGACCAAAGCCAAGTGCCCACCGCTCCCCTGCGCCTCCCACCCCACCTGCAGCCTCCCCTTCCCCGAGTCCGCCCCCCCTCCACGCGGCTCAGCTCACCTCGCCTCCCCGGGACGGGGCCCTGGACCCTGGATTGTGGCCACCCAATTGGCCTCCTCTGGGCTGATGGCCCTCCTTGTGCCTGCGTTCCCAGCCCCCAGCAGGGCGCCCCTGGGCACACCAGCCCCACAGGCAGCTTTCTGGAATGGAGCCGGGGCCACCCCGCTGGCCTGTTGACGGCGCAGCGGCTCAGGGCCCCTCCTCCCTTGCCGCCTTCTGCCTCCTTAGCCTCGCCTTGAGGTCCCTGGAGACCCCGTCCTGCCTTCACAGGCTCCCCTGCCACCTCCACCCCTCCAGCCTCCCCAACCCCCAGGAGGAAGCTGGGAGCTTCCTTCCTGGCCATGCTGACCCAAAACCACTCCTGAGTTTGGGGATGGAGTTTGCAGGTTGTCCCCAAGGTCAGCCTGATGGAAAAGCACAGACTCTCCCTCCAGCTCCTCCAGCCCGGTTCCTTCTCTACACTCAGGCAGCTTCTCACCTGCCATGGAAACCTGAGGTGTGTGTGTGTGTGTGTGTGTGTGTGTGTGTGTGTGTTCCACCTGTCTCTCCCCTCTGGGCCATCAGGTCCCACGGCCCTGCGTCCCCTGCGGCTCTGTCCCCACATGCACCCGGGGTGCCCTGGGCCTGCCTTCCCCTCCTCACCCAGAGGCTGCCAGCCTCTTGCCACGTCTTGTCACCCTCTCTACCTTCTAAAACACATGGCCAAGAATGTTGTACCCCTGCTTAAAGAGGCTCACCCTTCCCCACCACCTTCTCTGAAAACTGCATCTAAAAATTATCTTTAATATCAGACTGCTACTTCTCAAATTTAAAAAGCCCGGAAAGACAGTCTCTAGAACTTAAAATGCTCTATAATATCAGTAGGAGAAACAAGATTCCTAAAGGAAGGAGAGAACACACAGCAGAAACACTTGCCCCCAGCCAGCTCTGGGATGGGGTGAAGGCTGGTCTCTTCGGACCCCTTGTACATCCTACTAAAGCCACAAAGTGATTTTTCTTGGAGAGAAAGCTTGTCCTAGAAATAACTGTAACATATTTGATTTCTTAAATTCCAAATGCAAACTTCAGTGCAGAAATGGGCTTTAACTCAAATTTTCAGAGAAAAAATTCAGACATACAGTGAAAACTATTGTGTCATTTGTACTGCGCGAGCTAATACGGTTGTAATTGCTCCTTTATATTTTTATGTTGTTTTTTTCATGACCCCACGAACATCTTCCAAACAAGTAACTGTGATCAGCAATTCAAAATCATGCAGAGAATCTGTGGGCCCAGGAAGCCCCCCCTCTAGGAAAAGGGGGCTTCTAGAGAGGCCCCATGTGTCGGATCTCACCCATTCACCTCTTTTCTCCCCACTTTAAGTCTGTCTCCTCTGAGTTCCACCTCACAGTTTATAAATATCCCCAAGTTCCTCCCATCTTAGAACAGAACAAAACCAAAAATCCTGCCCTCAGCCCTGCATTCCCACACCCCCCTCTTGCTATTTCACTTGCTCTCTCTCAATCTTTGCCTTCTCAGCATAATTTCTTGAAGGATCCGCCTGCACAGCCACTGCTTCCTCCCTGCTCACTGTGGGCTCCACCTCCAAGGTGGGTGGGTGGGGGGGCCTGTCCCCCTTTCCGGCCTCCTCTCCCCACCCGTGGGGCAGGCTTCCCTGCCTCCAGGCTGGGCACCACTCCACAAATTTTTTTTCCACAGTTGTTTTTCAGATCGTTTTAAGTTTTATCCACTTTTAGAAAGAATTACTAGGAAGCATCTTTGATGCAAATTGATAATGCAATGTCTGCCCTCGAACTTTCTCCTTCTTTCCAAACTTAAAAATGTTACGGAAAAGGATCTGGAGAGACTTCTGCCCTTCCCATGTGGCAGGAAGCTAGAACACGGTTTAACCAGGGTCATTTGACCCCGGGGGTGGGATGGGGGCCAGGCGACTTGCCAGAGGGCGTCAACCAGTTCTGTATCAAGTCCAGCACTCTTAATTTCAGCTTCTTTTTTTTACTTCACAAGCCCGTTTCTCACATCCTCCTTGCAAGCAGCATCCATCCTGGTTGAGTTAAACACATCTCGACAGCTACCCATTCTATAGAGACGAGTTATAGTTTCAACTTTTTTGAAAACAGTATTTTGACAGTGCTGTGGCGGAGGAAGTCAGCTTGTGCCTGGTGCATGAGACGTGCTTTGGTGACATCGTGCCCACTGTGGAAGGTTCTAAGGCGACTAGCAGCGCACCCTCGGCAGGCAGTCGGCCTGACTCAGCTCTCCAGGTACACTGACGCCCTCGCGCCCGGGACGGCACTATTCTTAGCAGACAGGTTCGTCTGGCTCCTGCCGTGCTCCTACCCAACAATCTAGACAGTTCTTTCCGTCCCCAATAAAGAATCCTAAGAGAACCGGGATTTGGAGTGGTGGGGAAGGCAGAATTGTAAATAGATTTGACAGGTGGATTGAGAATAGGCGGCCGCCGCACGCGCCTCAGCAACACGAAGAGCTCGGTTTGGGGGCCGGACACACGCAGGTGGGGTACGGGGCGCGAGGCCCGCGTCCAGGGGTCGGCTCCACGCGCGGCTCGACCCCGCCCTCCCCGCAGGGGGACGCCGGGGACCCGGGGCGAGGCACGTGGGCCAAGGAGGGAGCCAATCAGCGCACTCCCTGCAGGGTGACGCCCGGGGCTGGAGGCTGGGCGGCGCCTGCTCAGCAGCACCGCCCCAAAGCTTCCGACACCACGCCTGCGCAGTCACCGCGTGCTCGGTGCGCGTGCGCGGGGAGGCAGCCCGGGGCTTTCCGTCGCGGCGCTCCCGTGAGGCAATGCGAAGCGCGCGAGGCGCGGAGGGCGGTGGCGGCGTCTTCTTGACGGGGCGCAGGCCAGAGCTGGGTGAGGTGAGGGCGCCCGCGTCCGCGACGGCTCCTTCACGCCCGGACGGGCGAGGAGCTGGGGGAGAGGGGCGGTGGGCGAGGGGCGTCCGCGGGCCCAGGGGCGCGCGAGGCGGAGGCCCCGCTGGGGAGCCGGGCGGCGCGGGAGGCTGCGGCCTTGAGGCGACGGCGCCGCGCGCGGGCCTCCGGGTGGGGTCTGCCCGGTTTGTCTCGACGCTGACGCGGTGGCCTCTGCATGTGCGCTTATCAACGCGCGCGCGTGTCGTGTCTGAGTAACGCAGCTCCCCCGAGGTTGGACGCAGGCCGAGGGTCTCCTGAGTCCCCCGTCGTGGTCCGAGGGCGG
This sequence comes from Choloepus didactylus, assembly GCF_015220235.1. Classification (NCBI taxonomy): domain Eukaryota; kingdom Metazoa; phylum Chordata; class Mammalia; order Pilosa; family Megalonychidae; genus Choloepus; species Choloepus didactylus. The sequence continues at coordinate 2,394,779 of NC_051309.1, read as the reverse complement.
GTCAGCCGGGTGGTCCCGGGGCCGCCCGGGGGAAGCCGCAAAAGCCTGGGGAGTTTGGCCTCTCGGCTGCTCGGTTCTTGGCGCTTCCGAGGTCGAGGACTCCGTTTTCAAGCCCGAGACAGCTTTTCTCTGCGCTGGGTTCATTGCACCCCGAGACTGATTTTTGTGTGTGAGGTGGGCGGTAACTGGGTCTTCGAGGTAAATATTAAGCGGACTCCCGTTCATTTTCTTTTTCTCAGAAACGTTGCCATACTTTATTAATAAAGGCGGGCCAGGAAAAGAGGCTGCTTAGCCACACGGTGGCTTGGGTTTGTTTGGATCCACTTACTTGAATTAAAACCTGGGTTTTAAAAACGAAACAGTGGCTGCTCTGTACAATATAATGAACTTTAAGCCAACTTACTTTTGGAAAAATTAATGAGGTTTCCTTGTGAATAGGCTTTTATTACTTTTGCAGTGTACTGAGCAGTACCCTAATTGTTAAAAGTTTCTTCTCTTCAAGCATTTCTGCTAGAATCACCTATCAGCTCCTTCCCAAATATCATGTGATATTTACTTGTCTTCCCTTTAAAAATGCAATCTCCTTATCTGTTTGTAGTCTAATATTTGTTTCTTTTCCCCATAGGAGAAATCATTATAGATTCTAAAAATATTTTTTTCCCTTCTCTATGGACTTAACATAAAAATAGGTTTGTTTGTATTTGGAATTGTTTTCCAAAGTCAATATCCCAAACCTAGATTAGGTACAAAAAAATTAGTTTCCAAAAAAATGAGTTGTGGAAATGAATTTGTGGGAACATTAAAAAAAATTGGTTACCCCAAGGCCGATGTTCTTAACGGAGAAGATTTTGACTGGTTGTTTGAGACAGTTGAAGGTGAATCATTTTTGAAGTGGTTTTGTGGGAATGTGAATGAACAGAACGTGTTGTCTGAAAAAGAATTGCAAGCTTTCAGCGCTCTTCAAAAATCAGGCAAGCCCATCCTAGAAACAGCAGCACTGGATGAAGTTCTTAAAACCTGTAAAGCTTCTGATTTGAAGACGCCTACTGTGGATGACAAAGAGCTAGAGAAATTAGAGGATGAAATTCAAACTCTGCAAAAATTAAAGAACCTCAAACTTCAACGACGGAATAAATGCCAGTTGATGTCTTCGGTAACTAGCCACAGATCTCTGAAGTTAAATGCCAAAGAAGAAGAAGCCACTAAAAAGCTGAAGGAGAGTCAAAAATTTCTAAATGCTGCGAATACTAAAATCAGTAACGACCTTCAGTCTCTTACCCATGGAGTTGCAAAATTGATGATGTTCTTCAAACATTCTAATATAGGGCAAGGGACGAATCCACTGGTGTTTTTATCTCAGTTTCCCTTGGAGAAGTATCTAAGCCAGGAGGAGCAAAGCACAGCAGCATTAACCTTCTTTACCAAAAAACAGTTCTTTCAGGGGATACATGAAGTAGTTGAAAGTTCAAATGAAGAAAATTTTCAACTATTAGATATACAAACACCATCTCTTTGTGATAACCGAGAAGTCCTTGAGGAGAGGCGGCTAGAGATGACCAGGCTACAGTTAGCTTACATTTGTGCTCAACATCAGTTAATTCAACTGAAAGCAAGTAATTTGAGCATGAAGTCAAGTATAGAATGGGCCGAGGAGAATCTGCATAGTCTAACCAACAAGGTAAATAAAACCACTGAGACTTTGTAATTGTTGGGAATGGAGAGTATAACAGTGCCATTAAAGTACTTTAGAAAGGGCGATGTAATGAGTCATTACAATTTATTTTCTTTTACTGTTTAGTTGTGATACGTGCCAGTGTTTCATTCAAATAGCCTCATATTAATGGAAGGCAGAAATAGTGATTGTAGCCCCAATCACAGATTATCTAGGTAATTTTAAACAAAAGTACTTGAATTTACCTTCTTGAATTTGAAATTTATGATAATTCAGATACAGACTAAATTGAAATTAAAAGAGCCTTTTTTGGTGTGCTGTAGGTAGTCTGCCTTGTTTGCTCTGACCAGAGCACAGTGTTAACAAAGTCAGAGATCCAGGTTCAGTGGAGTGAAGCCATGATTCCTTGTTGAGAATGTACAGATGTACTGCAGATAATGTAATCACAAGACAGTAGAGTCAAAGCATAACTTTTCTGAATCCCTAAACACTAGTGCCACGTTAATTACTATAATTGCCATGAAATTTGGAATAATGTAAGAAGTCCTGTAATTGTGTAGAAGTACTAAAATCAACTGACTATGAGAACATCTGTTGGGATAATTTTATTTTAAGAACAACTTTATTAGATACATTTGCAGTCAGTGAGTAGTGTGGTAGTTATGATTTTTGTTAAGTAAAACAAGCTGACAAAGTCTATTTTGGTAACCATTACAGTATGTTTGTGAATGTGTATGTGTATGGTAGTAATAGCATTAGAATTTAATAATTTGTTCTGGCCTTATCTTCGACTTAATCTACATTTTTACTTTTTAAATTGTAAAAATATACTTAACAGTATATATGTCTTTCTAATATTAATATTTTGGTTTCTAATGTAAATTCAGTTTTATTCATTGAGCGTATTATCTGATCATCTGAAATGGACAGTGAAAATAATTTAAAAACTATTTCAAGTTTATACTTAACAGTTTGAAATATAATTGCTTTTCTTTGTGTAGGCTGTTGGCAAAGAAAGTTTGGATGCTAACATTTCTAGCTTGACCAGTGAAATTCTAAAACTTGAAGAACAAATCACTCTTATAAAAGACGAAAGTTTGCCTGCTGTGGTAAGAGAGAATGCCCAGTTGTTGAACATGCCAGTTGTAAAGGGAGATTTTGATTTGCAGATTGCCAAACAAGACTATTATACAGCAAGACAAGAATTAGTTTTAAATCAGTTAATAAAGCAAAAGGCATCATTTGAACTTCTACAAATATCATATGAAATTGAATTGAGGAAGCACTGGGACATATATCGTCAACTTGAAAATTTGGTTAAAGAGCTTAGTGAAAGCAATGAGGTGCTGTACCAGCGGTTAGAAGTGCTGACGGACTCCTCAGTAACTCAGCAGAAAAACCCCAGGACGACTATTGACACCAAGGATTATTCTACGCAGAGGTACGTTTCACTGTTTCTTGGGTGAGTGGCTATTTTTTTCTTTTCTTTTTGTAAAGTACTAGGGAGAGTTTGAACTAAACTTGTGGAGACTTTAAAAATTATTTGCACTTCTTTTTTGGACTCAATATTCTCTTTCTTCACTTCTTTTTATATGCTTCATTTTCTCTTTAAGTTTTTGCTCCCTTTTCTGTTTTGGTAGATGTGGAAATAGATACTTTAGAGCTGAGGACGGTGGGTTGGAGGAATGAGTAAATACAAGGTCTTACTCTCCTTTAGGAACTGTTATTTAGCTGCTTTGTTTTCTATTTGAGATAGCTGTCTGGTAGGTATTGCTGCATTGGGGTTTGAGTGTATTTGGGGAAGGTGGTGGTAAAAGGAGAATACTTCATTTCTTTTGTTTAGTCAGGTGAATCACTAAGCATGAATGCTAGCTCCTAGCTTTTTTCTAGCTGTATAAGCAATTGATGGCATGGGGATACTGAAATTGGAGGGCTTAAGTAGCCGAAGGCCTCAAAAATCTGGACTGATTTTTTTCTAGGACTAGTGTAAAATCTCCTAATCCTTTCGTTTCCTTATTAGTAAATGGGGGTCTTGAATAGGGCTGCCTCACTGCACAATTTCTTGGAGTGCCTGTTGACATCTGGGTCTGTTGGAGTCATATTCTACAGAATCATAATTGGCAGCCTTGGGCTTGGACTAGTCTTACGAAATTTATTGCATCTTATTTTACAGTTGTTTTGTTTGATTCTAAGAAAAAGAACAGACCTTTTTTTTGTCACCTGCCTTTATAGGATGAGGGATTTCTTTTTTTAATGCATTTATTTTATTGTGAACTTTAACATACATAAGAGTGATAACTTTCAAAGTATGATTTTATAACTAGTTACAGAGCAAATTTCAAAGAATGTCATGGATCACAGTTCTACAACTTCAGCCATTTTCATCATTGTAAAATAGAACATACATACAGAAATGTGTTAACTTTTTGATGTACAGCTCAACAAGGAGTAATTTCAAAAATTGTTATGGGTTACAGTTCTACAGTTTCAGTTATTATGCAATATAAGGTATATACAGAAAGGTGAAGACTTGCAAAGCACAATTCAATGAGTAGCTGTATAGCAAATCTCAAAGGATGTTATAGATTGCAGTTCCACCGTGTCATTTACCTCCTTCGAGCTATTCCAACACCCCAACATGTAAAAATATATGAATATTTATATAAAGTTTTAGTATTCATAGACTTTTGTTAAATCTTATTTTGTTTGTTGCTACCCTGTCCTCTCACTTAATCCCTTTCTCCATCTTCCAGGGTTTCTAGGCAGTGACACCCTAACTTGTTCATACTGAAAGGGGGTGTTAATAGGTTGGGGAAGGGGGCTGCACCTGATTGTTGTTCTTAAAGAGGCTGTTGCCTCTGGGTTTTAGGACTTGTCTGGCATAGAAACACTCTGGTGGATTTAAGTTTCTTAGAGTTAAAACTTAGTGCATCTTTTATAGAATCTCAGATAGGGACTTAGGTATTTGGGGACTACTTTTGGTAAGAACATGGCATACTGTGGCCGTTTGGGATGTCTAGCTGGAGCTTGCATAAGAGGAACCTCCAGGATAGCCTCTCGACTTTTTGGGATCTCTCAGCCACTGTGACCTCAGTTTGTTGCCTTTCTTTTTTTCTCCTTTTGGTCAAGTAGGCATTTTCAGTCCCTCGCTGCCAGGGCCAGAAGGGTGAGGGATTTTTATGCCATTAATATTGAAGTTTTAAATTGGCCTCAGGCTCATCAAGATTTTAACTTGTCAACCAAATATGGACAAGACAGCATAGCAAAAGTTTATTACTAATTACGTAGCTCTTTATTCTTTACTTTTTTCCATTTTGCTTTTTCTCTTTTAATTCCACCAAAATCCTGTAAATGAGATATTTGCCCTAGGTCACATGTAGGGTTAGAATTCAGACCTAGGTCTTCTGTTTCAAGTTCGTTCCTCTTGGACTTTGTGAAAGAAGAGTGTTTTGTGAGGTGTCTCTGAAACACACTTGTTTGCAGGAGGTTAATTGGCAGTCAAAGGCATGAAGCATTTTATACATAAAACTTGGGAGACAGAGATTCAGATGCCATTTTAGAATACATATTTCTGTACTAAAGTAGTGTTATGATTAGAATGGTTTCATTTGCTTGCTTTAGCAGTGGACAAGTTAGTTTTAAAGTTGTTACCCAGGTATCCCCAGGTATCCCTAATACAGTGGATTGTAATTTTGAAAATGGTACTGACTTGAAAATTTTTTCCTCTAATTTTTATTTTCACATTCTAGGCTTTATCAACTTTTAGAAGGAGAGAATAAGAAAAAAGAGTTGTTTAGAACCCATAGTAACTTGGAGGAAGTGACTGAGAAATTGAAGCAGGATGTTTCTTTATTACAAGGTCAGCTGGCAGCATCTGCTCAAGAACATTCTTTCTTTCTGTCCAAACTGAATGATGGTGTGGACCTGCTTTGTGATGCTTTGTATCAAGGAGGAAATCAGCTTTTGCTTAGTGATCAGGTAGGTGATTGCCATATTAACTGTAAATGCTTTTAAAAATAGTATTCACTGTGAAAGATATTAAAGGAAATGTTTATGTGGAAAGTATTATTCCAAATTCCATTGCCCAAATGTAAAATGTATTTTTTGCATATTTGCTTCTAGTTTGTGTTCACATGTAAATATATTTTTCAGATAGTTCTGATAAGTGTACAAAGAATTTAAAAGTTATAAAATATTTCAGGCACACAAAAGGAAAAACATCTATGCTACATATTAGAAAAATATAATGAAACCACAGTGATATTTTCTCATTCATCTTAACAAAGAATTGCCCTTAAATCTTTAAAACCCTTTTTATACACTTACACTTGAACAACTTACTTGTTTTTTAACTTTATGTGTCTGAGGTTCACCCATGTTGATGCATGGAAATCTTTAGTTTGTTCGTAGTTTTCTCTGTTATAAAGTTAGTATTCCATTATATAAATATTCCATAATTTATTTCTCTGTTCTGCTGACAGGTATTTAGGTTATTTCCGGTGTTTGCTATTACAGATAATGTTGTTTGATAGTCTTACTGTACGTGTTATGGTTGCACTCCCCCTAGTGTAAATCGAATATTGGAATTGCTGGGTTGGGGGATATGCAGATAGTCACTTTTACAAGGTGTACTCAATTGTTTTCCAAAGTGGTTGTACCAGATTATATCAGCAGTGTTCGAGAGATGCTCTTTATCCACATTCTTTTATCGCATGGCAGTGTCTGATTCATAAATTTCTGCCAGTCCTGTGGGTCTAAGGTGGTGATCCATTGGGTTTGTAATTTGCATTTCCCTGATTAGTAGGAAGATTGAGGCCCTTTCCCTTGTTTACTTGCCATTCAGCTTGTTCTGAAAATTGTTTGCTCATCTCCTGTGCCCATTTCTTAGGTTCTGGTTTTAAAAATTTCACTTGAAGGAGTTCATTTCAAATGCTAATCCTTTGTCAGTTATTTGTGTTATGCATATATACTCCATATTTATGCTTGTCTTTTCACCTTCCTTTTACTTTTTCTTTTATTTTTTATTAGAGCAGTTTTATGATTACAGAAAAATCATGCAGAAAGTAGAGCTGCCGTATACCTGCACCCCCTCCCCACACATAGTTTATTATTAATACTTTGCATTAATATGGAACCTTTGTTACAGCCGATGAGCCAATATTAGTCTAATTATATTAACTATAGCCCATAGTTTACATTAGTGTTCACTGTTTGTATTGTACATTTCCATGGTTTTTTCTATGGTGGTAGTAACATATATACAACATAAAATTTTCCATTTTAACCACTTTCAAGTATACAGTTCAGTGGTGTTAGTTCCATACACGATGTTGTACTATCATCACCACCATCTATTCCCAAAATGTTTCCATTACCCAAACAGAAAAACTGTACCAATTAAGTATTAACTCCCCACCCCAGGCACTGGTAACCTGTCTTCTAGTTTCTGACTCTTAGTTTTCACATTCTAATTGTCTCATGTCATTGAGAGCAGTGTTTGTTCTATTGTGTCTGGATTATATTACTCAGCATGGTGTCTTCAAGGTTCCCCCAAGTTGGAGCATGTATCAGAGCTTCCTTTTTGTGGCTGAATAATGTGCCATTGTATGGATATACCACATTTTGTTTATCCATTCTTCTGTTGATGGGTATTTGGGTTGTTTCCACCAACTGGCGAATTGTGAATAATGCCGCTATGAACATTGGTGGGCAAATATCTGTTAGAGTCTCTGCTTTCAATTCTTTAGGTTATATACCTACAATTGGGATTGCTGGGTCATGTGGTCATTCTATGCTTAAGTTTCCAACGAATTGCCAAAAGTCTTTCATGGCAGCTGCACCATTTTGCACCCTTACCAACAGTGTACGAGAGTTCCTGTTTCTCTACATCTTTACCAACACATATTTTCCGGTTTTTAAATAGTAGCCATTTTAAGTGAGTGTGGGTATCTCATTGTGGTTTTGATTTATTTAGGACTTCTTTAATTTCTTCAGCAATATTTTGTAGTTTTCCATGTACAAGTCCTTTATATCCTTGGTTAAATTTATTTCTAGACATTTGATTCTTTTAGTTGCTGTTGCAGATGGAATATTTTTCTTGATTTCCTTTGCACATTGTTCCTTAGTAGTGTATAGAAACACCATTGATTTGGGTGTGTTTATCTCGTACTCCACTGCTTTGCTGAATTTGTTTATTTGCTCTAGTAGCTTGGTTGCAGATTTTTCTAGATTATCTGTCCTTAGGGTCATGTCATCTGCAAATCGGGAAAGTTTTTACTTTTCTCCTGTACCATTTGGATGCCTTTTATTTCTTTTTCTTGCCTGATTGCTCTGGTTAGAACATCCAGTACAATATTGAATAAAGTGGTTCCAGTGGGCATTCTTGTCTTGTTTCTGGTCTTAGGGAGAAAGTGTTCAGTTTTCCACCATTGAGTATGATGTTAGCTGTGGGCTTTTCATGTGTTTATTGTGTTGAGGAGGTTACCTTCTATACCCAGTTTTCTGAAGGGGTGCCTTTTCTCTATCAGTCGAGATGATCATGTGTTTTTTTCCCCTTCATTCTAGTGGGGGGAGGTGTATTACATTAATTGATTTTTGTATGTTGAACCACCTTTGCATTCCTGGGACAAATCCCACTTGATCAAGATGTATAATTCTTTTAATGTGCTGTTGGATTTGGTTTGCTAGTATTTTTTTTGAGAATTTTTACATCTTTATTCTGAGTAACGTTAGTCTGTAATTTTCATTTCTTGTAATATTTTTATCTGTCTTCGGTACTGGGGTGATGCTGGTCTTATGGAATGAGTTAGGAAGTGTCCCTTCCTCTTCAATTTTTTTTGGAAGAGTTTGAGTAGGATTGGTGTTAATTCTTCTTCTAATGTTTGATGAAATTCACCAGTGGAGCCATCAGGTCCTGGCTTTGTTGGGAGGTTGGGATTCAATCTCTTTTTTAGTTAATGGTCTGTTGAGATCTATTTCTTCTCGAGTCAGTGTAGGTAGTTTCTCTGCTTCTAGAAATTTGTCCATTTCATCTAAGTTACCTAGTTTGTTGGAGTACAATTGTTCATAGTACTCTCTTACAATCCTTTTAATTTCTGTTGGTTCAGTAGTATTGGCTCCCCTTTCATTTCTGATTTTAGTTACTTGGGTCCTCTCTTTTTGTCAGTCTAGCTAAAGATTTGTTGATTTTATTGATCTTTTTTAAGAACCAACTTTTAGTTTTGGTTCTCTCTGTTATTTTTTTTTTTATTCTCTATTTGATTTATTTCCACTCTACTCTTTGTTATTTCCTTCCTTCTGCTCAATTTGGGTTTAGTTTGCTCTTTTTCTAGGTGCTCCAGTTATAAGGTTAGGTCTCTGATTTGAAATCTTCTAATGTGAGCATTTAGAGCTATACATTTTCCTCTCACCACTGCCTTTGCTGCATCCCATAACTTTTATTATGTTGTATTTCCATTTTCATTCATCTCCACATATTTCCTTATTTCCCTTGTGATTTCTACTTTGACCCATTGGTTGTTTAACAGTGTGTTGTTTACTTGTCACTTATTTGGGAGTTTTCATGTTCTCTTTCTGCTGTTGATTTCTAGCTTCATTCCATGGTGGTCGGAGAATATACATTGTATGATTTCAATATTTTAAAATTTATTGAGACTTGAATTGGAGAATGATCCATGTGCTTTAGAGAAGAATTTTTATTCTGCTGTTTTGGGTGAAATATTCTATATATGTCTCTTAGGTCTACTTGGTTTATAGGATTGTTCAAGTCATCATTCCCTTATTTATGCTTTGGGAGATATTCAATCAATTATTCCAGAATTCAAAGTGATGTATTAAAGTTTCCTTCTATTAATATAGAACCATCTATTTCTCCCTTCAAATGTTGGAGATAAAGCAGTACCTGTAAGGGAGTAAATGCTCACTCGGTTCTGGAGGAGAAAAGAATTTATTTACGATCTTGCAAGATAGTGCACACAGCCAGAAACGAGGTAGGCTGGTGCCTGGGAAAAATAACATGGTGATCTTGTAATATCCTACTCCTAATGCGCAGGTCCCTCCTGTTTCCCCATTGGCTGGGTGCTCCAGAGGTTACAGCCTATCCTAGAGAGCTAACTAGCCTGTCTTTGAGATTTTGAATTGTACAGCCTATCCAAGAGAGTTCATTCAGTTTAAATTTCCTGCTGAGAGTTCCCGCCTCTGATTATACCACTATCCCTTTACATTTCAGTAACCCTGGTTATTTTTCCATATAAGGAGCTGGCACTGATTCTAGGCTTATGTCATGGCTCTCTCTCTTCCCTTTATCACAGAGCCTGTTTAAGCCAGTTCTGCCATTTTCCCTATTCCATGCTGCCTTTATGTGAAAGCTAAACTTAACCCTTTCTTACACAGATTTGTCCATAATTACTTCATATGTTTTGGGGCTCTGCCAGTAGGTGCATATATGTTTACAATTGTTATATCTTCTTTTTGAGTTGCCCCCTCCTTGTCACTATTTAGTGTCTTCTTTTGTTCTCTTGTAATACTTTTTATCTTAAAGTCTATTTTATCTGGTATTGCCATGGCTACCCCAGCTCTATTTTATTACTATTTATATGTAATACTTTTTCTCTATCCTTTGACTTTCAATATGCTTGTGCCTTTGAATTGAAGGGTAGTCTCTCGTAAACGGCATCTAGTTGGGCCAAGCAGTTTTTATCCATTCTGCCAATCTCTGCCTTTTGACTGAAGAGTTTACATCTGAAGTAACTACTGATGCAGGTACTTCTTTTCCCATTTTGCTATTTGATTTCTGTAAGTCTTATGCCTTTTTGTCACTCAGTTCTTCCATTTCTGCCTACTTTTATTTTTATTTGGTCTTTTGAAGTGAATCATTTTGAATCCCTTCTCATTTCCTTCTGTGTATATTTATGAGATACTTTCTTTGTGGTCACCATGGGGCTTACTTTTTTTTAAAATACATTTCTTATTGTGAAATTTAACATATATACAGAAAGGTGATAACTTTCAAAGTGCAATTTAACACACGTAGAGAGCAAATTTCAAAGAGTGTTATGGGTTACAGTGCCACAATTTTAGTTATTTTCTTATTGTGAAATATAACATATATACAGAAAGGTGATAACTTTCAAAGTACAATTTAACAAGTAGCTATAGAGCAATTTTCAAAGAATTTTATGGGTTATGGTTTCACCATTTCAGTTATTTCCTTCTAGCTATTCTGATACCATAGCATCTAAAAAAAATTTATATAAAGATTCAGTATTTGTAATGCTTTGTTAAATCCTATCTTGTCTGTTGCTACCACTTCCTCTCTTGTAATCACTTTCTCGATCCTCAGGGGTGTCTAAGCAGTGACCACTCAAACTTTTTCATATTGAAAAGGGGTGTCTACATTGTAGGGAAGGGGGCTGCATCTGGTTGTTGTTCTTAAAGAGGATGTTGCCTCTGGGTTTTAGGACTTCTCTGGCACAGGAACACTCTGGTAGATTTAAGTTTCTGAGTGAGAGGCTTAGTGAGTGAAACTTTTATAGAATCTCGGATAGGGATCTAGGTATTTTGGGACCACTGTTGGTTAGGGCTTGGCATACTGTGGCCATTTGGGATCTCTAGCTGGAGCTTGTATAAGACTAACCTCCAGGATAGCCTCTCGATCTGTTTGAAATCTCTTAGCCATTGAAACCTTATTTTGTTTCTTTTCCCCATTTTGGTCAAGAAGGCATTTTCAATCCCTCGATTCCAGGGCCAGGCTCATTCCTGGGAGTCGTGTCCCATGTTGCCAGGGAGATTCACTCCCCTGAGAGTCATATCCTATGTAGCGGGGAATTTAATGAATTTGTTTGCCGAGTTGGGTTTAGACAGAGAAAGGCCACTATGAGCAACAAAAGAAGTTCTCTGAAATGATAAATGATCCTGGGGAAAAAAAAAAAAAGAGGTTCTCTGGAGGTGCCTATTAGGCATAAATATAGGAAGGCTTAGCCTCCCATTTCACAAGAGCAAGCCTGAGGATCAAGGGCTTGACTTATTAATTAATTGTTTCCTAATTTCACATAGCATATATTCTGTCCAAGATAAACAATCAGTTTTTCAGATTATCTTCACTTAGTTGTACAGTCATCATCACTCAGTTTTAAACAGTTATCATAACAAAACTCCCATGGGGCTTAAATATAACATCCTTAATCTATAACAGTTACATTTGATTTGATAACAAATTAACTTCAATAGCATACACAATCTGTGTTTCTGTTTCCCTTTATCCCTCTTACCTTCATGTTGTTTTTGTCACAGATTGTATCTTTGTAGTTTGTATGTCCCAAACTGTAGATTAGCATTACTGTTTTTTTATTTGTGTTTTAGATTGTATAGGAAGTAAAAACTGGAGTTTCAAACTAGAAATACAGTACAGTAGTATGGTGTTCATGTTTACCTTTATAGTTAACTAACCTCAATCTCTTTTTCTTTATGCTGCTTCAGTCTACTGTCTAGTGCTCTTTCCTTTCTATCTGAAGAATTCCCTGTAGCATTGCTTGTAGTGTGAGTCTAGTGGTGAACTTCCTCAGCTTTTTCCATCTGGGGATGTTTAATTTCTCCCTCAATTTTGAAAGCCAGTTTTGCCAGATATGAAATTCTTGGTTGGCAATTTTTTTTTTTTTTTTTTTTTTTTTTTGGTACTCTAAATATTTTATCCCACTGTCTTTTTGCCTCCATGGTTGCTGATGAAAATTCTGCACTTGATCCCTGTACATGACACATTGCTTCTGCTCATGGCCTTTAGGATTCTTTCTTTGTCTTTGGCTCTTGACTGTTTCATTATAATGTGTCTGATTTGGAGTTCTTCAAATTCAGTTGGTGATATGCCAGAGATTTCCTTGAATGTCAGGAGCTAACAAACAAACTCAAGAATGACCTTTCACAGTCTTTGCAAATTTGCTGTGTGTTGTCTAGTCAGTCTTCTTCAGAGCCTAGCCCTCCCACCAGTGAACCTGAAGATGAGTGTGTTAGTTAGTGTTCTCTAGGGAAACAGAATCAATGAGAGATATCTATGAATATAAGATTTATAAAACTGTCTCATGCAACTGTGGGTATGCACGAGTCCAAATTCCATGAGGCAGGCAGCAAACTGGCAACTCCAATGAAGATGTTCGATGAACCCCTTAGGAAACGAACTGGCAAGTTCAGCGAACTCTTCAGGAAACCAACTGGCAACTTTGACGACTGTGTTCGATGAACCCCTTAGGTAACGAACTGGCAACTTCGACGAACTCCTCAGGAAGCACTTTGCTGGTCACCTGAAGAAGTGAAGGTCCTCTGTCTGTCTCACTTAAAAGTCTTCAACTGATTGATTGGATTAAATCCAGTCAGTGCATTCTCTCATTGTGGAAGACATGCCCTTTGTTGACGTCATCAGTCACAGCTGCAGCCAATTGACTGATGATTTAATAAACCAGCCTGCTGGTTTATTAACCAGCCACACATGTCCTCGCAGCAACAGTTAGGCCAGTGCTTGCTTGACCAGACAGCTGGGTACCATCACCTGGCCAAGTAGACACATGAACCTAACCATCACAGTGAGCCTGAGGTGAAAGCTGAGGTCCTCTCTGTTCTTTTCTGAGCATACATCTTGTCCTGCACATATGTTTGTGGCCTTAGTAATTTCATGTACAGGGATCCATCTTCCCCTCTTCTCCCTGTGAACTGGTCTTTCCCCATACCAGGTGCTCTATTGCATGCCTTGAAGCCAGTGATCTGTTGTCCTAGTCCCTTGTAGTTTTATTGTTTCTTTTCCTGAATTAGCTGTCTGTGAGCTGCTTCTGTGTGCAGGGCAAGTTCCGGAATGGTGAACCAGAGATGAGTGTCCTAGTTCAGCCTTTCAGGCTGCCTCCAAATAGACTGGCAGAGACATACATGTACCCCAGTATGCACATGGGGGTTACTCTGTTGCCTACAGAACCAGGACCAGGGACCTGCACTGAGATGGGCTAGCAAGCATGCTGTGAGATTTTCCTCCCGTTTTAAGTTGACTTGTTCTTGATTTGGCGCTTGCCTGGTTCCTGAAACCCTTTAACTGCTTTCCAGAGGTCTGAGGAAGATGACTCTCCTGTTTGTACTAGTTGTTCAGAGATTCTGTGGGAAATGGAGCCCTGGAGCATCTCACTCTGCCATCTTGGCCGACTAGAGATCTGGTGTACTTTTTTTTTTAATTAAAAATTTTTTTTTTTAATTTTTAATTCAGTTTTATTGAAATTGTTCACATACTACCCAGTCATCCAAAGTGTACAATCAGTTGTTCATGGTACCATTATATAGTTGTGCATACATCACCACAGTTAATTTTTCTTTCAATTTTTAGAACGTTTTCATTACTCCAGAAAAGAAATAAAAGTAAAAAAGAAAACTCAAATCCTCACATATCCCTAACCACCCCCTCCATTATTGACTCATAATATTGGTGTAGTACATTTGTTACTATTGATGAAAGAATGTTAAAATACCTCAGAGCTTGCAATAGATAAATTTTTTCCCTTTGTACCCCTCTATTATTAATTTCTAGTTATAGTGTCATACATTTGTTTTAGTTCATAAAAGAGATTTCTAATATTTGCACATTTAATCATGGACATTGTCCACCACAAGATTCACTGTTTTATACATGCCCATATTTTAACCTCCAACTTTCCTTCTGGTGACATATGTGACTCTAAGCTTTCTCTTTCCATGACATTCACACATCATTCAGCAGTGTTAGTTATTCTCACAATAATGGGTTACTGTCACCACTGTCCTTTTCCAAACACTTAAGTTCAACCTAGTTAAACATTCTGCTCATAATAAGCAACCACTCCCCATTCTTTAGCTTCATTCTATATCCTGGTAATTTTTAGTTCATATCAGTGAGACCATACAATATTTGCCCTTCAGTGTCTGACTTATTTTACTCAATATAATGTACTCAAGGTTTCTTCATGAATCCGTTTAAGGCGGTTTTGTTGACACACCATACATTCTGTCCTAAGTAAATAATCAGTAGTTCCCTGTATAATCACGTATTTATGCATTCACCACCATCACCACTATCTATATAAGGACATTTCCATTTTTTCCACAAAGAAACAGGAAGAGTCAAAGAAGGTAGAGAGACAAAAGAAAAAGAAAGAAAAAAAAGCTAAAAATCAACAAAAGGAAAGGTAGAATTAAAATAAAGTATAATAAAAGTCAGACAACATCACCAATGCCAAGAGTCCCATACCCCTCCCTTATATCCCCCTCTTATAGGCATTTAGCTTTGGTATATTGCCTTTGTTACATTAAAGGATGCATAATACAATGTTTCCGCCAACTGTAGTCTCTAGTTTGCATTTATTGATTTTTTTCCCCAATATCCCCCCATTTTTAACACCTTACAAGGTTGACATTTACTTGTTCTCCCTCATGTAAAAACATATTTGTACATTTTATCACAATTGTTGAGTACTCTAGTTTACACTGTTATACAGCCCCAGTCTTTATTTTCCTTCTTTCTTTCTGATGTCCCACATGCCCGTAACCTTCCTCTTTCAACCATACTCAGTCATCTTTGTTCAGTATACTTCCATTGTTGTGCTACCATCACCCAAAATTATGTTCCAAACTTCTCATGCCTGTCTTTTGCTGTCTGTCTATAGTGCTCCCTTTAGTATTTCCTGTAGAACAGATATCTTATTCACAAACTCTCTCATTGTCAGAGAATATTTTAAACTCTCCCTCATATTCAAAGGACAGTTTTGCCGGATATAGGGTTCTTGGTTGGCAGTTTTTCTCTTTCATATCTTAAATATATCACACTTCTTTCTTGCCTCCATAGTTTCTGCTGAGAAATCTGCATATAGTTGTATCAAGCTTCCCTTATATGTGATGGATCTCTTTTCTTTTGCTGCTTTCAGGATTCTCTTTATCTTTGACGTTTGATAATCTGATTATTAAGTGTCTTGGCGTAGGTCTGTTCAGATCTGTTTGGGGTATGCTGCGCTTCTTGGATCTGTAATTTTATGTCTTTCATAGCAGATGGGAAATTTTCATTATTTCCTCTGTTATTGCTTGTGCCCCCTTTCCCTTCTCTTCCCTTTCTGGGACACCCATGACACGTACATTCATGCGCTTCATGTTGTCATTCAGTTCCCTGAGACGTTGCTCATATTTTTCCATTCTTTTCCCTATCTATTCTTTTGTGTGTAGGATTTCTGGTGTCTTGTTCTCCAGTTTCTGAATGTTTTCTTCTGCCTCTTGAAATCTGTTGTATGTCTCCATTGTGTCTTTCATCTCTTGTGTTGTGCCTTTCATTTCTATAGATTCTGCCAGTTGTTTTTTCAGACTTTCAATTTCTACCTTATGTTTGCCCAGTGGTTTTTTTTTTCCTTTTTTTTCCCAGTGTTTTCTTTATGTCCTTCAACTGTTTTGCCATATCTACCCTAAACTCGTTGACTTGGTTTTTTAATTGATTTAGCATATTTATTTGAAAATCTTTATTGTTTCATTAAAGTGAAACAATATCTCACCTCTATCTCAATTGAGTTGTAAGTTTGTTCCTTTGACTGGGCCATATCTTTGTTTTTCCTAGTGTCATTTGTAGTTTTTTGTTGTCTAAGCATCTGGTTTCCTTGGTTACCCCACTCAGATTTTCTCAGACCAGAAGGGGTTCAGGTCTTAGAGTGGGGCTGTATTCAGTGTCAAGTTTCCCTGAGGATGTGTCTTAGATTGACAGGCTTTCCTGTGAGGCTTCTAGCCGCTGTGCTTTTTCTAACCTGCCCAGCAGTGGCACCTTTCAGCCTGTAGCTCCTGACTGGTGTAAGGAGGTGTGGCCCCTTTAGTTCTCAACTTAGGTTGTTTCTGTTTTGACTTTTCCCCCAAGCCCTGGGGTCTGAGTTCTGAAGGGAGGGCAGGCACTAGAGCTGGGCCCCCACCTCCTTTCTCTTAGAGAGGACACACCCCCTAGGGAGATATCTTCTGCACTTTAATTACCTCTTTGTCTCTCTGTCTCTGTTAACTCTACCCCTCTCTGAGTCAGAGCACTGTGAACTGAAAATGGCTGGGGCTTTCTCCAGGTTAAGAGAGAGAAAAAGGGAAAGCCCCTTTTCAGAACCAGTCCATGGCCCCCCATCAGAGATAGTACCCAGTCTTCTGGGTTCCCTTTCCCTGGACACAGGCATTTTCTGGCTCTCTAAAGTCAGCCGTCTCTAAAAGCCTCTGTATTTTTTTTTTTTTTTTTTCTGTCAGCCCTCCTCCTCTCCACTGGAAGCGAACTCATCGGACTTTTCTGCTAGTTAGGGGTTTGTCTATGTTTGTAGCTTGTATCCAGCAGTCCACATTTGTTAATTAAAACCCGAGTTGGAGCTAGGTTGAGCTGTGTTTGCTTGCTCCAGGACTGCTGCTTTCTCCCACAGCAAGGTTTTGCAGCTCAGCCTACTGTGGCGGGGTGGGGCCTCCCAGTGTAGTTGCGCAGTTTTTGCTTACAGCTTTTATGCTGCGATCTCAGCCATTCCACCCAATCCAGGTTGGTGTACGATGTGTGGACAGTCATGGTTGTCCCCCAGCGGTTGTTCCAGATTATTTACTAGTTGTTCCTGGTTGTTTATTAGTTGCTTCAGGGGACTAACTAAATCCTCTCTATGCCACCACCTTTCCCCTCCTCCCCTGAAGATTTAAATTTTGGTGTCATTTGATGCCCTTTTTAATATCTTATATAAGAAATCTTTTGACATCTTAATGTTATTCGTTTTTACTTTATTCTTAAAGTTTTGCTCTTCAATTTCAAGACTTTAATGCCCCAGGAGTTCATTTTTATGTATGATATGAGGTAGTGTTCTAATTTTACTTTTATTTATTTTTTGCCTAAGAGTAACCAGATTATCCCATCACTGTGTATTGGGGCATAAAAATTTAAAATTACTATCTCTCTGGTGACGGGAACCCTCTTATCACCATGAAATGATGCTCAAATGCTTTTTTGCTCTCATGTCTGTCTGTTACATAGTAATACTGCTAAGTCAGTGTTATTTTGCTTAGTATTCTCCTTCTTTTACTTTCACCTTTTCTGTGTCCGTATGTTTTAGAGGACACCCAGGGACTCAGTACTAAGTCTGAACCTTAAGCCATGTTCAAGGCCTGCAGTCTTTGGGGGACCCAGGCGGCTCCTTTGTGGGCTGTAATTCTAAGCAGGGCCCCTCCTCTTTGGAGCCCTCCTGGCCTCCAGGTCGCTCTCTTCTGGATCCTCATCTTACTCTGCAGAGGTCTCTTGTTTGACTCTCCACCTTCCCTGGACTCGGCTCTGATTTTCCTCCCTGTCACCTTGCAGAGCTCAGAAAACAAATGGTTCTAATTTTCCAAGTTTGGCAATTTGTCCTTAGGGCAAAAACTGCTCCTGGGCTCCCTTAAGAGTCTGGTTGTTTACAGACTCATAATTCCTTCTAATTTCTTGCTGTGTCTTGCTTTTGTTTTTATTTTACTTTTTCTTTGCTAATATTTCATCCAGCTTTTTAAATTGTTCTCAGTGGAAGGATTGCTCTGAAAATCTGGCTTACCTTTCCTCAAAGCAGGTTTTTAAAAAATCTCCCATTACTGATTTTTATCATCTTGATATTAGTACATGAGAGATTGTGTAAAAATCTCTACTATGATGATGAATTTGAAAACTTCTCTTAATAGTTCTGTCAGTTTTTCTTTATGTATTTTGAGGTTTTTCTTATATAATTATATTCAAGTTTAAATTGAAGTGAACTGTTACCCTGGTGAACTAAAACTGCAGTAAAGTGAACCATTCAGCATTTCATGATGATCTTCTCTATGCCAATAAAGCCTTTTGACTTAGAGTTATTGGTCTTATTAATATTCCTATGCTATTTCTCTTTTGCTAGTATTTGCAAGGTAAATACTTCTACTTAATTTTTGTTTTGCCTTTTTACTTAGCACTATGAAGTAAACATTTTCAGTTTCTAAACGGTTTTCTTAATGTTAGAGTACTCTATTGATTTAATTTCTGTATTATAATTTCTGTAACCAGTCTATTGGATTGATAGTCTTGTTTTTTTTTCTTTTTGCTCTGGAACAAAATCAGGTACATCTTTCTGCATACAGCTTTTTGTTGTGGGTAATTTCATTTGGATAAATTTTTGGAAGTAGTATTACTAGGTTTCTCGGGTATAGACATTTTTGTTCTTCAATACCATTATATTACTTTTCAAAGAAGTTGTACCTTTTTACAGTGCCACAAGCACTATTGTTATGAGATACCACTGATCATATGGTGCAGCATCATTTTACCAATTGCTAAGAAAGAACAAACTCCTCCAGTTAGATACAGTGCTTTATTTAGAATGATTTCACACTTATTAGAAGAGATCTTTGAGATTTATGTAGGTACAGATTTTTAATCCTGTCACCCTGAAACATACCTTAAAAGGAGAAAAATAAGCCAGTTGAAATGGTTAAGGTATTTGTGAAACTTCACATTCGATGTCTAGTTCTTCTAAATCACTTTTTGACTCACAGTTGTTTCCTGTGTTTTCCCACACCATACATCAAGACTGATGCTGATGAAGCAGTCCTTAGAAATGCCTGGTCAACAGCAGCCACAAGATGCTCTTGATTATAAGATGCATCTTGATTTCAGATCTGTTAAAATGTGGAAAACTGCCTGCTAGAATCACTAAAGTATGGCAAATTTCACTATAATCCTTTGGTATTATTTAATGTTTTTCCCTAGCTCAATGAGGTATAAGATGCTATATCAATTTTTAATTTGCATTTTTATTATTAATGAAATTGAACGTTTTTCACTATCTGAAGGAGTATTATTTTAGCAACTAAGATCTTTGGTATTTTAACTGAAATTGAAGGTAAGATTGTTGTTTTTCAGTGTATCATGTTTACCAAGTTTTTCTCAAAGGAGATCACTAAATATGGATATAATGTAGATGTTGATTTTCTAAAAATTTAATTTATGAAGTACTGTTCTGTGGAACTGGGCACTCAAGGTCTTAAGCAGTTGTTCTTGAACTGGTCCGTTGTCATCGCCTGGGGAGCCTGTTGAGAATGCAGACTCCCAGCCCGGCCTCCAGGGACTGTGAGAGTTAGTCTGCAGTGAGGTGCAGGGCTCTGTGTTCACAACAAGCATCCTGGAAGATGATGTTGCCAGCGGACCACATCGAGAAACTGGGAGGTAGAGGCAGAGACAGATTTTCTGCAAACCTCTGGTGATCCTGGCTGGAAATTTACAAGAGTAGAATATGTAATTCCAAAGGTATGGAAGCTTGTTATTAGACTGCTTGTAAGTGCTAGGAAGTGAGAAAATTGAGTTTATTAAATGTAAAGGGTGCAGCAGGTCTAGGTTCTTGAGCAGGGAAATAATTAGTAGATCTGGATTTTTTTGTTGTTGAATGTCATGTAATTCTATCTTGTAACAGTGAGAAAAAAATGGAGATTTCGTCAGAGGCCATTATTTTTTTATTGGTAATTGCTTCATTTTAAGGCTGTCTGGGTACCTCCTTGGACTAGAGTAGACAGAGATCAGGCTCAGGTGGGTGTGATTCATTAAGCAGAATGTAAGCTCCAAGAGAGAGATTGTATTCATTCTTGTAGATCTAGTTTCTAAAATATTGCTTGATGCATAGTAGGCAGTCAGTCATATTTGTTAAATATATGAATATGCAGAACATGCGGGACACTGATTACGCGCTTTAACTTGGCGGGCCTGGGCTGGGGGACCGGATCCACCCCTGGGGAGGGTAGTGGGTACGGGTGAGTGCGCCCTCTACAGCCCCCCGGGCCTGGGAAAGTGAGGCCGGAGGCAGGCCCCATTTCCTCACCCAAAATATACCAAATGTTAGGAGAGGCTTGCCGGAGGGAACCGCCTTTTCCCCACCCCCTTATCTTGCCCGGACACTCCCCGTTGCCAGCGCAACTCCCATCACCACCGGTGCGCATACATTGTTGCCGGACACCGTTACGGGAGCAACTCTCGCCCCTTTTCAATCAACCTCCGCGCCCTCTCAGAACCAATCCAAGCCTTTAACCCCTACAGCTACCCCGCCCTCTAAACGGCCCAATATAAGCTTGTACTCTCCCCTAATAAACTCTCTTGGTTTTCATCATCCTAAAAGAAACGTGTCCCGCCTGTTCCTTTCTCGCCGCCCTCCATACTTGCACGCCTCCCGCCGGGGACCTGGCCAAGTCCCCCGCCTCGCCCTCGCCTCCGGGAAAGAGCCCCCGCCGCCGGTACCCTCGGAGCAATCCTGGGAGCCTAGGATTTAGCAACCGGCCGCCACCCTCCCCCAGACGAATCAACTGCGACCGCAGAACAGATTAAGTACTTTTCAGGAGGAAGTGAGAGTTTGCTTTTAATAACTTCAAATAGCCTATCAAAACTTGTTGCAATTGATTGTAATAAAATTTTTACCAAACACTGTGGATTTTTAATTGAGGTGTATTAAAATTGTGGGAATAATTCTTGAATCTTTTAGATTCTTTCCATGTAAATTACATCTAAATTTATTACTGGTGTTACGAATAAAGTTCTTGAATTAAAAATATTTTCATTTTCTTCTTCTAGACTCTAATGGAGCAGTTTCATCAAGTTGAATCTCACTTGAATAAGTTAAATCATCTCCTTACTCATATTCTTGCTGATGTGAAGGCAAAAAGAAAAATTTTGGCAGCTGATAAACTGCATCAAATGGAAAGAGAATTATATGTGTATTTTTTTAAAGATGAAGATTATCTGAAACGTATCGTGGAGAATTTAGAAAATCAATCAAAGATAAAAGTTGTTGGCCTTGAAGATTGAAAATTACTAAAATATGAATCTTTTATTATTATATTGATTTGAAATATGCTATGTTTTAATGTATTACATGTTAGGAGGACAGTATACCATATGTAAAAAACTATTAAATTTTTAAATTCACTGTCATTGGAACATTTCATTTAATGAACTCAAATATTACATCAGTTTTTTCCCCTCATAATAAGATACTTGTTCAAAGTACCCCAGTGCTTTTTATGACTTGAACATTTGCTTGGTGGCACTTCAGTGGGTGAGATATTTAGTCCTGGTAATTTTTACTTTCGGGGAAAAAACATTATTATATAATGTAAATATTTTTTAATACAGTGGTTATATCTCTCCTTTACTATTTTTTTGAGAGATGATAAAAAATAACTTGAAGTAGCATATTTATCAGATATCTCAAAAGCTTCTAGAGTGCCCAGTTTATACCTGGCCTGTATTAAATACCATGTGAACTTTATAGAGAAATAAAGAGAAGGCATAGATACCACCTTCAAGAAAAGGCCTTACCTGTTTTTAATATGGAATACCAATCTAAAGTCTACACGTTTTAGGTGGTCTTTATGGAATTACTTTTCAGCCACAACCATCAGAAGATGGGTGTGCTTAGGTAACCAGTGAGCTCTGTTGACTTTTGTAATCCATTGACCAAAAATATTTTTGCTATTTACTGTATTTGTACATTAAGAATTTATATTTATGAAGTAGATCTTGATATACTTGAAAAATTTGCAACAATAAAATTTTGTCTAAGATTTTGTTGTCAGCTACTGGGCACTTGAATGACTGCTTGTCATGTTGTTTTCCTGTTCTACCTTGGAATAGAGTTTTTATCTTTAGTAGAAAAATGTCATCCGGTTTCTTGGCTCATGGTAGCAAATTCTGTTTAGATTTTGCCACATATGTTAGATGTGTGACCAGAAGCTTGATGATTTATACTGGCCCCTACCCTACTTTCACCCACTCAGCCAGGAACCAGAAGAACTCCTCAGTGGGACTGATGGGATGGCTGCTTGTGTGTCTGCCATGATTACCCAGTTTGGTTATAAATGATTTTTATTATTAGATTTGTATAGTTAAAGATTAATAGCGATTTTTCAAGCCTCAAGAAATATTTGAATAGATTGCCTGCTTCACAATTGGTTACCTAAAAAATACATTCTTTACTTCACTATTTGTTTACTGTAACACCCTGTGGAGTCTCTAATCTTGATTGCTTTATTCTTCCTATCCTGTCTGCACTATGGGGGGTGATTGATACCTAGTTCCTGTGGTTGTGAAAGATTCCATACACACATTTTTTCAAATAACTTAAATGTTTCTTATTTTGAAGTCTCAGAATTAATATATGGGTATTTATCTTATGTTTAGGATTTTATGAAAATGGAAAATTATGAGGCATTTGTAGGCTTTGATCTCTCTAAGACCCCACTCTCCAGTGTTGCTCAGAAGATTATGTCTGCTATGCATTCAGTTGATTTAGTGGATTCTAGGAACTGGAGAGAGAATGAAAAGAGTGAGTAATTTTTATGAACCTTTCTTTTACCTTGAATGTTAATTATTTTGAGGACTAAGATTTGAAAATGAAATGTAGCAAAATTATTCCATAGAACTTTATACTGTGTGGGAAAATTCCATGTCTACAAACAGAAATGAAGCCCGGCTTTTCCCCCACTGACTCCCTGGCTCAGCGGTGACTGAGCATCTTACTGAAGTTCATATTCCCTTGGTCCTCATTTCTTTAAAAATGTAGCGGTTTCTCAGGCATTCTGTCAGACTTCCCTTAGAATTTGGATCAGATGTTTAAGTATCTTCAAAAGAGATGAGCTCTTTCACAGTATCTCTTGCTTCAGTCATGGCTCTCAGGTCACTGAACCTTTGCACAACCTTTTCTGTTGCGTGTGCTGGACAGGAGAAGTGTTACTGATAATACGTGTATTATACTGCAGTAGAGATGCAGACTCTTAGGTGCCAAAGATCAGAGGGTTTGTGTATATACGTGCTTATGACATGTGCATTAGGTGATACAATAGTAAAAGCAATGATATGTTCACATCGTTGGAACATCAGAGTTTATTTTTTGCTGCCAGCAAAGCAGTTTTAAATTTGCAAGTTTGGGCCAATAACTTGTAGTTCATTTATTTTCCTATAGAGTCAATTATAAGTGACTGAGATGTAGTTAATTATATTTGAGTTGAAATAATTGAGAGTATTACCAAATATTACAGCAAAAGATGTTATAAGTGCAGTTTATTGATTAAGATACAATACACTTAATGTTTTGATCTGTTCACATTCAGGCATCTGATGATTGTGTGACTTACTGCAATAGAAGTCGCTAAAGATAAATGAGTTTTTTTTCACTTTTTTTGAGGTGGAATTCATCTAAGATAAAATGAACCATTTTAAAGTGAACAATTCGAGGCATTTACTACTCTTACAATGTTGTACAATCACCAGCTCTTGTCTAGTTCCAAACATTTTCATCAGCCCAAAAGGAAGCCCCATATCCATTATATATTTGTTCCTTGTTTCCCTCTTCCCCTACTCCCTGGTAACCACTAGTCTGTGTTCATTCTGTGAATTTACCTATTCTGTGTATTTCATGTAAATGGAATTATACCATGTGTTTGACTTTAACTCAACATCATGTTTTCAGTGTTCATCCACATTGTAGAACTTATCAGTACTTCATTTGTTTTTATGGCTGCATTATATTCTGATGTGTGTATGTACCACAGTTTGTTTATCCGTTCAGCCATTGATGGACATTGGGGCTGTTTCCACCTTTTGGCTATGAATATGCTTATACGTGTATTTGAGTACCCATTTTCTGTTCTTTTGGGGATATATCTAGGAGTAGAAAATAATTTTGGTGTATGGACCACATACTTAGCAATTGATGGTGTTTTGGGGGGAATGGAGGGGATTTTAAAGAAAGATAACTATATGAACATTAAAGAGCTTTCTCCTTCATTCCATGTACTTAGCTTTCTAAAATAAAAGCAGCTGGTACTTGACAGAGTAGAAATGTATTTACCTTCAAAAATTGATAAGAATAATGAGATACCTCTGGTGAGTGTGAGTCTCTTGAGAAAAAGTCATGGCATTCAGCCCCTCTTATGTAATCTCTTCTGTCTTGCTCCTGAAATATCTTAAAATCCTACTTTGTGTAAAGATTATTGAGAAGATAATGGGAAAAGATATGGTATTACTTTCCTGTTAAGTATCCTTTGATTTGGAAATATAGTGGGATTTTCTTAAGGTTTCCATGTTACCTATTGGCAAATGTAACAATGTTACTACACACTTGGTGGCTTAAAGGAACACAGCTTCTGTGAGTCAGTCAAGGCTGCAACCAAGGAGTTAGCCAGGGCCCTCATCTGAGGCCCATTAGGAAAGAACTTGCTCCCAAATCACACGGCTATTGGCAGAATTCAGTTTCTTACAGGTTGGCGGACTGAGTTTCTCAGAGGCTGTCTGTTGGAAGCCACTCTTAACCTCCTTTCTAGATGGCCCTCTCCATCTTTTCAAAACCAGCCAGAAAATGTCTCCCTAGCAGGACTGACATTGAAGTCTTGTGTAAGTAATCATATACATTGCCAGCATCTCAAAATTTCCTTTTCAGTTACAGCCTTCTCCCCATTCCAAGGTAACCATCATCTTGACCTTTATGGCAGCACTTCTTCATCACGGGCGTTTGATAATGCTCCAGAGACTACTAGTTGGCCACCATACGAGAATCCATTCTTCCCTTCTTGGGTGTATGATTAGACTTCACCTCTCAGTCTCACTGCAGTTAGGTGTGGCCAGGTGGTCAGGATCTTGTCAGTGGAACGTGAGCGCACGCGGTGTGGGCCATTTCCAGGCTGGGCGGGAAGACAGCGGACCTGCTGCCTCTGTGGTTCTTCTCCTTCCCACCAGTTGGAATTTAAAGTGACTCCTTTCCAACCATGTGAATGATGACGATGTTCTGGAGGATTGTGGGACAATAAGAAGGAAGGAACCCAGGTTCTGGAATGATCTCATGAAACAGCTGCATCACCAACTGGGACCACTTACCTCCAAACATGAGAGGGAAATAAACCTCCTTTTTGTTCTTAAGCCATTATATTGTTGGGTCTTTTGTGACTGTAGCTTAGCCTTTATGACTCCTACACCTTTAAACTATTCAGAATTGGGTTTACCTGACTTAAATTTTCATAGTCATTTCTTGTTTATTAATATCTTTGAGGGAGGAGCAGTTTCAGGATGATTTTAGGGTTGTTAGCTGACCTGCTGCTATGTATAGGATTATGTATATTATTAAGCACATTTTCATTGGCGTATGATTCTTTATGTTTTGTCTTAAGTGGCTATAGGAATTAATGTTTCTAATACAAATTTATTAGGAGTCTATTATATTTTAACTTCTTAGGTCTTAGAGGTATATGTGGCATTTTCTGGTGGTATAAGAATATTTTTTATATGTTTCAAATTAATACAAGTTTGAGACCCCTAAAGGTAAATATATTGAAAATCTGATTACTATAAAACATCTTTATTCCTGCCACCCAGTGATAATTCCAGGGACAGATACATGAACCTAAATAACAGACTAGATTTACTATTGTGATTATAGTCATTCTAATCAGAAGTATATGGGTATACTTTTTATGTTATTTTTATTTTCTACCAAACAGATATAAAATCCTTATGTCCAATCAGTTACCAAACCCTTTGGAGTCTTAGATTTCATTTCCCATTGCCCCTTCTCTGATTCAGGCCGTCCTTCCTTCTCACTTGGGGTTTAGTAATAGCCTCGTAACTGTTATTTGTTTTCAGTTTATTGCCACTTTGACCTCTTCTATGCCCCATTGCCAAAATTAGCTCAGCTCTTGTCCTCCTTCCCTGCAGAATTCATTCCACTCCACCCCTGGGTGATCTGGCCCCAGCCCATCCTTTTTGGTCTTATGTTCCACCACTTTCCTTCTGTTTATGCTCCATTCAGATGGGACTGTGGTCCCCAAACAGGTGTCTCTTTCTGTCTTCATCCTTTACTTACCCTTTGCTCACAACTCTGGGTGTTGAAATCAAACTGTTTTGCAAGGTTCTGCTCAATGATACTTCTTCCATTTCTAGAATGCCATAATTGGAAGTAAACGCTTCCCCTGCATTTGCTTCATATACAACTCAAGTACAGAACTTACTGTGAAGGAATTTGTGCTCATTTGTTTAATGCTTTAACTCTGGGTAGATTTTGAGGTCTTTGAAAGAAGAGGAGGTGTTCTCATCTTCGAATGCTTCCATGGTGCCTTGAATACAGCGAGCTTTCAGATAACTGTTTTGTATTGGTTAATTGCATGATTTTTAAAAATTGTCTCACCAATATGGTGAGCAGCAAATGTAGAATTCTTTTGCATTTTACTTAGCTCCTAATGGTACATGATCCATGATAGCTGTATTATTCTCTGCATCTGACAGGTAGAATTGGGGGTAGAGCCAAGGTACTGTGTGTTCAATAGAAAGTGACCAGAGCAATTGAGTTGGCAGCCGAGGCTGGCCTAGATGAGGCTGTCCAAAGACCAGAAGTCCTTCAGTTAGTCACCATCTGGAGAATCCAGGCAAAGCAAATTCTGAAGGTAGGCAGTCAGAAGTACCACCACTCTAACTTCTATTACTTCTGTTAGCCTATATTTTTATTGGGCTCTATGTGCCAGACATTGCTTTATATGGCTTATTTCATGTACTCTTGAAAGCCCTTGAAGGAAATATCAGTTTTAGTGAGGATACAGGTCAAATGGTCATGTCTGCTTTGAACCCAAGTCATCAGTCATGAGTCACAAGCTCTTCATTACTTTACTCTGCTACCTTTGACACTTGGAAGTAAGGCAGGAAGTCAGTCACTGGAACTGTGCCCATATGTGCCTAGATGTGGAGCAGGGGTTCTAGACCTCACGGAAGAGAGGTTTGGTACAAACTAGCCTGGATTCAGGAAGGCTAGGGCTTATTACCTTTTGCAGCAGGAGATTTGGAAAGGTAAAAACTTTTAAAATAATTTCTCCCTGCCTGCTGGTGCTACCTTGGCCCCCTCCCCACCCCCACCCACGGTGGGGGTGCTCATTGAGACTCCTCTTCTGGCCTGGAGCAAGAACTGACGCAGGGAGTGACTATAGGTGGATCTGTGACTATGACTCAATGATTTGTACATATATATAATATGAATATGAAGGACTTTAATACTTTGTTACATATGTTGTAAGTATTTTCAGTATTTTGGAGAGATCTCTTGTGATACTTTAGGAGGTTTTATTTTTGTTTGAAAGTCCATGATCCCACCTTTTCTTAAGTTTTTTTTTTCCACATTTACACACACATACATATCATTTTATATAATATTGTAAAAGGATTTATGTATACATTGTTTTCTTAGTTTAGGCTTTTTCTGTTTGCTTGTTTGGGCCCCTCTTCTCCTTTTTAACCCATGTTAACAACTTAGTATGTGCCCTTTATATTTTGTCCATATTTTTCCCTAATTATAATTATAGCTTGCAAGTGTGTGTTAATATGTGTGCATGTGTGTGAGACTGCTCTGCCAACCAAACCACCCTTCTTCCAATGGGGCTTGCTGAGGCCTTTGTTGCAGCTGCTGCACATTTCAGCTTCCCCCCCAGCCCAGTCCTTGTGCACCCCACGAGCACTCCTGGGTAAACGGGCTGCACATGTCTTTGTTGGATTCCTGGGGAACCTGGTCTGCTACCATTGGTGCCAGTTGTGGTCTGAGAAAGTAGACCTGGGGTTTGGAGTTGGATCACTCAGGCAGTTTGGTAACCATGACTTCATTACAAGTTGCAAGTGGAACGCTGATAGTCTGGGAGTGCAGTTAAAACTTCACCAAAGGTGGACTGGCTTGGCATACCAGTGAAGCAGCTGCACTGGCTGGGACAGCTTTACGAGAACAGCACAATGGAAGAAAATGGAATTGGGTTGTTGTTACTGAGGGCAGTAGATTCTTTGAAAAGAGACAAAGGCTGAGGGTGATTAATAAGCAAATAAGGGCTAAATGTGAAAGCCAGAGAGCTTCCTTGGCAGCCTATAAAGAGATCGTCTGCAGCCACAGGCTCAGGACTTAATCCCGAGAGTTGCAGAGCTCCAGAAAAATGAATTTGCAGCCCTGGCTGATCTGCCTCCTCAAAGTGCCTTGAGAAAGAAGGACCAGACCCTGAGATACAGAATGGTAACATCTGGGTTGATGCACTCAAATCTTGAATTCCAGATCCTCTGAACCCTCAGCCCCTGCAGTAGTGGCCCCGGCCTCTCCGTCGCAGGCTGGCGCTGCCCCCTTGCGTGAGCACAGTCCAGAGGCAACAATAACCCTCTCCCTTGGGATCTGCCCCTCATTCCCTCCTGGCCCTTATGTCACTGCATAACCTGGCTGAGATCCTGGATTGCTAAAAAGGTGTAGGAGACACAGTCCAGTTGGGACAGAAATCATACAGTGATTTGAACAGGTAAAGTTTGAAATAAAGAATTATTAATAATGGAATTATCTACCAAGGAGTAAAGAGAACTCTAAAGAATACAGGAGACTAGCAGATACAGGGAGCAGCTACCAGGCCCAGGGCTGAGGTCCAGTACTGATGGAAAGAACACGTTTGGAAGAGGCATTCCCCCCAAAGCTGAGATTCACACCTTGTTGGAGAGGCTGTGGATACAGTCCACTGGATGGCCAGGAAATTTGCTGGGACTCCTCAGAGTCTGGCAAGCAGGAAATCACCCATAGAATATTGGGAATTGCTGAACTCCTTTAGTGCCTGTGGAGTTCACAAGATGCTGCACATGGAGACCTGGAACTTTCTGGGATGCTGGCTGGAGCACCTGCAAAACCAGGTGGGAAGCTGCCTGTGTGGATGCTGCTGACGCTAGCTGGGGACTGGGTGTCTAGTGTGTTGGCCAAGAGCTGCAGGAGCAAGAAAGGCAAGCACATGGGAACCAGGAAGAGAAGCCCCTTTTGCGGTGCCCTTCTAGCACCCTCTACTGACAAAGCTTAATATTGTGCCAGGTGTCAAAGGAGAAATGTTTACAGGAGCCAGCTCCAGGACTGCAAGCAGGGCAGTGAGCGGTGAATTCGTAGCTGAGGCAATACATTGGTAACTAGTATAGAGAGGAAAGAGCCTCTACTTCCAAAGGAACTGCAGAACCTAGCCAACATGTACAAGAAGGGCTTGGGAGAGTGTTCATGGGACTGAATTCTGAGGGTGCTGCATCAAGGGGCATGGAATCAAGGGTTGAATAAGGGATAGTATGTTGATGTGAGAGCACTCTTCAGGGACACAGGATTTAACACCCTGAAAAAGACCCAAGAGCCAGTACTAGTATGCTGCCAGGATGCTTCCTGGTACCTTAGAGGGGTTGGCTCACGTGAAGTGAAGTAGGAATGGCAGCACTGCAGTGGCGGATGGTGGGAGAAGGGATGAAGAGCCTCAGAGAGGTGGGCAGGCTAGAGTGGCTAATAGAACGTGAGGCTGGAAAACTCAGCAGATAACAGGAGGCACTCCATGTACCAAAGTGATAAAAGAATGCTCTGCTTCCAAAGAATCTGCTGCTGCTTGGTGAAGATTTCAGCTTCCCTGAGAGTCCCAGTAGTGGTGGTTCTCTAGGCTAGGGTGATGGTAGGAGACGGTCCCTAACAGCAGTGGGGGTGATGGGGGCCTGAAAGAGAAGCCAGGTGGTGGTGCTTAACTGTCTTGAAGCAGGGTAGGCACAATTATAAAGACTGGTTTCAGACCTGGCTGAAAAAGAGGCCAGGTCCCCAAGAGGAAAGGTCTGGCAACGAACACTATGGCAGGTGTATGTGGTCATTATTCCCCCAGTCCTTCCCCCAGAGGGAACTATGGATGTGTATATATATATATATATATATATATATTTGACCTATGGCTGTTTGATAACTTATACATGGAGGTGAAAGAGGAGTATACGCACACCTTGGAGATACTGTGGGTTCAGTTCCAGACCACTGCAATAAAATCAGTATCACCATTAGGTGAGCCATACACATTTTTTGGTTTCCCAGTGCATATACAAGTTATGTTCACATTCTACTGTAATCAGTTAAGTGTGCAATAGCATTATGTCTAAACAAACAATATACATACCTCAATTAAATACTTCTGCTAAAAACTTCTAGCCGTCATCTGAGTCTTCAGTGAGTCATAGTCTTTTTGCTGGTGGAGGATCTTGCCTTGATATGGGTGGCTGCTGACTGATCAGGGTGGTGGTCACTGAAGTTTGGGGTGGCTGTGACAAGTTCTTAAAATAAGACAACGATGAAATTTTCCACATCACTTGACTTCCTTTCATGAAAGATTTCTCTGTAGCATGCAATGCCATTTGATAGTGTTTTACTTACAGTAGAACTTCTTTCATAATTGGAGTCAATCCTCATACCTGGCCATTGCTTTATCAACTAAGTTGATGTGATATTCTAAATCCTTTGTTGTCATTTCAGCAGTGCTCCCAGCATCTTTACCAGGAGTAGATTTTATCTCAAGAAACTACTTTAATTGTTCATCCATTAGAAGCAACTCCTCATCTGTTAAAGTTTTATCACAAGATTATAGCAATTCAGTTATATCTTCATGCTCCACTTCTAATTCTAGTTCTCTTCCTGTTTCTGTCAGATCTACAGTCACTTCCTCCACTGAACTCTTGAACCCCTCAAAGTCATCCATGAGGGTTGGAATTAACTTCTTCCAAATTCATGTTAATTTTGATATTTTGACCTCCTCCCTCACACCATTGATGTTCTTAATGGCATCTAGAACAGTAAATCCATTCTATAAGGTTTTCAATTTACTTTGCCCAGATCCATCAGAGGAGTCACTATCTATGGCAACTGTAGCCTTACAAAATGTAATTTTTAAATCATAAGATTTGAAAGACAAAATTACTCCTTGACACATGGGCTGCAGACTGGATATTGTGTTAGCAGGCATGAAAACAACATTTATCTCATCGTATATCTTCATCAGAGCTCTTGGATGACCAGATGCATTGTCAATGAGTAGTAATATTTTGAAAGGAATCTTTGTTTCTGAGCAATACATCTCAACAGTGGGCTTAAAATATTCAGCAAACCATGTTATAAACAGATGTGCTGTCATCCAGGCTTTGTTGCTCCATTTATAGAGCACAGGTCAAGTAGATTTAACATCATTCTTAAGGTCCCTATGAAGAGAGTCAGTCTGTCTTTTGAAGCTTTAAATCCAGACATTGGCTTCTCCTCTCTAGCTAGAAAAGTTCTAGATGGCATCTCCTTCCAATAGAAGGCTGTTTCATCTACCTTGAAAATCTGTTATTTATTGTAGACACCTTCATCAGTTATCTTAGCTAAATCTGCTGGATAACTTACTGCAGCTTCTACATCAGCCCTTGCTGCTTTGCCTGCACTTTCATGTCATGGAGATGGCTTCATTCCTTAAACCTTATGAACCAACCTCTGCTACCTTCAAACTTTTCTTCTGAAGCACCTCTCTCAGCCTTCAAAGAATTGAAAAGATTTAGGGTCTTGCTCTAGATGAGACTTTGGCTTAAGGGAATGTTGTGACTGCTTTGATCTGCTATCTAGACCACTAAAACTGTCTCCATATCAACAGTAAGGCTGTTTTGCTCTCTCACCATTCATACGTTTACTGGAGTAGCACTTTTAATTTCTTTCAAGGACTTTTCCTTTGCATCCGCAGCTGAGGGGAAATCCGATAGTGAGAGCTTGGAGCATTGTACTTGATCTTCTACTTTATGTAGAAAGTTAGAAAATATTTGGGCCTCTGGGCAGTGGATAACTTGGCTGGTTGGTCAGGGACCTGGAATAAGAAAGATTGGAAGACTGGGGACAAGGAGGTCTTAGGCTGAGGCATATGGATGGGAGTGCACACGAAGTATATCCCACAAAAGACATTCACCACAGAGGAGGCAACAAATAACCATGTTAACAGAATCTTTTGGCCACTTGACCTCTGCCAGCCTCTGTCATCTGCTGTTCTAGTGCTGGACATTAGGTTCCTTCATGGAGTAACCATGGGGCTGAGGCAGAGGCTATGCCTGGGTCCAAGAGGTTGGTGTGCCCACTCACCAGGACCCATCTAGTATTGTCTCTGCTGAATATCCAACCTGCCAACAAGAGGCCATGTGCTGAGACCCCAGTAGTTCTATCCTTTGATGAGAATGGTCAATAACTTGGTGGCAAGTTGGTAATACTGGACCCCTTGGACCCTGAAAGGTCCAGGGATTCATCTTGACTGGACTTGACACATATTCTGGGCATGGGTTTACTGTGTCCATTCCCAGGAATTCCAGCCCACTTTCTTCCTTGGCCCAGTCCTGCTTCCTTCACTCCACTACAAATGTTGATCCCAAAAGCACTCCCCAATAAACTCTGAATGCAAACCTTCATCTGCACCTAGTTCTCAGGGAACCCAAACCAAGCCAGTGTATGTATAGCACATATTCATATATGCTAATGGGAGGTTTGTTCATTGTTTTCAAAAATGCCAGCATAGTTTCACAGATTGTTGCATCTTTAAGTCAACTAATTTAGCCCTAATTCATTCTTTTAATGGCTATATACTTCCTGGTGTGGGTGTTATATAATTTAATCATCAGTTTCAGGGTTTTTTTGGTCATAATGATTAATATCATAAATATTTTGTATAAATCTATGTATTGTAGCATATATTTACAGGAATCAGCCATGAGTGAGTTGCTTAGTTCCATAATTTATGTATTTCCTTCCTTCTTTCCTTCCTTCCTTCCTTCCTTCCTTCCTTTTTATTGAGGTCTCTCCCTCTCTCCCTCCCTTCATACTTCTACACATATTCTAAGATTATAGCTCAGAAATCTCACAATCTGAACACACCTGTGTAACCTGTACCCAGATCAAGAAATAGAACATCACCCATATCCCCAGAAGCCCACCTTGTGCACCCTTTGTGTAAGTCCTCTCCTCCCAGTTGCTAAGGGTCATGTGTGTGTGTATTTGTTTTTGTTTTTATCAGTATTCATATTTTACAACAAAGAAGTAACAACCCTTAAACCCTTGTGAGCATTGCAAAAAGTCGTTTGCAATTCAATATAAAAGGTACTTAGAAAAATATTATATAAATGTTAATAAAGTGAGTACCTCATTGACTTTCATTTACAGACTATAAACTATTGTTAGCCTTCAGAAATATATATATATATTTTGTGGAATATAACATATTTACATAGAAGTAATAACTTTCTAAGTGCAGTTTAACAAGTAGTTAGCAAATTTCAAAGAATGTTATGGGTTACAGTTACACAGTTTTACTTATTTCCTTATTGTAAAATATAACATATGCAAAAAGGTGATAACTTTCAAATTGCAATTTAACAAGTACTTCTATAGCAAATTTCAAAGAAGGTTATGGGTTACAGTTCCACCATTTCGTGTCTTTGATTCTAGCTTTTCTAATACCCTAGCAACATAGGAAAAGAAAATTATATAGAAATTCAGTATTCATAATCCTTTCTATCAAAATTCTATCTTGTCTGTTGCTACCACTTCCTCTGGTTTAATCACTTTCCCGATCTTCAGAGATGTGTAGGTAGTGACCACCCTAATTTGTTCATGTTGGAAAAGGGGTGTCGAAATTATGGGAAAGGGGACACATTTGGTTGATGTTCTTGAAGAGGCTATTGCTTCTAGCTTTTGGGACTTAGCTGGCATAGGAGCTCTCTGGAGGATTTGTTTCTGAAGAATAAACTTAGTGAGTGAAACTTTCATAGAGTCTTAAATAGGGACCCAGGTATTCTTTAGGGTTTTGGGGACTGCTATTGACTTGGGCTTCTCATACTATGGGTATTTGGGATATGTAGCTGGAGCTTGCATAGGCTTAACCTCCAGGACAGCCTCTTGACTCTATTTGAAATCTCATAGCCACTGAAACCTTATTTTGTTGCCTTTCTTTTCCCCCTTTTGGTCAAAAAGGCATTCTCAATCCCTCGATACCAGGGTCAGGCTTATTCCTGGAATCTGTGTCCCACATCACCAGGGGGACTCACTCACCTGGGAGGTCCTGTCCCACATTGGGAGGAGGGTGATGAATTTATTTGCAAAGTTGGGCTTAGAGAGAGAAAGTCCACATTTGAACAACAAACGAGGTTCTCTGAAAGTGGCTCCTAGGCATAGTTATAGGTGGGCTTAGCTTACCCTTTACAACCATAAGTTTCATAAGAGCAAGCCTCAAGATCGAGGGCTTGGCTTATAAAGTAGGGGGTTCCTAATTTCACATAGCATATGTTCTGGCCGTGATAATCAGTCAGTATCTCACATTATGATCACTTAGTTGTACAATTCTTATCACTCTCTATTTTAAACAAGTCTCATGACCCAAAACACCCCAGAGCTCTTTTCAGTCCTTAATTATTTGTCCCTAGTATTTGTGTGGTACTCGTATGGTATTCTTATTAATTATGGTCCCTAGTATGCCACAGGTACATTTTCCCCATATACCACTCTGTTGTCAACTTTCTGTACCAGTGTCATATCTTAGAAGTATATCATGCAAGCATGTATCTACATTTGTAGTGCTGATCTGTGGGATACATGCCTTTAAACAACCCTTTGAATCCTATTTGCCTTCAATGTAGCTCTGATCTTTAGAATCCTATTAACAAACAGTCATCACCCCTATCCGTTCCCATACCTTTAAATTCACCCTTATTAACATATCTGGACATATTGGGTTATCATTCCCCCTTCACTAGCTTCTATCTCTAGGTCCCCAGTATTCTACATTATAAGACATTGATTTTCCATTGTGTCTGACTTACTTCATTGAGCAGTATATCTTCAAGGGTCATCCATGTTGCCACATGTTTCAGGACCTTATTCCTTCTTACTGTCGCATAGTATTCTAATGTTTGTATATACAACATTTTGTTTATCCTCTCTTCTGTTGAAGGATACTTGGATTGTTTCCATCTCTTGGCATTTGTGAACAATGCTGCTATGAACATCAGTGTACAAATGTCTGTTCATGTCACTGCTTTCAGATCTTCTGGGTATATACCAAGACATGAAATTGCCAGATCATAGGGTAATTTGATATCTAGTTTTCTGAGAAACTGCTAAACTGTCTTCCACAGTGACTGTACAAGCGATGTACAAGCAATGAATAAGAGTTCCAATTTCTCCACATCCTCTCCAGCAGTTGTGGTTTCCTGTTTGCTTCATAGTAGCCATTGTTATTGGCATGAGATTGTGTATCATTGTGGTTTTCATTTGAATTTCACTAATTGCTAGTGAAGATGAACATTTTTTCATGTGTTGTGTAGCCATTTGAGTTTCCTCTTCGGAAAAATGCCTTTTCATATCTTTTGCCCATTTTATTATTGGGCAATTTGTACTATTGTTGTTGAGTTGTAGGATTTCTTTATATATGCAGGATATCAGTCTCATCAGATATATGGTTTCCAAATATTTTCTCCATTGAGTTGGCTGCCTCTTCACCTTTTTGACAGAGTTTTTTGAGGCACAGAAGCTTTTGATTATTTTTTGTTTTGTTGCTTGTGCTTTGGGTGTAAAGTCTAATAAGCTACCTCCTATTACTAGGTGTTCTAGTTTGCTAATGCTTTCGGAAAGCAAAACACCAGAGATAGATTGGCTTTTATAAAAGGGAGTTTATTTGGTTACACAGTTCGAGTCTTAAGGCCATAAAGTGTCCAGGGTAACGCATCAGCAATTGGGTACCTTCACTGGAGGATGGCCATTGGTATCCGGAAAACCTCTGTCAGCTGGGAAGGCACGTGCCTGGCGTCTGCTCCAAAGTTCTGGTTTCAAAATGGCTTTCTCCCAGGACGTTCCTCTCTAGGCTGCAGTTCCTCAAAAATGTCACTCTTAGTTGCTCTTGGAGTGTTTTTCCTCTCTTAGCTTCTCTGGAGCAAAAGTCTGCTTTCAAAAACAGCCATCCTCAAACTGTCTCTCATCTGCAGCTCCTGTGCTTCCTTCATAGTGTCCCTCTTGCCTGTAGCGCCTCTTCAGAACATCCCTCACAGCTGCACTGAGTTCCCTCTGCCCATCAGCTCATTTATATGGCTCCACTGATCAAGGCCCACCCTGAATGGGGGGGGCCATGCCTCCATGGAAATATCTCATCAGAATTATCACCTACAGTTGGGGGGGGGCATTTCCATGCATATCTACTCAGCACCAAAACGTCTGCCCCACAAGACTGCATCAAAGAATATGGCTTTTTCTGGGGGACATAATACATTCAAACTGGCACACTGGGTCTTGAAGATGTTTGCCTATATTATCTTCTAAAATTTTTATTGTGCAATCTCTTTTTTTATGCAATTTTATTGAGCTATAATCACACAACATACATTCAAAGTGTGCAATCAGTTGTTCACAGTATCGTCACATAGCCATGCCTTCATCACCACAATCAAACCTTGAACATTTTCATTACTTCCAAAAATAAAATGAAAATTAAAGTAAAAAGAATATCCAAAACATCCCATTCCCTTCCTCCCGCTTGTTGTTCATTTACTTTTTAAAAAAATACCGTTTAATTTGAGATATATTCACATACCCTACAGTCATCCACACCTAAATCTTTCCATCCCCTCCATCTCACCCTATTCTTCATCTAATTTTTGTCCTCGTTTTTCCACTCATGTGTCCATACACTGGATAAAGGGAGTTGAGCCACAAGGTCCCTACAGTCACACAATCACACTATGCAATCTAAATAGTTATATAATCATCTTCAAGAATCAAGGTCACTGGGTTAGCAGTTTGACAACTTCAGGTATGTCCCTCTAGCCATTCCAACACACTAAAGACTAGAAGGTGATATCTATATAGCACCTAGGAATACCCTCCAGAGTGACTTCTCAACTCCATTTGAAATCCCCCAGCCACCAGAATCCTACTTTGCTTCATCTTTCTTCCCCCTTTTGGTCAAGAGGATTCTCTCAATTCCCCAGTGCTGGGTCCAGGCTTATCTCCAGGAGTCATTTCCCACATTGCCAGGGGGATTTACACCTCTGGGAGTCACATCCCACATAGTGGGGAGGGCAGTGAGTTCACCTGCCAGGTGGGCTCAGTGAGAGAGGGGGCCACATCTGAGCAACAAAGAGGCTCTCTGGGAGGGACTCATAGGCACAACTGTAAGTGGGCTCAGTCTCTCCCTTGCAGCAACCAGCCTCACAGGGGAAGGCCCCCAGATCGAGGGCTCGGCTCATTAAATTGGCAGTCCTCAATGTCTGCAGGAAAATCAGCAATAGCCCTGGTGGGGAAGTCCAACATTTCTGCATTTCTCCCTAGCTCCTCAGGGGCCCCACAAATGCACTTATACTCTCTGCCACATCACTCTGGGATGCATCAGGATTCCACTCCAGCCTGAACAAACTCACCAAATCCCACTTCTCATTCACCGCTCCCTGCACCCACGGTGTTCAAACAAACTGATCGTACAAGCCAGATTATCCAGTGGGCTATGGAAAACATAGATCCTGCACCAGACAAACATCTCCCTTGGTCCCATACATAAGTTGTAGTTTTAAAACCCAGTCAGTATCGTCCTTTACCCTTGGGGCTGATTTGCCTTAGACCTAACCAGATCCTCTTCATTCATTGTCCAGTCAAAGTCCGAATTCCTGCTCAGCTCTTTCAACAGTTGCCATATGGGGTGATACTGACATTCATATGTGCCACACAGACATTCAAAGTTCTGAAGACCAACCAGGCCATACATACGGAGCTCAGCATCTCAGGATTTAGAGATAACTGTTACAACTCAGGAATAGATGCAACTGCTGTAAGAGCCCACAATCCAGAGACCACTGCAATAAGCATTTCCCTGATAAGCTGTGCTCTAAGATTCAGTTCTCAAAGTTTGCACATTATAGTTAGTCCATATTAGTGGGGTGTTATAATGTTTGTCCTCTAGGTTCTGGCATGCTTCACTCAAAATGCTGTATTCAAGATCCATTCACCTAGTTGCGTGTTTCACCGCTTCATTTCTTCTTGTAGCCACTCAATTTTCTATTCTATGCATACACCACAGTTCACCATTCTGTTCATCAGTCAATGTACTCTTAGGCCACTTCCATCTATTGCAAATAATGTATACTGCGGCCATATACACTGGTGCATAAATGTCAATTCGTGTCCCTGCTCTCCAATCTTCCAAGTATATACCCCATACTGGGGTTGCAAGACCTTGAAACCCCCACATACCTAGCTTCTTGTGGGACCACCATACTGTCCCCCAGATAGGCTATACCATTCTACTTCCCCACCAACAGTGAATACATACATCTCTCCAACACTTATGTCCCTCTGTTTATTTTTCCCCCTGCAATTTTATAGGGATATATTCAAATACCATACAGTCATCCACAGTGTACAATCAGTTGTTTACAGTATCATCATATGGTTGTGCATTCATCTCCACAATTAGCACTTACACATATTCATTATTCAAAAAAAAAAAGTTGAAACAGCATAAGTCTATTTGGATCTATTCTGTTTGGAGTCCTCTATGCTTCTTGGATATGTAATTTTATGTCTTTCATAAGGGATGAAAAATTTTCAATGACTATTTCCTCCATTATTGCCTGTGCCCCTTTTCCCTTCTCTTTCTCTTCTTTTCCCCTTCCGGGACACCCATGACACGTACATTCATGCGCTTCATGTTGTCACTCAGTTCCCTGAGACATCGTTCATCTCTCTCCATTCTTTTCCCCATCTGTTCTTTTGTGCGTAGGGTTTCAGGTATTCTGTTCTCCAGTTCATGAATCTTTTCTTCTGCCTCTTGAAATCTGCTGTATGTCACCATTGTGTCCTTCATCTCTTGTGTTGTGCTTTTCATTCCCATAAGTTCTGCCAATTGTTTTTTCAGACTTTCTGTTTCTTCCTTATGTTCATCCAATGTCTTCTTTATATCCTTCATCTCTTTTGCCATATCTTCCCTCAACTTGTAGAATTGCTTTTTCTTATTTTGAAATAAATTCAAAGTTATAGGAACAGTTGCAAAAACAATACAGACCCCATACACAGAACTCCAGCATACTCTGACCCCCCTCCCCTGATACCCCAATCCACCAACTTTAACATGGTGTCACACCATTTTCTTTCCATACCCTTCCCTTCCTGTCTATTGTCCAGCATCTATTGCTCTGTCTTCTGAACATGTGAGAGCAAGCTGCGCACATCCTGAACAAACACTGTAATTCACATATACAATTCCCATGAACAAGAACATTCTTTAATGCAATCCCATTAAACGCAGCCAAAAAGTACAAGAAATTCAACGTTGTTACAAAGCTTTCGTTCCATATTTCCTTTTTTTTTCTTCCTTATGTTTCAACTGTGTCCCTTTGAGCCTCTTGTCCTCCATCCTCAGATCCCATGCAGGGTCATCCTTGGCTTTCAATTCTCATCTATTTAGACTATCTTTTTTTTTTTTCCTCAATTGTGGAAACATATATACAGCCTAAATCTTCCCATTCCACCCCCTCCCTAGCATTCCATTAGTGGGATTAATCACCATTAGAATGTTATAATGCTATCTCTTTCCCACCATCCATTACTAGAAATTTCCCTTCACCTCAAACAGCAACCCTACACTCATTTCTTTTTTTTTTTTTTTTTTTTTAATCATCATTTTATTGAGATATATTCACATACCACGCAGTCATACAAAACAAATTGTACTTTCGATTGTTTACAGTACCATTACATAGTTGTACATTCATCACCTAAATCAATCCCTGACACCTTCATTAGCACACACACAAAAATAACAAGAATAATAATTACAGTGAAAAAGAGCAATTGAAGTAAAAAAGAACACTAGGTACCTTTGTCTGTTTGTTTGCTTCCCCTACTTTTCTACACATCGATCCATAAACTAGACAAAGTGGAGTTTGGTCCTTATGGCATTCCCAATCCCACTGTCACCCCTCATAAGCTACATTTTTATACAACTGTCTTCGAGATTCATGGGTTCTGGGTTGTAGTTTAATAGTTTCAGGTATCCACCACCAGCTACCCCAATTCTTTAGAACCTAAAAAAGGTTGTCTAAAGTGTGCGTAAGAGTGCCCACCAGAGTGATCTCTCGGCTCGTTTTGGAATCTCTCTGCCACTGAAGCTTATTTCATTTCCTTTCACATCCCCCTTTTGGTCAAGAAGATGTTCTCCATCCCACGATGCCGGGTCTACATTCCTCCCCGGGAGTCATATTCCACGTTGCCAGGGAGATTCACTTCCCTGGGCCTACACTCATTTCTTAACTCTCCATTGCCCCTTCCCCCATTTCTCTTAACCCATACTCTACTTTTCATCTCTATGGTCATATTCTGTGATAATTTCTTTGTATTTACTGTGGGGCTTAAAATTAACCTCTTAAATCCATAGCAATCTTGTTTTTCTTTGATACCAACTTAACTTCAATAGGACCCATAAACTATGTTCCTATACTCCTCCATTCCCACACCTTTATATAGTTCTTGTCAAAAATTACATATTTTACATTGAGTTCAAAACCACTGATTTGTCATTAGAGTTTGTGTATTTTATATCATGTAGGAAGTAAATAGTGGAGTTACAATTCAAAAATTATTGACTTCTATTTGTATTCCATTGTGGTTAGAGAATGTGATTTGAATATATTCAAATTTTTTTTTTTAATTTATTGAGGCTTGTTTTATGTCCCAGCATATGGTCCATTGTGGAGAAAGATCTGTGATCACTAGAGAAAAATGTGTGTCCTGGTGATTTGGGATGTAAGGTACTATATATGTCTGTTAAAATTCTCTGTATCTCTCCTTTCTTTGTTCTCTGTTGGTAGGACTCCCTTTAGTATCCGAAGTAGGGCAGGTCTTTTATTGGCAAAGTCTCTCAGCATTTGTTTGTCTGTGAAAAATTTAAGCTCTTCCCTCAAATTTGAAGGAGAGTTTTGCTGGATAAAGTATTCTTGGTTGGAAATTTTTCTGTCTCACAATTTTAAATATGTCATGCCACTGCCTTCTCGCCTCCGTGGTGGCCACTGAGTAGTCATAACTTAGTCTTATGTTGTTTCCTTTGTATGTGGTGAATTGCTTTTCTCTTGCTGCTTTCAGAACTTGCTCCTTCTCTTCAGTATTTGACAGTCTGATCAGAATATGTTTCGGAGTGGGTTTATTTGGATTTATTCTGTTAGGAGTTCGCTGGGCATTTATGCTTTGTGTATTTATATTGTGTAGAAGGTTTGGGAAGTTTTCCTCAACAATTTCTTTGAATACTCTTTCTAGACCTTTACCCTTCTTTTCCCCTTCTGGGACACCAATGAGTCTTAAGTTTGGGTGTTTTATTTTATCTATCGTATCCCTGAGATCCTTTTTGATTTTTTTTGATTTTTTTCTCCATTCTTTCTTTTGTTCTTTCATTTTGTGTTCTGTGGACTTCTAGGACACTGAGTCGTTGTTCAGTTTCCTCTGATCTTGTATTATGATTATCCAGATTCTTTTTAATTTGGCCAACAGTTTCTTTTATTTCCTTAAGATCTTCTATTTTTTTATTTACTCTTGTAATGTCTTCTTTATGCTCTTCTGGGGTCTTCTTTATGTCCCTTATATCCTGTGCCATGGTTTTCTTCATGTCCTTTATATCCTGTGCCATGTTTTCTTTCCTTGATTGTGGTTCTTTGATTCATTGTGCCAAGTACTGTGTCTCTTCTGATATTTTGATTTGGGTGTTTAGGATTGGGTTTTCCATATCATCTGGTTTTATCATATGCATTAAGATTTTCTGTTGTTTTTGGCCTCTTGGCATTTGCTTTGCTTGATAGAGTTCTTTCAAGTTGTAAAAAAAAAAAAACCAATCTAATTTTTCAGAAATACAAGTTGGTGGCGTACACTTTAACTAACCAGCAGATGGTGTCTGCGAGTCACCTATACCCCTCAAGTCAGTTCTCAACTTTGTCCTTGTGGTGTGAGGGGAATGATTCTTGTGGGGTTCAGTTGGTGAACTCAGTTTGGGTGTGTTGCTGGAGCCATCCGCCCTGAATGTGGGATGTGTGTCTGGGTGGCTAGGGAGGCAGGGCAGCTTTAATATTCAAACCCCCCAGATGTTCCTGGAGATTGCAGGCTGCTGCAAGAGTCTAAGCCTTCATTTCAGTTTTGCCCCAGACCCTCTCTGTCGCTGACCCACAAACCACCGGCATTGATGTAGCATCCCTGGGTTTTCCGAGCGGGCCCCCCTTCTCAACTGTTATCTTCCAGGACCTCTGCTGAGGGAAGGCTCTGCTGCGTCACAAGTGTGCGCC
The DNA here is from genome assembly GCF_015220235.1 of Choloepus didactylus. Classification (NCBI taxonomy): domain Eukaryota; kingdom Metazoa; phylum Chordata; class Mammalia; order Pilosa; family Megalonychidae; genus Choloepus; species Choloepus didactylus. Next base: position 2,351,967 of record NC_051309.1, on the reverse strand, counting down.
GTCCCTCAAGGGAAGCCCCGGGCCACCAGGCCGTGCAGGGGTGCGCTCAGCCTGATGCAAAGATGGCTGAATGGGACGTCTCAACCACCCCCCACTCCTCGCACAGTTCCTCCTTCCCAGCTCCGGGACAACTGGCACGGCTCTGGGCTGTGGGCACAGCCCTGGGCAGGAGTGACTCCAGCCCACTGGGGAGCCAGCTGCAAGCTGCGGGGTTTCTTTCTCCTTCCGGCTCTCCCCTCTGCTCCCCTAGCCCTGAGGGAATCTGCAGCAGGCTATCCTCCACGCCAGACATCGAGAGGCCGGCTCAGCCTGCTCCTGCCGTGCTTCACTGTGCGGTTCCCAAAGTCGCAACTGCAGCTGCTCCTGGGTTTTTCCCTTTTCTTTTTTTTTTTTCAAAAGAACCAGTCCTTCTCCAAACGTCAACCTCTGGCTTCCCCATACCGCAGCGTGGCCATGGGTCTTTCAGCCGGCTTACTCACTCATTTCAGAATGGAGACTCCTGGTTTCACCAAGTGTATGGCCCCTGTGGTTCTAGCAGACCTTGTCCGGCTGGTGCATCTTTGAAACCGGTATTCTGGGTCACCTTCTGGTTTTTATCTATATTTTTCACGGAGGTGTTTTTTTGCCCTGTCTCACCTAGCCGCCATCTTAGGTTCTGTCTCAGAATTGATTTTTGGATTGATTTTTTAATTGATTTAGGCAGTTTGATTAATAATTAGTTGTTTCAATTCCTTTATCTCAGTTGAAGTGTAAGTTTATTCCTTTGACTGGATCATATCTTCGTTAATCCTAGTGTGATTTTTCATTTTCTGTTGTCTATGCATCCGGTTTCCTTGAATGCCCCAATCAGATTTTCCCAAACCAGCAGGGCTCAGGTCTCAGGAGGAGGCTATATTCAGAATTAGGTTTCCCTGAGGGTGGGTCCTAGAAGATTGACAAGACTTTCCCATGAGGTCTCTAGATTCTGTGCTTTCCCTATCTAATCCAGCAGGTGGCGCTTGTAAGCCCACAAGCTCCCCACTGGTGTATAGAGGTGTATTCCCTTTAATTCACAGTGGATGCTGACCTGGTGAGGGGCTGAGAGTGTCAGAAGCCAAGTGGTTGTTTCTGATTTGTTTGTTTTCCCCCAGGCCCTGGGGTCTGAATTCTGTAAGAGAGGCAAGCCAGTTGGGCTGGTCCCACCCCCCTTTTCTTAGGGAGAATATACCCCCAAGGGAGTTATCTTCTCCTTTTGAATTCCTACTTTGTCTTTCTGGCCCTGTTAACTCCACACTTGCCTGGGTCAGCATGGAATTGAAGATGACTGAGGTTTTGTCCAATGGGCTGCTTAGAATGAGAGGAAAAAAAAGGGGGCAGAAGAGCAAAAGCCCCTTTTCAGAGCCAGTCCCAAGCCCCCCAGTTTTTTTGGGTCACAGCTGTCTTTCAGTATTCTGAAAAGTCGCTCTTTTTATTTATTTATATATTTTTTTTCCTGTCAGCTCTGCCTCCTCCTTGCTGGAAGGAATCTGCTTCCCTTCCTGCTCTGTGCTTGTAGCTGTATTCAGTAGTCCAAATGACATTTGGAGCTTGGTTGAGTTACTTTCCCTGTAACCTGTTTCTCTTTTTTCCCACGGCACTGTTTCAGCTTGGCTCTGAGGGGGGAGGAGCTTCAGCTCTGGGTTTGCGGAGCTTTACTTATGATTCTGTGGTATAATCTCAGCTGTTCCACTCATGCCAGGCTGGTGTACAATGTGTGTACATTCACAGATGTCTCCCAACAGTTGTTCCTAGATTATTTACTAGTTGTTCCTGGTTATTTACTAGTTACTCTAGAGGACTAACTAAATTCCACACCTCTCTATGCCACCATCTTGCTCTGCCCTATTGTGCTGTCTCTTGTATTGAGGTCTTTGATCCACTTTGAGTTAATTTTTATACAGGGTGTGAGGTAGGGTTCCTTGTTCTAGTTTGCTAATGCTGCCAGAATGCAAAACACCAGAAATGGATTGGTTTTTGTAAAGGGGGTTTATTTGGTTACAAGTTACAGTCTTAAGGCCATAAAGTGTCCAAGGTAAGTCATCAACAATTGGGTACCTTCACTGGAGGATGGCCAATGGTGTCTGGAAAACCTCTGTTAGCTGGGAAGGCATGTGGCTGGCATCTGCTCCAAAGTTCTGCTTTCAAAATGGCTTTCTCCCAGGACGTCCCTCTCTAGGCTGCAGTTCCTCAAAAATGTCACTCTCAGTTGCTCTTGGGGTGTTTGTCCTCTCTTAGCTTCTCTGGAGCAAGAGTCTGCTTTCAACAGCCATCCTCAAACTGTCTCTCATCTGCAGCTACTCTCTCAGCTTCTGTGCATTCTTCAAAGTGTCCTTCTTGGCTGTGGCAAGCTCACTCCTTCTGTCGGAGCTTATATAATGCTCCAGTAAACTAATCAAGGCCAATGCTGAATGGGCGGGGCCACACCTCCGTGGAAATGATCCAGTGAAAGATCTTGCCCACGGTTCAGTGATCACTTCTCCACAGAAACATCCAATCAAAAGTTTCCAACCCAATCAACACCAATACTTTTCCTGCCCACACAAGACTGCATCAACGATAATGGTGTTTGGGGGTACATAATATATTCAAACCAGCACAGTCCTCTTTCATTCTTTTGGATATGGATATCTAGTTTTCCCAGCCCCATTTGTTGAGGAGACTGTTCTGTCCCACTTCTTTGGATTTGGGGGCCTTATCAAAAATCAGTCAACCAGATCTGGGGATCTGTTTCTGAACTCTCAATTTGATTCCATTGATCAATATATCTATCTTTGTGCCAATAACATGCTGTTTTGGACCCTGTGGCTTTATACTAGGCTTCAAAGTCTGGAAGTGTAAGTCCTCCCGCTTCATTCTTCTTTTTTAGGATGTTTTTGTCAATTCAAGAACCCTTTCCCTTTCAAATAAATTTGATAACAAGCTTTTCCAAGTCTGCAAAGGTAGTTGGAATTTTTATTGGAATTGCGTTGAATCTGTAGATCTTAATGATGTTTGGCTTTCCTATCCGTTAACATGGAATATCTTTCCACCTCTTTAGATCCCCTTTGATTTCTTTTAGTAACAATTTGTAATTTCTGTGTAGAGATCTTTTACATCCTTGGTTAAATTTATTCCTAGGTACTTGATTTTTAGTTGCTATTGTGAATGGAATTTTTTTTTATTGCCTCTTCAATTAGTTCATTACTAGTATATAGGAAAATTACTGACTTATGTGCATTAATCTTGTATTCCACCTCTGTTCTTGTTTGCTGTTGCTGCCATTATGCACAATGCCAGAAATGGATAGGCTTTTATAAAGGGGATTTATTTGGTTACAAATTTACAGTCTGAAAACCATGAAAATGTCCAAATTAAGGCATCAACGGAAGTATACCTTCAACGAAGGAAGGCCAGTGGCATCTGGGAAACCTCTGTTAACTGAGAAGGCACATGGCTAGCATCTGCTGATCCCGGGTTGTGTTCCAGCTCCTCTCTTAGCTCCTGTGCATAATTCGAAATGTTGTTCTTGGGGTGTTTTCTCCTCTCTTAGCCTCTCTGGAGCAAAGTGTCAGCAAAAGTCTGCTTTCAGTGGCCATCTCCGTAATATCTCTCGTAGTCTTAGCACTGAGCTCTTTCTGTCTGAGCACTTACAGGGTCCCAGTGATTTAATTACAACCAACACTGAATGGGTGGGGCCACAACTCCATGGAAATAATCCAATCAGAGGTATCACCTACAGTTGGATGGGTCACATCTCCATGGAAACAATGTAATCCAAAGGTTGCAACCTAATCAAGACTAAATACATCTGCCCCTGAAGATTGCATCGAAGAACATGGCATTTTGGGGGACATAATACATCCACACTGGCACAACCTCTCTGCTGAATTTATTAGCTGAAGTAGTGTTATCATTGATTTCTCAGGATTTTCCAAATATAAGATCATACCATATTCTATGGTTCATTAATTTTCTTGGGTTATGGTAGGAGCATACTGGAAGCAATGTAGCTATTTTAGGATATTTTTCTTATACCCTTGTTTTATTTCCTTTGATTTTTTAAAATTTTTTTGATAAAGTTTTTTTTTTTTTTTAAAAGATCCTATCATCTGCAAATAATGACAGTTTTACTTCTTCCATTCCAATTTGGATACTTTTTATTTCTTTGTCTTGGAAAATTGCTCTGGCTAGAACTTCTAGCACAATGTTGAATAATAGTGGTGACAGCAGGCTTCCTTGTCTTGTTCCTGATCTTAGGGGGAAGGCATTCAGTCTCTCACCGTTGAGTGCTATGCTGGCTGTAGGTTTATCCTATATATGCCCTTTATCATGTTGAGGATAGTTCCTTCAATTCCTACCTTTTGAATTGTGCTGAATTTTATCAAATGCTTTTTCAGCATCTATTGAGATGATCATTTGATTTTTCCCTTTCAATTTGTTAATGTGTTGTATTACATTGATTGATTTTTTTATATTGAACCACCCTCACATGCCAGGAATGAACCCCACTTGGTTGTGGTGTGTAGTTATTATAATGTGTCTTTGGATTCGATTTGCAAGTACTTTTTGAAATTTTTACATCTGTATTCATTGGGGAGATTGGCCTGTTGTTTTCCTTTTTTGTAGCATCTTTATCTGGTTTTGGTATTAGTGTGATATTAGCTTCATTTTTTGAAACAGGAATGGTGTCAGTTCTTTTTAGAAAGTTTGGTGAAATTCCCCTGTGAAGCCACCTGGCCCTGGGCATTTATTTGAGGTGGATTTTTGATGACTGATTGATTCTTTGCTTGTGATTGGTTTGTTAAGGTCTTCTATTTCTTCTTGAGTCAGTCTAGGTTGTTCATGTGTTTCCAGGAAATTGTCCATTTCCTCTAATTGTCTAGCTTATTGGCATACAGTTGTTCATAGTATCCTCTTAATATTTTTTATTTTAATGTCTTGGAGTGGGTTTATTTGGATATATTCTATTTGGAGTTGGTCAGGCATCTTTGATTTTCATATTTATGTGATTTAGAAGGATTGGGAAGTTTTGACCAACTATGTCTTGAAACACTCTTTGTAGCCCTTTACTCTTCCTTTCTCCTACTGGACACCAATGATTCTGATATTTGTGTACTTTATGTTGTCCATCATTTCCCTGAGATCTGTTTCAAATTCTCTGATTTTTGTCACCATTTGTTCTTTTATGTGTTTGCATTGAATTGCCTGTCCTCTAGTTTACTTTATACTTTCTTGTGCCTCTTCAAATATGTTGTTGTGTGTCTCTAGTATATACTTACATATACTATTTATGTATTCGCCACCATCACCACTATCTATATAAGGACATCTCCATCTCTTCCACAAAGGAGGAAGAGTCAAAGAAGGTAGAGAGACAAAAGAAAAAAATAAAGAGAATAAAATGACAGCTAGGAAGCAACAAAAGGAAAGATAGCATTAAACTAAAGTAGGATGAAGAGTCATACAACATCACCAATGCTGAGAGTCCCATACCCTTCCCTTATGTCCCCCTCTTATATGCATTTAGCTTTGGTATATTGCCTTTGTTACATTAAAGGAAGCATAATACAATGTTTCTGTTAATTATAGTCTCTAGTTTGCATTGCTTGTATTTTCCCCTCAATACTTCTCTATTTTTAACACCTTGCAAAGTTGACATTCATTTGTTGTCTCTCATGAAAAAACATATTTGTACATTTTATCACAATTGTTGCACGCTCTAAGTTTCACTGAGTTATACAGTCCCAATCTTTATCTTTCCTCTTTTCTTCTGGGTGTCCCACATGCTCCTGACCTTTCTCTTTCAACCATACTCATAGTCATCTTTGTTCAGTGTACTTACATTGCTGTGCTACTATCTCCCAAAATTGTGTTTCAAACCTCTCATTCCTGTCTTTGGCTATCTGTCTGTAGTGCCCCCTTTGGTATTTCCTATAGAGCAAACTCTCTCATTGTCTGTTTGTCAGAGAATATTGTAAACTCTCCCTCATATTTGAAGGAGTTTTGCTGGAGGTAGGATTTTTGGTTGGTGGTTTTTCTCTTTCAGTATCTTAAATATATCACCCCACTTCCTTCTTGCTTCCATGGTTTCTACTCAGAAAACCGCCCATAGTTTTATCAAGCTTCCTTTGTAGGTGATGGATCGTTTTTCTCTTGCTACTTTCAGGATTCTCTTTGTCTTTGACGTTTGATAATCTGATTATTAAGTGTCTTGGTGTAGGCCTATTCAGATCTATTCTCTTTGGGGTACTCTGCATTTTTTGGATCTGTAATATTATTTCTTTCATAGGAGATGGGAAATTTTCATTGATTATTTCCTCTATTAGTGCTTCTGCCCCTTTTCCCTTCTCTTCTTCTTCTGGGACACCCATGACATGTATATTTATGCATTTCATGTTGTCATTCAGTTCCCTGAGACATTTCTCTTATTTTTCCATTCTTTTCCCTATCTGTTCTTTCGTCTGTAGGACTTTAGGTGTCTTGTTCTCTGGTTCCTGAGTGTTTTCTTCTGACTCTTGAGATCTGCTGTTGTATGTCTCCATTGTGTCTTTCATCTCGTTTTGTGCCTTTCATTTCCATAGATTCTGCCAGTTGGTTTTTCGAACTTTTGATTTCTATCTTATGTACTCCCAGTGTTTTCTTTATAGCCTTCATCTCTTTTGCCATATCTTCCCTAAACTTTTTGAATTGATTTAGCATTGTTTTAATTCCCGTATCTCAGTTGAAGCATATGTTTGTTCCTTTGACTGGGCCGTAACTTCATTTTTCTTAGTGTAGGTTGTAGTTTTCTGTTGTCTAGGCATCTGGTTTCCTTGGTTACCCCAACCAGGTTATCCCAGAATGGAACAGGCTCAGGTCCCAGAAGGGGGCAATATTCAGCATCAGGTTTCCTTGAGGGTGTGTCTTAGAAGATTGACACACCCTGTGATGCCTCAAGCCACTGTGCTTTTCCTAACCTGCCCAGCAGGTGGTGCCTGTCAGCCTGTAGCTCCTGACTGGTGTAAGGAGGTGTGGCCCCCTTTAGTCCTTAGTTTCTGTTTTGGCTGTTTTCCCCCAGGCTCTGGGGTCTGGTTCTGAACAGAAGGCTGGTAGTAGAGCTGGGCACCACCTCCTTCCTCTTAGGGAGGATACACACCCTAGGGAGTTATCATCTGCATTTAAGTAGGTTCTTTGTCTCTCTGTCTCTGCTATCCCCACTCTTGTCTGGGTCAGAGCACTGCAAACTGAAAATGGCTGAGGCTTTCTCTACTGAGCTGCTGAGGTTGAGAGAGAGAAAAAGGGACAGAAAGCCCCCTTTCAGGGCCAGTCCATGGCCCCCAGTCTCACCCGTTGGCCAGAGAGTGCACCTGGTCCTCCGGGCTCCCTCTCCCAGGATAGAGAAGTCCCCTGGCTTTTCAAGGTCAGTCATCACTAAAAGCCTCTGTCTGCTTGTTGGGGATTCATAGCTTGTATTGAGCAGTCCACGTTTGCCAATTAAAACCCCAGTTGGAGCTGGACTGAGGAATATTTGCTTGTTCAGAGAGTGCTGCTCTCTCTCACAGTGAGGCTTTGCAGTTCAGTCTGCCATGGAGGGAGAGGGCTCCCATCTCAGGTCCACAGTTTCTACTCACAGATTCCACACTGCGCTCTCAGGCATTCCTCCCAATCCAGGTTGGTGCATGATGTGTGGACAGTCATGGTTGTCCCCTAGCAGTTTTTCCAGATCATTTACTAGTTGTTCCTCATTGTTTATTAGTTGTTCCTGGGGGACTAACTAACTTTCACTCTTCTCTATGCTGCCATCTTCTTTCTTCTCTCTAGTATATTTTTAATTTGATCCACAGCATTTTTTATTTCCATAAGAATGCTATTTTTTAATTTACTCTTTTAAATTCTTCTTTATGCTCTCCTAGAGTCTTCTTTATGTCCTTTATGTCTTTAGCCATCTCATTGAAGTTGTTTTGGATATTTGTGTGTATTTCTTTAAATAATTCCTCCAAATTATGCGTATCTTCTGGCTTTTTAATCTGTTCATTTGGCTTGTCCATATATTCTTGTTTCTTCAGGTACTTTATGATTTTCTGTTGTCTTCAGGGCATTTGCTTATCTTGGTAAGATTATTTTGGGAAGTGCAGGATTATTTGAGCATTTGTTTATGATTTAGCAGAGGTACAGCTTGCTGGAGTTCAATTTTCCTATTCTAACAGCGGGTTGCGCTCTTGATCCTCCTCTTACTCTCAAGCCAGTTTCCCCCCAACTTCTACTGTGTGCTTGGTAGGGTCCAAACTGAGTGAGGATCCAGTCAGTGCACCAGTTCTCCATGTAAACTGGGGACTTCCTGCCTTGGGTCTGCAATCTGAAGGGCACCCTCCAGGTCAAACATGCCCCCCTCCCTGCCTGCCCTGTACCCGTGAGCCTCTGGGGTGTGGGAGGGGCTCCTAGTGTTTCCGTATCACGCCCACTCCTATGCTTGCTTCTTGCCCATGAATCCCCTGTACTTCCATCGGGGGAGAGTAAATGCAGTCAATACTTGTCCGCTGCCTCCCGGGTTTCCTCATGGGAGCTCGTGGTGATGTGGCTGTGGAGGATAATCTCCCCAGTTACTTGTTAAGGCAGGTGCACGTGAGTGGAGAGCCGCTGCTCACTCCCTTGCCCGGCGGCCGTCTTGCCACTCCTGGCCCTGGGAGTGGTCTGAGCCAGACAAATTCACCTCATCCTTCACAGCTCCATCTCTCCACCTTTCCATCATGTCCCCACCAGGGCCTGTAGGAGTCCCTCTATGGTCGCTCATACCCCGCAACCGCAGTGCTGGGCATCCTTCCTCACAGAGGAGAAGCCCGTTTGCCTCACCCACTCTGCCATCTTCCCAGATGTCAATATATATATTGATCATTTGCAGCACATAATTATTAAAATGTCTCATTACAAAGCTAAATTTTACTATTTAAAAACAGAATTAGACTATCTTTATTTAGAAATAATATATGTGTGTGTACAACATAATTTAATATCTCATTTTAATAGTAGCAATGTATTTTTCTTGCTTTTCTTGCTTCTCTGGCTTTGTTTTTTGTTTGTTTTTCTTTAGAAGTTGTGGATTTATTGAGCAATCATGCATAAAATACAGGATTCCCATAACCATTCTATTATTAACACCTTGCACTGGTGTTAATTTGTTAAAATTGATGAGAGCACATTTTTATAATTGTACTATTCCTTGTAGTCCATGGTTTAACGTAGGATTCATTGTTTGCATTGTGCAGTTCCATGGATTTTTAAAAAAATTTTTATTCTAGAACCATATATACAACCTACCATTTCCCCTCTTAACCACATTCAGATGCATATTTCAGTGCTGTTAACTGTGTTCACAATGTATTGCTACCATCAGCACCATCCGTTACCAGAACATCGTCATCATTCCAAGTAGAAACTGTGCGGTTTAAGCCTTAACTTCCTATTCCCTATCCCCACCCAGTCCCCTAGTAACTTATATGTATTTTTAATTTTAATAAATATTGACAGTTTGCTTTCTAAAATGGTTCTGACAATTCACATTTTTACCAGCAATGCATGAGACTTCCTCTTCCCCTCTATCCTCAATTATATTTACTTTAGTTTTCATTTTCCTGACTGCTGGTAAGTTTTACAGTGTGTTTGTTTGCTGATTGTGTTTCCTCTTTTGTACATAGCCTATTCGTATCCTTCACTCAGTTTTCTACTGGGTTGTTGTCTTTTCTTCTCAGTGTAGAACAGCTTGTTGTATAATATGGATACTAACCCTTTGCCATTTTTGTCCCAAATATTTTTTCCCAGTGTATTCTATTCTTTCAGATATGTGCTAGCTGTACCAGCCTTATTGATTAATTTTTCCTTTTCTACTGAATTGAAATATAATCTTTGTTGTATATTAAATTCTCATGAGTCCAGGGATCACTTTCTGGATTGTCTTTTCTGTTCTAGAATCTTTTCCTCTTTTCCAATTCAAATACCAGGTTGATTTGATTATAGTGGCTTTATAGTATATTCTGATAATCTGGTAAGGCAAGTCTTTAATTTTTTTTAAACTTAAATGTATTGTCTCTTTTCAGGTATTCAGTATACTATATATACTTCAAAATTATTTTATTCAATTAAAAGAAACTTTTAGGGTCTCTAACTGGAATTGCATGAAATCTGTATTTGAGAGAATTAAAAATTTTATGATACATACACAAATGCTGTCTTTCTATTTGTACAGATCTTGTTTTATGCCACTTCATTAGATTTTAAGTTTTCATCATTTAGGGCCCTGTGGCTTTCTTGTTAAGTTTATTCTAAGTATAACTTTTTCCTATTGTAAATGAAAGTGTTTTTTTCCCCCGTTTGTCTTCCTTGGTTGTTATGGCCACCGCAGAGAGACTGCATGTCATCATGGTTTAGGGCACAGACTCCAGAGTCATGTTGCCTGGGTTCAATCCTGGTTCCATCACTTGTTCAGCCCAGGTTCATTAAAATAAAATATAAATTGTAAGTTTGTATTAATGATGTTTTACTGAACCTCTAATTATTCCATTATAATATTACTCAGTCTAAGAATTTCCTCAAACCTTTATATTTATAAGGTTTCTATAAAATGTTGACCTTGGGTTTTTAGAAATGAGTATTTAAATGCGAATACAAAGTAATAATTAACAATAAACATTCACTATTACACAGACCTGTCTCCAGTTAATTTGAAGATACTTTACATAAATACTTACCGCAGTGGTATTATCTATTTGGTCATGAATTTTTTTTTACATTATGTTAAGTATAAGTTAAAAACAAGTAAATAGCATGATTATGAGACTGTTTTCAATGTTGAGCCAATTATATGACTTAGATTTCAATGGTTCTTTAATGCCCCATGTTTTTGTGTATATGTTTTTAAAAGCTGCAGGAGTGGAGAACAAATGCAATGATAAGTATTCAGGACTACTTGAGGATGAGAAGAATCAATCACTGGAAAACAAGGTAGTTCATTGTACATATGAACAGTTCTAAACAGAGCATCTTCATGTTCTCAGCAAGTACTTATACATGTTTACCATATGCTGTGTGCTGAGGATACCATGGAAAAGAAAAAAAAGAATTCTTGCTCTCGTGAACCAGTACTCTGTTTTGGATGAGTGGAAGGGGAAGACAGAGAAGTATGCTGGTACAGTGGTTTTGTGTGAGAAGTTCCATGAGAGATGTGAGTCCAGGGTGCTCGGGAACAGCAGGAGGGGCCGCTAACCCAGCTTGTATTCTCTCTGGGTTTGCTTTTTTTACTTGGTGGCGGGAGGAGGAGACTGGGACCTCTTTTTGAAGTATGAAAGTTAACGTCTGAGTTGGTCAGCTAAAGATCTCTACCTTTAGAGAGCAAGGGAGGGATAATAAGGAATTTTTTTAATGTTAATAAGGGAAGATTGCTTAGAACTTTGAGGAAGTGGAAATGGAAGTTCAGGAAGACTGGGGTATAAAATTCACAACGGCTGGATTATGAGAGTTGGCTTGGAGAGGGAGAAAAGTGAAGGCCATCTCTTCAAAGGCCTGTGCATGAAACAGTGGTGGGGACAGCAAGGGGGGGAAGAGCCTGAGCTCTGGAGCCAAAACACCTGTGTGCCCATCCTCATTTAACTGAATCCAGCTTAAACTCTGTTGGAAAATGTTGATGATTTACACACACTGTTTACATGCCAGTTACCATTCCAAGCACTTTAGGTATATTGTCACTGAATGCTCAGAGCAGCCCTATGAGGTAATTACTGGTTTTTCCCATTTTTTTTTCAGATGAGGAAACTGAGGCATGGTCACGCAAGTAGTAAATAGTAAAGTTGAAATGTGAACTGAGGCAGTCTGACTTAAGAATCCATGCCATTAACACTATAATTCTGCATGGGAAAAACAAATGAAAGCCAAGTTGACCCATGAGGAATAGAGCCAGAAGTTTCAACACCTAATAGAGTTGCAAGAGTGATTATGGGATTCAAAATTGGTGACCTTAGTGAAAGCCTTTTCAGAGTCTCTTTGGAGGAGGAGAGAGAAAGGGGAAGGATGGGGTGGGAACGTGCAGTCTTGGAAGGCTCTGGTATAATAAATAAGAGCAGCAAGGTGCACCTGCAGACCCTGAGCATGGGCTTGTCTCCCTAGAAGTCTGCCTTTGATAGAAAGGGAGTGGGGTAATGTATAGGGACCAAGGCAGGGTTTTCCTTTGAGATGGGGGAAACTTGTATGCTGGTGTGCCAGTTTGGATGTATTGTGTCCCCCAAAATGCCATGTTCTTTAATTCAATCTTCTGGGGGCAGACGTATTATTGTTGAGTAGGTTGGAATCCTTTGATTGAGTGTTTCCTTGGAGATGTGACTCAATCACCTGTGGGTGAGACCTTTGATTGGATAATTTCCATGGAGGTGTTACCCTACCCATTCAGTGTGGGTCTTAATTGAATCACTGGAGCCATATAAAGGAGCTGCAGCTAAGAGAGGACAAAACACCCCAAGAGAAACATTTTGGAGAACACCATCTTGAAATGCAACCTGGGAGCAAGCGGACACCAGCCACGTGCCTTCTGAGATAACAGAGGTTTTCTGTTCGCCAGTGGCCGTCCTCCAGTACAAAAGGTACCCTGTTGTTGATGCCTTACCTTGGACACTTTATGGCCTTAAGACTGTAACTCTGTAACCAAATAAACTCCCTTTATAGAAGCCAATCCATTTCTGGTATTTTCCAAAGTGGCAGCATTAGCAAACCGTAACAGATTTTAATACTAGAGAAGTGGGGTACTGCTGAGTTTGCAAATACCAAAATGTTGGAATGGCTTTTTAAATGGATAAGGGGAAGATTCTGGAAGAATTGTGAGGAGCTTGATAGAAAAGGCTAAATTGCTTTGGAGACTATTTGTGGAAATATGGACTCTAAAGACGCTTCTGATGAGGCCTTGAGCAGAAATGATGAATGTGTCATTTCAAATTGGAAGAAAGGGAATCCTTGTTTTAAAATGGCAGAGAATTTGGCAAAATTGTGTCCTACTGCCTGATGGAAGGCAGAATTCAAAAGCAATGAGCTGGGATACTTAGCTGATGAGAACTCCAAGCTAAATATAGAAGAAGTAGCCTGGCTTCTCCTTGCAGCGTATCATAAAATGCAATAGGACAGAGATAAGCTGAGAAATGAACTCTTGGGTACAAAGAAACCAGAAACTGATAGTTTGCAAAATTCTGGACTTCCAAAAAGTGTGACCCCAGAAGCTATAGCCCCATGTGAGGATTTAAACAAATATGGAAACCAACTGCCATTTCAGTACAAGCCAGGATTGGAGATGGAGTTTTCCAGAAAGGATCTGTGGAAACTCCTGTTTCTGATGGTTTTGAGCCCTGTGTGCTTCATGCCAAGTTGACAAGATTTTTGCAAGATCTGTACAGACAGAACCACTGCTGGTCTGGACTGGAGGGTCCAGAGAAGGAACAAATTGAAGGAAAATTTTCTTCAAGTACAGAATCATGGAGATTGAGGTCTGGAGTCAAGTTCTCTTGGGTAAGGAGAGCTGAGTGGCCCATGCTCATGGAAAGAGTGTGTTTTCCCCAGAGGCAGAGGGCGGGCCTTCCGCCTTGATGCTCAGGAAGAGTGCTGCCACTCCAGGCCTCAGAGAGGGTGGAGCACATTCCCTGGGGACTGGGGAGAGCCTGGCCGCCACCCCACTGTTCCGAGAGGGGAGAGCCTTTGCCCCAGAGAGGCAGAGTCCAGGTGGCACCCCAGTGTTTGAGGAGGGTGGGGCCGAGAAGAAGGTGGTCTCCCCAATGTGTGGATATGTTAGAGCACTCACCCCAGTGTTTGGAGAGAAGGACTGCCGTGTAAGCCTTTGGAAAGTGTGGGACTGCTGCTCTCTCAAGCCCCGAGGTCTATAAATGACTCTCAGGCTTTGAAATCTAATGGAGTTTGCCCTGTGGGTTTTAGGAACTGATTTGGTCCTGTGAATTCTGTTTCCCTTTCAGTTTCTCTTTTTGGCAATGGAAATGTTTATCCTATGACTGTCCCTCCTTTGTATATTGGAAGCAGGTAATGTGTTCTAGGTTTCAGAGGTCCACAGCTAGAGGGGAATTTTGCTTTAGAACAGACCACACCTGTAACTGATTTTGATGGGATCTTGTACTTAAATATTGTTACTAAAGTGATTTAAGTTTTTTTGATATTGTGATGGGATGAATGTATGTTATATATGGAAAGTGCCAGTTTGGATGTACTGTGTCCCCCAAAATGCCATGTTCTTTGATTCAGTCTTGTGGGGGAAGACATATTAGTGTTGAGTAGGTTGGAATCCTTTGATTGAGTGTTTCCATGGAGATGTTACTCAGTCACCTGTGGGTGAGACCTTTGATTGGATAATTTCCATGGAGGTGTTAACCCACCCATTCAGTGTGGGTCTTAATTGAAGCACTGGAGCCATATAAAGGTGCTGCAGCTAAGAGAGGATGAAACACCCCAAGAGCAACATTTTGGAGAACACCATCTTGAAATGCAACCTGGGAGCAAGCAGACACCAGCCACATGTCTTCCAAGGTAACAGAGGTTTCCTGGGCACCAGTGGCCATCCTCCAGTGAAGGTACCCTATTGTTGATGCCTTACCTTGGACACTTTATGGCCTTAAGACTGTAATTTTGTAACCAAATAAACTCCCTTTATAGAAGCCAATCCTTTTCTGGTATTTTGGAAAATGGCAGCATTAGCAAACCAGAACAGCTGGGAAGGGAAAGAGGTTGTAGAGTGGTAGAGCTTAGTGGGGGCTCGTGTGGAGTAGGCCCCTATGAAATGATCTGGGGCGTAGCCATGCTAACGAGTCACTAAGCAGTCAAAACCCGCTTCTACCTAATAGAAAGGATGTATGAGTGGTAAATAATGAGAATGGGTAGAATACCATGTCATCAAATGGTTTGGGTGACTTCATTTTCTCTATGAACGGTCTCTAGTTGGATGTTGTGAATTGTTTATTCTTCACTCTACACACGTGTGCCTCACTCCCTTCATGCAGTGATTCCCAGAACAGCTTTGGGGATGGGGTTGTCTGAACTCCTGCTGCCTGCGCAGCCCTGCGATTCACGTGTGCACTCTGACCTTGGTTCCAAAAGAAGGCACTAATTTGTTTCACTTAGAAAGTTTGAGCATACATAACAGGAAGCTTTTTATCCCCTCGTTAGCTTAGAAATTAGTGTGATTTGTAGATCTGACTTATGAATCTGTATTCTAATGAAATATTTGATTTTTCCCATAGGATCTTAATTCTTTAACAAGCCAGACATCAAGAGCTCCCACCAAGGCGTCTCCTCCGCCTTCCACAGCCAGGCCCGTAGAGCAGCTGTCTGCTGACCAGGGGCAGAAGAGCACCAGCTCCTTGCCTCTTTCCAGTCGTTTAATTCCACAGGGAAATCAGGAGGCTTCAGTTCTACAGAAAGCGGAACATACAAGAAACTGTCTCCTAAAGGAACATACAAATAATGAAAACAAGGAAAGCACAACTCTCAAAAGAAAACGTATTACATGCAGTAATTCATTAGAGAAAACAAGTAAACATGTGGCATTACGAGAAGATGATGAGGTTGAATCCTACCTAAATTCTGGGAACTCAAGAGCATTTAAAAACTGTTTTTGTGATATTAGGTATTTGGAAGATTTTGAGAAAGTCCAACTGATTGAAATGCTCAAACAGGCAGCAGCCCTGGTGGTAACTCTGATGTATAAGGATGGTTCAACCCAGCTAAGTACTGGCCGGGTCAGTAAATAGTGGGTTTTGTTTTTTTGTTTGCTTGGGAGGGCAGCATAAAAGAAGCCAATTTTCTTAATGTTAGATTTTGATGGGAGAACTGGAAATAAGATTTTGAGCCCCTTTCCCCTCTCCAATGATATCTTAGTTCTCCAGAGCTGCTATGATGTATATCACACAGTGGGTTGGCTTCAACAACAATTTGTTGTCTTATGACTGAAGGCTAGAAGTCTGTTTTAGTTTGCTGAACCTGACAAAATACAATATACAGAAATGGATTGACTTTTACAATGGTGATTTATTAATATACAAGTTTACAGTTCTGAGGCCATGAAAAATGTCCATATGAAGGCATCATCAGGATGATACCTTCTTCCTGAAGACAGGCTGCTAGCTGTCTGGGACTCTTCTGTCCCATGGGATGGCACATGGTAAAGTCTGCTGGTTTCCCCCTTCTCTCCCAGGTTTTGTTACTTCCAGCTTCTGGTTTCAGTAGCTTCCTTTCTGAGCTTTTGCATGTCTCTCTCTTTTAACTTCTGTCTCTCTTAGCTTCTCTGGCACTTTTTTCTGTGTTCTGTCCTCTTATAAAGGACTCTAGTAAGAGGATTAAGACCCACCCTGGGGCACTCCTCAACTGAAATAACCTATTGAAAAGATCCCATCCACAATAGGTCCTCACCCACAGGAATGGATGACAAGAACATGATCTCTTCTTGGGTGCATACAGCTTCAAGCCATCACAGAGTCCAAAATCAACATGTTGGCAAGGCTGTGCTCTTGCCCAGAGCTGGTAGCATTCTGTTGACAGCAGTCCTGTGTCACATGGCTCTCACTTTCTTTGGGTCTGCTCTTCTGGTTTCCCCTGACTTCTGGCTTCTGGGTTCCATTGACTTCTGGCTGCTTCTTCTGATTTCCGACTTCTGTTCGCTGATTGCAACTGAATTTCCTCTCTTGATAAGGCTTCCAGTTAAATGGATGAAGACTCACCCTTATCAGCTTGGACACCCCTTAACTAATTATAACATCTTCACAGGGTCCTATTTAAATATGAGCTCACACCCACAGTAACATGGATTAAGATTTGAATATGTTTTTTGTGGGGGGTATGATTCAATCCCAACAAATGGTAAGTAACTAACAATGTACGGTTATATTCAAGAGCTTTTGTGTATTTTGTCAGGTAGTGAGACTACTTATAAACTAATTTTAGCTAGTGTTGATTATATTCATATTATTTACATAAACCTATGTTCTGTATTTTAAAATTGAATAAATTTTGTTTTTAATATTAATTTTTTAAAAAGTCTTTGATATGGTAATATGGTATTATGAAATATTTGTTGATATTTTCAGAAAGATACATATAGGAAAACTAATATTTTTGTATTCACATTTACACTTTTGCTATATTTTACTTTAGTATGAAAGTAATTTCATATGATTCTCTCCAACCAGACCCATCCTGTGAGTTATTTTATTTCAGTTATTGTATTTTTCAATTATAAAATTTCTATTTGATTCTTCTTTATAGGCCCCACCCCCTTTTCTTTTTAGGCTGAGACTTTCTTTTTTTGTTCGTTACTAACATGTTCATAATTGCTCAGTGAAGCATTTTTTGGATAGCTGCTTTAAAATCCTTGCCTTATAATTCTAACATCTGTGTAATCTTAATGTTGGCATTTATTGTCTGAATTTTCTCATTCAAGTTAGGTTTTTAATTTTGGGTATGATGAGTGATTTTTTTTATTTTATCCTGGCTATTTTGGGCATTATATTATGTCTTATGTCTTCCTTTGTAGCAGGTCTCCACTGTTGCCGCACTGGTAGGGGGAGGAGGGTAACACTGGATCCCTGCAGGAGGGGGTGGAAGTCCCAGGCCCCCAATTGGCCTGACATTGTGAGGAGGGAGAGGGGGTCTTTTTTACTAGTAAGCATGGGGAGGAGGCCTGGCTCCTCCCTGGGCCTCTGATGACTCTGCGGGGAGGGAGAGGGGTGGTTTGGCCCTCCAGTGTGGGGGTGGAAGTGTAGGCTCCCCACTTGCCTCCAGTGATGCAGGTGGGGTTTCCCTGGTTATGGCTGGGTAAGGTGGATATTGTCAGAAAGTTTCCTGGCTTGCTTGGCTGCTCCTTTACTGGTCTTTTGGCTTGGGAGAGCAGGCTTTTCTTTGGGCTTTTTTGTCTGTACCTATTGGGGTTTCCTTGTGGGTTTCTCTGGTGCCTAGTCTGGGAGATATAGGAGACAGAAAGAGAAAATCTGGGGAACTCAATATTGTGTTGTAGCCATAGATAATTTTGGATGTTTGCTGTCTTAATGCTATTGAATTTTCTGGTCCGTGAGCACAGATTATTTATTTATTTATATCTTTGATTTCTTTAGCAGTGTTTTATAGTTTTCAGTGTACAAGTCTTGCTTTACCTTTCATTTTTGAAAGCTGTTTTGCTGGCTGAAGAATTGTATTTGACAGTTTTGTTCTTTCAATTCTTTCTTTTTGAAGATGTTGCTCCACTGTCTTTGTTGTTGTCATTTTTTTAATAATTCAGTTTTATTGAGATATAGTCATATACCATACAGTCATACAAAGCGTACAATCAGTTGTTCACAGTGCCACCATATAGTTGTCCATCCATCACCAAAATTAATTTTTGAACATTTTCATTACCACACACACAAAAGTAATAAGAATAAAAATTAAAGTGAAAAAGAACAATTAAAGTAAAAAAGATCACTGGGTGCTTTTTGTTTTTTTTTTGTATTTTTTTTTTGCCCCCATTTTTCTACTCATCCATCCATACACTGGACAAAGGGGAGTGTGATCTGCCCCAATCACATTGTCACCCCTCATAAGCTACATTTTTATACAATTGTCTTCAAGATTCAAGGGTTCTGGGGCTCCACTGTCTTTGACCTTGCTTTATTTCCCACAGGGAATCTGCTTTCACCCTTTTGCTTCATTCCTATTTATGTAACATGATTTTTTCTCTCTCCTGTTTTAAGGCTTTTTTCTTTATCATTTGTTTTAAGC
This sequence comes from Choloepus didactylus, assembly GCF_015220235.1. Lineage (NCBI taxonomy): Eukaryota > Metazoa > Chordata > Mammalia > Pilosa > Megalonychidae > Choloepus > Choloepus didactylus. The sequence continues at coordinate 2,333,211 of NC_051309.1, read as the reverse complement.
AATTTGATTATGATATGTCTTGGTGTAGTTTTCTTCATGTTTCTTGTGTTTAGGGTTAATTGATCTTTTTGGTTCTACAGACTAACTTAGGAGAATTGACATATTATGTTGAGTCTTCCGGTCCTTAAACATGGTATGTCTCTTTGTTATTTAGGTATTTGATTTCTTTCATCAGCATTTTATAATTTTAAGCATACAGATCATATACATGTTTTGTTGCTTTGTACCTAAGTTATTTCATTTTTGGAATTATTATAAATGTTTTTTTAATTTTGACTTCCAGCTGAACTTTGCTGGCAGATAGAAATTCAATAGATTTTTGCATTTTGCTCTTGTATACTAAAACCTTGCTTAACTCACATATTCGATCTAGGAGGCTGTTATTCTTTTGTATATTCCTTGGGATTTTTGACATAGACAACCATGTCATCTATGAATAGGGACAGTGTAATTGTTTCTTCTCAATCTGTCTGCCTTTTATTTCTTTTTCCTGCCTTACTGTGCTAACTAAGACTTCCATTAAGTTGTTGAATAGGGAGGGGACTAGATATTGTGGTAAGATCATGGATTGGGCTTTAGGCCTTGACTGTCATTAAAAGGACTGTTCATTTACAAGTTTAATTTCAGGTCTTTTCATTTTGCTTAATTATAAAACATGACATATCTTCCTCGAATAAATGTAGTCTATTTTTAATTTTGAAACTTTGTCCTATTGTGTATTCACAGACTCTAAGTTCCGCTATTAAAGGAATTGTAATATTACTAAAGGGCCAAGAGGAAGAGGGCAGCAGCCCTCCTTTGGCCCCCTCAGCCTTTGATGGTGTTCCTGTGGAGGAGTTCCCTCCTGACGAGGGGTGCGTCTTCATAAAAGTGGGGCAGTCTTCTCTCTGGGGCCAAGAACAAGAGGCCCATCATCAGTTTGCCAGGTAAGAATCTTCACTAGTTATCTCATACCCTACTATATGCCTGCTTTATCCTAATTTAAAAATTGCCAAATTCTAATTTTTTTACCTTTTTATTTTGAAATAATTTCAAAGTCACTGGGCAGTTGCAAAAACAGTACAAACCCCCATACAAGAACTCCAGCACACCCCCACCCCACCCCCGGATATTCAGATACACCAGTGCTAGCATTTTGCCCCCTTCCCTGTATCATTGTTTCTTCCCCACCTCTTTCTCTTTCTTTCTCTTGTGAACATTTATGCCATATGAGTCCAAACCCAAATTCCAATTTTAATGATTTAAATTTTTAGACATTTCATACAGATGCCTGTAAAATAAAATGCATCTAAATTGCAGAAATTATAGGGACCGGAGAAGCTTCCTGAACCTTTCCCTCAACATTTGCAAACACTGGCCCTCTTCCCTGCAGGCAGCTTCTGGTATTGAGGTTTCATAGCCTTCTTGGGCACCTGCTCCAGGGCTTGAACCAACTTCATTCACTAGTGTATCGCCACTGTCAAGGGCCATGACCAGCACAGAGCAGGCACATGATCATATTTATCTGTTGAATGAACAAATACTGTGGCTTAATTTTTATAAGTTCCAGGACAATTATATGAAGATATCACCTCAAGAACCATATTAGTGGGAGGAATCCAATTCTATGATAGTATCTTTGAGGTTTGAAATGAATTTAATAAATTATTAAATAAATCATATTTAAACTCATACACATATATAATTTTATTACATAAAATATTTATAACATTTATTCAGCAACTATACATGGTCTTTTCATGTACATGACCTTGCTTAGCCCTCACATCAACTCTGTAAGTTAGGTCCCATTAGTTCCAACTTGTAGTTGAGGAAACTGAGGTTCAGATAGATGAAAGTTTTGAACTCAACTTTCCTGACTCTAGCTATTTTATTTTATAGCTACCTTTTTGTTTTGCAAATAAAATAACTGACTTATAAAACACACTGTTTTTTAGTTGTTTTAACTTACAAGATATTCTTTTTATTGTTCATCTTATCAAGATAGAAGCCAATTAGAATACATCTCTTATTAGTTGATGATGTTGTAGTTATTAGGGTATCTCATTAAGGACCTCCAGATTTCAAGCATAAAAGGGAATCCAAGTGGAAAGGAGCACCAGTTGACCCTAGTTCTTCTCCCTTTTAAGCTTTTCGCTCCCTCTTCCCCTTCCCTTCCCTTGTGCACCACCTCTCCAAGCCAGTAAAGCGAGGACTGAAACAGTGCCCTAGGCACTTGGCTTTCCCTGCTCTCCACGCTTACCTGTTGAAGGGAAACCAAAGAGAAATAGGACAAGAAAGTGCAAAAAGCCTAAAAATAGCTCAAGATAAGCCAAATCTTACTACAGATTGATTTAGCAGGCAGAGCTAACTGGGCTCCTAGTTATTTTCTTCTTAAACTTTTTCCAAAGAACCTCACTAAAGTATTAATAAACATTACCGGAAAGGGGGATTTATAGCTTGGTGGCTTACAGTTTGGGCTCTGGCAACAGCAAGATGTGGCCTCAAACCCCAGCTTTGCCATTTCTCAGTTATGTAAACCTGGGCAAATGGCTTACCCTCTCTGAGCCTGTCTACTCATGTGTAGAATGGATCTAGGGCCCGCCTAATAGGATCACGATGAGGTTTCACTGCAGCAGTCTCTGTGAGGTGCTTAGCATAGTACCTGGCCCCCAGGACATGTTCACTAAATGTTAACCAATATGGATCCCATATCAAAAGAGCTCATCAGTGGATGGGGTCAGCAAGCTTTCAAGACACGGGTCAGTGCAGACACTTGTATCACTGCTGGGGGGGAGCGTGGGCAGCAGTGCAGAAGGACATCTGGACAGGGAAGCAGGGCACACCTTCCTAAGACATGGGCCTGGAGCAGTTCACAGAAATTGTGGGGCAAGAGTTTGGGGCAAGAGTTTTAGGCAAGAGTACAAGCCATAACAGCTCTCTAACCTTGGGTGCATTACTTAAACTCTGTCTCAGCTTCACCACCAGTAAAATGCAGATAATAAATCATACCTACCTTATAGGATTTTTAAGTTAATCTATGTAAAGTGCTTAGAAGAATGTCTGGCATGTAGTGCTTTATGTAAATGATCACTGTTAGAAGCAGTAGACATAATATTTTTCCAAGGTCAAAAGTTGTAAAGCAGTGTCTAAATTCATGAATTTATTTTTATCCTCTAGAAAATTATTATTTCAAATGCTGAAAGGTGAATGTCCCATTATTTGTTTTAATGCTAAGGATTTTGTGAGAACAGTGCTCCAGTTCTTTGGTGATGATGGCAGTTGGAAACATGGTAAGTTATATTTGTGATTCCATTTAGTAACAGAAGGATGATGAGGGCTGATGGGTGGTTACACAACTCCAGGTCCTGCACAGCCCCATGCCCCGAGGAAGAGGAGGCATTTTGCCTCCATATTTCCGTGTTACTTGAAATTTTACAGGTCCATGTTGCTTTTATGGTTTAAAATAGGAAAGAATTAACTTATGCAACATGGTCAGAGTAGAATTCATTGTTACCATAAATGACTTTAAATTTTCTCATAATTAAACTACAGTCCATATAATTAACATCAAAACTATATAGAATACTTATGTTTAAAATAATAAAGAATATTTTTACTAAATGGACAGATATATGATGTTCCGGTTTGCTAATGCTGCCATTTTGGAAAATACCAGAAATGGATTGGCTTTTATAAAGGGGGTTTATTTGGTTACAAAGTTATAGTCTTAAGGCCATAAAGTGTCCAAGGTATCTTCACTGGAGGATGTCCAGTGGTATCCAGAAAACCTCTGTTAGCTGGGAAGGCACGTGGCTGGTGTCTGCTTGCTCCCAGGTTGTGTTTCAAAATGGCGTTCTCCAAAATGTTGCCCTTGAGGCGTTTTGTCCTCTCTTAGCTGCAGCTGCTCTTCAGAATGTCATTCTCAGTTGCTCTGAGTTGCTTTATCTGTGAACTCCTTTATACGACTCCAGTGATTTAGTCAATACCCATCCTGAAAAGGCAGGGTAACACCTCCATGGAAATTATCCAGTCATACATTTCACTCACAGTTAATTGAGTCACATCTCCATGAAGACACTCAATCAAAGAATTCCAATGTAATCAACACTAATGCGTCTGCCCCCACAAGATTGCATCCAAGAATATGGCTTTTTCTGGGAGCATAATATATATAAACCGGCACATATGATAAAGCAAATACAGCTGAATTTTAATTGTAAAATCTGGATGGTGGGTATATGAAAGTCCACTATATAGTTCTCTCAATTTTTCTGTGTATTTGAAAATATTCATAATGAAACACTGAAAAAAACCCTTTTATTATAGAAAATTTCCAACTTTTACAAAAGCTCCAGTTTCAACAGTTACTGACTTATGGCCAATCTTATTTCCCGTTTAACTGCACATAGTCCACCTGGTCCGAGTCTCCACCATCCCCCTCAAAAATCAGCAGTCATTTCTTAGTATTATTAGGTATCCAGCCAGTGTTTACACTTCCCCAAGTGTCCTGTGCTTGTTTCTGTTTGCTTTGGATTTTTTTGTTTTGTTTTTTTCCGTCTGTCTGACTGGGGATCTAAGCAAGGTATCCCCTTGGCATAGGTGAATGTGTGTCTTAAGTTTACATTCGGTCTCTGTGTTCTCCCTTCATCTGTTTTTTCCTTGCATTTTGTTGTTGCTAAAGAAACCAGGTTCTTTGTCCTGTACGATTTCTCACAGTCTGTATTTTGTTGGCTGCATCCTCTGTTGTTGAACATGTTCTTTCTCTCCTATTTTTTGTAAACTAGCAATTAGATCCAGAGGCTTGATTTGATTTGCATTAGAGGTGGAGGGGCGGTACTACTTCCTGTGTGGAGTTGTGCACTTCTGTCAGGAGGATATAATGTCTGGTTGCTTATCGTTTTAGTATGTTAGAAGTTACTGATGATCATTATCTAGGTTTATTAATTAAAGAGAGGTTGCAAAATGGTGATATTTGAGATCTATTGTACTTTCTGCATGGACTAACCACCATACTTCCATTACCTATCCAGTTCCTGTAACTCTAGTTCATATAGAAAAGGGAAGATTAAAGATTCACTCTTTTCCTTTAATTATATCTTCAACACAATGAATTATTCCCTAAAATCCATCAAAGGTGAAAAAATGTATTTTCTTTTAGTATCATTATGCATATGTGGCCTTAAACCCCTTTTGATGAGTTTCAATCCATTGCACAGGTGTGTGCACACAGTCTTTGTCCACTTACCAGGTGAGTCCTTGTCATCCAACCCTGGTAGTCTGGGGTCTCCTCCCTGATTTGTTGTCTGAAAAGGGGGGCCAGGTTCATGGAAGCAACCCTTCCTCTAAGGAGCCCTGTTACTTTAGTGGAAAATGGCATTTAGAGAAAATAGATTTGGGATTTGGTCACTAGGTTTGTATACTACTACTAGGTTGGCCATATTCAAAATTACGGGTTTTTACTTAGCCTTAATTATCTTCAATTTGTATCTCCTTTCAACTGATGTAGCCTTCCTTTGTACGTAGCTCTGCTATTTTGGGGGGATGGTAATACACTTGTTATTCATGTTAGCCTTGAAGCCTTATAAAAGCAAGAAAAAGTACAATTAGTCATTTTTCTTAGGATAATAGCCTTTTTCTCTTCAGTTGCTGATTTTGTTGGGCTAGATCCCAAAATTGCTGCGTGGCTCATAGATCCCAGTGATGCCGTGCCTTCTTTTGAAGATTTAGTTGCAAAATACTTTGAAAAATCCATCACAGTTCAAGTGAACAGCACCTACGGAAATTCCTCAGGAAATACTGTGGTGAGTTGTTTTAAGATAAAGTTTTATCAACCTTAATGCAACCCTAAATTTTTCTAGAAATCTTTTTCTTAGATAGTCTGATAGTAACAGAACATTGCCAACATTCCTTTGCACTTACTCGCACAAATCCTTTTGACCCCAGCTTTCTGATGGAGGATGTTGAATAAGGATGGGTGATCTCTGTCCCTGGCAAATCCAGTTCATAGCATGATTCTTCTAAGCACCTTCTCTGGTGTCACAGCATCGCCTGCTCCCTGAGCAGAAGCTGCTCATTTATGAATCCTGACGGCAGGGCAGACTACGGGCTGACCCTGCTGTGGTGGCAGCGTCCTGGGGATGGCACTCGGCAGTCCACGTGGGGAGGATCATTGAAACAGCCCTGGGTCTCTCTCCCAAGTGTCCCCTTCCTGTCGATGTAACCAGTCGTCAAGAACATGACGCTGAGATGAGGAGAAGAGGCGCTCAGAGCTCCTAGAGCAGTGCCTGGAGCCCACAGAAAGGAAGATTCGCCAGGGCCACAGCCAGCTACAGTGGAAGAGGCATGATGGGGGCAGCATGGAGGGTTATCAGGGCCCTCTGTTTCAGTGTCTGTTGCTGTACTTGAGCAGCCATGTGTTGAAAGTGATTCTAGAAGCATCTGCAGAGTGTGGAGGGACGAAGAGGGGTGGCTGACTGGGATGGAAGCATGAGAGCAAGGCAGCTCCCTGCACGCGCCTGCACCTTCCACGCGTGGGACTGGGGCACACGCAATGGTGCTCATCTCTCTCCCAGATGTTCTGTGCAGCAGATTATTTGTGTCCATGACGGATTTGGGCAGTAGAAACAGAAACTCACTCTGCTTTATTGGGAAAGAGTTTCATCAGAAAGGCACGGACTAGCTCACGGAACCAGAAGGAAAACAGAAGCCGGCTGTGGGAAGAACGGGAGCCAGGCGCCTCTGGGGATCCAGGGAGCGAGACTGACAGGCCTGGGCCAACACTGACCCATGGCCCTTTCCATCCTTGGGTCACTTTTGTCCAAGACTCTGAGTCTGAGCATTCAGCACCTCTCCTCTCCCTCGCTGTGTCGCATGCCCACCTCGGGCAGAGAGAGCATACGATTGGCAGTCCTGCCAAGCTGCACACTGTCGGCCAGGCCCAGTGCCCCAGGGAGGAGGTGAGAAGTGATTACCAGAAGGAGCCATCCCCTCGGAGTGCTCAGGCCCAGCTACAGGGCAGAAGGTTAGCAGACATGCCTTCAGCCCCCCGCAGGCTGATGCCAGAGTCCGCATGTCAGATTTCTGACTTTAAAGTCCAGTTCCTTTCTAGTATACATGTGTATGAGTTAGAAAGTGAATGGCTGCAAGAAACAAGCTCCCTGCAGGGAGTGTGCCTCAGGCCCGGCTGGAGCAGCTGCTCGCGGTGCCATTGGAGCCTTGGAATGCTCCTCTCTGCAGCATGCCGTCCGCTCCCTTTGCTTGCTGAAAGCGTCGCAGGCCCCTCAGCCACACTCAGGCAGAAGGAGCCCATGGTGGATGACGTTCTTCTTACATCCTAATGGCCAGAAATGGGTGCCACAGCCACCCAGCTGCAAGGAAGACTGCCGGGCAGGTGTGCTTTCATGGGTTCATAGCAGAGTGTAGGGCATGAGGGGCAGGAGATGGACGCTGGGACCCACTGTACCATGCTTCCCTGAAGAGGCGACGTGACTTGCTCAGAACATGAGGGAGTATTCTGGGAAGAGGAAACAGCATGGAAAAGGCAGGACGTGTGAGAGAATGTGGCTCCCTTGGGGGAAGAGCCCGACAACACGTGGCAAGAAGGGAGGATGGAGAGGGGGCAGCCAGAGGACTGCAGCAGGGACCATCATGCAGGTGCTTGTGAGCCACTCTGAGGAGTCGGATTTTGTTCTGGAGAAGCTTTGGAATTGGAGAACTATTTAAAGAGGGGAGTCACACACAGCCAGCCTTGTGACGCTCGTTCCAGCACGGTGTGGAATTCTGCCAGGCAGTAGCCAAGAACTTTCCCTGTATGTTTGCAGTGCCGCCTCCCCCAGCGCCTGCCCGACCAATGCTTCATAGGAGACCATGGCCAGGAGATGACCAGAAAACAAATGCCAGGACATGTGCGGCCAGCCAGTGGGCCCTGGGGTAAGGGTGTCCAATCTGAGGCCTTTCACATAGAAACAAACTCTGCCAGACCCGGACAGAGTGAGGCCATCAGCAGGGGATCCTGGAGCTCAGGGTCAGAGTGGGAGGCCCCAGACTGCACGCTGAGGGGCTGCACCTCACCCCAGCTCCTTGCCTCTCAGTTGAGTACAGCCCGTTTACTGATCATCCAGGGCTTGTCCATTCTAGGCGAGAATGGGGTGGGAGTGTAGGGTGTGGAGGGCAGGCGTCACTCCTCCTTGGCTTGATGGTGTGTGAGTGGCGGAATGAGGGGCAGAGAGAGTGGGAGGTTGTGGGACCAGGGGACGCTCATTCCTTGCCTTCCTGTCTGTACCACCATCCAGTCTGGACCTTCTCTGTGGTTCTGTTTCTTAATCTGTAAAATGAGGAAACAATGGGTTGGGGAGAGAATGTCAGGTTGCAGATGGACTGCTCTTCCACATGCACACAGAAGTGCGTCACCCAGCGGCAGGCGGATCTCCTTCAGGGGATTGCTGGTGGTGCCGTCGGGTAGATCGCATCTCACACGGAGGGACAGGTCAGGATGTAGCCAGTGGACATTCTTGTGAGTTGTGGCCGTTCCTAGATTGTGATGGGCGTTGCCACCAAGTGTGCCTAACTTTTAATACTTTTGCTCTTTTAAAGAATCAGAACGTATGTGAGAACCTGAGAATACTCTACAGACTTACGATGGACCTTTGCTCTAAGTTGAAGGCAAGACTTTTTAAAAATTATTTTTGGTTAACAGGAACTGTTGCTAACCTGCATGTCACTCATAAAGGTAATCCAGGATGAGGAGACGGAAGTTTTTAAATATGTTTTCCACAGGTTGAAAACAAGTGTAACATTTTCAATTTAGCACTTTCCCAAATGGAAGGAAGCCTCTGTTTCAGCCAGATTTCTAATGCTACAAACATAAAAACAGAGAGTTTATTCTGGTCAACAGTAGGGTGGACACAGCTCGGCTCAGTCTGAGTTTCACGGGGAGGCAGCCAGCCATTCAAAGGAAAAACTGAAAAGAGGCTAACAGAAGGACTTTTGTAGAGGGGTAGGCAGGGTTAAGGGAGCCAGAAAGAGATGGAGAAGCAGCCAGGGACTGGCCGTTGCCAGAGTGGAAGCTTTTCCATACCCAGGCTTGGAGGGTGAGCTGTTAACAGAAGCCCAGGAGAATGGCAGCCCTGGCTGGTCTGGAGCTGGGGCTTTGGGTCGGGGGCGGGTGGAGAGAAGGAGGGGAGAGGGAGAGCCCACTTAACACCCCGCCTGACCACCAGTCTCCTGCTAGTGCCCCAAGTGAGCAAATCAGCTAGAGACCAGAGAGCCAAGGATCCCGGGTCTGGAGGCGGTCGGCCCCACCCTGGGCGAAGAGCAGGAGTGAGGACGGATCTGATGGTGGGGCTGGGGCGGGGGGCAGGCGGGGTTCCAGGGCACAGCTGAGGAGCAGATGAGGACCAGGGCTCCTCAGGTGGCGGCCAGAAGGGGCAGAAGAGATGAAAGCTCTAGGACAGGGTATGGCAGATTGTCTGAATAAACGGAAAGCTAGTTCATGCTCTTTGCTGAGATGACCTGATATAAAGATGGTAGTTCTCCTCCAAACTGATTTATAAAGTCAATGAAATTCTAGTTAAATTTTTGGGAAATTCAGTGATCTTATTCTGAAATTAAAATGGAAGTCTAAAAGTCTGCAAATACCTAAATCAATCTTAAAAATGAGAAAGAGTAAAGAAGGGCGAAGGGTCAGGCTAGCCCTCTCTGATGTTTCTAAAGATTGTCAGGTCTTAGAAATAAAAATAGAGTGCTTGGATGAAAGTTCATTAGGAAGGGGGAAGCGCAAGAGGAGGGGATGTTGGGGAGCAAACCGGCCATACCCAGTGTGGGGGCCACCTTCAGTCTAGTTCAAGGAAATTCAGGAGGCTTTCCAGCACAATGCAGACGGAAACAGTAATTTAAAGTAATGTTGCTATGATTTCCTTCTATGAAACAGGTTTATGGTTTGTGGCAACTATTTTGTACTTTGGAACTTCCTCTGATACCAATTTTGGCAGGTAAGGTCACTATAAAGATGAAGCACAGCCATTTTACAGAGAATTCTTTCATTGTTTAACAATGCATTGCTTAAGAATGCATTTTTTTCCTCTTAAATTATTTAGAGGGCGGGTCCTGAGGAGACAGACAGCCCTTTATTCCCACTTTGTCACATGATGGGGGTGGATCTTGGACTCCAGAAGACTAGAAGGCCCTGACCATTAGGTCATGTCTGATCCTGCCTGGTGTGTGGCCGAGGGCGCACCCACCCCAATGCTCACGGTCCCGAGAGGCAGCAGCGCCGGAGGAGGAGGCTGTCTGGGTGGCTTCCATGCTAGCGTTTGTCTCTATCCTGTGTGTGCTTTAACTCTTCCTTCCTGCGTGTGACGGCGGCGCGAGAGCCTCCGCGGAAGGGCTGCAGGGCTCTGGTCTGTCCTTGCCTCTCGGCGCCCCTGCTGTGTCCCTGGTCCTGACGGGTACATACGGAGCACTCGGGCTGCCCCGCGGGGCCGCGCTCCCCTCAGTTCACACCCCGCTCCCAGGGCGCGCGGGTCACTGCCGGGCGGAGCGCCATCTCCGCTTTCCTCCTGGGGAGACAGCAGTGATAGCTGACTCTGCAGGGGCTGCAGGCGGCAGGCGCTGAGTACGTTAGTGGCTGTCATTATTGTCCTCTTCAGGGCAGCGAGATTAGTTCTTGCCCTTTCATTTTTCACTAAAAAATGGTTTTTTAATGCAATGCAAATATGATCTGTTTGATTTTTGCCTCACAGTGATGGAAAGCCATAACATTCAGATAAACCAAGAAGAAATGGAGAGGACCTCGGCACTCCTTGGGGTAAATTATTATTCCCTACTATGTGTATTTGTCAGCGCTCTCCTGCGGACAGTTCTAGAATAGATCCTTTTTCTTCCCCTCCTTGTTTGCCCCAGGTAATGTAGTGTGGTTCTTCCTTATTGTCGACTTCTGCAGGGGAGTCCCAGGAGTTGATCATTTCTGTCAGTCTTTTCAAAGAACCAACTTTGGGCTTTCTGATTTTCTCAGTCATACGACTGCTTTCTATTTTATTAATGTTGTCTTTCTTCTGCTTTTGGCGGATTTAATTTATTATTATTTTTCTAGTTCCTTGAGATGTAAGCTTAGGCCATTATTATTATTACTTATCAAGGAGGATGAATTTAGAGAGTGTTCTTAGGCTCAACACCCATGGAAGGAAGGGGAAGGAAGCAGAATTGGGCAGAGGGAGAAGTTGAGCTCTGACCCAGTCTCAGTGAAGGCCTCATCCAGTCCCACAGGGAGCTTCAGAGCTGGGATGGGCCTTCAGAATTGTGGAGTCGGGGTGAGAGGTCTGGGTAGCCTCAACATGGATTGTCATTGGCGGCAGGCTGCCCTGGAAGGGGTGTGACCCTGGGCCAGGCGGCTCTTTCAGCTGTGCAGTCTCTAAAGAGGATTCCTGAAGGGGGTGGGAACGGGGCTCTACTTGCTTCACAGCATCCACCACACAGGGTTTAGGAGGTATTTGATGAATTAATAAGTAAAGGAATAAACAAAGAATGAGTGTGAAGGAATGACACATCGATTAAAATGAAACATGATTCAGTGCTAAAATGATTGGCACAGCCCATAAAGGATTTGGGGTTTGAAGGAGAGATCAGTGTGAGCTGAAGCACTTGCAGTCTGCCTGGAGTAGGGTTGGTTAGGGGTGAGGCATGATTTGGGGTAGGATCTGCTTATGGGTAAAAACAAAACAAAACTGAGCACTGTCCAAGAAAAGGACACAAGGCAGATTGTGTGCCAGGCTGGAGGACAAGCCTGCAGGGCTCAGTGTGGAAATCAGCCTGTTAGAGCCACGTGGTCACGGGGTGGAATGTGAGCCAGGAGAAGCATGTGTGGCCATGGGGGGTGGGGGGTCTGGGTCCAGGCAGGTGACATGGGAAAGTCAAAATAGCAGGATGAACCTCACAGGAGTAGACTGGTGCACAGAGAGAACGGAAGCAACAAGCTAAGCTGGAGGCCAGGGAGAGGAAGGGGTTTGGCTGTGCGGACTAAAATGAAGCAGTAGATGCAGACAGGGACTTTTATTAAGAAGAGAGCTGACAGATCACTGATTTCAAAACTTTTCATCTTGAAATAATTACAGACTGAAAGAAGTTACAAAACTAGTACAGAGTCCCACGTACCCTAGCCCCAGCTTTCCCCAAATGTGATGTCTTACCTAGCTGTAGTACGTACCCAAGCCAGGAAATTGACGGGTGTACTGCTGTTAACTAGACTCCAGACCTTACCATTTTTTGACCTGTATTCACTCACGTGTGTCTCCATGCATTTTCATTCCATCACCACAGTCAACTTACAGAGCTGTTCCTCTTCCCCTCCAACCACTAATCGGTTCTCCTCTTGATAGTTTTATCATTTCAGTAATGTTAGAGAAGTGGAATCATATAGTATGTCACCTTTTGAGATTGCCTTTTTTTCATTAAGCATAATGCTGTTTCATCAAGGTTGTTGTATCAATAGTTCTTTCCTTTCTATTGCTGACTAGCATCCCATCTGATGGATGTACTAGAGTTTGTTGAGCCACTCACCTAATGAAGGACATTTGGGTTGTTTCTAGTATTTGCTTTTATGAATAAGCTTACCATGGTCATTCCTGTAAAGGTTTTTGTGTAAACATGAGTTTACATTTCTCTGGGATAATGCCCAAGAGTGTAATTGCTGGGTCATATGGAAGTGCAGGTTTCATTTTATGACTGCCAAACCATTTTCCAGAAGGGCTGTGCCATGTTTACATCCCCTCGAGCAGTGCACGAATGATCCGGTTTCTCAGCACCCTCAACATATTTGGTGCTGTCGCTTGTTACATATCTCAGCTGTTCTAGACATGTGGTGGCATCTCATCCTGTTTTTAATTTGAATTTCCCAACAGCTGATGATGGTGAGTAGCTTGTCATGAGCATATTACCATCCATATTTCCCTTTTGGTGAAATATCTTTTCATGTCTTTTGCCCATTTTATAGTTGGATTGTTTTCTTTTTTACTGTAACTTTTGAGAGTTATTTATGTATTTTAGGTATATGACCTTTGTCAGATATGTGGTTTACAAGTATTTTCTCCCAGTCTGTGGCTTGCCTCTTCATCCTCTCACAGTGCAAGTTCTAAAGTTTGATGAGGCCTTTTATGGATCATGCTTTTGATGTTAAATCTAAGAACTCTTTGCCTGGCCCTAGATCCCAAATATTTTCTGTTTTACTCCCAAAACTTTATAGTTTTACATTTTACACTTAAATCCATGGTCCATTTGAATTAATTTTTGTATATTTTATGAGGTTTAGTTTGAGGTTCATGTTTTTTCATATGCACCTGCTCCAGCACCACTTAGTGAAAAGACTATCCTTCCTCCATTGAGTTTTGTCCCATTGTGAAAAAAGAAATTGGAGTATTGTGTTAGTCTGTTTCTAGGTTCTCTCTTCTGCTTCATTGATCCATGTGCCTTTTCCTCCATCAGTACCACACTCTCTTGATTACTGTAGCCATATAGTGTGAAAGATAAAGCGAGGTAATTTAAAATTTATCAAAGTTTATTTGTGCAATAAATGATTTGCAAAGTGGATAGTGCCAAACTGAAAGTGGTGAGGAGCTCTGCTGAGGGAGTGGAAAGGGGAAGCTTTTATAGGGCAAGTAAAGGAATGTTGTGATTGGATATTTCAGCTGCATTGTCTTATTTGGGCTGTTTTCTGATGGAAAGCCCCTTGTGAAGGCATCTATTTTGATTGGCTGGATTAGTATTTTTCAATCTTACTACTTAAATTGAAGGCCAGTCACCCCAGTCTAATGACCTCCTAAATTTTATTTTAATAATAGTAAGTCTTTGCACCAGATGCAGTTCTTCCTCTTTTTCAAAATTGCATTAGCTATTCTAGTCCCATTGCCTTTTCAACTAAATTTTAGAGTAAACTTGTCTATATCTACAAAAAAAAACTTGCTAGAAATTTCATTTGATAGGAATAATAGATCACTTTGGGGAGAATTGACATCTTTACCATATTGAATCTTCTAATCCATGGATATGGTATGTCTTTCCATATATTTAGATTTTCTTTATTTTCTTTCATCCATGTTTTATAATTTTCAGCAAACAGATCCTGTCAGTGTTTCGTTAGAGTTATACCTAGGTATTTCATTTTGGGAAGACTGATTCTAGATGGTATTGTGTGTTTTTAATTCCCATATCTACATGTTCATTTCTAGTATATAGAAACAGGATTGATTTTTGTATTTATCTTGTATCCTGTGAACTTGCTGAACTCCCTCATTTGTTCTAAGAATTTTTTTTTTAAATAGATTCCTTAGGAGTTTTCAATGTAGACAATCATGTCATCTGCAAATGTTTTATTTTTTCCTTTCTGATCTTTGTGTCTTTTATTTCCTTTTCTTGCCTGACACTGCTGGATAGAAATGCCAGCACTGTGTTGACTAAGACTCGTGAGAGTGGGCATCTTAGCGGTAAAGGATTCAGTCTTTCAACATTACCTGTGATGTTAGCTGTAGGTTTCTTGTAGATTATCTTTACCAAGTTGAGGAATTTCCCCCTATATTCCTTATTTTCTGAGTTTTTTAATCATGAATAGGTGTTGAGTTTTGTCAAATGCTTTTTCTGGATCAATTGATAGAGCATGTGATTTTTCTTCTTTGGCCCATTGTTATTGTGTATATACATTGATGACTCTTCAAATGTTGGCAGCCTTGCTTGCGTTCCTGGAATAAACCCCACTTAGCTGTGGTGTATGATTCTTTTCATATATTGCTGAATTCAGTTTGCTAGTACTTTGCTGAGGATTTTTGTGTCTAGATTCATGAGAGGTATTAGTCTATAGTTTTTCTCTTTTTTAAATACTGTCTTTATTGGGTTTTAATATTAGGGTAATACTGGCTTCATAAAATGATTTGGGTAATATGCCCACCTCTTCTGTTTTCTGGAAGAGGTTGTTTAGAATTGGTGTTTATTCTTCTTTAAAAATTTGGTAGAAGCCATCTTTGTTTAGAGGCTTCTTTTTCAGAAGCTTTTAAATTATGGGTTCAATTTCTTTAATAATTTTAAAACTACTCAAATTATCTATTTCATGTTGCAGAGTTTTGGTAGCTTGTGCTTTTCAAAGAATTGGTTCATTTTTTCTAAGCTGTTGAATACATGTGTGTAGAGTTGTTTGTAGTATTCCCTATCTTTTCAGTAGCTACAGGATTTGTGGTTGTATCTCCTGTTTTTTCCTGATTTGGGGAGTTTGTATCTTCTCTCTTTTTTGTCAGTCTTGGTAGAGGCTTATACATTTTGTTGCTCTTTTCAAAGAACTAGGTTTTTTTTTGTTTCATTATTTTCTCTCTATATTTCTGTTTTCAATTTCTCTCCATATTTCTGTTTTCAGTTTCATTTCTGTTTTCTTTTCATCTGCTCGCTTTGGACTTATTTTGCTCTTCTCTTTAGTTTTTTGAGGTGGGAGCCTAGATTATTGATTCAAGACCTTTCTTCTTTTCTAATGTAGGCATTTAGTACTATACATTTCTTTTTGGTTCTGCTTTAGCTAAGTGAGAGGAAGGATAATGAGGACTGAGGAAACAGTGGATAGAAGGACATTTCAAAAAAAGAATTAGCAAGTACATCACTGATTTTTAATATTCTTCTTTTTAACATGTGTATTTAAAGTTAAAATTTCTCTCTAAGCATGGTAGCATCCTACAAATCTTCCTCTAAGCAATATAACATCTCCAAAGTGTCAATAAGTAATATTTTTATGATCATTCAGTTCAAAATAATTTATAATTTTAACTGTGATTTCTTAATTGACTAATGCATTATTGAGAAGTGTGTTGCTTAGTTGTCACTTAGTTGGGGGATTTTGGATTCTCTTACTGTAATTTATTTGTAGTTTTATTCCATTATGGACAGAAAGCATAGCCTGTATGATTTCAGTCCTTTGAAACTTGTTGAGACTTGCATTTTGATCCAGAATATGTTCTATTTTGGAAAACATTCTCTATACACTTGGAAAGAATATATATTCTTTAATCGATGGGTATAGTTTTCTGATTATGTCAGTAGGGTCATTGGGTACACACAAACTTAGGGTTGTGATGGCTTCCCGTTTAACCAACTCTTTCATCATCATGAAATATTTCTCTTTATCTTTAGTAGCACTTCTATCTTTAGGTCTGTTTTTTCTGATGGTAATGTAGCTACACCATTTTTCTTTTGGTTAATGTTTATATGACATATTTTAAGTCTATTATTTCTAGCCTATCTATGTTCTTTTACTTAAAGTGTGTTTCTTATAAAGAACAAGTAGTTGAATCTTGTTTTTTAAAATTCAGTGTGGTTTTTTAAAATGGAGCATGTTTAGTCTAATTTACATTTAATGTAATTACTAATTTACTTGGATTTAAGATTACTAAGTTACTGTGTGTTTTCCATTTCCCCATCTGTTCTTTGTTATTTTTATCTTTTTTGTCCTCTTTTAGTTCACTTGAAAATGTTTATTATTTCATTTTGTTCCATTTTATTGTCAATTATTTTGCTAGTCGAACATTTTGTATTACTCTTTTATGTGGCTACCTTACACTAGAAATTATAGAATTTGTTCTTGACTTCCTTAGTACACTTAAAATTTCTATTTTTACCTCTTCCCAAACACCTCAATAATCTTACAACAGTTTAATTTCATTTACTCTCCTACTGTTCTTTGTGCTATTGTTGTTATATATTTTATTTCTGTATATGTTATAAATCCCTCAAAACAAAATTATTAATGTTCTTTTTAACACTCAGTATTTTTTCTTTTTCTTTCTTTCTTTCTTTCTTTCTTTCTTTCTTTCCTTCCTTCCTTCCTTCCTTCCTTCCTTCCTTCCTTCCTTTTTATTTTGAGATAATTGTAGATTCACATGCAGTGGTGAACTCCTCTTTACACATTACCCAGTTTCCCCCAATGATAACATCTTGCAGATCTATAGAACAAGATCACTTCATGCAGTGAAGATACAGAACCTATCCACCACCACAGGGATGCCCCACGTGGCCCTTTTACAGCCACACCCTCTTCCCTCTCAGCCTCACCACCTCCTTAACCCCTAGCGACCACTGATCTTTTCTCCATTTCTATAATTTTGTCATTTCAAGAATGTTATATAAATGGAATCATACAATATGTATCCTTTGGGGATTGACTTTTTTCACTCAGCATAATTCTCTGGAGATTTATCCAGCTTACTGTATGTGCCATCAATGGTTCATTCCTTTTTATTGCAGAGTAGCCACCCGTGATAGCGCTATACCACAATTTGTTTAACTGTTTGCCCATTAAAGGATAGCTGGGCTATATGAATAAAGCTGCTATAAACATTCCTGTGTAGAGTTTTGTGTGAACATAGTCTTCATTCCTTGGGATAAATGCCCAAAGGTGCAATTTCTGCATTATATGATAATCGCATGCTTAGTTTTTTAAGAACAAACTGCCAAACGGTTTTTTCAGAGTGGCTGTACCATTTTCCATTCCCATCAGCCATGTGTGAAGTGATCATTTCTCTGCATCCACACCAACATTTGATGTTGCCTTTATTTTTTATTTTAGCCATTCCCACAGCTGTGTATTTGTATCTAATTGTAGTTTTAATCTGCACTTCCCTAATGGCCGATGATGTTGAATATCTTTTTATGTGCTAATTTTCCATCTGTATATCCTGGGGGATGAATTCCTATTCATGTCTTCTGTGCATTTTCTAATTGGATTGATTTTTACTATTGAGTTTTGAGAGTTCTTTATATATTCTTGGTACTAGTCTTTGTTGTATATGTGGTTTGAAAATATTATCTCCCTCTTTGTAGCTTGTCTTGTTATCTTCTTATCAGGTTCTTTCACAAAGCAAAAGTCTTTAATTTTGATGAAAACTAGTTTATCTGTTTCTTTTTATGGATCATGTATTTAGAGTCAAATCCAAGAAATCTTGCTGAGCCCTAGATCCCAGAGATTTCTAACTTTTTTTCCAGAAGTTTTGTAATTTTACATTTTGCATTTAAGTCCATGATCCATTTTGAGTTTATTTTTGAATAAGGTATGAGACTTAGGTTGACATTCAATTTTTGGCCTATGGATGTTCAGTTTCTCCAGCATCATGTTCAAAAAGGCTATCTTTCCTCCATTTAATTGCTTTTGTATCTTTATCAAAAATCAGTTGGGCATATTTGTGTGGGTCTAGTTCTGCGTTCTCCGTTCTGTTCCACTGATCTATGTATCTATCCCTCTGCCAATACCACAACTCCTGATTACTGTACCTATATAATAAGTCCTGAAAACAGGTAGACTGATTCCTCCCACTTTATTCTTCTTTTTCAAAATTGTTTTAGTGATTCTAGTTCTTTTGCTTTTTCATATAAATTTTAGAATAATCTCTACATCTACAAAATATCTTTCTGGGATTTTGATAGGAATTTCATTCAACCTGTATATCAATTTGAGGAGAATTGGCAGTTTTATTATGTTGAGTCTTCCAATCCAATGAACATGGAATAGCTCTCCATTTATTTAGATCTCTTTTATCAGCCTTGTGTAGCTTTCAGCATACAAGTCCTGTACATGTTTTGTTAGATTACACCTGTTTCCTTTTTTAATTTCTGTGTGATTATAAATGATATTGCATTTTTTATTTCAGTGTCCATATATTCATTAATAATTTTTAGAAATACAATTGAGTTTTGAATGTTTATCTTGTATCCTGTAACCTTGATGATCTCACTTATTAGTTCTAGGAGGTTTCTTGTAGGTTCCTTGGGATTTTCTTTGTAGATAGTCATGTCATCCACAACAAAAAGAGTTTTATTTCTCCCTCCCCTCCCCTTCCCTTGTTTTATTTCAATGGCTAGAATTTCCAGCACTGTGTTTCCTCTCAGCACTGCTTTTCCTGTGTCCCACAAATTTTGATGTTTTCCTTTTCATTTATTAAATATATTGCTTGATTTCCCTTCATATTCCCTCTGACTCATAACTTAGTTAAAAGTGTATTAGTTTCCAAGTGTTTGAAGATTTTCCTGTTGTCATTCTGTTATTGATTTCCACTTTGATTCCATTGTAATCAGGATCACACCATATAATTTCAGTTCTTTTAAATTGTTGAGTTTGTTTTATGGCCCAGGATATGGTCAATCTTGATATATGACCCATGGCACTTGAAAAGAATGGGTATTGTGCTATTGTTGGGTGGAGTGTTCTATAAATTTCTATTAGATTCTGTTGGTTGATAGTGTTGAGTTCTGTATCCTGCTTGTTTCCTTCTAGATGTCCTCCCGTTGTTGAGAGAGGTGTTGAAGGATCCAGCTGTAATTGTGCATTTGTTTATTTCTCCTTTCAGGTCTATCAGCTTTTGCTTCACTTATTTTTCAGTTTTGTTGCTTGGTGCATACATGTTTGGAATTGCTGTCTTTTTTGGTCAGTTTACTTTTATTAGATAATGCCCTTCCCTGTCTCTGGTAATTTTCCTTGCTCTAAAGTCTACCTAAGAGGATATTAATATAGTCTCTCCTGCTTTCTTTTGATTAATGTTTGTATGACATACCGTTTCCCATCATTTTACTTTCAATCTGCCTATATAATTATATTTGAAGCGATTTTCTTGTAAATAGCATATTTGTTGGTTATGTTTTTTAATCTACTTTGCTAAGCTGTCTTTTTTTCCCAAAGCCCAAATGATTTTGGCAATATATTAGGGGTTTACAGCATATTCTGTTTTGTTTCCATTAAAAAAATTTTTAGAGCAGTTGTAGGTTTATAGAAAAATCACGACAAGCTTTGTGTTTTAATTGGTGTATTTAGACCCTTTATATTTCTGTACTTATGTACCTAAATGTTAAATTTAAGCCTGCCATTTCATTTTTTTGTTTGTTTTCTGTTTATTCCCTCTGTTTTTCCTGATTCCTTTGGGCTACTTGAACATTTTTGGAATTACGTTTTCATTTATCTATAGTGTTTTTAGTGCACTTTTTGTTTAGCTATTTCTGTTGTTGCTCTTGGCATTATATTATATATACAGAACTTATTACAGTCTATTGCTGATATCATTTTGCCAATTCATGAGAAGTATAAAAAAATCACCTATTTATGTCTCTTTATGACCCCCATTTGTAATATAATATTCTTAAATATTTCTGTTGTGTGCATTTAGAACCACATCAGACAACATGTAAGTTTTGCTTCAAACATCAAACATAATTTTGAAAGCTCAAGGAAAGTCTACCCTGATTTTCTGTATTTTTTGCTTACCATGTTCTTTTTTCTTTCCTGTTGTTGCAGGGCTCCTCCTTTTATTATTTCCTTTCTGTTTACAGAGCTTCCTTTAGCTGTTCTTTTAGAGAATTTCTTCTGGCAACAAGCTCTCTTAGTTTTTCTTCATCTGACAAGCTCTCTTAGTTTTTTTTCATCTGAGAGTGTCTTGATTTCCCCTTAATTCTGGAAAGATATTTTCATTTTGTATTCCTTGAAGATATTTCACTTATTAGGAGATTCTTGGTTGACATTTCTTTCTTACAGTACTTGAAGAATATTGTTTATATATATATATATATATATGTATGTATATATGTAACATATGAGAATTCTGCTGCTGTTATTTTTCTCTGGCTGCTTTCAAGATTTTTTTCTTTGTCTTAGTTTCAGAGTTTAATTATGTTGTGTCTCAGTGTGGATTTGTTTGAGTTTATCCTGTTTGGGATTGGGTCATCTTGATTCTGTAGGTTTATTTTTCTTCCCAATTTTGGGAATTTTGCAGCCATTATTTCTTTGAATACTTTTTTAGTTCTGCCTATTTCTCCTCTCCTTCTGGGACCCTGGTGACATGAATATTAGATCTTTTTTTATAGTTCCAAAGGTCCTTTAGGCTGTGTTCATTTTTTTTTTAGTCTATTTTTCTCTTGGTTGTTCAGATCTGAGGATTTCCATTGTTCTACATTCCAGCTGACTGATTCTTATCTGTGTCTCCACTCAGCTGTTGAGCCCATCCAATGAGATTTTTACTTCAGTGATTGTAGTTTTCAATTCTAAAATTTCCATTTGGCTCTTCTTTATATCTTCCATTCCTTTACTGAGGCTAATTTTTCATTTGTTTCAAGCACATTTGTAATTGCTCACTGAAGCATTTTTATTACGATTGCTTTAAAATCTTCATCATATAATTCTAAGATCTCTGTCATCTCAGGGTTGGCATCCATTGATTTGACTGTCCTTTTCTCATTTACCTTTCAGTCTTCCTGGCTCTGGTATGATAAGTGATTTTCAATTGAACATGGACATTTTCATATTATATTGAGACTCTGGATCTTTTTAAAGTCTTCTGCTTTAACGGGCTGTTTTGGACACTGCTCCAGTAGAGGAAGGAAAGATACCACTTTGTTGCTGCCAGGTGGAGGTGGAGATCCAGGTTCCCATCTCGGCCTCCACTGATACCTGGGGGGTGGCCCGTTGTTACTCCTGGGCAGGGGTGGCCTCTGCTCTGCGGGTGGTGGTGAGAGTCCTGACTTTCCACGTGTCCGAGGGAGAGGAAGGCGCACCGTGTTACTGCTGGGTGGGGAGGAAGTCCAGGCGCTCCACAGGTCTCCACTGACAAGTTTCGGAGCCAGACGTCTCAGATGGGTTGGCAGGGCTGCATTAATTCTGGAGGCTGTAGAAGAGAATCCATTTCCTTGCCTTTTCCAGCTTTGAGAGGCTGCCCACAGTTCATGGCTCATGGCCTTCTTCTACCTTCCAAGCCAACAATCACCTCACTCTAACCTCTGCTTCCTTCATCACATCTTCAGTATTTTTTTATATTTACGCAATATTTACCCTTTCTGCTACTTATTCCTTCCTGAAGTTTTGTGCTTCCATCTGGGATTATTTTCTTTAAGCTGAAGAAGTGTGTCCATTGGATGTTAGGTGTATAAGGGTAGGTAACTGGTCTTTTTAGTCCACAGGTCTCTGGATCTCAAGGAGTCACAATTGAGAAAACTCAGCTATGTCCAGACTTGATTGTGTGACTGGGCAGTCCTAGGAGTGCTGAGTGTACACAGGAATCACTGGGGCCAGAGGGGAGACTTGTCAGCTGTTAGGTGCCAGCCCTAGTGAATCACTCCTGTATCCAGGCTGTCCAGTCCCTTCCACCAGGCCCTGGTCTCAGCCCTGTGATTTGCTTGGGCATCAGCAGATGGGCTGCACTTGCTCTTTGGGGCTTGCCCTCTTCCAACTTTGCCACCTTGTTAAGAAGCCCAGACTAGCCAGCTGGAGACCTGCGACTCAGCTGACGGCCAGAACCAACCAGACAGGAGTGAGGCATCAGAGACCATCTGGTGCTGGTCAGGCCCCTCGATGTGGCACAGTCAAGGCCAGTAGCCCAGGCACCCGGCTGATCCCTCTCTGAGTGGCTGCCGCACAGAAAAGGGAACAAATGGAGGGTGGGTGTCGGGGAGTGGTTTGTGAGGCAGCGGTGGTAACTTATAACCTTCTGGCTCTGGCCTCCTTTCTCAGATGGAGCACTTTTAGTCCCTGTCTCTCAGCACAACCTAGCCCCAGTGGATCTTCTGGACCTGGCACACCCTGGGCTTTGGCCTCAGCTCTGCTCACTGCCTTGGACTTATCTTTAGTTCTGCCCCATTGAGAAGTTTATTTATTTATTTTTGAGCCTATGTCTTTTTGTGTTTCTCTTGTTTATACTTTATCCATTATTGCTATGTGTTTAACATAAGGAATGCATTAAAGTGTGAACTTACTGTGTCATGTTAACTGCAAGCCCACGTTCCCTCTTAAAATTGCTGAATTTAAACACTTTGTTATGGAATTGTTTTGTTTTCTAAAGTATGACTTATTCCTGAAGGGATTCATTATCTATCATTTAATGCTTTGTTCCTTGTATTACCCTTTTATTATTTTGTTTAAAAGTTTTGGCATACTTTTACTGAGGTGATAGTTTCTGGATTCTTCTTTTTCCTCAGATATTATATGTTTTATTGTATTTGTCCCTCTCCTAGTTTCTCTGGACCGTAGTTGTAACTTTTTTCAGAATTTCAGCCAAAAGGCCATTCTCATCCACTGAAGAATAGGAAGGAAATGTCGAGAGAACCTCAGATGGCGGCTAGGTGAGACAGGGCAAAAAAACACCTGCGTGAAAAATACTAGATAAAAAACAGAAAGTGACCCAGAACACCAGTTCCAGCGATGCACCAGCTGGACAAGGTCTGCTAAAACCACAGGGACTGTGCGTTTGGTGAAATCGGGAGTCTGCATTCTGAAACGAGTGAGTGAGCCTGCTGAAAGTCCCGCGGCCGCGCTGCGATGTGGGGATACTGAGGGTTGGCATTTGGAGATGGACTAGTTCTTTAAAAAAAAAAAAAACAAAAAACCCAGGTGTGGCTGCGGTTAAGATGGTGATAACCGCACAGTGAAGCATGGCAGGAGCAGGTTGTGCCAACCTCTCGGTGTCTGGCATGGAGGATAGCCTGCTGCTGATTGCCTCAGGGCCAGCGGGGCAGAGGGGAGAGCCAAAAGGAGAAAGAAACCACATGGTTTGCAGCCGGCTCCCTGGCATGCTGGCGACACTCCTGCCCGGGGCCGGAACCACAGCCTAGAGCCGCGCCAGGAAGCCCAGTCTGACAGGGAGTGTATCCCACGGTTGCATGCACACGCCACAATATCGGCCGTGGACAGTGGCCTTGGGTGCACCCACAGCTAGTTGTCCCAGAGCTGGGAAGGTGGAGCTTTGCAAAAAGGCGGGGGGTAGGGTTGAGACGCCCCATTCAGCCATTTTTGCATCAGGCTGGGAGCGCCCCTGCACGGCCCGGCAGCCTGGGGCTTCCCTTGAGGGACAGCACGCACCTGTGACATAGCACAGCCTTCCCTCAGCAGAGGTCCTCGAAGATCACAGCTGAGAAGGGGCCCCGCTTGGAAATCCCAGGGACCCTACGTCAGTGCTGGGGACTTGTGGGTCAGCAGCACAGAAAATCTGTAGCAAGACTGAAATGAAGGCTTAGACTCTTGCAGCAGCCTTGAATCTCTGGGAACACCTGGGAGGTTTGAATATTAAAGCTGCACTGCCTCCCTAACCACCCAGACACACGCTCCACATTCAGGGTGGAC
Organism: Choloepus didactylus; assembly: GCF_015220235.1. Taxonomy (NCBI): domain Eukaryota; kingdom Metazoa; phylum Chordata; class Mammalia; order Pilosa; family Megalonychidae; genus Choloepus; species Choloepus didactylus. Next base: position 2,309,123 of record NC_051309.1, on the reverse strand, counting down.
AGCACCAACAACACACCCAAACTGAGTGCACCATTGAACCCCACAAGAATCATTTCCCCACACACCATGAAGACAAAGTTGGGGAGAACTGTCTTGAGGGGAATAGGCGACTCGCAGATGCCATCTGCTAGTTTGTTAATGACAGTGTACACCACCAAGTTGTAGATCTGAAAAATTAGATTGGTATTTTTTATAACTTGAAAGAACCCTGTCAAGCAAAGCAAATGCCAAAAGGCCAAAAACAACAGAAAATCTTAAAGCATATAATAAAACCAGACAATATGGAGAACCCAATCCCAAACACCCAAATCAAAATATCAGAAGAGACACAGTACTTGGCACAATTAATCAAAGAACTACAGTCAAAGAATGAGAGCATGGCACAGGATATAAAGGACATGAAGAAGAACATGGCACAGGATATAAAAGACATAAAGAAGACCCTAGAAGAGCATAAAGAAGAAATTGCAAGAGTAAATAAAAAAATAGAAGATCTTATGGAAATAAAAGAAACTGTTGGCCAAATTAAAAAGACTCTGGATACTCATAATACAAGATTAGAGGAAGTTTAACAACGACTCAGTGTCCTAGAGTGTCCACGGAAGAGAAAATGAAAGAACAAAAGAAAGAATGGAGAAAAAAATTGGAAAACTCTAAATGGATCTCAGGGATATGATAGATAAAATAAAACATCCAAATTTAAGACTCATTGGTGTCCCAGAAGGGGAAGAGAAGGGTAAAGGTCTAGAAAGAGTATTCAAAGAAATTGTTGGGGAAAACTTCCCCAACCTTCTACACAATATAAATACACAAAGCATAAATGCCCAGTGAACTCCAAATAGAATAAATCCAAATTTATGTCTGAGACATATTCTGATCAGACTGTCAAATACTGAAGAGAAGGAGCAAGTTCTGAAAACAGCAAGAGAAAAGCAATTCACCACATACAAAGGAAACAACATAAGACTAAGTTTTGACTACTCAGCGGCCACCATGGAGGCGAGAAGGCAGTGGCATGACATATTTAAAATTGTGAGAGAGAAAAATTTCCAACCAAGAATACTTTATCCAGCAAAACTCTCTTTCAAATTTGAGGGGGAGCTTAAATTTTTCACAGACAAACAAATGCTGAGAGACTTTGCCAATAAAAGACCTGCCCTACTTCGGATACTAAAGGGAGCCCTACCAACAGAGAAACAAAGAAAGGAGAGAGAGACATAGAGAATTCTGACCAGACCTATATAGAACCTCACATCCCAAATCACCAGGACACTCATTTTTCTCTAGTGATCACGGATCTTTCTCCAGAAGGGACCATAAGCTGGGACATAAAACAAGCCTCAATAAATTAAAAAAAAGACAAAAAAAAAAACAATTGAATATATTCAAAGCACATTCTCTGACCACAATGGAAAACAAATAGAAGTCAATAATTTTTGGTTTGTAACTCCACTATTTACTTCCTACAGGATATAAAATACATAAACTCTAATGACAAATCAGTGGTTTTGGACTCAATGTAAAATATGTAATTTTTGACCAGAACTATATAAAGGTGGGGGAATGGAGGAGTATAGGAACATAGTTTATGGGTCCTATTGAAGTTAAGTTGGTATTAAAGAAAACCAAGATTGTTATGGATTTAAGAGGTTATATTTAAGCCCCACAGTAAACACAAAGAAATTACCAGAGAATATGACCATAGAGATGAAAAGTAGAGTATGGGCTGTGAGAAGTGGGGGAAGGGGCAATGGGGAGTTAAGAAATGAGTGTAGGGTTGCTGTTTGAGGTGAAGGGAAATTTCTAGTAATGGGTGGTGGGAAGGTGATAGCATTACAACATTCTAAATGTGATTAATCCCACTAATGGAATGCTAGGGAGGGGGTGGAATGGGAAGATTTAGGCTGTATATATGTTTCCACAATTGAAAAAAAAAAAGAAAGGCAGTCTAGATGACAATTGAATGCCAAGGATGATCCTGGATGGGATCTGAGGATGGAGGACAGGAGGCTCAAAGGGACACAGTTGGGACATAAGAAAAAGAAAAAAAGGAAATATAGAGTGTAAGCTTTGTATCAATGTTGAATTTCTTGAACTTCTTAGCTGTGCTTAATGGGGGTGCATAAAAGAATGTTCTTGTTCATGGGAATTGTATATGTGAATTATAGTGTTTGTTCAAGGATGTGTGCAGCTTGCTCTCATGTTCAGAAGACAGAGCAATAGATGATGGATGATAGATAGGGAGGGAGGGAAAGAAAGAAATGGCAGTGTGACAGCATGTTAAAGTTGGTGGATCAGGGTATCGGGAGAGGGGGATCAGGGTATTCTGTGTATGGGTTTTGTATTGTTTTTGCAGCTGTTCCTGTAACTTTTAATTTATTTCAAAATAAAATTAAAAAAAAAAAAGGAAATGTTTCACCACAGAGTTGGTTGATTTCATGTTTGCTTTTTTCCATTTTTAAATTCATTTTTATTGTGATATATTCACACACCATATAATCATCCAAAGTGTACAATCAGTTGTTCACAGTACCATCATATAGGTGTGCATTCATCACCCCAATCTATTTTTTGAACATTTTCCTTGTACTAGAAAAAGTGAAAAAAAAAAAATGAAAGTAAAAAAGAACACCCAAATTATTGCCCCCACCCTATTTTTCATTTAGTTTTTTGTCACCATTTTTCTACTCATCCATCCATACACTGTATAAAGGGAGTGCGATCCACAATCACACTTGTCACCCCTTGTAAGCTACATTGTTATACAATTGCCTTCAAGAGTTAAGGCTACTGGGTTGGAGTTTGATAGTTTCAGGTATTTATTTCTAGCTGTTTCATTGCACTAAAACCTAAAGAGGTTTTCTATATTGTACGTAAGAGTGCCCATCAGAGTGACCTCTTGACTCCATTTGAATTCTCTCTGCCACTGAAATTTTATTTCATTTTGCATCCCCCTTTTGGTCAAGAAGATGTTCTCCATTCCACGATGCCAGGTCCAGATTCATCCCCGGGAGTCATATCCTGCATTGCCAGGGAGATTTCCATCCCTGGGAGTCAGGTCCCCCGTAGTGGGGAGGGCAGTGAGTTCACCTGCCAAGGTGGCTTAGCTAGAGAGAGAGGGCCACATCTGAGCAACAAAGAGGCACTCAAGGGGAGACTCTTAAGCACAATTATATGCAGGTTTAGCCTCTCCTTTACAGTGATGAGTTCCGTAAGGGCAAGTGCCAAGAAAGAGGGCTCAGTATACCAAACTGCTAGTCCTCAGTGTTTGTGAGAACATCAGCAACAATTCAAGTGAGGAAGCCCAACACCTCTGCATTTCTCCCCAGCTCCTCAGGGGAGTCCTGCATATATATTTTTATTCTCTGCCCAAATTACTTTGGGATGTGTCGCTATTTCACACTCAGCTATGCAAACCTACCAGGTCTCACTTCCTATTGAAAGTTCCATGTAATTATGGTATTTGAACAAACTGAATGAGTTAAATTGTTTAGGAAATATAGCTCTTGCACCAACTAACCATCTCTTCCCTTGGTCTCACATGGAATTTGAGGTTTTAAAATGCAGTCAGTATTGTCCTTTACTCTTTGGCCCAACTTGCCCTAGTCCTAACCACATCTGCTTCATTCATATCTCTAGTTGAAGTCTGGATTCTTTTTCTGCTTTTTTAACAGTTGCTATATGTTCTAATACTGACATTCATATCTGCCAAGTTCTAGCTCTGAGTTTCAGATGTCACACAGATACCAAAAGTTCCAGGGATCGATCAGGTTGCTTTTTCCTTTTGAAATTGTTTTTTAAAACTCCTGCTCTTATTCTACCTTTCTTCTACCAAGATGGGGAGGGGCTCTGCCCAGCCCTGTATGTATCAGCTGTGGTGGGGAAGGCCTTCATGGGGTGTGTTTTGGTCTTTTCACCTGGACCATCCCCAGCTCCCCACCCCTTGACCTGGGCTGTTGTCCCAGTTCAGGCCAGGTGCAGTTTTCCAGAACTTTGTCCACTTGTTTTCCCTGTGGACCACTGCCTCAGTGAGGGGCAGGTGCCTCTCACCATCACTGTGGTCGCTGTCCAGTCTGGCCCTTGGGGCAGTTTGTGGAAGCTTTGAAGTTTGATGTTGGGTCCCTTTTGTAGTCTTTTCTAGTGGATGTTTGGAAGTTTGATGTTGGATCTCTTTTCTAGTGGTAATGTTGCTGGAGAATTCATTCTTCTCTGTTTTGGTGCATGATTTACTATTTTTATTTCTTTCACTTAGTTTCCTTTGGTTTGGGAGAGAGTGATTCTATGCGCTGGAGCATTCTACCATGAGTCAAAAATATGTATTTTAATGTCTATTTTGGTAAATTGTAGGTTATTTTTATTTTATTAAGAGCTTTGTGCTAAGAGTTATGTGATGAACACATTAATTAATTTTAAATTGAGAAGGTTAATAATGAGATTAATTTTGTTTATGACATTCACAGTCTCGTCTCAAGGAATTGGAACAAGAAGCCCATTTTGTTGCAGGAGAACAGTTTCTTATAACGAGTAGTAATCAGCTTCGAGAGGTAAAGCTATTTTTGGTTCTTTCATAAAATATATTTCTTATTCAAAGATTAGAGGGAGATTGTACTCTGCTTTTATAAATATCATTTCATGTTGATTATCTGAAAAGTATGCAAGTTGTTTATGTTCTCTCACAAGGAATGAGCACATTGAGGTGTATGATATCAGAGCCATTAAATCGAAGAAAAATGCTAGATCAGAATTTGAGCATTTTGTAATGTCTAATCAGTTGTGTCTTTTTTGGTTGGTTCCTTTAACTCTGCCACAGTAATGTTTGGTTTCTTTCAAATCTGGAAATCTCTCATCATGTGTAAATGGCTTTCATTGAAGATTTTATTTGGCAAGTTAAAGCTACACCTGCTATGTGAAAGGAAGTCTCTTCCCAAAACTGTGCTGCAGAAACACCTGTCCACTTCAGAAGCCATGGTAAGGTTGAAAATTATTCTTTCTCTTCTGGTATAACCCATCTGCAGCACACGTGGCCAGACTCTTAGGCCTGAGGGACAGCTGCTCCTCACACTTGAAACTGTCCTACCCCAGGAAGAGTTAATTGTGCCATTTCCCCTGAGGGGAGAGGTGTGGCTCTGCCCACCCCCAGACTGCTCTCCTGGTTATGAACCAAGGAAGGAGGCAGACACTGAAGCAGTTAATAGGCATGATTTCCTGCAAAAGATAATTTGGTGGAATTTTGTCTTGAAAACTGCCTTCTTGCAAATCCAGTCACGGCCTCTTTGTTTCAGGCCCCAGCAAGTGACTAGAAATGGGAAACGTTGTCAGTCTGCTCCTGTCCCCACTCCACATTTATTTTAGAGAATTTTAACTACCCTTTTCTTGAGAGAAATAAACACTTGAAAAGACAGGAGTAGGGAAATTCTACTCTGTTAGAATGGTGGGGTATAAATAGATATTCAGAAGCTAGGAGGTAGTATTGCTAAAAGCATGCAGGGTGGAAACAGGTGGATGTTATTGTGCTGAAAGCCACCAGTAAAGGGTCCAAATTGGCCCCATCTACCTCTTGACTTTATGGGGAGAGGAAGGTGTTCTAGATGCCCTCCCTGTCCACGTCACCTCTCCAAGCACTACACGTTTCCTGCTTACCTGAATCCTTTGATGACAGCTTCGAGTCCCCAGCCCTGGCGGAGGCCCCGTCCGCTGACCCCCCCTCGTCTCTGGCCTCCGTTGTTCTCGGTCAGCGTGTGCTGAGTGGGTGGAGGACCCTGCAGACTGATGGTTCCCCCGGAGGGATTTGAAGCTGACCTCTTCCAACCTGTTCTCCCGGTTTTCTTCATCTCGGTGAATAGTCCACCTCCACCCAGGCAAGAGAGAGTAGTGGCCAGGGTCACCACAGGTCACCAGGGTCTCCCTGCAAGGTTTGGCCAAATTACTTGACTTCTCTGTGCCTCCATTTCCTGATCCATAAAAGAAAGATAATGATAGTACTTTCCTTACTGGAATACTGGAGTATTGTGAGGATTCCATGAGTATATGTGTATACATGTGTATAAAACTGTACTTAGGACAACGCCTGATGTAAACTCTCAAAAATCAATAAATATTGGCTCTTGGTATTAACTGCTCCACTCCAAAAACCTAGGAGTCATCCTTGACTTTCTCTTAACTCCACCCCACAGCAAGGTTTATTATCTCTACTGTTCTAGTTTGCTAATGCTGCTGGGATGCAAAACACCAGAGACGGATTGGCTTGTAATAATTGGAGTTTATTTGGTTACATAGTTACAGTCTTAAGGCCATAAAGTGTCCAAGGTAATGCATCAACAATTGGGTACCTTCACTGGATGTTGGCCAGTGGTGTCTGGAAACCCTCTGTTAGCTGTGAGGGCACGTGGCGGGCATTTGCTACAAAGTTCTGGTTTCAAAATGGCTTTCACCCAGGACGTTCCTCTCTAGGCTGCAGTTCCTCAAAAATGTCACTCTTAGTTGCTCTTGGGAAATTTGTCCTCTCTTAGCTTCTCTGGAGCAAGAGTCTGCTTTCAACGGCCATCTTCAAGTGTCTCTCATGTGCAGCTCCTGTGCTTTCTTCGGAGTGTCCCTCTTGGCTGTAGCTCCTCTTCAAAATGTCACTCACAGCTGCACTGAGTTCCCTCTGTCCATTAGCTTATTTGTGTGGCTCCAGTGACTCAACTTAGACCCACCCCAAATGGGCGGAGCAACACCTCCATGGAAATTATCCAGTCAGAGTCATCACCCACAGCTGGCTGGGGCACATTCCAAAAAAACACTCAAAGAATTACAGGCTAATCAACACTGATAATGTCTGCCCACACAAGATTACATCAAAGATAATGGGGTTTGGGGGACACAATATATTCAAACTGGCACATCTACTTATAAAATATCTTGAGTTTGCCTACTTCTCTCCATCTTCATTGTCACCGCCTTGGTCTTCTCTCACTTCAATCACTTCAGAAACCTCCTGACTAGTCCCCTGGCTTCTAGTCTCACTCATGCTAGTCGTTCCTCACACTCAGGCAGAGACCTTTAAAAAACATTAGGATATGATGGCAGAGTAAGATGCTTCAGGGCTCTGTCCCCACACAGAAGCTTTGACCAGCCAGCAAGAACTGGCGGAAACATCTTTCTCAGTGCTCTAGAAAACAGCTGAAGAACTACAGTAATAGGGCAAGCACTAAGTCAAGAAAAAGGCTACTTAAAAGCAGTTGTATCTTGTGGCATCCTGGCCAGCCTCTCCCCCATACCTCCCCAGCTCAGCAGAGCCAGCCCATGCTTCCTGTGCGGATCCCTGGTCCCAGCTCCAGAGGGAGCAGAGCAACCCTCGTGCACACACTGGGAACATATATGTCTGGCCCAATCTGTCTGATGGTGGCCTGAGGGACTCAACATCCCAGAACTTGTCCTGTGTAGAGGGCATCTCACAGAGCTCTCCTACGGAACGCTGAGAGAGCAGTGGTGCTGCCTGGGACAAGGGACTGTTGGCTGTAGGACATGCAGTGCAGTGACCGGGACCATGAGGAAACTGTTTCCTAGGGAAGAGGGGACACTTGAAACTGTAAATGGAGGAGTTCCTGGGGCCACACACACACACCCAAGACAACACTCAAGCTCAGTAAGGACCAGGGAGGCCCCTGCGCTTTGGCCTGGAGCTGTTCTCCAAACTCATTGTTTGGATAAGCCCTGAGGGAGAGCACTGCACAGGTCAACATGCGAAGACCGGGAGAGATGTTTTCTTTCTTTCCTCCCCCTTTTTTACTCTTATTTCCTGGCATTCAAGCAAAGCTCTGTCATAATACTAGCTGAATACAAACTTAAGGAACAGACTCCTCAGAGTCTAAATTCCAGCAATAACGCATTAAATATCCAGGTTTCAACAAACATTACAAAACATAAAAAATAAATAAATAAATAAGAAGTGATGGCCCAGGCAGAAGTGAAGTTTAAAGCATTAGAAACTATTAATGAGGAGGCTCAGACCTGGGACAAACCAGGCAAAGAGTTTAAAAAATGGTCCTAAATGTGCTCAAAGGGCTAAAGGAAAACATGAACAAAGAAATAAATCAGGAAAATGATAAATGAACATAAAGAAAATATCAATAGAGAGAAGGAAATTATGGAAAGGATCCACACAGAGCTGAAGACCAAAGTAACAGAAATAAAAGAATTCATTAGAGGGGTTCATCCACTGATTGCAGCTGGCAGAAGAATCAGTGAACTTGAAGATAAGACTATTGATACCATGTAGTCCAAGGAGCAGAAAGAAGAAAGAATGAAGAAAAGTAAACAGAGCTTGAGGAACCTGTGGGATACTGTCAAGCATACTAATAGACACATTGTGGGCATCTCAGAAGGAGAAGAAAGAGAGAAGGGGATAGAATATTCAAAGAAATAATGGCTGAAAACTTCCCAAATTTAATGAAGAGCATGAATATACACATCCAAGACACTCGAACTCCAAGCAGGGTAAACCCACATAGACCAACACCACAGCATCTTATAATCAAACTGATGAATGCCTAAGATAAAGAGAGAATTCTGAAAACTGCTAGAGAGAAGCAATGTGTTGCCTTTAAGGGAGCATCAATAAGATCAAGTGCCAATTTCTCATCGGAAACCATGGAGGAAAGAAGGCAGTGGAATGACATATAGAAAGTGCTGAAAGCAAAAAATGCCAGCCAAGAATTCTATATCTGGAAAAATTGTCTTTGAAATATGAGGGAGAGATTAAGACATTCCCAGATAAACAAAAGCTGAGGGAGTTCATCACCACTAGTCTGGCCCTACAAGAGATGCTAAAGAGAGATCTGCAAGTTGAAAGGAAAGGACAACAGGCAAGAGATCAAAGCTGCATGAAGAAATAAAGCTCTCTGATGAGGGTAACTACATGGGTGAATATAAATACCAGTACTACTGAATTTTTGGTTTATAACTCCACTTTTTACTACCTACAGGATCTAAAAGGCAAATGCATAAAATGTAAGGATAAATCAGTGGTTTGGGCTTCACAGTGTTTAAGGACATACACACAGAGTATGTGGCAAGAACCACATAAAGCTGGGGGTATAGGAACATAGTTTGTGTATACCATTGAAATTAAGTTGGTATCAAAGCAAATGAGATTGTTACAGATTTAGGATGAAAAATTTAAGCCCCATGGTAACTACAAAGAAAATATCAAAGAATATGTAAACTCATAAAATCAGAAAGTAAAGTACAGGTTACCAGGGGTGGGGGAGCAGAGGGAATGGGGAGTTAATGCATAATGGGTATAAGATTTCTGTTTGGGAAGATGGGAAATTTTAGTAATGGAAAGCGGTGAGGGTACTGCATTGTTGTGGTGTGATTGGGAGTGGCTGAGATAGGAAAATTTATGTTGTATATATGTTCCCACAATTCTTGACACTGATAACTACATTAGGAAGTGTTCGTGGCAGAATTAAATGTTCAAGAAGCATGATGTACACAACCTACACTCAAGTGTTCAGAAAGTAGATAGAGGAAGGAAGGAAGGAAGGAAGGCAGGAAGGTAGGTAGAAAGGAAGATAGGTGTGGCAAACTTGGGGGATCTGGTTGTCTGAGGGTGGAGGAAGGGGTATGTTGGAGTTCCCTGCATGGGGTTTATATTGTTTTTGTAACTGTCCTATAAGTTTGAAAGTTTTTCAAATAAAAAAGTTTTAAAAAAACAACAGTAGTACAACCATGTTAGTGTCTGATTAAGGCTTCCGGTGGCTTCCCATTACGCTTAGAATAAACGCTTTCGAGCTCCTTCTCTGCCCCGTGGCACTCTGCTCCCTTCCTTGCTCCCGGTACCTGCCGCCCAGCCTCCTGCCTTGAGCTGGCACGTGCTGGCTGCCACCCTGGGTCACTGCACAGGCTGTGATTGCCTCAGTCCGGAACACTCTTCCCACGGACTTTGCCCAGCTGGCTTCCGGCTATCTAAATATTGTTTTCAGAAAGCCTTTCTTTGGTCCTCGAACTATAGTAAGGCCCCCAGTTGCTACCTGTCTTCACCCTGATTTATTTTCTGCACAGAACTTACCTCATTGTCTCAAGTTACCTCGGTGATTTGTTTATTCCACTAGAGTGTAGGTTGCTAGAGGTTGGAGACCTCATTTGACTTGGTCACTGCTTCCCCAGAGCCAGAGCGGCCTAGAGCTGGCACATGTCAGAACCTGCATACCTGTTGCTGTTTGCTCCCTGGACACCGGGGCAGTGGGGGGCTCTGGGGAACAGAATTCCATCTTTTTTGGGAAACTCTCCTGGATTTCAGCACCTCACCTTCCTTCCCTGAATTGCACTGTTTGTTTTCCTTAAAAGGTTAGCTGCACAGTAGCTATGGGCAGTAGGCCTTGGAGTTACAGCAATAAGAGATACCTATGAAAGTCAAACATTTCCTGCTCTGGTCTGCACTTGAGTTGTGAGGGATCTTGGGCTATTATTGCCACAAGCGTGATTTATTTTCTGTGCTGGCACCAGCTGGCAGTATTGTCTTTTTCTTCACTGATCCTTTAGTTATTCTGGGCAACCAATAGTGTAAGAAAGGAGATATAACTCTTGGCTGTTTTGATGTGTTTTCTTTTAGACAGAATTAAGACAATTTGACCTTAATTTTTTTCCCACAAAGACATAGTCAACATAAATCACTTTAGCCTTACTCTCTTATTTAACTTTTATTCTGTGCATTTAAAAACTGTTAGCTTTTATTAGCTAATATGTACCCTTCATTCTCGGTTCAAAATTAAGGCTCCTTCCCTCTGCTTTCCTCCATCCTCCCATTTCCCTTCCCAGAGGGGGCCGTATGGCAGTTTTATTCTACATCTTCTCCCAGAATTACTACCTGTGCATCCAACTATATCAAATACATATCCTTTTATCATACAAGTGGTATCGCATAATCGCATCTTGCTTTTTCATTTAATTTGGAGAAGTATAATTATTAAAGTTGCCTTATTCTTTTGGCAACTTTTGTTGTTTGACCTTGTAAAGATAAATATCCCTTTCTAGTCTCAAACTCATTTAAATAAACAGAAGATTGTCAATGAGAGGCTCAGAAGTAATTGTTGGAAATTACCTTCCTTCTCAAATGTCTCTCTTTCAGCCCTCACCTTTTTACCCTAAAATTTTTTTATTTCATGCTTCTCAAATTAAAATCACAATATATGGTTAACAGTAGAAAGTGTACCAAGCCCAGGTGGTCCTCCCTGCCCCTCCCCCACTGCCAGGCCCTGAGGTGACTGGCACTAACAGTCAGGCTGTGTCCCCTGTCCCTCCCCAGCTCCTCCTCACCTGCACGAGGACTGCACCTCTGCAGACACACTAGAGTTGCTGGTGTGTAGCAAACCGAGAGGTCCCATGTGTGTGATCTTTAGTTTGTCTTTATACTTGAAAATGTGTCATGAAAAGTCTGACAAGACAGGAGATAGAGATCTCCCTTTCCAACTTTTTTCCCTAGGTTTCACACACAGACCTATTCATCATAAAAGGGAGCAGTTTTTACATTTTCATGTACTTTTTTCTGTTTCCTCCAGCAGTTCTCTCTCCTCTCTCCAGTCCCTCAGTTTTCCCTCTTTGTTGGCTTGATCCTATTAGCCAGCACGTTTCCTTGACTTCACATCACTTCAGCTACCTGCACCCAGAGGAGGGCCCTTTTAAAATCCAAGTCAGATGGCATCACTGCTTAAAATTCTCCAGTGGCTTCCATTTCCCTCAGGGTCAAGGCCTAAAGGTGCCAGTGGTGTCCCTGTGCTCTCCCTTTCTCTCCTTCACCCTCCCTCGGCTGCACCGCTCTTCCGCCTTCTGCCCAGGCCCTCGGAGGCTGCCCCCTCTGCCTCCTGCCCACTTCCCCAGGGCTGCCTCCTTGCTGCCTTCGGCCCTGTCCCAGGCTGCCTTCCCCGAGCAACCTCGCTCACATGCGCCCCTCCACCCCACCCAGCCCCTCTGCCCACCTCCTGCCTGCTCATTTTTCTCCCTGGTGTTACCATGACCGGATGAACTGGTGTAGATGTTTTGCACATGTACTTGCTCACACAGCTCTCCCAACCAGATTTAAACTCTCGAAGGGCAAGAGCTTTATTTTATTCGTGGGGTATTCCCAGAGCCTAGAAATTCCTAGGGCATCTTGGAGGCTCCGTAAATTTTGACTCCCTCAAGTTTTTTTTTTTTTAATTCATTTTTATTGAGATATATTCACATACCATGCAGTCATACAAAGCGTACATTCAGTTGTTCACCGTACCTCACCAAAATTGATTTTTGAACATTTTCATTACCACAGACACAAAAATAATAAGAATAAAAATTAAAGTGAAAAAGAACAATTAAAGTAAAAAAGAACACTGGGTGCCCTGTGTTTTTTTTTTTTTTTCATCTCCATGTTTCTACTCATCCATCCATACACTGGACAAAGGGGAGTGTGGTCCATATGGCTTTCCCAATCACATTGTCACCCTTCATAAGCAACATTTTTATACAGTTGTCTTCAAGATTCATGGATTCTGGGTTGCAGTTTGATAGTTTCAGGTATTTACTGCTAGCTATTCCAATTCATTAGAACATAAAAAGAGTTGTCTGTATTGTGCATTTAAGAGTGCCCACCAGAGTGACCTCTTGGCTCCTTTTGGAATCTCTCAGCCACTGAAGCTTATTTCATTTCCTTTCACATCCCCCTTTTGGTCAAGATGTTCTCCATCCCACGATGCTGGGTCTAGATTCCTCCCCGGGAGTCATATTCCACATTGCCAGGGAGAGTGACTCCCCTGGGTGTCAGACACCATGTAGTGGGGAGGGCAGTGATTTCACCTTTCAAGTTGGCTTAGCTAGAGAGAGAGGGCCACATCTGAGCAACAAAGAGGCATTCGAGAGGAGGCTCTTAGGCACAATTATAGGGAGGCCTAGCCTCCTGTGCTGGTTTGAATGTATTATGTACCCCAGAAAAAGCCATATTCTTTGATGCAATCTTGTGGGGCAGACATAATAGTGGGGATTAAGTTGGAAAGTTTGGATTAGGTTGTTTGCATGGAGATGCGCCCCGCCCAACTGTGGATGATAACTGATGGGATATTTCCATGGAAGCGTGGCCCCACCCATTCAAGGTGGGCCTTGATCAGTGGAGCCATATAAACGTGCTGACTCAAAGAGACTGAACGGAGTGCAGCTGTGAGTGACGTTTTGAAGAAGAGCAAGCTTGCTAGAGAGGAATGTCCTGGGAGAAGGCCATTTTGAAACCAGAACTTTGGAGCAGACGCCAGCCACGTGCCTTCCCAGCTAACAGAGGTTTTCCGGACGCCATCGGCCATCCTCCAGTGAAGGTACTTGATTACTGATGTTTTACCTTGGACACTTTATGGCCTTAAGACTGTAACTGTATAGCCAAATAAACCCCCTTTTTATAAAAGCCAGTCCATCTCTGGTGTTTTGCATTCTGCAGCATTAGCAAACTAGGACACCTCCCTTTGCAGCATCAGTCTACCCAAGGGCAAGTCCTGTGATAGGGGGCTCAGCCCATCAAACCACCAGTCCCCTATGTCTGTGAGCACATCAGCGACCATCAAGGTGGGGAAGCCCAACACCCCTGCATTCTCCACCAGCTCCTCAAGGGAGCTTTGCATATTTTTCATTGTTTTTTTTTTTAATTAACTCTTTTTTTAAATTAACTATATAAAAAACAAAAAACAAAAAATACAATAAGAAAACATTTCAAACAAACCATAATAAGAAAAAGACAATTAACGTAAAATAACTACTTTACTTCCAACATGTTCCTACTCTACCCCAAGAAAATAATCTAATATTTCAACATTTCTGTGAACTTGTTCCTACCATACCCATCAGAAATTAACAAAGCATAGTCATTCCTGGGCATTCCCAGAACGTTAAATTTACCCATTATAGCTTATCTGTTCTTATTGGGTTATCGTTCCATCTTCATTAAATTGCTCTCCATTGCCAGTTCACCTACATTGTACATTATAAACCATTTATTTTACATTTTTCAATGTTCACATTAGTAGTAGCATATAATATTTGTTTTTGTAACTGGGTTGATTTCGCTCAGCATTATGTCTTCAAGGTTCATGCATGTTGTCATATGTTTAAGAACATCGTTCCTTCTTACTGCCACGTAGTATTCCATTGTGTGTATATAATACATTTTATTTATCCACTCATCTGTTGAAGGACATTTGGGTTGTTTCCACCTCTTGGCAATTGTGAATAATGCTGCTGTTGACATTGGTGTGCAGATATCTGTTCGTGTCACTGCTTTCAGATCTTCCGGGTATATACCGAGAAGTGCAATCGCTGGATCGAAGGGTAACTCTATATCTAGTTTTCTAAGGAACTGCCAGACTGACTTCCAGAGTGGCTGAACCAACAATGAATAAGAGTTCCAATTTCTCCACATCCTCTCCAACATTTGTAGTTTCCTGTTTGTTTAATGGCAGGCATTCTAATTGGTGTGAGATGGTATCTCATTGTGGTCTTAATTTGCATCTCTCTAATAGCTAGTGAAGCTGAACATTTTTTCATGTGTTTCTTGGCCATTTGTACTTTTTCTTCAGAAAACTGTCTTTTCGTGTCTTTTGCCCATTTTATAATTGGGCTGTCTGTATATTGTCATTGAGTTGTAGGATTTCTTTATATATGCTAGTTATCAGTGTTTTGTCAGATACATGGTTTCCAAAAATTTTTTCCCATTGAGTTGGCTGCCTCTTCACCTTTTTGACAAATTCCTTTGAGGTACAGAAACTTCTAAGCTTGAGGAGTTCCCATTTACCTATTTTTTCTTTTGTTGATTGTGCTTTGGTTGTAAGGTCTAGGAAATGGCCGCCTAATACAAGGTCTTGAAGATGTTTCCCTACATTATCTTCTAGGAATTTTATGGTACTTTTTTTTTATATTGAGATCTTTGATCCACTTTGAGTTAATTTTTGTGTAGAAAGTGAGGTAGGGGTCCTCCTTCATTATTTTGGATATGGATATCCAACTCTCCCAGCCCCATTTGTTGAAAAGACTGTTATGTCCCTGTTCAGTGGCTTTGGGGGCCTTATCAAAGATCAGTCGGCCATAGATCTGGGGGTCTATCTCCAAATTCTCAATTCTATTCCATTGATCAATATGTCTATCTTTGTGCCAGTACCATGCTGTTTTGACAACTGTGGCTTTATAATAAGCTTCAAAGTCAGGGAGTGTAAACCCTCCCACTACGTTTTTCTTTTTTAAGTGTCTTTAGCAATTCACTGCGTCTTCCCTTTCCAAATAAATTTGATAACTAGCTTTTCCAAGTCTGCAAAGTAGGTTGTTGGAATTTTGATTGGGATTGTATTGAATCTGTAGATAAGTTTGGGTAGAATTGACATCTTAATGACATTTAGCCTTCCTATCCATGAATGTGGAATATTTTGCCATCTTTTAAGGTCCCTTTCTATTTCTTTTAGTACAGTTATGTAATTTTCTTTCTATAGGTCTTTTACATCTTTGGTTAAGTTTATTCCTAGGTACTTGATTTTTTCAGTTGCTATTGGAAATGGTATCTTTTTCTTGAGTGTCTCTTCAGTTTGTTCATTTCTAGCATATAGAAACATTTCTGACTTATGTGCATTAATCTTGTATCCCACTACTTTGCTAAATTTGTTTATTAGCTCTAGTAGCTGTATCGTCGATGTCTCAGGGTTTTCCAGATATAAGATCATATCATCTGCAAGTAATAACAGTTTTACTTCTTCCTTTACCAATTTGGATGGCTTTTATTTCTTTGTCTTGCCGGATTGCCCTGGCTAGCACTTCTAGCACAATGTTGAGTAACAGTGGTGACAGCGGGCATCCTTGTCTCGTTTCTGATCTTAGAAGGAAGGCTTTCAGTCTTCACTATTGAGTATTATGCTGGCTGTGGGTTTTTCATATATGCTCTTTATCATATTGAGGAAGTTTCCTTCAATTCCTACCTTTTGAAGAGTTTCTATCAAAAAGGGATGTTGGATTTTGTCGAATGCTTTTTCAGCATCTATTGAGATGATCATTTGATTTTTCTCTTTTGATTTGTTAATGTGCTGTAATACATTGATTTGATTTTCTTATGTTGAACCATCCTTGCATGCCTGGAATGAATCCCACTTGGTTATGATGTATGATTTTTTTAATGTGTCTTTGGATTCGATTTGCAAGTATTTTGTTGAGAATTTTTGCATCTGTATTCATTAGGGAGATTGGCCTGTAGTTTTCCTTTTTTGTGGGATCTTTGGCTGGTTTTGGTATTAGATTGATGTTAGCTTCATAATATGTGTTAGGTAGTGTTCCATTTTCTTCTTTGTTTTGAAAGAGTTTAAATAAGATTGGTGTCAGTTCTTTTTGGAAAGTTTGGTAGAATTCCCCTGTGAAGCCATCTGGCCCTGGGCATTTATTTGTGAGAAGCTTTTTGATGACTGACTGGATCTCTTTGCTTGTGATGGGTTGGTTGAGGTCTTCTATTTCTTCTCTGGTCAGTCTAGGTTGTTCATATGTTCCCAGGAAATTGTCCATTTCCTCTACATTATCCAGTTTGTTGGCATATAGTTGTTCATGGTATCCTCTTATAATTTTTTAAATTTCTTCAGGATCCCCAGTAATGTCACCTTTTTCATTCATTATTTTGTTTATATGGGTCTTCTCTCTTTGATTTTGTCAGTCTAGCTAGGGGCTTGTCAATCTTGTTGATCTTCTCAAAGAACCAACTTCTGGTGTTATTTATTCTATTTTTTTGTTGTTGTTCTCTATGTCATTTATTTCTGCTTTAATCCTTGTTATTTCTTTTCTTCTACTTGGTTTAGAATTGGTTTGCTGTTCGTTTTCTAGTTCTTCAGTTGCTCCATTAGTTCTTTGATTTTAGCTCTTTCTTCATTTTTAATGTATGAGTTTAGTGCTATAAATTTCCCTCCCAGTACCACTTTTGCTGCATCCCATAGGTTATGATATGTTGTGTTCTCATCTTCATTTGCTTCTATATATTTAGCAATTTCTCTTGCTATTTCTTCTTTAACCCACTGATTGTTTAGGAGCGTGTTGTGTAACCTCCAGGCCTTTGTGTATTTTCTAAGTCTCTGATGGTTGTTGACTTCTAATTGTATTCCATTGTGGTCAGAGAATGTGCTTTGAAAATTTTCAAATTTTTGAAATTTATTGAGGCTTGTTTTATGTCCCAGCATATGATCTATTCTGGAGAAAGTTACATGAGCACTAGAGAAGAATGTGTATCCTGGTGATCTGGGATGTAATGTTCTATATATGTCTGTTAAATCCAATTCATTTATCAGATTGTTTAGGTTTTGTGTTTCCTTATTGGTCTTCTGTCTGGTTGATCTATCTATAGGAGAGAGTGATGTGTTGAAGTCTCCCACAATTATTGTGGAAACATCAATTGCTTTCTGTAGTTTTGCCAGTGTTTGTCTTATGTATTTTGTGGCACCTTGATTGGGTGCATAGACAATTATGATTGTTATTTCTTCTTGTTGAATTGCCCCTTTTATTAGTATGTAGTGGCCTTCTTTGTCTCTCATAACATCCTTGCATTTCAAGTCTATTTTATCTGAGATTAATATTGCTTCTCCTGCTTTCTTTTGGCTGTAGCTTGCATGAAATATTTTTTCCATCCTTTCACTTTCAATTTCTTTGTGTCCGTGTGTCTAAGATGAGTCTCTTGTATGCAACATATTGATGGTTCATTTTTTTTTATCCATTCTGCCAATCTGTATCTTTTAATTGGGGAATTCAATCCGTTTACATTCAGTGTTATTACTGTGAAGGCATTTCTTAAATCAACCCTCCTATCCTTTGGTTTATGTTTGTCAGATATATTTTTTTCCCTCTCTCTCTTAATGTCCTTTAATATACCCATACTGAATCTCTTCTCCATATCTGTCTCTCCTTTCTTTGTTTTTCTGTTGGTAGGGTTCTCTTTAGTATCTCAAGTAGGGCAGGTCTCTTGTTAGCAAATTCTCTCAGCATTTGTTTGTCTGTGAAAAATTTAAGCTCTCTCTCAAATTTGAAGGAGAGCTTTGCTGGATAAAGAATTCTTGGCTGGCAATTTTTCTCTCTCAGAATTTTAAATGTCATGCCACTGCCTTCTTGCCTCCATTCTGGCTACTGAGTAGTCACTACTTAGTCTTATGCTGTTTCCTTTGTAAGTGGTGAATTGCTTTTCTCTTTTTGCTTTCAGAACTTGCTCCTTTTCTTCCGTATTTGGCAATATGATTAGACTATGTCTCGGAGTGGGTTTATTTGGATTTATTCTATTTGGAGTTTGCTTGGCATTTATGATTAGTGTATTTATGGTGTTTAGAAGATTTGGGAAGTTTTCCCCAACAATTTCTTTGAATACTCCTCCTACACCTTTACCCTTCTCTTCCCATTCTGAAACACCAATGAGTTTTATATTTGGATGTTTTATATTATCTATCATATGCCTGAGGTCCATTTCTGTTTTTTCGATTTTTTCCCCATTCTTTCTCTTGTTCTTTCATTTTCTGTTCTGTCGTCCTCAAGGTCACTGGTTTGCTGTTCAGCTTCCTCCAGTCTTGTACTATGAGTATCCAGAATCTTTTAAATTTGGGCGACAGTTTCTTTTATTTCCATAAGATCACCTATTTTTTTTATTTACTCTTGCAATTTCTTCTTTATGCTCTTCTAGGGTCTTCTTCATATCCTTCATGTGCCATGCTCTCATTGTTTACGTTAGTTCTTTGATTCATTTCTCCAAGTACTGTGTCTAATCTGATCTTTTGATTTGGGTTTTTTGGTTTGGGTTATCCATATCGTCTGGTTTTTTCAAATGTTTTAAAATTTTCTGTTGTTTTTGGCCTCTTGGCATTTGCTTAACTTGATAGGGTTCTTTTAGGATATGTAGACTGATTCAAACACTTATCTCTAGTTTGTCAGATCTACAGCTTGGTGGTGTACACTTTCTCTAACTAACCAGCAGGTGGTATCCACAAGCCACCTATTCCCCTCCAGCCGGTTCTCCCCAACTTTGTGGTGAGTGGGGCTGTGAGTCTTTTGGGGTCCAATTGGTGCACCAAGTTTGCATCCTCAAGTATTGATATGTAGTAGTTTTCTGATTGTTTAATTCCAAATATTTTCTCATTTCTATTAAAAGTCTTCTTTGACCATTGAGTTGCATTTGAGTTGAGGGAGTTTTGAATTTTCCAAATGTATGGGGGCTTTCTAGATATTTTGTGTTAGTTTATAAATTAAGGTGTGTGGTCAGAAAACATGATCTGTATGTTAATTTTCTGATGGTCTTGGTTGTGGCCATGCCCACGGTCAGTTTTCACAGATGTCCCATGTGACTGCAGAGCTTCTGCCTCTCAGCTGTGGGGGGCTATGTCCTCTGTACCTGGGGCATCATGCTGCCGAGTTCCTCCCCTGTGGATTCCTGTGAGGGGCAAGTGGGAATTCCTCTGCTCTAGAAACAGGAGGCGAGGGGGTGGGCACGAGTGTCCCTCCTTGACCACATCCCTAAGGAGGCTCTGACATTTACTCTCCAGTGAAATCCCATTTTCTCTTGTATGTCTAGGGGTTCAAATGCTGGAAGGGTGATCTGGATGGGGGATCAGGAATGCTGTGGTATGGGGCTGTTTCTTCAATGGAGTCATTCAGGCAGCCTTGGCCAACCACTCATCTTCTCTGAATTTCAGCTGGAAAAGGGGGGAGTTGCTGAAGACACCCCAGCGTGCCGAGCTGACATATCACAGGTCGCTCCAGTGGGCATCATCAAGTACTGACTGGAAGGCCTGTCGTCTCCAGGCATCTGACAGGTGCTGCCCGTGGCTTGGAGTGCAGGCGGAGGATGTCGTAGAGCAAGACAGTGTCTCCCCTGTTTCATCCAAAAGACAGTCGCTGCAGCCCTGGCTCTGGGCCCAACTGCTCATGCCTTAGTGGGAGAGCTCCTTTGCATCATAGAATGCATATTCTAACAAAGAAAGAGTCGGTGAGCAAGTAAACACGCCAGTGAACTTACAACTACAAATGGGATCTGAACCACAAAGAGAAATGCAGGAGCCTGTGAAACAGATTATATTGAGCAGTCAGGAAAAACTCTGAAGAAATGCTGTGTAAACTGAAGCTTCAACTTAAGGAACTGCCTGTGTAAAGAATGGGGAATCAGGCTTTTGAATGGGGAGGGGCTTGGCTGCTCAGGTGTCTGGGGCTGGAGCATCATGACGAACAGGGAGAAAGATATGTTTTATGATGGAGACATGAACTTGGAAGTTGTCAGCCAATTTTCATTTGAGTCTCCTTGGGATAGTGGTTCTTTACACTGGCTCACATTAGAAGCCCCTGGGAACTTTGGGACCACCATGATTCCAGGGCCTGCTACTGATCCACCAGATCGGGATCCCTAGGTTGTGTGACCCAATCATGGGCAGAATTTTTTAAGCTCCCCAGGTGATTCTAATATGCAGCCAGCATTGATAGCCACTGATGTAGGGAAAGAGTGTGGCTAGAGAACAGAAGAAGCCCAGAACCAACCCTTGAGAAGCTGACCTTGAGAGGGCAGAGAAAGGAGATGCCAACGAAACTACAGAGAGGCCAAAGAATAAGAGAACAGGAGAATGCAGTGTTGGGGAGCTGACAAAGAGTGTTCAATAAAGCTCACAGACTGCAGCCAGCAACACTACTCTGCTCCCATTGATAAGTTTTTTGTTTGATCAAACACTGAATTCTGGTCAGGTGTTCTCAGACTGCTCAGATCAAGATCTGCAGGGAGACTGTTGGTTAGAAAGTTATTTTGTGAGTAAGAAATTGAAATACAGTTAGTTGATCTTATGCAATTTTCTTGTATAAGTATTTTGATGCTCTTTCATCCCCCTAGGGATAGCTTTTCTAAGAAACTGCAGTTCTGTATTATACTGAGTCAAGATTCTTTCCCACTGGGAAGTGCCTGGGTCCAAGGGTGCCAGTATTAATTCTCTTTTTTATGTTTCTATGGTTGGCCAAGACTGTTTTTTCCTCAGTCTCTATTCAAACAGGGAGCAATACAATTCATTGTTTTATACTAGTAATTAAAATCATATAATCAGTTCTCCCCAAATAGATATATAGATTCAAAACAATCCTAAATTATGTCCTGGCAGGTGTTTTTTTAATTGGCAGGGTGATTCCCAAATCTATATGGAAATGCAAACAACTAAAAAGAGACAAGATAATCTTGGGGAAAAATCATTCTTGGAGGATTTAAGCATTGGGGTGTCAAAGACTAATTATAAAGGAATAGGAATTACTAGGAATTAATTAAGCAATATCATGCAGAGTTGACTCAAAGATAAGCAAACAGACCAATAGAACAGGATGGAGAATCCAAAAACATCTGCATATGCATACGTAAAACGCACAGTCTGTGACAAAGGAGGCACTGCAAAGCAGCAGGTGAGGAAAGGTTGTTTTATTTTTAATTTTTTTTATATAAATGATACTGGTTCAGTGCATCTTGACTCTAATTTCACATTGTACACAAAAATAAATTCCCAATGAGTTGTATATCTAAATGTAGAAAATAAAATAATAAAGATTGTAGTAGATTTCATGAGAGAATATCTTCAGGACCTTGAGGTAGGTAAAAATTCTTAAGCAGGGCACAAAAAGCACCAACCTAAAATAAAAAGAATAAGTTGGGTGACAGTAAAATTAAGAAGGTATGTTCATGAAAAGACACTGTTAAACATGTGAAAAAAAGCAAGAAGCCACAGAGTGGGAGAAGATATTTTCAATAAATATAAGTGACAAGCATACAAACAAAAATTCTGTCCAAAATAACCAATTTCTACAAATGAAGAAGGAAAAGACCAAGAAACCAATTTTTTAAATGGGCCAAAGACTTGAATGGTGGTTTGACGAAAGAGGATAAACAATTGGTTAATAAATGTGTGAATAGCTTCCAACATCAATAAAATGGCTAAAACTGAAGCTAACAATACCAAGCATTGGCAAAAATATGGAGCAGTTGGAACATTCATGCATTGTTGATGTGGATATAAATTGGTACATTTATTTTGGAGAACTGTCTGACAGTATCTCTACTAAAGTTGACCCAGCAGCTTCACAGATTTTTATGAATATATTCAACAGAACTGTGTACATATGTAAACTGAAACCTATGTATCAGAATGTTCATAGTATGCTATTCAGCTAGCCCTAAACTGGAAACAACCCGGATATTCATTGATAGTGGAATGGACAAGTAATTGTGACACATTCATACAATTTAATACTATACAGCAATATAAATAAATCAAGTATTTCTTCATGCAACATTGCTGAACTTTAAAACCATAATGTTGGGCAAAAGAATTCATACACAAAGAGTACCTACCCTGTGATTCCATTGTTAAAAAGTTGAAAAACAGGAAAAAAAATGATCTGTGATGATACAGGTCACGGTGGTAGTTACCTCTAGGGAAAAAGCAAGTGGGCTTTTGGACAACCTGTAATGTCCCATTCTTGACCTGGACAGTGGCTACACAAGTTGTTCACTTTGTGGAAATTCAACAATGATCTTGCACTTTTCTGTGTGTGTGTCATATTTCAACTTTTAATTAAAGAAATTGTAACCAGTTATATCAGCAAAAATGGTGGAGTAGGTACTCCAAGGTCCTGTCCTTCCACAGAAACACTAACAAATTAATCAAAAGCTGTCAGAATAAGCTTTTTCAGAGCTTGGGAAAATAGTCAAAGGTTTACAGCAATCAATTGAATGCAGGATCAAGGAAAGGGCAGTGTGAAAATGGCAGGAGAGCTTTGTGGCATTTGTCGTACTCGGGCCTGGCAGTGATCTTGAAGACTGCAGTCCATGTTCCCGATAGGAGTCCTGGTCCCTGGTTCCAGAGGAAGAAGAGCAGACCTTTTCTTAAAGAATTGTGTTTGTCTGTTTTAACCTCTCTTGGGCTATCTGAAGGATTGGCATAAGGCACTTGCCTTTGCTTTACCTGAATTGAAACTCTCTCAGGGGGAGGGGGGAAATGGCTACACAGAGGGCATTCCTCAAAAACACTGAAAGGCAACTAACTAATCAACCCACTGCCACCTTCAGTAAAAGATTATGATTGAGGAAGCAGTACCAAGGCAAACACACTGAAAACCTGGGAGGAAAAACTGAGGAGATTCTTTGGGAAATTAGAGCATTGAAATGCTTCTCCATATACCAAGGAATTTAGAAAGCCACACACATGCCCAGGACATGGCACGTGCTCAGAAAAGACTGAGAAGGCCCTAAGCTTTTACTTTCAGCTGAGTTTTAGGCTCTTTGCAAGAAATAAGTGAAGGCTATGGCAGAGTTGTAAATGGCCTGGGTAAGCATTGAAGGAGTATCCCAACACAGAGTTCATCTGCACAGACTAGCAGAGTTATTTTTTTCTCTGTCTTCTTTCGTGTTTTCTTTTTCTTTTTCTTCTTGGCATTTTTGGCTCTCAGTATTCAAGGAAATCTCTGTTAAAACACTAACTGACCACAAGTGAGAGGAACAGAGATTTCACAGACCATACAAATGAAGAATACATCTCTACAAAAATAGTATAGGAATCACTAAACAAACCAACAGTGACAACCTACACAAGCAACAGAAACAAACCCTGAGGAAGGGGGATAATCCCATTTCCAGGTTCCTACATTACAATATTCAAAATGTCCAGTTTTTAACAAAAATTCATGAAGTGTGCAAAGATACAAGATAGCATGGGCCATTCACAGGAGAAATTAATGGATAGTTTCCCTGAGGAAGCACAGACATTGGACTTAATAGACAAAGACTTTAAATCAACTGTCTTATGTTTGCATAAAGAGCTCAAGAAAACCAGGAAAACAATGTATGAACAAACAGAGAATATCAATAAAGAGATAGAATTTATGAAAAGGAATCAAACAGAAATTTCAGAGCTGAAAACTACAATAACTAAAAAAAAAAATTCACTAGGGGGTTTCAATAGTAGATTTGAGCAGGCAGAAGAAAGAATCAGTG
This sequence comes from Choloepus didactylus, assembly GCF_015220235.1. Taxonomy (NCBI): domain Eukaryota; kingdom Metazoa; phylum Chordata; class Mammalia; order Pilosa; family Megalonychidae; genus Choloepus; species Choloepus didactylus. The sequence goes on along the minus strand of NC_051309.1, from coordinate 2,285,128 downwards.
CCCTTGAAGATAGGCCAATTGAAATTATCCAGTCTGAGAAACAGAAAGAAAACAAGAGTGAATAAAAATTGAGCAGAGCCTAGGACACATGTAGGGCAACATCAAGTGTACTCAGATATACATTATGGAAATTCCAGAAGGAAATGGGAGAGTGGCAGAAGGAATATTTGAAGAAATAATGGCTGCATACTTATAAAAGACATGAATCTATGCATCTAAGAAACTTAATGAACTCCAAAAAGGATAAACACAAAGAGATCCACACTGAACTACATTGTAATAAAACTGCTGAAAGACAAAGACAAATAGAATCTTGAAAGCAGGAAGAGAGAAGTGGCTAGTCATGTTCAAGGGCTCCCAAATAATAGTAATAATTAATTCCTCAGCAGAAACCAAGGAGACCAGAAGGCAGTGGGATGACATACTTAAAGTCCTGAAATGGAAGGAAAAAAATCCTGTCAACTAATGTGGCAGTTTGAAGCTGTTATGTACCCCAGAAAAGGCTATGTTCTTTTAATCCATTTCTGTGGGTATAGACCTATTGTAGGTGGGACCTTCTAATTAGGTTATTTCAATTGAGATGTGACCTGCCTCATTCAGCATGGGTCTTAATCCTCATACTGAAGTCCTTTATAAGAGGATAAAACACATACCGAAGCAGAAAGATGAAGCCCAGAGAGCTTAAAGTAAAGCCCCAGAGAAGCTAAGACAGGACCCACAGAAGCTCAGAGAGGAAGCTACTGGAACCAGAAGCTGAAAGCAATGAAACCTGAGAGTGGAGAACCTGCAGATGCCAGCCATGCACCTTCACATGTGACAGAGGTATCCCAGATGCCAGCAGCCCATCTTCAGAGAAGGTACAGTCCTGTTGATGCCTTAATTTGGACATTTTCATGGCCTTAGAATTGTAAACTTAAAAGCTAATAAATCCCCATTGTAAAAGCTAACTCATTTCTGTTATATTGCATTCCAGAAGCTTTAACAAACCAAAACAACTAAGAATTCTATACTTTGCAAAACTATCCTTCAAGAATGAAGGATAGAAGGAGAAGATGGCAGCTAGGTGAGACAGGGCCAAAAAATACCTCCATGAAAAACACTAGATAAAAACCAGAAAGTGACCCAGAATACTGGTTACAGCAATGTGCCAGCTGGATGAGGTCTGTTAGTTCCACAGGGGCCGTATACTTGGTGAAACTGGGAGTCTGCATTCTGAAACGAGTGAGTAAGCTCTCTGGAAGACCCGCAGCCACACGGTGGTCTGGGGAAGCCAGGGTTTGGCATTTGGAGACCGACGGGCTCTTTTTAAAAAAAAAAGGGGGGGGGGAACCCAGGAGCGGCTGCAGCTGCGATAGTGGGAACCACGCAGTAAAACACAGCAAGAGGGGGGCTGGGCTGGCCTCTTGGTGTCTGGCCTGGAAGATAGCCCACTACAGATACCCTCGGGGCTGGGGAAGGGAGGAGAGAGCCAGAAGCAGAAAGAAACCCCGCGGCTAGCAGCTGGCTCCCCGGAGGGCTGGACAAACTCTTGCCCGGGGCCGTGCCCACAGCCCAGAGTGCCGCCAGTTGTCCCGGAGCTGGGAAGGAGGAAGGTGCGAGGAGGGGGGTGTGGAGACGCCCCGTTCGGCCATCTTTGCATCGGGCTGAAAGCGCCCCGGCATGGCCGGCGGCACGGGGCTTCCCTTGAGGAACGGCGCGCACTGCTGACATAGCACGGCATTCCCTCGGCAGAGGTCCTGGAGGATCATGGCTGGGCGGGGGTCCCGCTCGGAGAACCTAGAGACACTACGCCAAGTCTGGTGGTTTGTGGGACAGCGAGAGAAAAGGTCTGGGGCTAAAATGAAATGAAGGATTAGACTCTTGCGGCAGCCTTGAATCTCCGGGAACCTGGGGGATTTGAATATTAAAGCTGTCCTTCCTCCCTGGCCACCCGTACACACGCCCCACATTCAGGGCGGACGGCTCCAGAACACACCCAAACTGAGTTCTCCAACTGAACCCCACAAGAATCATTTCCCCACATACCGCAGGGACAAGGTGGAGAACTGACTTGAGGGGTATAGGTGACTCACTGATGCCATCTGCTGGTTAGTTAGAGAAAGCGTACGCCACCAAACTGTGTTTCTGAAAAATTAGATAGGTATATTTTTTACAACTTGAAAGAACCCTATCAAGCAAAGCAAATGCCAAGAGGCCAAAAACAACAGAAAATCTTAATGCATGTGATAAAACCAGATGATATGGAGAATCCAACTCCAAACACACAAATCAAGATATCAGAAGAGACACAGTACCTCACACAATTAATCAAAGAACTACAATCGAGGAACGAAAACATGGCAAAGGATTTCAAGGATATCAAGAAGACCATGGCCCAGGATATAAGTGACATAAAGAAGACCCTAGAAGAGCATAAAGAAGACATTGCAAGAGTAAATAAAAAAATAGAAGATCTTATGGAAATAAAAGAAACTGTTGGCCAAATTAAAAAGACTCTGGATATTCACAATACAAGACTAGAGGAAGCTGAACAATGTCTCAGTGTCCTAGAAGTCCACAGAACAGAAAATGAAAGAACAAAAGAAAGAATGGAGAAAAAAAATCAAAAAAATCAAAATGGATCTCAGGGATACGATAGATAAAATAAAATGTCCAAATTTAAGACTCATTGGTGTCCCAGAAGGGGAAGAGAAGGGTAAAGGTCTAGAAAGAGTATTCAAAGAAACTGTTGGGGAAAACTTCCCCAACCTTATACACAATATAAATACACAAAGCGTAAATGCCCAGCGAACTCCAAATAGAATAAATCCAAATAAACCCACTCTGAGACATATTCTGATCAGACTCTCAAATGCTGAAGAGAAGGAGCAAGTTCTAAAAACAACAAAAGAAAAGCAATTCACCACATACAAAGGAAACAACATAAGATTAAGTTGTGACTACTCAGCGGCCACCATGGAGGCGAGAAGGCAGTGGCATGACATATTTAAAATTCTGAGAGAGAAAAATTTCCAACCAAGAATACTTTATCCAGCAAAACTCTCCTTCAAATTTGAGAGAGAGCTTAAATTTTTCACAGACAAATGCTGAGAGATTTTGCCAATAAAAGACCTGCCCTACTTCAGATACTAAAGGGAGCCCTACGGACAGAGAAACAAAGAAAGGAGAAAGCGATAGAATTTTAACAGACATATATAGTACCTTACATCCCAAATCATCAGGATACTCATTTTTCTCCAGTGATCACGGATCTTTCTCCAGAAGGGACCATAAGCTGGGACATAAAAGAAGCCTCAAGAAATTAAAAAAAAAAATGAATATACTCAAAGCACATTCTCTAACCACAATGGAATACAAATAGAAGTCAATAATTTTTGAACTGTAACGCCACTGTTTACTTCTACATGATATAAAATACAGAAACTCTAATGACAAATCAGTGGTTTTGAACTCAGTGTAAAATATGTAATTTTAGACAACTATATAAAGGTGTGGGAATGGAGGAGTATAGGAACATAGTTTATGTGTCCTATTGAAGTGAAAGTGCTATCAAAGAAAAACAAGATTGATATGGATTTAAGAGGTTAATTTTAAGCCCCAAAGTAAACACAAATTATCAGAGGATATAACCATAGAGATGAAAAGTAGAGTTTGGGTTAAGAGAAATGGGGGAAGGGGCAATGGGGAGTTAAGAAATGAGTGTAGGGTTGCTGTTTGATGTGAAGGGAAATTTCTAGTAATGGTTGGTGGGAAAGAGCATTACAACATTCTGAATGTGACTAATCCCACTAATGGAAGGCTAGGGAGGGGGTGGAATGGGAAGATTTAGGCTGTATATATGTTTCCACAATTGGAAAAAAAAAAAAAAAGGCAGTCTAAATAGAAGACAATTGAATGCCAAGGATGAACTTGAATGGGATTGAAGGATGGAAGACAGGTGGCTCAAAGGGACACAGTTGAGACATAAGGAAAAGGAAATATAGAATATAAGCTTTGTATCATTGTTGAATCTCTTGTACTTCTTAGCTGTGCTTAATGGGAGTGCATAAAAGAATGATCTTGTTCATGGGAAGTGTATACGTGAATTATAGTGTATGCTCAAGGGTGTGTGCAGCTAGCTCTCATATGTTCAGAAGACAGAGCAATAGATGATGGATGATAGATAGGGAGGGAGGGAGGGAGGGAAAGAAATAGCGATGTGACAGCATGTTAAAGTTGGTGGATTGAGCTGTCGGGGGGGCAGTGTATGATGGAATTCTGTGTATGGGGTTAGTATTGTTTTTGCAAGTGTTCCTATAACTTTGAATTTATTTCAAAATAAATAAATAAATAAATATACTCATATACGTGTATGTATTTACAAAAAAAAAAAAAAAAAAAGAATGAAGGATAAGTTAAGACATTCCCAGATAAACAAAAACTAGAAACCTGCCCTATGTGAAATGCTAAGGGGAGTTCTTCAGACTGAGATGAAAAGAAATTAGACAATAACTCTAAGCCATATGAAGAAATAACACTGGTAAATGTATCTGTATTTTTGGTTTGTAACTTCCCTCTTTTTCCTCTATGATTTAAAAGGCAAATGCGTAAAACAATAATTATAAATATATGCTAATGGACACAGTAATATAAAGATGTAGTCTATGACAGTGACAGTATAAAGAGGTGTGCTGGTTTGTATTACGTCCCCCAAAAGGCCATTATCTTTGATGCAGTCTTGTGTGGGCAGGAAACATATTAGTGTTGATTGGGTTGCAGACTTTTGATTGGATGTTTCCATGAAGATGTGATCACTCAACTGTGGGTGAGATCTTTCATTGGATAATTTCCATGGATGTGTGGCCCCGCCCATTCAGCATGGGCCTTGATTAGTTTACTGGAGCACTATATAAGCTCAGAAAGAAGAAGCAAGCTTGCTACAGCCAAGAGGGACACATTGAAGAATGCATAGAAGCTGAGAGGAGCTGCAGATGAGAGACCGTTTGAAGATGGCTGTTGAAAGCAGGCTCTTGCTCCAGAGAAGCTAAGAGAGGACAAACGCCCCAAGAGCAACTGAGAATGACATTTTGAAGAGGAGCTGAGGCCTAGAGAGAAACGTCCTGGAAGAAAGCCATTTTGAAACCAGAACTTTGGAGTGGACACCAGCTATGGCCATCCTCCAGTGAAGGTACCTGATTGTTTATGCATTACCTTTGACACTTTATGGCCTTACAACTGTAACTGTGTAACCAAATAAACCCCCTTTATAAAAGCTAATCCATTTCTGGTGTTTTGCATTCTGGCAGCATTTGCAAACTAGAACAAGAGGGAAGGACAAGTTTATTCAAACACCATAATCACGTGGAACTTTGAATAGGGAGTGAGATCTGGTTGGTTCGTACAGGTTAGCATGAAACTCTGATACATCCCAGAGTAATTTGGGCAGAGAATAAAAAGTCTTTGCAAAGCCCTTTTGAGGGCTTGGGGGAAAATGTGGAAATATTAAACTTCTCCACCTGGGAATTCCTGATATTCTCACAAGCATTGGGGACTACCATTGTAGTAGGCCAAGCCCTTGATCTTGGGGCTTGCCCTTATGAAGCTTGTTACTGAAAGGAGAGGCTAAGCCTACTTACAATTGTGCCTAACAGTCAACCCCAGAGAACCTCTCTTGTTGCTCAGATGTGCCTGTCTCTGTCTAAGCCCACTCGGCTGGTAAAGTCTCTGCCCTCCCCCCTACATGGGATGTGACTCCCGGGGCGTAAATCTCCATGGCAATGTGGGACATGACTCCCAGGGATGAGCCTGGACCTAGAATCATGTGATTGAGAAAGCATTCCTGACCAAAAGAGGGATGAGAACTAAAACAAAATAAAATTTCAGTGGCTGAGAGATTTCAAAGTTGAGTCAAGAGGTCATTCTGGAGGTTAATCTTATACATTATATAGATATCCCTTTTTAGTTTTGTCTATTAGAATAGCTAGAAGAAAATATCTGAAACTTTTGAACCGCAATCCAGTATCCTTGAATCTTGAAGATGATAGTATAACTATAAAGCTTGTACGGTGTGACTGTGTGATTGTGAAAACCTTGTGGCTCACACTCCCTTTATCCAGTGTATGGACAGATGAGTAGAAAAAAGGGGGACAAGTAGCAAATGAATAATAGGGAAAAGGAGTATGAGATGTTTTGGCTATTCTCTTTAACTTTTATTTTTGTTCTTATTTTTATTTTTATTTTTTGGAGTAATGTTCCAAAAGTTGATTATGGTGATGAATGCACAACTATATGATGATTCTATGAACAATTGATTGTACACTTTGGATGATTGTATGGTATGTGAATATATCTCAGTAAAATTGCATTTAAAAAAAGAGGGAAGGACAGGGATGTATAGGAGCAGAGTGTTTATACACTGTTGAAACTAATTTGATAATATTCACACTAGTTGTTATAAGCTTAAGATGTTAATTGGAATCTCCTAGATAACCACAGAGAAGGCAACTAAAAAATATACAAAAAAAGGACAAAAGAAGGGAATCAAAATGGCACACTACAAAAAAAAAAAAACTAAATTTTTTAAAAATGACAGAATGGAGGAATTGAGGAACATAAAAGACATAAGATATATAGAAAAAACCCAACAAAATGGCTGAAGTAAGTCCTTCCTTCTCAGTAATTACTTTAAGTATAAATGGTTTAAACTCTTCAATCAAAAGGCCAAGATTTGCAGAATGGATTAAAACAAAAACGGGATCCAACTATGTGCTGTCTGCAAGAGACTCACATTAGATCAAAAGACACCAATGGTTTGAAAGTGAAAGGATGAAAGAAGATATTTCATGCAAATAGTAACCAGGAGAAAGCTGGGGTGGCTATACTAATATCAGACAAAATAAATTTTAAAAATTTTTATAAGAGATAAAGACATTATATTGATAAAGCATTAATCCGTTAAGAGGATATAACAATTATAAACATATACACACTTAGCAACAGAGTCCCAACATATGAGATAAAAATTAACAGAATTGAAGGGAGAAATAGAGAGTTTTACAATAAAAGTTGGAGATTTCAATACCCACTTTCATCATGGATAGAACAACTAGACTTAAGATAAGTAAGTAAATAGAGGACTTGAAGCGCACAATGAACCAATTAGACCCAACAGAGTTACACAGAACACTCCCCCCAAAACCAGCAGAATGTGCATGATTCTAAAGTGCACATGAAACATTCTCCAGGATAGGCCGTATGTTAGGCCCTCAGACAGGTTTCAATAAGTTTAAAAATATCAAAATCTTACAGAGTATCATCTCCAACCATATTAATAGAAAGAAAACTGGAAAATGCACAAATATGTGGAAATTAAACTCTTAAACAACTAATGGGGCAAAGAAGAAATCACAAGGGAAATTAGAAAATAACCTGAAACAAATGGAAAAAAAAAAAAAAAAAAAGAAACAACATACTGAAACAAATGAGATGCAGCAAAAGCAGTTCTCAGAGGGAAATTTTGTAGCTGTGAATGCCTACATTAAAAAAGAAAAAAGATGTCAAATCAATGACCTAACTTTACACCTGAAGGAACTAGAAAAGAAGAGCAAACTAAACCCAAAGCCAGAAGAATTAAGGAAGTAATAAGGATCTGAGTGGAGACAAATGAAATAGAGTATAGAAAAATCAGTAGACAAAAGTCAGTGAAATCAAAAGTTGGTTCTTTGAAAAGACCAACAAAATTGACAAACCTTTAGCTAGAATGACTAAGAAAAAAAGAGAAGACTCAAACTACTAAATTCAGAAATGAAATTGGGGGCATCAATGTTACAGAAAAAGGATTGTAACAGACTACTGCGAACAACTGTATAGCAACAAATTAGATAATCTAGATGAAATGAAAAATTTCCTAGAAACACACACACTACCAAAACTGACGTAAGGAGAAATAGAAAATGATCAATGACCTCTAACAACTAAAAAGATTGAATGTGTAATCAAAAACCTCCCAACAAAGAGAAGTCCAGGACCAGATGGCTTCGCTGGTGAATTCTACCAATCATTTAAAGAATAATTATCACTAATCTGCTCAAACTCTTAAAACAAAAAAAATTAAAAATAGAAGAGAATGGAATACTTCCAAACTTGTTCTGTGAGGCCAGCTTTACCTTGATATGAAAGCCAGACATTATAAGAAAACTACAGACCACTATCCCTTATGAATATAGATGCAAAAATCCTCAACAAAATGTTAGTAAACTAAATGCAACAGCATATTAAAAGGATTATACACTGCAACAAAGTGGAATTCATTGCAAGAACACAAGGGTAGTCCAACAAATGGAAATCAGTCGGGGTATTGTATTACACTAATAAAGTGAAGAAAAAGAACACACGATTGCCTCAGTTGATGTGGGGATGGGGTATGACAGCTTGATGGGTATGCAGATTTTTGGGGGTGATGAAAATGGCTTTTCCTGTTTGTGTTTAAATTGAGGTGAAATTCACATAGCATAAAATTTTAAAGTGAGCAATTCAGTGGCATTAAGTTCACCCACAATTTTGTGCAACCACCACCTCTATCTAGGTCCGAGACACTCCCATCGTCCTAAAATAAAGCCTCATCCCCTTTAAGCAGCTACTCCTCATGCCTCCCTCTCCTGGAACCCACTAATCTGCTTTCTGCTTCTATTCATCTGGCTATTCTAGATATTTCATGTAAATGGAATCATACAAGATATGGCCTTTTATATCTGGCTTCTTTCATACAGCAAAATGTATTTTTGAGATTTCAAAAATATTTTGAAACTTGAAATAGCTGGTGATTGCACAAAATTGTTTAAAATAATTAATTTTATATTATGTGAATTTCACCCCAATAAAAATGTTTTTAAAAATCATAATCATATTCCAGTGCTAACTCCCTGAAATTATGCCCAGATAACCATTATTCTGCTGTTGGGTGTTCCTAGACTGAGTCACACATTTGTCGCATTTTCTTAGTTTATTCCCCTCTGTGGCAATTCACATGCACTGGGTTTAGATTTCCCTGTTTTCAGTCTCAGGTGGAGTCTTATTTCCAACCTCGTGTGAAGTGTCTTTCACTCCCATGCAGAGAATGGGATGATTTTGGAATGGATTAGGATTAAGACACCTGGTAGAGCTTATTATGAATCTACTTTGGGAAAATATGCTCAATTTGCAACATGTATTATGAGGACTTTTTCCAGCTGAAAATAAGTGTTTGAAATGTTAAAATTTGAATATCACATTTCAAAATAAGTGTTTGAAATGTAAAAATGTTAAAATGAAGGGATTATATTGGTGATATTTATTTTCATTTTTTAGTTAAATGTTCTGCAAGATTTTCATCCATTACCGAAGATAGTTTTGGAATATAGGCAGGTAAGTTACATTTTTTTTTTTTTTTTTTTTTTTTTTTGGTAGATAAGTTGGTGATTAGGAGGAAATTCCCTCCTCAGTGAAGCAGCCCTGGCACTGTTGTAAAGTGAACATAGTTGGGTGGCCCCGAGGTGAGTTGTTTGGTTCAGAGGCTTTGGTGCTCCAGAAGTGCACTGGATGTATTTTTTCACGTGGCCTTTATGTTAGCACAGCCTCTCTGTCCTCTGGCACGATTTGACTCAAGGCTGTGATCAGCCCTGCCCAGCCCCGCGAATCCAGGAGGCATGGAAGGGGGGAGACTAGTGGAATCCGGGAGGAAACCCTCGCCGGGTCCTTCGTGCGGGACTTTGTGGAGCAGACGTCCGCGGGGTCGAGTTGAGACGGCTCCGAACGCCTCTGCCCCTCCCGGGTTCCCGGGCCTGGCTGGAGCCCTCGGGCAGTGCTCCGCACCCGGCCTCAGCGCTGACCCGCACCTGCAGGGCCTGCCGCGGCCTGCCCCCGCGCATGCGCCCTCCAGCCGGAGCCTGCCCCTTACCTCCCAGGCCCGCTGTCGTCCAGGCTGGGTCAGAGCCCCTGCCGGCGCCCGTCCACCTGTGCCATCGTGCTGTCAGGACTCACCTGCCGGCCCGCTCGGTCTTTGTCAGGGTGCAGTAGCTGTGAGGGAGCAGAGGGACTGAAAGAGAGCTGAAAAGGAGACACCAGTGGTGGAAACCGGGTGAGGGGTATTCCGGAACTCTCTACCTCTGCAACTTTTCTGTAAATCTAAAATTATTCCACAATTAAAAATTTATTCAGAAGGAGGTGGGAGGTGACTTCTTTCCCTGTGGCTCGGTGTCACTGAATCCTGGTTACCACCACGGTCATTTCAGGGCCTCCTGGAGGCATCTCAGGTGACAACCCTGGTGCCCGCCCAGCGCTGTAGGTGACACTTGAAAGCTTGCTCCTATTTAGATACTTGAAAAAAAAAATTACTCTTGTTTTTGTAATTTAGGTTCACAAGATCAAGTCAACCTTTTTAGATGGATTGCTAGCTTGCATGAAAAAGGTAAGGAGAGCTAAAAAGAAAACACAGATACTGTGATTAAGAATATAATCAATAGTTGAGTTCAGATACATATGTAATCTTTTAAAAATTTTAGCAAATCATATTCTTGAACTAGAAACATGATTTTGTGATTAGCCGGGTCTCTGAACAGCATAAGTGGACATAGCTTAAAACCTTGCGTTACTGTGGAAGCCCTACAGCTGACCTCCGACTTTCACATTTAGTACTGCATCTCTTTTCTGGAATTGTTTGAGGTAGATGTCATTGTTTTAGTTCACTGAGGTCCAAAACATTCTCATCTCCCTAAAATAAAACCTCAGCCCCTTTGAGTGGTTGCTCCTCACGCCTCCCTCTCCAGCCCTGGACACTGTAGGCAGACGGAGCCTGTGACCTGCTCGAGGTACACAGTGACAGGACCGGCCGACAGCTGCAGGTGAAGCTGGCCCTCCCTCTCCTTACTGACCCCCGTGGGAGTGTAGTGTATTGTAGGCAAAGAAACTGGAGGTTCAGCTTGTCTTGACTCAGCCTTGCATTGTTCAGAGTTTAAAATAATTCTTTTTAACTGATAAAGGGCTTCATTTCCTCTACATGGAATCAAACTGGAACTGTGACCGGGAGACTTTCAGCCAAGCATCCTGTAAGTTCCCCTCTTTTTTGTTAAATGCCATTTTTCTAGCCTCATAATTGATGTTTTGCCTAGATGTGTAGGCAATTATGTTTATGTACTTATGATGTGAAGCTATCCACTTATAAGAGACGGCCCCTTTATGTAATAGAGTGTATTTTTTTGTTTGTTTGTTTACTCCTTCAGCTAATATTTACTCAGCCCGTACTATGTTCTAGAAACACAGTGCGGGGACAATATGTGGTCCCCACCCTCCTGAAGCATGTGCGAGGGGCTCCTCGTGTGCAGGAGAGCAGACCCTCCTGTGTGGGGCAAAGGGGACCCGCCTTCCCTTTCCCCGTTTTTCATTTCAGATTTGTACTGGAATTCCAGAAATGGGTTGAAATAGCTTCTGCTCTGGTGACCCCACCCTCCATTTTTCTGTTAACGACAATCTCTGATGCAAACAGCTATAAATGCCCTTGAATTTGTGATGTGGCTTTACTAACACTTAAAGTGATTGACTGTTTTTAAAACGGTCTGTATTTTTTAATTAAAGGAGACTATTCTCATTCCAAAATAGGAAAAGAAATGTAAAGAAATTAGTCAAAGTCTGCTGTTACTCCACCATGTGGAACTGTGGTTAGCATTTTGCTGTCTAACCTTCCAGACTTTGGCTATGCACATGTATTTATAAAATACTATTTTAGTATCTCTTAATATGAATCTGAATGTATATTTAGGTTTAAATATACAAATGAGTATATGTTCATTGTAAAGAACTTCAAATAATATAGACGACTCTAGAATTTAGAAGCCTGAGTCCTACCCCACGGGTTCCCTGGCCTCTGTGAGTCCCGTGGACTGGCTCTGGGTACTCGCACATGGGGCACACGCACACTGCCAGGAGAGAAAGGGCGTTTGCTGCACCTGCTGCAGGAGACTGTGCCAGGGAGAGGAAGGGGGCTGGGACGGGGCAGGCTGGGCGCCAGGGCTGCAGGGAGTGGTGGCCTCTCGGGGCGGGGTGCCCTCACGGGGCTGCTGTCCCCCCCACCCCGAGTGCTTCTAAGGCCGAAACAGCCCTTCAGTCTGTTTCTCTGCCACTGTGCCTGCTGCACCCCTTCTCTAACCAAGGAGTTATTTAGAAATTCCGCTGGGAAAACTCACTTTTCATGGAGGCTCTTGCTTTTGTCTGCATGGGGTTATAAATTCCTTTCTTCTATTAGGTTTGCAGATTTATCTTTTGCTGTGCTTCATTCTCTTCCAGAAATTTCTAATGGTCTGGATTGTGGGTAGCTGTCCTAGCTTTTCAGTGATGCTCCAGTTTTGCTTACTTATTTTTCTGTTATTTCAATTAAATTTTTGACAGGAGAATATGTAGACACAATGTGTGCGTTCAGCTCTTTGAAAGTCTACTTTGTCATTTTGATGGCTGTATTCTGTTCCACTTAATGGCTGTCCTTATTGAAGATTCTTTAGACTGGGTTTTCAGTTTTAATTATTTTATACAGAGATACAAGAAACATTCATATGAACAATTTTGGTACATATTCCTGATGATTCACATAGAATAAATCCCTAGAAGTAGAAATGCTGAGTGAAAGGATATGCACATTTTTAAGGCTTTTGTTATACTTTGCCGATTGTCTTCCAGCAAAAACAATTATTTTACATTCCCAGCACATTGGGTGTGAAAGGCTTGTTTCCCAACATCCTTGCCAATACAAAGAGTTTTCCTTTTTGGCTATTTCCTGATTTAATTGGTTTGGCATCTCTTTTTAATTTCCAGTTATTTAAAAGCTATGTGAGGTTGACCTTAAAAAAAATTTTATTCTCCCATGAATTACTTGTTCATATCATTTGTCAATTTTTCTGGAGGATGTTCTTTTTTCCCTATGGATGTGGAAAAGCTCCTTATATAACAAAGATTAACCCTTTGTAAAATGGTGAACTATTTTGCCCTTAAATTTTTAAATATATATTCTGATTTGCCATACTTAAAATGGCTTTTTTATTATATAAGGAATATGGGGTGATTCTGAAGAATTCAGACAGCATAGAAATAGAAAGCGAAAGTCACGGGAAACTCCCTGGCCCTGAGCTGGCTGCCAGGAACGTTTCGGTGCCCTTTCTCCCTTCCCCTCTTTGTGCAGGTGCCCTCAGCCAGGGGCGGGTGCGGGCGGGGTCCCACCGCTCGTTTCAGCCCACACCCTCAGTCCCGTGGGAAAAACCTGGAGTGTGTGTGCCTGTGTTTTCTTCAACCTATAACACTATCTTAGACCTATATGGATCTGTATTTATATATACAAGCACACAATGCCTTAGTCATGATTTATTTTACAGAATTAGCATTTTAATTTTCTGCTCCTTGCTTTTCTCCCTTAGGTCAGGGGAATCCCTACAGACCACCTGACATGTTCGGTTCCTCTCTTCCTGGTGTGTGCCCTCACGCTGCTCGGTGTGCAGTCCGCCCAGCCACTGCCCCATGGGTGGGCATGTGTGTGATGCCCAGTTCTTGCCCTCTAGGAGTGAAGCCGCAATAAGCATCACTCTGTTTATGTCCCGGTGCTCTGGTCCTTGTATTCCAGGGAATCAGGTGTGGAATTACTGGGTCGACAGCTATGACATTTTCACTTCGAATCTGTGTTGTTGGACGGCTTTCCCGCACCTGCAGCCTGGTGCTTCCGTGGGTGGCGTGCAGCAGGACCTCTCCCCCTCTCCACGGGGGTCCTCCACTCTGTTGGGCTCCCTGATGGTTTCTGCCTCGGTGTCATCTCGGAAAGGCTTTCCTCATCTCCAAGACTGTCTCAGTACTCACCTCTGTTTTCTTAGGGAACTTCTAAGCTCTCACTCTTTTACATCTAAAACCTGAATCTGGTTGGAAATTATTTAACCAGATTCTGTGTAGGTCACAGGAGAGTGCCGTTTTAGAGTTTGAATTATATTTTTTTGTTTGTTTAGAGTGCACAAAATATAGTTAATTAGTATTTTCAAAGATACTGTTTTTAAAATCTCCAGAAATCTAGTTTTCGCACATACACATGCACACACATACATACACCTTCCCAAGAGGAAGTTATTGCGACCAGTTGACCCCGTGGACCTCATTGCCACCACGCTTTGTGTGCTTGTGCTTCATAGTAATGTCTGACAATAGGAAAACGTAAAACGTTCTCTTCTTTTGGTTTACCCATTTCTTTCCCTGTATCTCAACATTTTAAAGAAGCTTTAGCAGGTTATGGTTTACTTAAGAACTGTAAATGAATAGTTGGTTCCATTGATCAACTCCTGTCTCAGAAATAACATCCACACATATGTTGTCTTTAAAAATTTGTAAACTACTTTAAAAATGTTTATTTTATGTCTAAAAATTGTCATGTAAAACATTGAGAAAATGTGATTTGAGTCCGAATTATTTTTTCATTCCTCTTTTCAGAAGTAAAAGATTTTAGTCTTGTAATTCATTAACAATTTCCCATATGATTTCCCAACATTTTCTGAAGAGGCAAATAATTTTGTGTTGATTAATGAAAGAGATTTCAAGTTACTTATTTTTTCCCGCTTGAGTATAATTGCTAATCAAGAGTGATTTCTAAATAATGCAGCCTAAATCAAGTCATTCTCTGTTTAAAATCTCCCCCTGCTTGCCCCTCCCACTTAGACTAAAATCCAAACACTGGTCTGCAAGGCCTTGAGGGACCTGTTCCCCACGACCCCAGTGACTGTCCCCAGCTCCTCTCTTCCTCCTGCTTATTTGCTCTGCCACACGGGCACCCTCCTGTCGCCTGCCTGGACGGCACGTCCTCAGGTACCCACATGTTCCTATGTGACACGTGTCAATGCCTTCTCCTCGGGAACAGTATTTCTGACTGTCCAACTCGTTACTCTAGCGCAGCCTCAGTTTTAGATTCATCAAAGCACAATGTTTTATTTGTGTTTTGTCCCCCAACTAGAAAGTAAGCTGTACAAGAAGAGGGAGCTGTCTGCTGTTTCCTGGGGATTTGCCTATTTCTCCTTTCCGTTCTGTCAGTTTTTGTTTCGTGTGTTTTGAAGCTCCGTTATTATATGCACACACGTTTAGAGTGAGTCCGTCTTCTTAGGAAATCGACATGCTTATCACTATGTAATAGCCCTGATAATTTTCTCTGCTCTGAAGTCTGCTTTGTCTGGCTGTTGTATTGCTACATAAGTTTTCTTTTGATTAATGTTTGTATGGTATATTTTTTTCCCCATCTGCTCAAAAATTTTTTTTGTTTTTTTTTTATTATAGCAATTGAAGGTTTACAAAAAAATCATGTAGCTAGTACAGAGTTCCCATATACCACCCCCCCATTATTAACATTTTGCATTAGTGTGGTCCCTTTGTTACAACTGATGCAACAATATTATTATAATTATACTATTAATTTTAGTTCAGTTTACATGAGGGTTCACTCTGGGTTATACAGTTTTATAAGTTTTTTTTTTAATTTTGTTCAGGTAACATATATACAACTTAAAATTTTCCATTTGAACCACTTTCAAGTATACAGTTCATTGGTGTTAATTACATTTACAATGTGCCACTATTACCACCACCTTTTCCATCATCCCAAACACAAACCCCGCATCAGTTAAGCAATAACTCCCCACTCCTTAACACCTCCTAGGCCCCTGGGAACCTGTGTTTTACTCGCTGACTCTAATGTCATCTTGATTTACTGGAAGTCTTCCTGAAATATTGCCTTAATGGTCATCCCATAAATTATATGTTGTGTTTTTATTTTCACTCATTCAAAAAAACTTTCTAGTAACTCTTTTGAAGTCTTCTTTGATCCATGGGTTGTATTAGAAGTTTGTAATTTAGTTTCCAAATATTTTCTGATTTTCCAGACCTTTTATTGATTTTTAGTTTAATTCCATTGTGGCGAGAGAGTGTACTTTGCATGACTTAAGTCCTTTTAAATTTATTCGGATCTTTGTGGCTCAGAAGATATTCTATCTTGGTAAATGTTCCGTGTACACTTGAAAAGAATGTGTATTTTGCTACTGTCTAGTGGAATATTCTATAAGTGCAGTTTGATCAAGCTGGTTGATAGTGTTGTGCAAGTCTGCCATATCCTTCTGATTTTCTGTCTGATTGTTCAGTCCTTTTTTGAGAGAGCGGTATTGAAATAGCCAACCATAATTGTGGATTTTTCATTTTCTACAGCAGTTCTCTTTCTGTAACCTTTTAGGTTTTGCGTCATATAATTTTGAAGTTCTGTTATTTGCGGCCAGTTGTTTAATCCTAAACTGTTACGTCCTCCTGATGAATCAACTCATTTATTTTTATGGAACAACCTTCTTTATCCCTTAGCTCTGAATGTATTTTGTCTATTAATACATTGATTTAGTATTAATAAAATTAGTTAAAATTTATAGATATATAAATAATAGAATATAATTTAATATTAAAATAACCACTTTTTTAAAAATTTTATTAGAGAAGTTATTGGTTTACAGAAAAATCATGTATAAAATACAGAATTCCCATATACCACCCTATTATTAATACCTCACATTAATATGTTCCATTTGTTACAATTGATGAAAGCACATTTTTTTTATTTTTTTATCTTCATTTTATTGAGATATATTCACATACCACGCAGTCATACAAAACAAATTGTACATTCGATTGTTCACAGTACCATTACATAGTTGTACATTCATCACCTAAATCAATCCCTGACACCTTCATTAGCACACACACAAAAATAACAAGAATAATAATTAGAGTGAAAAAGAGCAATTGAAGTAAAAAAGAACACTGGGTACCTTTGTCTGTTTGTTTCCTTCCCCTATTTTTCTACTCATCCATCCATAAACTAGACAAAGTGGAGTGTGGTCCTTATGGCTTTCCCAATCCCATTGACACCCCTCATAAGCTACATTTTTATACAACTGTCTTCATGGGTTCTGGGTTGTAGTTTGATAGTTTCAGGTATCCACCACCAGCTACCCCAATTCTTTAGAACCTAAAAAGGGTTGTCTAAAGTGTGCGTAAGAGTGCCCACCAGAGTGACCTCTCGGCTCCTTTTGGAATCTCTCTGCCACTGAAGCTTATTTCGTTTCCTTTCACATCCCCCTTTTGGTCAAGAAGATGTTCTCCGTCCCACGATGCCGGGTCTACATTCCTCCCCGGGAGTCATATTCCACGTTGCCAGGGAGATTCACTCCCCTGGGTGTCTGATCCCACGTAGGGGGGAGGGCAGTGATTTCACCTTTCAAGTTGGCTTAGCTAGAGAGAGAGGGAAAGCACATTTTTATAATTCGACTATTAACTGTAGTACATGGTTTATATTGAGGTTCACTGCTTGTATATTCCTGTGTATTCTGGTTTGCTAAAGCTGTCATTATGCAAAATACCAGCAATGGATTGGTTTTTATAAAGGGCATTTATTAGGTTACAAATTTACAGTTTTCAGCCGATAAAAGTGTCTAGACTAAGGTATCAACAAGAGGATACTGTCACTGAAGAAAGGTCAGTGGTATCTGGAACACCTCTGTCAGCTGGGAAGGCAGGTGGCTGGCATCTGCTGGTCCTTTGCTCCCAAGTTCTGGTTTCAAATGGCTTTCTCCAAATTGTCTGTGGGCTTCTGTCTCTCTTAGCTTATCTCTCTCAGCCTCTGTGCATCCTTGTTTGTTCTCCCAGAGTGTTTCTCTCAAAGCCTCTGGGGTGATCCTCTCTTAGCTTCTTTGGGACAAATTCTGGGCTTCATCTCTTAGCATAGCATCCAAACATCTTTCTGTCTGCATTTCCAAGCATCTGGGTCTGTGTTGGCCCTTAGCTTCTCCCGGGGGTAAACTGGATTATATATTTTAGCTGTTCCTCTCCGTGAGCTTTCTTAAAGGATTCCAGTGAAGTAATCGCTGGATGGGCGGGGTCACACCTCCTTGGAAATGATCTAATCAAAAGGTCTCACCTACAGTTGGGTTGGTCACATCTCCATGGAAACAACCTAATAAAATATTGCACCCTAATCAAAAGACTAATAAGTGTGCACCCACAAGATTGCATGAAAGAATATGGCTTTTGTGGGGGGCATAATAGATTGAAACCAACACACTGTGTTTTCTTTTTAAAAATTTTTTATTCTAGTAACATACATATAACCTAAAATTTCCCCCTTTTAACCACATTTAAATATATAATTCACTGCTGTTAATTACATTCACAATGTTGTGCCACCATCACCACCATGCATTACCCAAACTTTTCCATTACCCCAAATAGAAACGTACAATTTAAGCATTAATCCTCTATTTCCTACCCCCACCTCAGTCCCTGATAATCTATATTCTAGTTTCTGACTCTATGAATTTGCTTATTCTAATTATTTCTTATCAGTGAGACCATATGATATTTGTCCTTTTGTGTCTGGTTTATTTCATTCAACATGGTGTCTTTAAGTTTCATCCATGTTGTCACATGTATCAATTTTTTTTTACAGTTGAATAATATTCCATTGTATGTATGTATGTACCACATTTTATTTATCCATTCATTGGTCGATAGACACTTGGGTTGCTTCCATCTTTTGGCAATAATACCACCAGGGCCATCTGTGTGTAAATATCTGTTTGAGTCCCTGCATTCAATTCTTTGGAATATATACCTGCCAGCGGGACTGCCAGGTCATATGGTAATTTTAAACCTAACTTTCTGAGGTGCTGCCAATCTTTCTTTTACAGAAGCTGTACCATTTTACATTTCCACCAACAATGAACCAATCTTCCTATTTCTCCACATCTTCTCCAACACTTACAATTTTCTGTTTTTCTTTTTTTTTTAAATAGCCATTCTCATGGGTGTGAATGGTGTCTCATTTCCCTACTTCCATGTGTTTTTTTTTTTGGCCATTTGTATATCTTCTTTGGAGAAATGTCTATTCACGTCTTTAGTCCATTTTTAAATTAGGTTGTTAGTCTTTTTGTTACTGAATTGTAGGATTTCTTTATATATTCTGTATATTAAACCATTATTGTATAGGTGGTTTCCAAATATTTTCTCCCATTGTGTAGGTTGTCATTTTACTTTCATGATAAAGTCCTTTAAGGCACAAAATTTTTTAATTTTGAGGAAATCCCATTTATCTATTTTGTCTTTTGTTACTTGTGCTTTTGGTATAAAGTCTAAGAAACGAGGACCAAACACAGGGTCCTGAAGGTCCTTCCCTATGTTTTCTTCTAGGAGTCTTATAGTTCTGGTTCTTATATTTAGGTCTTTGATCCATTTTTAGTTAATTTTTGTATATGGTGTGAGGTAGGAGTCCATTGTCATTCTTTTGCATATGGATATCCAGTTTTCCCAGCAACATTCGTTGCAAAGACTATTCTTTCTTCATTGAATGAGATTGGCAACCTTGTCAAAAATCAGTTGGCCTGGAAAGGTGAAATTACTGCCCTCCCCCCTACGTGGGATCAGACACCCAGGGGAGTGAATCTCCCTGGCAATGTGGAATATGACTCCCGGGGAGTAATGTAGACCTGGCATCGTGGGACGGAGAACATCTTGACCAAAAGGGGGATGTGAAAGGAAATGAAATAAGCTTCAGTGGCAGAGAGATTCCAAAAGGAGCCGAGAGGTCACTCTGGTGGGCACTCTTACGCACACTTTAGACAACCCTTTTTAGGTTCTAAAGAATTGGGGTAGCTGGTGGTAGATACCTGAAACTATCAAACTACAACCCAGAACCCATGAATCTCAAAGACAGTTGTATAAAAATGTAGCTTATGAGGGGTGACAATGGGATTGGGAAAGCCATAAGGACCACACTCCACTTTGTCTAGTTTATGGATGGATGAGTAGAAAAATAGGGGAAGGAAACAAACAGACAGAGGTACCCAGTGTTCTTTTTTACTTCAATTGCTCTTTTTCACTTTAATTATTATTCTTGTTATTTTTGTGTGTGTGCTAATGAAGGTGTCAGGGATTGATTTAGGTGATGAATGTACAATTATGTAATGGTACTGTGAACAGTCGAATGTACAATTTGTTTTGTATGACTGCATGGTATGTGAATATATCTCAATAAAATAAAGATAAAAAAAATCAGTTGGCCATATATAAGATCTTCTATTTCTGAAATCCCATTTTAATTCTATTTATCTACATGTCTCTCCTTATGCCAGTAGTGTGCTGCTTTGATTACTATGGCTTTGTAGTAAGTTTTAAAATCAGGATGTGTGAGTCTTCCAAGTTTGTTATTCTTCTTGGTTTTGACTATTTGGATCCCCTTACCCTTCCATATGAATTTGATGATTGGCGCTTTCTATTTCTGCAAAGAAGGTTGTTGGAATTTTGATTGGGATGGCATTGAATCCATAAATCTCTCTGAGTGGAATTGACATCTTAACAATATTTAGACTTACAACCCATGAACAAGGAATGTCCTTCAATTTATTTAAGTCTTTTTTTTTTTATTTTAAAAGAAACCATTTATTTTAGAGTCTTTGCCCATTTTGCTTTGATATCTACTATGATTAATGCTTGCTTTATTTAGGCTGATATATTACTTTTTCCTGGCACATAGTTAAAATTTATTAATGTAAAAAAGTATTAGATCTGAGAAGGAAAGATAGGGACATGTGAATGTAATTTAACATGCTGTGGATCACTAGCCGCAAAAATCCATTGATTTTTTTATAATTGTGATTTTATTGAGATATATTCACACACCGTAAAATCCATCTAAAGTATACAATCAATGGCTCACAGTAACATCATATAGTTGTACATCCATTGCCACAATCAATTTTTGAACACTTTTATTATACCAAAAAATAAAAAGTGAAAAAGAACACCCAAAACATCCCATGCCCCTTATCCCCCCTATTATTTATTTATTTATTGTCCTTATTTTATCACTCATTTGCCCATACACTTTATACAGGGAGTGTCAGTCACAAGGTTTTCACACTCACACAGTCACACCATATAAGCTATATAGTTATACAATAATCATCAAGAATCAAGGCTACTGGATTATGGTTCAACAGTTTAAGATAGTTCCTTCTAGCTATTCTAATAACTAGAAACTAAAAAGGGTATCCATAAAATGCATAAGAATAGCCTCCAGAATGACCTCTTGACTCTATTTGAAATCTCTTAGCCACTGAAAATTTATTTTGTTTCATTTATTTTCTCCGTTTTGGTCAAGAAGGCATTCTCAATCCCATGATGCCAGGGCCAGGCTCCTTCCTGGGAGTCATGTCCCACATGACCAGGGAGATTTACACCCCTAGGAGTCATGTCTTGTGTATGGGGTATGGTAGTGAGTTTATTTGCAGAATTGGCTTGGGAAGAGGCCACATCCAAGCAACAAAAGAGGTTCTCTGGGAATTGACTCTTAGGCATAGTTAATAATAGGCTTAGCGTCTAGGTTAATATATTCCTTTAGGCTGACTGAATTAAAAGAATCAACACCTTGATTGGAGTAGCACATTCAACAGTTGCTTTAAGACTAAATAAGAGGAAAATAGGTAATTTGTATGTAAGAATTTAAAATGTATTTGTATCTAAAAATTTAAACTGTTTATCTTAACAATCTTTGTGTATCATTAAACTGATAAAACAATTGAGGATAAATAACTTCAAATATAATCTTCTGTGTTTTTATTTAACAAACAACATGAGTGTAAAAAATATTTGAAACCACCAGTCTGTATTCTAAAATGCAAATACATGCTTATATTTGTAGATACATTTCGAATGGAAGTTAACTAAAATATGAATTTATTTTTTTCCAAAATCTTTGAACCCAACTTGAAAAATCAAGTAAAAAGTTCAGTAGTCTAATGGAATTTAAGATGAGACTCATGAAAGTTGAAATCTTCCCCATCCTTCCTCAGATGGCATAAATGAACCTATGCACGGTCCCTTAATTTTGCCCATGGGAAGATATGCTACATCCCCCAACAATGAGCTGAAAACATTATTTTAGAAGAAACTAACTGTAATGAATTGTGAAACTGAATACTTTATTTATAAAAGCTATATAGCTTTAGACTTGAATATGCTGGAGAAAATTTTCAAGTATCTTTCTTCACATGAGAAAAAGTTATTAATAAACTTTAGTGTAATTACAAAATGTCTTACTAGAATAGCATATGAAATGCAATTAGTCCAAAACTATAGATTTATCATCATTTTTTATGCTTTTGCATTTTAGATCCTGTAAGAAGTAAAAAGTGGAGTTGCAAACCAAAAATACAATAGTAGTGGCATTTATACTGACCTGTCATTACCTTTACCACAGGTCTTTATTTCTTCTTGTAGCATTGATCTATTATCTAGTGTACTGGTTTGTATATATTATGTACCCAAGAAAAAGACATGTTCTTTGATGCAATCTTGTGGGACAGATGTATTTAGTCTTGATTAGGTTGCAACCTTTGGATTAGATTAGGTTGTTTCCATGGATATGTGACCCATCCAACTGTGAGTGACACCTTCGGTTAGGGTGTGACCTTTGATTGAATGTTTCCATGGAGGTGTGGCCCCACCCATTCAGCATGGGCCTTGATGAGTTCACCGGAGTCTTACAAAGGTGCTCACAAACAGAAGGACCTCAGAGCAGGTGCAGCTAAGAGGGACACTTTGAAGAATGCACAGGAGCTGAGAGTGGAGCTGGAACACAACCTGGGATCAGGAGATGCCAGCCACGTGCCTTCCCAGCTAAATAGAGGCTTTCTGGATGCCAATGGCCTTTCTCTAGTAAAGGTACCCTATTGTTGATGCCCTACCTTGGACAGTTTATGGCCTTAAGACTGTAACTTTGTAACCAAATAAACCCCCTTTATAAAAGCCAATCCATTTCTGGTGTTTAGCATAACAGCATTAGCAAATGGGCACATCTAGTGTCCTTTCCTTTCAACCTAAAGAACTTCCTTTAGCATTTCTTGTATGATCAGTCTAGTAATAATTAATGCCCTCAGCTTTTGTTTATTTTGGAAAATCTTAATCCCTCATTTTGAAAAGACAGTTTGGGGAGATATAGAACTCTCAGTTGACTATTTTTTTCTTTCAGCACTTAAAATATATCATCCCACTGCCTCTTGTCCCTCTGATTTCAAATGAGAAATTGGCACTTAAACTTTCTGAGGCTCCCTTGTATGTGTTACAGTGCTTTTCTCTTGTGGCTTTCAGGATTCTCTCTTTGTGTTTGGCATTCAATAGTTTGTGCATGGGTGTGGATCTATTTGAGTTTATCCTGTTTGGAATTCATTCAGCTTCTTGGATGTATATATTCATGTCTTTCAATAAGTTTGGGCAGTTTCCAGCCACTGCCCCTTTCTCTCCTCTCCTTCTGAGACTCTAACAATACATTTATTGGTATGCTTGTGGTGTCAAATAATCTCTTAGACTCCATTCACTTTTATTCATTATTTTTTCTTTCTGTTCCTCAGACAGAATACATTTCAATTTTCTTATCTCAAGTTAATTAATTTTTTCTTCTGCCAGCTCCAATCTCCTGTTGGTACCTTGTAGGGAATTTTAAAATTTCATTTACTGTTGTTTTCAGCTCTCTTTGGTTCCTTTTTATGATTTCTATCTTTTAATTGGCATTCTTTTTGTGTTCGTATGTTTTTCTGATTTCCTTTAGTTCTTTGTCTGTGGTTTCCTATAGCTCTTTGAGCATATTTAAGACAATTTTCAAAAGTCAATGTCCAATATGTCCAAGTCTGGCCTTCCTCATTAATGATTTCTATTTTGTTATCTTGCTTCTTTGCATGGGCCATAACTTCCTGTTATGCTCACGTTTATTTGCATTTACTTGAAATGAAACCTGATGTTCAAATTATTGAGGAGATAAAGCAAAGGAAATAGAACAGGAATTTGTTAGGAAGTATGCTGCCTATTGGTATACTCTACATAACTTTAAATTTGCAGTGTCCCTTATGATGTCTACAATGACCTCATATGTAATTAAGTGCACTTAAGCATTCAAAGGGCATTTGGAAATGAATTGGCATCTTTCTGAGGATAATAGCTCATAGGTAGGAGAATACTACCAGGGACATTAAAAGGCAGAAGGCAGTTTCAAATTTTGAAGTCTTTATTTATATTTATGTATATTGATTCTGAGGTTCAATTTTATCTTTAATTGATTAATATACTGTCCCAAACTTTCTACTTTATTAAAACTTAGATATTAAGCCTGTTCTTCTAAGTCTATGCTTAGATCCTTATTTAATTCTTTGCTGAAAAGACAGAATTCATTTGACTTGAATCCCATCAATTTTTCTTTCATCTTAATTGTGTGATATTCTTGCTCTATTTTTCTCTTTCCTAATTTCACAGACAGTAGTATCTCCCTTCCTCTGCAAAGCTGTCCCTTCTATAGTATTCTTAGTCCATTCCTTTCACTAACATGAGAACCTTGCTCACTCAGCAGTTTCAGGGACTGTGCTCTATTAAATAAACCCTTCTTTCTTGAGATTGGCCAAGTTCTTTTTCTTGGCAGTCTTAGTATACTCAAAATTTCCTTATTATTAAAAGAGAAAGGAAGAAAAGGAGGAAGAAGGAGAAGAGAGAAAAGGAAGAAAAAAAGAAAGAAGAAAAGGAAGGAAGGAAGCAAGGAAGGATGGAAGGAAGGAAGGAAGGAAAAGACAGAGAATGAAAGAGAGAAGAAAAAGAAGGAGAAGGAGGAGAAGGAGAAGAAGAAAATACAAACAACTTTTGATTCTTCTACCCTCCCAAGCACTACCCTACTACAATTATGCTTCCCTTCCTTTTGAGGTCACTGTTTATGAAAGAATATTACACATGTATACTCCTTAATTCCTCCTTTCCAACCCCCTCCATAGCTCACTGCACTCTGCTTCCTGCCCCCACCCCCACCCCCCAAAAAAACTCTATTGAATTTGCTCTTTCAAAGGTTACCAGTGACTTCCTCCTAGAAAAACCTTATAGCACTTCCCTACCCCTCCAGTCCTGGCTTCTTTTTTTTTTTCCTGATGAAATTTTTTTTTTATTAAATTCAGTTTTATTGAAATACATTCACACACCATACAATCATCCATGATATACAATCCACTGTCCACAGTATGATAACATAGTTATGCGTTCATCACCACAATCTATCTCTGAACGTTTTCCTTACATCAGAAAGAACCAGAACAAGAATAAAAAATAAAAGTGAAAAAAGAACACCCAAATCATCCCCCCATCCCACCCCATTTGTCCTTTAGTTTTTATCCCCATTCCTCCACTCATTAATTTCATTTCTTTCAGCAATGTTTTGTAGTTTTCTGCATACAAGTCCTTTACATCCTTGGTTAAATTTATTCCTAGATGTTTGACTCTTTTAGTTGCTATTGTAAATGGAATTGTTTTCTTGATTTCTTCTTCAGATTATTCATTACTAGTGTATGGAACACTACTGTCTTTTTTACATCTTCATCTTGTACCCCACCACTTTGCTGAATTTGTTTATTAGTTGTAGTAGCTTTGTTGTGACTTTTTCCAGATTTTCTAGATGTAGGATCATGTCATCTGAAAATAGGAAAAGTTTTGCTTCTTCCTTCCCAGTTTGGAAGCCTTTTATTTCTTTCTCTTGCCAATTGCTCTGGCTAGAACTTCCAGTACAGTACTGTATAACAGTGGTGACAGTGGGCGTTCTTGTCTTGATTTATAAATAATAAATATGTAATTTAATTATTATATTAAAATAACCACTCTAGTTTTCTGTTGGCTAGTATTACTATGGTGTTTTCCATCCTTTTACTTTTAACCTATTGGTTAATAAGCAGCATATAGCTGGGTATTGCTTTTTAATCCATTATGACAATATATGTCCTTTGGGGTTTTTAGTCCATTAGAGCAAATGTGATTATTCATAGGGTTAGGTTTAAGTCAATCCCCTTGCTATTTTTTTTTCTATTTATCTCAATTGTTCTTTGTTCCTTTTTCCCCTCTCTTTCTGCTTTTATTTGTTTTTTATTAAATGAGGGTGTTTTTGTGTTTTTTTTGCATTACTGTGGTATCGTGAAAATTGATGAAATATTGATGAAACAATTTTATTATAATTATACTATTAACTATAGTCCATAGTTTACATTCAGATTCACTTTGTATTGTATAGTTCTATCGTTTTAAAAAAAAATTTTATCTGATAACATATACACAACCTAAAATTTTCCATTTTAACCACTTTCAAATATACAGTTTGATGATGTTGATTACATTCACAATGTCATGCTACTGTATTGATTTTTTAAAATGCTTCCATTTCATTTTTGGTTTGTTAGCTATAACTGTTTGTTTTGTTATTTTAGTGGTTGATTTTAAGTTTACTATATATAACTTTTATTTATCACACTCTACCTTCAAGTAATCTTATACCATTTTATGTTCAATATAGGAGCCTTATGGTAGGACACCTCCATTTCTCCCCTCCTGGCCTTTATACTATTGTTGTCTTACTTTTTACTTATGTATAAGCTATAAATCTCACAATATGTTTTATTATTTTTATACAATTATCTTTTACCTATATTTAAATAATGAGAAAAAACTTTGATCTTTACCCACATTCTTAACATTTCTGACACTCTTCATTTCTTCGTGTGGATCCAGAGTTCCAGTTGGTGTCATTATCCTTCACCTTCAGGAATCATCCAATATTTCCTACAGTGTGGGCCTGCTGTTGGTTAAGACTTTCAGCTTTTGTATGCATGAAATTGTTTTGATTTTGACTTTTTTTTTTCCATTTTTAAAACTGAGATATATTCACATACCATACAGTCATCCAAGGTATACAATCTGTTGTTCATAGTATTATCATATAGTTGTACATTCATCACCATAATTGATGTTTCAACATTTTCATTATTCCAAAAAATAAATAAATAAATAAAAATTAAAGCATCCCATCCACTTCACCCCCCACCATTATTCATTTAATTTTTGTCCCCATTTTTCTACTCATCTGTCCAGACACTGGATAAGGGGAGTGTGATCCACAAGGTTTTCACAATCACATGGTCACATCGTGTAAGCTACATAGTTACACAGTTGCCTTCAAGAATCAAGGCTACTGAGTTACAGTTCAACAGTTTCAGGTATTTCCTTCTAGCCATTCCAATACACTAAAAACTAAAAATGGATATCTATATAATACATAAGAATAACCTCCAGAATGTCCTCTTGACTCCATTTGAAATCTCTCAGCCACAGAAACTTTATTTTGTTTCATTTCTCTTCACCCTTTTGGTCAAGATGGCTTTCTCAATCCTTCGATGCCAGGTCCAAGTTCATCCCCAGGGAGTCTGGTGCCACATTGCCAGGGATATTTATACCCCTGGGAGTCATGTCCCATGTAGTGGGGAGGGCAGAGAATTTATTTGCAGAGTTGGATGAGAGAAAGATTGCCTTTGTTTTTTCTGTTTGTTTGCTTTTTAATTCAATTATATTGAGATTGTTTACATACAATGTAATCATCCAAAGTCAGTTGTTCATGGTACCACTATATAGTTGTACATTCATCACCACAATTTTTTTTTCAATTTTTAGAACATTTTCATTACTCTAGAAAAGAAATAAAAATAAAAGAGAAAACTCAAATCCTCCCATACCCCTAACCACCCCCCACCATTATTAACTCATAGTATTGGTATAGTAAATTTGTTACTGTTGATGAAAGAATGTTAAAATACTATTAACTGTAGTGCATAGTTTGCAATAGGTATATTTTTCCCTATATACCCCTCTATTATTAACTTCTAGTTATAGTGTCATACATTTGTTCTAGTTTATGAAAGAGATTTCTAATATTTCTACAGTTAATCACAGACACTGTCCACCACAAGATTCACTGTTTTATACATTCCCATCTTTTAACCTCCAGCTTTCCTTCTGGTAACATACATGACTCTAAGCTTCCCCTTTCCACCACATGCACACACCATTCAGCACTGTTGGTTATTCTCACAATAATGTGCTACCATCACCCCTGTCCATTTCCAAACACTTAAGTTCAACCTAGTTGAACATTCTGCTTATAATAATCAACCGCTCCCCATTCTTTAGCCTTGTTCTATATCCTGTTAACTTATATTTCCTGTCTATGAGTGTACATAGCATAATTAGTTCATATCAGTGAGACCATACAATATTTGCCCTTTTGTGTCTGACTTATTTCACTCAATCTAGGGCCCTCACGGTTTCTTTATCAACCCGTTTTTTTGTTTGTTTTTTCTTTTAACATTTTTGTTCACATACCATACATTCTGTCCTAAATAAACAATCAGTGGTTCCCTGCATAATCACGTATTTATCCATTCACCAGCATCACCACAATCTATATAAGGACATTTCCGTTTTTTCCACAAAAAAAGAGGAAGAGTCAAAGAAAGTAGGGAGACAAAAGAAAAAGAAAGAAAACAAAGATGACAGCTAAAAAGCAGCAAAAGGAAAGACAGAATTAAAATAAAGTGTAATAAAAGAGTCAGACAACATCACCAATGCCAAGAGTCCCATACCCCTCCCTTATATCCCCCTCTTACAGGCATTTAGCTTTGGTATATTGTCTTTGTTATATTAAAGGAAGCATGATATAATGTTTCCACCAACTGTAGTCTCTAGTTTACATTCATTGCATTTTTTCCCCAGTACCACCCCATTTTTAACACCTTGCAAGGTTGGCAATCATTTGTTCTCCCTCATGAAAAAACATATTTGTACGTTTTTTCATAATTGTTGAGCACTCTAGGTTTCACTGTTACTCAGCTCCAGTCTTTATTTTCCCTGTTTCCTTCTGATGTCCCACATGCCCCTAACCTTCCTCTTTTAACCATACTCACAGTCGTCTTTGTTCAGTGTACTTCCATTGTTGTGCTACCATCACCCAAAATTGTGTTCCAAACCTTTCACCCCTGTCTTTTGCTATCTGTCTCCCTTTAGTATTTCCTGTAAAGCAGGTATCTTGTTTACAAACTCTCTCATTGTCTGGCAGAGAATATTTTAAACTCTCCCTCATATTGGAAGGACAGTTTTGCCAGATACAAGTTTCTTGGTTGGCAGTATTTCTCTTTCAGTACCTTAAATATATCACACCACTTCCTTCTTGCCTCCATAGTTTCTACTGAGAAATCCGCATATAGTCTTATCAAGCTTCGCTTGTATGTGATGGATCTCTTTTCTTTTGCTGTTTTCAGGATTCTCTTTGTCTTTGACTTTTGATAATCTGCTTATTAAGTGTCCTGGTGTAGGTCTATTCAGATCTATTCTGTTTAGGGTATGCTGTGCTTCTTGGATCTGTAATTTGATGTCTTTCATAAGAGATGGGAAATTTTCAGTGATTATTTCCTCTGTTATTGTTTCTGTCCCTTTTCCCTTCTCTTCTCCTTTTGGGACACCCATGACACATACATCATGAGCTTCATGTTGTCATTCAGTTCCCTGAGACGTTGCTCATATTTTTCCACTCTTTTCCCTATCTGTTCTTTTGTGTGTAGGATTTCAGGTGTCTTGTTCTCCAGTTCCTGAATGCTAACTCCACCCCTGTCTGGGTCAGAGCGCTGTGAACTGAAAATGGCTGAGGGT
Source organism: Choloepus didactylus (assembly GCF_015220235.1). Lineage (NCBI taxonomy): Eukaryota > Metazoa > Chordata > Mammalia > Pilosa > Megalonychidae > Choloepus > Choloepus didactylus. Next base: position 2,255,530 of record NC_051309.1, on the reverse strand, counting down.
TTCTCCACTGAGCCACTCAGGTTGAGAGAGAGAAAAAGGGAGAGAAAACCCCTTTTCAGAGCCAGTCCACAGGCCCCTAGTGTTGCCCATTGGCCAGAAAGAGCACCAGTTTTCTGGGCTCCCTTTCCTGGGGCACAGGCATTTTCTGGCTCTCTAAGGTCAGTCATCTCTAAAAGCCTCTGTATTTTTTTTTTAATTTAATTTTTTTCCCATCAGCCCCACCTCCTCTCCACTGGGAGTGAACTCATGGTACTTTGCTGCTTGTTAGGGGTTTGTCTGTTTGTAGCTTGTATTCAGCAGTTCACATTTGTTAATTAAAACCCCAGTTGTAGCTATGCTGAGCTATATTTGCTTGCTCCGGGAATGCTGCTTTCTCCCACAGCAAGGTCTTGCAGCTTAGCCTGCTGGGGGTGGGTGGGTGGGGGGGCTCCTGGCATGATTCCGCAGTTTTTACTCACAGCTTTTATGCTGCATTCTCAGCCATTCCACTCATTCCAGTCATGGTTGTCCCCCAGCAATTGTTCCAGATTATTTACTAGTTGTTCCTCATTGTTTATTAGTTGCTCCAGGGGACTAACCAAATTCCACACCTCTCTATGCCACCATCTTTCCCCTCCCTGCCTTTGTTTTTGAAAGTTATTTTTGCCAAATATAGAATTATTGGTTAAAGTTTTTTTCCTTTCAGTATTTTGAAGATTCGACATTATCTTCTCACATTTTCTGATAAGAAATCTGCTGTCACCCTTATGTTTGTTTCTTTATACATAATGTGCCTGTTTTCCTTGCTTATAGCATTTTCTCTTTGTCACTGGTTTTGAGAAATTTGATGATGATGTGCCTTGGTGTAGTTTTTCCATGTTTCTTATGTTTGGAATCCGTTGAGTTTCTTTGGTCTGTAAGTTTATGGTTTTCATCAAATTTGGAAAATTGTTGGTGATTATTTATCCACATATTTTTCTAGTCCTCACCTTCACTTCTCTCCTTTGAAGACTCCAGTTACACTTATATACATTAAATCACTTGAGTTTGTCCGATAACTCACTGAAACTTTTATTTATTTCTTTTCCTTTTTTCCCCCTTTGGAATTTATTTTCTGTTTCAATTTGGATAATTTCTGTTACTATGACCTCAAGATCACTAATCTTTTCTTCTGCCACTTCTAATCTGTTATAATTCCATGGAGTATGTTTTTCTTCCTAGACATTATAGTTTTCATTTCTAGAAATTTGATTTAGGTCCTTTTGGTAGCTTCCATGTTTCTACTTAATTTTTTCATCATATTAAATATAGTTGTTTTAACTGTTTTAATGTCCTTGTCTGCCGCTTTCAACATCTATGTCAGTTATAGGTTAGTTTCAGTTGGTTGATTATTATTTTCATTATGAGTCCATTTTCCTGCTTTTTTATATACCTGGTAATCTTTGTTTGGATGCCAGACAGTGTGGATTTTACCTTGTAGGTGATAGATCTTTTTGCATACCTATAAGTATACCTGAGCTTTGTTCTGGGATTCAGTTCAGTTACTTGGGAACAATTTTTTCCTTTCTGGTCTTGCTTTTATGATTTGTTAGGTAGATCCAAAGCAGCACTTCATCTAAGGCTAATTATTCTCTGCTATTGAGAAAGGGCCTTCCTGAGTGTTCTACCCTGTGTCCCACCAATTAGGAGGTTTTCAAGACCAGATGGTGGGACTGGGCACTCTTCCTGGCCCTGTGTGAGTGTCAAGCACTGTTCTCTATTCATTTTGGAGGGTTTTTGTCCCTGCCATTGGTGGTTTCCTCACACGCATGTACTGACCAATTTTCTGCTGAATATTCAATTCTCTGATTGTCTCAAGAACAGGTACGATTTTATAGATTATCTAGTTTCTGCTCATCGTTAGAGTAGGAGCAACTTTCTTTTTTATTGTAGATATCCTAGAGCTTTAGTAACTAAAGATCCCATCTAATAATTTTAATTCACCTAAAACCCTGCATTCTGTATGTTCTCCTAGCATTAGAATAGTTGATGAAACAATTTTTACTTTATCAGAGCTTCATTCTGGTATCGCTGTACTTCTCCCATCACAGTGCTTATTTCACTGTGTTTTACTGCCTGTTCAGTTCTGTTTGCCTCACTAATTGTAAATTCCATGAAAATAGGGACCTTTGCTGCCTGTTTGATTGATACATTCACAGCTCTGGCTCTGTGCCTGGGAAGTGGTAGCCACTGACTCTTTATTGAATGCAAAGCTGGATGTGTGGTCCCCCCTCTGAGGTGCCTTCCAGTTCTCTACAGTCGTTTCTTTTGGACATCCCCATCCAGAGTCCCACTGGTGGACAGTGTGGGCCGAGTCCTTCTCCCAGGCCACGCTGCCATGCCCTGTGCCTGGCCCAGGCCGGTCCTGAGGCCCTCCTCTCTCCTACCCCCAGACACTCCAAGGTTCTTGCCTCTTTCAATCCTTGTTTTTTTCTGTCCCTCTTAAAACTGTGACCCGGCTTTGTGTTTTTTACAAAGGCCTTCTTCATGGAAAGGTGCTGAGGATCTTTATTCTTATTTACTCTGCCAAGCGCCACATTCTTACCATTTCTTTATCATCTAATACCTTCTTATCAGCTGTTGCTTTAGATGTCTGTTCTAATATTTCTACGTCAGCAGTACCAGTTTTTGTCAATGTCCTTATTTCACTGCAGCGCCACTTGTGATATGGCTCAGAATTTATCAACATTTTTTAATTCAAAATGCCTGACCTTTCACATTGTATTTTTATGAATTCTTCGGTATCCTGAGATTCTTCTAGATCAGCATTTAATTTTTTTAAAAATGCTATGGCTGTGTTGATAAGACATGTTAAAATCCAGGCATTAAGTTGGATATTGTGTTGGTTGCTTTGTTAGTGAGCCTTTGTACCCCTTGGTTTTCTTTATTTTTGTAACTATATGTTCATTGTTTTACTGGCCTGTTTTACTGGATCTATAGTATCTAACTGAGCTGAAGTGGATTGACATTTTGTCACATTGTGGTTATGATTGGATATACTTTTGCATAACTTCACCCCTGTGCCTTCTCTTGCCTTCAAGCTGTTGCCCCTATTACTTTTGTTTAGATATATTTTCTGCCTTCAATAAGCATCCAGCATTTGAGATTTTTTTTTTTTAAGTGGTTTTAAAAGTTTTTTGAAGTTTAGAAGCCTCCCTTTGAATTCCAAAGCTTGGAATATTGTGGTCTCCAACTTTAAAATCATGAAGTGAGCCAGATACGATGTATGGGTAGTTCCCGTTACGGGAACAAGAAGGGGGCTTGAGAGTGGAACATAGAAGGTGTGCAGCAGTGAGAACCTCTGAAAGGACTCTGAGTCCAGGGTGCAAACACAGGGTGGGGCTAGAAAACCAGAGACGTGGAATACAACCCCCCATAGTTAACACAATACGGAGAGGCTGAGGCTTTGTTCCTAGCCCGGGACCGGAGACCACAGTCTTTCTGAGAGCCTCCAGCAGCACAAGGTGTTGAGTGTTTGGGTGGAGGGAGCCTGGAAACCACTCTCTCCTGCGACGGCTGCCTGGGCTCCGAAAGGACGTGAGTGAGAGCTGGAGAGTTCCTGCAGCCCCTGTAGGAGGGCATGGAAGTCAAGGACCCCCACCTGCCCAGTTCACACTGAGCAGAGACAGGACACTGGGAGACGGACAGCCAAGCCAGGGCCACAGGGAGGATATGACTCAGTTTCAGAAGGACAGCAGTGTCTGCAGGAGCTAAGGCAGGGACAAGTCAGTCATGGACACCTCACCGTGGATGCAGGGAGGGGAGGGCACAAAGGCAATGCGAGGCAAGGCCGGCCGGGGTGGGGAGCCCTGGCTTATACCCCTCACCCCCACCCCAGACCCATCTTGGGAAGGAGGAGCATGTGTGGAGGGAGAACTACACAGAGAGAGAGATTTCAGTTGAGCTTCAATTTGACTGAGAATGGATCTTACGGTAACTGAGTGTCGGAAATAAAGCGGTACCTGTAAGGGAATAAACTCTCTCTCGGTTCTGGAGGAGAAAAGAATTTATTTACGATCTTGCAAGATGGGGTGTCCAGCCAAACACGCGGAAGGCTGGCGTGCCAGAGGAAGAGAATGGCGATCTTTAAATCTCCTACTCCTAATTCCAAGTCCCTCCCGTTTCCCCATTGACTGGGTACTACAGAGGTTACAGCCTATCCGAGAACACTAACTAATTCATCTTTTGAGATTTTAATTTGTACAGCCAATCCCAGAGAGCCAACTAGCTCATTATTGAGATTTTGAACTGATTAGCCAATCCCCCCCAAATTTTTATTTTTTTTTATTTATTTTTTTTTGCTGTGAGTTCCCACCTCTGATACTACCTCATGTCTCTTTACATCAGGCAGATTCTCTCTTCTCTTTGTCTGGGGCTTGTTTAAACTGGTTTTGCCTCCATTTCCTTCCATGCTGTCTCTATGTGAAAACGAAACTTATTCCTTTCTTACACTGAGTAATCCTCCCCCGAAGTATAAACTGGGTGACTAAAATGCTGTTAACCCATGTATTCATTCAAGAACTTTGGGTTGCAAATAACAGGAAACCAAACTCAAACCGTTGTAGCAATTGAGGGCGTCTCTTGGCTCACCCGACTTGGAACTCCGAGGAAGGGCTGACCCCAGGCAGGGTTTGGCCTCACTGCGCAGCGGCCCGGCCTCCCCGTCTCTCAGCCTCTCCTTCCAGGTTGATCTTCTGCTCATCATGCCCGTGGAGACAGTCCCAGTGGATCCTGGAGGCACTTGCTTCGTTTATTTCCAGTGGGGATGAAGCCTGTCTTTCCAGGTGGCTTTCCAGGAAGCATGGGGAAGCATCTTCCTCAGGTGCCCTCCGCGGCATCTCCTCGCATCGCCACGGCCTGTAACACCTGTTAGAGGACGGGGTCTGCTGATGGGCAGTGCCTCAACACACCCCAGTTCCAGTGCCCAGAGAAAGAAGAGAACGTGCCTGGCACAAAACCACCGCTCTCCTCCAAAGGTGGCAAGATTACCTTGTGTTTTCTGCCATCAGTAGAAATGAGGACTATACTTTTTAAACCTACTGCATGAACTAAGTTTAATGACTAATTCCCTCTGAATGCTGTAAAAGCAATGAGTTACTTCTATCTTTTTAGTTCTTATAGGAAATGTTCTATTTTCTCTTATATGCTAGCCATTCTTAAGTTGCTATTTGATGATGAGCCTTATGAAATTTTTTTTCTGGGCACAGACTATACCATATGAAGAGCTTTGCTTTCCTTGGTGTAATATTTAAGTCCAGTTTTCATCAGGACCTTCCTACATAAATGTTATGGTGGCTAATTTGAAATCTAGATTCTAATGATGACTATCCTTCTACATAATATAATGTAAATATCTATCAAAATATTTATCAGCAAGATTTCCATGAATTGTGTAATTATTTATTGCTAAATCTGTACCACTGTTTGAAACTTGAATGAGCTTTTTATTGCTATACTTTATTTTTGTGATTTAATGTTTTTCTGTTTCTTGAGTGTAAAATGAGTAGTGCCCTTCTATTCCGTGGATCTTCACTGTGGCATCTGGGGCATTCCAGACCTTTCCATGCATCTCATTTGTATTGGGACCTTGGTAATTAGAGTGTCCTAAGCCCAGGGTACCGCTGTGTGGAATGCACGCTGCTTGCTATTTTCTATTCTATTCCACGTCGTTTTTCCATGTGCTGCTTGTGACCTGCCTGTGAGGTGTGGCACGTTCTCCTCTAAGTCTCGCTGCTCCGGGACAGCAATGCCGGCCCCTCCTGGCCCTGGCCTCCCTCAGCGGGCAGAGGCTGCCCCGTTTCTGCCACACTCCTGTGTCCCGAGCCTGTGCTGCACCCCGCGCCCCTGCTGGCAGGGCCGGGGAGGCTCCACCCGCAGCTCCCCCTTCGCCCTCACCCCTCTGCCTCCTGAGCTCGCTGCTTTGGGTCGGCGGCCGCTCACGGTTCGTTCCTCTTCTCGCTGCTTTTCCCAGATCTCCCCACCTTTCCGGGTCCTTCCTTCTCTGTCTCCTTCCTGGACTCTCCCTGGGGCACTCCAGGAAGTCTGTAGTCCATCTCTTCTCCCTCGGAGCCATCTCCCCAGAGCATTCTTTAACGGGTCCTTCCACTCCCATTTATACGTTAATGCTCCTCAAACCGCTCTCCATTTAGCCTTCCCTCCAACATCTCAAAAAAAAGTCACACTGATGTCACCGTGTTCCTGCCAGGTCCGCCCTTCCTCCTGGGCCCCCACTGTGAGGGTCCCTCCTCCGCCGCTGGGCCTGGGGCCTGCCTCCCGGTTCCCTCCTTCAGCCTTTTCTGCTTTTCCCCTCCCAGGTTTCACTCTCCTGTCCACCAGCCCCTCGACTACCCTGCAAGAAAAGTATTCCTAAAATGCAAATATGATCTTCTGATTCTTCAGTTGTTCCCGGAGCTTCCAGGATACAGGCCGGACTCATCACTTGGTGTGCAGAGCTGGCTCCTGGTGGTCTGAGCCCTGCCTGCCCCATTTCCCGCCACACCCGGTTCCTTCAGCAAACATCTATTGAGCACTTACTGTGCACTAGGCCTATTCAAGGTGCTTGTGCTCCATCAGTCAAAACCTCTGCCTCATGGAGACTGGGGCGGGGGTGGAGACAAGACAAGGAACAAGTATGATGTAGAAGTTGACGAAATACGGAGTCAGGGGCGGGGAAGGGTCGAGAACGCAGTGGGAATGAAATGTTACAGAGAGTCAAGGTAGGACAGGTTGAGAAGGTGATGGTTGAGAAAAAGCTTTGAGGGGGTTAAGGACCAGGGAGGGGCATGTCAGGGCCGCGGCGTCATGGCGTCTGAGCCCCCACGGCGCCCTGAACACATGGCAGGCCCTGCCCAGTGCTGCCCCGGGCTACTGGTCCCACTTCTGCGCACTGGTCAGGCCGTGTGCCAGCCGCCAGCAAGGGGCTTTACATTGGATATGTTGGTGTGGCCCCCCCTCTGCTCTTGGAACCAGTGGCCCTCTCCTCTCTTTTTGTGTTGTGGTTTTGATTTGTTTTCCCTTATATTCTTATGAAAAATTGTTTTAGTAATCATCTGACTTTTTCAGTAGAATTCCAGAAGCAACAGAGCCTTGATTTCGGTTAGACATGAGTTCAAATTCCAGCCTAGATACTAGCTGTGTGGCTTGAGCAAGTTCTTTAACATCGGGAAACCTCAGTTCTCTCGTCTGTGAAATGGTAAAAGTAATGCCTTCTTTGCAAGGTTATTAGGAAAATTATTTCTTTTTCATTTTGTTCATTCAACTAATATTTATTGACTCCTCCTGTGTGCTAGGAGGTGTGGTGGTTACTGACGATACAACAACAGTTCCGCTGGCATGAGCCCTGCCCCCGAAGCTTGCATGTTGTTGGAGTGTAGTTTGCTCACTCGTTTCCCACAGCCTCTAAAGCGCCTGACACCCTGCAGGGAAGACACCGTTGCTGCTGCAGCTGCTTCTGCTGCAGTCACAGAGCGCTCAGAATGCAAAGTCAGCGGCCCCTGTAGCCGGCGCAGGAGTTGTCACCATTATCAGTTCCATTCAGCTTCAGTCCATAGTCGAGACATTAAAGCAAAGCTGCCGTAACTGTTGCTAGATTTCCGCCTCTTCCTATGTGTTACACCTTCATTTGGAAGCTGTGGCCAGAGAGACAGCTGGAGATGGCCGGGCCCACACGCTTCTTGAGTAGAAGGGCTGTGGGACGATGCTTAACAGAGGCGGCCCTGCCTTCACCTGGCATCAAAGCCATTCCCTGCTCAGCATTTTCACTTCCAACCACTGACATTTTAACAAATGCCAAATTGTTTAGCTAAAAAGTTACCTCAGATTTATGATATCTAGGATTTGCTTCAAAATAATCTAGGATGGGATGGCAATTAGAGGCAGCCAGAAGGAGTTTAGATGAAACAAGATTTGCCATGAGGTAATCGTTGTTGAAGCTAGGTAATGGGTACATGGGAGTTCATTTGCTTGAAATTTTGGACTTTCCTGCAGTGAAATGTTTTCTAAAGCTACCTGAATATATTTGTCATGGATCAGATTCTCCCAGGAAGCAGACTCTGAGGTGAGAGTTGAGTGCAGAAAATTAACTGGTGAGTGCTGTTGGGGTCACCCTTTGAAGGGGTGAAGAAGCAAGACTGGGCAGAGTGAGAAGGACTCATATGATCCTCCAGAGATGGGACAGCTCTTCAGAGTTGTCCTGCATTAGGGCAGGGGCCTGGGCCTTTCTACCCAATTGACAAGTCAAATGTGGATGTAACCTGGGCAAAAGAGAGGTGTAACTTTAAAGGAGGGAGCAAGGTGGCTTTCCTTCAGTCTAGGGCAAGTCCGGAAGCAGAGTCAGCTCTCTGAAGCCAAAACTCCTAGCAGCTATGGGAATAAGAGGATCTCAGTAATGATAAAGAGAGGTCTGTAGCAAAACAAACTTACTTTATGTATAGTACAATGACTGTAACTTTAACATCCTTAATAAAGGTGGTCTGAGAGTAGGTATTTTATTTTATTATTTTTAATGCATTTTTTATTGTGAACTTTAACATATATACATAACAGTGAAAGCTTTCAAAGTATTATTTAACAAGTGGTTAGAGAGCAAATTTCAAAGTATGTCATGGGTCACAGTTCTACAACTTTGGTCATTTCCATTATTGTCAAATATAACGTACCTACAGAAAGGTGTTAACTTTCGAAGTACAGCTCAATAAGCAGCTACGTAGGTAATTTCAAAAATTGTTATGGGTTACAGTTCCACAGTTTCAGTTCTTATTATGAAATATAGGGTATACGCAGAAAGGTAAAGACTTTCAGAGCACAATTCAATGAGTAATTACAGAGCAAATTTCAAAGAATGTTGTGGATTACAGTTCCAGCGTGTCAATTACCTCCTTCCAGCTATTCCAACACCCCAGCAGCTAAAATATATATATATATATATATTTATTTATATAAAGTTTCCATATTCGAAGACCTTTGTTAAATCTTGCTTGTTGCTACCATGTGCCAATTTGGGTGTATTATGTCCCCCCAAACTCCATGTTCTTTGATGCAATCTTGTGGGGGCAGACATATTAGTGTTGATTAGATTGGAATCCTTTGATTGTTTCCATGGAGATTTGATTCAATCAACTGTGAGTGAGACCTTTGACTGGATAATTTCCATGGAGGTTTCAGGGTGGGTCTTAATTAAATCACTAGAGTCCTATAAAAGTGTTCACAGACAGAGGAAGTGCTGCAGCTTACAGAGACATTTTGGAGAACCTAACCTAGGAGCAAGCAGATGCCTAGAGAGGAACGTCCTGGGAGAAAGCCATTTTGAAACCAGAACTCCAGAGCAGATGCCAGCCATGTACCTTCCCAGCTAACAGAGGTTTTCCAGAAGCCATTGGCCATCCTCCGGTGAAGGTACCTTATTGTTGATGCCTTACCTTGGACACTTTTCAGCCTTAAGACTGTAACTTTGTAACTAAATAAACCCCTTTATAAAAGCCAAAAAAAAGTTACCTCAGCACCTTACCTTTTTTTTTGCTGAATGTGAAGTAAAGGCTAACATTCAATTTTTCTAGATCAGGTCTCCTATTTTTTTAAACACACCAAAGTTCATCGTGAAAAAGAATGCTAGATGAGTGCCTGACTTCCGCTAATAGCCCCTTTCCCTCTAGCCACTCACGGGAGACTCGGGCTGCCCAGCGGCGCAAGGGGGCAAGAGGGGCACCGGGCACTCTGGCCAGGGGCCCTCAGCGTGGGCAGAGCCCAGCTGGGCTCATTATACAGGGGCTTGGAAATGGTTTTCAGATATTTAATGTCCTATTCACAGCAGAAAAATTAATACCCTAGAGAAGCATAAAATTGGGAGAAAATTGTCCCAATTTGTTTCCAATTTCCATTGTTTGGGAAACTCTAAAAACAATCCATGTTTGTCTTGTTCAGTTAGTCTCTCCCCCCCTCCGGAATGAAGCTCCACGAAGACAGGAACTTTGCCTGCCCTGCCCACCACTTGTTCTCCCAGCTCTCTATGTCTGGAATAGGTGAGGTTTCTAAAAAAAAATCAATGATAGATTTGTTTTACTCATGGTTGGGAGAGTGCCGTTAAAAGCTCAAGCAAGAGAGGACCAGAAAGTGAGCTAGGTCATGGGCAGTGGGAGGAAGGCAGAGAGAATGAACTAGAAGACATCCAGAAGGTGAGGCAGCTGAGAGCTTTGGGGAGATGAGTGGACATGAAGAGTCTCGATGTGCCTTTCTGGGACTTGGGGGACCCAGCTGGAATGACAGCACCATTCGTTAGTTGGTTCCTTCGTACATTCACTCCTCTAGTGGGGAAGACAGCCTGTCCTCGTGTAAGTAAATAACAGATTCACAGCGTGCAAGTGCCGTGAAGAAAATGAACAAGGAAATGGCAGTAGAAAGTGATGGGAGGGGTGCTCCTGTGGGTTAGGTGCTCTGGGAGGGCTTCCCTGAGGAGGTAACGTTTGAGCTTGAATGTTGAGAAGAAGCTGGACTTGCTAAAGTCTGGAGGAAAATAATGTCCCAGGCAAAGAGACCAACAAGTCAAAGGTTCCAAGTCAGGATCAGCTCAGAAGGAACGTATGTTCTGTGAGATGCTAAGAGGCATTTTGTGGAAAAGGATTTAATCATCAAATAAATTTGCCAAATGCTGCAGGCCAAACTCCTTAACACCCAACAAATTGCTTTCTCCAGTGTTTTCCATCACAGTATAGTTGAAAGAGTACCCAGAAGGGAATTTGCAAGTCTTGGGCACCTTACTTTGCCCCATGCTAGCCTAAATCCTTTCTCCCACTGCAACCTCACCCGACTCGCAGCCGCCATCTGTCAGGCAGTCCTCAGCCCCACTGAGCACACCTGCTACCCTGCTCTGACGTTTGCTACCCGCATATTTGGTTTGCTGTTGGGCCATTCACATTCTCCACCAGCTGGTAAGCTTCTCACACACTACTCTCACTTTGTCACTTTCTTTGCACATGGAAGAATGCTTGGTGTGATAATTCTTAGCCCTTAACTGTGGGCCACTCTTAGTGACGCAGAGTATAGAAAAGGGGGAATAAAAAAGTAATTTGCAGTGGAGGAAGCTGGCAAACCCCACCCCAGCCAGGTGGTCAAGGTCAACACCAATGGTGACCAGTCCCATTGATGGCACGGACCCCTGTCAGGATGCGAGGAGAAGATGCTTCCCCTCTGGAGTTTGCATCCTTAAAAGCCACAACCCCAATCCAGCCATTCTTCCTGACCACCACCTCTCAAAACTGTTCAGGCCACGAAAAACAAGGAAAGTCTGAAAGACTGTCATGGCCAAGAGTAGGCTAAGGAGATGGGACAACCAAATGCCATGTTGTGTCCTGGCGGGGTCTTGGGACACAAGAAGGATGTTAGGGGAAAACTGGTGAAATCCAAATAAAGTGTGAAGCTCAGTTAACAGTAACATATCAATGCCAGTTTCTTGTTTGTGACAAATGTGCCTCGGCAACGGAAGGTGGAACGAGGAGGGAACCAGGTGGGCATTGCAGGGGGGCTCTCTGTACTGTTTTTGAAACTTTACTGTAAAACTATTCGAAAATAAAAGCTTATTTTTAATAAGTGCTTAGCATGGCAGTAGACTTCATGGATGCCTTTGGTCCTTCTCATTAAAAAAATTCTGGTTCTCTTTTTAACTGCTGATTTACTTTATTTTAATCATAACTCTTGTCTTTAGAAGTTTTGTGACACTTCATGCAAGCAGTTCTGGTAGAGAATGTTTTACTTTTTCTTGTTCAGAGATTGTCTGCTCCTCCAGCCTGGGATCGGAGCGCACAGCTTTTCTGTCGGACGTGCCTGGGGTTGGAATGTGTCCTGCCCCTGCCCAGCTCCCCCGTGACTCCCCCTGTCCCGGCAAGTTACCACCCACAGAACAGTCACCGCAGGGAAAGGGGAAAGGAGACGCCATTTGAGTTAGTGGGGATGCTGGGAGTTGGGCTCATAGCTGTCAGCAGTTATGGGAAAGAGAGAGAGAGAGGGAGGGAGGGAGGGAGGGAAAGAGCGCTAAATCTTGTTTTCTTTTTTGTTTTAAAAAAGTACCTTCTAGAAATCATGTCCTTCCATTTGCTCAAAAGACAAAATATTTGTTTTAGCTTTTCTTAAAATGTTCAAATTATAGAACATACTTAATAAAGTGTGCTATCTAAATTGGATATTAGGTGAGGTTTTTATTATCCTATTTGTTATATTGTAAAATATAAAAATTGACATTTAATTATTAAAATGCTTCCTTCATATTAATAAAAAAGTAATCAATTTAAACTTAATATAAACTGCTTTTTTAGCACAAATTAGAAACTTTGATATCCAGCTTTCCTTTGGTAAAACAGCTTTCATTAAAACTGATGTTTTCCATACCTTGGGAAATGGTTTTAGGAATTGTTTGCCGACTTGCCCTGATGGCTCACGGTGTTCTCCCAGAGCTTTTTTCTGCATACATTAGCTGCACTCTGATTTGATCCTGTTTTAAAATGCTATTGGATAGGAAACACTTGGTTATTCTCTACAGCTCTAGACACCGAAATGACTCAAAGTAAGTTTTTAGATGCTTTTTCTCATGTTGAGGAAATTCGCTTCTTTTCCTAGTTATTTGAGATATTTTAACATAAATTAGTTTTGGATCTTGTCAAATGCTTTTTCAGTATCTATTGTGATGATTGGATGATTTTTGTACTTTAGTCTACTAATGATTTTTGGATTTTAAACTAACCTTGCATTCCTGAGATAAATTCTACTCAATCAGGGTATGAAATCCTTTTTATATGTTGCTGGATATTTTTATATGTTGCCCAATTTAGTTTACTAATATTTTCTTGAGGACTTTTGTGTCTATATTTATGAGGGATGTTGGTCTATACTTCTCTTCAGATGTCTTTGTGTGGCTTTACTATCAGGGTAACCCTGGCCTTGCAATGAATTGGCAAGCTCCTGTCGCCGCCATGATGGAAGTACCTGTCGTTGCTGAGTTACTGAGAATTCTCTTTGTGTTCTGACTACAGTGTGATTTGAAAATAATTTCCCCCAGTCTGAGGCTTGCTTTCCATTCCCTTAGTGGTGTCTTTCAAAAACCAAAAGTTTTTAAAAATTTGATGGAGTCCAGTTTTTCAATTTTTTCCTTTTATAGATCATGTTTTTGTTGTGTATCTAAGAACTCTTTGTCTAAACCAAGATCACAGAGATTTTCTCTTAAGTTTTCTTCCAAAGTTTTATACTTTTACCTTTAAAATTTTGGTCTATGATCCAAAAAATTTGGAATCAGCTTGATAATAGCTATAAAAAAATCCCGCTGGGATTTTTATTAGGATTCTGTTGAATTTATAGACCAATTTTGGAAGAATTGACATCTTAACAACAATTAGTCTGTCTTCCAATCCATGAACACAGTATTTAGGGTTTCTTTGATTTCTTTCATAAGGATTTTGTTGTTTTCAGCATATACAGATACATACCTAAAGATTTTTGGAGTTTTTTGCATGCTATTATAAGTTGTAAATATTATAGATGAGTTTGTTCAAGTTCTTTAAAGTATTTATCAGTGTTGAAAACAAAAATTATAATATTTCCTGAAGTGTCTGGAGTGTGTCTAAGATAGGTATATAGATAGAAGCTAATTTTTATAGTATTTTTAGAGACAGTACTTTACCACTTTGTGTTATAATTGTCTAATACATTATATTGACATACATTGAATACACCCCTAGAAAGTGTTAGAATTTTTTCCTTCAACAATGATAAATATTTTATAGAACTTAAACAAACTTGTCTGTTATATTTACCAGGTATTTACCATTTCTATGGTTGGTCCTTCATTCCCAAATTTCCCTCTAGAAACATTTTCCTTCAGCCTGAAGAACTTCTTGAGCATTTCTTTCAGAGCAGATCTGCTGATGAAACCTCACAGTTTTATTCATCTGAGAATGTCTTTAAGTCGCCTTCATTCCTGGAGGATATATTTGCTGACAGGGAGTTCTGCGTGGACAGTCGGGAGGTTGTTCCCCTGCCTTCCGATCTGCGTGGCTCCTGGCAGGAAGTCAGCAGTGGCTGAGGTCAGTGCTTCGCACATGAAATGTGTCACATTTCTCTGGCTGCTTTCACGGGTTTCTCACTTGTGGTTTTCAGCAATTAGATAATGATGTTTCCAGGCCTGTTTTTTGTTTTGTTTTGTTTTGTTTTGTTGTTTTTAAAATTTATCTGTCTTGGGGTTTGCTCGGTTTCTTGAATCTAAACAATTGTCTTTCACTATGTTTGGGTGATTTCTAGTAATTCTTTGCTTAAATTTTTTTTTTCTTCATAAATCCCTCTTTTCCCCTTCAGGTACTAAAATGGCACAATTTGATGTTATATTATCTCACAGGTCTGTAAAGGCTGTGTTTGTCTTTTTCAACATTTTTCTTCCGTTTCCTTGAGAGTGGATAATTTCTGTTGATCTCTCTTCAAGATCATTGGCTACTTTTTCTATCACCTCTTTTCTACTGTTGAGCTTCTGTGAATATCTGGTATTTTTTTAAAGAGGACCGTGTGATTCTAATGTACAGAAAGCTTGAGAGCCAATGGCTTAGCATCTCCAGGTGTCGGTGTCCTCATCTAAAAGTCTAAGGACGATGATGCCTTCTTTACCCCTTCCCAGGGCTGCTGTCAGAGCCCAAACATGTCACCTGTGCAACAGAAGGACTGCCCGCTCAGCGGTTTGCACTGTAGCACCATTCCTCAAGTGGAGGAAGGGAGTCAAGACGAATTAACACCCAGAAGCCCCATTACCAGGCAGAGCAGCGAATCATTGTGCAAAGGACTGCCAAAAATCAACAGAATATTGTAATAGAAGGTCTCATGATTTAAATAGTGGACACAGGATAGTAGCCAGCCAGCCATCTGTCCATTCCGTGAGGGAGTGCGACCTAGTACACATTGCCCCACTGGGTGAAGGTGCAAAGGGGCTTAGCAGATGGCCCCCGAGGGTTTATAGGGGATAGGACACGTAAGCCACTAGCCATGGGGCAGGGCACGGGGGCTAAGACAGAGGATGGTACCAAGTGGCAAGAGCACCAGAGGGGTGGGGAAAGGATTGTGAGAGGCTCTTTATCTTAAAATATATTTTTCTTTCTTTTTTTTTAACTTTCCCTTCTTTTTTAAATCAACTGTATGAAAAAAAAAGTTAAAAAGAAAACAAACATACAATAAAAGAACATTTCAAAGAGACCATAACAAGGGAGTAAGAAAAAGACAACTAACCTAAGATAACTGCTTAACTTCCAACATGTTCCTACTTTACCCCAAGAAAGTTACATAATATAGCAACATTTCTGTGAACTTGTTCCTACTATATCCATCAGAATTTAACAGACCATAGTCATTTCTGGGCATCCCCAGAATGTTAAATAGCTTATCTGTTCTTCTTGGATTATTGTTCCCACTTCCTTAATTGCTCTCTACTGCTAGTTCCCCTACATTCTACATTATAAACCATTTGTTTTACATTAAAATACATTTTTAATATTTTTAATATTTTATTGTTTTCTAAGGTACAATATAAAATTAAAATGTAAGGATAAAATATAATAAATGTAAAGAAAAATAGTGTCATATTTATGTACTTTTGGTCTTTTTATTTTTACCATTTTAAGTGGCAGTTCTTTGACATTATGTACATTGACAGTGACTATCCATTCTACTATTTCCAGACCATTTTCGTCATCCCAAACAAAAACTCCTACTCACTTAGCAATAACTTCCCATTCCCTTTCCCCTCCACCCGTGGTGACCACTGTTCGGCTTTCTGTCTCCATGAGTTTACGTATTCTAAGTATTTCATGTAAGAGAAATCATACGGTATTTGTCCTTTTGTGTCTGCCTTCAGGATTAATCCAAGTAGTCACATGTACCACCACTTCACTTCTTTTTATAGTTGAATAATATTCCATGATATGGATACACCACATTTTGTTTATCCATTCATCTGTTGATGGGCTCTTGGGTTGTTTTCACTGTTTGGCTATTGTGAATAATGCTGCAATGACTATCGCTGTACAAATATTTGTCCAACTCCCTGCTTTCACTTCTTTTGGATAAACCTAGGTGTTGAATTTCTGGGTCATAAGGTAATTCCATGGTTAACTTTCTGAGGAACAGCCAAACTGTTTTCCACAGTGGCTGCACCATTTTACATTCCCACCAACAATCTACAAGGGTTCCTATTTTCTCTGCACTCTCATCAACACTTGTTATTTTCAGTTTTTTAAATAATAGCCAACCTGATGGGTGTGAAGTGGTATCTTATTGTAGTTTTAATTGGCATTTCTCTAATGGCTAATGAGGTTGAGCATCTTTTTTATACTTATTGCCCATTTGAATACCGTCTTTGGAGGAATGTCTATTAAAGTCCTTGGCCAATTTTTAATTGGGTTGCTGGTCTTTTTGTTGTTAAATTGTAGGAGTTCTTAATGTATTCTGGATTTAAACCCCTATCAGATATTTGATTTCCAAATATTTTCTCACATTGTATAGGCTGTCTTTTAACTTTCTTGGTAATGTCCATTTGATGCACAAAAGATTTTAATTTTGAGGAAGTCCATTTTACGTATTTTTTTCTTTCGTTACTTGTGCTTTTGGTCACTACAAGGTCCTGAAGACATTTCCCTGTGTTTTCTTGTAAGAGTTTTAAAGTATTAGCTCTTATACTTAGGTCTTTGTCTCATTTTGTATTAATTCTTTATTTAAATCATATTTTTTATTGTAGAATATAGCATATATACATAGAAGTGATAACTTTCCAAGTGCAATTTAACAAGCAATTAGCAAATTTCAAAGAATATTATGGGTTACAGTTCCACAGTTTCAGTTATTTCCTTATTGTGAAATATAGCATATATACAAAAAGGTGATAGTTTTCAAATTACAATTTAACAAGTAGCTATAGAACAAATTTCAAAGAATACCATGGGTTACAACTCCACCATTTCAGTTCCTTCCTTCTAGTTATTCTAATACACTAACAACTAAGAAAAAGAAAATTATATTGTAATCTTTTGTTAAATTACATCTTGTCTGTTGCTATCCCTTCCTCCAGTTTAATCACTTTCCAGATCTTCAGGGATGTCTAGGCAGTGACCACCCTTACTTGTTCATGTTGGAAAGGGGTGTGAACTTTATGAGAAAAGGGGCACATCTGGTTGATGTTCTTGAAGAGGCTGTTACCTTTGGGTTTGGGGGCTTAGCTGACATAGGAGCTCTCTGGAGGATTTAAGTTTCTGAAGAATAAACTTAGTGAGTGAAACTTTTATAGAGTCTCAGATAGGGACCTGGGTATTCTTTAAGGTTGTCTGGACTGCTGTTGACTTGGGCTTATCATACTGTAGTCATTTGGCAAATCTAGCTGAAGCTTGCATAGGAGTAACCTCCAGGACAGCCACTTGACTCTGATTTCTCTAAGCCACTGAAACCTTAGTTTGTTGCTTTTCTTTTCCCCCTTTTGGTCAAAAAGGTATTCTCAATGCCTCAATGCCAGGGTCAGGCCGCCCTGGATTTTTATTTGTAGGTAGATTTTTAATAACTGATTGGATCTCTTTGCTTGTGATTGGTTTGTTGAGGTCTTTTTCTTCTTGGATCAGTCTAGGTTGTTCATGTGTTTCCAGGAAATTGTCCATTTCCTCTAAATTGTCTAGCTTGTTGGCACACAGTTGTTCATAGTATACTCTTGTGACTTTTTTTTATTTCTTTGGTATCCATAATTATTATTTTCTTCTCATTTCTGATTCTCTTTATTTGGGTCTTCTTTCTTTTTGACTTTGTCAGTCTAGCTAAGAGTCTGTCAATCTTGTTGATCTTTTCAAAGAACCAACTTTTGGTTTTATTTATTCTCTCTATTGTTTTTTTGTGCTCCAGCTCATTTATTTCTGCTTTAATCTTTGTTATTTCTTTTCTTCTACCTGCTTAAGGGTTAGTTTGGTGATCATTCTCTAGTCCCTTCAGTTGTTCAATTAGGTCTTTGGTTTTAGGTCTTTCTTACTTTTTGATATATGTATTTAGAGCTGTAAATTTTCCTCTCAGCACCACCTTAGCTGTATCCCACAGGTTTTGATATGTTATGTTCTCATTTTCATTTTCATTCATCTCTAGATATTTACCAGTTTCTCTTGCAATTTCTTCTTTGATCCACTGGGTGTTTAGGAGTATGCTGTTTAACCTCCATATGTTTGTGAAAGATCTGGTTCTTTGGTGGTTATTGATTTCTAGTTGCATTCCATTATGGTCAGAGAATGTGCTTTGAATAATTTCAATATTTTTAAATTTATTAAGACTTTTTTGTGCCCCAGCATGTGATCTATCTTGGTACTAGAGAAGAATGAATATCCTGGTACTTTAGGATGTAATGACATATATGTCTGTTAAGTCTAATTCATTTATCATATTGTTTAGGTACTCAGTTTCCTTATTGGTCCTCTGTATAGTTGTTCTATCTATAGAAGAGAGTGGCATATTGAAGTCTCCCATGATTATTGTAGAAACATCTATTACTCCCTTCAGTTTAGCCGCTGTTTGTCTCATGTATTTTGGAGCCCCTTGATTGGGTACATAAACATTTATGATTGTTATTTCTTCTTGGTGAATTGTCCCTTGTATAATATGTAGTATCCTTTTTTGTCTGTTATGACATCTTACCATATAAAGTCTATTTTGTCTGATACTAGTATAGCTACCCCAGCTTTCTTTTGGTTGCAGTTTGTGTAGAATATTTTTTTCCATCCTTTCACTTTTGGTTTCTTTGTGTCTCAGGGTCTGAGCCTGTGTAAACAGCGTATCCATGGGTCATACTTTTAATTCATTCTAGCAGTCTGTATCTTTTAATTGGAAAGTTTAATCCATTCACATTCAAAGTTATTACTGTAAAGGGAGTTCTTGAATCAGCCATCTTAACCTTTGGTTTTTATATGTTAGATCTATTATGAATTTTTCCTTCTTTCTTTTTTTTCCTTTAAGTTACCCTTACCTAATACACTTCTGTTCTGTGCTTATCTCCAGACTCTCTCCTTTCTCTTTTTTTCTCAGCTGGTAGGCCTCCCTTTAGTATTTCTTGCAGGGCAGATCTCTTGTTAACAAATTCTCTCAGCATTTGTTTGTGAACATTTTAAACTCTCCCTCAATTTTGAAGGAGAGCTTTCCTGGATAAAGAATAATTTGCTGGCAATTTTTCTCTTTCAGAATCTTAAATATGTCATACCACTGTCTTCTCGCCTCCATGGTACCTACTGAGGAGTCAGTACTTAGCCTTGTTTCCCTTGTATGTGGTGAATTGCTTCTCTCTTGCTGCTTTCAGAAGTCTCTCCTTCAGCATTTGACAATCTAATTAGTATGTGTCTCAGAGTAGGTTTATTTGGATTTATACTATTTGGGGTTCGTTGGGCATCTTTGATTTGTGTATTTTTGTTGTTTAGAAGAGTTGGGAAATTTTCCCCAACTATGTCTGGAAACACTCTTCCTAGTCCTTTACACTTTTCTTCTTCTTCTGGGACACCAGTAATTCTTATATTTGTTTGCTTCATGTTGTCCAGCATTTCTCTGAGATCCATTTCAAATTTTTTTATTTTTTTCCCCATTTGTTCTTTTGTGTGATCGCATCAATTATCTGCCCTCAACTTCACTTATCCTTTCTTCTGCTTCTTCAAATCTGCTGTTGTGTGTCTCTAGTATATTCTAAATTTGATCCAGAGTGTCTTTTATTTCCATAAGGTCTGATATTTTTCTATTTACTCTTTCAAATTCTTCTCTATGCTCTTGTAGAGTCTTCTTGATTTCCTTTATGTCTTTAGCCATCTCATTGAAGTTGTTTTCAAGATTTATTTGTACTTTTTAAATTAATTGCTCCAAATTTTGCGTCTCTTCTGGCTGTTGAATTTGTTCAAGTGCTTTGTTATTTTCTGTTGGTTTGGGGGCATCTTCTAATCTTGATAAGGTTATTTTGGGAAATGCAGGATTATTTGGGCATCTATATATAATTCAGTACAGCTACAGCTTACTAGAGTGCAGTTTCCCTGCCCTACCACCAGGTGGCGCTGTAGAGCCGACCTTCTCCTGTTTGGTTGGTGGAGTCCAAACCGGGTGGGACCCAATCAGTGTACGGGATCTCGGAGTGCTCTGGGGGCTGCCTGCCCTGGGGCTGCGACTGAGCCCTGAGCAGTTAGGTAAGGAGTCTGCTCAGGGGCACCCTGCAGACCAGAGGTGCCCCGCTCCCTGCCTGCTGTACATCCACGAGTCTCTAGGGTGTGGGAGGGGCTCCTGGTCATCAGTACGGCGCCTCTCCCTTCCCCGCTTCTGGCCATTACACTCCCCGGACTTCCATGGGGGAGAGTAAATGCTGGCTGCCGGGTTCCTGTGCAGGAGCTCCCTGCCATCTGACCATGGAGGATCACCCCCCAGCCAACTGTCAAGGTGGGTACACCGGAGTGGCGAGCCACTGCTCACTCCCTTGTCTGGCAGTGGTTTGGTGCTGCTGGCCGGAGGCATCCGTTGGGAACTGGAAATGCTATCTCTCTCGTGTCTTTGTCGGTGTCCCCTCCATGTACAGGGGGGTCCTCTATGGCCGGTCACACCCCAAAACTGTAGTCCTGGGGGTCCTCCAGCCCCTCTCTAGTCATTTTCAGGAGGAGAAGCCTGTTCCACCTCACCTACTCTGCCATCGTCCCCTGAATTAATTTTTGTGTGTGGTGATGGTGGGGGTCCACATTCATTGTTTTTCCTGTGGATTTCTAGTTGTCCAGGACCATTTGTTGAAGGGACTATTCTGTCTCCATTAAATGGACATGGCATCCTTGTCAAAAATCAACAGGCTGTAGATGTATGGGATAATTTCTGCACTCTTGATTCTATTCTGTTAGTCTATATGTCTGTCTTTATGTCAGGACAACACTTAATTACATAGCTTTGTAGTAATTTTCGAAGTCAAGAAGTGTGAGTTCAACTTTATTCTTCATCTTCAAGATTGTTTTGGCTATTTGGGGCTCCTTGCAATTCCATATGAATTTGACAGCTTCCCCTTTCTGCAAAAAAGCCTTATGGAATTTTGATAGGGATTGCATTGGATTTGTATAATTTGTTAGGCAGTATGGACAGCTTGACAATTTTAAGTTTTCTAATCCATCAACACAGGATGCCTTTCCATTTATTTGGGACTTCTTTAATTTCTTTCAGTGATGTTTTATAGATTTCAGTGGACAGGTGTTTCAAGTCGGTTAAATTTATTTCTGGGTATTTTATTCTTTTAGATGCTATGGTAAATGGAGTTGTTGTCTTGATTTCCTTTTTAGATTGTTCAGTAATGATGTATAGAACCCCAACTGATGTCTACATGTTTATTTTGAATCCTGCAAACTTTGCTGAATTCATTTATTACATCTAGTAGCTTTCTTGTGATTCTTTGGGATTTTCTATATATAGGTTCATGCCATCTGCAAATAGGGATGAATTGATCTCTTCATTTCCAATCTGATGCCTTTTCTTTCTTTCTCTTGCCTGATGGCTTTGGCTAGACCTTCTGGCACAGTGTTGAATAGCAGTAGTGACAGCAGGCACCCTTGTCTCGTTCCTCATCTTGTGAAGCAAGCTTTCAGTCTCTCATAATTGTGCATGATATTTGCTGTAGATTTTTCATAAGTGCCTTTTAGCATGTTGAGAAAGGTCCTTTCTATTCTTAGTATTCTGAGTGTTTATAAGAGGATGTTTGATTTTCTCAGATGCCTTTTCTGTGTCAATTGAGAAGATAATGTGTTTTGTTTTGTTTTTTACTTCATTCTATTGTTGTGCTTACATTGATTGATTTTATGTTGAACCATCCTTGCTTTCCTGGAATAGATAAATTTCTGGAATAAATCTTTGGTCGTGGTGTATAATATTTGTAATATGCTGTTGGATTTGGTTAGCCAGTATTTTGTTGAGGATTTTTTAATCTATTTTCATAATAGATACTGTTCTGTAATTTTCTTTTTTTGTGCTCTCTTTTTCCTGGCTTGGTATCAGGGTAATACTGGCCTCATAGAATGAGTAGGAAATAATCCCCTTCTTTTATTTTTTGAAAGCGTTTAAGAAGGATTGGTGTTAAATATTCTATAAATGTTTGGTAGAAGTCAGCAGTGAAATCATTTCGTCCTGAACTTTTCTTTGTTGGGAGGTTTTTAATTACTGACTCAATTGCTTTACTTGTTGTAGGTCTTTTCATCTTTTCTTTCTTCTTGCATCAGATTAGGTAATTTTTATGTTTCTAGGAATGTTTCCATTTCATCTAATTTTTCTAAGTTGTTTTCATATAATTGTTCATAGTACCCTTTTACTTCTGTGAGGTTGATAGTAATGGCTCCACTTTCATTCCTTATTTTAGTTATTTTTGTCCTTTATCTTTCTTTGTCAGTGTGGCCAAACACTTGTCAATTTTATTTACTTTTCAAAAAACTTAGTGTTGCTCTTGTTGATTCTATCTATTGTGTTTTTTTTAATAAATTTTATTTTAAAATAAATTCAAACTTACAGGAACAGTGGCAAAAACAGTACAAACCCCATACATAGAACTCCAGCATACCCTGACCCCCCTCCCCAATACCCCGATCCACCACCTTTAACATCCTGTCACACAACCATTTCTTTCTTTCCCTCCCTCTCTCCCTCCCTCCCGCCCTCCCTATCTATCATCCATCATCTATTGCTCTGTCCTCTGAACATATGAGAGCAAGCTGCACACATCTTTGAACAAACAATATAATTCACATATACCTTTCCCATGGACAAGAACTTTCTTTTATGCAATCCCATTAAGTGCAGCTAAGAAATTCAACAAATTCAACATTGATACAAAGCTTACATTCTGTATTTCCTTTTTTTTTTTTTCTTATGTCCCATCTGTGTCCCTTTGAGCCTCTTCTCCTCCATCCTCAGATCCCATCTAGGATCATCCTTGGCATTTAATTGTCATCTATTTAGACTTTTTTTTTTTTTCAATTGTGGAAACATATATACAGCCTACATCTTCCCATTCCACCCCCTCCCTAGCATTCCATTAGTGGGATTAATCACATTTAGAATGTTGTAATGCTATCACCTTCCCACCATCCATTTCTAGAAGTTTCCCTTCATCCCAAACAGAAGCCCTACACTCATTTCTTAACTCCCCATTGCCCCTTCCCCCACTTCTCGTAACCCATACTCTACTATTCATCTCTATGGTCATATTCTCTGATACTTTGTGTTTACCGTGGGGATTAAATTTAACCTCTTAAATCTAATCTCTTAAATCTATAACAATCTTGTTTTTCTTTGATACCAACTTACCTTCAATATGACACATAAACTATGTTCCTATACTCCTCCATTCCCCCACCTTTATGTAGTTCTTGTCAAAAATTACATATTTTACATTGATTCCAAAACCACTGATTTATCATTACAATTTATGTATTTTAGATCCTGTAGGAAGTAAATAGTGGAGTTACAAATCAAAAATACAGTAGTATTGGTATTTATATTTACCATGTGATCTTCATTGGAAATCTTTATTTCTTCATGTAGTTTCAGTCAATTGTTTAGTGTCCCTTCCTTTCGGCCTGCTCAGCTCCCTTTAGTATTTCTTATAGGACTGATCTACTGGTGGTGAAGTCCCTCAGCTTTTGATTATCCGGGAATGTTTTCATCTCCCCCTCATTTTCACCCTCCAGGTGTTTGTGAATTCTCCAAGTCTCTGATGGTTATTGACTTCTGTTGTATTCCATTGTGGTCAGAGAATGTGCTTTGAACAAATTCATTTTTTTTAATTTATTGAGCCTTGTTTTTATGTCCCAGCATATGGTCCATTCTGGAGAAACATCCATGATCACTAGAGAAGAATGTGTGTCCCGGTTACCTGGGAGGTAATATTCTATATATATCTGTTAAAATTCTCTATATCTCTCTCTCCTTTCTTTGTTTGTCTGTCAGTAGGGCTCCGTTTAGTATCTGAAGTACGGCAGGTCTTTTATTACCAAAATCTCTCAGCATTTGTTTGTCTGTGAAAAATTTAAGCTCTCTCTCAAATTTCAAGGAGAGTTTTGCTGGATAAAGTATTCTTGGTTGGAAATTTTTCTCTCTCAGAATTTTAAATATGTCATGCCACTGCCTTCTCACCTCCATGGTGGCCGCTGAGTAGTCACTACTCAGTCTTATGTTGTTTCCTTTGTATGTGGTGAATTGCTTTTCTCTTGCTGCTTTCAGAACTTGCTCCTTTTCTTCAGTATTCGACAGTCTGATCAGAATATGTCTTGGAGTGGGTTTATTTGGATTTCTTCTATTTGGAGTTCGCTGGGCATTTATGCTTTGTGTATTTATATTGTGTAGAAGGTTTGGGAAGTTTTCCCAAACAATTTCTTTGAATACTCTTTCTAGACCTTTACCCTTCTCTTCCCCTTCTGGGACACCAATGAGTCTTAAATTTGGACATTTTATTTTATCTATCATATCCCTGAGATCCATTTCTATTTTTTCGATTTTTCCCCATTCTTTCTTTTGTTCTTTCATTTTCCATTCTGTGGTCCTCGAGGAGGCTGAGTTGTTGTTCAGCTTCCTCTAATCTTGTATTATGAGTATCCAGAATCTTTTAAATTTAGCCTACAGTTTCTTTTATTTCCATAAGATCGTCTATTTTTTTATTTACTCTTTCAGTTTCTTCTTTATGCTCTTCTAGGGTCTTCTTCATGTCCTTTATATCCTGTGCCATGCTCTCGTTGCCTGTCTGTAGTTCTTTGATTAATTGTGCCAAGTACTGTGTGTCTTCTGATCTTTTGATTTGTGTGTTTGGGTTTGGGTTCTTCATATTGTCTGGTTTTATCATATGCTTTAAGATTTTCTGTTGTTTTTGGCCTCTTGGCATTTGCTTTACTTGATCTCTAATTTGTCAGAACTGCAGCTTGGTGACATACACTTTCTCTAACTAGCCAGCAGATGACGTCTGCGAGTCACTTATTCCCCTCAAGTCAGTTCCCCCCAACTTTGTCTTTGTGGTGTGTGGGGATCTTATTCTTGTGGGGTCCAATTGGTGCACTGAATTTGGGTGTGTTGTTGGTGCTGTCCGCCTTGAATGTGGGGCGTGTGTCTGGGTGGTCAGGGAGGCAGGGCAGCTTTAATAATCAAACCTCCCAGGTGTTCCTGGAGATTTAAGGCTGTTGCAAGAGTCTAAGCATTCATTTCAGTCTTGCCACAGATTGTGTCTGCCGCTGACCCACCAGTCCTTGGTATTCACATAGGGTCCCTGGGATTTCCGAGCAGTTCCCCTTTCACAGCCGTGCTCTTCCAGGACCTCTGCTGAGGGAAGGTTGCGCCACATCACAAGTGCGCACCAGCCTCCAGGGAAGCCCTGGGTCACCGGGCCATGCAGGGGGTTTCCCAGCCTGCTTCAAAGATGGTTGAATGGGATGCGTTAACTTCCCCCTTTTTGCACAGCTCCACCCTCCCAGCTCCAGGACAATCAGCCGTGGGTGCGTTAAAGGCCACTATCCACTCCGATATTGTGGTGTGTGTGCAGTGCTGCAGGAAAGACTCCCCATCACACTGGGTTTCTTGGCGTGGCTCTGGGCTCTGGGTCTGGCCCTGGGCAGGAGTGTTCCCAGCCCGCCGGGGAGATGGCTGCAAGGGGTGCGATTTTTTCTCCTTTTGGCTCCCCTCTGCTCCCCTGGTCTCAAGACAGTCAGCAGCGGGTGTGGGAAGGGGTATCCTCCACGCCAGACACTGAGGCATTAGCCCAGCCCACTCCCGCCGTGCTTCACTGAGCGGCTCTCCCCGTCGTATCTGCAGCTGCTCCCGGGCTTTTTTTTTTTTTTTTAAGAACTAGTCAGTCTCTGAACACCAGCCCTCCATTTCCCCACATCACAGCGCGGCTGCCAGACTTTCAGCCAGCTCACTCACTCGTTTCAGAATGCAGACTCCCAGTTTCACCAAATGCATGGTCCTTGTGGATTTAGCACACCTTGTCTGGCTAGTGCTATGCTGGAACTGGTGTTCTGGGTCACTGTGCCAGTTTGAATGTATTGTGTCCCCCAAACGCCATTATCTTTGATGCAGTCTAGTGGGGCAAATGTTTTGGTGCTGATTAGATTTGCTTGGAATGTGCCCCACCCAGCTGTGGGTGATGACTCTGATGAGATATTCCCATGGAGGCATGGCCCCACCCATTCATGGTGGGCCTTGATCAGTGGAGCCATGTAAATGAGCTGACTCAAAGAGAAGGGACTCAGTGCAGGTGTGAGTGACGTTTTGAAGAGGAGCAGGCTTGCTAGAGAGGAACGTCCTGGGAGAAAGCCATTCTGAAGCCAGAACTTTGGAGCAGACGCCAGCCATGTGCCTTCCCAGCTAACAGAGGTTTTCCGGACAACATTGGCCACCCTCCAGTGAAGGTACCTGATTACTGATGTGTTACCTTGGACACTTTATGGCCTTAAGACTGTAACTGTGGGAGGCGGGGCAAGATGGCAGACTGGTGAGCTGTATGTTTTAGTTACTCCTCCAGGAAAGTAGGTAAAAAGCCAGGAACTGCGTGGACTGGACACCACAGAGCAATCTGTCTTTGGGCATACTTCATACAACACTCATGAAAACGTGGAACTGCTGAGATCAGCGAAATTTGTAAGTTTTTGTGGCCAGGGGACCCGCGCCCCTCCCTGCCAGGCTCAGTCCCGGGGGAGGAGGGGCTGTCAGCTCCAGGAAGGAGAAGGGAGAATTGCAGTGGCTGCTCTTACCGGAAACTCATTCTACTGATTCAAACTCCAACCATAGATAGACTGAGGCCAGACACCAGAGACTCTGAGAGCAGCCAGCCCAGCAGAGAGGAGACAGGCATAGAAAAAAAACAACACGAAAAACTCCAAAATAAAAGCAGAGGATTTTTGGAGTTCTGGTGAACACAGAAAGGGGAAGGGCGGAGATCAGGCCTTGAGGCGCATATGCAAATCCCGAAGCAAGGCTGATCTCTCTGCCTGGGCACCTTTCCTTAATGGCCCTGGTTGCTTTGTCTATTAGCATTTCAATAACCCATTAGATCTCTGAGGAGGGCCGTTTTTTTGTTTTTTTGTTTTTTTTTTTTTTTTTTTTTAAATCCTTTTTGCTTTTTCTAAAACAATTACTCTAAGAAACTCAATACAGAAAGCTTCAAAGAATTGAAATTTGGGCACGTCAAGTCAAGAGCAGAACTAAGAGAGCTCTGAGACAAAAGGCAATAATCCAGTGGCTGAGAAAATTCACTAAACAACACAACTTCCCAAGAAAAGGGGGGTGTCCGCTCACAGCCACCATCCTGGTGGACAGGAAACACTCCTGCCCATCGCCAGCCCCATAGCCCAGAGCTGCCCCAGACAACCCAGTGTGACGGAAGTGCTTCAAATAACAGGCACACACCACAAAACTGGGCGTGGACATTAGCCTTCCCTGCAACCTCAGCTGAATGTCCCAGAGCTGGGAAGGGGGAGCAGTGTGAATTAACAGAGCCCCATTCAGCCATCATTTGAGCAGACTGGGAGCCTCCCAACACAGCCCAGCAGCCCAGAACTGCCCTGGGGGGACGGCACTCACCTGCGACATAGCACAGTCATCCCTCAACAGAGGACCCGGGGTGCACAGCCTGGAAGAGGGGCCCACTTGCAAGTCTCAGGAGCCATACGCCAATACCAAAGACTTGTGGGTCAGTGGCAGAGACAAACTGTGGCAGGACTGAACTAAAGGATTAGACTATTGCAGCACCTTTAAAACTCTAGGATCACCAGGGAGATTTGATTGTTAGGGCCACCCCCCCTCCCCGACTGCCCAGAAACACGCCCCACATACAGGGCAGGCAACACCAACTACATACGCAAGCTTGGGACACCAATTGGGCCCCACAAGACTCACTCCCCCACTCACCAAAAAGGCTAAGCAGGGGAGATCTGGCTTGTGGAGAACAGGTGGCTCGTGGACGCCACCTGCTGGTTAGTTAGAGAAAGTGTACTCCACGAAGCTGTAGATCTGATAAATTAGAGATAAGGACTTCAACTGGTCTACAAACCCTAAAAGAACCCTATCAAGGCCAGCAAATGCCACGAGGCCAAAAACAACAGAAAATTATAAAGCATATGAAAAAACCAGACGATATGGATAACCCAAGCCCAAGCACCCAAATCAAAAGACCAGAAGAGACACACCTAGAGCAGCTACTCAAAGAACTAAAGATGAACAATGAGACCCTAGTACGGGATATGAAGGAAATCAAGAAGACCCTAGGAGAGCATAAAGAAGACATTGCAAGACTAAATAAAAAAATGGATGATCTTATGGAAATTAAAGAAACTGTTGACCAAATTAAAAAGATTCTGGACACTCATAGTACAAGACTAGAGGAAGTTGAACAACGAATCAGTGACCTGGAAGATGACAGAATGGAAAATGAAAACATAAAAGAAAGAATGGGGAAAAAAATTGAAAAACTCGAAATGGACCTCAGGGATATGATAGATAATATGAAACGTCCGAATATAAGACTCATTGGTGTCCCAGAAGGGGAAGAAAAGGGTAAAGGTCTAGGAAGAGTATTCAAAGAAATTGTTGGGGAAAACTTCCCAAATCTTCTAAACAACATAAATACACAAATCATAAATGCTCAGCGAACTCCAAATAGAATAAATCCAAAAAAAACCCACTCCGAGACATATACTGATCACACTGTCAAACATAGAAGAGAAGGAGCAAGTTCTGAAAGCAGCAAGAGAAAAGCAATTCACCACATACAAAGGAAACAGCATAAGACTAAGTAGTGACTACTCAGCAGCCACCATGGAGGCGAGAAGGCAGTGGCACGATATATTTAAAATTCTGAGTGAGAGGAATTTCCAGCCAAGAATACTTTATCCAGCAAAGCTCTCCTTCAAATTTGAGGGAGAGCTTAAATTTTTCACAGACAAAGAAATGCTGAGAGAATTTGCTAACAAGAGACCTGCCCTACTGGAGATACTAAAGGGAGCCCTACAGACAGAGAAACAAAGACAGGACAGAGAGACTTGGAGAAAGGTTCAGTACTAAAGAGATTCGGTATGGGTACAATAAAGGATATTAATAGAGAGAGGGAAAAATATGGCAAACATAATCCAAAGGATAAGATGGCCGATTCAAGAAATGCCTTCACGGTTTTAACGTTGAATGTAAATGGATTAAACTCCCCAATTAAAAGATATAGATTCGCAGAATGGATCAAAAAAAATGAACCATCAATATGTTGCATACAAGAGACTCATCTTAGACACAGGGACACAAAGAAACTGAAAGTGAAAGGATGGAAAAAAATATTTCATGCAAGCTACAGCCAAAAGAAAGCAGGTGTAGCAATATTAATCTCAGATAAAATAGACTTCAAATGCAGGGATGTTTTGAGAGACAAAGAAGGCCACTACATACTAATAAAAGGGGCAATTCAGCAAGAAGAAATAACAATCATAAATGTCTATGCACCCAATCAAGGTGCCACAAAATACATGAGAGAAACATTGGCAAAACTAAAGGAAGCAATTGATGTTTCCACAATAATTGTGGGAGACTTCAACACATCACTCTCTCCTATAGATAGATCAACCAGACAGAAGACCAATAAGGAAATTGAAAACCTAAACAATCTGATAAATGAATTAGATTTAACAGACATCTACAGAACATTACATCCCAAATCACCAGGATACACATACTTTTCTAGTGCTCACGGAACTTTCTCCAGAATAGATCATATGCTGGGACATAAAACAAGCCTCAATAAATTTAAAAAGATTGAAATTATTCAAAGCACATTCTCTGACCACAATGGAATACAATTAGAAGTCAATAACCATCAGAGACTTAGAAAATTCACAAATACCTGGAGGTTAAACAACACACTCCTAAACAATCAGTGGGTTAAAGAAGAAATAGCAAGAGAAATTGCTAAATATATAGAGATGAATGAAAATGAGAACACAACATACCAAAACCTATGGGATGCAGCAAAAGCAGTGCTAAGGGGGAAATTTATAGCACTAAACGCATATATTAAAAAGGAAGAAAGAGCCAAAATCAAAGAACTAATGGATCAACTGAAGAAGCTAGAAAATGAACAGCAAACCAATCCTAAACCAAGTACAAGAAAAGAAATAACAAGGATTAAAGCAGAAATAAATGACATAGAGAACAAAAAAACAATAGAAAGGATAAATATCACCAAAAGTTGGTTCTTTGAGAAGATCAACAAGATTGACAAGCCCCTAGCTAGACTGACAAAATCAAAAAGAGAGAAGACCCATATAAACAAAATAATGAATGAAAAAGGTGACATAACTGCAGATCCTGAAGAAATTAAAAAAATTATAAAAGGATATTATGAACAACTGTATGGCAACAAACTGGATAATGTAGAAGAAATGGACAATTTCCTGGAAACATATGAACAACCTAGACTGACCAGAGAAGAAATAGAAGACCTCAACCAACCCATCACAAGCAAAGAGATCCAATCAGTCATCAAAAATCTTCCCACAAATAAATGCCCAGGGCCAGATGGCTTCACAGGGGAATTCTACCAAACTTTCCAGAAAGAACTGACACCAATCTTACTCAAACTCTTTCAAAACATTGAAAAAAATGGAACACTACCTAACTCATTTTATGAAGCTAACATCAATCTAATACCAAAACCAGGCAAAGATGCTACAAAAAAGGAAAACTACCGGCCAATCTCCCTAATGAATATAGATGCAAAAATCCTCAACAAAATACTTGCAAATCGAATCCAAAGACACATTAAAAAAATCATACACCATGACCAAGTGGGGTTCATTCCAGGCATGCAAGGATGGTTCAACATAAGAAAAACAATCAATGTATTACAACACATTAAAAACTCGAAAGGGAAAAATCAATTGATCATCTCAATAGATGCTGAAAAAGCATTTGACAGAATCCAACATCCGTTTTTGATAAAAACACTTCAAAAGGTAGGAATTGAAGGAAACTTCCTCAACATGATAAAGAGCATATATGAAAAACCCACAGCCAGCATAGTACTCAATGGTGAGAGACTGAAAGCCTTCCCTCTAAGATCAGGAACAAGACAAGGATGCCCGCTGTCACCACTGTTATTCAACATTGTGCTGGAAGTGCTAGCCAGGGCAATCCGGCAAGACAAAGAAATAAAAGGCATCCAAATTGGAAAAGAAGAAGTAAAACTGTCATTGTTTGCAGATGATATGATCTTATATCTAGAAAACCCTGAGAAATCAACGATACACCTACTAGAGCTAATAAACAAATTTAGCAAAGTAGCGGGATACAAGATTAATGCACATAAGTCAGTAATGTTTCTATATGCTAGAAATGAACAAACTGAAGAGACACTCAAGAAAAAGATACCATTTTCAATAGCAACTAAAAAAATCAAGTACCTAGGAATAAACTTAACCAAAGATGTAAAAGACCTATACAAAGAAAACTACATAACTCTACTAAAAGAAATAGAAGGGGACCTTAAAAGATGGAAAAATATTCCATGTTCATGGATAGGAAGGCTAAATGTCATTAAGATGTCAATTCTACCCAAACTCATCTATAGATTCAATGCAATCCCAATCAAAATTCCAACAACCTACTTTGCAGACTTGGAAAAGCTAGTTATCAAATTTATTTGGAAAGGGAAGATGCCTCGAATTGCTAAAGACACTTTAAAAAAGAAAAACGAAGTGGGAGGACTTACACTCCCTGACTTTGAAGCTTATTATAAAGCCACAGTTGCCAAAACAGCATGGTACTGGCACAAAGATAGACATATAGATCAATGGAATCGAATTGAGAATTCAGAGATAGACCCTCAGATCTATGGCCGACTGATCTTTGATAAGGCCCCCAAAGTCACCGAACTGAGCCATAATGGTCTTTTCAACAAATGGGGCTGGGAGAGTTGGATATCCATATCCAAAAGAATGAAAGAGGACCCCTACCTCACCCCCTACACAAAAATTAACTCAAAATGGACCAAAGATCTCAATATAAAAGAAAATACCATTAAACTCCTAGAAGATAATGTAGGAAAACATCTTCAAGACCTTGTATTAGGAGGCCACTTCCTAGACTTTACACCCAAAGCACAAGCAACAAAAGAGAAAATAGATAAATGGGAACTCCTCAAGCTTAGAAGTTTCTGCACCTCAAAGGAATTTCTCAAAAAGGTAAAGAGGCAGCCAACTCAATGGGAAAAAATTTTTGGAAACCATGTATCTGACAAAAGACTGATATCTTGCATATACAAAGAAATCCTACAACTCAAGGACAATAGTACAGACAGCCCAATTATAAAATGGGCAAAAGATATGAAAAGACAGTTCTCTGAAGAGGAAATACAAATGGCCAAGAAACACATGAAAAAATGTTCAGCTTCACTAGCTATTAGAGAGATGCAAATTAAGACCACAATGAGATACCATCTAACACCGGTTAGAATGGCTGCCATTAAACAAACAGGAAACTACAAATGCTGGAGGGGATGTGGAGAAATTGGAACTCTTATTCATTGTTGGTGGGACTGTATAATGGTTCAGCCACTCTGGAAGTCAGTCTGGCAGTTCCTTAGAAAACTAGAGATAGAGCTACCATTCGATCCAGCGATTGCACTTCTCGGGATATACCCGGAAGATCGGAAAGCAGTGACACGAACAGATATCTGCACGCCAGTGTTCATAGCAGCATTATTCACAATTGCCAAGAGATGGAAACAACCCAAATGTCCATCAACAGATGAGTGGATAAATAAAATGTGGTATATACACACGATGGAATACTACGCGGCAGTAAGAAGGAACGATCTGGTGAAACATATGACAACATGGATGAACCTTGAAGACATAATGCTGAGCGAAATAAGCCAGGCACAAAAAGAGAAATATTATATGCTACCACTAATGTGAACTTTGAAAAATGTAAAACAAATGGTTTATAATGTAGAATGTAGGGGAACTAGCAGTAGAGAGCAATTAAGGAAGGGGGGAACAATAATCCAAGAAGAACAGATAAGCTATTTAACGTTCTGGGGATGCCCAGAAATGACTATGGTCTGTTAATTTCTGATGGTTGTAGTAGGAACAAGTTCACTGAAATGTTGCTATATTATGTAACTTTCTTGGGGTAAAGTAGGAACATGTTGGAAGTTAAGCAGTTATCTTAGGTTAGTTGTCTTTTTCTTACTCCCTTGCTATGGTCTCTTTGAAATGCTCTTTTATTGTATGTTTGTTTTCTTTTTAACTTTTTTTTTCATACAGGTGATTTGAAAAAAGAAGGGAAAGTTAAAAAAAAAAAAAAAAAAAAAAAGAAAAAAGAAAAACAAGGGAAAAAAAAAAAAAAAAAAAAGATGTAGTGCCCCTTTGAGGAGCCTGTGGAGAATGCAGGGGTATTCGCCTACCCCACCTCCATGGTTGCTAACATGACCACAGACATAGGGGACTGGTGGTTTGATGGGTTGAGCCCTCTACCATAAGTTTTACCCTTGGGAAGACGGTTGCTGCAAAGGAGAGGCTAGGCCTCCCTGTATTTGTGCCTAAGAGTCTCCTCCTGAATGCCTCTTTGTTGCTCAGATGTGGCCCTCTCTCTCTGGCTAAGCCAACTTGAAAGGTGAAATCACTGCCCTCCCCCCTACGTGGGATCAGACACCCAGGGAAGTGAATCTCCCTGGCAACGTGGAATATGACTCCCAGGGAGGAATGTAGACCTGGCACCGTGGGACGGAGAACATCTTCTTGACCAAAAGGGGGATGTGAAAGGAAATGAAATAAGCTTCAGTGGCAGAGAGATTCCAAAAGGAGCCGAGAGATCACTCTGGTGGGCACTCTTATGCACACTTTAGACAACCCTTTTTAGGTTCTAAAGAATTGGGGTAGCTGGTGGTGGATACCTGAAACTATCAAACTACAACCCAGAACCCATGAATCTCGAAGACAGTTGTATAAAAATGTAGCTTATGAGGGGTGACAATGGGATTGGGAAAGCCATAAGGACCAAACACCACTTTGTCTAGTTTATGGATGGATGTGTAGAAAAGTAGGGGAAGGAAACAAACAGACAAAGGTACCCAGTGTTCTTTTTTACTTCAATTGCTCTTTTTCACTCTAATTATTATTCTTGTTATTTTTGTGTGTGTGCTAATGAAGGTGTCAGGGATTGATTTAGGTGATGAATGTACAACTATGTAATGGTACTGTAAACAATCGAAAGTACAATTTGTTTTGTATGACTGCGTGGTATGTGAATATATCTCAATAAAATGATGATTAAAAAAAAAAAAAAAGAAAAAGAAAAAGATAGTAGCATTGTTAAAAAAAAAAAAAAAAATGTAGCTTATGAGGGGTGACAGTGGGATTGGGAATGCCATAAGGACCAAACTCCACTTTGTCTAGTTTATGGATCGATGTGTAGAAAAGTAGGGGAAGCAAACAAACAGACAAAGGTACCTAGTGTTCTTTTTTACTTCAATTGCTCTTTTTCACTCTAATTATTATTCTTGTTATTTTTGTGTGTGTGCTAATGAAGGTGTCAGGGATTGATTTAGGTGATGAATGTACAACTATGTAATGGTACGGTAAACAATCGAAAGTACAATTTGTTTTGTATGACTGCGTGGTATGTGAATATATCTCAATAAAATGATGATAAAAAAAAAAAAAAGACTGTAACTGTGTAGTCAAATAAACGCCCTTTTTATAAAAGCCAATCCGTCTCTTGT
Organism: Choloepus didactylus; assembly: GCF_015220235.1. Lineage (NCBI taxonomy): Eukaryota > Metazoa > Chordata > Mammalia > Pilosa > Megalonychidae > Choloepus > Choloepus didactylus. The sequence goes on along the minus strand of NC_051309.1, from coordinate 2,220,744 downwards.
GTTTTGCATTCTGCAGCATTAGCAAACCAGAACAGTCGCTTTCTGGCTTTTATCTAGTATTTTTCACGGAGGTGTGTTTTTGCCCTATCTCACCTAGCCGCCATCTTCAACCCCTTCTCTTTTGAGTGTCTATCTGTTGTTTTTATATCCTCTATTTCATTTATCTCTGCTCTACTCTTTACTATTTCCTTCCTCCTACTAACTTTAGGTTTAGTTGCTTTTCTTGTTCTAGTTTCTGTAAGTGTGAAATTAGGTTAGAAATTGGTAGTCATTCTTTTTTATGTAGGCATTATTTAGAGCTATAACTTTCCCTCTGAGTACTGCCTTCTAAGCATCCTATAAGTTTTGATATGTTGTATTTTCATTTTCATTCATCTCAAGATATTTCCCAATTTCCCTGTGATTTCTACTTTGACCCTTTGCTTTTATAATAGTATGCCATTTAATTTCCACATATTTATAAATTTTCCAGTTTTCCTTCTGTTGTTGATTTCTAACTTTATTTCGTTGTAGTCTGAGAAGATAACTTGTGTGATTCTAGTGGTTTTAAATTTATTAAGACTTTGTCAGTTAATGTGTGATCTCACCTGGAGCATGTTCCATGTGCACTTGAGAAGAATGTGTATTCTCTTCTGTTGCGTGGAGTGGTCTATATATGTCCGTTAAGTCTAATTGTTTCATAGTGTTGTTCAAGTCCTCTGTTTCCTTACTGATGCTGCTGAGATGTCCTGTCAACTAGTGAAAGTGGTGTGTTGGTGACTCTGACTATTACTGTTGAAATATCTATTTCTCCCTTCAATTCTGTCATTTCTTGCTTCATAAATTTTGTGTTGTGAGATGCATATATGTTTATAATCATTATGTCTTCTAGTTGAATTGAACCTTTTATCAACATATATATACTGCTTTGTCTCTTGTAATCTTTTACTTAAAGTCTATTTTGTCTGACAATATAGCCACTCCAGTTCTCTTTTGGTTACTCTTTGCATAAACTATCTTTTTGCAGTTTTTTACTTTCAAACTTTTTGTGTCTTTGTACCAAGAATGAGTCTCTTGTAGACAGTGTATAGATGGATCATGCTTTCTCAACGAATTTAGCAATCTCTGCTTTTTAGTAGGGGAGTTTAATCCATTGACATTTCAAGATTAATAACTGAGAAGGAAGGATTTCCTATTGCCATTGAGCTATTCATTTTTCATATGTCTTGTATGTTTTTTGTTCCCCAGTTACCCTATTACTTTTTTTTAATTTTGTATTTAGTTCCTTTTTTGTAATGTACCATTTTGATTCCCTTCTTTTTTCTTTTTCTCTCTATATTTTTCGTTATTTTTGTAGTGGTTACCTTTGTAATTACAGTTAGCATCTTAAATTAATAACAACCTGATTTCACTAGTACTGACCTAGTTTTAGTGCTACACAAACTCTCTACTCCTATATAGCTCCTTCTCTCCCCCTTTAAGTTGTTATTGACTCAGAGTGCACCTTTATACATTTTATGCCCATTAACATAGATTTAAGATGTTTTTTACTCATTTGCCTGTTGTCATGTGGGGGGAAAGCAGGTATAAATCAGGAAGCACAATAATACAGAATTTTATATTTACCTATGCAATTACATTTACCGGTATTCTTTATTTCTCTTTTTGCTTTGAGTTACCCTCTATGGTCCTTTTATTTCAACCTGAAGGACTTCCTTTAGCATTCTTTAGGGCAGGTCTTCTGGTAATGAACTCTATAAGCTTTTGGTTATCTGTAAATGCCATAATTCCTCCTTTATTTTTTAAATTCAATTTTATTGAGTATATTCACATACCATATTTTCATCCAAAGCATACAATCAGTTGTTCATAGTACCATCATATAGTTGTGTATTCATTACCACAGTTAATTTTTGAATATTTTCATTACCACAAAAAAATAAGAATAAGAATAAAAATTAAAGTAAAAAAGAGCACCCAAAACATCCCACACCCCCCGTCCCTCCCTATTATTCATTTACTTTTTGTCCCCATTTTTCTACTCATCTGTTCAGACACTGGATAAAGGGAGTGTGAGCCAGAAGGTTTTCCTAATCACATGATCACATAGTAAGCTATATAATTATATGATCATCTTCAAGAATCAAGGCTACTGGGTTGCAGTTCAACAGTTTCAGGTATTTCCTTCTAGCTATTCCAATATACTAAAAACTAAAAAGGGATATCTATGTAGTACATAAGAATAACCTCCAGAATGTCCTCTCGACTCCATTTGAAATCTCTCAGCCACTGAAACTATATTTTGTTTCATTTCTCTTCCCCCTTTTGGTCAAGATGGCTTTCTCAATCTCTCGATTCTAGGTCAAGGCTCATCCCTGGGAGTCATGTCCCACATTGCCAGGGAGATTTACACCCCCTGGGAATCATGTCTCACATAAGGGAGGAGGGCAGAGAATTTACCTGCAGAGTTGGCTTAGAGAGAAAGGCCATATCTGAGCAACAAAAGAGGTTCTCTGGGGGTGACTCTTAGGCATAGTTATAAGTAGGCTTCGCCTTTCCTTTGCAGTAACAGGCTTCATAGGGCCAAGCCCCAAGATTGAGGGCTTGACCTTCTAAATTGGTAGTCCACAATACTTGTGAGAATATCAGTAATTCCCCAGCTGGGGAGGTTTAATATTTCCACATTTTCCCCCAGTGCCTCAAGGGGCCTTTGCAAATACATTTTTATTCTCTGCCCAAATTTATCTGGGATGTATTGGAGCTTCACGCCAACCTGTACAAACCAACCAGATCTCACTCCCTATTCAAAGTTCCGTGTAATTATGGTGTTTGAATAAGCTGACTATACAAGTTAAATTATATAGTGTGCTACAGAAAATATAGATTTTACACCAAATAAACATCTCTTCCTTTGGTCTCATACAGAAGTTCAAGTTTTAAAACACCATCAGTATCGTCCTTTACCTTTTAGTCTGAATTACCTTAGTCCTAACCAAGTCCATTTCATTCATATCTCCTTGATTTTTGAAAGATAATTTTGCCAAATACAGAATTCTTGGTTGATAGTTTTTTTTTCTTTTAGGATTTTACAAAACCCTCCGCTTTTTTCTTGTCTCCATAGTGTCTAATGAGAAATGCACTGTTAATCTTATTGGGGATATCTTGTATGAGACAAATTGCTTTTCTCTTCCTGCTTTCAAAATCCTCTTTGTCTTTGGGTGACAATTTTGCTCTAATATATCTTGGGGTAGATTTCTTAGAGTCTATGCTTCTTGGAGTTTGTTTAGTGTCTGGGATGTGTATATTCATGTCTTTTATCAGATTTGGGAAGTTTTCAGCCATTATTTCTTCAAACGCTTTTTCCGCTTGTTTCTCTCTCTCTAATCCTTCTGGGACTCCAACAATGTGTATGTTGGTGTGCCTGTTGGTGTCCCACAGGTCTTCTGGCTCTGTTCATTTTTCTTCATTATTTTTTGTTTCTGCTCCTCATGTTGGGTCATTTCACTATTCTTGTTTTCAGGTTCACTGATCCTTTCTTCTGCTTGTTCAAATCTGCTGTTGAATCTGTCTCATGGGTTTTTCATTTCAATTACTGTACTTTTTAGCCCCCAAATTTCTGTTTGGTTCCCTTTCATAACTTCCATATTAGTGTTTTCCTAATTTCCTTTAGCTCTCTGTTTATGAATTCCTTTAGCTTATTGAACATATTTAAGACAGTTGATTTAAAGTCTTTGACTAATAAATCCAATTTATGAGTTTCCTCAGGGATGGTTTCTGGCAAAATCTTTTTTCCTATGAATGGGCCATTCTTTCCTGTTTCTTTGTATGTTGTATGACTCTTTTTTGAGAACTGGATGTTCTCTGTGTTATGTTGTGACACTGACAGTCTAGTTCTCCCACTCCTCTAGGATTGCTAGGTTTTGCTGTTATTGTTGTTCTGTAGGCTGGAGCCATCAATTTGTGATTTTTCCAAACTCCCTTTGCTCCCAAATGGAGGGAAAAGAGAAAAGTAAAATAGTTCCTGCCTCTATGAGACTCCTCTGCAGGTTTTGCCTGAGGGGTTTGGAACGATGGCCGCCCTCAGAACTGCCCCCAGTGATCTGAAGGAGCTGGTCAGGAGCATTGATCAGCAATCAGACCACACACACCCGAAGTTTGGAGGCCTTGCTCCTTACTGCCCACCCAGCCAGCTGCCCCAGGAACCTGAGTGGTAGTCCAAGTGCTGCCTGCCCGAGGCTGGGGCAAGGGGATGGGAGCCACCGCCCAGACGGTGAAATGCACCAGTGTTTGCCACAGTTTACCAGCCTCCACCTCCGGCTCCTCCCTGGTGCTGCACAGTGCTCCACCGCACTCCAGGGTTCCAGGGAGTCCATGCAGACAGTCCCTGCCAGCTTGTTGTTGTTCAGGGGGCGGGAGTGACTCCTGCAGCGTCCTACACTACCATCGTCCCACAGTCCTCTCTAAAGTACATTTTCAGTGAAAGCAGAACATACAAATTTCATAGAAATCTACCTTTAGCATATTTTATAGGGTTTGTAAGAAGCTGACTAAGCTCATAATTTAGGCCACCATTAGGAGAAGTGCTGTCAGTGTGAGGCCGCTGCCTGGTCATGCAGCCTGGAGGGAGACAGTTCTGCTCCGGGGTTGCTGATTATACTTAGTGGTATTCCCGTAGACATGAGGCTTCAGATTGGACCATTGTATTGAACATTAAGACACTTATATGGTAATTATTGGCATTACTTCTTTAGTCAACATTTACTAAAATGTGACACACTTTAAATAACATGAAATGGTACAGATTGATTTGATTATGTGTTTCAACTGAAGTCATTCTCCTCTTATTATTGACAGAATATCCAGGGTATCTCTAAACACCCAATTCAGATCACTAGGCCTCAAAACTTTAAAGGTAACATTTTTTTCCTACTTTGCTAAAATCTTGCATAACTTTTTTTCTAAAACCCTAGAACTGTTTGTAATAGCTTTTCTACATTAACTAACTTCTTAACTTTCCTGAAGTTCTCTTCTGTATTTGCATGACTAGGATTTAAAAATACCTTGAGGAAAAAAATACAGCTAAAGAGATACCGTACCTCCCTTTTAGCAGTTTACAAGTTAAAATAGATGATAATTATACAAAGAAAGTAGCTCCCCTCCTACCAATCTCTCCCCCACCAACTTCCTAATAAAGAAAAAACAAACACACATGCAATAGAACTGGCTTTTGAAATGTTTATAAAACATTCTAAAATTCTACTCTCTTTTAAGCTATTCCACTATAATACTGAGGATTAGCTTTCTAAAAAAAAAAAGAGAAAGTTCAAATCTGAGCAGCTCTTGCTTTCTCTTGCCACTTGCAGTAAATATCTGCACCCCTCGCTGGGGTGTCCTTCCAGGGGCTGTGGTCCCTACTGCCCTGGAGGGCCATGACAAGTGGTCCTCTTAAAAATACACATAGTCAGACTTAAACAGAATGGGGGAAGGTACTAATGAGCAGCTTTGTTTCCACTGCCTCTTTAAAATTGGCTCGTGGGAAAATCATGGAAGGTGCTCACCCAGCGTCAATACCCTAACCAATAAGGCTGAGAGAGTGCCTGGGCCGCTCTTACTGCAGTATGTGAAGTTGCAGTGTCATTTTTCTTTTTTTCATTAAGAAATGCTAAACAGAACAGAAAATCTGTTTTTTACTAGTTCAATTTTATTGAGATATAGTCACCAGCCATACAGTCATCCACAGTGTACAATCAGTTGTTCACAGTACCATTATGTAGTTGTGCATTCATCTCCAAAATCAGTTTTTGAACATTTTCATTATCACACACAGAAAAGAATAAAATAAAAGTTAAAGTAAAAAAGAACACCCAAAACACCCCATCCCCCCATCCCTCCCTATTATTCATTTACTTTTTGTCCTCATTTTTCTACTCATCTGTCCATACACTGGATAAAGGGAGTGTGAGCCACAAGGTTTTCACACCCATGTAAGCTATATAGTTATACAGTTGTCTTGAAGAATCAAGGCTACTAGGTTACAGTTCAACAGTTTCAGGTATTTCCTTCTAGCTATTCCAATTCACTAAAAACTAAAAATGGATATCTATAAAATGCATAAGAATAACTTCCAGAATGACCTCTCGACTATTTGAGATCTCTCAGCCACTGAAACTTTATTTTGTTTCATTTCTTTTCCCCCTTTTGGTCCAAGAAGGCTTTCTCAATCCCACAGTGCCAGGTCCAGGCTCATCCCTGGAAGTCATGTCCCATGTTGCCAGGGAGATTTACACTCCTGGGAGTCATGTCCCACATAGTGGGGAGGGCAGTGAGTTTACCTGCTGAGTTGGCTTAGAGAGAGAGAGAGACCACATTTGAACAACAAAAGAGCAGAACAGAGAATCTTAATAGTTGATTTAATTTTTAGTAGTTTATATTAAAATTACCTTAATAAAAATATTCAGAAAAATCAGAAATCTAGGCTCTTTTGACCTTAGAATGATGTTAAGATAATTTTCTATGAGGACTAGCTGAGATGATTCATGACCAAATTCCCCAATTGCTCTCTAACTGCTTGTTCAGGTACAGAAGATGAAATCCTCATGATCTCTCCAAGGACCATGTTTATTTCTTCCAAAGGCCGTACCTTCCTGGCAGCAGGTACTTGCAGGCGGTTGGAGAGACACCACATGTAACTGTAGCTCAAGATAGGTGTTTCCATATTGTTCAAAATATTCAGAAACTGAATAATTCAAAGGTACTTACAGAGCTTATTCTCTGAAATAAATCCGAAGGCAAATACTTACATGAAACAAGGATTTCTTATTCACAGTAAATAGCGGATCTTCTGCTTCCAGCAGCTCTGAGGCTCCCCTTGCTTTCCCTTATCTAGATCCCAGGTACCCCTCCCCCGCCCCATGCAGTGCGCCCCCTCCGTCCCCCTCTGTCCTCATTACCTGTTGCTCTCGGCCTTGCTCACCTGCTGCACACGCTGGTCTTTTGGTCGCTCCTCAGCAGCCAGACACGCCCACCTCAGGCATTTGTCCTCACACTGCTGGAGCCCCCACCCCGCCCCATGGAGATCGGAGATCGTCTTGGCCCCCTCCTTCACCTGTTCTGTACCTTTGCTCAAATAGCACCTTCTTGACGAGGCCACGTTGATGTCCCTGTTCATAACTCCAACCCCCTCCCCTGCCCCCGCCCCTGCACACAAACACTCGCTCACTCCCAAAGCCCATACCTTGCTCTGTTTCCCCATTTCCTTTATTGTCTTCTATCACACTGAATGATTTACTCCCTCTGTCTCCGCCTTCTAGAGTATACGAGGAAGGGGGTTTTGTCTGTTTTCTTCACTCATATATCCCAAGAACAGAGCCTGACACATAGAAGGCCCTTTATAGAATAATGATGTACTCTCCCAGAGAATGAATACTGAGTGAGTGAATACAGCCCGCCCTGGAGGCGTCGTGGCCTCACAGGAGCCAGCGCGAGGTCTCTGGGACTCGCAGGCAGAGAGTAGCTGGTAGCCCTGAGGCCGAGGAGCGCGGCAGATGGGGGGTAGGGATGCTGAGGCCTGGTGCGGCAGAGAGGAGGGGAGCAGAATGGTGGGGAGCCTGAGTGTTGGTGGGGGAAAGGGGAAGGTGGCAACGATTAGAGACATTGTTGGGAGAGTTTGAATTAATGCAGAATTCTGTTTAACAGACTTCTCACAGATTGAATTGCGCATTCTTGCCCACTTATCTGGGGATCCAGAACTTTTGAAGTTATTCCAGGAACCTGAAAGAGATGATGTATTTTCAACCCTGACTTCACAGTGGTAAGATATATGAGCTCGTAATATTATCAGATCTGCAAGAATGCTGGCATGATTTTAACAGCCTGAAGTTATTCCAAGGCTATTTTCATAAGAACAAAATTACATTTTTCTCCAGTAGTTAATCATTCTGAAAAGAGTAGATAACTAGGATGCCAAGAGATTCTTAATTATGAAAGAACTGGTAGCTTTCACTGTGCCAGAGAATGTAATAGAAATATTGGAAAAATAAAAAGTGCAAGCCCTCCATGCCCTGTAGGTCAGTGGCGATACAAGTCAACAAAGGCCTGTGGTACGGGGAGTATGAGCTCCCTGCCCCAGCAAAGGGACTCGGCGTGCACCTGGCTACAGGTGACAGTCCCTGCCCAGCAGTGGCAAGGACAGTGGCTGGAACTAAAAGAGAATTGCAGAGGCAGACGGCCTCAGGTTTTGTTGGGCAAGTCAACAAATGCCTGTCTTTCCTTCCTGGCAGCACCACGCCCTGCAGTAAAGCATGTTCGCCTCTGTTCCTTCCCTGCCCCTCACCCCAGTGTCAGCTCCCCGAGGCTGTTCACTGCCGGGTCCCACGGGTTGTGAGGACTCAGCGAGTGTTTGTCAAATAAATGAATGAACAGAAGAAAATCCAAACTTCCCTTTTGATCAGAAAATCTCCTCTCTAAAACTGCTACCTCAACAAGACTCTCATTTGAACAGAAACTTCAGGAAGGAATATTTTACGTGAAGGGGACAGAGGAATGAGAATGTTAGTGCATACTAAGCTGAATTTTAAAGAGTAGTAGTGGAAATTATGTTTACGATGGTAGCAGCAGGAAAAGCTACAAAAATCAAAGAATAATGAAATATTTGCAAAGCAGGAGGAGCGGGGTGCTGGGTGAATGAGCCCCTCTGCAGGGGAGCCACGTGAGGAGTGAGGGCGCAGCTGGCAGCACCGGCCTCGCCGCGCCCCGCCCCCCACCGTCCAGGTCCTGCCGTCCGGGTCCTGCAGGCTTCCTCGCTGACTTTCTCTCCACCCGTCCTCTGCCCTTCTCCTGGGGACTGCACTGTCCCTGGGGTCTGGCCCCCCAGCCTCACCAGCCTTCTCCTTGTCCACCTCTCCGTTAAATCTGCTGTTCATTCTCGTTGGACTCGCCCATCCTCCGAGCCCTCTCCCTGCCCTCAGAGCCCTGCCCACAGTTCTGTCGCTTGGCCTATTACCTAGCGATGGTGTATCAGTCTCTCTCCTTCCCCAAGGGGTGAGCCCTGAGGGCTCAGACCCTGTCTTCTTGATCTTTGACCTTCTTAGAGCCGAGAGCAGCACCTTGCTGGGCGCTCAGGAATATCTGTGGGTTGATCCCCAAGTCCCTGAAGACACACAAGGGCTCTCTTGCTCTCCACTCAGCCCATCAGCCACCCCTTAGGGCCCTGTGCTCCTTGACCTTGTCCCCTCCTGGGCTGCCGCTCTGTGGTTCTGAGTAACCCCCATTGTCTGCTTTCCCGACCCACCCCAAGGTGCTGGAGAAAGTCCGCATCCATCTCACCTGAGCGGGCCCTTGTGGTCTCTTCATCTTGTCTTGCTCAAACCCTTTTTGACTTTCCTCAAATGTGCACCCTTCCCTCTTAATCTCAGAAGAGGACCTCCCCTCTTACTCCAGTGACAAAGTAGAGGGTCTCAGACAAGAGCCCCTCAACTGCCTTCCGCGGCCTCAGCATTTCTTTACATACCATCCTCCCACTCTTCAGATGTTCCTGTCTTAAAAGAAGAAGCCTCGTCTACTGCCAAGGTAAGGACTGTACACCGCATGCCTCCAGGGGCTGCCGCACTTTTGGGTGTCACTGAGAACTTCTAGGCTTGTGCAGTGCACAACCAGCACAGCCCCACGTGGCGGCCCATCCACACCCCTCTGTTCTGTGCTGCTGCTCCCTTGCTGACCTCCTCCTGCGCGTCTACTGAAAAGCACTGCCCAGGCCACCCTTAGCCCGGAAGGGAAACCATTTGCCGTTTGGGTGCAGTATACGTGTACACTTACTCCCCTTACTTTCTCACCATGCCTCTTTCTTTCTTTTTAAACAAAATATTATGGTTATCTACTTAAGCTTTTCTTTCCATTTGGAACCTGGAACTCCTTTCTTCAGGGTGTAGTAGGCCCTGGGGTCAAGGCCAGCAAGAACAGGCTCTGACCTTGCCCCCATCCCCACCCCAAGCAAGGACAGAGGAGCTAAAAGACTCTGCAGGGGAGCTACAGTGACGTGGCAGACCCCTGGCACCTTTGGGGCCACCACATCCTGGTGCTCTGCCTGGCCTCCGTGGCCACTGCTCCCGTTGGGTCTGTGCCTGCAGCTCTCACCATTTTTTCTCTTCTTTTTAACTGAGACACAATTTACATGCCAAAAAATTCACCCTTTTGAAGTTCATAATTCAGGGGTTTTTACTGTATACACAGAATTGTGCAACCATCACTTCTATCTAATCCCAGTACATTTGTATCACCCCAAAGAAACCCTGTACCCATTAACATTCACTCCCCATTCACCCCTCCCCCAGCCGCTGGCAACCACTAATCTATTTTCTGACTGAATGGATTGGCCTATTCTGGATATTTCGTATAAATGGAAACATGTAATGTGTGGCTTTTTGTGACTGGCGTCTTTGACTTAGCATAACATTTTCAAGGTTCATCCAGATGTAACATGTATTAGAACTTCATTCCTTTTTATGGCTGAAAAATATTCCACTGTACAGATAGACCACATTTTGCTTATCCATATACAGTTGATGGACATTTGGGTTGTGTCCACTTTTGAGTTATTATGAATAATGCTGCTATAAGCATCATGTACAAGTATTTGTAAGAACATGTTTTCAGTTCTTTGGGGTATATTTCTAGGAGTGGAATTGGTGGGTCATGTGATAATTCTATTTTTAACCTTTTGATAGTATATTAGCATCAAATTTACCATTTGAACCATTTAAAAGTGTACAATTCCTTAACAACTGTGTTCAACTTTTTGAAGAACTTCCGAATTGTTTTGCAAAGTGACGGTACCATCTTACATTCCCAAAAGCAAGTTTGGGTTCCAATTTCTCTGCACCTTTGACATTTGTTATTGGCTGTCTTTTGGGTTATAACTATCCTAGTGAGTATGAGGTGGTATCTTGCTGTGGTTTTGATGTGCATTTCCCTTTTGAGTATTGATGTTGAGCATTTTTTCATGTGTTCATCATTTACTCTTTATTTGTGTCTCTTTCCCCCTCCACCTTAAGTACAGTGCACCCTATGGGGTTTTGCTCTCCTGTTTTCTTCTGTGTACTTTCTCCCAGAAGATGTCCTTTCTTCTCCGTTTCATTAGGATTTAAGATAATGTAGAATTTTGTAAAGCATATAATAGATTAAATAACACCCTTGCCCTCTCTCCAGAGGTATGGGAAGACTTAGAAGATGGTTCAGTTTAGGCAGGAATTCTTAAGATTTGTTGCCATCTTAATGCTTTGATGAAATAGTGCCCTGGATATTATTCTTTGGAATGTGTGGGAGAATCTATCTGTGATTCAAAGTAAGGGTTTGTGCATACATCTCCAAGCAAGTTATTTTGATCAGGGAGCCCAAAGGGACTCTGCCTATTGCTTTCCAAGTATTTCAGCAAAACATTTTTGTCCAAGTTTCAGGCAGAAGCAGCAGCTAACACAGTGCTGAGAGGGAGTTGCATAGCACTAAAAAGTTTACATTAGAAGTGAGTAAAGATCCCTAAGTCACATCTAAGTTTATGTCTCAAGATACTAGAAAAAGAAGAGCAAAATAAAGCCAAGCAAGGGGAAGGAAAGAAATAATACAGATAAGAGAAGAAATCAATGAAACTGAAAATAGGAAAACAGAGAAAATCGCTGAAACGAAGAACTGGACTTTGAAAAGATCAATCAAATTGATAAACTCTAAAAAGATTGACAAAAACAAAAGTAGAGAAGATACAAATAACCAGTCTTCAGAATGATACAGGGATATCACCACAGATCCTGCAGACATTTAAAGGATGATAAGGGAAATCTATGGACAACTTTCACCCATAAATTCAACAATTCGGAAGAACTCAAACAATTTCTTGAGAACTGCAACTAGCAGACTCAACCAAGATAAAATAGATAGCCAGAGTAGTACTATAACCATTAAAGAAGTTGAATTTGTAGTTTGAAATCCCCTGAAAAGGAATCCCTAGCCCATAGTTTAACTGGAGAATTTTATCAAATTTTTAAAGAAGTAATGCCAGTTTTTCACAATTTCTTCCAAAAAATAGAAGAAAAAGGAACACTTCCTAATTTATTTTATGAATCCAGTATTTCCTTGATGCCGAAACCATACAAAGACAGTACAAAAGCAAACAAAGAAAAAAATCTACAGACCAATGTCATTCATGAATATAGATACAAAATTCCTCAACAAAATATCAACAGACTGTACCCAACAATGTATAAAAAGAATTATACATCATGTCCATGTGAGATTTATTCCAGGTGTGCAAGGCTAGTTCAACATTTGAAAATCAATAAATGTAATCCACCGTATCGTCAAGTTAAAGTCTAAAAATCATATAATCATATCAATCAATGCAGACAAAACATTTGGAAAAATCCAACACTCATTCATGATAAAGATTCTCAGCAAGGTAGTAACAGGTGGGAACCACCTCAACTTGATAAAGAACATCTACAATACCCTACAGCTGACATCGCATTTAACGGTAAAAGGCTGAATGCTTGCCCCCAAGATCACGAACAGAGGAAGGTTGCCTTTTCTTATCACTCTTATTCCATGTAGAAGTCACAGCCACTGCAATAAAGCAAGAACAAGAAATAAATTGCATGCAGATTAGAAAGGAAGAAATAAAACTGTCTCTTTGTAGGTGACATGATAGTTTGTGTAGAAAACCCCAAGGATATTAAAAAAAATTGCTAGAACTAATAACTGAGTTTCGCAGGGTTGAAAAATATAAGTTCAATATGCAAAAATCAGCCACATTTCTATAAACTAACAAAGAGCATGCAGAAACCAAAATTAAAAACACAATGCCATTTATAGTTGCTCCTAAGGTAATAAAATACTTGAGTATAAACTTAATAAAACACGTGCACTGTCTGGTCTGTATGCTGAAAATTACAAAGTGCTGACAAAGAAATCAGAGAAGATGTAAGTAAGTGGAGAGACATCCCATGTTCATGGAGTGAAAGACTCATCATAGTAAAGATGTCCGTTCCCCCCACACTGACCCATAGGTGTAATTCCATCCCTATTCAAATCCAAGCAAGGCCTCTGGTAGACACAGACAAGCTTATTCTAAAACTTACATTAGAAAGTACAGGCCTACCATAGATAAAACGATCTTGACAAAGAAAAATAAAGCAGAGGAGTCCCTTTACCTGATATTAAGGCTTCCTATGCAGCTACAGTAATCAAGACAGTGTGGTATTGACAAAAATATAGACACACAGATCAGTGGAACTGAAAAGAGAAGCCAGAAATAAATCCACAAAAATATCTCAACTGATTTTTTGATATGCAGTATCTGGCAGAAAATAATTCTCTTCAAATTCATATTATGCTTGAAAAGTTCATTTCTATATTTGATATTGTATATCTTTATATTATGTAAAACTTTCATGCATTTTATTAGCTTGTATTAATTCTTGGGAGAACTTCAAAAATAAGAAGCTTTTAATATTTGGATGCTGGCTGCTTTTAATTTCCTACCAGCAGTAGTAATCCAGTTCTTGTGACTTATACTATAATTAGTTGCTGTGGAAATGATTTTTATGTTACAAAGAGAGGACTAGAATAGCACATAGTAAAAAGGCAACAAGATCAAATATGCTTTTAAAAATGTTTGTTTCATGTAAAGCTGTTATTAAAAAGACAAAAACCAAAAAGGCAATTCAGTATCATAGTATGAAATATTAGTAACATTTTCAAATAATTTCCTTGAAACACCTTTGAGATTATATAGATTATATATATAAAAATGAAGACAAGGAGGAAATCTAAGTAATCACCTGCAAACTCTTGATTTGCTAGATAAGCCTGAAAGCCAGAGAGCTGGGATCTGCCCCAGGAGTCTGTGTCAGAGCCAGGACCAGGCCTCAGAGCTGCTGACCTCAGCTTCAGGGCTTGAAACTCACATGGAAAACAAGCCAGTCTGTGCACTGGGGGCCAAGACAGGCCACGGAGGCATTTTTCTTTACACTAATCTTTACCATCCGATTAGATGGTTTCATAAAAATTTTACAAAATGCAGATTAAAGAACATTCATTTCTCAACCTTGCATTCAACTCAGCATTTTCAGACTGAAACATAAAAGAAAAAATGTTAGTTGTAAGATATATTTGTTTTTCATGTGCTCAAGACATTCTTTTTCGGTATTTCTGTGAGATATTTTAAAAGCTGAAGGCAAGTGTGGAAACAGTATTATTGCCTACTGCTTCCCTTCCTCAGGGGAGATAGATTTCCTTCCCCAGTAGGTGCCAGGCTTGGCCACAAGCCTTGCTTGGGCTAATGAAATGTGAGAAGAGACACATGCCACCCCTAACCTGAGCCTTCAAGAAACTGCATGGGGTTCCTTGTGTTCTCTTTTCCCTCTATTGCAATAATTGACAAAAACTTTTGATAGAAGCTGCTCTATCATACTGCATGATAAAGCGTGGACCAATCTCTGATGTAAATGTATGTAGTGCGGTTGAGAAATAAACTATTATTTTTGTAAGCCACGAAGGTTTTGGAGTGATTTGAGTATGGCAGCATAACCTGGCCTATCACGGAAGCTAAAGAACTCAGTATCAGAAGTAAGGGTGTTGTAGTTTGCTAATGCTGCTGGAATGCAAAACACCAGAGATGGATTGGCTTTTATAAAAAGGGTTTATTTGGTTACACTGTCACAGTCTTAAGGCCATAAAGTGTCCAAGGTAACACATCAACAATCAGGTACCTTCATCAGAGGATGGCCAATGGCGTCTGAGAAACCTGTTAGCTGGGAAGGCATGTGGCTGGTGTCTGTTCCAAAGTTCTGGTTTCCAAATAACTTTCTCGCAGGACATTCCTCTCTAGGCTGCAGTTCCTCAAAGAATGTCACTCTCAGTTGCTCTTGGGGCATTTGTCCTTTCTTAGCTTCTCCGGACCAAAAGTCTGCTTTCAATGGCCATCTTCGAGCTGTCGCTCATCTGCAGCTACTCTCTCAGCTTCTGTGCATTCTTCAAAGTGTCCCTCTTGGCTGTAGCAAGCTCTTCAAAATGTCACTCTCAGCTGCACTGAGTTCCTTCTGTTTGTCAGCTCATTTATATGGCTCCAGTGATTTAATTTAGACCCACCTTGAATGGGTGGGGTAAAACCTCCATGGAAATTACCCAATTAGAGTCATCACCCACAGTTGCGTGGGTGCATTTCCGTGCAAACAACCTCAAGTCTGTATAGGAAAGAAGCAGTCTGGAAAATCTGTTCATCCACAATGAAAGCAAATTCTTTGATGCTCTCTTTACATATAGCCAAGAAAGTAATGGAAACGGAAGTCTCAGAAGATAGAGCAAATCCACTAGGAGGATACTTTCAGGGATCAAATTCTGGGCCTAATCAAAGACCCTGTCCACCCCTAGAGAAGGGCTCCCCTCAACACTACCCAATGAAAATTCAGAATTGTTATGGACCAGTAACTGCTTTGTGTATTCCATTCTTTCCCCCTCCAAACAGGAAAATATAGAGAAAGATCTAAAGGATATCAGTAAAACAATGAATGAGCAACATGAGAGTATCAGGAAAGAGATAGAAATTTTTAAAAGGACCAAACAGAACTACTGGCATTGAAGACCACAATAACTGAAATGAAAGTACCCAGTGGGGTTTCAAGAGCAGATTGGAACTGGCAGAAGAAAGAATCAGTGAACTCGAAGACAAGACACTTGATATGAGCCAGGCTGAGGAGCAGAAAGAAGAATTATTAAAAGCAAAAATAGCCTACAACACCTCTGGGACACCGTCCAGTGCAGCAAAATACACATTATAGGAGTCACAAAAAGAGAAGAAAGAAAGTGGCAGAAGGAATAGTCAAAGAAACAATGACAGAGAACTTCCCAAACTTAGCAAAAGACATGAATATGTACATCCAAGAAGCCCAGACAACACCAAACAGGATAAACATGAAGAAAAATCCAGTCACAGTATTCAATGCAAAGGACAAGGAGAGCGTTCTGAAAAACTGCAAGAGAAAAGCAATGTGTTACACACAGAGGAGTCCGAATTAGATTGAATGGCAGTTTCTCATCAGAAACCATGGAGGCAAGAAGGCAGTGAATTGAAATATTTAAAATGCTGAAAGAAAACAACTTCCAGCCGAGAATTTTAAGCATAGAGAGACTTAAGATGAGGGAAAGATTAAGACATTCCCAGATAAACAAAAGCTGAGGGAGTTCATCACCCCTAGACCTGCCCTACAAGCAATGCTAAAGGGAGTTTTTCAAACTGAAAGGAAAGGGCACTGGACAGTGGGTCAAAGCAGCATAAAGAAATAAAGACCTGTGGCAAAGGTAACCATTGGGTAATTATAAATGCCAGTATTACTGTAGCATATTGTTCAGTATGTAACTCCACTTCTTACTTCCTACAGGTGCTAAAATGCAAATGCATAAAAAATAATGATAAATCTATATTTTTGGACATACTATGTACAAATAGATAAGTGGTAACAAGTACAAAATAGTGGTGTGGGGACAGAGGGGTATAGGAAAAGTATATGTGCATGCTGTTGAAGTTAATTTGGTATTAAACCAAATATGATTGTAATATATTTAGTATGTTAAATTTTAACCCCATGGTAACCACAAGGAAAATAGATAAAAATATTTCCAGATTGAAATGAGAAGGCACTTATTATGGTACAACACCAAAAATCAAATAAATATAAAAATAGGCATTAACAGTGAAAGACAAAAAAATGATTTAATGCTTAAAAAGGCAAATAGCAAAATGCAGAAGAAAATCCTGTATTATAGGCAGTGACTTTAAATATAAATGGATTAAACTCTCCAGTCAAAAGGCAGAGATTGGCAGAAGGGACTAAAAAAGCATTAAGCATGACTCAACTGTATGCTGTCTGCAGGAGACTCACCTTAAATTCAAAGATACAAGCAGGTTGAATATATATAGGTATATATATATAGGTATATATATATAGGTATATATATATACCTGCATGGTATATGCAGGTAGTAACCAAAAGATTGCTGGCATGGCAGTACTAATATTGGATAAAATAGACTTTAAGTCAAAAACAGTTGTGAGGGACAAAGATGGTCATTATAAACTGAGAAAGGGGACAATTCAACAGGAAGATGTAACAATTATAAATATATATATGCATCTAACAGCACAGCCCCAAAATAGAGGAACCAAATACTGACAGATTTGAAGGGAGAAATTGATGGTTCTACATTAATATTAGGAGGCGTATAGTAAGAAGATCAATAAAGAAGTACAGGACTTGAATGATACTCTAAACCAACTAGACCTAATAGACGTATATAGAATACTGCACCAAACAAAAACAGAATACACATTCTTCTCGAGTGCGTACAGATCATTCTCCAGTATAGACCATATGTTGGTTCATAAAACAAGTCTCAATAAATTTTAAAAAAATTGAAACCATACAATGTATAGTCTCTGGCCACGACAGAATGAAGCTAGAAATCAATAACAGAGGGAGAAATGGGAAATTCACAAATATGTGGAAGTTAGACAACATACTCTTAAATAACCAGTGGGTTAAGGAGGAGATCAGAAGTGAAATTAGGAAATATCTTGAGGTGAATGAAAATGAAAATACAACATACCAAAATTTATAGGATGCAGCAAAGGCAGTGCAGAGGGGGAAGTATATAGCTCTAAATGCTTGTATTAAGAAGAAGAAAGTCTCCAGATCAGACACTTAAACTCAAAACTGGAAGAACTAGAAAAAGAAAAGCAAACTAACCCCAAAGTAAGCAGAACAACAACAATAACAACACAAAAACAAATATTAGAATGGAGATAAATGAAATAAAGAAAAATAGAATCAACAAAACCAGAAGTTCGTTCTTTGAAAAGATCAATAAAATTGACAATCTTTTAGCTAGATGGACAAAGGAATAAAGAAAGGATATGAATAACTAAAATCAGAAATGTAATGGGGGACAATACTACCGAACCCACTGAAATAAAAAGGACTGTAAGAGGATACTATGAACAACTGTACGACAATAAATTAGATAACCTAAATGAAAAAGACAAATTCTTAGAAACACAAACTATGTACACTGACTCAAGAAAAATTAGAAAATCTCAACAAATCAGTTACAAGTAAAGAGATTGAATCAATAATCAAGAACCTCCCAACTAAGAAAAACCTAGGACCAGACGGTTTCACAGGGGAGTTCTACTAAGCTTTCCAAAAAGATTTAACTCCAGTTCTACTCAAATGCTTCCAAAAAATTGAAAAGGAGGGAACACTCCCTAATTCATTCTACGAGACCAATATTACCCTCAAACTAAAGCCAGGTAAAGATGCCACAAAAGAAGAAAATTACAACCAAAATATCTCTTATGAATATAGATGGAAAATTCTCAACAAAATATTAGCAAACCAAATCCAACAGCGTATTAAAAGAATTATATACCATGATCAAGTGGGATTGATCCCTGGTATGCAAGGTTGGTTCAACATAAGAAAATCAGTTAATATAATACACCACATTAATAGAACAAAGGGAAAAAATGCATGATTATCTCAATTGATGCAGAAAAGGCATTTTACAAAATCCAGCACCCTTTCTAGATTAAAAAAAAAAAATTTAGAACTGTAGGAATAGAAGGAAACTTCCTTAACATGATAAAGGGCATATATAAAGAGCCCACAGCGAACATCCCACTCAATGGTGAAAGACTGAAATCCTTCCCTCTAAGATCATGAACAAGACAAGGATGCCCGATGTCACCACTGTTATTCAACATTGTACTGGAATTTCTATCCAGAGGAATTAGGCAAGAAAAAGAAAAGTCATCCAATTTGGAAAGGAAGAAGTAAAACGTTCCCCATTTGCAGATGATATGCTCTTATATACAGAAAACCCTAAAAAATTCACAACAAAGCTCCTAGAGCTAATAAATGAATTCAGCAAAGTGGCAGGGTACTGGATCAACATCCCCAAATCAGTAGTGTTTCTATACACAAGCAATGAACAATCAGAAGAAGAAATCAAGAAAAAAATCCTGTTCACAATAGCAACTAAAAGAATCAAATATTTAGGAACAAATCTAAAATCTAAGAAGGATATAAAGGACTTCCACATAGAAAACTACAAAATACTGCTAAAAGAAATAAAAGAAGACCTAAATAAATGGAAGAACTCTGGTGGTTTGGAGCTGTGTGTACCCCAGAAAATCATGTAGACGTAAATGTTGCGGTCGCAGTTGACTCGTCTGGGGGAGGGTGGCGGCCGGTTGCTAAATCCTAGGCTCCCAGGATTGCTCCGAGGGTACCGGCGGCGGGGGCTCTTTCCCGGAGGCGAGGGCGAGGCGGGGGACTTGGCCAGGTCCCCGGCGGGAGGCGTGCAAAGTATGGAGGGCGGCGAGAAAGGAACAGGCGGGACACTTTTCTTTTTAGGATGAAGAAAACCAAGAGAGTTTATTAGGGGAGAGTACAAGCTTATATCGGGCGGTTTAGAGGGCGGGGTAGCTGTAGAGGTTAAAGGCTTGGATTGGTTCTGAGAGAGCGCGGAGGTTGATTGAAAAGGGGCGAGAGTTGCTCCGGTAACGGTGTCTGGCAACAATGTATGCGCACTGGTGGTAATGGGAGTTGCACCGGCAATGGGGAGTGTCCGGGCAAGATAAGGGGGTGGGGAAAAGGCGGTTCCCTCCGGCAAGCCTCCCCTAACAGTGGTATTTTGGGTGAGGAAATGGGGCCTGCCTCCGGCCTCACTTTCCCAGGCCCGGGGGGCTGTAGAGGGCGCTGTCGCCCGTGCCCACCACCCTCCCCAGGGGCTGATCAGGTCCCCCAGCCCAGGCCCGCCAAGTTGAAGCACGTAATCAGTGTCCCGCAAATGTGGCTACAGAATTTACTACAGGAGTGGCTAAAGCACTCCTGTAGACGTAAACCTATTGTAAGTAGGTTTTCATGAGGGTGGGTCTCAATCTTCGTATTGGAATCCTTTATAAATGGGATGAATACAGACAAAGGAGAGAAAGCCTTGGAAGCAAGGAGTTGAACGCAGTGAAACCGGGAAGAGAAGGGAGAGAGAAGGCGAACACCACCATGTGCCTGGCCATGTGATACAGGATTGCCAGCAGCCAGTCTTCAGGAAAAAAACATCATCTTGATGATGTCTTGATTTGGCTGTTTTCAGAGCTTCAAACTCTAAGCTTGTAAACTAATAAATTCTCATTGTTAAACACCAACCCATTTCATGGTATATTGCTTTCAAGCAGCCTAGCAAACTAAAACAAGGACTTCTATATTCATGGATTGGAAGACTAAGTATTGTTAAGATGTCAGTCCTACCCAAAGCAATTTATAGATTGAATGCAATCCCCATGAAAATTCCAACTACCTTCTTTGCAGAAATGAAAATACCAATCATCAAATTTATTTGGAAGGGTAAGGAGCCCCTAATAGCTAAAGCTATCTTGAAAAAAAAGAATGAAATTGGAGGAGTCACACTTCCTGATCTTAAAACTTATTACAAAGCCACAGTCATCAAAAGAGCATGGTACTGGCACAAGAACAGACATATAGACTAATGGAACTGAATTAAGAGCTCAGAAATCAACCCTCACATTTGTGGCCAACTAATGTTTGAAAAGGGGGCAAAGACCATTTAATTGGGAAAGAATATTCTCTTGAACAAATGATGCTGGGAAAACTGAATCTCCATTTGCAAAAAAAAAAAAAAAAAAAAAAAAAAAAAAACCGCTACCTCACAACATATACAAAAATTAACTCAAAATGGATCAAAGCCCTAAATGTAAGAGCTAGAACTATCAAACTCCTAGAAGAAAACATAGGAAGCATCTCAGGACCTTGTGGTAGGCAGTGGTTTCTTAGATTTTACACTCAAACCACAAGCAACAAAAGAAATAGTAGGTAAGTGGGACCTCATCAAAATTAACAACTATGCCTCAAAGGACTTTAACATGAAACTAAAATGACAACCTACACAATGGGAGAAAATATTTGGAAACCACATATCCGATGGAGGTTTACTATCCAGAATATATAAAGAAATCCTTCAACTCATCAACAAAAATACAAACAACCCAATTAAAAAATGGGCAAAAGACTTGAATAGACATCTCTCCAGAGAAGATATACAAATGGCCAGAAAGCACATGAAAAGGTGCTCAACATCATTAGCCATCAGGGAAATGCAAATCAAAATCACAGTGAGATACCATTTCATACCCACTAAAATGGCTGCTATTAAAAATATGGAAAATAACCAGTGTTGGAGAGGATGCGGAGAAATAGGAACCCTCATTCATTGCTGGTGACAGTATAAAATGGTGTAGCTGCTGTGGAAGACAGTTTGGTGTTCCTCACAAATCTAAGTACAGAACTACCATATGACATGGCAATGCCACTCCTAGGTATATACCCAATATAACGGAAAGCAGGGCTTCAAACAGATATTTGCACACCAGTGTTCATGGAAGCATTATACACAATTGCCAAAAGATGGAAGCAACCCAAGTGTCCGTCAACCAATGAATGGATAAATAAAATGTGGTATATACATGCAAATGGAATATTATTCAGCCATAAGAAGGAATGAATGAAGTTCTGTTACATGTGACAACATGAATGAACCCTGAAGACATCCAGTTGAGTGAAATAAACCACACAAAAAAAGACAAATATTGTATGATCTCACTGATTTGAAACAATTGGAATAAGCAAACTCATAGAGTCAGAATCTAGAATAGGTTACCAGGGGATGGAGTGGGGATAGGGAATGGGAAGTTAAGGCTTAAAATGTACACTTGGAATGATAGAAATGTTTTGGTAATGGATGGTGGTGATGGTAGCACAACATTGTGAACGCAATTAACAGCATTGAAATACAAATCTGATTATGATTAGAAAGGGAAATGTCAGGTTGTATATATGGTAATATAATTAAAAAAACAAACAAACATGGAACTACAATAGACAAATAGTGAACCCTGAGTTAAACCATGGACTTTAGTTAATAGTACAATTATTAAAATGTGATATCATCAGTTGTAACAAATATTCCACACCAATGTAAGCTGTTGGTGGTGAGTTAGTATATGAGAATTCTGTGTTTTATGCATGATTGTTCTGTAAACCCACAACTTCTCTAATAAAGAAAAAAAGCAAAAAGAAGATATAACATTCTTAAATTTGAATGCACCTAATAAGAGAACTTTAAAACACTTGAAGCAAAAATTGACAGAACTAAAAAGAGAAATAGAATTTATACTTCATTCATTCATTGAAACATTCTTATTGCTTTTTCCAGTAGGGAAATTTCTTTTTAAATAAAATTTAGTAAATATGCAATTAGGATGTCATATTGTATCATTTTGATTATTGCTCTTTTAGGATGCAATTTATGGCACTGATTTCAAGGTATACACATGGTTAAACATTACCATACACTATTATTTTTTCCTAGATCCTGCAATGTTTTCGGTAAGAAAGTTCTGCCATAATGATTAAGTATAACAAAGGACTCTTCTAATCTTTCATTATTAGTTCTGCTTCAGAGGTTTGTTTTTTTCTTTTTTCCCTTACTCATTCATTTCCTCCTAAATGGTATTGCTTTATCTTTCAGGTTCTTCTATTAGAAAGTCGATCAGATCCCTGGCACATCTTAATTCTTTACAGTATTCCTACAAGCATTGGCAATTTTAAACAATTTAATGTTTTATCAGCCTCAGAGCTTCCTGATGTTAAATATTCTTCCAAACAGCATGAAAGTGACAGGCACAGATCGGCAGGCAAAGCAAGACAGCCAATTCCTGTTAACGTGCAGAACATCACCTTCCACGGGACAGTGTTAGTGGCTGTTTCTCCATTGTCAGAGAGGAGTTTCCGTGTGCCTGATGACATCAGTCATTTCTCGGTTTCCCCATGGAGGTGTTGAAGATGGGGGAGCCCTGCAGAGAGGGGGATGGGAGGAGGGGGCGGCCTTGACTGCTGGCCCTGGTCAGGCCCGGTTCCACACAAAACCACAGCCATGCTGAGAAAAGCTAGAGGGAATCATTGTAACAAAAGTATTTTAAAAAGATTCTTATACTGAATAGACGTCAGTGCATGCAGTGCAATGAATAACTTGTCTTGGCGTTGTCATAGAGAATGAGCAGAAAAGTTCACCGAATTTATACTTGTGTTCTGGCCACTTTGTGAATGTCTTCCCTTCTGTGCCCAGGTGGCCTCTCTCACTTTTACTTCTCCACATAACTAGCATTTATTAAGTACTTACTATGTGCCAGGCATTTTTTGTAAGCACATCTCATTTCACACCGACAAACTTCGACACTGCTACCGGCCATGGGAGTGACTGGCCACGGCCCAGAGCCGTCCGCAGGGCAGGGCGCCCATCTGTACCTGGACAGTGCACTCTGGAGCCTTTGCTCTTACCCTTGGGGTTTTAGGAAGTCGGTACCCAACACTTCTTTCTTAGCCTCCTTTGAATTGTGCTGGCAGAAAAAAGAGGGGCCCTCAGCTGGGATTTTATGGAGAAGACCAAGAGCTGGGCAGGAGCAGTGGCCACAGGCCATCCATGGCAGGAAGTGGCTGCCCCTCAGACCTGGGCGGGCAGGAAGGGGCATCCTTGACCTGGTCAGCCCCTGAAAGGCAGCAGGAGCCCGGCCGCAGCCACCATGGGAGCTTGACCCCAGGAGAGGGACAGGCACCCTTGGACCCTCGTTTCTCCACCCGCTGTGCTCAGCCAGTGCCTGCATTGGCCAAGCCTGAGCCAGCCAGAGACCCAGGGCACAGGACAGTACAGGGGCCTGGGGGGCAAATGGGGACAACGGCCTGCGAACCACCCCACAGGACATCAGGAGTCAGGCCCATAACTCTAACCTCACCGCTTTATTTCTGAGGAAAGTCAGACTCAAGCGCAGAGCTGTTTGTGGTCAGAGGGACATGTGCTACCACCACCACCACCAAGTTAACCCAGCCCTCCCCCACTGCAGAAGCTTTACCGCCTGGGGCAGAGAGGACCTCAGCAGGCCACAGCAGGTGGGCTCCGTCCTCTCCCCAGCAACCAGTCCACCACGTCTCCTCTCCTGGCCTGTAAGAGGTCAGGGTGGCCACTGGCTCTGTGTCCGCATGGCCAAAGCTTTCTCCTGAGCCTCTTCCCAGTGTAGGCAGCTGACCAAAGGACCTCCCACCCTGCCTTCTGGCTCTGATTCCAGCTGTCCATTCTCTGGTTGTACGAACTAGGTTTTCATTTGAGAGTGGTCATCTACTCAGCAAGTATTAACCGAACTCCTCTCCTGGGCTGATACTGCAGTGAAAGAGGTCACCCCGCCCTGAACAAGGCAGCAGGCAGTTGAAAGATGGACGTTAAATAATGTAACTGATCCTTTAATTTGGTTACACAGAAGTGCAGGTGCTGAGAGGCATTGCATCTAGGCTCAGGAGAGGCTTCTGGGAGGAAGTGAGGCCAGACTGAGCTCACAGGAATGAGGGGCGGGGGGAGGGCAGGGGGCCATTACTGGGTAGAGAAGATACATTGACTGTAAACATATATGCACATCACAATACAGTCCCAAAATACATGAAGAAAACATTGACAGAATTGAAGGGAAAAATAGACAGTTCTACAATAATAGTTGGAGGCTTCAATACACAATTATCAATAATTGATAGAACATCTAATCAGACGATAATAAGGAAATAGAGGACTTGAACAACACTACAACCAATTAGACCTAATGGACCTATAGGGAACACTTCACCCAACAAGAGCAGAGTACACATTCTTCTCAGGTGGAACATGCTCCAGGACAGACTGTAGGTTAGGTCTCAAATAAAATCTTAATAAATTTTAAAATATTGAAATCATACAAAGTATCTCCTCAGATTACTGCTAAAGATAAAGCTAGAGATAAATGAAATAGAGAATAAAAAAACAACCGTGTTCCAGTTTGCTAATGCTGCTTTTTCACAAAACACCAGAAATGAATTGGTTTTTATAAAGGGGGTTTATTTGGTTACACAGTTATAGTCTTAAGGCCATAAAGTGTCTAAGGTAACACATCAACAATTGGGTACCTTCACTGGAGGATGGCCAGTGGCATCTGGAAAACCTCAGTTAGCTGGGAAGACATGAGGTTGGCATCTGCTCCAAGTTCTGGTTTCAAAAGAGTTTTCCCTCAGGACATTCCTCTCTAGGCTGCAGCGCCTCTTCAAAATGTCACTCGTGGTTGCTCTTGGGACGTTTGTCCTCCCTTAGTTTCTCCAGAGCAAGAGTCTGCTTTCAATGGCCATCTTCAAAATGCCTCTCATCTGCAGCTTCTCTCTCAGCTTCCATGCATTCTTCAAAGTGTCCCTCTTGGCTGTACCAAGAGCGCTCCTTCTGTCTGAGCTTATACAGTGCTCCAATAAACCAATCAAGGCCCATGCTGAATGGGTGGGGCCATACATGCATGGAATTTATCCAATCAGAGTTATCACCTACAGTTGGGTGGGTCGCATCTCCATGGAAACACTCAATTAAAGAATCACAATCCAATCAACACCAATATGTCTGCCCACCCAAGATTGCATCAAAGATAATGATATTTTGGGGGACATAATACATTCAAACTGGCACAAACAGAGAGACTCAACAAAACCAGAAGTTGTTTTTTTTAAAAGATCAATAAAATCGACAAAATTAGACTGACGAAAGAAGAGAGACAACACAACTGAAATCAGGAATGAAAGTGGGGACATTACTACTAACCTTAGAGAAACAAAAAGGATTATAATACGGTACTATCAACAGTTATATGCCAACAAATTAAGAATCCTGGATGAAATACACAAATTCCCTGAAGCATATAAATGACCTAATAGAAAACCTCAAAAGACTTAGTAACAAGAGATTGAATCAGTAATTTTAAAACTCCCAACAAAGAAAAGTGCAGGACCAGATGATTTTACCACTGAATTTTACCAAGCATTTAAAGAAGATTTAACACCAGTGCTTCTCAAACTCTTCCAAAAACTAGAGGAGGAGGGATTACTTCCTAACTCATTCTGTTAGGCCAGCATTGCACTGATACCAAAGCCAGGTAAAGGCAGCACAAGACAAGAAAATTATAGACCAATATCCCTTATTAATACAAATGTAAAAATCCTCATCAAAAAGTGGCAAACTGACTCCAACAGTATATTAAAAAATTATACAACATAACCAAATGGGATTTATTCCAGGAATGCAAGGATGTTTCAACATAAGAAAATCAAGCAATGTCATACACCACATTAAGAGAATGAAGGAAAAAAAATAATGATCATCTCAATTAATGCAGAAAAAGCATTTGTCAAAATCCAACATCCTTTGATGATAAAAAAAGAATACTCAGAAAACTAAGAACAGAAGGGAACTTTTTCAACACAATAAAGGGCATTTATGAAAAATCCACAGCTAACATCATATCAATGGTGAAAGACTGAAAGCTTTCCCCCTAAGATAAAGACAAGGATGCACACTGTCACCACTGTTATCCAACATTGTACTGGAAGTTCTAGCCAGAGCAGGTAGGCAGAAGAAAGAAACAAAAAGAATCCAAATTGGAAAGGAAAGAGAGAAATTATCGCTTTTCACATGTGACATGATCCTGTATATAGAAAATCCCAAAAAATCTACAGGAAAGCTATTACAACTAATAAACAATGTCCCAGCAAAGTTGCGGGGTACAAGATAAATATCAGAAGTCAGTGGGCTTCTGTACACCATTAATGAACAATATGAAAAGGAAATCAAGAAAACAATCCCATTTACAATAGCATCTAATGGAATAATACCTAGGAATAAACTTATCAAGGAAGTGAAAGACTCATACACTGAAAGCTACAAACCTTTCCTGAAAGAAATTAAAGAAGACCTAAATAAATAGACATTATGGCTCATGAATTGTCAAGATATCAATACTACCTAAAGCAATCTATAAATCAATACAATTCCTATCAAAATTACAGCAGCCTTTTTTGCAGAAATGGAGAAGCTTATCATCAAATTCAGATAGAATTGCAAGGGTCCCTGAATAGCCAAAACAACCATGAAAAAGATGGAGGACTCACATTCCTGATTTCAGAACTTACTACAAAGGGTACAATAGTTAAAACAGTGTGATACTGGCAAATGAATAGACATATAAACCAATAGAATAGAATTGAGAGTCCAGAGATTAATCCACACATCTATGACCTGTTGATTTTTGACAGGAGTACCATGTCCATTCATTGGGGAAATAATAGTGTCTTCAATAAATGGTGCTGGGACAACTGGAAATCCACATGCAAAAGAATGAATGTGGACTCCCTATGTCTCAGCAGATGCAAGTTAATTCAAAATGGATCAAATACCTAAATATAAATGAGAATACTATAAACATCTTAAAAGAAAACATATGGAAATATCTTTAGAACTTTGTAGTAGGCAATGGATTTTTAGATTTTATGCCCAAAGCACAAGCAACAAAAGAAAATATGGATAAAATAGACTTCATAAAAATTAAAAATTTTGTGCATCAAAGGAAAGTTATCAAGTGAAAAAGAACCTGTGATAAAGAACAATGTGATAAAATATTTGGAAATCATATATCTGATAACAGATAAAGAAGTCCATTCAACAGCAAAAAGACAAACCACCCGATTTAAAAATTAGCTAAGGATTTGAACAGACATTTCTCTAAAGAATACCATTTCTCTAAAGATGGTATGCAAATATCCAATAAGTATTTGCAAAGATGCTCAACATCATTAGCCATTAGAGAAATGCAAATAAAAACTACAAGATACCACATCACACCCACTAGGATGGCTATTATTTAAAAAACTGAAAGTAACAACTGTTGGGAGAGGCATGGAAAAAATAGGAGCCTTCATACATTGTTGGTGGGAATGTAAAATGGTGCAGCCACTGTGGAAAACAGTTTGGAAGTTTCTCAGAAAGTTAAACATAGAATTACCTTATGACCTTATTACATGGAAATTCCACTCCCAGGTATATACTCCCAAAGAAGTGAAAGCAGGAACTCAGACAGATATCTGTACACCAGTGTCCATCGCAGCATGATTCACAATTGCCAAAAGATGGAAGCAACCCAAGTTTCCATCAACAGATGAATGGATAAACAAAATGTGGTGTATCTATGCCATGGAATATTATTCAGCCATAAAAAGAAGTGAAGTGCTGGCACATGCTACAACGTGGATGAACCTTGAAGACATAGTATTGAGTGAAATAAGTCAGACACAAAAGGACAAATATTGTTTGATTTCTCTTATATGAACTACTTAGTATAAGAAAAATTCACAAAGACAGAAAACATTAAGTGATTAAGAGGAGTCAGGGGAAGGAGGAATGGAGAATTATTGCCAGGTGAGTATGAGCTTAGTTTGGGATGAAGAGAATTGTCTGGAAATAGTGGCGCAAGTTACACAGTATTGCCAATGTACTTAATATCAAACGACAGTCCAATTAAAGTGGTTAAATTGATTTTTATGTGATGTATATTTTACCACAACTAAAAATAATTTTGAAAAATGCATAAAAATCATGAAAAATTTTAAAAAGATGAGCTATAAAGAAGACCAAATCCTACCATATATTAAAATATATTATAAAGCCACAATTACTAAAACATTGTAGTTTTGATGCAAGCCTGGTTAATCAAGCAAAAAGTAATAAGTCCAGATATAGACCCATATATATATATGTATATATATGGGTCTCTCTCTCTCTCTCTCTCTCTATATATATATATATAATGCAAATGTCAATTTAAGTGAAAAGCAAGCTCTCCAACTGTTTATTAAATGATAATCTAACCGAGTTGTGGTTTTTTTATTTAACTCACCATGCACACTTTGGAAGAGGAGCGTGTCAGTAACGTTCTTCCAATTTAACAACAAAATCTTATAAATAAATAATCAAATGGCTTAGGAATCTAGACATGTCAATCATAGCATTATTCCCAGATGAAGAAACGAATCAAGGCAACCTGTCAAAATTACAGGAGTCTTTTCGAGTTCTTTTTTGGTAGGACAGAGCACCAACTCCTAAGTCCGGGAGTCTTACAGGACTTCCTGGGGAAGATTTACAGTA
Organism: Choloepus didactylus; assembly: GCF_015220235.1. Classification (NCBI taxonomy): domain Eukaryota; kingdom Metazoa; phylum Chordata; class Mammalia; order Pilosa; family Megalonychidae; genus Choloepus; species Choloepus didactylus. The sequence goes on along the minus strand of NC_051309.1, from coordinate 2,191,623 downwards.
GCAGGAAAGAGTTGGTGCCAGCAGCTGGGGTTGTTCTTCCAGTTTTCACATTTCCCGGGACACCAGGACAGGTCTTCATAGGCACGGCACCCACTGGACACCTTCTCTCTCTTCTGCCACAGCTGCAGGGTCTAGGGAACATCTCCTTCAGCCTTTGCTTAGACTCCCTTTTCAATTCTGTAGACTTGCTTTTTTTTTTTTAGGATTTTTTTTTATTAAATTCAGTTTTATTGAAATACATTCACACACCATACAATCATCCATGGTATACAATCCACTGTCTACAGTATGATAACATAGTTATGCGTTCATCACCACAACCTATCTCTGAACATTTTCCTTATGTCAGAAAGAACCAGAAGAAGAATAAAAAATAAAAGTGAAAAAAGAACACCCAAATCATCCCCCTATCCCACCCCATTTGTCCTTTAGTTTTTATCTCCATTTTTCTACTCATCCATACACTAGATAAAGGGGGTGTGATCCACAAGGTCTTCACAATCACACTGTCACCCCTTGTAATCTACATTATTATATAATTGTTTTCAGGAGTCCAGACTGCTGGGTTGGAGTTTGGTAGTTTCAGGTATTTACTTCTAGCTATTCCAATACATTAAAACCTAAGAGGTGTTATCTATATAGTGCATAAGAATGTCCACCAGAGTGACCTCTCGACTTCATTTGAAATCTCTCAGCCACTGAAACTATTTTGTCTCATTTTGCATCCCCCTTTTGTGTAGACTCACATTTTTTAAGGCCAGATTCTGGAGTTTCATTAGTTAGCATTATTGGAAAACATGGACCTATAGAGATCAATTTTACTAGAAGAAATTAAGAAGAGCCCGAAATCAGCAGCACGTCACGTTCTCTGCTTCCGTGATGCGTCGAGTCAGCTGAGGACTGAGTGTTTACCGCTGGGTTCAGCAACTTGGAGGTCACTGGAGAGATTGCCAAGGCCAGGTTCAGGAGTGGCGAGGGAAGCGTGTGGGCTGCCTCTAGGTCTGGTGGTCCTTGTCTGTCTGTGCTGGTTTGAAGCTGTTATGTACCCCAGAAAAGGTCATGTTCTTTTAATCCATATCTGTGGGTGCAAAGCTGTTACGGGCAGGACCTTTTGATTCATTTGTTTCAATTGAGATGTGACCCACCTCATTCAAGTTGAGTCTTAATCCTCTCACTGGAGTCCTTTATAAGCAAACAAAAAAACATACAGAAGCTAAGAAAAGTTTAGAGAAAAGCCCTAGAAAAGCTCAGACAGGAAGCCACTGAACTGGAAACTGGAAGCAATGAAACCCAGGAGAGAAGGACCAGCAGTCATCAACATGTGACAGAGGAGTTCAGATTGCCAGCAGCCTGTCTTCAGAGACAGTATCATCCTACTGATGCCTTAATTGGGATTTTTTTATAGCCTTAGAATTGTCAACATGTAAGCTAATAAATCCCCATTGTTAAAAGCCAGTCTATTTTTGGTATATTGCATTTCCGTCAGCTTTAGCAAACCCAAACACTATGCATTTATAGTTAATAGTTGGGTAGTAAAAAGTTGGTCAAAGTTCTTTGTCCCATAAACAGATTGTTGACATGTAGTCCTCATTTTAGAGTGATCAGGCTCCTGGGCAGAATGCACTGGGATCCTCTAAGTGCCTAGATATAGAGGTCACTTTTCTGAGGGTCATCAGTTTCTCTAGAGAGAATTCTCTGATTTGTTTTTATCCTCATCATCATCTTTTGCCTGTGATAATAGATGCGTGGCTAGATTCATGTTGAATGTGTTTGGATATGGGGAACAATGGGTGGTGAGTCAGAAAGAGGATGCTTGACTATTCTGAATATAAACTTTGAATTAACTCCCATCCCCATTTTCAGCCGCAACTTCTCTCTCCTGCCTAGAGCTGTACCTGGTGTTTCCAGTTTCCAAGCCTTTTTTGATCCCTGGGTCAGTGGGCCCCTCTCAGCTGTCACCTTCTCACACCTGTTCTCAGACACAGCTTTATGAGCCTGCACACTCAGCTTTTCCCCATCTTTCATAAATAGGTGGAACTTTCTTGCCTACTGATAATCCCTCTCATGTTCTTTTTGTTTTTATATATAGATTTATACCTTTTAGAACCTTTGCATTATCTTAGTGGAACCTCTGGAGGGAGCAGAACTAAATGTATATTTAACCTGCCGTCTTTAATTAGAAGCTTATAGAATGATTTTCTTTAGGGAAGCTTTTAAATTGCACTCTGGCTGCCGAGCAGAGAATGGGCTGGAGGGGTAGGGAAGGCCGTGGTTGTCAGGGAGAGGTCAGGAGACATGGGAAGGAGGTCCAGAGTTGATATGTTAGCAAGTGGAATTGGCAGGATCTCTCGATGCTCTGGACTGGAGAGGGGGCAGGGGAACCAAGGACGAGCAGCCTTGATGGACTACAAGTGAGGAGGAGGTGGAAGGCAGGTTTTGAACATGCTGAACTTGAGATGTCTCTGCAGTGTCCCTGTGGACATGTCCACCAGACAGTTAAGTTTACAAGACTGAAGCTCGGAGGGGAGGTCTTGGGGTCCTGGTAAGCCCTCAGTAAATGGTACCTGCTATGTTATTGCCCTGGTGTTGTACTGAGTTGTGTGCATGTGTACACCATGATTCTGCACATTTCTGAAGGGGAACCAGTTTGGTTCACTTGACTCCCCAGCAGCCCCAGCGACACTTCCCATGAATGACACACTTCCCATGAAGACACACTTCCCATGAATGGACGGGCAGAGTGCAGGAGGGATGCCATGAGGTGGGCGGATGGGATAGCAGGCAACTGACAGCGGTGACCTTTGTTCCGTCTTGCCCTGGCTGGGACTCAGAAGCTGAGAGGAATGGGCAGCCCTGCTCCGTGCCTGAGCCTGTAATCTGCGCATCAAGGCCTCTTCCTCCTGCAGCCACAGCCCCAACTGTCACCCGTCATGTGGTCTGGCCATCGGCAGCAGTAACTCCATGAGGCTCTTGGCTGCCCAGGGGGAGGCACTGCCCACAGAGTGGAAACACTGGTCTCTATGGGGCTGGGCTGCTCAAAGGAATCGTGAACCATCCTATCAGATTTTCCTTTGAAGAGTTTTGATTATTCATTACGGGCTTCAGGGTGATGTTTTCTGGGGAATGTTTGAATTAAGAGATCAAGGACTGATCTTTCCTTCAAGATAAAAGTAAGCAACCCTCATACATTGCTGGTGGGAATGTAAAATGGTGCAGCTGCTGTGTAAAGCAGTCCTCACAGAAGTTAAACAGGGAGTTACCGGATGACCCAGAAATTCTACCTCCAGGTATCTACCCAAGAGAACTGAAAACATATGTCTACACAAAAACTTGTACATGAATGTTAATAGCAGCATGATTCATAATAGCCAAAAAGTGGAAACAACCCAAATGTCCATCAATAGATAAATGGATAAACAAAATGTGGTATTATCCATGCAATGGAATATTATTCAAACTTACCAAGTAGTGCCAAGCTCCTCTCCAGAATGGCTAGAGCAGGGCACACTCTCATGGGTGTGTATAAAGATTCCCTTTTCCACCATTTCCTGGCATTCTTCAGCTATTTTTACTCTCAAGTTATCAGCAGCTGGACCAGAAGGCAGTATGCCATCCTGAGGGTCTGAGAGGCAGCAGGCCCAGCTGTGGCTGCCTCAGAGCAATTCCCAAAAGGGAGCAGCTGGCAGGTCTGGGTCTGGGTCTGGGACGGAGTGATTAGGTGGCATTCGGCTTAGGGCAGACGCCATCCCCTTTCCTCCTGAAGTTAGCCTGGGTCTTTGGAGATTTCCATCCTCTACACAGGGCCATTTGCCTTCTGTTATCTTGCCAGGTCTAGAAGCAGGATAGCAGTGAACTTTTCAGCACCCATCCCTGAGTCAGTGGGTCACTGAAGAGGGATAAAGAAGAATTTTATGGCATCTAAGCCAACTGCTTCCTCTTGTGGTGTCTTAGAATAGCCACTTTGGGGTCAGGGTGTCCTAATCATCCATCCAGCAGGTGATCATGAGGAGGGAACCCTCAGGTGCCACAGTGAGTCTTCTTGCTCTTCTATGTGAGGAATTTTCTCACTTCCCTTTGAGTGAGAGGGAGCAAGAGATTTCTGCCTTTGGCTATCATGGATTAAAAGGGATTGGTCTTGCCTTTTCACATCAAACAGCCAGAAAATACATGAAACAATGGCTTTCAGATATTGGACGACAGGCAGAGAGAAGGAAAACAAAGTGAGCTTTACAATTGCCCAACTTTCTGCCTTTCAGAAGTTTCTAGGCTGAAGCACACAGAGGGGAAACCCAGAGTCCACTGATTTCTCTAAATCGAAGAGACAGAGATCAAAGTTCACAGAGACCTAGACACCTAGAATTTGCAGGAAAATCTTTAGTCCAGAGAACAGGGGAATGTGCAGAGGAGAGAAAGAGATACCTGTGGAACTGCAGCACTCAGCCTTTAGCTGAATAATGATCTTCAGATATGCGAGAGGAAACTACCCTAGGCCAGGGAAAGAAACATTAGGATGTAGTAAGTCAAATAATCCCCATGATCAGATAGTACTGAGAATAAGTAACTTTCCCATCCACCAGAGTAGAAAGATCTCATAACAGTGAGATATTGGAGAGAATCTTCGATAGTCATGGGTCAAAATTAGCCCTAGACTAAAGTCTTCTCTGGACCCACCCAACAAAGTATAAAAACAAGACTTGAAAGAATCAAAGTGATCGCAAGTAAGTTAACTGCATAAGTTCAACACTATTCAAAGGAATACAACAAAATCTAGCACTCAACAATTTAAAGGTCATGATGTCTGGCATATGATAAAAAATTACCAGTTATGTATGTAAATAATCAGGAAAAATATGTCCCATGACATGGAGAAAAAAAAGACCCAGAAATGAAAGAGATGACATAATTAGCAGATAAGGACATTAAAATAGCTATTATAAATATTCTTTATGTGTTTAAGAAAAGAAAGAAAATATAAGGAGAAAAATGGAAGATATTAAAAAGACCCAAGTGGAACTTCTTAATATAATATCTGAAATGAAATATGCACTGAATGGGATTAATAGCAGAAGGAAAGATTAAAACACTGAAAAGGAAAAGATTATTGAACTTGAATATATGACAGTAGAAACCAGCCAAAAATTAAGCACAAAGAGAAAAAAAAGCTGAAAGGAATGAACAGAACAGCAGTGATGTATGCGAAAACAGCAAGTGGTCTAAAATATATGTAAATTGTTGTTTTATTTGCTATATAGCTCTCGAAATGCAATATACCAGAAATGGGCTGGCTTTTAACAGTGGGGATTTGTTAGCTTACAAACTCACAGTTCTGAGGCCATGAAAATGTCCAAATCAAAGCATCATCAAGATGGTACCTGGGCTCCTCTTTCAGATGGAAAGGTACATGGTGGCATCTGCTGGTCTCTCCCTTTTCTTTTCAGTTTCATTGCTTTCAGTGTCTTGCTTCCAGGGCTTTCTCCATGAGCTTCCGTGGCTTACTCTCTCCGTGTTTCTGAATTTCATCCTCTTATAAAGGACTCCAGTAAGAGGGTTAAGACCCACCCTGAATGAGGTGGGTCACATCTTAAGATCCTGCTCACCAAAAGATCCTACTTACAATGGGTCCACATCCACAGGAATGGATTAACTTTGAGAATATGCTTTTCTGGGGTACATATAGTTCAAACCATCACAATTGGGGTCATAGAAAGGAGGGGTTGAGATAAACAAATTTAGAAGAAATCATGGGGAAATAAAGCACAAATTTTATGAAAATTATAAACCCATTAATCCAAGGACTTCAGCAAACCCCAACCAGAAGAAAAGAGAGAATACCACCAAGGCACATCACATCATAGTCAACACCAGATAAAGGAAAAAGCTAAAGTAAGCCTCTAGAGGGAAAATGACCACATTAAGTCTGAAACAAAGATAAGTATGACAGCAGACTTCTCTTCAGAAACTATGCAAGCCAGAAGACACTGGACAGACATCTTTCAAATGCTGAAAGAAAAATAAAGAGCTAGTGACAGAGGGCATTTAAAGCATTTTATGGTGAAATATATGAATAATGGAACATAAAATAAATTTCCAATTGAATGGATAATTATAAAGCAAACACCATTCAGGAGAAGACACAGAACATTGCTGCCACCTGAGGAAACTGCCTTAGCGGTATCCACCTCAGCAGTCCTTCAAATGGCTGGTCTCTGTCTTCTCCCTCCTCTCTGGACCCGACTGCAATGCTGACATTTATATTAATAATATCCCTGCTCTTGTGTATAGAATGAATTCCTAAGCAATACAGATTTTGCTTGTTTTTTTTAATTCTATGAGATTTACTTATACTAAATATACCCGTGTGTGTCTTTTGCTTCTTTTTGTAAATGTTTTGTTTGTAAGATTTTCTGTATTGTTGCATATTGCTATTATCTGTTTGTTTTTGGTGGATGGTATGCCACTGGAAAAATATTCCACTATTTTTTTAATCCATTCTACTGTTGATGGATATTTGGGTTGTTTCCAGTTTGGAGAGATTACAAAAATGCTGCTAGGAACGTTCTTGCTTTCTGTCCTGATACGTATGCGCACAAGTTTCTCTCAAGTGTCTGACAAGGAGTGTAATTGCTGGATCATAAGGGATGCATTTCTTCAAAGTTAGAAAAAAGTTTTTGTGAAATTGTTTGCCAAAGTGACTTCCATTTCTCCACAAACCTCTCAGACTTAAAAATATTTTCCAGTCTGGTGGGCATGTAATGGTATTTTTTCTCTTAAAAATATGTGAAAATGTAATCTCCCATTTTGCCCATTCTTCTGTTAGTGGGCCTGTCCCTCTGGCTGGTTTGTAAGAGCTCTTCCTTCCTGTGCTCCGATACTCCTCTCACTCTGGGAGTCTTTTTCCTTACTGTTTTTAAGGGATTTAAGATCTTAATTTTAATGCAGTTGAATTTATTGATCCTTATTGTGAGTGCTTTGTGTGCTTTTCTTAATAAATCTTTCCCTTCCCTGAGGATGTGAAGATAATCACCTATAACCTTGCTTCAGCTTCTTTTTGAAAAAAAATTGTCAAATTTGTGGAAAAGTTAAAAGTATAGCACAGTAATCTCTTACACAGATTTACCGAATGTTAACATTTTGACACTTCTGCTTTATCTATCTAGTAATAGTATTGGTGTTAATATTGTTTGCTGAGCTGTTTGTGGTTAAGCTGTAGACCTCATGACCCTTCACTTCAGTAGGTATTTACTAAGAACACTGATGCCATGTCCTGCTAAGTTCATGTATCAGCTTGGTTAGGTTAAGGTGTCCAGCCTCCATTATGGGGACATTTCATGGGTTTAAATCATGAGTCAGTTGATCGCATCAATGGCTGATTGCATCTACAATCAACAAAGACAATTGCCTTCAGCAATGAGAGACATCTCCTCCAATCAGCTGAAGGCCCAAAGGGAGAACTGATGATTTCAGCAGTCAGAAAAAGAGTTTCCATCTCTACTTCAGCCAGCCAGGTTCTTCTGGGGAATTCATCAAAAACCTTCATTGGAGTTCCCAACTTGCAGCCTGCCCTATGGAATTCAGACATGCCAGTCCCCATGGTCACGAGTCAATTCCTTTAATAAATTTCATTATAGACAGACAGACAGACAGACAGACAGACAGACACACACACACACACACACACACACACACACACACCTACCTTCTGTTGGTTCTGTTTCCCTGGAGAACCCTGCCTGCCCTATGGAATTCAGACATGCCAGTCCCCATGGTCACGAGTCAATTCCTTTAATAAATTTCATTATAGACAGACAGACAGACAGACAGACAGACAGACAGACAGACAGACACACACACACACACACACACACACACACACACACACACACACACCTACCTTCTGTTGGTTCTGTTTCCCTGGAGAACCCTGACTAATACAGCTCCCATAACCACAGTACAATTGTCCAATTCAGGAGAGTGAACATTTGGTACAATACAATTATCTAATATGCAGGCCATATTAAAACTGTGCTAATTGTCCCAATAACATCCTTCAGAAACTTTTCTTTTCCAATCTGGGATCATGCATTACATTTCATTGTCATGTCTTTTTTCATTCCCTTTCATCTAAAACAGCTCCTCAGCCTTTCTTTGTATTTCAGAACATTGACATTTTGAAGAGTACAGACCAGTTATTTTTTTTTATCTTCATTTTATTGAGATATATTCACATACCACGCAGTCATACAAAACAAATCGTACTTTCGATTGTTCACAGTACCATTACATAGTTGTACATTTCATCACCTAAATCAATCCCTGGCACCTTCATTAGCACACACACAAAAATAACAAGAATAATAATTAGAGTGAAAAAGAGCAATTGAAGTAAAAAAGAACACTGGGTACCTTTGTCTGTTTGTTTCCTTCCCCTACAGGCCAGTTATTTTTTAGAATGCACCTCAATCTGGGATTGCCTGATCATTTCTCATGATTAAATTTAGATTATACGTTTTTGGTGGAAATAATCTATATAGCTTCTAAATACCATATAGGGTTTTGTTTTGTTTTTGTGTGTGTTTGTGTGTTTTTATTTATGAAAATTTTTATTCTGTTGCCATATATATAATCTAACATTTCCTTTTTTTATAATAGATATATATTTCAGTGCTATTAATTGCATTCACAATCTTGTGCTACCATCACCACCATCCATTACCAAAACATTTCCATCATTCCAAATAGGAACCCTGTACATTTTAAGACTTAACTTCCAACTGCCCACCCCTACCCTACATATAGGGTTATTAATTCACCTGGAATTAACTTTTCTGTATGGTATGAACTAGGGGTGTGATTTTACTTTTTCTATATGGATAGCCAGTCATCCCAACACCATTCATTGAATGAATCTTCATTTCCCCTCTGCTTTTCAGTGCCTGTTCTGTCATTCTATCAATTGCCCGTACGTGTGTGAATCTGTTTCTAAGCCATCTGTTCTGCTCCACTAGTCTACTCATTACTGTACGATCACAGTATCTCCATGTATTAGTCAGTGTTCTCCAGTAAACAGAACCAATAGGATATATATGTGCACATGTAGATAGAGATTTATTATAAAGAACTGGCTCACATGACCATGGATTCGTAAGTCCAAACTCCAAAGGGCAGGCTGCAAGCTGGAAACTCCCATAAAGATGATGTTGAAGTCCTTAGTCCAAATTCCTCAGGGAAAGCTGGCTGGCTAGAAATTCTGGCAAGAGCTAGTGCTGCAGTTCAGACAAATTCTCCTGGCCTCTGAAATCCTCAGTTCTGGCTTTTAGGTACTCCAACTGATTGGATGAGGAAATTACCCAAATTGCTGGGGGCACTCTCCATTGTTGATTGTAAATGCCTCAACTAATGTAGATGCAATCAAGTGATTGTAGATGCAAATAACATCTATGAAATACCTTCACAGTAACAAGTAGGCCAGAGTTTAACCAAAAACCTAGACACCATAACCTAGCCACACACTTAATTACCACGCCTTTATGATGAGACTTGATATCTGACAGAGCAAGTCCACTCACCTTTTCCTTATTGGCTTTTTTAATTTTCACATAAATTTTAGAATTATCTTATGAAACTTCCCATAAAAGAGATGGTGAGATTTTGATTATGAGTGTATTACATGTAGAAATAAACTTACAGAGAGCTAACATCCTTACAATATTGACTCTTCCTTACATATAGGCATAACAGGATGTTTAGGCTCATCTTACATTTTCTCTGACCTACTTCTGGAATCAGCCATTTCTCCAGGGAGCTCACTGCAGCTGTGTCATCTTTGCATATTTTATACACACACACACACACACACACGTATACATACATATACATATACATATACAATGTATGTAGATGAGTGGGGCAGCATGGTAGATGCCGGGTAGACCTGTCCCCGCTCATAGCTCTTCTGTTTCAGCGTTCCTGCCTATTCTTGTATGTTTATTTTTCTATGTGTACTTTAGCATCACTTTGTGTAGGTCCATTAAAAAAAAAAAAACTCGTCAGTATTTTTATCGAAATCACATTAAATTCACAACTTAGGAAGAACTAACATCTTGATGTTGAAACATCTCAATCAAGAACTAGGGATGCCTTTTTGTTTGGTCAAATCTACTTTTGTCTCTATTTTATGCATGATTTTTCTGTAAATCTTCAGCTTCTCTAATAAATCTTGTGTCTTTCAGGAGTGTTTTTTAATTTATTACTTTTATTAGAGCGGAGTTCCCATATACCTACCCCCACACACACACACATTTCCCTATTATTAACATTTTGCATTAGTGTGTTACCTTTGGTATACTTGATAAATCAATATTATTATAGTTATATTATTATAACTATAGTCCATAGTTTACATTAGGGTTCACTCTTTGTGTTATATATAGTTCTATGGGTTTGTTTAATTTTTATTAGAGAAGTTGTAAGTTTATCAGGAGTCTTTTAAAGTTTACGTCATACAGATTTTACACATTTCTTGTCAAGTTTATTCCTAAGTATTTTATATTTTTTGTAAGTATTATAAATACAATCTTCTCTTCCATTATATCTTAACCATTATTATTTGTGTGTCTAAGGGCTACTGATTTGCTGTTAATTTTATTTCTTGCTACCTTGCTGAATTCTTTCATCATTGCTTCTCTAGGGGTTTCCAGGCATGTTATGATGTCATCTATAACTAGAGATAGTTTTTTTCATTTCCAAGTCTTATATCTCTAATTATTTTTTCTTATCTAATTGCGTTGGCTAATACTTCCAGAACAGTGTTAAACAGCGGTGAGCATTGTTGCCTTGTTCCTGCCCCTAGGAGAGATGCCTCCGGTGTTTCCCCATTAAGTAAGGTGCTGACTTTAGGCTTGAAGTGTGTTAGTTTGTCATTTTAAAGTACCCAGCCATTCCTGTTTCCTCAGGAGTCTCTATTAGGAATAGGTATTCAATCTTTAAAAGTTTTTGTCAACATCTGTGGAGATAATCATATAATTTTCTCCTTGGATCTATTAATGTGTGTCCTAACCCTGAACTGACCTTGTTTCCTGGTGTAAACCCCACTTGGGCCTGGGCTTTCGTGGCATCTGTGGGCTAAGGTTCTGAGTAGAGTTTGTGCATCGATATTCCCAAGCGCCATTGGTTTCTGCATCGGGGTGGTCTATGGCGGGCTCTAAAGCAGGTCTGCACGCAGCTTCTCCCGAAGCCAAGGTCTGGGGCAGTCAGCTCTCTCCTTCTCAATGTGCAGTGTGGAGCGGGCACGGGAAAGCTGCAGACACGGCCTCATCTGGACGGGGCACAAGGCAGCACAGAGCACCTGCTGCCAGGGTGTCCGGTCTCCCCGGGGAGTGACCTGACCCTGGCTGTCCTCTTGGGAGAGGCTTCCCTGCCCTTGCCCTGGGCGCTCCCCAGAGGTCCTTCGTGGTCCTTTATCCTCCCTGGTTGTCTCTGAGGTGAGGAGGGCATGGGCGGGCTTGCCTGTGGGAGGTTGGGGCCAAGGTCATCTTAAGGTCTGAACACTCTTGGCCTGGGCTGGGCATTGTTTGGCTGTACGAGTCTCTCAGAGACTCGGGTGACCTTTTTCTATTTGGTTTGGGTCAGCCCCATGAGCTTCGTGGCCTCTTGGAGAGCCACGCTTGTCTCGTGGTCCCTGAGGACCCTCCAGCCCTCTCAGAGACCTTAAAGCGGGTGGGGTGGCCCTCAGTACCCTCAACGGATTCTTCCCCAAGGCCGGGTTTTTGTTTTGTTTTGTTTTGTTTTTTATTTATTATTATTAAATTCAGTCTTATTGAAATACATTCACACACCATACAATCATCCATGGTATACAATCCACTGTCCACAGTGTGATAACATAGTTATGCGTTCATCACCACAATCTCTGAACATTTTCCTTACATCAGAAAGAACCAGAACAAGAATAAAAAATAAAAGTGAAAAAAGAACACCCAAATCATCCCCCATCCCACCCCATTTGTCCTTTAGTTTTTATTCCCATTTTTCTTCTCATCCATACACTAGATAAAGAGGGTGTGATCCACAAGGTCTTCACAATCACACTGTCACCCCTTGTGATCTACATTATTATATAATTGTCTTCAGGAGTCCAGACTGCTGGGTTGGAGTTTGGTAGTTTCAGGTATTTACTTCTAGCTATTCCAATACATTAAAGCCTAAGAGGTGTTATCTATATAGTGCATAAGAATGTCCACCAGAGTGACCTCGACTCCATTTGAAATCTCTCAGCCACTGAAACCATTTCGTCTCATTTTGCATCCCCCTTTTGGTCAAGAAGATACTCTCAGTCCCATGATGCCGGGTCCACATTCATCCCCAGGAGTCATATTCTGCATTGCCAGGGAGATTTACACGCCTGGGAGTCGGGTCCCACGTAGAGGGGAGGGCAGTGAGTTCACCTGTCGAGATGGCTCAGTTAGAGAGAGAGAGGCCACATCTGAGCAATAAAGAGGTACTCGGGGGGAGACTCTTAGGCACAATTATATGCAAGTTTAGCCTCTCCTTTGCAGTAACGAGCTTCATAAGGGCAAGTTCCATGGTCGAGGGCTCAGGACATCAAACCGCCAGTCCCAATGTTTGTGACAACATCAACACCAATCCAGGTGAGGATGTCCAACACATCCGCACCTTCCCCCAGATCCTCGGGGCTGGGGAGGGGGAGGCTGTAAATATATTTTTTATTATCTGCCCCAATTACTCTGGGATGTGTCACTATTTCACTCCAGCCTATACTAACCTACCGTATCTCACTTCCTATTCAAAGTTCCATGCAATTGTGGTGTTTGAACAAATTGACTATGGAGTTGTACCGTTTAGAAAATTTAGATCCTGTACCAAATAGATATCTCTTCCCTTGGTCTCATATGGAAGTTCCAAGGCCGGGTTTTAATCCGATTTTGTTCCTCAAAGCATTTCTCAGTTTCATCCTTTACTCTTTGGGGTTGAGAAGAAGCTGTTTCTTAAAACCCTTTCCAGTCCCCAGATTCCTGGATCTGTCTGTCTGTCTATACTGTTCATTTCTGCTTGCACAGCAGTCAGTTATTTTCTGACCTGATTGTTTATTGTTACACCCCGTCAGTGCCGTCCGTGGTAGCCAGCACAAGCTGCTGTCATGCAGTTTTCCAGCCTCCACCTAAAGCTCAGTGCCCTCCAGGTGTGTCACCTCCTTCCAGGTTACTGGAGGTGCCCACCATCTTACCAGATGTTCTGCCACTGCATAGGATGCAGTCTGCCAAAAGTGCCTTTGGAGTCATGCAGCATAATAGCCCGATGACCCCTGAAAAACAAGGGGGGCTGCTCCCCATCTTCAGAGAGCCTCCTCTCACCTGGTGGAAGGGTGGTTCTGGACAGCTTCTTGAGCGTCAGCAGGCTCTTGGCAAAGTGAGCTTGTGCCGTGGTCCTGGCAGCATAGCAGGAGTGTGGACTCTGGAGCTGGGGTCCCGGGTTCAAGTCCCGGCACTCCCCCTCCTACCTATACATCTGTTTCCTCTCCTGTGAAATGGGCACAGGACTGGGCCCTCCTGGGGCTTTTGCACCTGGCAGCAGAGCCCTGAGAACCACACCCAGCAGGTGGTGAGCCTCCCGAACATGCCACTGAGAGGGGTTTGCCATCTTCCTGAAGTTCCTTCACAGTTCAGTAATCATTGGCTTATGAGCAAGTGATGAATTCTGGGTCCAAGAAATTCTAGTGAGAGATGGAGAGCAAGAAGCCTGACAGCCCCAGCCCCAGGGCTGGACAGTGGGAGCTGCTCGGTTTAGATTTGAGAGGCGGTGGCTGTGACCTGGGCCTGCCAGGGAAGGGGCCCAGGGAGGGGGCGGTCCCCCTGAGAGGCAGCTGCTGGGGACAGGCTGTCCACGGAGTGGCCTCGCAGCTCTTTCCTGGGAGAGCCCTGAGAGGGCTGCTGCAGCCACACCAGTCTCGCCTTGCACTGCCAACGCCCCACGTGGGACTTTGCATGGTGCGCTGGGCAAACACTGGCTGCGTCCCAGGGCCCTGCCAGCTCTCAGAGCCCGGGCTGGGGAGAGAGACTTTATCTTCCCTGGGGGTGGGAGTCCCCAAGCTGCGTGCTGCGCCAACTATCGCCCCCAACCCCCCTTCCTGGGGACCTCCAGGACAATCCTGTCAGCTCCGCGCAGCAGCTCCCCACCCAGCCAGAGCTTGGCCAGGACGAATGTGGTCTGCGCGCTGCCGAGGCCAGGGCCGGGTCCCCGCAGGCCCATGGGACAGCTGCCCTCAGGCGCAGGCTGCGCTAGTGCTCGCTGGCCTGGCCGCTGGGAAGAAGGTGCGGCCCCCAGAGGCCCAGTAGATGCGAGAGGGAGGGCGGAGGGCAGGCTGGGATGGCGGCCCCCCAAGGAAGGATCCAGGCGCGGCCTCGGGAGCTGGGCCCTACCAGGGCGCCCCGGGGAGACCTGGCATCAAGAAGGGCCGCAGGCACCAAGGGCCGCCGGGAGCCGGGTGCCCCCGCGAGGATCCCCGGAGCCCCGCAGAGGTCTCGCCGAGGGCTGTGGTCGCAGGTCAGGGCCGGGCCCCTGGTCCCTCCGTCTGGGGAGCAGACACCGCGGAGGGCCTGGAGCCCCAGGAAAGCCACGCCTGTGGCCCGGCTGCCTGACGCGCCGTCTGTCCCCGCAGGAAGAACGTTCCCGCGGGCCAGGTGACGCACGCCTCCAGGGAGCAGACCAAGAAGGTGGTGTACGCGGTGGTCTACGGGGCAGGTAGGCCGCGGGCCCGGGGGCTCGCGCAGGGAGGCGGGAGGGAGCGACGCGGCCTGGTACTGCCCAAGGCGCCCCTGACAAGGCTTCTGCGGTTGTTTATGGGCACTGCGGTGACGCTGGAGCTTGGGGCCCTGCTGGGACTTGAACACCGTTACCCAGCCCACCCTGGGCCGGCCTCCCCCGTGGGCCGGCGGCACGGGAAGCCGGGGAGCCGGCCCCACATCACAGCGCTGTGCTGGGCAGTCATTCTGTGCTTTGAGACCCTCCACGGAACCCTCACGCACAGCTTTTTAATTTGAAATTACACCTCGAGAATGCCCGTAGTTGGACTTGTTGCCACTTCTCAGCACATATCCATTTCTCTGGACCACACAGCTAAGGTGAGCCCCCCACAAAGAGCAGAGCCAGCCCCAGGCCAGGGGCCCAGCTGCTTGTGGCAGGCGGGAGAGAGGGGGCTGCACCAGTGAGTGCTGCCGGCTCCGCCACAGGCGGTCTCCTCTCCCTCCTCCCCCTCCTCCTCCTCTCCCCCGTCCCCCTCCTTGTCCTTAAACCCTAGGCCCCAGGGCACCCAGGGCACAGCACTCCTTGTGCTCCCTGCTGCCCTCCCTTCTCCTCTCCCTTAGGCTCTCTGACATGGCTACCTTGCTTTTCAATTCCTTCCCTCTCTAGGTCATGCTGAATCAGTGTGGCCTGATTTTCTCTCGGGAGAGCAAGGGAGAGGGTCGGGGAAGTCTGTTGGCCTGCCAGCCCCTCCTTAAGGAAGGGTCTCTCCAGCTAGGCCTGTGCAAACCCCCTTCCTTTGAGCAGGTCTGCTTTGAGCAGCAGAGCTTGGGCCAAGACCCTGAGAAGAGACTTCATCTCTCTGCCATGCAAATACTTTTTCATTCAAGGAAAAGCACCAAAATGAACAAACCTCCAGTCCAAGAGGAACTGGACAAACAGCAGATTCTCCCAAGAGCCACCTTGCCACTGCGTGGTGCCGCGGTCCTGCTGGCTGCACTTCCAAAGCAGCCCCCCCACGACTGTAAGGCATCGTGCTCGCTGAGCACAGGGCCTCCTCCCCCGGGGAATCTTGCGCTTGCTCCTTCTTCTGGACCACCTGCCCCCACGGTCCACAGGGCTCGCCCCTCACTGCGTTCAGCTCTTTGCTAATGTGTCCCATTCGCAGCCTTCCTCGACTGCTGTGTTAGTTATCCATTGCTGTGTAACAAATCCTTTAGGTAAGGATGGTGGGATATTCCCCCCTCCCCACCGATACCCCTTCTTGCGGTTTTTACTTTATTTGGGGAGGGAGAGGAAAAAGCTACACTTTGTAAATAAGCAGTGAGTCACTTGCCGGGATGCTTGTGAAGAGGGTAATTTGGTTGCTTTGAGCCCTGGTGGTGACACAGAGGCTCCCACCCCAAGCCTTCGCTCTGTGGTTCCCATTGTTCTCACCCTGCTCGACAGCCAGAATTAGGGTGCATCTACCGGCGCCGGCTCGGGGCTCTGTTCTCCTTGTGTTTGCACCCAGAGCTCGTCAGAACCAGATGAGCTGGGGCTGCACGGCCCACGCGGATTTGCAGGTCTCCTGGAGGCCACGGAGACCCTCTGGAAATGCCACAGACGGTGTGGGGGGCAGGGGTCAGCCAGCCGATGTTCGATGGGTTGTGGTGCTACATTTTCATATCCACATGCTACCAAGGAGTCTGGAAGCTGCTAGGGGCATATGGCAGAAGTACGGCCAGGAGCCACCTTTCCGGGAGGTTTTCAGGCACCATGTTGATGTCATGTTGCAAGAGCAGTGACGAAAGACAGTAGAGGAAGAGCAGCCTATGAAACAAGGAGAAAAGGTGCTCAGAGGGCTGCGGCGTCTGGTGGTTGGTCCCCTGCGACTGCGGCAGGCCCAGGGCGCACGTCGCCCGCAGACTCACGCGTCCCGAGTTCAGAGCCTCTGCAGGGCTGGGCCTGTCCCTTCCAGGAGGAGGAGGAGGGAGCACGCTGAGCTGTGAAGCCACAGTTACACGAAGGCCGGGCCAGCTCCCCACCTCGCTGCTCTGACCTCACCCCCGGACCCTGCTTATGGCCACCGCAGAGCCCATCGGGAACCCAGGAATCCGCCTCCTCCAGGAAGGAACTCCTCACTCCCCTGTCTTTCTCCTAGAGTCCACTCAGCACTTGATTCCTCTCTAATTATCGCACCTTATTAAGTTGGCTTCCACATCCAATCATCATTTGCTCAACAAGCACTTATCGAGGTTTGCTGTATGCCAGGCTTCATGTTGGGTGCCAGGAAGGCCCATTTCCTGCTCCCAAGGAGCCTGCATCTGTCAGTAGAGAGCCATGAGTAAGCCTGAGGTTATGGCACTGCATGTGCTCTGGGTGCCCAGGGAGTTTGGACAGAGCGGGGGAGCAGGGAGGACTGCCCGGAGGCACCCACACCTGCTCTAGATTCTGACCCATGACTAGGATCAACTCCAGTTCCGAGGAGCCAGCATTCCTGCAGGCCCACTATTGTGCCAGGCACTTGTTAAAATGTAAACAAGAGTGAGAAAATATTGGCAGGATGTGTGGGCAAGAGTACTTGGAGACAAGAGAGCTAAGATTGCCTTCCTAAAGTTAAAATTGTAATGTACACATATACACACACGGAAGATATCATTAGCCAAATGTGGGAAATACCAAACCGTGTGTTCATATGTGACTTCAGGGCTGGGGAGGGCCTACTGCTCCCACCAAGGGTACCTGGGGCCCCCTCAGGACAATGGACCTGCCTCGTGAACTTCAGCAGCAGAAACATGACCAGCTGGACAAGACCGTCCCCTTTGTGGAGGACAGTGATGTGAAGAGAAGGGGCAGTCCACATGGAGCACCGAACAGAGCCAAGGGTTGTCCTGCTTGGGGAGGAGACAGCGGCCTTTAAGTGTGACAGTCCCACTGGCAAGGGTGTCCAAGGAGTGGGGAGCAGGAACGCAGGGCCTGGAGAGCTGACCAGACCCTCTATCTCCAACTCAGTCTCATCTCTGCTTCTGGAGCTACCAACAGTGTTTCCTCCTCTTGGAGACAGCCTTCTTTGTGTACGGGACCTTGGCTACCTGCTACCTTTCAGGTATGGCAGCAGCTCTCTTGCAGAAAGGAAAGGAGTTCTTTCTCAGCCATAAATATTTAGCAGTGGCCAAGTAGAGCCCATGAACCAACACTCCCCTAGGTATCAACTATAAACTATGGAGAAAATATAAAATGCAACTACCTGAGGGCTCTGGAAAGTGATTAAAAGCAGACAGAAACTGGAAGGAAGTTGACACTAGAAGAAAGGACTAGTACAGAGCGGGCTTCCCATTTTAACAGCCCTTAGCATGAAGGCAAGCTTCAGTCAATGTTATGGGTAGCAAAAATCTGATAGAAATCTGTAGTCTTATTAGCTTGATGAATCAAAAGGCAATCAGGGCAGCTGGAAAGTGAGGGGAGAAATCCCAGAAAAAAGAGAGCCAGCCCACCCTGATCAAGATGGCTCTGTCCCCCACAGAAGCTTTGAACATCCAGCAAGAACTGGCAGACACAACTTTCTCACAGCTCCAGAAAACAGGTAAAGGACTGCAGTGACAGGGCGAACGCCAAATCAAGGAAAAGACCACCTGAATTGTCCCTCCCACATCCGTCACCAGCTCAGCACTCCCAGTGTGGATCCCAGGTCCTGGTTCTGGAGGGAGCAGAACAACCTATGTGCACATGCTGGGAATATGTATGTCTGACCCAGTCTGTCTGGTGGTGGCCTCAGGGACTGAACCAGGACATGCCTTGCAGGCTCACCATCCCAGAACTTTCCCTGAATGGAGAAGGCAGCTCACCAAGCTCTCCTACAGAGCGCTACGGGAGAGCAGTCAAGTGGCTGCTTGGGGCAAAGGATGGCTGGCTGTACAACATACAGTGCAGTGCCCAAGACCATGAGAAAACTTTCCTAGGGGAGGGGGGATGTTGGTATCTGTGTCAATGGAGTGATTCCTAGGTCCCCACATGCATGTCCGAGACAAGAAGTTTGTGCAGAATGGATCAGGGTGGCCCCTATACCCTTGCTTCAAGCTTTTCTCTAAATTCATATGGATAAGCCCTGAAGGAGAGCACTCACACATGTCCACTGGCAAAGGCTGGGAAAGCTGGTTTTTTGTTTGTTTCATTCAGGGAAAGCTTTGCCATAATACTGGCTGGATACAAGCTTAAGGAATAGACACCTCATGTTAAAATGTCAAAATGTCCAAGTTTCAACAAAGATTACAAAGCATACAAAGAAACAGGAAGTGATGGCCCAGGCAAAGGAGAAGATTACAGTATTAGAAACCATCAATAAGGAGGACCAGACTTAAGAAATACCAGAAAAAGACTTTTTAAAAATGGTCCTAAATATGCTCCAAGTGCTAAAGGAAAATATGGACAAAGAACTAAAGGAAACCAGGAATACAATAGATGAACACAGAATATCCACAGAGAGATGGAAATTATGATAAGGAGCCAAATAGTAACAGAAATTAAGAATTCCTTAGAGAGATTCAACTTCAGATAGGAGATGGCAGAAGAAAAATTAGTGAACTTCAGATAGGACAATTGAAATCATCCAGTCTAAGGAGCAGAAAGAAGAAAGAATGAAAAAAATTAAACAGATCCTGAGGAACCTGTGGGACACCATCAAGCATATCAGTATAAACATTGTGGGAGTCCCAGAAAGAGAAGAAAGAGAGAAAGGGGCAGAGAGAATATTCAAAGAAATCATGGCTGAACCAATCCCAAGCACAATTTTAATGAAAGACATGAATATAGACATCCAAGATACTCAAAAAACTCCAAACAGAATAAGCCCAAATAGATCCACATTGAAACATATTATAATCAAGCTGTTGAATACCAAAGATAGAAAGGTCACTAAAAAGAATCAAGATATCATGTACAAGAGAGCCTCAATAAGATTAAGAGCAGATTACTCGTTGGAAACCATGGAGGCATGAAGGCAATGGGATGACAGATTTAAAGTGCTGAAAGCAAAAAATTGCCAACCAGGAGTTCTATATCCAGCAAATCTGTCTTTCCCAAATGAGGGAGAGATGAAGACATTCCCAGATAAACAAATGCTTGAAAGAGTTCATCACCAGAAGTCCTGCCCCATAAGAGATTCTAAAGAGAGTTCTGCAGGTTGAAATAGACAATAGATTGAAGCCACATAAAGAAATAACAATCTCTGGTTAGGGTAATACATGGGTAAATATAAATGCCAATACTTTTTACTTCCTACAGGACCTAAAAGGCAAATGCATAAAATGCAATGATAAATTAGTGGTTTTGGACTCACAATGTGGAAATATGTACTTTGTGACAAAGACTATATATAAAGGTGGGAGGACAGAGGGGTATAGGAACATAGTGTATGTATACTATGGAAGTTAAGTTAGTATCAATGCAAACAAGATTGTTATAAATCAGGGTGTTAAATGTAGGTCCCTTGATGAATACAAAGGATTCATAGAGACGAAAAGTAGACTACAAGTTTCCAGGGGCTGGGGAATGGGGAGTTAATGCGTGATGGGTGTAGGGTTTCTGTTTGGGGAGATGGGAAAGGTTTAGTAATGGAAAATGGTGGGGTACCACATATTGTGAATATTATTAGTCTCATTGAATGGTATGCTTGGGAGTAGTTGAGATGGGAAAATTTATGTTGAGTATGTGCTCCCACAAATAATTTTTAAAAAAAGAGGGCAACTAAAGAGACAGTAACAATTAAATGCAATATATGATCCTGGATGGGGTATAATAAGGGAAGACAAAAGACTCAAAAGGACATTATTGGGGCATGAAAAAAATGGAATATAGACTGTAACCTTTATATCATGGTTAAATTTCTTGAACTTAATAACTGCCCTTAAGGGATTGTATCAGTGAATATCCTTGTTCATAGGAAATGTACATGGCAGTATTAACTGTTCAAGGAGCATGATGTAATACCACCTATACTCAGGTATTCAGGAAATGGATTGATAGATGGATAGATGAATAGAATGACATGGCAAATGTGGCAAAATGTTAATATTGGTGGATGGGTATCTGGTGAGGTTGAGGTGCACTGAAGTTCTCTGTATGATTTTATATCGTTTTTGTAACTGTCCTGTAAGTTTGAAAGTATGTGAAAATAAAAAGGGTTCTTTTTAAAGCTTAGAATATTAAAAAATAAAGAGTGTGCCCAAAGGGGGAGTCCCAAATTCTATCTATGAATTCCGCCCACATCTTTGGCTGACCCTAGGTATGAGTGAGTGGGAGAGACTTCCAGCAGCCCAGCTAATGCTGAAAGAACCGATCTGAGATTTCAGCTGCTGACCGCCACCATGGAGAGAGATTGAAGCTTGAATTTAGCCAAATTAACTGTCCATCTTAAAAAGATCAATTATCCTGAGAAGAATGTAGAGTATTTACAAAATATAATTCAGAGTATCTAGAATATAATTCAGATTTACTGAACACGTGAAGAAACAGCAAAACTTGATCCACACCAAGAAGAAAGGCAACCATGGAGTCAGACCCTGAGATGACCCAGATGTTGGACTCAGCAGACAAGGACTTTAAAGCCACTGTTAAAACTGTGCTCAAGGATGTGAAGGGAAACATGCACATAATGAGTGGAAAAAATGGGAAATCTCAGCAAATAAAAAGCACCAATGGAAATTCTATAATTGAAACCTGTTATATCTGAGATAAATTTTTCATTGGATAAAAGATTGGCGATAACAACAAGAAGGATCAGTGAACTTGAAGACCAACCAGTAGAAAATATCCAACCTGAAGAACAAAGAGGAAAACCACACTGAAGAAACAAACAGCCTTGGGGACCCTGGGGCAATTACAACAGGTCTAATTAGAATTCCAAAAAAGGGAGCAGAGAAGGAATGTGGCAGAAAAACCATCTGAAGAGCTAGTGGCCAAAGTTTTCTCAAATCTGATAAAGATGTAAATATACAGGTTTAAGAAGCTTAGGAAACTCCAAAAAAGTTAAGTACAAAGAAACCCACACCTAAGTACATCATAGTCCACCTGCTAGAAACCAAAGACAAGGAGTTGGTTCTCAGGCACGGTACAGACGGGGGAGCAGCGCTTCAGGCATCTCATGACTTCTCGGCAGGAACAGTGGAGGCCAGAAGACTGTGGAGCAGATGTTTAAAGTGTGAAAGAAATTTCAGAAATAAATAAAAACTGTCAACCCAGAATTCTATAAACAATGAAAATATCCTTCAAGAATGGAGGCAAGGTATTTCGGAGGGGAGCCTCCGGGGGCCGGTTGGCGTGACTCGCCGACATCAGTGCTCAGGGAAATGGATCTTCTGGGAGAGGGCAGTCGGGGGCAAGCGGGGCAAATGAAACAGCCTCGACATGGGCCCAAAACAGGGTCCTGCGGGCCCTTCTCCCCGAGCCTTCTCCCGGGTCTGCCCCTCAGTGAAGGCACCACTACCCAGTTTCTCAGGCCACAGGTAGGAGTCCTCTTCTCTTTTTCCCGCTCCCTGGCCTGGTGTCACCACTCTGCTCCCCTGGGTCTGTGCCTGTGCAGCAGCCAGAATGATCTTTACAGGGCAAATCGCGTCTCGTCACTCCACCGCCTAAGACCCTCCACCAGTGGTGGAGGCTCTCGGGCCCGCATCACGCTGAGGAGGGCAGCCTGGGTGTAGAGGCAATCCACCGTCTCCGCACGGAGGCCTCCTGGAGGCTCTCCAAGAGAAGACACCCACGCCGAGAGCCGAGAGCAGCAAACCATTCCCCAGGAGGCAGCAGGAGCGCACCGGGCGCACGGGCCGGAGGGGTGCGTCTGTGTGCACAGGGAGCAGGCAGCTTGTGCCGAAGTGTGCAGCACGCGTGCAGCTCAGCAGGCTCCTGGGCCCTAAGCAGCAGGAACCTGCGGCAGGCGGGGGCACGAGACGAAGCCGGAGAAGGAGGGGGAGCTGGTTTGTCTACATGAGGAGCCCGGCTTTCGCCAGCGGGTGGTGAGGAGCTGTCAGAGTCGCAGGCAGTGGATGACCTGGTCAGATCCGCAGGTTGGGAGGCACACTCGGCCGTGGTGCGGGGAGATTGTTGGAGGGACAGGGCAGGAGGCAGATGGGTCAGGGAGTTGCAGGTGTCCACCGGAGAGGACGCGGCCCGAGCCCGGCTGAGGGGCAGAGAGCGGCCGGGTGGGCGGCGCCAAGCCCAGACCCTGCGCTGGGAGCACTGCCAGGGGAGCCTGCCCCGAGGGCGGAGGGTGGGTGAGCTGGAGGAGCTTGCAGGGGGTGGAGTGCGGCGTCCGGGTGCAGGGAGAGTAGCCAGGGCCGGAGCGCTTGCCTGGCAATCCTGGGTGCACAGGCAGGGCCGGGCGCGGGCGGTGGGCTGGAGAGCAGGGGCGGCAGCTTGGGAGCCGCACTCGGGGGCAGCCGCGGAAGGCCCACTGCCAGCTTGCCCTGCGCCCCCCGGGAGCTGGCCAGGGGCCAGGGTGGACGGCAGTGAGCACCGTGCCGTGTCCTGGCTGGGGACCGGCTGGAGCAGCCTGAGTGGCCCGCCACCCTCTGCCTCCTTCCTGAGAGCCGATGGAATTTTCCACGAGGTGCCATAGCTGCAGGCTGGGGGAGGAGGTGTGGACGGCTGGTTGCAGTAAACTGTAGCAGAACACATGGTAACTTATTCATGAAGCCCTCACATGGCCTTCATCAAGCCCTAAAGGGAAAATGGGAGTTTTTATTTCCAGCCAAATGACCCAGCACAGGCAGGCGGGGGCAGGGAGGGCACTCCAGCTCCCAGGCTCTCTGCTCTGGGAGACACCTGGGAGCACAGGGCTCCCCGAATTTCCCACTCCTCCTGCCAAGCTGGAGAAGCAATGGTTGTTCTCCACTCGGTGTCCCAAGACCCCCTGAGGGTCAGCTGAGGGGCTTGGACAAGACACACCAGATGGGAGGGGTCAGCCGGTCCCCTCTTCAGAGAGCGCCTCACGTCTACACCCCGAGCCTTCGTTTCTGGGTCCTGTTGTCCTAAGGCCCCTCGGGGTACCCTCTAATGCGACCCCAGAGTTGGGCCAGTGTGGGGGACCGGCAGGCCCACGCCTGGCCCCATCAGCTCCCTCAGGAACACAGGAAATGGCAGGGAACATGCATGTGACGTGCCAAGGGGGACCCAGACGCTGTGGGCGGCTCTGCCTCCTCAGCCCCTCAGGCCTCCTCGACAACCTTGGCGGGGGTCTCAGTGTGCCAGGCTGCTGTGACAGCACACGCTGGGTGGCTTAGCTGCGGGAGCCTGTTGCCTTGTGATTTGGAAGGCAGCAGGGTATGGCGGGGCCTGCCTTCTCCCCGAGGTCCAGCCTGTGGCGCGGCAACCCCTGGGCTCCTTGGCTGGTGTTTCCGCCTCCCATCCTGCGCTGAGCTCGCTCCCGGGTCTGCTCTTCCGGCTCCTCCCGATGGCCTTCTCTTTATCAGGCTTCCAGGGATGGGGTGAATTCCCGCCACACCTCGACAAACAGCCTCTTTAAAGGGTCCTATTCACAGCTAAGTTCTCACCCCCAGGACGTGGGCTGGGGTTAAGAGCGTGTCTGCTGAGTGGTAAGGATTATTTTTCCTAATTGCACATGAAGAATCAGGACTTATTACTGGCCGGGCAGCTTCCCCAGGAGCCCCCGCGGGTGACAGAGCTGGAATCAGAACCAGGCTTGTGTGGTCCCAGGGCCTGCCCCGCAAGGAGGCGGCGCACAGTGCCATGCCAGGGCTCGGGGGGCCGTAAGACACTGCCCAAGGACACCTGGACCCCCTGGAAACCAAACGTGTTCTGTCTTGAAATGAAATTCTAAGGACAGGCTCCCCTGAGTGCCGTTTTCCTCCTAGTTTGGCGATGGGACTCTCGCCTGCTCTTTCCTCTGTGCCCACCTCCAGCTTCCCCTGGTCCCCCACTGGGCCACCTGAGAGCAGGGAGCATGCCCACTGCATTCACCGCTTCACCTCCAGCCCTTGGCACCTCAGCTGGTAACGCCAAACACTGGTCTGACAGTGCAGCTCCTGGGAGCAAGTGGTGCCGATCAGACCTTGAGTCACCCAAGAGGCCTTCTGGAGGCTCGTTTCTGTGCATGGCTGGTCACCCCTGGAGGCAGGAGCTCTTGGTGCCCACTGGGGGTGAGTGAGGTGCTGACCCTGATCTGGATCCTTTCTGATTCATACAGGGAAGGAGCGGCTTGCTGCTTGCCTGGGAGTGAGTGTTCAGGAAGCGGCTCAGTTTTTGGAGAGCTTTTTGCAGAAATACAAGAAAATCAAGGACTTTGCACAAGCAACCATTTCCCAATGTCACCAGACAGGTAAGCTGGCTGCCCCAAAGCCACCAGCAGTCCCTCTCCACTCCCACCTGCAGCAGCCAGGAGGTCTCCACTACTACGGGCTCTTGCAGGGGGTTGAACAGGCCAGTGGGTGAGACTGGGGTTTGGTGGAGTCGCTCATGGAGGCCGGATGGGTGGGCAGGTGAGCACCTCTTCCCTGCTGAGTGCCCAGGACTAAAAGAGCTCTGGGTGGATGTGAGGTGAGTGCAGAGCAGGCTTGCAGCTGAGAGCTGGAGGAGCTCCCATCCCCCCACCCCATGGCCCTGTCCTCCCCGAATGGAGCTGAATTAACCTGCTGTCAGAGGCCGCCTGGGCTCGGTCCCCTGGTGAGCTGTGGCCTGGGGGCAGGGGGCACAGACACAGCCTAGGCCAGGGATTAGAACAAATCCCTTGCTGGCCAAGTGATGGGGTTTGCAGTGTCCCCAGAATCACCCCAAAGCAGTAACTTGAAAATCACCATTTTAATGCCACCTCCAGATAGGAGGTGAGCACAGGAGGGAAGCGGGGGAGGGACGAGAAGCAGGCAGAGAGAGAATCAAGAACAAGCAATCCCCCCACCAACAGAAGCCCTCAAGCCAAAGGTAGAAAACACATAAAGAAGATTAACACTATGAAAGCAGCCAGTAAAATCAACTACCAAAACATGAATTCATTCCAGAGGGAATAAGTATGTTTCTGACGGTTAGAAAGATAAGAGCAAAACTTTTATTTAAATGAAATAATGAATTAAGAACAAAAACAAAAATGAAGCAAGAACAGGTGACTATGAAAAAATGTTAAAATGCTGGGGGAAATACATGAAAATTAAAGACTCGATAGCTGAGGTAAACTTGAGTGGACACAATTGAATATTGAATTACAGATTTAAACAAAAAGTACCAAGGAACTCTTCAAAAATGCAGTACAGAAAAACAAACAGGAAACATAAATAAATAAATCACAAAAGCAAGAGCAGTGAGAAATACAGAGAACAGAGTGAGAGAATTCAGCCAAGGAAGGCTAGAATTTTCAGAAGAGAATGGAGGGAATGGTGGAGTAACATTCGAGGACATGCTAGTGGGGAATTATTCAGAATTGAAAAAAGACCTGAGTCCTCAGTTCAGAATATGCGGTCGGGGTTACTGCTTCTAGGGGGAGTGGCGGCCGGTAGCCGAGCCCTCAGCTCTCGGGGCTGCTTAAAGGTTACCGGCGGCGGGGGCTCTTTCCCGGAGGCGAGGGCGAGGCGGAGGACGTTGGCCAGAGTCCTCGGCGAGAGGCGTGCAAGGAGGGCGGCGATAAGGACAAAAACACTCTTCATCCAGTAGGGGTATGCGCCAAAGAGATTTATTCAGGGGTGATTACAGGTTATATAGGCTGGTAAGAGGGGCAGGGCTGGAAAGGAGGTGAAGTAGCCTAAAATGGCAATATTGAAGGGAGAGGGGCTAGGATTGGTTCTGAGAGGATTCAGGAGCCGTTGCAGCGGGCGGGGGTTGTTCTGGCCACGGTGCATGCGCACTGGCGGTGGCAGGAGTGGCCTTGGCACCAGGGAGCGAGTGGGTAAGATAAGGAAGTGGGGAAAGGGCAGTTGGGAGAAAGGCGGTTTCCTCCGGCAAGCCTCCCCTGCCAGTGGCATTTTGGGTGAGGAAAAGGGAGCTGCCTTGACCTCGCTCCTCAGGCTCGGGGGGGCTGCAGAGGGCACTCACGCCCGTACCTACTACCCTCCCCAGGGGGTGATCAGGTCCCCTGGCCCAGGCCTGGTAAGTCGAGGCACAAGCTCAGTCCCCGCAATTCCCCTTTCTTTTCTAATTAGAGGAAGAGGCTTTACCGGAGAGGTCCGCTAAGGGTGAGGGAAGGGGGAGGTAAGGGAAGGGAAAAAGGGGTTGACGGTGGCTCAGCGAGGCTGGAGCTCAGTGTTGGTGTGGTGCCCGGGCGCTTGACAATGGCTCCGCTGCAGCAGGCTGGGAGAAGGTGAGGGGTTTAAAGTTCAGGGGTTTAAAGTTCATGGGTTTAAAGTTCAAGGGTTTAAAGTTCATGGGTTTAAAGTTCAGGGGTTCAGAGAAGCTGGAACTCGAGGCGAGAGCGATGTTCAGGTGATTGAGAAGGGCCTCGCGGTCGGCGGGTTGACCGGTGGCGTTGAGGTCGCGGAGGGTTGGCTGTCATCTTGGAGTGGGGGGCGTCAGAGGTGGCGAGTTGCTGATACTGGATTTGCACGAACGAGGAAAAAATGGCATCTGTTTGTTTTCTTACAAGCTGGACAATTTTGCGGATGAGGCAGGGTCCTAAGATGAGAGCTAGAATAATTATTAATAGGGGGCCAAGAAAAGGAAGGATGTATGGGAGGATGGGAGTGAAAAAACTGGACCAATAATTGGTGGCTTCACGATCTCTTTTACGCTTTTCCAGTCCCTCTCGGACCCTTTTTAGGCTGTCCTCGACGAGACCTGTGGAATTGGCATAAACACAGCACTCTTCTCCTAGGGCGGCGCAGAGGCCTCCTTCTTTGAGGAGGAGAAGGTCAAGACCTCGGCGGTTTTGGAGCACTACCTCAGAGAGGGAATTGACAGAATTTTTTAGATGGTAAATAGCGTTTTGTAGGTGGCGAATGTCCTCGTCAACAGCCGCCCTGAGGTGAGTTAGGGCGGAGCCTTGACTGGTTAGTGCAGCGATTCCGGTGCCAGCGCCGGCAAGACCTAGGAGGGAGGCAATTGTAAGGACGGTGATGGGCTCTCGCTTTTGCAGAAGGGCAGGAGCTGCAGTTCTTTCCAGACGGAGGAAGAAGTCTTCTTCGCTGTGGTATAAGACCCTAGGGATAAGGACAATTAGGAGGCAAGTTTCTTTATATTCGCTGATGATATTCGTGCTGAGACAGGGGGTAAGTCCTGTAGAGGAGCAGAGCCATTGGGAGGAGTTATGAGGAATGAGAAATTTTGCCGAGCTACTGGGAGATGAGTAACTAGCACAGGCAGTGAGGTCGGGAGAGTTACTGGAGCGAGGGCGGACGCACTTTCCTGTATAGGAGACTGAATGAAAGGTCAGGGGGACGGCAGAGGTATTCCAACTGCACTCCGAGGGGCTGTCTTCTGTGCTTTCTGAAAAGGAGAGGTTGGAGGCAACGGGCTCGTACAGTGAGGAAGAGGTGGAGAGGCAGAGCCAGCAGGAGGAGGTAAAATTGGGGTTGGAGGAGTTCACTGAGGCAAAGGCGGCTTGGATGAGGCTGAGGAGGGGAGAGGAATAACGAGAAGGGGGCAGAGGAAGCTGGGGTGGTGGAGTTTGAGATGTAGTTGAAGTGCGTTTAGTTGGAACTAAGGTGCGGCTGGAGAGCTGTGGAAAAAGGGGGTTAATGACTTTATTGGGACCAATGTTAAAGGGCTTTTTTATAACAGTATTTTGGCATGATTGGTTTACAGCCTCCTTTTTTATTAGAATAAGTGATTCTCGGTCGGCTCCTTTTTTATAGATTCTGAAGCCTCAAGTTTGACCGAGTAACCAGGAGGGATCAGTGGGGAGCTGCACTGTAAGATTAAGATGTGTGCAGGATCTCTTACTTTCTTGGCTGAGCCAGTTAACAGTAGGGAGTTTGCACCCTGTAGGGGCCCACTTTAGGGTAAGGTAATGATCAGGAACAGGAGGCTTCCAATTAGTGGCTAATGTTTCACACCCCCAGTATGCACAGTAGTACTCGTTGGGGGAATTGCAGTACGATTTTTTAGGATTTGAGGATGGGCACATGTAATATTGGGCCTGGGGATCACTTACCTTTTGAGCACAGGTTTCTTCGACTCTGGAGACAAAGGTGGCGAAAGGCTTACTCGGCTCCTGGAAGAGCTTGGTGAATTTATTAGGCCGACAGGCAGAGTAATTGGCAAATGCTCGTAAGGCGATTCCCCAAAGGATAGGCCAAAAGGTGGCAGGTGCATTAATATAGGCAGATGCATTTATAAACGCTCCCGTGCCCAAGTAGGCTTCGGGGGGATGATAGACTTCAATGGCTGCATTTTGCTCACTTTGCTTAGCTGCTTCTGCCTGGACGTGAGCACGCCAGTCAACAAACTGACCGGGGTTAAAAATTGAACGGGCAAGCGAGGCCCAGTCTTGGGGGATACAATAGTTCATGGCGAGATCCTGTAGTATTTGGGAAGCATATGGGCTACCTAACCCGTCCTCCTTGACGGCCTTGCGAAGCTGCTTGATAGTATCTAAGTCAATGGGATACCAGTCATGCGGCCTCTGTGGGGTGGGGGCAAGGTTAAGAGGAAAACAGCGAAAAGCACGAGAGAAAGGAGGACACGCTTGCAGAGGACTTGGCGCGGGAGTGGGGGTAGGGGGAGCGTTGCCCCAAGGGTTGCCTTGAGGTGCAGAAGGCAGCCAGGGGTTGTTAGTCGGCAGGGTGGGAGGAGCGGCGGCAGCTGCCGGCAGCGGCTCCGAGGGGGAGCTCGCCGGAGGGAGAGGCGGGAGTGGGAGGCCCCAAGCGTCGCAAGATGGCGGCGCGGTGGGCGTGGCTAAGACACAAGATGGTGGATCAGCTCCGCCCTGTGAAAGGGTGGGGTTCAAGGCATAAGATGGTGGACTAACTCCGCCCTGTGAAAGGGCGGGGTAAAGCGCATGCGGTTTCCGGTCCAGCTTAGGGCTGATGTCATTGCCGGAGCATTTCCTCCCCTCGATGGAAGAAGAAGGAGGAAGTTCGCCATCTTGGCGTGGCGCAGTGTTATTTTGCTTTTTGGGAGTCACCTCGAGCGCGTTGTTAATCTGCTCGACTAGGGACTCCGTGTCCGAGTCATGATTTGAATTAGTATCGCTATCTGAGTCTGTTGGCTGGGTTGATAGTGCCTCCTTGGATTTAACGGGGCCTCTATCAGGGGGGAGGGAGCCTTGAAGGCAGGAGCGGATGGTTATCAAGGTGGGGAGCAAGCCGGGAGGGAAGTGCTTGCTCTCATGTTCCATGGCATTAGTGACTCGATCAATAAGGCGATCATAAGTAACAGGGTCCCAAAGATGGCAAGTGGTGAGCCATGGGTTAAAGGGCAGCAGGAGATCCCAGTATATCTGCAGCTGCCGGACAGACACTTTACAGCGATGCGTGTCTAGGAGACCCGCTAGAGCACGAACTTGAGGTGCCTGACATGTAGATATACGATTACCCATAGCTGAGGGGAGAGGAGGGGGAGTTGCTCCCGAGCCGGGCCGGCCGGCTGGCAGGGAGGAGACGGAGGAGTAGTTTACTGAGCAGAGAGAATGAGATAAACTGTGGCTGCAAGGCCGAAGGAGACGGCGAGAGCGGAAAGCAATGCCCTTTGGCAACGAGAGCAGTCAGGGGGGGCAGTTGCAAAGAGGCACACGGCACCAAATGAGGAAATAAAGATACAAAGAACTACAGCAAAGTAATGGAGGGGAAGAGGGAGAGTGTTAGGAGGAACGGGGGTCATAGAAGTGCGCATACAAGAGG
Source organism: Choloepus didactylus (assembly GCF_015220235.1). NCBI lineage: Eukaryota > Metazoa > Chordata > Mammalia > Pilosa > Megalonychidae > Choloepus > Choloepus didactylus. The sequence continues at coordinate 2,161,117 of NC_051309.1, read as the reverse complement.
ACGAAGAGAGCGTGGGGGAAGGGAGGAGTTCCTACTGGATGAAGAGAGCGTGGGGGAAGGGAGGAGCGGCTTCGGAGCAAGGAACCTCCCACGGCTCCGGAGCGGCGAGGGAGAGGCGGCCCTACCTTGCAGGCGAGGAAACGGGAAGCTGGAGAGGCGTCCGGGCGAGCGGGTGACCTGCCAAACTGTCGTGTGGAGACGTTCCTCACACGGGGCACCAGTTGCGGTCGGGGTTACTGCTTCTAGGGGGAGTGGCGGCCGGTAGCCGAGCCCTCAGCTCTCGGGGCTGCTTAAAGGTTACCGGCGGCGGGGGCTCTTTCCCGGAGGCGAGGGCGAGGCGGAGGACGTTGGCCAGAGTCCTCGGCGAGAGGCGTGCAAGGAGGGCGGCGATAAGGACAAAAACACTCTTCATCCAGTAGGGGTATGCGCCAAAGAGATTTATTCAGGGGTGATTACAGGTTATATAGGCTGGTAAGAGGGGCAGGGCTGGAAAGGAGGTGAAGTAGCCTAAAATGGCAATATTGAAGGGAGAGGGGCTAGGATTGGTTCTGAGAGGATTCAGGAGCCGTTGCAGCGGGCGGGGGTTGTTCTGGCCACGGTGCATGCGCACTGGCGGTGGCAGGAGTGGCCTTGGCACCAGGGAGCGAGTGGGTAAGATAAGGAAGTGGGGAAAGGGCAGTTGGGAGAAAGGCGGTTTCCTCCGGCAAGCCTCCCCTGCCAGTGGCATTTTGGGTGAGGAAAAGGGAGCTGCCTTGACCTCGCTCCTCAGGCTCGGGGGGGCTGCAGAGGGCACTCACGCCCGTACCTACTACCCTCCCCAGGGGGTGATCAGGTCCCCTGGCCCAGGCCTGGTAAGTCGAGGCACAAGCTCAGTCCCCGCAAGAATACATCCAGAACCAGGCAAGATGACAAACATGAAATCCACATCTGGACCCACTGTAGCGAAACCACAGGAAATAAAGGATAAAGGGGCAATCTTTTTTAAATTTAGGGGGAAAAGAAGACAGATTTTTTGCAAAGGAACAGAGACTAGACTGACAGCCAACTAGTCATCAGTGGCAAAAGACAACAGAAGACAGTGGAGTCGTAGCTCCAACCTAGAACTGTCTACCAGCCACACTGTAAGACACGAGGGCAAAGGCCTTTTCAGACAGAGACTGAAGAGAGTTTAGTACCATCTCACCCTCACAAAATGCACTAAATGAACTAAAAACAAGAATAAAAATTAACCCATAAGTGAAACAACAGTGAGCACAAAAACAAATTTAGTTTTTTAAATGTCAGTAATTTTGTAGCTATTGACTATTTAAAAACCTAACTTTCTATTGTTTAATGCGAAACAATAAAATGATGAAGTATTGGTGATCAGTAAGTAGTTTTAAATGTACCAAGTTTCTTTTCATAAACAGGAGAGAGATAAATATCCTGAATATCTGTAAACTTCTTTAGAAAACTTTATAAAAATGTAAAAATAATAAATAAAATAAAAGTGAAACTTTTATAGGGTCTCCAACAAGGACCTGGATATTCTTTAGTATTTTCAGGACTACTGTTGATTGGATCTTGGCTTACTGTGGACATTTGGAATATCTAGCTGAAGCTTGTGTAAGAGTAACCTCAAGGACAGCCTCTTGACTCTACTTGAAATCTCTTAGCCACTGAAACCTTGTTACCTTTCTTTTCCCCTTTTTGGTCAAGAAGACATTCTCAATCCCTCGATGCCATGGCCAGGCTCATTCCTGGGAGTCATGTCCCACATAAGGGGGAGGTTAATTAATTTATTTGCATAGTTGGGCTTAGAGACAGAAAGGCCACATCTGAGCAACAAAAGAGGTTCTCTGGAGGTGCCTCTTAGGCATAATTTCAGGTAGTCTTAGCTTTCTCTTTACAGCCTTAAGTTTCACAAGAGCAAGCCTCAAGATCAAGGGTTTGACTTATTAAGTAGGGGGTTTCTAATTTCATATAACATATACTCTGCCTAAGAGAAACAATCAGTGTCTCACATCATCTTCACTTAGTTGTATAATCATCATCACTCTCAATTTTAAACAATTATCGTAACTCAAAATACCCCAAAGCTTTAATCAGCCCCTAGTTATTTATCCCTGGTATTAGTGTGGTACTTGTAAGGTATTCCTATTAAATATAGTCTACAATATGCAATATGTAGTTTTTCCCATATACCAGTGGGAATGGCATTTTCCCATATACCAGTGGCTAACATATACCAGTGGCTAACTCTGTACCGGTGTCATACCTCTGCAGTAGATCATGCAGGCACTTGGGGGATACATACCTTTAAACAAACCCTTTCAATCATGTTCACCTTCAGTGTAGCACTGATACTTATAATCCCATTAACAAACTAGCATCACCCCATCCATTCCCATACCATTGAAATCATCCTCATTAACATATTAGGTATCATTCCCCCTTCACTAGCTTCTGTCTATCTCTAGGTCCCCCAATATTTTACATTATAAGATGCTTATTTTACCTTTTCAGGGAATTCATATTAGTGATAACAGACAATATCTCTCCTTTTGTGTCTGGTTTATTTCACTCAGCATTATGTCTTCAAGGTTCATCCACGTTGCCATATGTTTCAGGACCTCATTCCTTCTTACTGCTGGATAGTATTCCATCAACACAAACAGACATTTGCACACTGATGTTCATAGCAGCATTATTCACAATTGCCAAAAGATGGGAACAACCCAATTGTCTATCAAACTGATGAATGGATAAACAAAAGGTTGTATATACATACATGGAATATTATTCAGCAGTAAGAAGGAATGAAGTTCTGATGCATGTGTGTGATGACATGGATGAACCTTGAGGACATCATGTTGAGTGAAATAAGCCAGGCACAAAAGAACAAATATTGTCTGGTCTTTCTAATATGAACTAATTATAATGAGCAATCTCTTGGAGCTACAGTCTGGAACACAGGTTACCAGAAGATAGAAAGAGGGTAGATAATGGGAAGCTGATGCTTAATTTGTGCAGAATTGTTAATAAGGTTGATTATAAATGTTTAGAAATGGATAGAGATGGTGGTAGCACATTGCCATAAGGGTAACTAACAGTGCTGAATTATGTGTGTGAGTGTGGCTGAAAGGGGGAAGTCTAGGGTCATGTATGACGCTAGAAGGAAAGCGAGAGGATGAAGGGGGGACTGTATAACAGTGAGCCCTGTGGGGGACGATGGCGATGGTTAATTGTACAAATAGAATGCTCTTACATGAACTAAAACAAACATATGCCGCTATTACAAGGTGTTAGCAGTAGAGTGGTATATGGGGGGAAATGCACTAATGCCGACTAAGGACTATAGTTAACGGCAATATTGCAATACTCTGGCATCAGTTGTAACAAGGGTAACACACCAGTGCTCAGTGTCAGTCATAGGGGATAAGGGATAGGGGGCTTTTCTTTTTGGAGCAGTGAGGATGTTCTCAAGTTGACTGTGGTGATAAAGGCACAACTCTGTGTCATACAGTTGGGATGTACACTTTGTATGCATTGTGTGGTGTGTGAATAAAACTGTTTTTGAAAAAAAAAAACATGAAAAACTCAAATCAAGTCCTCCAAATAGCAATGGTAATTAATAAGGAAAAGCTGCCAGACTTAATATATGCATCAGGTCCAATAGGAAAAGTCCATTCCAAGTGTTTATGCCTGAACGTGAACTACATCTTTACAGCTCTAACAAGACTCATTACAATCATCCAAAGATTTAACAGTAAAGTCTAAAATAATGAAGAAAAAGAAAGAAAACATTATTAATCCAACAGAAAGAATGGGGAAAACGAAAAGTAAAGATTAAACGCAGAAAAAAAAACTAGAAAGAAGTCCAAATATATCAATAATCATAATAAATAGAAAAGGCTTACTTATTAAAAGATAAATTATCAGGGAGGATTTTTAAAAATCTAAATATATTACACTGCTTATAAGAAATGACCCTAAAATACAATCCCAGAGAGAAGCTGAGCATGGAAGACGGAGAACTATCTACCCTACAAATTAAAAAGAGATGTTGTAATATTAATAGGAGACAAAATAGACTTTAAATTAAAAATAATAAAGATAAGGATGACAAAACATAATATAAAAGGAACAGTCGTCTGAGAAGATAAATCAATAACTTGTACCTAACATTGCCTCAAAACATTTAAAGCAAAAACTCATAATTACAAAAAGAATTTGGCAACCTACAATTAAGTGGAAGATTTAACAAACCCCTTTCGAGAATGATGGATCAGGCAGACAAAAATTTTAAATAAGTATGTGGAAATTTTGAACAATTAACAAGATTTAGTTAATAGATGATAGATGGAGAAATAGATATAGATAAAATGCTGCAGCTAATAAATGGATAACACATATTCTTATGAAAAACACTTGTTATATTTACAAAATTTCTCCACACATTTGTCACAAAGGAAACCGAAGTTTCAAAGAATATCAAATAGAACATGTTCTGTGGCCAACTGCAATATGAAGGTGGTTTTATACCTATATATATATGTGCATATCCATTCATCCATCTACCTATTTGGAAATTTATTGCTTCTTAAATAATTTAGGATTGGACAAAGAAACCCCAAGAAAATTATAAAATTTATTTAATAAATAAAATTCATTTATTTCTAAAATAAGCTAGAATAAAAATGTCTCATATCATAGGTTGTGGGGCATGGCCAAACTGATGCTTCACTTAGGCATAAAGGAATATTTTAGAAGATTATTTTAAAAGAAAGAAAGAAAGATGTGAACATAGATGAGTAATATTCGATGCAAGAAATTTGGAAAAGAGCAGCAGGGTAAATGTAATGAAAGAAGGAAGGAAATAATTATAAAATCAGAAATTAAATAGACAACAAAAAAGAGTCAACATTAGACTGAGAAAAACATTCACAAAACTCAGCACTCAACAAGTGACTAAAAAATGTGCAGACTGAGCTAGAGGAGCTCTTCCTTGACCTGACGAAGGTCATCGGTCAGAAACGGAGAGTGAACATCACGCTCAACGGCAGGGTGGCCCCTCCCGGAGTCCGTCCCTCTGTGACGGCGGCCGGACAGGCAGGAACTGTCGGAATCAACTCTTTGGGAACCTGGAGTCTGGAGGAACGCTGTGCCGCATCCGGGGAAGAGCTGGAGGAAGAGGCTGGAAAAGTGGGGTGAAAACTGTGAGTTTCACCCTCGATGCAGCCGCTGCCACGTCCACCCCCAACCACATGGCAGACAGCAGTGGGGCTGAACCCAGGCTCCTGGTGCAGGTGGCTGGAGCCAGGGTGGGCTGTGTGGGCCTCGTCCTCGAATCCGGGCGTGTGGTCTGACCGTGGATCTCTGCTTTTGCTCAGCTACTGCAGGTGGGCGGGGGCTGGCTCAGACAGCGCCACTGTTGTCACCACCCGCAGGGAGAAGTGGCGAGGTGACTTGGAGAGGCGGTACCTATTTTCTTCTCTTTTCTCTTTCCATTCCTCATTTGAAAACAAAAATTAGTTTGGAAAAGTCACAAATTGATTGCTCCAGCCCTCAACAACAACAAAAAGAAAAACAAAAAAAAACTATGGCCTATTCACAGGAAAAAAAATTTTCCCTGAGGAAACTCATATATTGGAACTATTAGTCAAAGATTTAAATCAACCATCTTAAATATGTTAAATGAGCTGAAGGAACCCATAGACAAAGAACTAAAGGAAACTAGGAAAGTGCTGTCTGAACAAAATAAAGAGATGGAAATTATAAAAAGGAACCAAACAAAATTTGGAGCTGCAAAATACACTTAACTAAGATGAAAAACTCGTTAGATGGATTCAACATCAGATTTGAACAGGCAGAAGAAAGGAGCAGTGGACTTGAAGATAAGATTATAGAAGTTATCCTGTGTGAGGAGCAAAAGACAAAATAATAAAGAGAAATGAACAGAGCCTGAGGGACCTGTGGGACCCCATCAGGTTTACAACACATGCACCATTAGAGTCCCAGAAGGATGAGAGAGAGAAAGAGAGAGAGAGAGAAGTGTAAAAGAAGGATTTGAAAGTTTATGGCTAAAAACTTCCCAAATCTGATGAGAGACATGAGTATACACATCCAGGAAATGCAACAAAATCCAGCAGGATAGAGTCTAGGAGATCTACACAAAGACGTATTAAAGCAAAATTGTCAAAATCTAGAAACAGAGGATTTTGAAAGCAGCAGGAGAGAAGCGGCTTGTCACATAGCAGGGATCCCCAATAAGATTAACAGCACATTCCTCATCAGAAACCACAGAGTATAGAAGACAGTGGGGTGGCATATTCAAAGTCCTTAAAGAAAAAACTGTCGACCTGGAATTCTGTATCTGACAAAGTTATCTTTCAGAAATGAAGAAGAAATTAAGACATTTACATAGAAACAAAAACTGAAAGAGTTTATTACCGGATGTGCCCCACAAGAAATGCTAACAGTCCTTCAGGCTGAAATAAAAGGTCACTAAATAGCAACTCAAAGCCATAAGAACAAATAAAGAGCATTTTAGTAAAGGTAACTACATAGGTGTATATAAAATCCTGTATTGTGGTACTTTTTGTATTTCACTGCTTTTTACCCCCTACATGACTTAAGCAAATATGTAAAATAACATTACAAATCTCTGTTAATGGGCATACAAATGTATAAGTACTTAATCTGAGCTAGTAACAATATAAAGAGGGGGAGGGTTGGAGAAATATAGAAGTAGAGAGTTTGTTTACTCCTGACACTAGGTTGGCACTAGCTGAACTAGAATGTTATTATTTTAAGATGTTCACTGTAATTACGAAGGTAACCACTAAGAAAATAACTAAAAAAGTACAGAGAAAAGAAAAGAAAATGGGAATCCAAATGGCACACTACCAAAAGCAGCTAAATACAAAACAGGCAGTAATAGAGTAATTGAGTAACAAAACATACAAGTCAGAGAGAAAAGAATTGGCTAAATGGTAGAGATAAATCCTTCTTCTCGTTTATGACCTTAAATGTCAATGGATCAAACTCCCCTATTAAAAGGCAGAGACTGGCAGATTGGATGCAAAACCTGATCCATCTATATGCTGTCTAGAAGAGACTCACTCTAGGGGCAAAGACACAAAGAGGTTGAAAGTAAAGGGTGGAAAAAGATATTCCACACAAACAGTAATCAAAAGAGAACCTGACTGGCTAAATTTTTGTCCGACAAAATAGACTTTAAGTCAAAAAAGATTATAAGAGACAAAGAAGGATATTATATAGTGATGAAACAATCAATCCAGTGAGAAGATATAATGATTTTAAACATACATGCACATCAAAACAGAGCCCCAAAATATATGAAGCAAAAATGGACAGAATTGAAGCAATAAATAGATAGTTCTGCAATAATGGTTGAAGACTTCAATACAGCACTTTCAGTATGATGGAAAATCTAAGCAGAGTATCAGTAAGGAAATAGAGAGCTTGAACAATACTGTTAACCTATTAGACAAATGGACAACAACAACAAATTCTTCTCAATTGTACATGGAACATTTTCAAGGACAGACTGTATGTTAGGCCATAAATCACATCTTAATAAATTTTAAAATATTGAAATATTGAAGTCATATAAAGTATCTTCTCAGACACAAAGGAATAAAGCTAGAAATCGATAACAGAAGGAAAATTGGAAATTTAAAAAACATGTGGAAGTGAAACCAACACACTATGAAACAACCAGTGGGTCAAATAAGAAACCACAAGGGAAATTAGGAAATGCCTTGAGATGAATGAAAACAAAAGCACATACTGTACCAAACCTCACAGGATGCAGCAAATGCAGTGCTCAGAGAGAAATGTATAATTCTAAATGCCTACATTTAAAAAGAAGAAGGATCACAAATCAATAACCTGACTTCACACCAAGAGAAACTAGAAAAAGAGAATGATAAAGATGAGATAAGAGAATGTCAGAATGATAAAGATTAGAGCAGAGAGAAATGAAGTAGAGAATAGAAAAACGATAGAATCAACAAAACCAAAAGTTAGTTTTTTGAAAAGACCAATAAAATCAACAAACGATTAGCCAGACTGATAAAAATAGAGAGAGAGAGAGAAGACATGAATAGCTAAAATCAGGAATGCAAGTGCGGACATTACAACAGGTGCAGCAATGAACTACTATGTGGCAACAAATTAGAAACCCTGGATGAATGAGTAAATTCCTTAAAGCATACAAATTACCAAATCTGATGCAAGAAGGAATAGAAAAGCTCAACAGACCTATAACAAGTAAAGTGATTGAATCAGTGACCAAAAACCTCTCAACAAAGAAAAGTCCAGGACTGATAGTTTCACGACTGAATTTACCAAACATTTAAAGAAGACTTAATACCAATCCGTCTCAAACTCTTCCCAAAAATAGAAGAACAGACATATAGACCAGTAGAATAGAGTTCAAGTCCAGAGTTAAATCCATTCATCTGTGGCCAGTTGATTTTCGACAAGAGAGCCAAGTGCATTCAATGGGGAAAGAATGGTCTCTTCAACAGACGGTGCTGGGACAACTGCAAATCCACATGCCAAAGAATGAATGTGGAACCCTACCTCTCACCATATACAAAAATTAATTTGTAATGGATCAAAGACCTAAATATAAAAGCTAATGCTATAAAACTCTTACAAGAAACATAGAAAAATATCTTCAAGACCTTATATTAGGCAATGGATTTTTAGATTTTACACCAAAAGCACAAGCAACAAGAAAAAGATAAATGGACTTCATCAAAATTAAAAACTTCTGTGCATCAAAGTACATTATCAAGGAAGTGAAAAGACAGCCTACAAAATGGGGGGAAATATTTGGAAACCATAGATCTGATAAGGGTTTATTATCCAGAATACATACAGAAGCACAACTGAACAACAAAAAGACAAACAAGCCAATTAAAAAATGGGCCAAGGATTTAAACAGACATTTTTCCAAAGATATTCAAACGGCTAATAAGTATATAAAAGATGCTCAACATCATTAGCCATTAGAGAAATGCAAATTAACACTACAATGACATACTACTTCACACCCACTAGGTTGGCTGTTAATTAAAAAAACAAAACAAAACAGAAAATAAATGTTGGCAAGGATGGGGAAGTGAACCCGCATACATTGTTGGTGGAGAGGTACGATGGTGCAGCCGCTGTGGAAAACAGTTTGGTGGTTTCCCGGAAATTTAAACATAGAATTACTGTATGACCCAGCAATTCCACTCCTCGATTTATACCCCAAAGAACTGAAAGCAGAGAGTCAGATCCTTGTACCCCAGTGTTCATTGCAGCCCATGTGTCTGTAGCAAGTGAATGGATGAACTGTGGTCTTCCTGTCCACGGAGTGTCATTCAGCTGTAAAAATAAGTGCAGTGCCTGGTACATGCTGCAACACGGAGGAACCTTGAAGACATCACGTTGAGCGAAATAAGCCAGACATAAAAAGACGTGTGTGATTGCCTGATTCCACTGATATGAAATCCTTAAAATAAGCAAATTCACAGCAACAGAAAGCTGGATGGTGGTCACCAGGGGTGGAGGGGCAGGAGTGGGGAGTTACGAGTGTGAGCTTGGGCTGATGAAAATGGTCTGGAAATAGTGGTGAAAGTTACACGGTATTATCAGTGTGCCTAATGTCAAAGAATTGTCCACTTAAATTGGTTAAATGTTTTTATGTAATGTATATTTTACAACAATCAAAAATAAATTTTTTAAATAGGATTGAAGTTCTATATCTGAAAAAAATCTTTAAAACTTTTAGAAGAAAATATAGAATATATTTATATTTATGTTTCATGTAAATCCTTATGACCTCAAGGTGGGAAAGGATTTCGTGTACAAGACCCCAAAAGCACAAAGGGAAAAAAAATGATAAATTGGACTACATATAAAATTTAAAATTCTGTCCCCCTCAAAAGAAACACCATTAAAAAGCGAAAAGGCAGGCCAGGCACTGGACAAAGATACTGTTACCCGTGATGTACAGGAATTCCCACAGGTCAGTAAGAAAAGAAGGAGCGGTTTGGGCGCCGACTGGACAAAGGCTGTAAATCAGCAGTTCCAAGGAAGAGAAATCTCAGTAGCCAACAAACTCATTACGCGATGCTTGGCCTCGCTAGTGACCTGGGAAATGAAACGAAAACAGAAAGTCAGCATTCCACACCCGCCGAACTGCTGAAGCCGTAAGTCTGGCCCACGGTGTGTGGGCGAAGATAAGGAGCGGGCGGACCCGCTGCTGGCCGCCGCCCAGGCCGCCCCTCCTCCCGCACGACCCCTCGCCGCGGCTGGGGTCTCGGGTGGAAGGACGGGCGGAGGGGGGAGCCAGAGAGACCTGCGGCCGCACGTCCCTTTGTCCTGCCTGGAAGAGGGCCGCGCCGCCCGGGGCACCCCTGTGGACGAGAGGCCCGGCTGAGAACAGCCCCCGTGGGCTCGCCCTGGACCCTGCCTGGATTCGGTCCTGGGAGGACTCACTCACTCTCCCCTCCCGGGGCGGCCTGCGGGGGTGTCGGCGTGACCCGGGGGCCCACGGTGGGGCGAGGTGCTCGTGTCCGGGAGGTGGGGATCAAGACACGGACGCAGCTGCCGAGGCCGTGCCGGCGTCTCCTCTCCCCGCCTCTCTCGCTGTGGATGCTCGGACTTTGTCTTCATGTTGGGAAGTGTAGTGAAAAAGACGAAAGAATAATATGTGACGAGGCCTCCAACATGGCCATGCGGTGGCCACCAGGGCCTCACCCCCAGGGACCCCCCGCCCTGACCCCAGGGTTCACCCCCACACCTCCGCACGAGCCTCCCCCGGAGAGCAGCCTCCCTGGGGGGGAGAGCACCCCCTGGGCCCCGCATGGGTGCTCCCTGCACTGGCAGGCTAAGATTCTCGCTTTCCACGACAGCGCAAGTGCACCCCAGCACAGGCTCCGCCGGGCCCGGGCGTCCGGGATCACCTGAAACCGCGGGCCGGACAGGGCGGCTCCTGTGCTCCAGGTGAGAGGAGCGGGCGCCATCAGGCCCGTTTCCTGAGACGCTGACACAGTGATGACTGCTCAGGAAGCAGATTTGTTTTTTGTTTCATTCGCGTATTTCCCTCGTTTCCTGTCACTGAGGCGTGTGCTGAGGCCGTGGGGCCCTCCCTTACCAGGAGGCTGCAAATCCCCACGCACCAAGGACAGTTTGACTTCTGGGCTCAGAGCAGAAGTGTCCTCTCCGTTCTGAGACTCCTTTGAAATGAGAGTGAAGAGTAAAAAGCTGAAAACCCATGAAGATGAAGGAAGAGGAGGGGTCGGTCAACAGAGAAGGTGGAGGAGGCGTCCCCGGGGGCCGGGCACGGTCTTCTCCCAGGTGTTTCCGCCTCAGCATGACCAGCCTTCCACAGGGGCTCCCGCATGCTCCAGCCAGTTCACCCCCCAGGCAGGGTCTGTGCGCCCACCTCCGGTAACTTCCTCTGCTGGGCCCCGCCAGGAGTCTGGAGCCACGGACCAGCCCCGTGAGTGCGGCCTGGCTGCTCACTGTACCTGGGCACCCCTGCCCTGCCCGTGCGGTGCTGCCACGGGGCTGGGGCCTCAGTGGCCCTCCCCGGCACACTCAGGCTCAGTCCTGCAGCCCCAGCACCCGCCCACTCGCCTGTGAGGGGAGCAGAGGACAATGGGTCCACTTTGCCCATCTTCCGTGTCTAAGGGCCTTGGGTTTCCTGGGCCTGTCGGGGGGCAAACCCTCGCTGAAGCCCGTGCCCTGGCTGTTTGCTGGACAAAATTAAAAATACTGTCAGTTTAAAAATGTTAAAAATGTTGAAACAGTGGCAGTGTCTAGTTTTGATGAGGGTGTCTGGAATGAGGGTCTTCTCATCCATTGTAGGTGGGAATATAACAATAACGCAAACACTCACATAGCCCCGTGTGCCAGGCACGATTTTAAGTGTTTTCCATAAATGAACTCATGTTATCCTCAGTGTGACTCTAAGAGGTGAGTGCTGTGTATTCTGGATATTAAACCCTTACCAGATGTATGGTTTGCAATTCTTTTCTCCCATTCCACAGGTTGTATTTTCAGTATCTTGATAATGTCCTTTGATAAACAAAATTTTAAATTTTGATGACATCCATTTTATCTGTTTTTTTCTTTTGTTGCTTGTGCTGTTGGTGTCATGTCTGAGAAATCACTACCAAATCCAAGGTTAAGAAGGCTCCTCCTATGTGTCTGTTTACTAAATTGTAACATACACAGGCAGAGTGTGAAACTTTCAGGACCGAGCAGAATAACCACAGGGCAGCAGTGAGCTGATCAGTCCCAGAGCTCACCTGGGCCGGGAGATGTTCGCGTTGTGACCATCCAGAGTGACAGGAGTCCTCAGTGAATAGCTGTGACACTCAGTAACAAGCCCAGAGGGGCCCCACTTCGTCATAGGGCTAAACTAGCCCGGGATTAAAGGCTAAACCCACCCTAACAAAGCCTAAAAACAGGCCTCAAAAGGATGAAGGGGATCTGCAGATAATTTAACTGCCTTCCAAAATACTCTTTAAAAGAAACAACAAAATCCAGCACTTGGCAACATAAAATTCATAATGGCCAGTGTTCAGTAAAAAATCACTAGACATGAACATGCAGAAACTGAAACGTGTCGAGTCGGAAGTGTAGCCCTTCCTTCTCCTCATTGCCAGTGACTCTCAGGAGACTTTAATTATCAATTGCCTGGCACGTAGTAGGTGTGCAATACATTGTCACTTTTATCATTATTATATATGTGGGGAATTCTTCCAAGCCTCAGACAGGTATACTCATAACAGAAGGATTTATTTCTCACCAACACTTGGTTAAAACAGTTCTCAGTGGTCAGGAATATACTCAACCAGTGCAGCACTTTAGTGTTCATTTTGTGTTCAAAATTACATACAACGCAGGCTCTACAAAACTTAGGTCAGCCCTTGCATGTGGGGACGTGGACTCTTGACGCAGACTGGGCGTGTGCGTGGATGCCTTCCTCTGCCGTCCAGCTGCCACGTGGTCCGGAATTACTTCTGTCTCTGAGTGCCACGAGTGGATTTTCACAGCTTCTATAGTGTAGACACTGCCCTCCATTGTCCCACTTCACCGTACGCTCAGCTTGATGTCAGAGAAGAATGCAAAAGCCAGCTGCCAGGCCGGCAGAAGCCATGCGGAGTCCTTGGTGGGCTACCATGTGCCCACTGGCCCCGAGGTAGAGCAGGAGGCCCTGTGTGAGCCCCGGCCGTGCCCTCAGGGGCAGCCACCCTGCAGAGGGTGGGAGGACACCCGCACACTGTACCCCCTGGAGAGTTCTGTCGCTCATCTTCTTTCCCATTCATGTCACCCAAGGCTATGTGACGTCCATCATGGGCAGAAGGAGAGCCCTGCCGCAGATCTGGGCCCAGGACCCGCAGCTTCGGGCGCAGGCGGAGCGACAGGCAGTGAACTTCGTGGTTCAAGGTATGGTGTGCCCCCTCGCAGGCCGGGAGGGCGGCTGACGGCTGCCCACTGCCTCCTTCTCCTGCCCACTGGGTCTGCAGCCGTTGTCTTACCTGGTTTCTAGCAGCTTCAGGTCTGAGCCTAATCCACTAGAATACGCCGAGGTTTTGCTCCCAGGGGCCTTCCTCCAGGGAGCTCCCTGGGCCTCACCGTCCTCACCGGCAGTTCCTGAAGGAAGCGCCATGGAGCTCACGCCTGGGCAGGCAGGCACTCAGTGTGTGGCGTCTTCAAGATCACGATGTTCCCAGGAGAAGGTCTGAGCGGTGCCCCATGCCTACAGCGTGGCCAGCACTAGAGCTCCATCTCCTGACGCTCCATCAGGCCCCTGCGTGCCTGGGTGCAGGCCCTGGGGTTGGGCATCCCACACCCGGCAGTGCCTGAGTGGCCCACAGCCCGGAAGGGGAGGGCAGCCGGGGAAGTAAGCTCATGTGCCTGCTCCTGGCTGTGGAGACTCCTCACCCTTCACCCCAGCACCCGGGAGTGCGAAAGCAGCCGTTTCTGCCTGGAGGACTTGGGGCCTTGGGGTCCTTAGCCTCACAGATCACAGATGAGGGGCCAGGACCCCAGGGCCCGAGGGGAAGGCCCGGAGCCAGGTGTCCGAGCCCAGGTGCCACACTGCCCCAGAGGGGTGTCCTGTGGAGACCACCTGCCCCAGGAGACCAGCCAGGGCCCACAAAGCCCAGGGACCCCAGCCGCTGGGGAGCAGGAGTGCTTGGCAAGTCAGGAGCTAAGGTGCAAGTCCTTGGGAGACCCCGCAGGCCCCCACGCACCGTGAGCCAGGCAGACCAGGGGCACTTGCCTCTGCCAGACACAGAGGCTGGGAGAAAAGACAAGAAAGAAGCCACCAGGCCGGTGGGCTGGACCGTGGGGGGACAGAACCTTCCCCAGTGCACCTTGTAGTGGGGCAGCCTCAGCACACACTGGGGACACAGTCCCTCCTGTCCTGGATGCGTACTGGTGAAGCACCTCCCCACGCATGATCTCGCGCCTCGGGGCACGGGTCAAGGTGCGTGTAAAGCACTGTAGGAAGAGTGCTTCCAGAAGGAAGTAAAAGCACAGCACCTCGTGTGCTAAAAGTTCCATAAAGTCAGGCACTGAGGACCTCCGCCTCCCGGGGAAGCCCCTGCCCTGCCTGGTCCTCGAGTGAGGGGACCACCAGTCACCTGTTTAACAGACGTCCGCCGAGCACCTAACAGGCAGGTGCCCTCTCGGGAGGCCGGCCGCTGCCCAGCCAGCTCACAGGGCGCCGTCTCTGCTTGCGCCGGCCCCACTCCGATCCTCACATCTCCAAGTCTGCTCACTTTTCCCAGCATGGCGAGCACCCCTGCCTGTCCACTGAGCAGGGCCCTCCGGCCCGGCAGTTTGTTTAGGCTCCGAGTGTCCAGTAGCCCCCTCTGGGGTTCAGGAAGGCTCTCTCGGCAGGGTCCGGGCTAGCCACTCCGTGACCTGCCCCTAAGGGGTCCTGACCCCAGGCCACATTGACTCCAGAGCCACCGCTCCCCCCAGAACCCCATGTTCCACCTTGGGAACATCTACTTTAAGTAAACCTTTAAGTAAAAGAAGAGCCTCAGAACCACTGTCTAACAAGCTTGGTGGTGATGCTGGTGTGAGCCTAGAGGTGGCTGCTAAGCAGAGGGTCACAAGCCATCAGCGAGGAATCACAGGCTCCCAGCAGAGCCCCGGCCACCAAAGGCGGTCCCCGCCATCTGCTTTTCTGTGTGAGACTCTCTGTCAGGAAGTGCTTGCACAGCTGCAGAGACAGGGAACAAAAAGACCCTTCTCGCTGCTCAAAAGGGGCATTTGCCTGGTGGGACACCAGCTCTGACGCTGCTCGGCTTCTGGCCATTTCCAAATTCTCAAGGATGAGTGGCTGGTGCCAGAGGCGCCTCCGAGAGGAAAGCGTGGCCCTCCAGAGCAAACCTGGGATTCTCTAGTGTGGCCAGGGCACCGCACGTGCCGGAGTGTTCAGAATGAGCTACAGACTTTGGAAATGAGTGGTTGGAAGGGGATGTTTTGCTAAAATGACATGACTTTCCAGTCCAATGAAAGTCACTTTCTTAGAGCCAGAGCCTCTTCTCCAAGGCCTGTAGGAAGGAGCAGCCCCCTGGGCCCTTGGGGCTTCCAACCTGCCCGAGTCCCAGAGGGTTGGCCTGGCTGGGACACCTCACGGCTCCTAGAGGATGGCCTGGGCATGCTTGCTTCCTACCACATTCGCAGCCTCCACTAGCCTCCTGGAGCTGGAGAAAAACGGACCAAACATTTTCTGAGAAGAGTTGCTTTGTAATGAGGGAAATAGGCCACAGACCAAGGATTTTACTTCTTCATTAACCTCAGGAAGCAGGAATGCTAAAGCAATTGAAAGAGAGCAGTAGAAATGCAGCCTTTCAGCCCGTTTCCGTTATCGGGCCCCACTGCCTGGGCTGGGATGAAAGTATGGCCCAACGATGGGGCTGTCTCCTGCTCAGATCCTGGGAGGCTGGCATCCTGCCCTGGTTCACGCATGGCATGCTGCACCGCAGGGAAGCTAAGAGGCCACACAGCTGGCAGGGGAGGCGATGAGTCCAAGCCTCATCTACCTGAGCCACAGCCGGCTTCCTCATCCTGTCAGCCAGGGCGGTGGCCGCATTCCACATGGCTCCCGGGTCCTGGCCCTGGCAGATATGCCCTGTGTAATCCCCTCCCTGAGTGTGGGCAGAACTTGGAATGTGATGGGATTTCCCTCCTTTGATTGGACCATGTCAGGTGGCACAGGGGCTTGCAGGTGTCAGGAGGGCCCCCAGCCAGCTGGCTTTGCGTTGACCAAAAGGGAGAGGATCCCGGTGGACCTGACCTGACCAGGCGAGCCCCTCTAGAGAGCATTTAGAGGTCAGAGTCAGAGAGACAGGAGAGAGGTGGCCTTGGAGGAGCAACTGCGTGTTGGGGGCCGCATGGCCTCTGGGGGCTGAGGGGCCCCAGCCGCCAGCTGGTGAGGAGACCGGCCTCAGGCACCCGGCTGCAAGGAAATGAATCCTGCGGCAACCTGAGGGCATGTAGCGTCGGGTGTCCCGAGTCCAGTCTCAGCCAGGTGCTGCTGGCCCACTCCTGGGCTCCCTGAGTAGGGGCCCGACCAAGACGTGCTGCGCTCCTGGCCCTAGAAGTGTGTGGTAATGAATGTGTGGTGTTAGAAGCCGCTGCCTTTGTGTCCGCGTGTCACGCTCCCTGGCGGCAGGGGCGATCCCTCTCACCCTGTTGGTGAAACGGAACCCTCTGTGCCCACAGGCTCGGCCGCGGACCTCTGCAAGCTGGCCATGGTCCACGTCTTTGCTGCGGTGGCCGCCTCCCCCACCCTGACGGCCAGGTCAGTGAGAGGACGGTCGGCCTGCGGGGTGCTGGCCGATGCTTCCGGGGATGGGCAGGGCCAGGGTGGCTTGTCCTTTGGGTGGACGCTCTGTGACTGCTCCCCGGGCACGCACCTGCCAGTGAGCAATGCCTACTGCCTCTCGTCTGCAGGGTCTCCCTTCTCAGTGCCCAGCAGCCTCCGGGCGTGGGGCTTTCCTGACCCCAATTGAAGTGGGCCTCGGGCGAGGGCCAGCGCTGTCTCCAAGAGACCCCAGGGGAGCCCACTCCTCCGGCAGGCACACGGGCCCCCAGGCCATCACACAGCCTTGGCCACAGACCCAGCCCTCCACTCCCGTGGGAGCAAGGGCCTCCCCAGGCCCTTCCAGGACCTGCGACAGGACACTGGGGACCCCAAGCATGCAGCCCCCCCACCTGACCATTGCCCCACGCCCCAGTTCCTGCTGCCACTGCCCCGTCTGCCCAGAGCCAGCGTTCCCACGCACTCTGATGAGGGCTCCACACCGCTGCTCCTCAGGGCACGGCTTTCTCGGGGCTCCCCGCCCCACACCCCAAGTGTTTGGTGTGTGGGTGACGAGTCCTTCCAGGCCAGCTGAGGTCCTGCACTGAGAGCAGGGCCTACTCTAGGGCCTCGGGATCCCCAGGGATCCGGGGTCTGCCCCATGTGTCTTCATACCCCAGTCCCAGCAGCCCACCGAGCATGAGGGTCCTCCCAAGAGACAGTGCCAAATTCTGGCTCACCTGGTCTCCCCTATTTATTCATTTTTGTTGCTGTCTATTCCATTGATTTCTGCTTTATCTTTTATAATTCCTTTTTTCTTATTTCTTTGAGTTATCTCTATTGCAACTTTTCCCATTTCTTCAGTTAAATGCTTAGCTTGTTTATTTCTAGACTTTGTTATTTCCTGATAAATCTATTTTAAGCTATAGATATATTCCCCTCTAAGGGCTGCTTTAGTTGTGTCCAACATATTTTGACATGGGTGTTTTCATTATTATTCAATTCTTAATTTCCTTTATGATTGTTCTTTAACACAAGGATTATTGATAAGTTATTTGCTTTCCAAATATGTGGAGATTTTAAGACATCATTTTGTATTAATTTCTAATTTTATTGAGCTGTGACAACAATACATAGTGTATTTGACATTGGTCATTTAGAATATATTGCAGCTTCTTTAAACCTGGTCTATTTTTGTAAATGTTGCAGGTTTTCTCGAAAAGAAGCTGAACTCTGTTGAGTTCAGAGTTCTGTATATATCTAAGAGCTCAAGCTTTTTGCTTGTTTTGTTCAGGTCTTCTGTTTCTGCCTTATTTGTAGACTTGATCCATCAGCTTTGCAAGGGATATGTCAAAATCTACAATTAGAATTGTTGCCTTAATTTTCTCCTGCAGTCCCATCAGTTATTGCTGAAAATAGTTGTGAAGCTGAATCATTAGATGTATATATGCTTATAATGGTTTGTCTTGTTCTTTTGTTCTTTTTACCAATATGTAATGTCCTCTTTTGTTTCCTATGATATATTTTGCCTTAAATTCTACATTGTCAGATATTACAAATATAACCCCAGCTTTTCTTTCACTTCATATTCTCCTGGTGTATCTTTTTCCCATCCTTTTATTTTAAACTTGTTGTGTCTGTTTTGTTGTTGAATCTTGTCTTTTTAAATCCAACCTGTGAGTTTCTGCTTTTAAATTAATGCATTTTAGCCCATTTGTATTTACTCTAATTTGTAGTGTAGTAGGGCTTATTTCTGCCCTCTTATTTCATAACTTCCATCGATTGTACTCTGCTCTTGTGTCCCTTGTTCCTCCCTGCTTCCCACCAGATAAATTGAGTTTTTGTTCTGCTGTTTTAAAAGTTATATGTTCTGTTTGTTCTTAGGGTGGATGCCCCTAACTCTTATGTATTTAAACGACTGCTTTCTTAAGTTTCTGTCTGCATATGCCCTCTAGCAAAGAAACGACACTTGTCCTCCGTGTCTCCCTTTTCTTCTTTCTTGTCCCTAAACATGTTACCATCATCTGGTAGTTTTAGTTCTGGATTAGTATATATATACTTCCTGTTTTTCTTTACCTTGTCCTAGCTTTTTGTTTTTATTTTAACAAAAGTTTTACCAAGCTGTGTGATCACCCTTGCTCCCCATGGCTCTTGAGGCATCCCTGGGTTTGTTCTGGATGATTTTGCACATTTCCTCCCCTGAGACTTTAAAATTTCCATCATGCTTGCACATTTGGATGACAGTTTTGATGGACACAGAATCTCAGATTCAAATCTCCAGTGTCTTGCATTCTCAGTTGCCGTGGATAGACCTGATATCAAGCTGATCTTTGTTCCTTTGTAGGTGATCTGCCCTTCTTCTTTGGAATCTTTACCATTTCCTTGGTCTCTGATATCATCTCAAATCCTCAGGGCACTCCCACTGGCCCAGGCTTCACCTGCAACCCTGGGCAGGGCTGCACAGTGGAGGGGCCAGGGCCAGGGACCCCAGCAGGTCAGAAATGCCACCCAGGCCCCCGCTGGGCCCGCCCTGGGGTCTGGGCTGCTGGTGCGGTTTGCGCAGTGACTGGGGCAGCCGGGAGGCCAGAGCAGGGCAGACGAAGCTTCCTCTCACCCAGTCTCCCTCCCCACCCAGTGCGCACACCAGTGCCCACAGCCTCGGGTCCCCAGGGTGTTTGGCGGCTCTCCACCTTGTTCCTGAAGCCTCTAGTTCTGTCAGGTGCGAGCAGCCGGGCTGGAGGACAGGTGGTGCCGCAGTCCAGGCCATCGGCCTCATGGGCCACTTCTGTGGAGTCGGTGAAAGAAGTTGATACAGAGGGTCCTGGGTCTTTTGTGACAGAGCCCTTCTGACAGCTCGGCACGGACAGGTCATGTCCGCTCAGGACTTTGAACAGCCTGGTGGGTCATCTTTCTGTTGTCAGCACATTATTGTCTTTAGGAACCACATTGTGTTGTTTCAGAAAGCAAAGTGGATTCGTGGGTGTTACAGGACATTTCACGCTATGCCTCTTTAAACTTGATTTGTTCTTCTTGAGTGACAGAAAAGGTTCAGTGTCTGAAAGGAACAGGGACTGGCCAGTGTGAACTTGAACCTTTGCCAGAGGTAGAGTGAGGGAAATGCAGAGGGGCCGCCTGCCCCAGGGCATCCCTAGGGGTCTCCGGGGACTCCCACTGCTGCCCCATGGTCCCCAGGATGGGGAGACGCCCCCACATGCCCCTGGGTCGGGGGGACGCCCCCATGCACCCCTTTGGCGGGGAGACGCCCCCGTGCGTCCCTGGGCCCAGGTCCTGGGAGTCACGGTGAGATCGGGCCGGAGCTGGCAGTGGTCAGGCCTCAGGCCCAGAGCTCCGCTGTCCCGAGAACCCATCCCGACCTGTGTCACCTCCGCGTGGTCAACATCAGCTAGAAGGCCGAGTTCCTCCTTCTGCCCCCTCACACTGGCACCCCTCTGGAAAGGCTTTCTGGCTGTCAGAAAATGCTGGCACTGGAGGGGGCTGCTGAGAAGGGGAAACTGAGGCTGGAGAACGAGGCACCCTGTCTAGATCTGTGTGGTGCTTGGCCTCCCCTCCAGCGGCCACAGCACCTTCCTGGGAGGACGCCTGCCCTTGTCCGTGGGTGCGAGAGAAAGCGGGGGGGCTCTGTTGGGGCGGAACGGTGGTTGTGGGTACGGACACAGGCTCCGGCACGACGGCACCTTGCAGCAAGGGGCCAAGGGTGTGAAGGGCAGGGGACAGGCCTGGTCTCCCGGGAGGCTGTTTGGGTCGGGGTCGGAGGTCAGAGCTCCGTGCACCCACTTTGGTCGGAGAGGACAGACAGTGGGTGCTGCGCAAGGCACAGGTGGGGAGCGGTCAGCAGTTGCCCTGGACCCTGCTGCTGAGGCCGGGGGACACGGGCTGGGATGTGCAGCCGCATGCACCGAGGCCGTGGGGGCCCCTGAGACTGAGCTGTGCGCCCGTCCCTGCCTGCCAGCCTGGTCTCAGAGGATCGGCAGGGCCTGACAGTGATGGGCACAAGGGGCACGAGGGGATCAGGTTGGGGGACAGGGAGGGGGCGGGGCCAGCGCTGTGGGACAGATGTTTCCACACGGGGACGCAGCAGGGGCGAGTGGGTGGTGCCTGCTCTGCGGGGCTGGTGGGACAGTGGCATCTCCGCACAGCCGTCTGTGGGCACCTGGGCGGGACGGCCACTCCCTTGTCCTGGCCCCGCTGTGCCCTGGCCCCCCTCCGGGTTCCACGTGGAATGACCCCGGGGGCCGCTGAACCGCAGTCAGGGTGCAGAGCGGAGACTCCTGAAAGAGCCATGAATGTGACGGCCACGTGCAGCACAGGGCACTGCAGAGCAGGTGGAGCCCGAGGGTCCTGGGCCCCAAGGAGGGCGCCCAAAAGCCACTGGTGCCGCCCTGCTGGCAGCTCAGGGCCATCTTGCGATGCTGCTGAGGTGGAAACTGCTGCCGGCTCCCAGCGTCCCCCCCAGCTCCCCACAGCCCCTGGGGCAGGCGGCCTGGCCAGGCTCCTGGGCCATCCGGGGCGACCCCAGGCTGAAGGACAAGCGTTGGCATGAGCAGCAGGGGCCAAGGACACGGAGAAGCCTCAGAGGACCTGGCCCCGCTGCAGCGGGCTGAGGGGTCCCTGGGGGGAGGCCTGCACAGGCCCATTGCCATGGACGCCCCCGTCAGCATCAGGCAGCCCCAGGCAAAGGGCAGGGGACGACCTCCAACCCCTTGAGCAGAGACAGGGACTGCGTCTACCCTCGGCCCTGGACAGGATGCCCCCTGGAGAACCGCTGGGCCTGGGCTGGGGCCACCACCCTCACGTGCACTCGGGACGACGTCACAGAGGGGGCAAGTCAGTGGCAAGAAGTGAGGTGCAGCTCTTCTGGAACATTCCCCTGCAGAAGCCCCGTCCCCCCACCCCAAGTGGACCAGCTGCAGGGCAGGACAGTGGCTCTGGGGCAGGGCCTGAAGTTCCGTCAGCAACAACCCCTTCCAGAAGAGCACGGGGTCCAGGTCCTGTCCCCGTGGCTCCCACCGCAGTGTCCTCTCTTCCTCCTCGTCTCCTGTGTCCCCATTTTCAATGAGGAATATGGCAGAGTGTTCCACTCAGTGTGAGTGTGATGGGTAAGTGACTAACAATCGCAAACCTATTCTTAGCTGGTGCCACAACAGCAGCTCAGAATTTCACAATGTAATTTCGAGAAGTGTGAATGCTGTTTCTTCTAAATCGGGAAAAAGTTACAAGTGACTGTTCTGAGGTTTCTGCCCATTTGAAAATTAAATCACCTTGGGAGCCAAAGATTCTTCCAGAAGTCTTGAAGTTAGTTTCCGCAAGCAAAGGGCCAACGCGGCCAACCTGGCCCCCCAGTCTCTCCTGTGCTCCCCCACCTGCTTGGAAGGTGCCCCAGCCTTTGGCCCGTGTCTGCTCGTGAAATCCAGGCCACCTCCCTGGAGGCAGCCCCAGGAGCCTCTGTGGAAGGCGAGCACCCAGCCCAGGGGCTGGTGCATCTGCACCCATGGGTGTGTGCGCTCGGCCACTGTAACGGAGGCCCAGCGGCAGCAGCTCCGACTCCAAGAGGGGGTTTTCTCCCGACGAGAAGTCTGGAAGCACAGCCAGGGCTGACTTTGACTCGGAGGGTTGGGGGCTGGACCACGGTCCCCGCTCCCTGGCCTGTCCCTCCTTGGGCTCCGTGCAGGTGGCTGCAGCAGCTGTCAGATGCCTTCCAGGTGAAAGATGGCGGGAGCTGTGACGGTCAGAAGGACGCTCAGCTCCCAGCCCGGTCTGCCCTTACTGCCACCCCAGAAGCCGGGGGACACATGCCGCACGGGCCAGCCTTGGAAGGGGAGCTGGGAGACGCACTTCATCGCTGGGGACATCTCCCAGCTCGGCCCACCCCCAGTGGGGGGCTGGCATGGAGGACAAGGGAAGGGGGTGGGGTGGTCACTGTGGATCTCTGCTTCCCCCGAAACCCAGGCCCTCTGAGGCTTTCGCCCCATCACTGTCCAGGAGCCGCAGCTGCCCCTGGCAGGCAGCAGGGGATGAGGATGGATGCAGCCCTGCCCTGGAGGCCCTGTCCAAGAAACAGAGCCCCCGGGGACTCGAGGCCCTCATGGCTGTCCTGTCACCCACCTGCCCGCCGGAGGGGGCCGCCGAGGGCTTAACACAGAGGCTGCTCCTTGAGGGCACGGCCGGGGGTCAGCGCCGCCTCCCCCAGCCCAGGGCCAGCACACTCTTCTTCCCTGCCCACACCAGAGGGCACAGCTGGGCCCCAGCATCCATGGCACAGAGCTGGGGGAGGAGGGGAGCGGCAGAGCTGGGGGACAAAGGGGCCACCCCACCCAGGCATCCAAGCCACTGAGGCTCCGAGAGGCTGCACCTGCCACCCCTGGCAGCCTCGAGCCAAGGCTCACCCACCAGACAGGGGTCCCAGATGGGAGCGGGTGCTGCAGGGCCTCCCGGGGACCTCCCCTTGGAGAAGAGCCAGGGCAGAGCCAGTGGCAGCACCCCAGGGTGGGGGGGTGTCACACTGCACTTTCAAATCTTTATGTACTTAACAAATGTCATTAAGCGACGATTTGGCTTACATGACTAAATTTTTTAAAAAGTGTTTAACCCTCCCCTCCCAGCACCGTTCCTAAGCTGACATTCCAAAGTGGGGCGCTCCAGGTTGCCAGGTCGGCAAAGGGTCCTCACCCCAAGTCCCCGGTCCGTGGCCTCCCCACTCCTGTCCCCCATCGGCACCCCCCAGGTTCAAGGGGAGTTGTTCTTTGTTTCCCTCTCAGACGTCCCTGAACGTGGCCTCCTGGTACCCGAGAGCTGCTCAGAACCCAGGGCCGCGTGGTTTTGCCGGGCTGGGGCTGGGAGTTGGGGGAGAAGCAGGGGAGCCCCTCACACCGGGTGTCGTCTTGTTCACCAGAGTCAGTTTTGAATGCTCCCCCCCCCCCAGGTCTCCTACCCTGGTGACCACGGCGACCCCACTGAGCCCCCCGCACCCCTCAGGCCAGCGCCCCTCCTGTGGGCAGGGCCATCACCCCCATGCACCCCGTGTCTTTCAGACTGGTTGCCCAGATTCACGATGAGCTGCTGTTTGAAGTGGAGGAGTCACAGATCCCCGAGTTTGCAGGTGAGCCCGGGACCCAGCAGCAGTGGGTGCTTTCAGCTCAGGGTGCCGTGCAGTGCTGCGTGCCTCCAGGGCTGCATCTGGGACAGTGGCCGGGCTCCCTGCACGGGGCCCTGTCCCACTGGTCCACCGGGGGGCGACTGCGGGCCCACTGCCCTCCGAGAGCACTGGGCGTGTCACCCCAGATGTCCAGGCTGCCCCGGGTGCTGGCACCTCAAGGTCACGGGGAGCTCAGTGAAGGCTGGGGGAGCACCCGGGGCCCGCAGGTAGCCTTTGTGTTGGGGGGCTGTGTCACTGAGGCCTCACCCCTCTGCTAAAGGATTCCTGGGGCCTGGCGCCCCCAGGCTCAGCGAGGCAGCTCCCACATGCCCAGGTGCTTGGCTGGGCAGGGGGCTGTCCTCACCCCTGCAGCCAAGCAGGTGGGCAGTTGGGGTACAGAGCCCCTGACGGGTAGAGGGGGGCAGTGAAGGCAGCAGGAGAGGAGTGAGCGGGCTGGGCCCCCACCCTGCCTCAGGGCCAGGAGAGAGTGAGGCTCAGGGTGGGGCTGGAGGGGCCCCCTGGCACCACACTGGCCCTGGGGCCATGGTTGGGGGCAGGGCTGAGGGGCTTTCAGCAGCACCCTGGGCAGTGGATGTGGCCGGTGGGAGCTAGAACCAGCCATGGAACACTCCAGGGGTTCCGTGGGTACCGTGGCCACCAGATAGCTGGTTGGGTGACTGCGTGGCCTCCAGAAATAGCCGGGGCACCTCAGGGGACGGTGGGGTCCTCTGTGGAAGAGACCCTGGGGAGCCACCTCTGTGTCCCCCCTTGCAGTGCTGGTGAGGGGATGCATGGAGTTCACGCAGCACATGCAGGCGGCAGAGCTGCGGTTGCAGGTGAGGGTCATGCTGGGGGTGTGGGGAAGCAGGGGCGTGACACTGATCCCCGAGCCCCCCAGCCATGGTAGTCACAGCCAACACCTTTTCTGGGCTAGGAGTCCCCAGGGGAGGAGGGCGCGGCCCCCAGGCTCTGCCACACATGCCTGTGCCCCAGACCACTGTCCCCTGCCCTCCCCAGGCCTCCATGTCCCAACCCCGCTCCCCATACTGGCTGATGCCCACCAGCAGCTCCACTCTCGGGGCTCGGGGTCCTGCCAGGGAGAGATGGGCTGCCCCATCACACTCCTGCAGGCCCTAGGAAAGGGGCAGGAGGTAGTGAGGGGGTGCGGGTCTCCGCAGCATGAGTGGGGTCACCGAGCATCCCTGCCATGGGGAGACTGAGCTTGGGAGTGGTTGCAGGAAAGGCTGGCACTCTGCCTGTCCCCGAGTGGCTGCAACTGAGCACTGCTCGCTCTGCTGGCCGCCCAAGCTGCCCCCACCCCTGAATACTCGCTCCCTGAGCAACCCCATGGCTCCTCTCACGGCAGCCCTGGCCCCTCTGCAGAGGGAGAGATCAGAAATCCTGTCCTTCTGCACCTGTCACCCGCCCCCCACCCCCACCCTACCAGTGGGAGCACCTGTGGCCACCCCCTCCTTTTCCTCGGACCCTTGGGCAGGGTCCCCTGGCAACTCTCAGAGCTGGCCAGCACCTGCCCAGGCCCTGCCAGGTGGGGGCGCAGCCCAAGTCAAGGGGTCATGACTGGGAGAGGGTGTGCGAGCAGGCCTGTTACTGTACAAGGTCTCTGTGTGTGTGTGCATGAGCCTGCAGGAGTGTACGTGAATGCACATTTGTGCACACGCGTGTGAGTGCAGGAGCGTGTGCATGCACATGAATGCATGTGTGCACGTGTGGGGGAATGCTTGGATGTGTGCGTGTGCGCGGGCCTTTGGGCGTGACTGGGCCCGTGCACAGCAGTGCTGGCTTGGCTGTGGGTGTAGCCGAGGGTCGAGGGTTGCTGCATGTGGGTCCCCGTCTTGGGGGCGGGGCCTGCCCGGGACTCGCCTCTGGCCGCTGCCCACAGGTGCCCCTCAAGGTGAGCCTGCGCACGGGCCGCTCATGGGGCTGCCTGGCCCTGCTGCAGGACGCCCCGCTGCAGGATGCTCTCCCAGCTGCAGCCTGGCCGCAGGGGACCCCTGCAGCACCCACCCCCGGCACCAGCGGTTCTCACCTCCACTTGGCTGTCTGCGCCGCGCCCTCCGGCCCTGCCCAGGAGTAAAGTTCCTGCTCTGGCGAGCTGGCTCCGAGTGAGTTCTTCATGGGTGCGGGAGGCGCCAGTGCCAGGGCTGAGGCCTGGAACCCCCAGTCATTGCCCGTTTCCCCTCCCCTGGCAGCTAGCCAGGCCCCTTTACAGAGTGGGGAAACTGAGGCACAGGAAAACTAAGTCCCTGATGTGCGCGCCTGTGGCTGGCAAGGGCGGCTGCTGGGACTCCAAGTCTGTGCCCATGGCTGGCCCCCGCCCCCCTGCCCTGGGTGCAGTTGGCCCAGGCGCCCCTCCATTGGGGTCTGGGCTCCTTGGGGAAGCCATGAGTGTCACCAGTTCCTTGACCCAGGCCAAGGCTGGTGGCCACCATCACCCCACAGCACAGGCTTGGGGCCCTTTGAGTCGTGAGGAAGGATCACCACACTTTGCCCTGCCTTCTCTACAGAGCTTGCCGACACGGGTCGCCTTTCCTGGGGGCCCATGGTCATTCTGGCAGCCTATGCCCAGGGGTCTCACCACCGTGTCCAGGGTTCCCGCGGGCCGTCTCCTTTACCTCTGCATTGACCCCACCAGGTGGCCCGGCCCGGGGGCTCAGCTGGCAGCCCCAGGGAGGATGCGGTCCAGGGGCATGCAGCGGCCGTTTCTTGTGGTTTCAGGACATCTTGGTTGACTTCCCGGCGTGTCCTGGCATCTGGGCGGCAGGGTCTGCCCGGCGTGGGGCAGCACATCTGGCTGCCGTGCAGAGCTCTGCCTGCCAGGCACGACTGCGCGCACACGTGTGTGTTTCTGCATGTGCGCATGCTTGCGTGCGTTTTCACACAGGCACACACGTGTGAACCACACCCACCACACCCACCACACCCAGAGCAGCAAGGCCTCGCGTCCCCACAGGCAGCCCCCGGTGGGCTCCTGCCGGAGCATCTCACTTCAGTGGCCTGGGACCCGCCCCGGGGGGCAAGTCTGTCCCCGGCGTGCAGCCTTCAGGTTTCAGAATGCTCCAAGCTCTGGTCCCCCGGCCCGTGTGGCCCGAGGCCTGGGTTTTACTGTTTGTCACCTGAGCACCGGCTCAGGGAAGACCTCCAGGCCCTGGCCACACGGCTGCCAGAACATTCCAGTTTAGTTCCTTCTCGGCTCCTGGGCCAGATGCAGGCAGTCGGGGAGTGGCCCAGGGCACAAGCTGGGGGTCTCGTGGGGGAGCTCTGCCCAGGGGCAAGGCCGTGGGGCCCTGGTTGATGAGGCCAGACCCCGAGGTCGGCGCAAGACCCCCGCACTGGCATGAGAGGGTGGCGTCTCCACTCTGAAGCCCACTGCCCTGAGTTCAGGGTCCCCAGTCCCTGCCTTGTGGCCCCCAGAACCCCTCCTTATGGGCCCCTCCTCATGGCCTCAGTGCCCCAGCCCAGACTCCTCCCCATTGGACCCCAGACCACCAAGATGCCCACTGCCAGACCCCTCCGTCCTGCTCCGCCTGTAACACGGGCCCTCCCCGCTCCAGGTGCCCTGGGGTGACGGGGCGAGGAGGCTGAGGGGCCCCGGCTCCATCTCTGGGCCGAGTGGAGGAGGGAGCATGGCCTCTGCCTCTGGGCTGCACCACGGAGTCCACGTGACCCCATCGGCCCCGGGGGCACAGAGAGCACGGGGAGGCCTGGAGGCTGCGGGGCCGGAAGAGACCCTGACCCTACCTGCTGGGCAGGGCCCTCAGGGTCGGCTGTACCCACAGCCCCCAGGCCTGGGCCTAACAGCACCCAGACCCCATTGGTGGGCCACGCTGGGTCCCCGCCGGGAGAGGTCAGGGGCCCAGGGCCACAGCACAGAAGCCGGGGACAGTGGGGTCTGCGTGCACATCCCTGGGCCAAAGGGAGTGTGATGGCGCCGGGGCACGAGGGGACGGGGATGGGGAGCACCGGGACAGGGAGCACGGAGAAGGCGAGAGATGCCAGCTGGGCCCCCAGGCCTCCCAGTCCACAGGCCCCCTCTCTGCCTTCCCTACAGCCCCCGCCGCCGCCGGGTGAGAACCCCGGGCCCCTTCCCCAGTGCAGCCCTGTGGGGACCCGCTCTGCACCCCCAGGGGGAAGGGGCCACGAGCACCCTGGAGGCAGCACGCAGAGCCGGGCTCCTGCAACTGGTTTTATTGAGAAACAGCAGCTTTGGGGGCAGCGCGGGGTGGGGGTGGCACACACTGGTGCTCACACACCCCAGCCAGGCCAGCTGAGCCGGAACCCCGGCCCCGGGGACCCCCAGCCCCTCTCCTCAGGACCCAGCTCCCATGCAGCCATCCGAGCCTTCAGCTGTGTCTCTGGCACCTCCGGGCTCTGAGGACAATCACCGCATTGTGGTGGCATGACACAGTTTTGGGAACAAACCAAAATAAGTCAACCAGCCAGTGCCCCCCGCCCGCACGGTGCTCCCTCCACAGATGGGCTGAGGCGACGCGGCCGCACCGTCGGGGCTCCATTGGGGCAGCCTGGGCAGCCGGGGTCCAAGGCCTCCTCTCTGCGGCTCCCTTGAAGGGGACTTTGAGTCCTGGGGCCACCCCAGGGGGACAGGCCAGTGGGTCCTTGCAGGCCTGGCGGGGGCGTTGGCCCTTGGCAGCGGCGGCACAGGTGCCCTTGGGGCCCACCACCACTCCCAGCCTTCACCACAGCGTCCCTCCTGTCACCACACATGCACACACACACACACACACAGCTCTAAAATGGCTAATTATTGCTGTTGTAAAAAAAAACTCCATCCAGCAGTGGTGACCATTGGGGCTCCTCCTCCTTGGCCCCAGGATCAGGGCACTGGTAACAGCCACTGGCCTGTGATGTCCCCCCCATACCACAGAGCATCAAATGGCACCAAGGAGCAAAAGCACCCCAGTATCTGTCCCACCCCAGCCTGGACATCCCCAAGTCTCACCCGAGAGCTGTCGGCACCCAAGACTGTGCTGAGGCTGATGGGGAGTGCCCTGGGGGACGGAGGCCGGCTCCGCGTGGGGGGTGCTCGGCCACGTGGTCACCTGGCACCGACGGGCCCCACCTGCCAGGAGCCGCCTCTGCCCTCCCTGGCCCCCGACACAGCCTGGAAGCCGGAGCGAGAGCCGGGGCCCACGGGGCAGGTGTGGGGGCAGCACGCACCCTTCAGGGCACCCCTCCCACCTCCCCTCCCCTCCCCGCTGGAGTAGCCCACCACCTCCCAAGGCAGGACACCCAGAGTGGACAGGGCTGAGTCCCAGGGTCCTCATCCCCTGGACCAGCTATCCCAAGGACCTCCTGGCCAGAGGCTGCAGCTCCCAGGCTGCCCACCCCACAGGCCGAGCTGGCTCCAGCCCCAGCCTCAGCACACGAGAGGGTCCGAGGCAGACGCCGGCAGGAAGCCAGGCTGGGGGGCGAGGGGAGAGGCGCCACCCATGGCTGCCCGCTGCAGCTGGTGAGCACCTGCCCTTCCGCTTCTGAGAGCCAGGTCCATGCCAGCGCCCTTCCCAGGGCCAGACCACACCCCCGGCCTCAGCTGCATGGGGGCTGCACGCCCTGGCCACCGGGAGCCCCCTTGCCAGCCACCCACATGGGCAGTGGGAGCCGCCCGGGACGGTCCACCAGTGGCACACCCAGGACCCCAGCAGCTCTGGGTGCCAGGTGGTCTCTGTCCCCTACCACAGGAGTCAGGGATACCACGTCTGTGTGCCAGGCTCACTGAACACATTCCAGAACAGTCCCCCCACCCCTTCCAGCTTCCCCACTCCCCACTCCCCAAAAACAGACTGTGGAAATCCTTGGTGCCCTCAGATGCCGGGCTGGCTCTACGCCTTGCCAGGCAGCAAGTCGGTGCCGGTCCCCCAGGGAGGTGCCAGGAGGGGGGAGAAGCCTAGGGCCCCCAGCGCAGAGAGTGGACCAGGAGCCTCGGGAGGATGCTGCACGAGGTAGTGGAAGAAACGTCAGGAACTTCTACAGATGCCGTAAAGCCCCATGCCAGAGCATGTCAGGCGAGCTGTTTGCCCGCCCACAGCGTCCCCTTCCTGCAGCCCGGGTTGAGGATGGGACAGTGTGCTCTGTGCTCCCCAGGGGTTCTCGGGGACCCACCAAGCACCTGCTGGCCTGGCAAGGGCTCAGTCCAGGGCCACAAGGTGAGCCCAGCCCGGCAGGGGCAGCCCCTCAGCCATCTTGGAGGCGGGTGGCAAGTGCCACAGGACCTGGAATGGCCAGCCCTGCCCTGCTCGCCCCTCCAAGCCCTCGGCGGCCATGGGCGGGAAAAGGAAAGGTCAAGAGCTGCAGCCACGCCCCACCACCCACGGGCCTGTGCCACCTGGAGAGACGCTGGGAGCCCACCCTGCCCCACCCACGGCCAGTGGTCTCGCACACAGATGTCACCGGGCAGCAGCGGGCACCCCCCCTTGCCCCGGGACCCTCCTGAGCCCCCAGGGAGGGTCCACGGTGTCTGGCTCCTGGCACCCACCAGCCAGCAGCAATGCCAGCCAAGGGCTTAGGGCAGTATCTGGGGACACCAGCTGCCCTGAGCCCCCAGGCTCAGCCCCTGCAGGCCCCCACTCCCTCCCCAGGGCTGGAGCCGGAGCTAGAGCCTCCCCAGGCACAGGCTCCCAGAAAGCTGGCGGGCACCCGAGCTCCCCCCACGTGCCCCGCGCCAACTAAGGACAGCCCCAAGCTGAAACCTAACCCGACAAGAAGAGGAAAAAGGCACAAACTGTTTTCCATTTTGCTAAAACACTTTACGTCTGTCTGTATAATCCAGGTTAACAAAATCTGACCGCTGCAAGAAAATAGGATGCCGATTTCTGTACAGTCTACAAAACCCCACCCCACGCGGGGCAGGGCACCACCAGGAAAGGGTCCAGGGGACGGGTCTGTACAGGGTCCCACCAGCACCTTGCGGGGCAGGGGACCAGGCTGGGCATGGGGAGTCTCTGGTTTCTGAAACACCTTTTTAAGAACATCCCCTCGGGGGTCCCGCGCGTGCACCCTGGTGGCTGGGACCCAGCCTTGTGGCTGCTACCCCCACCCCGAGCCCACGTAATGGGGTCTCCAGGGCCTCCACGCCCCGGGCAGCCGACTACGCCAACGCTGCCCATCGACCCTGTCACCCCTGCCCGGCCTCCCGCACCAGGTGGCCCAGCCCTGAAAGACAGCCCAGGAGGGACCCCCTTCCTCCCACCATGTGCTCTGCCCCACCTCGGGGCCCTCATGCCAGAGCGGATACGGGGCCAGAGACCCCACGAGACCCAGGCTGTGCGCTTGCGGGGAGCTGGGCTAATTTGGGGTCTTCCTCCAAACTTTCTGACTCTGAAACCCTCGTGCACCCAGCCACTCACCCTGCTAATGCGGTGCCAGCAACAGCACACGTCCTGGGGCCCCCGGGGCGCACCTGCGTTTCAAGGGATCAGCTACCGTCTGTCCCGAGAGTTAAAGTCATGCAGAGTTGCTATTCTGTCTAAGTAACTTATTTAAAAACGGGTTCGGTTTCAGGCTGGGAGAAGCTGCGGGCGCAGCAGCCCCAGCCCCGGCAGCCGGGAAGCCAGGACGGGCTCGGGGAGTGGAGCGGGGGCACCAACCCAGCAGTGGTGGAGTCCCCCCGCTCCCTCCCAAGGGCCTGGATCCCACTGTGCCACGGGCTGCTTTGGGGACCCCACCCCGGCAATGACACCCATCGGCCAAGCCCCAGGGGGCGGGGGGGTTGTTTGAAGGAAAGACAACGCGATGTCAGAGCAAGGCCCGAGTGGGTGAAGCAGGGCAAGGCAGGAAGCCCAGGCCCTGGGGAGTGCCAGCGGGAGCCGGCTGGCAGCACGGGCGGCACGGGGCCGGGCAGGCGGGAGGCAGTGGGCACACAGCATGCTGGGCAGGCTCTACCTCGGCATGCACGGAGCAAAGCAGGGCCCGTGGCCAGAGTCACAGCCCGACGGGCTGCCAGGGGGCCCCTTGGCGGCGGACGCCAGGGTGGAGGGCCTGCACGTGGTGGGCAGCACCCGGTCAGCAGGCCCTTCCCTGGAGAAGCATCTCCCAGCGGCGCCCGGTGGACGGGGCCCCACGAGCTGGCCGTGCAGGCTGAGCGGGCAGCCGCGGCGGTCCCTGCGGACACTCCTCGGGCAGGGGCGGGGGGAGCCGCGGCCGCCAACGACCCCCCAAGAGTCGCACACGAGCAGCCACCCCCAGGAGCCAGCCAGAGCCGAGTGACGTTGAGAAGGGAAGAACCCAACACGAAGCGCCAAGGTGGGTGTCCGAAGCGGGCGGCGCCGGGCGGGCAGGCGGGCTCGGGCAGGCGGTCACTCCTCGCGCAGCTGCAGGCGGTAGCGGTGGTAGCGGACCTGGAAGAAGAGGCGCTCGGCCAGTGAGAGGGTCATGCCAGGCAGCACGTAATGGTCACTCGCGCCCACGTGTCTGAAGCCCAGCGACTCGTAGAGCTTGTGGGCGGCCACCTTGACGGCCGTCGTGCCCAGCACCACCGCCGAGTAGTTGTGGACCAGGGCAAACTCCAGCACCCTGCGGCCCAGCGCCTTGGCGATGCCTTGGCCACGGAAGCGTGAGTCCACGGACATGCGCAGCAGCTCCACCGTGTTGTCCTCCGCGCGGCCCCGCGCTGCCACGATGCCCACCACGTGGCCGTCCAGCACAGCCACCCAGAAGCAGGAGCCTGCAGAGCACAGAGTGGTCAGAGAGGATCCCCGAGCCTGGCTGGCGGGATGGGGCCCCCACGATGCCGGACCCTCCACCGACACCCCGCAGCCAGGGCCAGACTTGCCCACTGCCCCTTGTAGCCCAGGAGGCCCCTGGTGCCAGCCCTCTGCGGGCTCTGCCTCCCCACAGAAGGACCCTCCCGGACCAGCAGGTTCTGCTGTGAGCATGATGAGAAGTCCCAGGGGCTGGGGGCTCCCTCCCTGCTCTGGCATACGATGTCCCAGAGTCACTCTGAGCCTCAGTCTCTTCATCCATGCAGCTGTGAAGTGCGGAAGGCAAGGCCATGATGCACCCAGGGGGAGGCCTGGCCTCCCCCACACCTCCTCTGGGGCCCAGGGCCCAGGCTGGCCAGGTTGTGCCAAGGACCACTACAGCACCACGGCCAGGACCCACTCAGTCCCCAAGACCGGGCTGCCCCAGTCAGGATGGTGACTGGGGGCCAGTGTCCCACCCCCGGGGACCAAGGGCTGGGCAGGCCGCAGCCAAGTGGGGCCCCACCCCCAGCCGGGCTACCCCAAAGCGCCTGGAGCCGAGTACCCGCCGACCTGTCCTGGGCCCCCAACGACCCTGAGACGCACAGGCGCACCCACCCTGTGGGGCCGGAGACAGGAAGGGACATGGGACATCTGGAGAACTCCTACAGGGGTTGGGGACCCTGGGAGGGCACATGGGGCAGCAGCCCTGAGGCCACCGTGCCCTGGGCCACCCCCCTGGGGGCTGCACAAGGTGGGGTGGGGGCCCTGGTCCTGCCACCGTGTCCTCCCCCCACCCCATGCTGAGCAAGATCCCGGTGCATCAGGGGAGTCCATGTGGGGGGGCTCCCGAGATCCTGGCAGGGCCCTGGGACAGGCAGCAGGAGCCCCTCCGTGTGCCAGCCTGACCCCAGCCTCTCCTGGGCAGCGTGCCCGCCGGTCAGCCCACCCACCCCACCTCCCACCCGGCCCAATCGCAGCCCCATGTTGGGGGCGGCGGGAGGTGGTGCGAGACAAGGAGGGGAGAGGGAGGAGCGGGGCACAGGAAGGACTGGCACCCTGGTGACAGCAGGCCGGGGGTCACCCGGGGGCCTCCAGGTAGGCTGGGGGCTGTGGGAGCCTTCAGGGACCCCTCTCTGCCCCGCTGCCCCCACAGCTGCCAAAGGGGCCTCTCCAACCTGGCGCCCCACCCCCGCCCCCTGCTGTTTCCTGAGGCTTTGGCATCTGTCCCCTGCCCACAGGGCACCCCCACATCTCCCCTGGCCGAGGCCTCAGACCCCAGACGCCAGCTCCTCTGCCACCTGGGGCCTCTGAGGCAGGGTCTCCCATCGCTTTCCCTATTGGACCCTGAGGCCTGACACACGCAGAGCTCAGTGATGGTTGGTGGGGGGCAGGTGCTGAGGGCCAGTGCACCCCAACTCCCACCCACCCCCACAGCAGGAGAATCCTGTGCAGGCTGGCCCTCTGCACCCTACTCAGCCGTGGATGGGCTCTGTGTCCCCCGCTTACTCAGGGTCCTTACTGCCAAGGGATACCCAGTGCCCCGCCCCCACCATCCGGGGGTCTCACCCCCACATACCAGGCTCACCCAGGCCAGGCTAGAGGTCACGAGGGTCCCAAAACCTTGGCTCTGTGTGGCCTTGGACATACCTGGCCCCCCGCAGGCCTCGGATCCCCGTGGGCACAAGCAGCCTAGCCTGGGCAGCTCCTGTCCCCCATCCCGTTCCCTGCAGGTGCACCAGGTGTCTCAAGAGGGGCGAGCAAGACCCCACACGATCTCACACCCCTGAGACTGAGGCCATGGAGGGAAGGGCCCAGGGCAGGGTCCCCACCAGGCCCACTCCCCTGGGATGGGCTCCAGACCCACGGGATCATGCTGCTGTCTCCCTCCCCTCCCTGGCAGAGGGCACTGAAGCTCGGGCTTCCTGGAGGCCAGTCAGGCACTTCGGGTTGGGTTGGGGAAGGGTCTAGAAGGGCCGGCATCAGGGCCCAGCTGGGTGAGGGCAAGGCAGGGGCAGGGACGGGACCAGCTCCCCAGGAGGGGTCAGCACAGCAAAGCCGGTGGGCAAAGAGCTGGCAGGACCAGAGGCACCCGTGCTCCGGAGAGGTCCCCAGTGCCCACCCTGCCATCCCCCTGCCTCCCCGTTTCCTCACACTCACCAGAGAACCCCCTCTTCCGGATCCTGCGAGGCCCTGGCCCCATCTCCTCAGCACCCGGGCAGGGTCCAGCCTCCCCCTCCAGGAGGAACCCCCCGAGGGTGCGAGGCCCCCCTCAGCTGAAGGCCCAGAGACCAGGCCCGGGGTGCTCAGCCCCCCAACACCTCGCAGACCCGGGCACTCCAGGCTGCTCCAAGGACCTGCCGGCCCTGCCGCTCCCGGGGCCAGCAGCCGGACACCACCCAGCCCAGCTGGCACCCTGCCCTCGGGCCCTCCTCCGCCCGCCGCACCCCCACCCTTGGCGCAACCCCGAGGGGCCAGGAAAGCTGGGGGCACCAGGGACCCCGCCTGCCCGGCCCGAGGCAGCGGCGCTCACCGGGTGGCTTCATGTAGTAGCGCTCGATGTCGGCCATGTCCGAGTGCAACGCGCAGTCCAGGTAGGCGAGAACCACCTTGCGGCTGTAGTAGTAGCGCAGCCCGAGCAGCGCGGCGGGCACCAGGCTGGTCAGCAGCAGCGAGCGCGTGGCGGCGAAGCAGAGCGCTGCGGGGACGCGGAGAGGGGACGCCGTTAGCGCCGCGCCCCCCGGAGGGTGAGAGGGGCGCGGGGCGCGGACCCTCCTGGCTGCGGCTCGCTGCTCTCCCAGCTTTCCCCCAGCAGCGCGCGCCTCCTCCTCCTCCTCCTCCTCCAACCCTCCCAGCCCCCCAGCCCCCGGCGCCGTGGGGCCCGAGCCCGCCAGCAGCCGCATTTAGGCCGCGGAGGAGGCGGGCGCGCCGGGAGTGAGGAGCCGCTGCTGCGTGACCTTGGCGGAGTCGCAACCCGCCTCCGGCTCCTCATCTGTAAAGTGGAAGATGGGGCCTCCCTGGCGGGTCTTTGGCCCGAGAAGGGGCGCCCAGACCCTGCGGGGCCGTCCCCCGCCCGGCCTCTCTGGGGCACCCCACCCCCGCCGCCCCGGCACCCCCGGGAGCGCCTGTCTTCCCCTTCTAAATTAGCCTCCCCCGCCCAGAAGATTATATATAGTTACCCACACCCTGCGCGGAGCCTCCGCCGCGGGCGCTACCTGCCCCGACGCCCCCGTCCCCACCTGGGAGGCCCAGAGAGGGGGCCCGGCCGGGAGACCCCGCGCGGCAGCCGCTGGTCCCCACCGCCTCGGTGCGGCCCGGGCCGGGAGCGCCCGGCGGGGAAAGGCCACCTTGCCCCGGCGCCGGAGCACGCGACCCGCGGCCGCAGAGCGCCGAGGGCCGCGGGTGCGTGTCCGGGCGCGGGGGTGGGGGCGCCCCGGCGGGGAGGTAGAGGGTCTGCGGGTCAGCGCTGCCCCGCCAGGCTCGGGGTCCGGGGTGGGGGTGGGGTGCGGCCCCGAGGGACTGCCCCCGGAGGGCCCGCCGGGGCTCGCTCGCGCCCGGGGCCCTGCGCGGGTGCGGACTGCGGCAGAGCGGGCGGCGCAGCCCGGGTCCGCGCACTGACCGGCCAGTAGGGCGTAGAGCAGCTGCGTGCGCGGGTGCTGCCGCAGGCCGCGGAAGGCCGTGTTGGGGATGCGCTCCATGATGCCGTCGTAGAAGATGCGGCGCGCCGCCTCCTGCTCGGCCGCGCGGAACTCGCGGATGCACAAGCCGCTGCCCCCCGCGGCCCCCGCGCCGTCAGGGCTGCCGCGGGGCTGGGCGGCGGGCGGCGGGGCGCCGGGGGCGGCGGGGCCGGGCGCGGCGGGCAGCGGGGGCCACATGGCGGCGGCGGGGCCGAGCCGCGCGTCCTTCGGGGCCCCCGGCAGCGTCTCATGGTCGTCGGCGGCCACGATCTTCGTCTCGCAGACCATGTCGGGCGGCCTGCACCGCATGCAAGCCGGCCGGGAGGCGCAGCGCGGAGAAGGCACGGCCCGGCCGGGGCGAGGGCGCGGCGCCTCCCGACCGCGGGCGGCTCCGGGGCTCAGGGCGCGGGGCGGAGGCGGCGGGCGGCCGGGGCGCGCGGGGAGCTGCGCCGCATTTTGGAGAAGGATTTATAATGCAGCGGAGCCGGTGCAATCTCGGCGCCCGGGGGTCCCGCAGGGTCCTAGCGTCCACTGCATTGGCTGCCGAGGGTCACCATGTGATCCGGGGGGGCGGGGGGGACGCCGCCTCCGCGCGCCGCCCGCCGCTGGCACACTTGGGCGCTGGCGGCGGCCCGGGCACCGGCGAGTGGGGCGCGCTCGGGCGGGGACGGCGGGGCGGGGCTCCGGCTCCGCGGGCGGGGGGCGCTCCAGGGGGTTTGACTCGCGGCGGGTCCCGGGAAGCGGCAGGAGCGAGCGGGGGCGCCTCCCGGCCGGCCTCGGCCCTCGCCGGCTGGAGAGCGCCCGGGACCCCGCCGGGGGCCGCAGCGCCGCGCCCTCCTCCTCCGCCCGCCGCCGGCGCCGTCACGGAAGCTTCCCCGCTCCGTCTCCCGCCCCCTTTGTCTGCACGCGGCGCCCGGCCCGGCCCTGAGGAGGGGGCGCCCCGGACCCCGCGTCCCGGCCGCAGGGGGCCGTCTGTCTGGGGCGCCCCCCGCCCCCCCGCGCCGCCGTTCCCCGCCGGGGGGACGAGCCAGCGGGACCCCTCCCGGCGCGGCCCCCGCCCTCCACGGCCGCGCATGCGCCCCGCGGTCTCGGTGCAGGTGCTCGCGGGGCGGGCGCGGAGCCGCGTCCCGGGGTCGCTGCGGGCGGGACCGGCGGGCGGGGAAGGGGAGGGTCCACGCGGCTGCGCCCCGCACCGTGGGAAGCCAGGCCCTGCCGCTCGGTGCCGCCTGTCCCGTGGGAGAGCCCCGCAGGGCAGCCCGCAGGAGGGCCCACGGCGCGCCGCGGGGACGGGGCCTGGGGGCCTGGCCTGGAGGCACCTCGCCGCCTTGCTCGTGGAATTGGGGCCCGCGGGGCGGCTCAGGTCACCCAGAGGCCGGGGAAGGGGGTCGCGCTGAGGGGCCCGGGCGCTGAACCGCCCTCGGCTCGGGGCGCTGCCGCCAGCACAAAGGCCCTGGGGAGGGGGCGGCCGCCGAGCCGGGAAGGCACCCCTACCCTCCACGCGCACTCACGCACACGCGCGCACACACCCGCGCACGCACTTGCCGAGTCGCCAGGGCGCGTCTGAGGCCCAGAGCTGCCACCTTCCAGGAAAGAGATGGAATCATCCGAAAATCCCGAAGAAACTCATGGATCCTTTCAGCGCCCCTCTGTGCCCGCCTGGGCCCGCGAGGTCCCCTGGGAAGAGTGTTCCAGCAGAGGGCACAGCCGCGGGGACTGGTGGCGGTGAGTGCGGCCAGAGGGGCAGCAGAAGCCAGCAGGCGACACCAGCCCGAGAGCAGGAGTCAGGCAAAGGTGGCAGCAGGTTAAATGTCCCAGAGCTGGGAATGGGGCCCTGACCTCAGACTCCACAGGGGCTACCCGTCCTCTGACCCCAGCAGCCAAGCCCAAGGACAGGGCCAGGGAGGCCAGGCAGGGATGGGCCCCGCGGCGTCCCCTTCTGCATCTGCAGAGGTCCCTGACCTCACTTTCAGCCCCGCGGGTGCCCGCAAGCCCCAGTGTCGGGGTAACCCCAGCAGCCAGCAGAGCCTGGTTGAGAGCCGCCCCCACTTGGCAGGAGCAGCTCCTGGAAGGCTGCAGAAGGCATCCCCCGGCGAGAGGACAGCGCTGCGTACTGTTGGGGTAGGGGGCAGCTAGAGCCCCCAGACCCAGAAAGAGGAAGACCCACGCAAGCAGCTCTGTGAAGCAGGGTGTCCTCGCCAGCCTCAAGGGAGGCAGCGTGGAAGCTGCCGGTGGGGGGCCTCATGTGAGCTGGGGTGCAGACGAGAAGCCAGCTGGAGGGCATAGGAACAAGACAACGGTGCCCTCCCAACCACGGCTGCAGGGCCTCCCCTGGCCGCCGTCGCCCGGAAGTCGCCTCCCCTCTTCCAGCTTCTGCTCCTCAGAGCCCCCTCCCACCCGTGGCCCCTGGGCTGTCTGCACCCCTGCCCTGTCCCAGCCCAAGACCCGGGATGCTGGCTCTCAGCCACCTTGGCCCGTGGGACTCACCATCAAGAGCGGAGGCCCCGGAGCACCCACTGCCTGCTGGCACCCTGTGTGTGGGGGGGTGAGGGTCCCCAGAGCGAAGGGGTCATTGGGAGTGAGCAGCAGCCAGGCCCCTGCTGCAAATTGCAGAAGCGAGTGGGGGAGAGCACCCCTGACCCAGCCGAGCAGAGCAGGGGCCCAAAACAGTGATTCCTTTGCAGGACCTGTGAGTCCCCCTCCCCGCCCAGGGCAGAGCCGCCCGTCCCCACAAGGGTGTCCTCCTGGAGCCAGGGGACCTGCTCGGGGCTGGAGAAGGGCAAGTGGGAGGCTGTGGCATACACAGGCCACAGGGCCCCCCAAGGTGGATGGAAACCTTGGGGATCTCCTGGATGTGGAACAAAAACATCAGGAAAGAACAGACACCCTTCCAGAGGGCCCAGGTGCCACCCACAGGAGTTCCACCAAGAGCAAAGAGAGGGGAAGATGGAGGGAAAATAAGAATTTCCCCAGTCAGCACCACCCAGGCCCTGGATTAGAGCCTCCCAGCACCCTGAGTGCAGAAGGTACCTCAACACAGGCAAAGAGGGGTCCCAGGGTGTGCAGAGGGCAAGAAAGGAACAAGGCTGGGGGCGGCCGTGGGCAGGCCAGGGGTTCACAGAAGGCACCAGCCCCCATTCTCAGTGCCCCGGACCTGGCATCTCCCTGGGGCAGCCTGGAGAGAACTAAGCACCTGCCCTCCTGGGGCGTCAGGCCGTGGGGAGCCCGCAGATAAACTGATAAGCGCAGGCAGGCTCTGGCGTCCCTCAGGGACAGACGCTGTGCAGAAAGGACAGCACTGAGTGCTGCCAGGTGAGGCCCCCCACGGGGCCCCCGGCTGAGCAAGAACCCCGCGTGCCAGCAGAAGTCATTTCCAGAAACTTCGCTTCCCACATGCTCTTACACTAGGAGGCGACTGGGATGCGGGCAACAGGACAACTAAGAGCGAGGCTGTATGGGGGGCAGGAGCCGGCAGCTCCCGGCAGGCCCCAGGGACGCTGGGCGCAGGGGGCAGGAGTTCGAGGCAATAACTCGGCTGCAGGAGGAGGCCAGCATGGGGCAGAGGCTGACAGTGCCGGGGAGAAAAGCAAGGCGAACTTCAAGTCCAGGAAAGACAAAAACTACTAAGAAGACAACACAATCCCGGCTGAGCCGAGAGCTGCTGACAGGACGGAAGCGTTTTGCTGGATCCACCGGTGGATGAGCAGCAGAGCTCGAGCACGGCCATGGGACACGTGACCCTGCAGGAGGTGTCCACCTCGGCTCTACCGCCCTCCTCCCATCCTCCAGGGAACCCACCAACCCTCCCGGCCCCCCGGCCCTGCTCGGGTCAAGGCCACCAAGGACCAGGGTCGCTGAGTCCAGTGGTCAGCCTCAGCCCCTGCAGGATCGCAGCAGCGAGGGACGGTGCCCCTTCTCCCACAGTAACAGAACCCCCAACAGTAGGGTCCATGGCTGCCCAGAGCGGCTGCCAGACAAAATTCAGGGCATCCTTAAATTGGGCAAATCTACAAGTAACTTTTGGGGTAAGTATGTCCCATTTATTGCATGGGCTGTACTTACACCAGCCAACGCTGCGCTAACCTGCGTTTGCATCTGCGAAATCCAGCGACCCAAGCTCAGGACAAAGACCCTGTCCCTGCGCCCCTGCAGCTGGGCCAGTGCCGTGCCGGGGCCAAACAGCAGGTGCAAGCACCGGCCCCAGCGCCCCCCACCCCTCTCTGCCCGGGTGTGAGGGCTGCGGGACCCGCCCACCTCCACCACCCCCAGGCTCCCTGGCCGCCCACTTCTTCAGGCTGACATCTGTCTCCCCATCCCAGAGAGCTGTCCTTCCAGATGCTTCCAGGCCTTTCCAGGTGCTTCCAGGCATAAAAGCACTGACGGCAGGACGGGTCCGTGCTTCGGAGGCCAGTGGGGGAGGGGCAGGGCAGGTGCTGCAAAGCCCCCGGAACATGGACTAGGGGCATAAATACAGACACAGATGTCTGGGGTGTCAGTGCATCTATCATCTGTCTGTCTGTCTGTCCACCATGCGTTACAAAGACAACCAGCAGGAGCCAGGACAGTAACGACGTGGCAGAGTGAGTGGTGGGGACCTGGGAGCCAAAACCTCGGTGTCCTCCCGGAAGGTGGACAGCAACACCCAGGTCCATGGCCTGAGAAGGCATCAAGCCAAGGGGCCCTGGGCCAGGTGGCGGCCACCAGCGGTCACCCTAACCTGGGTTTGCTTCTGACCTTCAGTGCTGTGCAGAGGCTGTGACCTGCTTCAAGGGAGGGAGGGCAGCCTGGGGGTCCCGCTGCCCAGGGCCCCTCCACAGCCAGGCGGGGATGAGGTCACAGCCTCGTCTGGGGCCCAGGGCGGACACGGCAGGCCTGGGGTCTGGGCCATGGGAGGCCGGGAGGACGCTGCCCACTGCCCCCTCGGCCTGCCCCTGAACACCCGCGGGTGGCCCTCCTGCCAGGCTCTGCTCTTGGCCACAGCAGGTGCTGCCTCGGCAGGGGCCACCAGCACTGCCTCCTCCCACGGGGGGACCCGCTGACTGCAGCACCCCACTCCGGCACACAGGCGGGGGCTCAGAGCCAGCTCCTCCAGCACCCCCACCTCCACTCCGGCACGGGAGCAGGTCAGCGTCACGGCCATGGGAGGTGGCCTTACAGAGGCCAGGGCCGTGCCTGGGGTGTGGACCCAGCAGGTAGACGTGTGGCCACATCTGCCTCTGCCCTGCTGAGGCCACGGACAGGTGCCAAGGGGGCCCCAGTCCACAGGGGACCACTGGGTAAACCGAGGCCCAGAAAGGGCCCAACCGGGGCCGCCAGAGTGGGCAGAGCAGGGACACAGGACACGGGAGCGGCTGGGCCGTGTTTATTGGTGAGGGCGGCGTCCGGTGGCGTCAGCGCCCGGCAGGCCAGCAGGCGCACAGGGCCCGGCGCTCGGCCTGCAGCAGGAGGGTCTCCGTCTGCAAGGCAACAACGGGCCGTGAGGGCCCCGCCAGCACCCGTGCACCCCGTCTTCTCCTGCCCCGCCCCCCCCCGCAGGCTTGTCTCCACTGCCCCTTAACCTCTGCCTCCCCGCCTCCTGCAGGTGCTCCCCCTGCCCTGCGTGCCTCCCCACCCCCCACCAAGACCCTCTAGGGCCTCCCATCCTTGAGCCGTGTGCATCTCCCTACAGCCGGGTGGCACCTCCCTGCCTTCTTGTCCCCCAGAGGGTGAGTTCAGGGCTCCTTCAGACTCAGGCTCCTGCCCTTGATCCTGGGGGGCTCCTGGGCTCACTCTGGACCCTTCGGAACTGGCCAGAGAAGGGGAGCAGCTTGGGGGAGGTGGGATCTCCCCTCCTTTCCACTCTTGCCCACTCGAGAGCACCCGCTTGTCCTATATGAAGTGCCCCTGGCTGGGTGGCTGCTGTTCTCTCAGATATTCTGGGGCCTTCGGGCCTGCCCTGCTGGCCCTGAGCTCCGGGCCTGGGGGACAGGGGTCAGCTTCCTGTCGCTTCCCATCTCCAACACCCCTGTCACACTGTCCCCTGACCCAGGGCTAACCCCATCCCTCTAAGAGCCCAGAGAAAGTGACCAGCTATTTCTGGACCTCAGTTTTTCCTCTGCCTCTGCAGCCACATTGCCCCACCTTGGGTGTCCTGGATTGGGGCTGGTCATCCTCCCCCAGGGTCCCCAGGGCGGGTCTGCATGGGGTCACAGGGAGAGGGCCCTGTCACGGCCTGGGCTGGGGGGCTGGACAGTCCGATCGCCCCCGCAACCCCTCACCCCCAGAGCACACTGGGCTGGGGGTGACACCTGTGCCCAGAGGGTGAGAAGACCCGGAGCCAGGTGAGGGCGGGAGGGTCCCGGGCGCCGGACCCGAGCTGAGGGGGCCTGGCCTCGCGCTCGCCCGCGCCCCCGCGCCCCCGCGCCGCTCACCCGCGCGTCCAGGCTGTGGGCCGTCTTGCGCAGGTCCTGCAGCGCGCGCTGCATGAACTCGAAGGCGTGGCAGTCGACGCACGGGCGGCCTGCGGGGCGCGGGTCAGGGCGCGCGGGAAGCGGGGATCAGCCCGGGCGCCGCACCCCGCCCCGTGCACCTCCCGAGCCCTCCGCCCCGAGGGGCGGGCCCGGGAGCTCGGGGCGCCGGCGGGGGCGGGGGCCGCGGGGACCCGCTCCGGGGAACAAAGGCGCCGCGCGGCCCCCCGCCTCCCCGCCCGCGGGCCTCCGCGTCCCCGCACCCGGCGCGCGGCAGGCACCTACTCTGCGCGGGGACGGCGCTCCCGGGCGGCTGGGCTCGGCAGCGCGCCCGGACGCCCAGGAGCGCGAGGCCGAGCAGCAGCAGCAGCGGCAGCGGCGGCGGCGACATCAGCGACCCTGCGCGCGGCGGGGGCGCCATGGCCGAGCCGAGGAGCCGGGCCGCCCTGCCAGCGGGACCGGAGCTCAGCGCGCGCGCCCCGGCCCCCCACCCCGCGCGCCCCGGCCCGCGCCCGCCCCGGCGCCCCGCGCCCCCCCGCCGGCCCCGCCCTCACCGCTCCGGGACCCGCGAGCAGCGGCGCCGGCGGCTCGGGAGGACGTTCTGCGCCCGCCGCGCACCGCGCAGGCGCCCCGCCGCGACCCCGCCCGGGTCCCCCTCCGACGTCGTCGTCATGGAAACCCCGAGCCTGCGCGGGCGGCTGTTTA
Organism: Choloepus didactylus; assembly: GCF_015220235.1. NCBI lineage: Eukaryota > Metazoa > Chordata > Mammalia > Pilosa > Megalonychidae > Choloepus > Choloepus didactylus. Next base: position 2,117,588 of record NC_051309.1, on the reverse strand, counting down.
AAGGGCCAGAGCGGCTCCCGGCCTCCGGCGCGCCCAGCCCGGGCCCCGCCCGCAGGGTGCAATCAGGAGGGCTGCCCGGAGGCGGCGGCGCCGCCAGCCGGAGCCAAGCGGAGGACGTGGGAAATCTGTGATCAGCGGCCGGGGCTTGGGGTGTCCTGGGGGCCGATCATAAAGGAGGACGCGAGTGCGCGCCGGCGCTCCCGGGCCCTGCACCGGGGAAATCGGGGCCTGGAGCGGCGCAGGCCCGTGCCCCCGAGGGGTCCGGCCTCCCGGCCCCCGGCCCCCGGCCTGGCCTTTAGGGTCCCTCCCGGCTGGCCCTCCCGCCGGCCGCCCCCCGCCCGCCACACGCCCCCCTGCAGCCTGGAAGTCCGACCGCGCCTCCCCGGCTGTGTGACCTCGGAGGGGCCGCTTGCCCGCTCTGTGCGCAGAGTCGTCGGACACAAAGTGCCCCCGCAGGCGCCCGATACCTGCGGGACTTGGTCCCCACTGGGGTCCCCACGTGCGGAGGAATCGGCGTCCCCCTGGGAGGGACGTTCCCCTGCGGGGCCGGGGCCCAGCCGCCAACGAGGCGAGACCCCAAGCTCCGGCGCCCCGGGTCGCTCCGGACACGCGGGTCCCGCCGCCAGCAGCCCACGGAGCGACCCGCACCCGGCCTCACCCCAACCCCCTCCCCCGGCCGACACCCTGCGCGGGGACGCTGCCGTCGCCCCGTGGCGCCCCTTCTCCTCCCGCAGGCCCCGGGGGACGCGGTTTCCTGCCCCGAGGGCCGGGAAGGCGGGGGCGCGGGGAGGCCACACGTCCCCGGGTGCTTGGGCCCCCCACCCGCGGCCGCGCCCCCCACGCTCCCTCCGAGGGCCCCCCGGGCTGCCCCGCGCGCACGCTATCGGCGCCTCAGGCCCCTCCCGGCCCCCCACCCCGGCTTTTCCCGCGCCTCCCGGTTCCCTCCAGCAGCGCGGCCCGGGGTTCCTCCCGCCCACTCGGAGCGCCCTTCTGCAGCCTCCTGGCCCGCCCGGCCCTGCGCCCCCTTCCCTGGGGTCCCCGGTGGGCCCTGCACCAAGCTTCGCCCCGGTCTTCAGCCCCCGACATGACTTCCCTGCTGCCCCCCAGGCCCTGCGGCCCTCGCACGCCACCCCTGCCCCCTGTGCCCCCGGGGGCTGCACCCGCCGCCTCCTGCCCTGTACACCCGCCTTGTGCCCTTGGAATCCAGCTGTGGGCACCGCGGGCTCCGCAGCCTCACCAGTGGGTCCCGCCCAGGCCCGTCCCCCAACCCTGGACTCTTTTCCTCCAGCTGCCCCCCAGGACATCTCCACGCCGAGGAAAAGAGACTTCACAGAGTCCCCATGTCCAAAAGCAGCCCCCCCGCGTTCCAGCTTCCTACAAATAGCAGAGCAGCTTTCCCGGCCCCACCCGGCGAGCAGGGCGGCTCCACCCTTGTGCTCGGACAGAGTCCCGCAGCCGCCCTCCAGAGCGCCGCCTGGGTGTCCCCTCTGGTCACTGCTCCCGGCTGTCCCTTCCCTGGACTCAGGGCACTTCCTCGCTGACTCCCTGCTTCCCACCCCCCCGGGGGCACAGGGATGCTGTAAAGCGTCTTCAGACTCTGTGCTCTCTGCTGCGACCTGCCTGGGCGCCCATGTCACCCAAAGTGACAAAGTGACCATGGCTGGGAGACCACTGGGATCAGCCACCCTGGCCCCGGCTCCTGGACCCCCCGACACCCCTGCCCCAGGGCCTTTGAAGGAGCGGGGCCCTGCCTGGGACACCGTGTCTGCCAAAATCCTCCGGGCCCCCACCCCGCAAGCTCAGGGCGTTGCTCAAACCCCTCCTGCTCGTGAGGCCCCCTGACCCCCACGCTCTGTGAGCTGGCTGGAGGCATGTGTGGTCCCTGGGGGAAGTTCAGCTGTGTGCCCACAACTCGAGCATGGCTCTGTGTGTAGCGAGTACCTCGGTGGTTTTTTGTTTTTGTTATCAGCCCACAATCTTTTTTCTGTGACTTGAATGGGGTTTGGAGAAGTTCAGCTTGGGGTCCCGTTTCTCCTGAAGAGCAGTCCCCTTCAGCCCTGGGTTGAGCTGAGAGAGGGGGAGAAGGTACCTCTTCTGAATTCATAATTTAAATTATCCTGGAATTAAAAGAATCATACATGACAACACATAAATCAAGAAGGGGAAAATGGGGTAAAAGTGGCCCAGCCAAAGTACCCAGGGGACCTATACTTTTATTAGGAGGGTGAAGATATTAAACTTGTTTTTAGAACATTTTACAGATTTAAGGTATAACTGGCACAATAAACTGCACATATTAAAAGCATACAGTTTGATAGATTTTAGCACCTGTGCAGCCATCAGCACAATCAAGAGCAGGCACACATCTGTCTGCCCTAAAGTTCCCTCATGCCCCTTGGGGCTCCTTACCTCCTACCTGTCCCTGCACCCCCAACCCCAGACAACTGCCAATCTGCTTTCTGGTACCCTGGATTAGTTTGCATTTTCTACAGTTCTATATGAATGGAGCCACACAATATGTTCTCTTTGTGGTCTGTCTGCTTTCAGGCAGTATAATTATTTTGAGATTCGTCCAGCTGTGCTGTGTGGCAATACCTCATTCCTTTTTTTTAATTTTACTGAGATATATTCACACACCACGCAGTCATATAAAGCGTACAATCAATTTTTCACAGTACCACCATATAGTTGGGCGTACATCACCAAAACTCATTTTTGAACATTTTCATTACCACACACACAAAAGTGATAAGAATAAAAATTAAAGTGAAAAAGAACAATTAAAGTAAAAAACACTGGGTGATTTTTTTGCCCCTGTTTTTCTACTCATCCACCCATACACTGGACAAAAGGGAGTGTGGTCCACATGGCTTTCCCAATCACATTGTCACCCCTCATAAGCTACATTGTTATACAGTCGTCTTCAAGATTCAAGGGTTCTGGGCTGTAGTTTGCTAGTTTCAGGTATTTACTGTTAGCTATTCCAAGTCATTAGAACCTAAGAAGGGTTGTCTATATTGTGCGTACGAGTGCCCACCAAAGTGACCTCTCGGCTCCTTTTGGAATCTCTTAGCCACTGAAACATTTCATTTCACATCCCCCTTTTGGTCAAGAAGATGTTCTCCATCCCATACCTCATTCCTTTTAATTGCCATGCGGCTTACCGAGATTAAGTCTTCCACCACTGCGTTTACCCCTTTAAAGGTTCAATTCAGTGTTTTCAAGTATATTCACAAAGGGTGCAACCATCACCCAAATCCAATTGCAGATATTTTCATCGCTCCAAAAAGAGACCCGGAACGCACTGCAGCCCCTTCCTGTGGGCCCCTGACCCCAGCCCCTGGGAACCACGTCCCACCCCTGTGCTGATGGGTTTCCCTGTTCCAGACACTCAATATAAATGGAATCATACAAACATGGCCTGTGCATCTGGCTTATTTCACTCAGCATAAGGGCTTCAAGATTCATCCACGTTGTCACATCTCAGAACCTGATTCCTTTTTACAGCCGAATAACATCCCGTTGGATGGAGAAGACATGTTTTACCACACGCCAGCTGATGGGCCTGTGAGTTGTTTCTGCTTTGGGGCTTACAAATGAGGCTGCTTGAACATTTCGGGGTGAACATGTGCTCTTCAATCCTCTTGTATTTATCCCCAGGGGCAGAATTGCTGGATGGTTCATCCCTTAACTGGATCACTTGTCTCTTATCTTCGCATTGTAACCGTTCCTCAAGTCCAATTTACCGAAGTAGTTCTGTCTTCAGGATTCTTGTGTCTTATTAAAAGAAATCTTTGCCTAACCCAAAGCCATTAGGATTTGATGCTGTGCATTCTCCTGTATGTTTTAAAGTTTCGTTCCTACATTGAGATCTCTGATCCACTTTTAATTAATTTTTGTACCAAGGACCGGTTGAGGCTTATTTTTGGACATGGCTACTGGATGTCTTCTACAACGATTCTTAGAAAGATGTGCTTATCCCTCCTTGAATTTCCTGTGAGCCTTTGTTGAAGATCGATGGCCATATAGGCGCGGGGCCCGTTCCTGCCCCACTGTCCACAGCCGCCCACCTCAGGCCAGCACGACCCTGCCCGACGGTGACGGCTTCAGAACACCTGGAGGAGACGCCGAAGTCCTCCCACCCTGTTCTTCCTCAGAATTGCTTTGGCTGTTCTAGAGCCTTTGTACTTCCATATACATTTTAGAATCAGCTTGGCAATTTCTGCAAATTCTGTTTGCACATTTGGATTGGGATAGCATAGAATCAGAAAATCAAAATGTTGAGTCTTCCAATCCATGAACCTAACAAATCTCTGCATTTATTTAGGTTTTCCTTAATTTCCCTCACAATGCTTTCTAGTTTTCAATGTTAGCACTGGCATATGTTTTGTCAACCTTACCCCTAAGTATTTTATATGTTGGTGCCACTGTAAATGGTATTGTTCATTAAATTTCAATTCTTAATCGCTCCTTATTGGTATATAAAACAATTGATTTTTAAAAATTTGACATTGTATCCTGAAACCTTCCCAAACTCCCTGCCATGTAGCTACAGGAACTTTTTCCTCTTTTTGTGTTTTCCTTAGGATTGTCTACCCTGATGATGCCATTGTGTCGACATCCCGCTGAAGTGATGCATAGTTTTGCAAAGGGAACAGAGGAACCCTACAGGGACCTCAGTCCCCTCCACCCCCCATGGGGAACCCAGCCACCTCGGGAGAAGAGGAGGCTGCATGCTGGCAGCGTGAGGGCAGGCCCCGGGACTGGCTAAGGTGCACTCTGTGTCGTTGTCACAGAATGTAAACATGGGCTTCCAGGGCATGAAGAGCTCGGGGGGGGGGGGGGGGGCTCCCCACAGCGTCAGTATTCAGGAAGAGTAGGTCTCTGGTTGCAATCCGAAATCTCTTGGTGAAAAATGTATCCTGAGTTCAGATGAGGCCAGGCATTGCTTATTCAGTGTCTCGAGTCCAGATAGATAAGTTAATTCTCGAAGGAAATGACATTGTATCAAATTCAGCAGCTTTGATTTAGCAAGCAACAGTTAGCAACGGTTAGAAACAAAGACATCAGAGCACATTTGTGTGGTTCTCTGCCTCTGAAAAAGGAACAGTTGAGCAGGCAGATGAGTAAGATCTGAGAGTTGTCCAGCTATGAAAATGAGATGACAGACCTATTTGTGATATTTTAAAGATGAATAAAACTCATCTGTTGATATGATAAGGAAGGAGGGGAGGAAGGGAGGGAAGGAGGAGGGAAGGGAAGAGCAAAGCTAGGCCCCCCCCTCCCCCGGGGGCTTCACGCTGTGAAAGGTGGAGCCTGGGGCAGGGATGGGAGGTCTGGAATGGAGATTTGGGAAGAGGCGGTTTCCAGAAATGAGGCGGCCCAGGTTGTCACAGGGGTGGGACCGGGAGCTGGGCAGCCCCTCCTGCCTCACCAAGAGAACTCCCAGGCCGGGTCGCTCCTGTGCACTGCCTGGAGCCTCTGCCGAGCTGCAGGGACAGTGTCCCCTTCTCAGAGGTGGCCCTGGCCGCTCCCCTGCAGACCAGCCCCTGCTCCTCGCAGTTGGTGGCCGCACTCAGGAGCGCGCGGGGGCACTATCCTCCCCGCCAGAGGCCCGTTCCGTTGGCGCCGGTGCCCCCGGCTCTGAGCACCGTGGCCGTCAGGGGCAGGCCATGAGGCTGGCCAGGGCGGGAGAGGACACCCCGGGAGCAGAGGGGCCTCGTGGCCGAGGCCTCAGGTTTGTCCCTTCGTCAATCTTCCCGAGGCTGGCCCCAGTCTGGGGGCGGTGGGATGGGAGCGAACAGCCTCTCCCGCCAAGGAAGGGGACTTGCTTTCAAAGGGGGCCTCGGGAAGAGGCTGGTAACCCCCCACCGAGCACCCGGGGCCGCGGCGCTGACCTCAGCAGGTCGGCGGAGCACCGCGGGCGCAGCGGGCACACGGCCTTCTGTGCTCCGGGACCACAGGGGCGGCGCTCGGCGGAGGGGCAGCGGCCACGTCCCTCCCGGCGTGAGCCCCCAAGCTGCACCCCCGGCCCCGCCTTGCCCGCCCAGCCCGCGGAGGCCCGGGACGCCGCAGGAGCAGACGGGAGGGCGCCGCCGGGCGCTCCCGCACGAGGCGGTTCCCAGATGCCGCCGAGCCCCCTGCCCGAGCCGCCCGGGGCGCTCAGGAACGCGCTGCCCCGCCCGGGGCAGGGCAGGTGGACGCTGCGGGGCGCGACCGGGCCGGGGCTGGGGCCGGGCAGGGCCCCGCTCCGCCGACCGCCCCTCATGCGGGAGACGCCGCGCGGCGCCGTCTGGAGAGGCGGGAGCAGACGACCGTCGGTCCCGCCGGGGCACGGGGAGGCGCGTTCGAGGGCGCGATCCCGGGAAACCGCCGCCGGGGTTCCCACGCGCCCCGCTCCGCCCCGGCGGACACCGAGTCCCCGCCCGGCCGCCCCCAGCTCCGCCAGCGCGCTCCCGTCCCGGGGCGGGTCGGCACGACTCCAACACGCGACGCCCCGCTCTGGCGTCATCTTCCGCGGCCGCCCGGAGAGCCGGCCATGGGCGCCGCCATGATGCGTTACGGAAGCCGACGGTCCTCCCCGCGGCGGCGCCGGGTGGCTCAGGCTCCCAGGCGACGCCACGCAGCTTCCGGGAAGCGCGTCCGCCACTCAGAAGCGCCCTCGCCCGTAGCCCCGCCCCGCGGGGGGGAGGGGCCGAGGCGCCGGTGACGTCACCGCGGCCCGCTGCCCGTCCGGGCGCCGCCATGCTGCGGGGTCCTCGCTGGGGCGCGTAGGTGTCCTCATAAGATGCCGGGTCGGCGGCGCCCGGCCTCCCCCCAAGATGGCGTCCATGCGGGAGAGCGACACGGGCCTGTGGCTGCACAACAAGCTGGGGGCCACTGACGAGCTGTGGGCGCCGCCCAGCATCGCGTCCCTGCTCACGGCCGCGGTCATCGACAACATCCGCCTCTGCTTCCACGGCCTGTCGTCCGCCGTTAAGCTCAAGCTGCTGCTCGGGACGCTGCACCTCCCGCGCCGCACGGTGGACGAGGTGAGCGCGGGCGGCGGCCCGGGGCGGGAGCGAGGGCGCGGGGTCCCCGCCGCGGAGTCTTCCCGGCCACGCCTCCCTGCGGCCCGAGACCCCCGGGCTCTCGTCCCCCCCGACCCTCACCCACCCCAGGACCCTCCCACCCCAGGGCCCTCACCCACCCCCAAGACCTTCACCCACCCCCAGGACCCTCACCCATCTCCAGGACCCTCACCCATCTCCAGGGCTCTCACACCCCCCACAGGACCCTCACCCACCCCAGGGCCCTCACCCCCCAGGACCCTCACCCACCCCCAGGACTCTCACCCACCCCAGGGCCCTCCCACCCCAGGGCCCTCACCCACCCCCAAGACCTTCACCCACCCCCAGGACCCTCACCCATGTCCAGGGCTCTCACACCCCCCACAGGACCCTCACCCACCCCAGGGCCCTCACCCCCCAGGACTCTCACCCACCCCAGGACCCTCCCACCCCAGGGCCCTCCCACCCCAGGACCCTCACCCACCCCAGGACCCTCACCCACCCCAGGACTCTCACCCATTTTCAGGGTCCTCACTCATCTCCAGGGCCCTCACACCCCCCACAGGACCCTCATCCCACAGGACCCTCATCCCACAGGACCCTCACCCACCCCCAGGGCCCTCCCACCCCAGGACCCTCATCCACCCCAGGACCCTCATCCACCCCAGGGCCCTCACCCCCCAGGACCCTCACCCACCCCCAGGACCCTCACCCACCCCCAGGAACCTCACCCACCCCAGGGCCCTCCCACCCCAGGACTCTCACCCACCCCCAGGACCCTCACACCCCAGGACCCTCACCCACCCCAGGACCCTCCCACCCCAGGGCCCTCCCACCCCAGGACCCTCACCCACCCCAGGACCCTCACCCATCTCCAGGGCCCTCACCCATCTCCAGGGCCCTCACCCATCTCCAGGGTCCTTACACCCCCCACAGGATCCTCACCCCACAGGACCCTCACCCACCCCCAGGGCTCTCCCACCCCCAGGGCCCTCCCACCCCAGGATTCTCACCCACCCCCAGGACTCTCACCCACCCCCAGGACCCTCCCACCCCAGGACCCTCACACCCCCCACAGGACCCTCACCCACCCCAGGGCCCTCCCACCCCCAGGGCCCTCCCCCACCCCAGGACCCTCCCACCCCAGGACTCTCACCCACCCCAGGACCCTCCCACCCCAGGACCCTCACCCACCCCAGGGCCTTCCCACCCCCCACAGGACCCACACCCCACAGGACCCTCACCCACCCCAGGGCCCTCACCCCCCAGGACCCTCACCCCACAGGACCCTCACACCCCACCCCACAGAACCCACCCCCCACAGGACCCTCATCCCCCCCCCCACAGAACCCACCCCCCACAGGACCCTCACCCCCCACCCCAGGGCCCTCACCCCACAGGACACTCACCTACCCTAAGACCCTCACCCCACAAGACACTCACCCACCCCAGGACCCTCCCACCCCAGGACCCTCACCCACCTTAGGGCCCTCACACCCCCCACAGGACCCTCACCCCACAGGACCCTCACCCACCCCCAGGGCCCTCACACCCCAGGACCCTCACCCACCCCAGGGCCTTCCCACCCCCCACAGGACCCGCACCCCACAGGACCCTCACCCACCCCAGGGCCCTCCCACCCCAGGACCCTCACCCATCCCCAGGGCCCTCCCACCCCCCACAGGACCCTCACCCACCCCAGGGCCCTCACCCCCCAGGACCCTCACCCCACAGGACCCTCACACCCCCCCCCACAGAACCCACCCCCCACAGGACCCTCACCCCCCCCCCACAGAACCCACCCCCCACAGGACCCTCACCCCCCACCCCAGGGCCCTCACCCCACAGGACACTCACCTACCCCAAGACCCTCACCCCACAAGACACTCACCCACCCCAGGACCCTCACCCACCCCCCAGACTCTCCCCTGTCCCAGTCCTCCTGGGGCAGCAGTGAGCCCCGGGTTCTCTTGTCTTCAGACGGGGCGCACCAGGCCGTCCTTCTGGAGGCAGATTCCTGGCGGTGAGAAGGGGGGTGGGGGGCGAGGATGGACAAGAAATCGAGGGGCGGGCTAGGGGCACCCGTGAGCCGGCCGGAGGGGCCAGAAGACAACGGGGTCTGCACGTCGGGCTCCCGAGGAGGAGGGGGCGCTTCAGACTGTTGGGGAGCTGGGGGTCCCGAGGCGGGGGAGCAGCGGCTCCTGTGTAACCGCGAGGTGCTCCTTTTCCCCTCGGAGGTGCCCGCGGCGGGTGGCTCTGTGTCCTGAGTCGCATCTCGTCAGCCGTGTCCCGGGTCTGCTTTCTGCTTTCTTCCTTGACATCCACCGTGTCGCGCTCTGTGCAGATTAAAAGGAAATAGTTTTTTTAAATGCCCAAGCATCATAGTTACGGAAACATTTCCCAGCAACGACTGCAATTACCATTACATTAGTGTAGCTTATAATTGCTTTTTTGATGGAAAATAAAACCTATACAAAAAGTGCTTAAAACATTGCTTCTGTTTAACACATAGTAGCAAAGCGCCCTGTCCGGGGCCTCGCACCCCAGTGCAGAAGGAGAACTGCGCCTCCTGGGAAACCCACCCCCTGTGGAGTGACCATTTCCTAGTCATTTTTCAATTATGCATCCATTCCTAAACAGCAGGGTTGGTTTTGCCTGTTTTTGAACTTAATACCCTGTTCTCTGCTGTGCATCATGTGTGTGTGTCTGTTTGGGTTGACGTCTTGGCTGTGAGGCATCCAGGCAGAGCAGGACTGCTTCGGCTTGGGTTGCTGTACCCCGTCCGCTGCCCACGTGGGCAGCTCTGTCCACTCTGACAAGGGAAGACAGAAGTTGCTCTCTGCGGCTGTGGGCACTTTTAGGGACGCTGTTGGGTCCTGGGTGCCTGTGAGCCTCCACTCGAGAGTTATGCCGAATTGTCTTTCACAGTGGTCGTAGCAACTCATAAGCCTCCCCCAAACTTGCCAGGCTGGTGGGCAGATGAAGTTCTCACTTGGTGGTTTTGATCTGTGTCTGCCTTCTTGCTAATAAGGATGAACATCTTTTCGTGTTTATTCGCTCTTTAGTTTTCTTTTCTGTGAATTTTCTGTTCATGACTTTTGCCCTTTTTCTCCTGAAGGTCTTTTTTCATTGCTTTATGGGAGCATTCATTGTCTTTTTTAAAGTAAGTGCTGGACACCAGTACCTTTGTCAGTTATGTACATTACAAATATCTTCCTATTTTGCCTTCACTTAACTTTCACTCTGGAAGCTCTGGATGAGCAGAAGTCCTTGGCTTTAATGTAGACGGTTGTATTCGTCTTTTCTGTGATGGTTGTGCCACTGGTGTCTTCCTTAGGAAACGCTTCCCCACCCCGCGGCCGGGAGAGCTCGGCTGCGTCGCCTTGGCAGAGCTGTGTGGTTTTGCCTTTCACCTTGGAGTCTTCAGTCCACCTGGTGATGTCTGTGTGAAGGTGGGGCCGCTTCTGCGCCTTTCCGTGTGGCTAGCCCGTGACTCCACACCATTTGCCGTCCTTCCCCACGGGCTCCCGCTCCGTGGTCCCCGTGCTGTGACCCGTCCCCACCCCGGGGCACCTCCCGCCTTCCTCAGGACAGGCGCAGCTGTGCGTGCCCTTGGCACTCCTGTGCACACTTTCTGTTCACATCAGGTCACACACACACACACAGAGTCTGTGGGGTTTTTAAGACCGAGCTGACTGTCTGGCACATCCTGAGGTGAGATCACTGTCGCCACACCAGAATAGGGTGTGAATAGGGCCTGTGCCTACTCAGGTCTCCTTTAGTATCTGTCATTAAAGTTTTAAGATTTTCTGTAGCCTTCCATCTTACATTCGATTCATTCCTAGGTACTTCCTATTTTTTCAAGTTCTCGTGAATGGTATCTGTTAAATTTTATTTTCTGTTGCTGGTTTATAGCAGTGCAATTGACTTCTTGTTTGTGTTTTATTAGAAAAATTGTAGTTTTACAAAAAAAGCTTGCAAAAAATACAGAGCTCCCACATACCCCCCCATACACTTTGCCTTCATGTGGTATCTTGTTACAATCGGAGAAACAATATTATTATTATGCTACTAACTGTAGTCCATAGTTTACATTAGGGTTCAGTATTTTGTGTTTTGTGGTGTGGTTTTGTTTTTTTAATTTCTATTTTAGTAACATACAACCTTTAATTTCCCCCTTTTATCCATATTCAAATTGATAACTCAGTACTGTTAATTATGTTTGTAATGTTGTGCTACCATCACCACCATCATTACTGAAACTTTTCCATTTCCTCCCAAACAGGCACCCTGCACCCTCTAAGCAGTGGCTGCCCCTTCCCTGCTCCCACCCCACCCTGGTGACCTGCCATCCATCTTTAGATAATGAGTTTGTGACTCGCTTCTGTGCTAAAGTCTTATTTGTTGCAATCATTTTCCTGTAGAGTCTTCATGTTTCTGTGTACGTGATATTATTTTGTTTCTCTTTCTCATGCTTATATCTTTTAAGTTCTGTTTCTATTTCTTGCCTTCCTGTACTCACCAGGAACCTCCAGTCTCTGTCAGAAAGAGTGATAATCACATACATTCTTGTTTCTGATCACATAGGGAGAGCTTGGGGTGTTTTGCCAATAGATATTGTTTCTGGTTGCCTTTGATAGATGTTCTTTATCTGGTTAAGGAAGTTTCCTTCTAATCCTAGAAGATTATTTTTTTTTAATTCTTTTAATCATAAATGAATTCTTGATAGCTTTATTGAGATATAATTCATATACCATACAATCGTCCATTTAAAATGTCAGTTCAGTGGGTTTTGGTATATTCACAGAGTTGTAACTCTCATCCAACATTTCCTTCACCCCCCAAAAAAATGCTTTATCCATTAGCTGCCCCACCCGCCGCCCCAGTCATAGGCAATCCCTAATCTACTTTCTGTCTATAGATTGGCCTGTTCTGGACATTTTGTGTAAATGGAGTCATACAAACATGGCTTTTTGTGCCTGCTTCTTTCACTTAGCAAAATGTTTTCAAGTTTCATCCCTGTTGTAGCATGGATCCGTGTTTCATTCCTTTTTATGGCTGAATAATATTCCATTGTATGGATAGAGTACATTTTACTCATCCGTTCATGAATGAATGAAGCCGATAGAAATCTGGGTTCCTGCCTTTTGGCTGCTGTGCATATTCAGGTACAAGTTTTTGTGTGGACATATGTTTTTGGTTCTCTTGGGTATGTACCTGGGAGTGGAATTTCTGGGTCATATGGTAAATCCATGTTCAATATTTTGAGGAACTGTCAAACGTTTCTGAGCAGCTGCACCACTTTACATCCCCACTAGCGGTGTATGAGGGTCCCGGTTTCTCACATCTTGCCAACATATTATCTGTCTTTTTGATCTAGCCATGGTGGTGTGAAGCTGTATATATCCCCAAAAAACATGTTCTTAATCCAGTCCATCCCTGTGGGTGTGAGCCGCTTTAAGTAGGACCTTCTGATGGGGCTGCTGCAGGTAACGGGGCCCCTTCCGTCAGGATGGGTCTTACCCTATTACGGGAGGCCTTTGCAATCATAGAGAATGAAATTCAGACAGAAGCAACAGGCTGCCATCAGCAGGACCCCAAGGACCAGGGAGAGGCCAGCGGACGCCACCGTGTGCCCGGCCGTGGGACAGGGAGCCGGGACGGCCGGCAGCAGCCCAGAGCCCTGGGCTCCGGGGAGAAAGCCTCCCGCCACGGTGCCGTGGTGCGGTGTTCTCCCGTCTCAAACCTGGGAGCAGCAGTGTTCTCATCATTTAAGCCCGACCACTTCACGGTATTTGCTTGAGCAGCCCGGGAAAGTAGAACAGCCATCCTAGTGGATGTGATCGGGCAGGGATTTTAAATGTCATCAAATGCTTTGGAAAAAACCCTGTGCACAGAGAATCCGCCACATTAACAGAACAGCATTAATTGTGGACCGACCTTGCGTTCCTGAGGTAAGTCCAACTTGGTCATTTTATATGATTGTTCGGTTATGTTGTTCTGGTATTTTGTGTAGGAATTTTGCATCTGTGTTCATGGGTGAGACTGACCTATAGTGTTGCCTTTCAAAATCTTTATCAGACTTTGGTGTTGAGCTTATGCTACCCGCAGAAAAGGAGTTGCAGAGTATCCCCTATGTTTGTCTTCTTTGGAGAGTTTAACAATGTAATTGTTTCTTCCTCAATGTTTGGCTGTGCTTGGCAGTGAAGCAGTCTGGGTCTGCGGTTTTCCTTGTGGGAAGATTTTCATGTATTGCTTCTTAGTTTTATGTTCTTTAAGTTTCGATGGTATATTTTTTCCTGATATTTTTCCTTTTCTTGATCTATCTTACACGATGTTTGTCAATTTTATAAGCTCTTCAAAGTATCAGCTTTTGGTTTTGGTGATGTTCTCTATTGTGTGTGTGTGTTTTCTATTTCATTAAATCCTGCAATTTTGTTATTTTCTTCCTTCTGCTTTTTTGGATTTATTTTGTTCTTTTTCTAGTCTTTAAAATGGATGCTCACCTCATTTTCCAGCCTTTGTTCTTTTTAATATAAACATAAAGGGCCATAAATTTTTCTCTAAGCATACCTGTCCCCCAGAACGCCATTATCTTCAATGCAATCCTGTGGGCTCAGACGTTATTAGTGTTGATTAGGTTGGAAACTATTGATTGAGTGTTTCCATGGAGATGTGATTCAATCAAGTGGGCAGGACAAGACGTTTGATTGGATAATTTCCATGGAGGTCTAAATTCAATCACTGGAGCCATATAAAAGCTGAGAAACAGAACTCAGAGGAGCTACTGCTGAGAGACATTTTGAAGACAGCCATTGAAAGCTAACGCTGACATTTTGGAGAATGCCATTTTGAAACGCAACCTGCGAGCAAGCAGACGCCAGCCATATGCCTTCCCAGCTAATAGAGGTTTTCCAGATACCAATGGCCTTTCTCCAGTGAAGGTACCCTATTGTTGATGCTTTACCTTGGACACTTTTATGGTTTTAAGACTGTAACTTTGAAACCAAATAAACCCCCTTTATAAAAGCCAACCCATTTCTGGTGTGTTGCAAAATGGAAGCTTTAGCAAACCAGAACAATACCTCTAGCTGCATCCATGAGTTTTGATATGTAGTTTTTTAAATTGTCAATTCACATTTTCTAATTTCTGTGTGACTTCTGTGTTATTTAGAAATGTTTCTTAATTTCCAAACATTGGAGGGGGAGAGATGTTAGTTGTATTCTCATTAGTGATTTCCAGCTGTTTGAGCGCTTGTCAGAGATCATTGTCTAAATTATTTCGTTTGTTTGGAATTTGTTATGATTTGCTGAGTGGCACAGTATACGGTCAGTTTTGTTAAAAGCATGTTTATTTATTTGCTAGTTTTCAGATCCATTTCCCAATATATAGTCATCAGGTCAAATTTGTTTCATCATACACAGGTCCACTGTAGTCTTACTGGTTTTTTCCATCTGATTGTTAGTGAGGGGCATGTTCGTCTCCCAGTTATGATCATGGGTTTGTCTGTTCTTCCTTACAGGTCTGTCGACTATTTCCGAATATATTTTGAGGCCATGTTATTAGGTGCATACACATTGAGAATTGTTGTAGCTGCCCGGTGAGCCGGACTGTGTATCTTTAGGTAGAGAGCTCCATATGTGGTAATATTTTATCCTTAAAGACTATTTCTGTTTAGCATTAATATAGGTATGCCAGCTTTCTTTTATTGCTTATATAGAGAGGGGGGAGGTGGAGTGTCTTTTTGGACTTTCTCAATATATGTCACACCAAATTATAATAAACCTCATTTAACTGATTGTGAAAGGATCAGGACATGCTGGGCCATTTACTTTCCTGAAAAGCATCTTTTTTTTCTTTCTTTCTTTCTTTTGGTATTAAAAGTGTTTCTGAGCCCCTCTTCTCCTCTCCTGTCTGGGGGCCTTTCCCCACTGTTTCAGGCCCTGCTGCCCTTGCAGCGGTGTTCCAAAGCCTCAGCTCTGTGGTGCCTCCAGGGCCGCGGCATTGGCCGCAACTTAGGTTTCTGTGAAATCCTGAAACCAGTTCACTAGTTTCGGGAGGCCCTCTTCCTCCTAGAAGTGAAGTAAGCAGCCGTTCCCAGCTAATTGCAGACAGGAAGAGAGAGCCCAGTGATCCAGAATTGTCGTTTGTTTGGTGAGGGGTGCAGCAGGACGAGGTATGCCCTTACTTCTGAAAAATTATTATCCGGGTGGGGAAGTACGAGTGAGATGAGTCCAGGATATAAAGCAGGTGCGCGTGTTTTGCTAACTAGTGTTGTAAAGCTAAGTACTGGCACTGTGGCGTTGGGGTGGTATTTGGAAGGGCTTTGAGGAGGTGAGGAACGCAGCCGCTGGATAAGCCAGAGCTTGTCTAGCCCAAGACCACAATGTTGGCACCCAGGGCGGTTCAGCGAGAGCATGGGGCTGTTGACTCCGAACCTGCCCCACTTCTGGGCTGGCTGCGGGACTCTTGGAGATGCAGTCATCGGTGGCCGGGATGTCGGATCCTCACCCTTCCACAGGTGGGTTTGTGCCTGCTCGAGGTTCCTGCTCAGTCGGGCGAGAGGAAGGCTGAGCTGCGTGTGCCTGTTGCTCTCCTCTGTCCCTGCATTCCTTCTCTCCAGTGTCACAGGACACGGAGGAACAACAAAGACGTGTTCATCCCTAACTGGAAAGCAGAAATCAAAGTGAGGGCATATCTTTAAGCAAAATCTCATTCAAGCTCAAGCTGGTGAATTAAGAGTTTTAGGCTGACAGAGCCAAATATTCCATGTTCTAACAAATCTAAAGTTAGATTTTTTCACATTTCATTTTGCTGCCACAAACTACGTGGGTGTACATTTTCTTGAGTGCCAAATTACTAAAATTTGCATAAGGAAACAATAAAAAATTTTTTTTTAATCTGTGTACTTAAAATCTATCTGGAAAGAAGACCGTTTATTGGCTCTGGAGGTGGAAAGCATCCTCAGGAGGTGTGAGCCAAGGCCCCCGCTCCACGTCGTTCTTCAGTGGGGTCTGCGGCTCACGGCTGCCTGGGGCCGGGTGGGCGAGCTTCCGTTCTGCTCCCCGACCTCACCGCAGGGCTCCTGCAGGCAGGGCACACGCGCCCCCTTCCCCACCCTGCCCGTGTCCTCGGTGTTCACGAGCACCGTGCCCCGCTGCTTTCGTCCCGTCCAGCATGTTGTCATTTAATTTGAGCCCAAGTCCACTGATATTTGATGTAAATGCTATACATTTGGATTCCTATGTGCCGTCTTATTTCGTGTTTTCTCTTTGTCCTGCCTGTTCTGAATTTTTTTTCGCTGTCTCTTTTAGATTGCATATCTTCATGTTCCTTTCCCCCGCTACTGGTTTCTCTTGATTCTAGTAGTTACATTAGAAATTATAACATGCATACTTAAATCCAGGCCCGAGGCTATGCAGCCCCTTCCCCGCCCGTGGCACTTTGACTCCATGTCCTCCGTCGCGCCTGACGAGGTGGCACCCCAACATGTATGTTTCAGCCCCCCCTCTTGGGGACCCACGCGGTTGGCTCCCGGCCCCTCTGGCTTTGCCCGCCTTCCACCAGTGGGCGGAGGGTGTCCTCTGGCGAGGGGCTCTTACCCGTTCTTGCTTATATGAAAATGTCTGTATTTCACCCTCATTCTCAAAAGCTGTTTTTGCGGGGTATAGACTTTTCGAATGGGCATTACTTTCTCCAGCCCCTCTGGCTCCCGGCGATGCTGCTGGCAAAGTACCCATCAGTCGGACTTGCTGCTGGTTCTCTGCCTGCTTCCTCTGAATGCTTCTAACTTAGAGAAAGTAAAAGTCAGGAGTGACGGGCAGAAAAAGCCACCTGGGGAGCTGACAGCAAACAGCATTGCTCCAAGGACAGTTTGCCACTATAAAGTGTCATAAAACCCCCTTCTCTGCATGGCTACAGCTGGTTTACTCGTGGAGAAACTTTGTTCTCCGGAATCAGAGACCTTCGGAAGCTTGGCTGTTGGGAACCTGGGCCTCTGCCTGGAGGGTCTCAGAACCGTGGCACTGGGCAGCCTCCCCCACTGGTGAGAAGGGGCTTTACACACCAACCGGAGGCACGGCAGGACCCTCAGAGCCCCCAGTCCCCCGAGCCCAGGGGCAACACCACCGCATGCCATTTGGGGCGAGGCACCCCGTGGTTCTGGTGCACTCCCCACGGCAGGGAGCCAGTGAAGCTGGCACTGCCACGTTCTCGGCTTTTCCCTGGTGGTCCCAGGCCGAGCAGCCTGGGGCAGCGTCTTCCCTCTGCAGTGCTGTGGTTTCCTGAGAGCTGTGTAAGTGCAGCTTCTTTTTTAAATCTTTCCCATGCAGTTACCATCCACCCCAGCCCGTTGACTCCCTTCTCCCGCTCTGCGGCCCAGCGACGTGCTTGTGAGCCTCTGCGTGGCTCATCCCGGCTGCTTGGGTTCTCCCCTCACCCCGCACAGGCAGCTCCTGTCCTCTTCGGTTTAGTGTGTGTCTCTGCTTGTGCACTTTAAGAATGCAATTCTTTGGGGGCCTTTTTAGAGCTTTCTTGAGGTACAATTGGCATAAAACGAGCTGCACGTATTTAAAGAGCATGGTTTGAAATGTTAATGCCTCGAAAGCCGTCGTCACAGGCAAGAGAATGAACCCGTCCCTCACCCCAAGTTTCCTCGGGCCCCTTGGTGCGCCCCTTCTGCCGCTCCCCCACTCCCTGTGCTCGTGGACCATGGGCCTCTTTCTGGCTCTCCCTGAAGTTGCATTTTCTGGAACGTGATACGGAAGGGACCCTGCGGCGTGCTCGGCCTGGCTGCCCCCCAGCACTGTGAGAAGGGCCTGTGTGGTGTGCAGGGCGCCAGCACCTCCCTTTGCCAAGCAGTGGCTGCCACGTGGGTGTGCCTTGCGCCTGGTCCGTCCGGGCACAGACATTTGGTTTTTCACAGTTTTACACCATCCAATCCATCCGAAACGTACAATCAGGAGCTCTTGGTGTGATCACAGAGTTGTGCCTTCACCACCACAGTCAACGTGAGCACGTTCTCATCGCTCCGCAAAGGAAAAACTTCCCACACCCCTTGTCGGCCCCCCCCCCCCCGCACATTATTGCCACTTAGCTTTGGTGTAGTGAGTGCCTGTGTTACAGCTGACAGAAGTGTCGCAGTGTCAGTGCTGACTGTAGTCCGCAGCTGGCATGAGTTGTTCTCCCCCATTTACAACCCTATCGCTGTCACCTTGTAATAGTGACGGACGTTTATTCTAGCTCAGGGAAGAACCTGCTTACATTTGTACAATTTACCCTAGTCGTCATCCACGGCGTGGCTCACTGTTACACAGCCCCATGTTTGTCCCGTTGCTTGCCCTCTAGTGACGTGCCCGACCCTAGCCTTGCCCTTCCAGCCTCACTCACACTTTGAGTGTTGTGCTGCCGTCGCCTCATCCATCTGCACACATTCCCGTCAGTCTTACTAAAGTCTGCACACCTTACGCATCACCTGCTCACTCACTGCCTCTCTCTCTCTCCTGGTAGCCTGTGCTCTGGGTTGTAACTCCCAGAGTCGCTCAGTGTAATTAGGTCACATCAGTGAGACCACACGGTATTTGTCCTTCCGTGTCTGGCTTATTGCACTCAACACCATGTCCTCAAGTTTCATCCTTGTTGTCGCATCAGGACTTTGTTCCTTCTTCCTGCTGAATAATACTCCATCGTGTGTGTGTACCACATTTTGTTTATCCGTTCATCAGTTGACGGACACTTGGGTTGTTTCCATCTTTTGGCAATTGCGAGTAGTGCTGCAGTGAGCATCAGTGTGCAGATGTCTGTCTGTGTCCTTGCTCTCAGTTCCTCTGGGTATATGCTGTGTAGCGGATGGCCGGGTCATACGGTCCTTCTACACTTAGCTTCCTGGGATACCACAAGCTGTCCTCCAAGACGGCTGCACCGTTTTCCCCTCCCACCAGCAGTGACCAAGTGTTCCTGTTTCTTGACGTCCCCTCCAGCACTGGACGTTTTCTGTTTTTTGATAATGGCTTTTCTAGTAGGTGTGAGATAGTACCTCATAGTGGTTTTGATTTGCATTTCCTAATAGCTGGTGGCAGTGAGCATCTTTTCATGTGCTTTTTAGCTGTTTGTATTTCCTCTTTGGAAAAGTCTTCTGCCATTTTTAAATTGGGTTGTTTGTCTTTTTATTGTTGAGTTATAGGATCTCTTTATATATTCTGGATAGTAAACCTTTATTGGATATGTGGTTTCCAAATATTTTCTCCCATTGAGTAGGCTGCCTTTTTACTTTCTTGACAAAGTCCTTTGAAGCACAAAAGTATTCAGTTTTGAGACGGTCCTATTTATCTATTTCTTCTTTTGTTGCTTGTGCTGTGGGTCTAAGTTCTGAGAAACCACTGCCTACCACAGAATCTTGAAGATGCTTCCCTGCGTTTTCTTCTAGGAGTTTTATGGTCCTGGCTCTTTTGTTTAGGTCTTTGATCCATTTTGAGTTAATTTTTTTGTATAGGCTGTGAGGTAGGGGTCCTCTTTCATTCTTTCGGATATGGATTTCCACTTCTCCCAGCATCATTTGTTGAAGAGACTGTTCTGTCCCAGTTGAATGAACCTGGCCACTGTGTCAAAAATCAGTTGACCGTAGATGTGAAGGTCTATTTCTGAACTGTCAATTTGATTCCATTGGTCGGTATATCTATCCTTAGGCCAGCACCATGCTGTTTTGACCACTGTAGCTTTGTGATATGCCTTAAAGTTGGGAAGTGTGAGTCCTCCAACTTTGTCTTTCTTTCTCAAGATCTTTTGGCTGTTTGGGGCACCTTGCCCTTCCTAATAAATCTGGTGATTTGTTTTTCCATTTCTGCAAAGTAAGCTATTGGAATTTTCATTGGCATTGTGTTGAAATTGTAAATCAATTTGGGTAGAATTGACATCGTAACTATATTTAGGGATGTTTGTTTTTATTTCTCTAGGGTAAATACCTAAGAGAAAAATGGCCAGATCATATGGTACTTGCATATTTAGTTTTTTAAGGAAGTGCCAAACCGCTTTCCCAGGTGGTTGTATCGTTTTCTGTCCCATCAGCCATGTTGGGGGGTCTGGTCACCCTGCATTCTCATCAGTATTCGGCAGGGCCTGTGTTTAGTTTCAGACATGCTAATAGGTGTTCATAGGTACATTGTGGTTTTAATTTGCATTTCTGTAATGACAAATGATGTTGAGCATCTTGTGCTTATTGGTGAACGTCTGTTCAAATCCTTTGGGGCATGTATTTTGTTTTAAATGTTTTTTTATGGTAACATGTATATAACACACTTTCCCGTTTTAGCTGTTTTTAAGTGAACAGTTCAGGGCTCTTCACTGCAATCACAGTGTCGTGCCGCCAGCCCCTCCGCCCGGGGAACCTGGTCTCCGTCCCGTGTGTGCATTTGCATATTCTCTGGATCTCACGTCCGCGGATCGCACGGTATTTGCCCCTTGTGTTGGGCTTATTCACGCAGCACGGTGCCTTCGGCTCCTCCACGTGGCAGCGTGTGCCGGGCCCCCCTTCTGTGGCAGACCCCCGGGCTGCTTCCTGTCTACAAGCCTGTTTGTGAGCTCCGGTTGCAAATACCGGTCTGTGTCCAGCTCTCAGCTCCTTGGACGTTGCGCACTGTGGCCCCCAGCAGCCGCCCCGTCCGCACCGCTGCGCACAGGGTCTGGTTTCCCCGCAGCCTCACCGGCCCGCGCCGGCTTCCGTTTATTTAATAATAGCTGCCGCAGTGATGTGAAGGGGCATCTCGTGGTTTTGATTTGCATTTCCCTGGTGACTAATAATGTTGACTGGGACATGTATTTTTAATTGATACAAGTTATATTGTCTTATATACCCCATTCAGATTGTCCTTTTGTTAAAAATACGTGTTATTTGTAACATTCCCCAGACGTTGCTACTCCTCCAACCCAGGGGCTGGCGAATTGAGCCCGCGGCCTGTTGCGTAGCGGCCGTGAGCTGAGGCGGCCTTTCACGCCGCTGGAGGATAGTTCAGTCAGCGGAAGACCCTGGGCCGGACGGTACGTGGGCCCCGCGGCCAGGCAGCGACCGCCCTGCGCAGAGGGATGTGCTCGGCCGTCTCCTGTCGCTGCTGGCCCCGGCCGCGCCCCCGGGGCTGTCGCGAGTTCTGCTGGCCGGGCCTGGGGGGCGGCCCCCGTTCTCCACCTCCCCTCGCTGCAGATCGGGGGCTGCGGTGCTGCTTCTCGGCCGCCTGCCCCTGGCTGCTGTCCGCCTGCCGCCCTCGTCTGCTGCCTGTGGCCATCCCGGGGGCCCTGGGTGGGATACTCAGCTCCTGCTGGCTCCGGAGGTCGCTGTGCCCTCCGCCGTGCCCTCCCCTGCCTGTCGTGTTTCCGTCTTTCACTGAAAAGAAACCTCTGGTTTAGCGTGCAGGGTCAAGGTTTGGCTCCTGGGCTGAGCCTTGGGGGTTTTGTGCTTCCTGCGGAGGCTCCCCTGGCAGGGCCGCCCTGGTTGGGTGAGGGGCCCCGCACTCCCCGTGGACCCCCGGGGCGTGTTGGTGGGTGCAGGTTGAGGCCCCGTCTTCTCGGGGTTTGCACCTGCAGCGGAGGGCCGTGTGCTGTGGCCCCCGCCTTTCTCCTCTTTGACTTTTCTGTAAAGCACCACCCGCCCTCTCCCCTGCACTTTTCGGTGACGTAAGTGAATTGGGGCTCTGTCCCCTCTCCTCGGGGCACAGCAGCCCGAGATGTGGCCTCCCCGGGGCTCCGGCTTCCCTGTGGCAGAGCTGCAGTCCGTCTGTCGGTCAGTCTCTCTGTCTGTCTGGAAGGCCCTGAGCAGTGCTCACTGCACTTCCGTGATGAAACCCATTTGCGTCCCGGCCTCCGTCTGCCGCCGTCCCTCCTTGAACGGGCCCCTGGCGGTCGCTGCACGGGTGCCCGGGGGTCCCCCAGATCGCCAGTGGGGTGCCCATGGCAGAGGGGGGTAGCTCTTCGTAGTTTCAATCTGCATTTCTCTTACTGTGAATGAAGTTGAGTGTATTTTTGCATTTTTAATAAATCAGAACCATTTTTCTAATGATAGTCTCTCTTTTTAATTGCCTGTGATATGACTGCAAGTATTTTTCCCAAGTTTGTTGTTATTTCTTATAAGTTCATTTATGGGGTTTAGGGTTTTTAGATGTTTTTCACGTAAAAGATATTTGTGTTCAAAAACTCAGCCTCTTTCTTTGGGGCCCCTGGCTTGGGCTCATATGCCTTTCTCACTTAGTCATGGAAAGAAGGGCTCCAGCAGTTTCTTCTAGAACATGTATGATTTTATTTTTCATATCAAAATCTCTGGTCCGTTTGAAGCTCATTCGGGTGTAAGGCGAGAGGTGACAGCTGCCTTGCTCACTCGCGGAGGTCCCCATGCCCTGGAGCACCGAGCGCGGCTGCTTGTGGGCCTCACTCTGCTTGTGGCCTTCTCCTGCTGCTCGTTTATTCGTTTTTCATGGAAGTTTCGCATGAGAGCGCCTGGTCCCCTGAGGAGCCTCTGGGACCGATCGGGGCTGCCCTGAGCGTGCGGGCTGAGAAGCGCGCGGGCCTCCGGCTGTTGGGTTTCCTGCTCCTTTTCACTCACTTGTCTTCTCTGGGGCTCCTTTCACCTTAGGGTGCCCTCTTACGGACGGTCCTGGCTCTTGTCACATGTCTTTTACGTCCCTGTCTCTCCTGCTCGTGTCCTCTCCGCTGTCCTGCCGTGTGCCCTCCTCGCCCTCCGCTCTGCTCTGTGACCCCGTTTTAGCTTTAAGGACCGTGACTGGCCGCGTTGGCGTCTCCTCCTGGGGCGCCCCCGCCCCCCGCCCTGTCGGCCCCGCTGCCGGCTCGAGGCGCCAGCTGTGAGGACTCGTGTGGGCTCTGGGAGCAGCTGCCCCTCGGGTGCCACCCACCCCTGGTTTTTTCTCATACAATTTTTTTATCAAGATGTAATTCACATCCCATAAGATTTGTTCTTGAACATAAAATTGTACATGGAGCGTACAGTCGCTCATGGTTGGGGTGTGGGCACAAGGTGCGCAGCCATCGTCGGCGGTCACCCCCACCCGCCGGTGTCCTCCCTCGTGGACGGAGGCAGTGGTGGCCTCTGGGGCCGGGGCACCAGGCCGTGCGGAAATTCTGTGTAACTGATGATATTGGGTGAAACACATTAACGCGAAACCATTTCAGGCGTTTTGAAGTATACAGTTCTGTGGCGACTCTGTTTAACGTTTTCAGGAGCCCCCCGGCCCCTGCGCCCCTTCACGCCGTGCCCGCAGTGGGTGCGCGGCTCCTGGGGTCCCCCGGGGCGAGGCTGCCCGTGTCCCCCACGCGACCGCACCCACCTCGCGCTCGGAGCCGCGGGGGGCTCCTGGGAGAGCCTCAGAGGAGAGTGACTTTCGTGTCCTTTAGCCAGGGACGCATTTTTACCCTTCATTCATAGTTGGTGACAGATAAAATTATTTAAGTGTTCGTTTTGAGCCCCCCCCTTTTCTAAAGTAGAAAGGGGCTTTAGCTGAATAAGGGGGGTGGTAGGCGGGGCCATTCGGTGACACCCTCAAGACGCCGCCAGCACGAGTTTTAAAGACGTGTCTTTCACCGCATCAGCAGATGGGATTTCCAGCGCGGTCGGGGGCTGCTGAGAACTCCGTCCCTGGGCGCCCGGCCCCAGCGTCTCAGGGCCCCTCTCCCTCGGGCTCTGCGCTGCCTGTCGAGGCCCCGGGTCGGAGCACAGCCTGAGGGCTGCGGGCCTGAGTGCTGTGGGGGTCCCTGCAGCCGGGCGGCCTCTCCCCTCCCTTCTGAGCCTCGGCTGGGGGCAGGGCAGGTCCCCGAGGCGCCCTCCCTGCGTCCTCGGAGCCGGGGCGGGGGCGGCCGGGCAGAACGCGAGATTTGCATTTTGAAAGACCCCACTGCACAAGGAGAATGACTTGGACAAGGGTGGGACGGGCAGTGGTGGCCGTGTCGGGTCGCTGGCCCCCTTCAGGGAGGGGTCTGAGCAGTGCCCAGCAGGGCAGGACCGCTCGTTTGCGCTGCATAACAAGCAGCCCCACATCTCAGCGGGGTTCTCTCTCCCTCACACCGGGGGTTCGGGGACGGGCCACCCCTTCTCTCTCCTGGAGATGCCGCTGGCTCCGCAGCAGAAGAGGCCCCGGGTGCACAGGGTGCTGCCTCTCAAAGCCGCCGCCTGGGAGGGACCTCCCTGGGCTGGCCCAGTGCCCCAGGGCAGCGCCAAGGCTGCACGGGGTCCGCCAGACCCTCACGTCCAGGGCCCGAGGGCTTAGGGGAGGCCTGGCGTCCTCGCCACCACCATGGTCCTGCCTGCTCCCGCGTCTGCCGGTCCTCAGAGGGCCCGTGTCTCCTGCCCGGGGTCTGCTCTGAGTGCCCCTCTGCACCCCAGCCGGGCGTAGCCCATCCCTCTCTTGCACCACGGCCCCGGCAATGGCCTTGCCGGGCTGGCAGGCGTGCAGGTTGCCTCGCGGCATCCCCTGCCCCAGGCCCCTCTCCCCCGCGGCGCGGCCCTCTGCCCGACCCCCAGGCGCAGCGGGGTCCCTGAGCCGCAGCCGAACGTCGTGCCTGAAGCTGCTGCGTGTTTGGGGGCCGCCGCAGCCTGGTGCTGCCCTGGCCCCGACCTTCACCCCCTCGTCCTCCTCAGCAAACCGCCGGCAGGGGCGCCCTCTGCCCCCCGTGGCCCTCCTCAGACACACTGCCGCGGGCCAGCTGGTGCTGGGTGGGCGCCGGGGCTGGGGGCAGGTGGGTACGGACAGAGGGGTGGGTGCTCCGGATCTGCGGGTCAGCTCGCTTCTAAACCCACAGCGAGGGGTCCCCAGAGGGACGGGTGGGCTGCACCCTGCCCGGCACCCTGCTGAGCCCACCCCCTCTTGGCAGATGAAGGGCGCCCTGTCGGAGATCGTGCAGCTCGCCACCCTGGACTCGGACCCCTGGGTGCTCATGGTGGCTGATATCCTCAAGTGCTTCCCCGACTCGGGCCTGCTCAACCTCGACCTCGAGGAGCAGAACCCCAACGTCCAGGACATCCTGGGGGAGCTCCGCGAGAAGGGTAGGCTGGGGGCGGGTGGGCCCCTTTCCGTCGCGCTCTCCCTAGTGCACTGCGGATTCACGGGTGCGCTGGGGGTGCCGCACACGTCTCGCACGCCTGGGAGCGCGCACCCACCGGGGTTGGCCCCCAGGACCTGAACAGCCCGGCAGCGTCGGTGCCCGGATGGCGGCGGTGGGCACGTGCGCTGCGCGGGGCCTGCTCCTCTCACCCGTCGGTTCCGCCTGCGCAGTGAGCGAGTGCGAGGCGTCGGCCATGCTGCCGCTCGAGTGCCAGTACCTGAACAAGAATGCGCTGACGGCCCTGGCGGGACCCCTCACGCCGCCCGTGAAGCACTTCCAGCTCAAGAGGAAGCCCAAGAGCGCCACGCTGCGGGCCGAGCTCCTGCAGAAGTGTGAGTGCCCGGCCCTGCCGGCCCCGCGCCTGTCGCCTGGCTGGGTGCTCATTTGTGAGTTTCTTGTAGGTTTCAGATCCCTGGGGGTCCTCTCCAGAAGACAGAGCTGCACCTGGCGTTTTTAAGGTGCTCATTTCTCGCCCCGCAGAACTGCAAGGCTGCCTTAGATGCCCCACAGCTGGCCACGTCGCCCAGTCCCTGCTGAGGGCTCTGGAGTCGCGCTGGCCTCCAGATGTCCAGTCCTTTCTCTCGTGTCTCCTGAGAGGGGCTTGTCCAGCGTGGGGGTCCACTGGCCGGGGCAGGCAGGGCAGCGGCTTCCTTGAATAGGACAGAAGTGCCAGGTTTCACCACATCTTTTCCCAGCGAGGGGTCGTCACTGCCAGAGACACCCTAGGGTCCTGTTTCCAAGCGGCCCTCGAGTGGCCACGCAGCAGGCACCAGGCCCACCTCGGGCCCTCCGGCCGCGGGCTCCGCTCTCCGGGGTGCAGGGCCGACTCGGCAGAGTAGAGGGTCTGCCCTGAGGACCCTGTGGACCGCGAGCTCTGCCGGCCTCCGAGGATCGGGTGTCTCACGCTTTCCAGGACCCCTCCCCGGAGGTGTCGTGTCCCCAGCGTGAGCACGGATGACGCGGGGCCTTGCCTTGCAGCCACCGAGACGGCCCAGCAGCTGAAGCGGAGCGCAGGGGTGCCCTTCCACGCCAAGGGCCGGGCGCTGCTCCGGAAGATGGACACCACGAGTAAGGCCGCGCGGGGCCCAGGGGAGGGTTTGACTTGGAGACGTGCCGTCTCCTCCGGGTGTGACTGACCTTCCAAGGCCGCCCTCCCGAGGAGGGAGACGGGCTGGTCCTCTCGGCCTCTCCCTGGAGAGCGCTGTGCGGGGTGCCAGGCTGGGGGTCCTCATCTCCAGCCCCCTCCTCTGCGACGGCCATCGCTCATGCCTTAGGTTCCCGGGGCCTGTGACAAAGGCCGCTCTGGGGGCTGCAGACAGCCAAGGTCCGTCTTCTCCGGCTCTCCAGGCACGGGCAGGGGCGGCGCCTTCTGTCCTTCCCGCCTCCTTGGTGGCCCTTGGCTTGTGGCCTCTCCCTTTCTCACAAGGACACTGGCCATCGTATGGGGCCGCCCCGACCCCAGCATGACGTCTCCCTAACTAACTGCAGCCCCCGAGACCTCCAAACCAGGCCCCTCACAGGTCCCGGGGTCGGGGGGTGCGTCTGGCCTGGGGGCTCCCTCCCAGCTCGGCGGCTTCCGGCGCCTCCCCCAGGCCCGAGCGGTGGCCCCGGTGGGGGCGGCCTGTGTGGTGTCGTTGCTGCGCGTCTATGGCTGTGGAGCTGGGAGGAGCCCCTCGGCGCACAGTGGGTGGACGGCCTCCCAAGGAGGGGGCGGCGGGCCCAGTGGGCAGTGTCCCTGCAGCTTGCCGCCCGCCCCTGCCCTGCTCCTGCCCTGCGCCAGCCGCGGGCTCCCCCCGCCCACAGAGGCCTTTGCTCCTTCCGCTCCGGCGGCCAGCTGGCGCCCCAGGATTCCGGGGCCCTTGGCCTGGCATTCCCAGCACCCCCCACCCGACGCTCCTGCGCTGTAACGGCTGTCGGCTCACGGCCCCCGGGGCATCCTCCTCCACCTTCCTGCCCGTACCCTTGTGAGCGCCTGGCAGGCGGACAGGAGGCTGGGCAGCTGAGCGTGTCCGTCCTTGGCGCACTGCGTTGAGCAGGGACCCAGCCGCTCACACCCACGGCCCTGGGCTCAGGCCCCAGCGAGGCCTGGGGGGTCCCCACGGGTGGGCCGGTTCCCTGGAAGGGCAGGGGCCACGCACCAGCCGGATGGGGAAGACCCATCATGGGCAGTGGCTGGGGTTCCGCAGGGCACCCCGTGTGGTTGGGGGGCTCTGTGGGGCTCCCCGCTGGCAGGACCCCCTGCCCTGGGAAGGTGGCCAGTCCCAGGGTGTGGGCCTCACCAGCTGTGCCCCCCGCCCCGCAGCCCCACTCAGAGGCATCCCGAAGCAGGCGCCGTTCCGGAGCCCCAGCACCCCCAGTGTCTTCAGCCCTGCCGGGAGCCGGACCCCCATCCCACCGTCGAGGACACCCCTGCGCAAGGAAAGGGGAGTGAAGGTGGGCAGGCCGCGTCCCGCTGCTGCCGGGCACCCCCCAGCATGAGCCCCCCACCTCACCTGGCCCGAGCTCAGTGCGGGTGGGTTTGTCTCGGCAGCTGCTCGACATCTCAGAGCTGGACATGGTGGGCGCCGGCCGGGAGGCCAAGAGGCGAAGGAAGACGCTAGGTGGGTGTCGGGGGCCCCCAGGTGCTGGGGTGGCCAGGCCCGCTGAGCGTGCACGTGGGCGTGTCCTCGCCGTCCCTCGTCCTGTGGGCGGCCTGGAGGCTTCTGTTTCCCCAAGAGGCGAGTCTAGCGGGAGAGGAGTTGGCGTTGGCACCGTCTTCCCAGGGTGGGATCTTTGACGCCGACCTGGCCAGCGGCAGCGCCGTGCGCCAGCCCGGGTGGGCAGCAGGCACCCCTGGGCCCGGGGTAGGGCCTTCTTGGGGCGCAGGGGCCACCACCGGGGGCTGGAGAGGACCCTGCTTTTGTCAGCAGAAGCGGAAGTGGTGGAAAAGCAGGCCAAGGAGGAGGCCGTCATCGAGAGCGCCACGCCGGACTACGCAGCCGGCCTGGTGTCCACGCAGGTAGGCCTGTCTCCCCGCCCCGCCCACGCCCGCTGCCCGCCGCTCCGTTTCGGCGAGTGTACACGTGCGTGTATATATATGTACGTACGTATGTGGCAGTGCTGTATGTATGTATACGCATATATATACGAGAGATGGCGCAGGGCCCGGAGACCCCAGTGTGCTGCCAGACGGGGGCTGGACACTCGTTTCTGCTCAGTGCACTTGCTTCAGGCCTCCTTGGGCAAGTTCCCCCATTTCTGTGCTTCGGTTTCCCCTTTTGTCAGACAGCAGTGGTGATGCCAGCCTTGCAGGTGGTTGTGAGACGGAGACCTGGGTCTGGGAGGCGAGCCGGGCTGGTTGTGTGGGGGGCCCAGGAGGTCAGGGCTTCAGGGGCGTGAGGGGCTGAGGGCCCAGCTGTGGGGTCCACCTGGGTCTGCCCCCTGCCCGAGCTGCTGGCGGGTGCGTCTGGAGAAGGGGCTTTTTCCATGTGCACAGCTCGTTGTGTTTCTCCGAGTGAACGGGCTTTTCTCTCATAATGTGCTCCGGGGTAAGACGACGTGGCTGCCTCTGTTTCCCCAGAGGCGGCTGGCGGGGGCCGCCGTCTCCTGGCCCCTCTCCCCTGTGCCGAGGGGTCTTGTGGCCCTGAGCAGGTGCCCTGGGGGCTCCTCCGGAGGGACCACAACTCTGTCTTCCAGAAACTGGGGGCTCTGAACAGCGAGCCGGCACTGCCCTCCACCAGCTACCTGCCCGCCACGCCCAGCGTGGTCCCAGCGTCGTCCTACACCCCCAGCTCCGAGACGCCGCCCGGTGAGCCCCCCGCCCGGCCCGCCACCAGCCCTGGGCTCCGGAAGCCCCTGGCCGCCCCCCGCTCACCGCCCCCTCTGCCTGCAGTGCCGTCACCCCGGGAAGCCAGCCTGCAGGCCAGCCGCCCCCCCGAGGAGCCCGGCACCCCCAGCCCCGTGCCTCCGGCGCAGTTCAAGCAGCGCGCGCCCCTGTACAGCAGCCTGGGCCCGGCCGCGCCCTCGGCACCCGCCTCGCCCCTGACGCCCAGCACGCCCCCCGTGGCCGCGCCCACTGCCCAGACGCCCCCAGTGGCCATTGTGACCCCGCAGACCCAGCCCCCCGCCCAGCAGCAGCCCAAGAAGAGCCTGTCCCTTACGGTAGGTGGCCCTCGCCGGCAGGGGCGTGGGGGCGCCAAGCCAGGGCTAATGCCATGTCCTGCCCACAGCGGGAGCAGATGTTTGCCGCACAGGAGATGTTCAAGACGGCCAACAAGGTCACACGGCCGGAGAAGGCCCTGATCCTCGGCTTCATGGCGGGCTCCAGAGGTGCGTGCCCCCTTCCCCCGGGCTCCCGAGGCGCGTGCCCCTTCCCCCTGCAGCCGGCCCCACAGTGCCCCCCGTCCCCGCAGAGAACCCGTGCCAGGAGCAGGGTGACGTGATCCAGATCAAGCTGAGCGAGCACACGGAGGACCTGCCCAAGGCGGACGGCCAGGGCAGCACCACCATGCTGGTGGACACCGTGTTCGAGATGAACTACGCCACGGGCCAGTGGACGCGCTTCAAGAAGTACAAGCCCATGACCAACGGCTCCTAGGCCCCACGGCGACAGACGGACAGACGGACCACCGGCAGGCCGGGTCTCCTGATGTGCTGCCGAGCCCCAGCCTATTTAAGTTTTTAGATTATTTTCCTGGTTTGGGCTTATTTTTAGAATTTTAATATAGGTTATATTTTGTGTGATTGAAGACACTCTTTTGGATTCACTACTACAGTTTTGAGGGTTAACCAAAAAAGTTGTAACTTGCCAATCTTAGGGACAGCGCTGCCTGTTAGCCTTTTACCTTTTTTATTTTTTCTTAAGAGATCCCACTGACCTCGAGGGGGGCTCGGCCCGGCCGGTGGGTGCCTCCCCACCCTGGGGTTGGGGACCAGGGGCCGCCAGGGGCGCCTGGCAATTCCAAAGCGTGCTGCCCGTGGGGTTTTGTACTCGTCTTTTGTATCGTCGTCAGCATTTAAGACCAGGCTCCGGGCACCTATTTTCTTTGTAAACAATCTGAATAATTAAAGTTTAGCTTTTCTAAAGAAAGCCCAGAGCCGTGTTTGGGGCCAGCCCAGCTGCCGCCCAGCCTGTCCCCCTTCCGGGACCCTGCCGATGGGGGCGACAGCCACCACCGGGGGCCGGGAACAGCCAGCACGTCGGCTCTTGGGACCATTTTACGTTTATTGGGTATTTGGAACTAAATTTAAGTGTTTTAGAGAGAGAAAAAAAGGGGTATTAGAGAGTAACTCAGGGTGACAACTGCTGGCTCTGAGCCTCCGCAGTTCTGGGGGTGGGGGCTATGCCCGGACCCCGGAGTGCTGGGGACGGAACCCACCACTCGGTCAGCCACGCGGGAGCCAGGAGAGTCCGGATCTGCCGATGCCACCCCACAGGAAGGCACATTTACGAGAAAAGCCTTTAAAACGTTTTTAATACAAAAATACTCATACACAATTTTCCAAAGAACACAACTTTCCACGTTAAATGCTATTTTCAAACTGGCAATGCTCAAATCTACATTTCTGTATATTTCCCCCAAAAGTGAATTTCAAGTTTTTAAGTCTAACTATCAGAACTGGTGATAGCACCCAGGGTTCCTCGAGGCTCCCTGCCGACGCGGGCCGGGCGTCTCCGTCCACTGACCCGCTCTGGGCTTCTCCGAGGACCGAGATATTTGGCAATTGACCATCCTTTACATCAACATCAATGGAAATGGGTTTAATTTCTGAAAACAAGGTAGTTCTGCAAAGTGGGTAACACACTTACATATGAAGATAAATACTTGGGCAGCTTGGAGGTGTGACCCTGAGTGTGTGTGGGGCCCGGGGGACGGCGTGCCAACTGGGGACACGGGCAGGGCGGGTTTCTGTGATGTTTCCACGCGGGAGGTGCCGAGGCGCCGCCAGAGCAGACACAGCCCCGGGCCGGCTCCCGAGGCCTCAGAACCGGAGGGGCTGTGGGCAGTGTCTGTCCTGTGTTCTTTTTGTGTTCGCGTCACATTAATAACAGAGGGTTGGTGCCAACATTTAGAAAGTCACCAAACCCTCAAAAAACAAGGCCCCCCAACTCCGGGACAAGCAGGGCGGCCTCGGGGGGTCCCTGCAGCCCTGCTCTCACCCAGGTCCCTGACCTCTTGCCAGTATTTTCACAGATAGTGTTATTTTCTCATTAGTTTAGCAGTCTGGATAAAGGGGAACTATATTTGAAGTCATTTTTGCAGTATTTCCTTCAGAAAGATTGTAGGGGACTGGGAAATAATGTCAACGTGAGTCAAAAATCACAAGACTTTACTACTGCCAAGTACAAAAATAAGTTAATCACTCCCCAAAGTGCCCTGCACAACCGAGCCTGAGGTTTCACCTCCGGCAGAATCCTGCAGTGGCGTGACAGGTCTTTGGGACAAGTAAGCACCCCAGCTGCACCTGTCAGGAGAGCCCAGCTGTGCTGCCCGGGGGGGTCCCGGGGGCTCTGGCTGACTGTCCACGGCTGATGCAGCGTCTGAGGACCCCGGAGAGGGTGAATGTTCTCGAGGGAAAACAGTCCAGAGCGGCCAGGCCTTTCCCGGCAGGCGTGCCCCAGAACCACCAGCCTGGTGCTCCCAAGTGTCAGCTGGTCCCGCAGAGGCTTCTGGGCACGTCCCTCTTGGTTGTGTGTGTGGTTCGCTCAGCACCGTGACGGAGGGGCCAGAGGGGCAGGCCCTGTCAGCCAGGGCTCAGGGGCCCCCGGGCCCCCCTGCCTGGAACAGACACCCCTCGAGGGCAAGCGGTTAGTGATGGCGTCAAGACATACTGTGAGTTCACACGCAGACCCCAAAACAGATGAGAAACGGACGTGGAGGTGGGTAGCGGTTTTCGTAATTATTACCAAGAACAGTCAGGTGACCTTCCCTGCCCCGTGGTGTCCTGGGGCAGGAGACAAGCGCCGGCCTCTGGGTATCCCTCCAGCCCACACCCTGGAGACGGGCAGGTGCCTGAGGGACACGGCCCCCGTTTGCAGAGGAACCCCAGAAAAGAACAGTCTTCCACAGAGAACTCACTGCTGCTCAAGTGCTTCTCCCTCTGGGGCGGGGCCTGCTCTGGCGGGAAAGCGGCAGCGCTCGTGCGGGGGCCGGGCGGCTCGGTGCGGACGTCGGCAGCTCCGGGTTCCCAGCATCTCCTCGGACCCTGGCAAGGCGGCCTCCGGAAATCCACATCCACACCGGCTCGGGCCACCTGTGCCCACTGCCACCTGCCAGGCCTTTGCCCAAGGGGACGGTCACACCATGCGCTGTGAAAACTCAGGGTCACATCAGGAAACACGTTTCAGGCAGTGCTGATTGGCAAAATGAGTTTAGCAAAAATATATTGAGAATAAAAGCCAGAAATCGGTTTTAAAAAAAGCCAGATGAAAAAATATACAAAATATTTTCCCAAAATGTTGACGTGAGTCTGGTGCCGCTGGCAGAGTGGCCCCCGGCGGAGGAGAACCAGGGGGCGCAGACGGCTCCCAGCCGCATTGGCCGACCCGCCCGGGGCTGGCTTCTCACGGGGATGGAGAAGAAGCGTTGGGGAGAATTTCACATTAGTACAAAAATCACAGAGCTGTTTCAATAAGAGCAAAATGATGCTCGAGACCCGGTCCCCGAGGTGTGCAGTGGGCGGCCAGTCTTGCCCGGTCTCTCCTGAGTGGTGGCTGTGGGCAGAAGCCGGTGCCCTGGTGGGTCCGAGTCAACAGTCATCCTTTAGGAAAAAGACTATTCTATGCACTTCAGGTGAGATAAAAACATTTCATATGCCACTTAAATTCCGTTTTAACGTTAGCCTAAACCGCAGCGGGAGGTCACCCCAGCACTGCGCTGCGGCCACTGCCCTGCCTGGGGGCCTGTGTGTGGCGCGGGGCCGGCGGGGGCTCCCGGGGCAGTGCTCCCTCCAAGGTGCCCGGGGCCGGCCATGCGCGGGGCTACTTGCCGTCCGTGGTCCTGCGCCAGCGCCCCCTCCGCCGGCCCCGTGCCCGCCCCAGCCCCGCGAAGGGCTGCCCAATCTTGGCGCCTCGAGCCGCCTGGGCCCCCGCGTCGTGCTCCGAGCAGCAGGGTCGCCCATCGAGGGTGGTGCTGACGGCCGCCCCGTCCTGGTGCTCCTTGCAGAAAGAATTGGGACAAAAGTGGCAGAAGGACGTTGAAGGCTTGCCGCACACGTCACAGTGGTGCCAGGGACACTCCCACTTCCCTGCAACAAAACAAACTGTGAGCAGACGGGAGTGCAGGGCCTCCACAGCTCCAACAGCTTTATGGCTTAAAACAATTTGTAAAACTCCAATAAAATGAATACAAATGGAAACAGATACGTTTTTCATCCATTTAATGACTGGTGCTTTGGAGACGGGGCTGTGGGGCACTGCTGCCCTGGCTGCCCACTTTGGGGGCACAGCAGCCTGCTCACCCCCACCCCGCGTTCTGTCGGGCCTTGTCTTGAGCTACAGCTCACCCTCACCTCCGCTGAAATCCCCCCCACACCTTCCATTAGAACCTCTCTCTTTTGCCTCATAAGATTATTTTTGGCTCACGGTCGGACGTGCCTAACTTCGCTTCTGGATTTCTGTGGAAGGGCCTCTCAGCTTTCTGCTGTGATCCCAAATTGCCACATTCCGGCCAACACCTGACTCGGTGGTGGAGGTCGGGACCCGCTTCACCCGTGGACAGCCCGCTCGGGCCCCACGCGAGCCACAGGCTGCCCCTCCCCAGGGTGGCCGCACACTGCGGTGGCCACGGGCCCTTCTGGGAGAAGCCCCCTCCGGCCCGGCCCCCAGCCTCCCGGGGCGCCCACCCGGGGTCCCGAGAGAAGCTCCAACGCGCGGCACGGTCGGCTCTCCCGGCAGGTCCTCGCCGCCGGCGCGCGGCACTCACCGAAGGGCCGCTTGGGCAGCCCGAGGCAGGACAGGTGGAAGGCCTTGGTGCAGCCCTTGCGGTCGCACAGGACCAGCTGGCCCCCGTCCCCGCAGCGGAAACACTCGTCCTCCGATGCCTTCTTCCCTTCGCCGCGCGTCCTGCGCCTCCTGGGCTTCTTCTTGGTCTTCTTGCCCTTTTCCTCCGAGAGGGCTGCTGAGGTCTGGGGTCGGGAACGGACACGGTCACTGACGGGACGCGCGGCCCGGGGTCGGGAGGGCGGGGCTGGGGTCTGCGGCGCCGCTGGGAGGGGATCTCACGGATCGCCCCGCAAACCCGCCTTGGTCACGGGAAAGGAAGCGCCCGCGTTCCGTCAGCCGCCGGCAGGTGAGGGGCACACGCAGGCGGGGGCAGCGCCAGGCGCAGAGCTGAGGTGGGGGCGCTCGGCCGCGGCCCTGCAGAGGCTTTACCTTGGGTCTGTCCCCGAGGAACCCGCTGCAGTTGGAGGCTCCGCACCGACACACTGTTTTCTCATTTCCCAGACAGTCGAGGTTGTAGTTGAAGGTCAGCTCCGTGCCTGCGGGGAGAAGAGGCGGCGCCCTCGCACGAAGGGCCCACAGCGGCCCCCGCCCGGCCCCCGCAGCCCCCACCCGCACGGGACGAGGTCTGTACCTGCGGGGATGTCGCAGACAGCAAAGAGCCCCACGCGCGTGTCCCCGTTGACCGTCCACTTGAGCGTCTCGCAGTTGGGCTGGCAGCTGTGGTTCATGAAGCGCGAGTAGTTCCCCTTGGGGCCCGCGTCAATGATCCGGTCCTGGGGGCAATGGCCAAGCTCAGCCCCGGGGCCACGGGGCTCCCACCCGGGACAGGCTCGTGCCCATAAAGGACAGTCAGTGCCACAGCCACGCTGGAGACGCAGCGTCACCTGTTGAACTGGGAACCGTGGTGGCCCTTGCCCACTTGGATGGGACACCCCCAAACCAGCCCCTTTCTCTCGCTCGCTGCAGGCCGGTCGGGACCACGTGGAGAGGACCGAGCCGGGTGAGCTGATGGCTCCCAATGACCCCCGCAGAGGCCAGGGAGCATGCCCATGCCACGGACGCTGCGGACGGAGAACCACGGCCTGCAGCTGACCATCACCATTGTGACCAGAGGACATGGCCAGGCGGCCGCAGGCACAAGGAAAGGTGTTCAGATTCCTCAGCAGCTGAGGAAACAAATGAAAACTACAAAAAAATGAACTGCACACCCTCAAAGCGTGGTCAGCAGGGGAAGGGCCCCGGGGAGGCCGTCGGGCAACGACCTTACAGAGCAGCCCCCAAGATGCCACCTCCCTGCTCGGGGCTGGGCCCGCTGAACCCAGGCCTGGTGCAAACAGACATTCAGACTTACGGAAATGAATCCATTGCCAAACTGGGGAAACGGTGAGCTCGCTGGAAGGCAGCCCAGCCTACCCCCACTTGGAAGCTGTGGCAGTTTGAAGCCACGCGTGCCCCAGAAAAACGTTCTAAATCCTAACCCTCCCTGTGGGAGGGAACCACCATGAGCAGGGCCTTTGGATGAGGTTACATCAGCTGAGGGGAGCCCAGCTCAGTCGGGGGGGGGGGGGGCCTTAGTCCCTCTACTGGAGTCCTTTATAGGAGAATGAAATGCAGACAGGGAGAGCAAGCCACGAAGCAGCGAAACCCGGAAGAGGAGGGCGAGACCAGCAGAGGCCCATGTGCAGAGGAGCCAGGGATCGCCAGCAGCCGGTCTTCAGAAAAAAGCCTCGCCTGATGATGCCTCGCCTGATGATGATACTGTCTTAACTCCAAAACCTGAGCCAATGAGCTTCCACCTTTTAACCCAACCCACTCCGTGCATTTGCTCCATGCAGCCCAGGAGCTATAACAGACATCTCCAGATCCCACTGCCTGGCCGGGGCCCCTAAGGAGGTGAGAAGGCCTGGCAGCAAACACACAGCCGATCCTGCCTGTGGGCCCCGCAGCCCCCATCCCCACAGGCTGAGACCCCAAGGGGCTGGGGGTGCTAAAAGACACCCCCAGAGCGGTCACCTCCATGAACTGGGGCAAAGTCCTGCAGAGAACCAACCAATGAACACGGGAGCAGACATCTGTAAAACACAGCTGGCACGGCAGGGGCTGCCCCGGGTCAGGAGCCGGTGGCCTGGGGCACCGCCTCAAGGCCAGGGGGCCCAGAGAGCAGGGCTGTGGGTCGGTGTCCCCTGAAATGCTGCACGTTCTGCCAGCAGCTGGACTCCCACACGCGCACTGTCCGTCACGTCTCCTGGAACTCAGTGGGGGTGTCTCCTGCAGAGGAGCTCCCGGGGGGGGCCTGCACTGAGCTGTGCTTTTCTCTCTGACCCTTCTCTGTCCACTCATCTGTCCTCTGCCTCCATGTGCTCCTGCTGGTTTAGGCGCAGCTTTGGAAATGGCTGTGTCTGTTCCTTCTTTTTCATTCCTGAGCTCTCCCACTTCCCAATTCAGGTCACCATGCTCTGGCTGCCTCTGAGTCTTCACATTTGAAAATATCTGTGGGGACGTCCAGTCGACAAGCCAGCCCGGTGGGCCCTCACGCTCTGCCCGCAGACACAGCAGCCAGGCCAGGCAGGACCAGTTTTCAGATTCCAGTCGCGCGCCGCAGACTTATGCCTGGAAAAGGCAGAGGGGACGCCTGCTCCCACCGGGGCTGGTTTCCAGAGGCGCTGCGGAAGGGTCAACTCAGAAAGACTGAGAAGGGCGTCTCATGTTTGTTTTTCAAAATTTTCATTTTGAAATCGTTTCAAAATACTGTAGTTACAAAAAGAGAACCCCACACAGAGAACTCCAACATGCCACTAACCCTGCCCCGGTTCTTGAGTTCTGTCAACGTGAAACTTGGCCGTGTTGTGCTATTTACCCACCCACCTACCAGACGCAGGTTGTGTACATCACGCTCTTTGAACACATAATTCTGCCACGTACATTTCCCAAGAACACGAACAAGGATATATTCACTTACGTGACCACCTTAAGTGCAGGTATCCAGTTCAAAAAATTTAACACGGACATAAAGCCTCCAGCAGCCTCAAGGTTTTCCAGACGCTCCCATCATGCCTTTCCGAGCCTTTTCCCTCCCTTCTTAGATCAGCCCAGGATCACGTGTTGTTTGACATGTCACTGTCCCTTTAGCTGCTCCTTTTCTTTTTTGGATTGTAGGAACAAGTTACAGTGTAAGCTTTCCCATCTCGAGCCCCACCCCTGGCGCACCACTCCACGGGGTGCATCACGCAGCACGGCAGGACCCCACCTGCCCGAGCAGAGCCCCCCACACATGGCCCCCGCCTCCCCGCAGCCTGTGCTCCACTTGCTGCCTCCAGGCGCTGCGGCCACGACACTGTCTCTCTAATTTCCCCGGGGATTAAATCAACATCCTCAACCTCTAACACTCTTGTGAATCCAACTTCACCTCAATAGTTTACACAAACTATGTGGGTTTTTTCACAAATTACACGTTTATACAATATGAGCCCCAAACCACTGATATCTTAGTACATTTCTGCACTGGCATTTTAGAAGGGAAAAAGCAGTTACAAACCAAAACTACAGTAGTCCTGGCATTTATGTTCACCCGTGTCATCATCCTCACTGGAGACGTTTCTCTCTCCACGTGGCCTCAGTCAGCCGTCCACTGTCCTTTCCTTTCGACCTTGGCATCTCGCCTAGGGCCGATCTGGTGGTGACGAAGTCCAGCAGCTTTTGTTTATCTGTAATGTCTTCATCTCTCCCTCATGATTTGAAAGACAGTTTTGCCAGATACAGAATTCTTGGTTGGCAGTTTGTGCTTTCAGCACTTAATCTCTCATCCCACTGCCTTCCCGCCTCCGTGGCTTCGCCAGAGAAATCGGCACGTAGCCTCACTGCGGCTCCCTCGTGTGTGACACGTCACTTCCCCTGTGCAAAAGGTTTTCATGATTCTCTGTCTGTGTCTTTGGCATTTGACAGTTTGATTATAGCCTGGTGCAGTGCAGGTCTATTTGGGTTTATCCTATTTAGAGCTCATGTATGCATGTCCTTCATTAAGTTTGGGAGGTTCCCAGCCATTATTTATTTGAATATCCTCTCTACTCCCTTCTTTCTTTCTTCTCCTTCTGGGACTTCACAATGTGTGTAGTGGTTTGCTTGGCGATGTCCCACAGGCTCTCAGGCTCCACTGTTCTTCATCCTTTCTTCTCTCTGCTCCTCAGACTGGATCATTCAATTGTCTTAGCTTCAAGTTCACTAATTCTCTCTTCTGCCAGCTCCAGTCAGTAGTTGAATCCTGAGATGGTCTGCAGGCTTTATGGGTCCAAGGAAATTATGTTCTTAAGTTTAACCAATTCTGTGAATGTGGACCCATTTTAAGTAAGAGCTTTTGGTGAGTAGGATCTCAACTTGAGATGTGACCCACCAAGTCCTTTATAAGAGGATGAAATTTAGACAAAGACACAGAAAACAGAGAAAAATCCCCAGGAGCTGGGAGAGGAAGCCACGGAAGCCAGAAGCTGGAAACAACGAAACCTGGAAGAGAAGGGGGCCCAGCAGAGGCTGCTGTGTGGCCGAGGAGCTGAGGATGGCCGGCAGCCGGTCTTTGGAGAGAAAGCATCACCTATTGATTCCTTGATCTGGACACATTCACAGCCTCAGAACTATAAGCTAATAAGTTGATAAATCCCCATGGTAAAAACCAGCCCCGTTCTGGTATGCTGCATTTCGGCAGCCTAGCAAACTACAGCAACCCCTCCAGGGAATTTTTAATTTCGGTTACTGTGGCCTACAGCTAGGCTTGGTCCCTTTTCAAAGAAACTTCCATCTCTCTGTGTTCATCTTTTGTTTTCCTGGTTTCCTTTAGATCTTTATCCATGTTTTCCTTTAGTTCTTTGAGCATATTTGGGACCCATTTTATAAGTCTTTGCCTGGAATGCCCCAGGTCTGGGCCTCCTCATTGATGGTTTCTAATGCTTTCATCTTCTCCTTTGCCTGGGCCATCACTTCCTGTTTCTTTGTATCTTGTGTAATCTTTTCTTGAAACCTGGACATTTTGATATTTTAACATGCTATTGCTGGAATTTAGACTCTGAAAAATCTGTTCCTTAAGATTGTATCAAGCTAGTGTGTCAAGACAGAGTTTTCCTTGGCCGTCAGATACTAACAAACAAACAACAGAAACAAACAAAACACAAGGGAAAAAAGAAACCCCCTTCCCAGTCTTTGCAGACTGACCTGCGCAGTGCTCTCCCTCAGGGCTGATCCGTACGATGAGTTTAGAGAATAGCTCCAGGCTCTTCAAAATGTTGCTCCTGGGGCATTTTGTCCTCTCTTAGCTTCTCCAGAGCAAACTCTGTGCTACATCTTCAAAGCATCAGCAATAGTCTCCTTTCAATGGCTATCTCCAAAATGTCTCTCTGAGCTGCAGCACTGAGCTCCTTTATAGGACTCCAGTGATTCAATCAAGACCCATGCTGAATGGGCGGGCCCACACCTCCATGGAAATAACCTAATCCAAAGATTCCAACCTAATCAACACTAATACATCTGCCCCCACAAGACTGCATTAAAGAACATGGTGTTTGGGGGGACATAAGACATCCAAACTGGCACAAGGAGATACAGAATTTTTGTATCAACTAATAAAAGATGTTCAAACAAACCTCCTAAATCAATGCAAGGAGATGGCTAAAGATATAAAGGGTATCAGGAAGACCCTGGGTGAGCAAAAAGAAGAATATGAAAGCACAGAAAGAAAAATGAGAGTTTATGGGAACAAAAGGCACAACAGATGAAATGAAAAATATGCTAGAGGCACAAATCAGCAGATTTGAAGAGGCAGAAGAAAGGACCAGAGAGCTACATGACAGAGCACCTGAATTTGAACAGACAAAAGAAAAGATAGAGAAAAGAATGGAAAAATTTGAGCAGGGTCTCAGGGAATTGACTGACAACACAAAGCACATTAAACATATGCATCATGGGTGTCCTAGAAGGAGAAGAGAAGGGAAAAGGGGCAGAAAGAATATTTGAGGAAATAATGGCCAAAAACTTCCCAACTTTTATAAAAGACATACATGTGCATATCTCAGAAGAAACAATGTACTTCAAACAGAGTAAATACAAACAGACCCATGCCAAGATGCACACTAATCAGACTGTCACATGCCAAAGCGAAAGAGAGAACTCTGAAAGCAGCAAGAGAAAAGTGATTCATGACATACAAGTCCTGATTTCTCATCAGACACCATGGAGGTGGGGAGGCAGTGGTATAATATATTTAAGATACTGAAAGAGAAAAATTTCCAGCCAAGAATTACCTATCCAATAAACAGTCCTTCAAAAATGAGGGAGCGTTTAAAATACAGATGAACAGAAGCTGAGAGAGCTTGTTAACAAGAGACCTGCCGTACAAGAAATACTAAAGGGAGTTCTGCAGGCTGAAAGGAAAAGACAGGGGAGAGAGGCTTGGAGGAGCGTGCAGAAATGAAGATCATCAGTAAGGGCAATTAAAAGGAAAAAGGAGGAAAAAAATAAGATGTGACAAATAAAAGTCAACGGATAAAATGGCTGAAGTTAGTGCTGCCTTTACAGTAATAAGACTGAATGTTAATGGATTAACCTCCCCAATAAAAAGACACAGATTGGCAGAATGGAAAAAAAAAAAAAATATATGACCCATTTATCCATTTTAGACCCAAAGATACAAATCAGCTGAAAGTGAAAGGCTAGAAAAAGATATTCCACACAAGCAATGATAATCAAAAAGAAGCTGCAGTACCTACACTCAGACAAAATAGACTTTAAAAGCAAAATGTTATAAGAGATAAAGAAAGACAATACATATTAATAAAAGGGACAATTCACCAAGAAGAAATAACAATCATAAATATCTCTGTACCTAACCAGGATGCCCCAAAGTACATGAGGAAAACACTTGCAAATACTGAAGGGAGTAACAGGCACCTCTACCATAATAATGGGAGACTTCAACACACTGCTCTCGTCAACAGACGGAGCAGTAAGGACACAGAGAACCAACATAAAATGATCAATGAACTATACTAACAGACATATGGAGAGCACTCACCCCAAACAGCCAGATATGCATTCTTCTCAAGTGCTCACGGATCATTCTCCAGGACAGACCATATGTTAAGTCACAAAACAGTTCCTAATAAATTTTAAAAGATTGAGCTTATACAAAGTACTTTCTCTCACCATAATGGAATGAAGCTGGAAATCAATAGCAGGTGGAGAACTGGAAAATTCACAAATATACACAGGTTAAGCAACAAATTTTTAAACAATCAGTGGGTCAAAGAAGAAATTACAAGAGAAATCAGTAAATATCTTGAGGCAAATGAAAATGAGAACTTAACATATCAAAACACATAGGATGCAGCAAAGGCAGTGCTGAGAGGGAAATTAATAGTCCTAAATCCTACATTAAAGAGAAAAAAAGAGTTAGAATCAAAGACCTAACTGAACACCTGGAAGAACTAGAAAAAGAACAGAAAACTAATCCCAAAGCAAGGAGAAGGAAAGAAATAACAAAGATGAGACCAGAAATAAATGAAACTGAGGGGAAAAAAAAAAAAAGAATCAACAAAACCAAAAGTTGGTTCTTTGAGAAGATCAATAAAATTGACAAACCCTTAGCTCGACTGACAGAAAAAAAAGGAGGGAAGATGCAAACAAAATCAGAAACGAGAGGGAGCATTACCACTGACCTCATTGAAATTAAAAAGACCACAAAAGGATACTATGAGCAACCGTATGCCAACAAACTAAAGAACTTAGATGAAACAGACAACTTCCTAGAAACACACCAACAACCTACACTGACTCGAGAAGAAATGGAAGACCTCAACAAACCAGTCTCAAGTAGAGAAACTGAATATGTCATCAAAAACCTCCCAACAAAGAAAAGTGCAGATGGCTTCACAAATTCTACCAAGAATTCCAAGAATTAATAACATTCCTGCTCAAACTCTTCCAAAAAACTGAAGAGGAAGGAACACTCCCTAACTCCTTCTATGAAGTGAACATCACCCTATCAGCAAAGCCAGATAAAGATACTACAAAAGGAAAAAAAAGAAAAAAGAAAAAGAGAAGTACAGCCCAATCTCTAACGAATATAAATGCAAAATCCTCAACAAAATACTTGCAAATTGACTCCAACAGCACATTAAAAGAATCATACACCATGATCAAGTGGGTTTCATTCCAGGTACGCAAGGGTGGTTAA
This sequence comes from Choloepus didactylus, assembly GCF_015220235.1. Taxonomy (NCBI): domain Eukaryota; kingdom Metazoa; phylum Chordata; class Mammalia; order Pilosa; family Megalonychidae; genus Choloepus; species Choloepus didactylus. The sequence goes on along the minus strand of NC_051309.1, from coordinate 2,075,307 downwards.
ACACAAGAAAATCAATTAATGTAAAACACCACATTAACAAATCGAGGGGGGAAAACCACATGATCATCTTGATCAGTGCAGAAAAGGCATTTGACAAAATCCAGCATCCTTTCTTGATAAAAATATTTCAAAAGAGAGGAATCAAAAGAAGCTTCCTGAACATGTAAAGGGCATCTGTGAAAAACTCACAGCTAACATCATACTCAGCGATGAGACTGAAAGCCTTCCCTCTAAGATTGTGAACAAGATAAGGATGCCCACTGTCACCACTGTTATTCAACACTGTGCTAGAAGTTCTAGCTAGAGCAATCAAGCAAGAAAAAGAAGTAAAAGGCACCCAAGTTGGAAAGGAAGAAGTAAACTTTCACTATTTGCAGAAGACATCATTCTATATATATATATATAAAGTCCTGAAAAATCTATAACAAAGCTACTAGAGCTAATAGTCTCTTCAACAAACGGTGCTGGGAGAACTGGATATCCCTGCCCAGAAGAATGAAAGAGGCCCCTATCTCACAGCTCATACAAAAATTAATTCAAAATGGATCAAATACCTAAACGTTACAGCTAAGACCATAAAACTCCTAGAAGATAATGTAGGGAAGTATCTTAAAGATTGTGGTAGGAGATGGTTTCTTAGACCTTACAGCCAAAAAGAAAGCAATGAAAAAATAAATGAGACCTCTTCAAAACTGAATACTTCCGTGCTTCAAAGGACTTTGATACAAAGGTGAAAAGGCAGCCTACTCCATGGGAGAAAACTGGGAAACCACATATCTGATAAGGGTTTAATATCCAGAATATATAAAGAAATCCTACAACTCAACAATAAAGAGGCAACCCAATCTAAAAATGGGCAAAAGACATGAATAGACATTTTTCCAAAGAGGAAATACAAATGGCTAAAAAAGCACAAGAAAAGATGCTCAACCTTGCTAGCTATTAGGGAAATGCAAATCAAAACCACAATGAGATACATCATTTCATACCTACTAGAACGGCCACTGTGATAGTTAGGTTCATGTGTCAACTTGGCCAGGTGATAGTGCCCAGTAGTCTGGTCAAGCAAGCACTGGCGTGTTACTGCAAGGACATTTGTGGCTGGTTAATAAACCAGAAGGCTGGTTTATTAAATCATCAGTCAGTTGCTTGCATCTGTGGCTGATTACATCTACAATCAACTAAGGGAGTGTCTTCCAGAACGAAAAGAACCCAATCAGTTGGATTTAATCCAGTCAGCTGAAGACTTTTAAGGGAGAAGAGAACTCTCACTTCTTCAGCCAGCCTCTCCTGTGGAGTTGTCGAGGACCTTCTTTGGAGTTGCCAGCTTGCACCCTGCCCTGCAGAATTTGGGATCGTGCATCCCCTGAGTTGTGTGAAACCATTTTATAAAATCTCAGATTTACAGATATCTCCTGTTGGTTTTGTTTCCCAAGAGAACCCTAATACAGCTTGATACCAGGAGTGGGGTGCTGCTGAGTTTGTAAATACCAAACATGTTGGTTTATCCTTTTTAAATGATAAGGGGAAGATTCTGGAAGAATTGTGAGGAGCTTGGTAGAAAAGGCCTAGATTGCTTTGAAGAGACTGTTGGTAGAAATATGGACTCCAAAGATACTTCCGAACGGGGACTTAGACATAAATGATGAATGTGCCATTGCCAACTGGAAGACGGACAATCTTGGTTTGCAAGTGGCAAAGAATTTGGCAAAATTGAGTCCTGGTGTCGGATGGAAGGTGGAATTTGAAAGCGACAACCTGGGATACTTAATTGAAGAGATCACCAAGCTAAATGTGGAAAACACAGCCTGCTTCTCCTTGCAGCTTACAGTAAATTGTGAGAGGAAAGAGATAAGCTGAGAACTGAACTCTTGGGTACAAAGAAACCAGAAGTCGATGGTCTGGAAAATTCCGGGCTTCCAGAAAGTGAGACTCCAGTGGCTAGTGCGCCACATAAAGATTTAACGAAACCTAGAACCAGCCAGTCCTTTTACTACAAACCAGGATTGGGGATAGAGTTATCCAGGAAGGATTTGTGGGAAGCCCTATCGTCCGACGTTTTGGACCCCTGTATGCCGAATACCAAGCCAACAAATTTTTTTGTGAGTTCTGTATAAACAGAACCACTGCCAGTCTGGACTAAAGGGGACAGAAAAGGGACAAACTGAAGGAAAGATGACTTCAAGGGCAGAACCATGGACGCTGAGGTCTGGAGTCAGGAAACCTTGGGCCAGGAGAGCAGATCCACCAAACACGTGGACAGGGTGAGTTGAAGAGTGCTGCTGCCTGAGGGTTCTCAGATGCCTGGCGAATTGAGGAGAACTTGGCTGCTCCATTGTGCAGAAAGAGTGTTGGTGCCCCAGGCCCCAGAGAGGGTGGAGCACACTCCCTGGGGATTGGGGAGAGCCTGGCCGCCACCCCACTGTTTGGAGAGGGGAGAGCCTTTACCCCAGAGAGGCAGAGTCCAGGTGGCACCCCAGTGTTTGAGGAGGGTGGGGCCAAGAAGGTGGTCTCCCAGTGCGTGGATATGTTGGAGCACTCACCCCAGCGTTTGGAGAGAATGGGGCCACCGTGAAGGCCCTTGGAAAAGATGGGACCGCCGCTTTCTTGAGCCCTGAGGATAAGACGTTCTACAGATGACTCCCAGACTCTGCACTCTAATGAAATATGCCTTCCAGGTTTTCAGAACTGTTTTAGGTCCCGTGACGTTTTCCTTTCAATTTCTCCCTATGGCAAAAGGGATGTTTATCCCATGATGGTCACTCCTTTGTATATGGGTGGCAGATAACTTGTTCTGAGTTTCACAGCTTCACAGCCAGAGGGGTATGCTGCCTTAGGACAAACTACACCAGTAACAGATTTTGTACTTAATAAGACTTTGTACTTTTCTGTTGTTACTGAAATGATTTAAGTTTTGGTGATACTGTGATGGAATGAATGTATTTTGCATATGGAAAGAACATGTCTTTTTGGGGTCCAGAGGGTGGAATGTGCTGGCTGGTTTGAATCTATTATGTCCCCCACAGAAGCCATGTTCTTTTTTTTCTTTTGTTCAGCATATTTTTATCATTATTTTTATTACAGAATATAACATATATACATAAAAGTAATAACTTTCCAAGTGCAATTTCTTAAGTAGTTAGGGAGAAAATTGCAAAGAATATTATCGATTGCAATTCCAGTTTGTTATTTCCTTATTATGAAATATAACATACATACAAAAAGGTAATATCTTTCAAAGTATGATTTAATAACTAGATATAAAGGAAATTTCAAAAGTTATTATGAGTTATAGTCCCACAGTTTCAGTTATTTCCTTATTGTGAATCTAACATATAAACAAAAAAGTATAGCTTTCAAATTACAGTATAAGAAGTAGCTATAGAACAAATTTCAAAGGATGTTATGGGCTACAGTTCCACCATTTCAATTTTTTCCTTCTAACTATTCTAATACCCTAGCAACTAAGAAAAAGAAAATTATATGCAGATTCAGTTCATAATCCTTTGTTAAATCCCATCTTGTCTGTTGCTGCCCCTTCCTCTAGTTTAATCACTTCCCTGAGCTTCAGGGATGTCTAGGCAGGGACCACCCTAACCTGTTCATGTTGAAAACAGGTGTCAACATTATGAGCAGAGGGGACACATCTAGTTGATGTTCTTGAAGAGGCTATTGCCTCTGGGTTTTGGGACTTAGCTGGCATAGGAGCACTCTGAAGAATTTAAGTTTCTGACAAATAAACTTAGTGAAACTTTATAGAGTCCCAGATGGGGATCTGGGTATTCTTTAAGGTTTTCAGGACTACTGTTGACTTGGGCCTATCATATTGTAGTCATTTGGCATATCTAGGTGAAGCTTGCATATGAGTAACCTCCAAGATAGTCTCTTGACTCTATTTGAATTCTCTTAGCCACTAAAACCTGATTTTGTTGCCTTTCTTTTCCCCCTTTTGGTCAAAAAGACATTCTCAATCCCTCGATGCCAGGGTCAGGCTCGTTCCCGGAATCCATGTCCCACATCGCCAGGAAGTCTCATTCATCGAGGGCGGGGGGGGGGGAGTCCTGTCCCATTTCAGGGGGAGGGTGAATTTATTTGCAGAGTTAGGCTTAGAGAGAGAAAGTCCACATTTGACAACAAAAGACATTCTGTGGAGGTGACTCCTAGGCACAATTACAGGTGGGCTCAGCCTCCTCTTTACAACCAGAAGTTTCACCTGAGCATGCCCAAAGATCAAGGGCTTGACTTATAAAGCAGGGGGGTCTTAAGTTCACATAGCATATGTTAGATCCACAATAATCCATCCATATCTCACATTATCATCACTCAGTTGTACAATCCTCATCACTCCATTTTAAACAATCCTCATGACTCAAAAAGCCATGTTCTTTTAATCCAGTCTTCTAGTTGCAGTCTTACTATGGGTGGGATCTTTTGATTAAATTGTTACCAGGGAGATATTCCCCGCTCAACTATGGGTGAGACCTTTTGATTAGATTATTTCCATGGAGGTGTGATGCCGCCCACTCAAGGTGGGTCTTGATTAGTTCAATGGAGCCATAAGAGAGCTCAGGGGCCAAAATAGACCCAGACACTTGGAGATGCAGGCAGAAAGGCATCTGGAGATGCTAAGCTACGAGACAAAGCCCAGAGTTTGCCCTGGAGAAGCTGAGAGAGGATCCCCAGATGCTTACAGAGAAACACCCTGGGAGAACAAGCAAGGATGCATGGAAGCTGAGAAAGAGCTAACAGAGGCAGAAGCCCAGAGACATTTTGGAGAAAGCCATTTTGAAACCAGAACCCAGGAGTAAAGGACCAGCGGATGCCAGCCACACGCCTCCCGAGCTGACAGAGGAGTTCCAGATGCCACTGGCCTTTCCTCAGTGAAGGTATCCTCTTGTAGATGCCTTAGTTTGGACACTTTTATGACCTTAGAACTGTAAATTTGTAACCTAATAAATCTCTTTATAAAAGCCAATCCATTTCAGGTATTTTGCATAACAGCAGCTTTAGCAAACTGTAACAGCCACTATTAAACAAACAGAAAAAACTACAAGTGTTAGAGAGGACGTGGAGAACTTGTAACACTCATTCACTGCTGGTGGGAATGCAAAATGGTGCAGCTGCTGTGGAAGACAGTTTGGCAGCTCCTCAGGAAGCTAAGTGTAGAATCACCATATGACTGGGCAATCCTGCTACCAGATGAATGCTCAGAAGAACTAAAAGCAGGAACACAAACAGACATTTGCACACTCATGTTCATAGTGGCATTATTGACCATTGCCAAAAGATGGAAACAGCCCAAATGTCCATCAACTGATGAATGGATAAAAAAATGAGGTACACACACACGATGGAATATTATTCAGCTGTAAGAAGGAATGAAGTCCTGAAGCAGGTGAACGTAGATAAACCTTGAGGACATTATGTTGAGTGAAATAAGTCAGACACAAAAGGACAAATATGGTATGACCTCACTAACATGAACTACATGTAATGAGCAAACCCATGGAGTTAACATCAAAAACGTAAGTTACCAGAAGAAGGAAGGAGGATGGAAAACGGGGAACTGACGCTCAATTTGTGCAGAATTTTTCGTTAGGTTGATTGCGCACGTGTGGAGTGGGGTGGAGGTGGCGGTGGCACATCGCTGGAGTGCCGTTAGCAGTGCTGACCCACGGTGTGACTGTGGCTGAAGGGAAGCCGAGGGTCATGTGCATCACTGGAAGGAAAGCAAGAGGATGAACACGGGGCAGCATGACACAGGGGACCCAGTTGCGAATGACGAAGGTGCTCACCAGCACAAACGTAGGAGTGTTCTTCTATGAACAAGAGCTCACGTAAGTCACAACTACAAGGTGTTGGCAAGAGGTGACACATGGGGGAAACGCACCCAATGCAAACTGCAGACTGTCGGTAACGGCAGCGTCTTCACGCTCCCCCCTCTGCTGTGGCCGAGGCACCACACGGAGGCCTGGTGGGGGGTCGGGGATGGGGTGTCCCCCAAGAGCAGGGAGAGTATCTATGACTGACCGCGGTGATGCAAGCAGAGCGCTGTGACTGCACTGAGAGCCGCTGACCGTACACCTGAGATGGGCTGTGTGGCGTGTGAATAGAATTGTGTTCTGGGGGGAAAAACAAACCCTTCCAAAAGAGAAAAGTCCAGGACCAGACGGCTTCACTGGTGAATTTTACCAAACATTTAAAAAAGAGTAACGTTTTAACCCACAACTTCTCTAGTAAAAAAAAAAGGGGACAAAGAAAAAAAAAAGGAAAGAAAAGAGAAGAGTAGGAAGAGAGAAAGAAAAAGAATGAACACCTATCCTGCTCAAAATCTTGCAAAAACTTGAAGAGGAGGGAATACTCCCTGACTCATTCTATGGGACCAACGTCACCCTCATACCAAAGCCAGATGAAGATACCCCAGAGAAGAAAATTACAGCCCAATATCCCTTACGAAAACAGAAGCAAGAATCCTCAACAAAATACTTGTAAATAAATCCAACAGCACACTGGAATACAAAGGTGGTTCAACATAAGAAAACCCACCAATGTACAAACCACATTAATAGAATGAAGGCAAAAAAAACCCATGATCATGTCAGCTGATACAGAAAAGGCATTTGACATAACCCGGCACCCCTTTCTGATAATTCCACTGAGAAAAATAGATATTGAAAAACATGATAATGCTAATCCTCAACATAATAAAGGTCATATGTGAAAAACCCACAGCTAACATCCTACTCAATGAAGTAAGACTGAAAGCCTTCCCTCTAAGATCATGAACAAGACAAGGATGCCCAGTGTCACCACCCTTATTCAACACTGCACTGGACATTGTAGCCAAAGCAATTAGGCAAGAAAAACAAATAAAAGGCCTCCAAATAGGACCTGAAGAAGTAAACCTCTCCCTATTTGCAGGTGACATATATAAAAAAATGTATGCATATACAGAGAATCCACAAACACCCGCAACGAAGGGGCTGTAGCTAACTAACAAATTCTGCAGAGTGGCAGAGTGCCAGATCACATGCAAAATGCAGTGGTGTTTCTATATACTAGTGATAACAATCTGAAAAGGAAAGCAAGGAAACAATTCCACTTACAATGGCAACTGAAAGAGTCAAATACCTAGGAATAAAATTAACCAAGGATGTAAAGGACTTGACTCTGAAAACTACAAAACAAAACACTGCTGAAGGACATTAAAGAAGACCTAAACAAATGGAAGGAGACTCCATGTTTCACAGATTGGAAGACTAACTATTGTTAGGATGTTGATTCCGCCCAAAACAATTTACAAATTCAGTGCAATCCCAGTCAAAATTCTACCCCACACATGATAAAAATTAACTCAAAATGGATCAGAGACCTAAACATACTCACTAAAACTACGGAATGCCTAGACAAAAACAGGGGGAACACCTTGAGAACCTTATTAGGCAGTGGGTTCTTAGACTTTACACCAAAAGCACGAACAAGAAAAGAAAAAAACATAAATGGGACTTCATCGAAGTTGAAAACTCTTCTGCATCTAAGGCTGATAAGTGAAAAGACAACCTACAGAATGGGAGAAAAGATTTGGAAATCACATTATCTGACATGGGTTTCATGTCCAGAATATAAAAAGAACTCCAATAACTCAGCCACAAAAAGAGAACACAATTTAAAAATGGGACTTTAATAGACATTTCTCCAAAGAAGATACACAAATGGCCAGAAAGTGCATGAAAAGATGTTCAACATCGTCAGCCATTAGGGAAATGCAAATCAAAACCACAACGACATGCCAGTCCACACCCACTGGGATGGCTACTATCAAAAAAAAAGGAGGACTGGGGCTGGCGAGGAGTGGAGGGGCAGCCTCAGCCACTGCAGGTGGGAAACCCACCGGGCAGTCCCCAGTGAGTTACCCACCACTACACGTGCCCGGCAATGCCACTGCGGGGCGTACACCCAGGAGAATAGAGAGCAGGGCCACTCGTGTTCCCAGGAGCATCAGTCACAACTGCCGAAGGATGGAAGCAGTTGGAGCGCCCATCAGCACGAGTGGGAAAACCAGTGTGGCACATCCACATAACTGACATCATTCAGCCTTTAAAGGGAATGAAGCTGGATGCATGCTACAACACAGATGAACCTGGTAGGCAGCGTGCTGAGTGAAATAGCCAGGGGGGGGAGTACAAATACCATATGATCTCACTTACATGAAATAATAACAATATGTGACTTCATAGGCAGAAACTAGAAGACTAAAGGTTTTCGGGGGCAGAGGCGGGGGTGAGAAATGGAGCATTAGCATTTAGTGAGGACGGAGTCTCTGTTGGGTGATGGGGGTGTTTTGGTCATGGACGGTGGTGACGGCGGCACAACACTGAGTATTTAGCACCACTGAATCGTACACTTGAAAGTGCTTGAAATGGGAAATATAAATGTTAATAATAGGAAAACTCCATGTATGTGGGGGGTATATGGAAACTCAGAACTTTCTGCATTATTTTTCTGTAAACCCACAATTGCTCTAATAAAAAAAAGAAAAAGAATTAAGAAATCGTTTGCTTTTTGTTAGAAAAAAAAAATTCACATTGAGCATTGGGGTAGTTTTCTTCTTTGTGACAAAATTTTTCCAGGGACCTTTTTCCATTTGTGGGACATCCTGCTGTCCTGTCAGGATGCTTCTTTTCCACCCCTCTTCTCTGAATGTGTCTGACTGCTTGGAACGGTTTGCTGCATTCTGGTAGGGGGGGCCAAGGTGGCCTTCAGGAAGGTCTCCTCTCAGACTCTCTGCCTTCCTTTTGGAGGACAGTCCTTCCCAGGCTCTGCCCCTCAGCTCCCAGGCACTTCCCACATGTCCTTGCGGCTGCCCCCCTGCAGCTGCTGCCTTTGAAAACTGCTGCCCAAGGCAGAACGTCTGCTTCGGGGTTGCCGGGCTCTGCCCTGTCAGGGGCTTCTGCCTGCTGCCTGCACTCCTGGGCTGGCAGGTGCATCTGTCCCCAGTTTCCCTGAAGATGTAGGCTGCTCCAGAAGGGAGCGGGGCCCCTCCAGCCGAGGGCCCTGTACAGGAAGGTCTCCTGCTCCATGGACCTTGCGTTCTTACATTTGGTCTCTGAGCACTAGTTTCCAGATCATTCTAAACTGTCAGACACGTATCGGTCTGTTCTCCCAGGGTCCCCCACTCGGGTCTGTCGCACCCCAACAAGCGGATGGTAAGGGGAGCCAGGTCCTTGGCGGGGGGCTCCCTGCCCCACATGGGCCTGGGGTTGCTGGGGGGGCTTCCTCTCTCACCCTCATGCAGCAACCCGCCAGCCTTCTAGCAGCACTTCCTCTCTTCACCTGAATTTCATTCTCTTATAAACGACTCCAGGAACAGGATTAGGACCCCGAATGACATGCGTTACACCCTCACGGTGCGCCCACCCCTGCAGGAATGGGTGAGCCTTAAGAACACGCTTTTCTGGGTCCACACAGCTTTGAACCATCACACCTGAGGCACTGAACTTCGAAAACAGCACCTCATTGTCCAAAAAGTGTCCTTCATGCCCCCCCACCCCCCCGATTCGGCATGTAAACCCGGGCGCATGTACTTCAGCCTCTGAGAGCCCAGAACCTCCGGCTCTGCACCGCCGACCCCAGGGAAGAGTCCAGGCCCCGCTGGGCAGCTCCACGGGGCCACCCTGTGTCCACAGCGCTTGAGCAAATCACTTCTAACTTTTGTGAACCGTTTAGAACATCTGTTCTCTGATCGCCTTCCACTGTATTTTCAAGCACTATTCTTAAATTGCCCTTTTACCCTTTTCTGCTAGATTTCGAGACACCCGTCCCAAGCCTGCCTCTCGATTCAGTCTTTCCATCAGTCAGCAGTGCTAACACTTAGCAGTGTTAACAAGTAGCTTCTGCCTTCCTTTCCAACAGCACCGAGGCACGAGGGAGGCACAGCCCGCCGAGCCAGCGCCGATGCCCAGCAGCGCCAGTCCAGGAGGGATGCAGTCAGCCGGGAGGCACAGGCTGGGAAGGCCTAGTGCCAACCCCCCAGAGCGCGGCTGCCTCACCTGTGAAACGGGAGCCAGGTGGGGGGCCGCAGCTGTGGCAGGGCTGTCAAGGGAACCCTGAGCATCAGCCACAGACCCAACCGCTGAGGCCACGCCTAGTGCTCAGACACGTTCCAGGTAACCGCCGGACAGCACCTACTTCTGCATCTGCTCATCTGAGCGTCTCCACCATCCCCACTTGCACGTAAACCATCTGCATTCACCTTGTCTCTGAGAACAGAGCCCCTCAAGCAGAACTGTGTTCCCACACTTGTAAAACTCAAGGCTTTAGACGAGTAGGAAACAGCCATAAAAGACCCTACTACTTGAAAGCTGCATGGGCTTTCCTAAGCTGGGCTTTCTTTCTGTTTGGTGCCCGCTCCACTCGTTACTGGACACACAGATGTTCAGGACACACCTCACCTGGTGTGGGAGGCAGCAGCCAAGGACACCGTGCGCTGGAGAGAAAACTTGCAGGCATTCAAGGAAAGCAACCACATGGAAGACGTGACACTGCCCCAGCCAGGAGGACAGACCTGCAAGGCCCCAAGGTCCCCAACCCAGACACCGCAGAGAGCAGCCATGAAGCACGCTGAGCAGTACCTTGTCTATGGTGAGCATGTAGAAGTGGGTGATGTCGTTCTCGTGTGCATATCTGATTCTCGCCATACACTCCTCTTCATCAATCAGCTCCCCAACATACTCATTCACAAACTCTCCCTGCAAGTCAGAGAACGTGATGACGTCAACAGCACACCGGCCCAACTCAGCAGCAGAGTCTGAGTTCCACCAGACAAGGAGCCACACACGTCATCACCAGCGGTGACAACTTACACAGCCCCTACAAGCTCAAGTAGCTTCAGTGATTTTACAGATATTTTACAAATGAAGGTTGTCCAGGAAAAGCCTCTTCCAGGTTTATCTGCGAAGCAGCAGCGCCACAGCCCGTGCTCCCTACTGCCTCGTCCTGCGGGCACTGCGTGTGCACCATGCTTCCACTCGGCTCCCGAGCAGGAAAAAGGACCAGGGAGACTCCGGCAGGCTAGAGGGACCAGGGCCGTGGCACGAGGCAGCTGCCACTGACGGTGTCCGAGCCCAGCAGGGACAGGGTGTGAGACAAGGCCCTCCATCTGGTCGCCGGAGCAGCTGGCCGGCACTTGGGGCTGCACATGGAGGCAATGTCCCAGCCCAGGACTCCCTCCCCCAACCTCAGGACCGCGCGGGGGCAGCCCCCGAGTGCCCTGGCGGCCAGGCCATGGGAAACGGTTCCCTCTCAAATCTCTCATGTCATGAAAGCAAATGAAATTCTGGCCTAAAGGAATTTGTGAGCTTTACTTCATAGCTACCTTTCATGTAACTTACGGATTTACAATGTTCAAACTAATACTTTTTCATGACATAAAAACGCAATGAAAAGCCTCGGCAGGGAAAGGGCCCGTGCACCCCGATTAGCTGGCAGAGTGAGGCGAGCTCAGGGCACCCACCTTCTTTATGTCCCGCTTGGCAACCAGGCCCCAGCCCTTGCCATCTGTCCTGACGATCTTGGTCTCGGGGTACTGGCGCTTGGTGAAGCACTGGTTTTGGCAGCGCTCGCCCGCGGGGCACACCTGGGGGTGGCACTCGAACATGAGCATCCTGTTGAGGCACTCCGAGTCAAAGCCGCAGGGGTTCTCATCCGTGGGCTTGCAATTGCACTTGGGAATTTCTGAAATATCTGCTGTGTAGATCTGGACTTTCCCATAAGGCTTATTCACCTGTAGGGAAGGAGCAAGACACCTCAACCACCCACCATTGTAAAGCCTCAGCCCCCTCCCATCTGCCCTGTGGCTACTGGCCATTCGCTGTGGTCTCTCAGCTTCAGGGCCCCGGCAGGGCCACTGCAGGTGCTGCAGGTGTCATCAGAAGCCCCCTCTCTGCTCCCGGGCATGGGCAGCAGGTCAAGGTATGGGGAACAGTCTCCCAACCCCCACACTATCCCATCTCAGCGCTGTGATCCCCGCTACAGAAGAGAGCAGAGGCCGAGCCCCCGGCTGGATGGCCATGTGAGACCATGAGAGCCAGTGCACAGGTGGCCAAGCGCAGAAGGCCACGTGGCAAGCGCCTCCTTGCAGCTCCCCCCCACCGCTGAGCCCCATGCTCAGGAAGCCTGCACCCATCAGGAAGACTGCAATGCATCACTAAGGGAAGAAGAGCAACAAAACAACAAAAGTAGCCGAAAGAACCGAAAAGAAACCATGCCAGAAAGTGTAGTTCTAGGGAAGCGTGCCCTTTTCAGACGCTGTCGTGAGGGAAACTGGTACAATCTGGAGGTGAGTGTTAAAAGCCTGAAACCACCCACGCTCTCTGGGTCACTCCTTCCGCTCCTGGGCAGAGACTGCCCTCCTCACACACCGAGACGCAGTTGAGGCCCAGCAGCCGAGTGAGCACGGAGCCCTGGGCCGGCACGCATGTGCTGAGGCGAGTCAGGGGGTGGTGCAGTCGGGCTCCCTGTCCCTGGGGGCGCTGACCACAGGCCATGCGGGGCACGGAGGCAGAGCGCACTCGGGAAGCAGCCAGACACCAGAGTGCCTTGGCTGCACTTCCTCCTAAAACCAGTGCTGGATCGGCAGGGAGAGGGGTGGGGCCCAGGCTTGGTCCTCACAGGGGCTTCTGCTCTCTCTCTTTTACCCAGGGGCTCCTCACCAAGCCGGTGGCCCCCAAGCCATCATCTCTAAATGCTCTTCAAAACCTCAGGGGCCCCCCGGCCAGCCAAGCCAACATCATGCTGAGCCGCAGCTCTGCCGGCCAGCGCCTCCACCCAGGCTTATCTGCAGCCCCCGGGACAACTCGGAGCAGCCACCCTCCCCTGTCCTTGCTGCTCTGGAGAGCCCTGCTCAGCACTGGCCTTCTGGCCTCTCTGGCCACCACACCCAGCCTCACCCACGACCCCACACAAACATGCTCCAACTCTGCCCCGGGCTGCACCTTGCCTGGTGGTCATGCTCGTGCAAAAGGGCATGTCCTCGGTGGCGACGGCGTGTGCCGTCCCGTCCACCTCCCACGCACACTCTCCTGCCCCGGCCTGGGTGTGAAGGGCGTGTGGCCGCCTGCACCTGCACCCCCTCTCCCAAGGACCCTGGCAACACCCCCAGAGTGTATCCCGCAAGGCCTCCCCAGACGCCGTGCTCACAGCTTCACCTTGATGTGCTTGTAGGGCGGGGGTTTGCGCTCATTCTCCTGGGTTTCCCGGGCCTCCCTCTGAAGCTTTACTTCCCGAAAGCGCGCTTCGGCTTCTTGCAGTGCTGAAAGCCAACAAAACGCTAGTGAACAGTTCTAGCGGAAGACCACATCTACCCTTTAAGCTCTATTTTTTAACACTTTAAATTTTCATTTCATTGCCAAGTGTAACTTCTGATTTCCACAGACTGGTTTTAAAGGCTACAAAATGCTCTCAGCGGAAGGCTGCCCAAAGGGCCTGCGCGGCTGCCCGGCACCAGCTCGGCTCGGGCAAGGGCTCCCCGTCCTCCAGTGGGACATAAGGGCAAGGTCCCGGGCACCAGTGTCCGGGGATCACTACCCTAAGACTGAAAACAAAACACAATTTGGTTCCCCTCAAAGTAGAAGAGGGCTCTGAGGGTGGGCGAGCAACGTGCTCAGGCAGGAGGCCACGCCTAGTCAGATGCCAGGGCCAGCGGGTGGCCGCCATAGGGAGCTCAGCCCACCCCCACCCCCACCTCCACCAGCTGACATCTGCCTCGCCGTCCCAACATCTCTGTCTTTCCATAGTGACAGCTCTCCACACTTTTTGATGCCCACCCATTCTAATTTAGACCTTCGGGTGTCTACCATGCGGCCTCCCACAGGTGGCTCGTCCTCCCCTGGTGTGCCCGCCTCCCTGCGTGAAGGCCCCACCTGTGTCACGCCCCTGCCCAGCCACCCAGTGCCATCATGGCTCCACCTGCCACACCTGGCACCTGAGTCCAGCTCGCCTGCCCGGGAGGCAAATGAGCGGCAAGGCAGCCTCGGCACACAGATCAATAAACAGCAGGCAAGAGTCCCTGGATTTCTATCTTACATAAGGGGAAGCCTCTGTAAATACTAAAATCCCTTTCTTTAAAATAGGCCTTAATGCGTCTTAATGACATTCATCACAAAGCACATTAAAAAAGTTACTGGACAGTAGCTCTTATTGCCTCCGCAGAGCGATCAGAAAGCTCAGTGTGTTTCTAGCTCAGCCCCACGGCCAGGACTGAAGCAGACAGAGGCCTCGCTCCCTATGTGGGAGGCTGCGCGCGCCATCGTGGTACCGGTTTTGAAGACTTTTCCGATCCCTCGGACGCCCTGGTGTCTGCTGCCCCGGTCGCCTTCCATGTACGGGAACACGCGTGCCTGGTGTGTCCAGTAATAATCTTTAGACCCAAAGAAAAACACAGGGAACTCTCCAACCTCGTGCTTCATTCTCTGAATATTTGGGGGAACATTTTTGGGATGGCAAACTTCTGCCGGCCACCATCTATTATAAATATTAAAAACAGGGTTCACAGAGTCTTCAGAGAGAGCAGCGGTAACTTCAACACGTTAAGAACTTTAATCTAAGTGACACGAACACATTTCAACAAAAAGGCATGAAAATGAAAGTAAAGGACTCTGTTTCTCACACCTGTAGTTCCCAAGTTTAACCCAAATAATATCCTGGAAGTGCAGCTTCTTCCCGGCACGGCAGTCATTGCAGAACCAGCTGCCGTCGGGCATCTCGATGTTGAGGCAGTCGGGGTGGAAGGCGGCTGGGCAGGACTCACAGCACAGGAGGCTCCCGCCTGCAAGGGAGGGGGCTGTGGGATGGGCCAGCCAGGTGGCGGGTCACACACGGACCCCAGCCAGGTGCCAGATCACACACTGGACCCCAGCCCCATCTGCAGCTCACACACGCAACCCCAGCCTGGTCTGTAGATCACACACCTGACCCGAGCCCAGATCTACAGATCACACGCCCAACCGCAACCCCATCTGCAGCTCACACACCCGACCCCAGCCCAGATCTACACATCACACACCGGACCCCAGCCCTATCTGCAGCTCACACACCCAACCCCAGCCCGGTCTGTAGCTCACACATCACATGCCTGACCCCAGCCCCGTCTAAGGATCACACACCCGACTCCAGCCTGGATCTATAGATCAAAAGCCCGACCCCAGCCCCATCTACAGATCACACACCTGACTCCAGCCTGGACCTATAGATCACACACCCGACCCCAGCCCCGTCTGCAGATCACACACTGGAGCCCCGGCAAGGGCGGGCGGGTGGGGACAGGCTGAGCTGCTGCTGGATAGGGTCAAGCCCAGATCCAGGGCCACCCCCTTTCCAGCTGTTACACATCTGACCCTTAAGCAATAGTTTAAAAGGAACAATGTGTAAGTAAATAAATAAGCAAATTTTACTGTCACCAGTAATCACTTTCCATATTTCTGCTAAACGATTGTTTAACTTAGAGACCCCGTGACCCACTACTAAACGTGAAAATACAGGAAACGTTACGAACATCGATGACCAAAGACAAGGATGGCAGCTAGTGTCGGGCACCCAGACACCCCCAAGCACGGCCCCGTCCCGGCTGTGTGGGCAGCCCTCACCTTTGGAGCACACGAAGCACCAGCTGACGTTGACGTGCGAGTGGTGCCGCTTCCCCTTGCAAGCGGTGAAGTGGCCTGGGCAGATGATGCTGTTGGAGGCGATCACTGCACAGCCTGCTGCCAAGCAGGCGTCCCCTCCGTGGTAGGCCACTGGGCAGCGGACACAGCGCATCATCTTACCTGCAGGAAGCACATCTGCGCTCAGGGCCCCACCGGGACGCCACGAGCACGGCAGGCCCAGCCTGGAGACGAGGCCGGGGGGACACGAGGCCACCGCCAGCTTGGCAAGTTCAGGCTGAAATAAATTTGAAGTATTTGACCGAAAAAAATGTCCCAAACAGGAGGGGAAGCTCACGCAACAGGCGTCATGAAGAGATCTTTCCTCAGGGCCAACGTGCATCAGGAAGTCCCGAGGAAACGTCAAGCTAAACAAAACGCCGACTTCCACCATCCGGGAAATCAGAGCCCCCTGCCTGGGTGCTCCTGACCTCTTCCGCAGTGGGGTCCACCCTGGGGTGGGGGGACGCCTGGAGCAGCGCCGACACCCCCCACTGTCAGCAAGCATCCCCAGGGGCAGGAGTGTGCCTGGAGAGAACCCGTCCGCAAGTGCCGAAAACCGTCCCTCCTCAGCCCCACTCGCCCAACAGCAAATGGCAAAAAAGCAATTTGGTTTAAAAATGCTTCTCTTAGGTATAAAGGATCATTGAAACCAGAATAATCAGAATCTATCAAAAGCTTCAAAGACCCTCCCCCTAAAAATAAGACTCCCTAAAATGCAATGTTGCACGGGAAGAAGGGGGAACGGGGGCAGGCCCCTCATCAGAGAGCACCGAGTCCAGCTGAGCTGAGGGGCTGACAGGACAGCGCTGTCCCTCAAGCAGGAAGCTGCAGGTGGGTATCTCTTGGGTCCAGCCTCGTGCGGCGGGGGTCCCAGTACCTTTGGACGGTCTTGGACTGGAGGGGTTGGAAACATGGCAGCTCACGCAGCTGTGGAGAGGGCAGCGGAAGCCCCGACTCTCAAACACAGTCAGAGGGTATTTCCTCACACACGCTTCATGGTAGAACTTTCCACACTGAGACACGGCGCAGCGCTTAACATCCATCTTCTTCTCCTTACACACAAAACACGAGTGAATCCCTAACAAAGGGTTAAAGAAAGGGGTGGGGAGAGAGATGCCAAGAACGAGAGTTAAATTGGAGTGCCTGGGCCAGCAAAACCAAGCAGCTCTTTCTCTGAGGCAGCCCACGTGGCTGACGCATTGGGCTCCGTTTCCATCCTTGTTGACCAGCCCCAGAATGCTTCAGGAGAAACTCCGGCCGCCAAGGGCTCCCTTGCTGTGGCTTTAGCTCTAGCTTCCCCTGAAGCACTCGGAGCAGAAGTGGCCGCCGCACTGCGGGGCAAGGAGGCTGAGGGGAGGCCCCCGGGAGGGGCCATAACCCCCATCGCGACAGCCGCCGGCCCAGGCTGTGGAGAGGCACTCGTGACGAGCTGGAACTCACGTAGGACCCTGGGCACCGGCTACAACCGGAAGCAAGTGGGACTTTACAGCCATACCATGGTTTAGGGGAACTCGCCTGAGATGTGGAGATCTCACCACCACAGGCCAGGCGGGGAGAGAGGCCGCGGCTGTGGGGCCCGTCTGCCCACCTGACTGTGCCCTCGTGAACCTCACACGGGAGCTTGGACCTGTTCTTTCTGTTGAGGCCGTGTGTTCACGAAGAGCCCCGTTCCTCCGAGTGGTCGATGGGGCCCTCGTGACAGCACCGTCGCCCCCCGCCCTCTCTGCAGAGGTGCAGGCAGCCCCGGGCCTCAGACAACGCATCCCGCTGTCTTCCGCTCTGCCTGGTACATCTACCAGGCGAGTTTCCTGGTGGCACACTTGCGTCCAAGTAGTGACACCTACCACTGACAGGAGGGCACTGAGGGGAGCACAGAGAGCTGAAATTCTAGAGAACAAAACACCAGGGCTGCACGGGGACGGAAGGGCCTGGAAGGGGCCGGCCACTGTGGGCAGAGGGGTGGGGCGAGCAGGGCCGGTTCTGGCTATTGCAGGATACATCTGCAAATGCAGCCCAGAGCCCCTCCATGCGCTGACACGTCATGATGCAGCCGCCTGCCTGCTCCGCTTGCACAAACGCTGGGACAGGACTTGCCTGAAGCGCACTCGCTGCAGGTGAACCTCCCTTCTGGTCTGCGGGCCAGCCCGAGGCAGGAGAGGTGGAAGGCTCCGCAGCAGAGGCCTTCGCACAGCAGGAGGCTGCCGGGCTTCTCACACAGCTGCGGGGACACAAGGGACGGTCAGCCAGCCCCGGGCACCACCCCTTCTGCACCCCTCCTTCCTGCACAGCCGGAGCCTGATCCTGTCCGCCTCAAGTAAACGCACTCACAAGCGCACCGCGGTGGGCCGTGTCCCGAGCAGAGCCCACCACAGACGCGGCAGTGCGTGGAAGGAGCCCTGGCAACGGCAGGAAGTGGGCAGGATGAAAGACGCCTCGACATGCTCAGAGCCAGATTTGAGAATCAGATGCCAAGACGATCCCGACGAGCCGACTGACGGGTACCGAGCAGCAGCTGCGCGTCACCACTGGGCCAGCGCCTCATGCCCAGCAGCCCCCGCCCAGGCACAGGGACCACCCAAACCCGCCCCCTGCTCAACCCCAGCTTCTACGCACTTCACAGGCATGCTTGGCTGTGTGAGTGTGTGAGGAGGGACAGGACATACACACGCTACAGGCGGACAGGAGGTGTCAGCTGGGGCAGCTCAATCCTAGGGCCCCACCACAGACTGACCCTTCGACTGAAAGCAGGGGCGGGGGGTTGGAGGGCAGAGAGAAGAGGCCATGGCGCCACGGGCAGGCCGTGGGCTGGGAAGCCAGACGGCGTCCGTCCTCTTACCTGGCACACGTGCTCCTTTTTGGCCGCCACTCCTCGTTCAGACCTTTTAGAGGAGATGGACACCTCGGTCTGTGTCTCGTCTGCGCTTTCGTACGGGGACTCCGAGGGCTCATCTCCTGGGCCGTCCGAGACCTGGAGGGGAGGCAGTGAGGGGTCACGACCAGGGAGAGCAGCGGGGCCACACTCTGGCCACAGCAAAGTCACGCAAACCCGGGCCAGAGAGGCCACAGCTGCCTGGACCCTCCCTGCACGTTACTTATTGCGGATGTGCGCCAGCCAGCTTTTTTTGGTAATACAATTTGTCGATTAAGCCATGCAGAACATTCAGAAACGGACCATAATCTATTTACTATTTAGTACACATATGTACACAGGAGATATAAGACTTAAAATTGTCTCATATTCCTTAAAAATGAAATAACGTGTATGAAAATCCAATTTGCTCTAATACGGGACCTAAAACTGGTTTCTGGGTTGAGAAGTTTGACCTTCCTTACCCGATTTCTTCAGGTCCGACTATTTTAAGGTAAGAGAAACATGTTAACAGCAAATAAATGCTTAAAGGAGCAGGATGCAGGTCAGAGGGCACGTCTCCTGCTGCCGTGCTGGAGGCCGGGGGCTGCTCTGGGGGGACACGCGGCGCGGCGTGCAGTCCCCCATCACGCCTGCAGCTGAGCCATCCGGTGCCCTCGTCTTCCTCCCGGCCCTGGGTTTTCCTCTCCCAGGACTGCACGGTCCATTGCTCCTGCCCACCTGGGAAGGTGGGGGAAGGCAAGGCACACCTGCCTGTCCATCAGCACCCAAGGGTGAGAAGGATGCAGAATCCTGAGCAAACATAACGCCTTGGCAACTGTGTGATCTGCGTCACTTGTTTCTCCTTCATTTTACACAGATCTTTTAAGATCGGGCTAACACTGCACGCTGGTCGCTGTACACACCTTACTCTCACTCAACCAGAAATATCAACAAATGTTTAAGTAAGTAAAATGAGAAAAACTTCTTGTCTATCAAATTTAAAAAACAAAAACAAACAAACAAAAAACTACCAAAACCCTAGCTGGTTTTTCTTTGCTAAGCCTCGTAAGTAAATGCTGAGAATGGAATTTTGGAGGGGAGCAGAACAAGGGTGCCAGCCCCACTTCCTCACCGCCGGCCGCCCTGCAGGGGATGTGGCCGGGGCCCACTGGCCTGGAACGAGCCACAGGCCGCCGGCGGGATCCGCAGCCTCGCAGGGGACGTTGTAGTTACTCCGTGGGGTCTCCGGGGCTGCAGGGTCCCTCCTGCCCCAGGGCTCCCCTGCCTGGACCCGGCCTCCCCCTGCCCTTGCCCCTCGCTGTGCAGCCCCCGGTTTAGGGAATGGGCCTTTCAGAGCTGCTCAGGAAGGTGAAGGGGTAGCGCAGACCCACACGCAGTCACAGCGCTGTGTCTTGAGGGCCCACGGCATGGCAGGCCCCCACCCTGCCATGTCAGCACCCAGAAAGGAGGGACTGGGAACAGCGCTCCGCCCTGGAACGCGGAGTCATGGGTGAGGGGTGTGCGCCCGTGAGGCACCTGGGGAGGGGTGGGGTGCAGGGCCCCGCTTGCTGTCACAGACCAAGGCACAGAAGAAAGTGTGAGCCTCAACGTGGGCTCACGTGGGGGCAGCTGCCAACCCGTGTTCTCCCCTTGGCGTGGCTAGAACAAATTTAAAAGCTAAAAAAAGGAATCAATGCGTGGAGAGAAAGACAGAAAACACACACCAGTACTGGGTCAGAGGAAGGAACAGCACCTTTTATTTAAGATTTACAGAAAAAGTTAGCACGTTTCCACTTGAAGTCATTTCCTAAATTAACAAAGTCCATTTTGAAGAAACAAACATGGCATACACACTGCGCGTGGCCACAGGAACGTGAGACATGCCCGGGGCTCTGGGGCCTGGGGGGCACAGCGACGTGTGTGTGAACAGCCCCCGCCCCAGCACAGTCCGGGCACAGCCATGGCAGGGGCCGGCTGGCCGCCCCCAGGGCCTGCACACAGCGGGCAGCGGGCGCCAGGAGGAGGGGTACTTACTCCGAGGCGCCACGGTCCCATCACCAGTCCCACAGCTCAGAGCACGGTATTTATGAGCTACTCCATATCCAGTAGGAGGCATTTGGGAAAGAAAAACGTAGTGACTGAATGGACACAAGACTGTTAAAACCCTCTTGTTTGCACGTTTACCAGAGCCACCTGCGGTGCTGGCTTCCAGCAGCTCAGTTCCTGACTTCGGAAACATTTCTTGAATCTGAAAATACTTTCTCTAGTCTCAACTCATTATGTTTTAATATCGTATTGCCCATTTGTCTTAGAAATACATTCCTTTAGGTGCAAGACATGTGATTTCCTCAATGTGGTTACAGGGAACTTTCACGATGATATTACAAAACAGAGCGCGGCCTGGTGAACACACTGGAACCAACCTCTGGACATGGGAGCCACCCAGGGGCCGGGCCTTCCCCACCGCAGCCAGGGCCTGCTGCTCCGGGGGAGGCTTCCTCGAGCCCCTGGGCAGTGTCAGACAAACAGAAATGGATTTTTAGACAAAGCAAATCCCTTCACAAGGTGAGTACCATGTCATTTTTGAAACACAATTACAGACCTTGAACAATAAATATTTCTATATACCAACATTATCACGTTCATGTTTAACTTACGTTTTGTAAAGGAAGAAATCAGTAAGTAGAAATGTGTTCACACTGTTTGGGATTTACAAATGGTAAGAACCTTGTGTTCAACATATTTAACGAGCTTAAAATCAAAAGATTACCTCTAACAGGTCTACCAGGTTAACATCACAGTACAATATTAGAGTAGAATTAAAATAATTTTAAAGTTAGTCATTCATCCCCTGAAATACTACAGTTCAAAAGAAGTTTTACTGAAATGACCCCTCTGGTCGCACAGACAAGACCCTCTGGCTGCCTCGGGAGCTCTAGGGCTGCGGTCAGCTGGGGGCCCCTCGGCTGTCCCCAGGACGTCCCTGAGCCTCACGTCCACTTTCTGACCGTGTGGTTTCCTGTGACAGGCGGCAGCCAGAGCCAGCAGTGAGCCGCCCGGGGGCCACCTCCGATGGCAGCGCTGGCCCTTGTCAAAGGTAAAGCGGGTCCCCAGAGCTCCCCACCCACCCTCAGCAGAGGCCGTCCCTTAGGGCGCAGGCTGGGCACAAGGCCAAGCTTTGCCCACAGGAGACCTGAAAGCAGGACTGGCCCATCCACGGCCACGCTTGGCGGGCACCACACCCACACCCAACCGTTCTCTCAGCTAAAGCAGCTCCGAGGGTCACTGTGCTTCAACACTGGCTCCAGAACGGTACATGCCGAAAGCCCAGCAGGCAGGTGCACATCCACCCAGGGCAGGCGGACCAGGTACACCTCGCTGCACCTGACAGCTGAGGCCTGTCGAGGGTCTTGGGCCAGCCCCGCACCGGAGGGGCCCTCGGTGAGGGAAGTGCCCCGAACGCACGAGCCCCCCCGCCCGCATGGCGGCAGCGTGAACATGACAACCACAAACTTCCGCTTGCTGAGACAGGGCATTTTCCCTCACTGGCCAGGAGGCTGGCAGGAATCTCTAACCTACTAGGTAAAACAGTAAAAGAGAGCACAACGGGATCGAAATCGATTTCACTCACTAAAAATACTGAGCAGACAGAAGCTGGTCTATTTCCTTAAAAACAACAACTTCAAAGGCAGGTAAGAAGCCAGTGCAAGATCTGAGAGCATTTCAGGAAAACTTTCCCAGTGAAACAGAGAAATTTCAGTTCTTTTGGCAAAGACACAGAGCAGAGATCTATAATTAGATTCAGAGCCTAAAGACATGAAACCGTAGTCCTCGGGAGCTAATTTTTCTTTTGTGTGTTTTTTCAAACTGAGGTGATGGATCTCTACTTTTAAAGAATAAATTCCAAAGTTTCACATGCAGTCAAAATGGCTCTCAAATGGCACATGTATTAAAAGTCTGATCAGGAAAACCTTTAAAAGGAATTTAGATGGGCTAGGTATGTGTGAGAAGAGTGATGTCAGAAAAAAAATGAAAAGGAAAGGAGTAAATTTGCCCACGTTAGAACAGCTGTATTTCTCACCCACCACTTGCAGGCAAGAGAAGCTGGTTCCACAGCAGCCCACAGAGCACCTCGGGGCAGCACGACACTGACTGACGGCCCTGCCTTTCCCTCTTCCAGAACCACCCCCGGCCGTCCTCCGTGGGTTCTGGAAGGTGCGTGCGGCCCTCCCCCCGCCAGGGCACACGGCAAGGTCGCTCACACAACCACCAGCAGCCCCACCCCAGTGGGCGCCCCCAAATCCCCCAAGCACCCCACTGACACCCTTCGTGCCTCTGCAGGACCCTGCCAAAGAAAACCCCAGACTCGCCCTGAGAGCCGCGGAGAAGCAGCCCCCACCTCAGAGGGCGGGGGCGCGGGGTGGGCACGGTACCCCCAGCCTCCTGCCGAGCCGAGCCCTGCCTTGCTCCGGATGAAACTCTGCTGCCTTCTTTTGAGGCTTCACAGGTTTCCACTGGTTTTCAGGGACATCCTCTTAAAAACAGATTACTTTCAGCCCAGAGTCTAACAGATAAAATGTCTCCCCAGGACACCACTGAGAGGCACTACACATCGATTCACCACAGCTGAAGAAGGACGTCTTCTTAGCTCTGAAGCAAGGCCAGGAAAGTGACAGCAACCTGTCCAGAGGAGGTGGGGAGGTGGGGTGAGCAGCTGGAGGAGGAGCTGCTCGGACCAGCCTGCCCAGTGGCTCTGGCTCATCTTCGGAAGGCTGTGCAGGACCCTGGCTGGAGGCCCTGCTCTGTCACACTGCAGCCCTCCCATTTTCACGATGTCTAAATGGTTAGATGAGTCCTCACTGCCTGGGACCGCCTCGAAACTTTGTAATAGGGAGCACTTTCCCACAGCTCTCTGCCGCTGGCAGCCACACGCGGCTTAGGAAAGACAGCGTGACAACAGTCAATGGAATTGTTACAGTGATGCCCACCTAGCATGCACGAAACCCAGCTCAAAACGGACAGTTCCAACGTCAGAGACCAGAACGTATTTCCTCTTCCTTTGACTGCTCTGGGAATGCAGGAATTCCATGTTAAATGGTAGTGTGGGAATTTTTGTACTCTTGCCAGACAACTGCCTGTCCATAAGCTCTTTCATATGGGAGCCCCTCTCTGGAATCATTTCCCCCTTCTGGTGCTCCTCAACAAGCCTCTCTGGCATTTGGCGTGGGACAATTCTGTCCGGTATGGGACTGTCCCTCTCACGGCAGGGGGCTGAGTGCACCTGCCCCTGCCCCCCGGGTCACTTTCCCAGTCCCCGGGCAGACAGGCCCCGCCCCACTGAGAAACAGCACACAGTTCCTGTGCTCCACTGACATGCCCATCAGTCATCCCAAAGGCCTCCACCTTCTCCATTGCAGAGGAGAGAGCCCCTGTCCTCTGGCTGGCCTCGAATGCACCTCCAGGGTCACACTGTCACCTGCTGCCCGGCCGCCCACTCCAGACTCAGTTCTCTCCCAAAGCCCTTCAGCCTATAGTCTTTACTCGGGGGGAGCAACCACCTTTCCTGCACACTTTTTAATTCAGTGACTGCCTGGGAAGCCCAACTCTTGTGTATTTTCGTGTCCCTTGGGAACTAGCCTGGCTGGCTCTGCTCATGGGCCAGCTCTGAAGCCAGCTGCGTCCACTGCACCAAGCAGAGCCAACTGAGCACCAGCCGCCCACCCAGCAGCCAGCCCCGGAAACACCACACAAACGAGCCCAGCGTTCTGCCACTTCTGTGTTTACTTTAGCCCCACGTGCACGATGGGAACAATCACTTCCCATGCCAAAGCACAATGTATACTTTTGGACAAAAATGGAATGATGGCAATTTCATGACTTTTACTGTCATAGCCAGTCCCATCACAACAGCGCAGGTGCCTGGCACCTGAGGAGGTTCCCATGCGCCCCAACACGGAGTGGTTGCAGACAAGGGTGTCCCGAGAACCGTGGTCAAAGTTCAAACACATCTAAGAGTCTACGGGGAAAAGCCCAGGGCCGGTGGCAGCCTGACACGAACAGCACGTGTTCTGCCCCCAGGAGCTTCCAGACCCAGGGCAACGGCGTCCTCGTCATGCAAGCATGCGGAGCACTGGGGCACACCGGCGCCGGCCACTGAAGAAGCAAACATGCAAACGCCACGGCTGAGGGACGGGTCGCGTTACATCACCAGCAACTGATGAACCAGTTGGTGTAAATCACCCAGTGACAGTGTGCCCCGGACAGCGGTTACTCAATCCAAAGGCAGGAGCTCAGCGGTTCACCACAATTCTGTAAATGACGTTTTTCCTAAAAATGCACTCCATATAGTATCACAGAAAAGCAGCTTAGTAAAAAAGGGCAGAATCAAAACTCTTCCTGCCTTTTATGTCAGAAATTGGTTTAATATCGACAGTACGGAATACATTTCATTGGCGATGAATTTGACAAGTATTCCTTTCAGCATGTGCTGTTTTTTTGGTTTTGAAGGTAGAGTTGCTGACACTTTTTTCAGTAATAATGGGGTTAAGATCTAAGAGGGAAACGCTGCCTCTAGCGAGACAGGCTGCCCTCCGGGTGCAGACCCTGCCACATCTCTGAGAGCCACGACCCCGCGGTGTCCCTTCTCAGCCTGAAGCGTATGCTCACCACTGGGGTGTGAAATGCGTTTCTACTGTGAGATGAAGGTGGCTGATTAAATGGCCTCTGTCAGTTATCTCACCTTGGTCTTCGAGTATGTTATCTGCCTTCTTCACTGTATGTGTTCACTGACACCAGTACAGGCAAATTACCCCCCGCCTGCCACAAAAGGCCCGGGAAGGGATGCCAGCGTGTGTGCGAGGAGATGCCATGCACAGCAGGATCTCGGGCACTGCCCTGGGCCGAGGGCAGGGCAAGGCGGCTGCGCTCCCGTCCCACTCAACTGACATAGGCCCCAACAAAAGCCATAAAGCCATCACCAGTGAAGGCGAAAAAGATAGGGAATAAGAAATGAATGAAGTCACAACACACTTAAACCACAGTGTGTCCTTCACAGGCCTTTGTCATGCACACAGATAATTTTAATTGATTCTCTTCATTAAGGCGATGTAACAGCACAATGTAGTAATAATTATTCCAACACAAATTCTGTTCACAAGCCACGTTCCAACCTAGCATGTCTTGAAATACCAGCCCTAAGACAAGGCCTTATCTCAATCAAACGTGACAAAAGGAAAAAAATATAGACACCTGGGACTAGTAAAGAGCTGGTCCAAGCCCCAATAAGCAGGAGCGCCCACATCGTCTGGTTTACATCAGCTCTGGATCCAAATGTTTACCGGTGTTTGTTCTTTTTTATGTATAGCATTACACGTGGCCTCAGATGGTCGCAGGAATTAGGCATCATACACTTCTCTTCTCCTAAACGGCTTGAGTGTCTAGCAGGGTTCGGTACCGCTGAAACATAACAGACAGGTCTTTTCTGGTCACCTGCAGCGGCTTTAGTGAACGGTATAATTCTGTAAAAGTAAACTCTAATGAAAGCTTTACGTAAAGCACACAAAGGCGGCCTCACGGAGAGGCCTGGTGAGTTACATGTTTTCTACACTGGGGACCAAATGTGTACCACGGGTCCTGTGCGACACCTCCAAATGCAGGAAGAACATCCTCTAATATTTAACAACCTATCAACTTCCGGGTGCTGAAGAAGTAAAAATCAATTAAGGCTAGTGACGATAAAATGGTTCCTCTCGATCTTCCCAAGTAGGGAACGAGTGTCTGAGCCGCAGGTTAACTCCTCTTCATTGGTCAATGCCGGAGGCGGGACAGGGCTAAGGCAGGGCGGCCACCCGGCCTCGCCACCCCGCTGTGCGCTGCGCCAGGGCTCTGCCTCTAACCTACACGGCTCTCTAGCCTCAGTTTGCTCCTTCCAATTGCATCTGACGACAGTATGACTAAAAACTCAGCTGGGTAGGTTGGACCAAAATACGATGCAAGAAAAGCTCACTAAAAAAAAAAGTAACAAAAAAGCCAACTTAAGTTAAAGGCTCTACAGGACTGACATTTCTTATTTGTAATATTCTTTGGAATTTTAGATCACCTTTCATTTAACTGTCTAGCTTATCAACCTAAACTTGGACAAGATAAAAAGGGGAGAAAAGGAAAAGTAATTTGTACTTAATTCATAAAATTTGTCTTTCGTGTTTCAAAAAGCTCCTAGAAGTTCGGAGACGAGTTTGCCATTGCTTGGCTGCTCTGAGGGACTGGAGAGAACCCCAGGCACGAGCGGCCGCCAACCACCATCATCATCACCACTGAGGTGTCGGAACGGCGAGGCCTAAAGCACTCAGGGTGCCTGAGCTGATGCCCGGATCCCCGGGGGGCAGCAGGGGGGGAACCCTGAGGCTGAGGAAGCCCCGGTTAACACCTCCTCGCTCGCGCTGTGCACTTATAAAATCAGAACCACAGGGAACAGAACACAGAGAAATTAAAACTTGAAAGTCAACTCCATGAAGGTAGCCACTGAAACCAGGAATCCAAAACAACCTCTGAAAATAAAAAAAGTTACGCGTCCTATCTGCCTTTCAAACTTTCTGTGTTTGAGGCCGTTTGAAGTCTGGATGACATTACCAGGACGGCAGGTGGCAGCCTCGAACTGCTGCTGTTTTGCCATCACACGTCCAGGAACCGGGGCCTACGACAGCACAGCTGTCTCGCCTCCGCACCCAGGCCTCTGAGCATGTGCCAGAGTTCAAGGGACCCACGAGTGGCCCACGCTAGGGGAGGCCTGAGCGGAAGGAACCTTCTGCTGCTTCCGTGAGCCTGGGTGGGCCTAGGGAATGAGCGCAAACCCGTCTGAGTGCCCACGGCCGAGGTCAGCTCGGAATCGCAGTGAGAGGGCTGGAGGGGATACAAAGTGCATGGAACAGATGTCAACAACAATTCAGCTGTGTTGATGCTGAAGTCTATCCAAATACACTGATACATACACCGTGTGCATGTACTTATACCCGAAGTGCCCGAACAGGCAAGTTCGTGGTTTTCCCATTCCATGAACGTCAGAGTCTAGTTTGGAGGGCCCAAGACTCGCCTCCGTCCCCAGGACGCGAGTGTCCTCTCCCGGAGCCTGGCCTCCACGCCCACTCCCCTGGTATGAGTGGCCTTCACGAGAACGCCACTGGAACCACCGTCATTAGCATTTTACCTCGTTCTCAGTTAAGGACGCGGAAGGAGATGAACTTTTGCTAAACCCAAGAGCTGAGGACGCAGCTGCAGAAGCCCGGTTTCGCTTCTTCAGTGGTTTGCATGCATCGGACAGATTTTTCATTGCTGTAAAATAATTTTGGTTTATAAAGTAAAGCTTGAAACATTAAAACCTCACTCTCTTTGCTGTTTTATCATCATCCCTCTTATAAATGAAGTTCTAAAGATGAATCTTCTGGGTTCCTTTGTTGTACTGAGGGCTAAACATTTTATGGGGGGAAATCTGGACGTGAAAAAAGTCGACAAGCCGAACCACAAGCCCTGTGCACAGCTGCCTGGCCCTGACCCCACCAATGGCCAGCCCGGCCAGTGCTGCACCCCCCAGGCCAGTTCCACCTCCCCGCCGGAATTGTTTTGAAGCAAATCCAGACATATCATTCTAACCATTAAAAATTTTAATATGTTAACTCTAAGAAATAAAGTTTTAAATATAAACACAGTACCAGTATCATACTTAAATTTTTTTTTATATTACTAAACATCCAGTGTTGAACTTCCAACTGCTCACTAATGTCTTTTTTTTAAAGGTCAGTTTAACCAACTTTTTAAAAACAGTATGCCTCATGCCACATAAGGGAACAGAGCTGCCCCAATCTCCACGTGCTCTTTTCCTCTGAATGCTTCTCCTTCCCAGCAGAGTAGGAGATGGTGTCCTTTCTTTAATGAAGTATCAGGTATATCAAAAGGATAATTAATGGAAAAAGTGAAAGGGAATCCGATGGCCCCTTTTACTGTTCTGACCATCACTTTTCACAAATATCCTAAGTTAGTTCCTTCAACGTATGAAATAGAAATGAGCAGCCTCCACTTCTATTTTTGGCAAATAAACAGGGAGGACCAGGCCACTGAGTGTGGGGAAATTTATAGCAACAACTCACTGTCAAGGTGGAACCCCGGAAAGTTCTGTCTTCAAGCCCTTCCCTACCACACCCTTACACTGAAGATAACAAAGTCGAGTGGAAACCAGAAGAAAAGCGACTTCAGTAAAATGCAGCTGAATCCTAACACGGCGTCCCCACCGGAACGGTTTTTTTTTACATTACGTGCGCATCCCTCTGCACACTGCTGACCTCCTCACCCTCTGGGGCCCTAAAGGCTGCCTCGGGGGGCTTCGCTGCACACACACCCCCAGCCCACTTTTCCCTTCGCTCTGTCCATCTGAGCAGCCCAGAGGCTCCGTGAGGCCGGGTCTGCCCACTGGCCCCGGTGCACCCGCCCCCTGCCCAGCCCCCAGGGAGAGCCGCCAGGCCCAACCACATTACCTGCCTGACCCTTCAGAGAGGAGGCTGCCTCCGCGGCCTTAGAACTGGTCCTGGCTGTTTTGTCAGCGATGGTCTCTCTCTGTGATTAAAAAACAAAGAAGAAGAACAAAGAAAAAGAAAGGGAAAAGTCTCCTAAAGTGAACACACACCAGGGGAAGACCGCTGGAGGGCTGTGCGACAGCCTGTCTTCCCCGGGAGGCTGCTCTGCGTGTCCCAGCGGCCCGGCCTCTCCCGCCCCCTCTCCCGCACGCACCCCGCTCCTGCTCAGGTATCTGGCCAGACGGGAGGTGGGCAGACAGCCCCCGGACCTGCTCCAGTTATGCTCTCTAGGTGCCTCCCAGGAGTTTTTCAGGAAGCTACCACAGCTTTCCACTGACTACAAGTGAACATCAGGGCCACTCTCCTCCGCCCTGAAGGAGGAGGAAAGGTTTCAAGACAAACCCTGTTATGTCCTCACCCACATCAGGGCCTTAATTCACCATCCTGAGAGCTCACAGTTTCCCGTTTGGAGACAAGCTCGGAACAAACCTCACAAATAAAGATCGTCAACAAACACATTTTATAACTGAGAAAAAGAGCGAGCA
Organism: Choloepus didactylus; assembly: GCF_015220235.1. NCBI lineage: Eukaryota > Metazoa > Chordata > Mammalia > Pilosa > Megalonychidae > Choloepus > Choloepus didactylus. Next base: position 2,045,648 of record NC_051309.1, on the reverse strand, counting down.
GACCATGTCTAGGTCTCAGAAGCTGGGTAATGCAGCAGACACATCCTCGCAGAGGCAGTGGGCAGGCTGCCCCGACCCCAGCTCACCCACACGCCTGGGGCCAGCACGAGTGGCCTGGCCTCCTGGTGGGGTGGCCACACAGCCAGGGATAAATCCACACGTGCCCAGCACTCAGAACAGTGCCCGGAAATTACAAAAGCCAAGCCAGAGGAAACGGCAGGTGAGCCACCAGTTAAAAAAACATTTCTACCAAGTGTTTTAATGTGTTTTGACATTCTGAATATCCAGGATCACACAGCTGCTTTTAGGTACATCACTCATACCAACATTTCCAAGCAGCCGAGCTCTGGGGCCCAGGGCACCCAGCTCCTGTTAAAAGCGGGTGGCCAGAGGGGACAGTGAATGTCCTAGAAACTTCACGCTTTAGTGACTCAGGGTGAACTTAACCCCATTTCTCCTGGATTCTTGACTGTTAACCTGCCCATCTCATGAGAGGTGCCCCCGAACAGGCCGGGCTGCCTGCAAATGCAACTTAAAGAAATAGGTTAGATGAGGTGGCCACCACAAACTTACACTTTAGCACATCTGAGACTTATTTTCCATTCTTCAAAATAAAACAAAACCTAACAAGAGGAACACCTCAATGTGGATCAGCACAAGACAGAACGAAACGTTACTCAAAGCCCTATACATGCGACGACTCCATCAGAGCTACAATAAAGTAACCATAAATTCAAATATAAGGTATAAAGTCTAGTTAAACTCTTCGTTCATGAAGAAGTTCACGGGATGTCTCAGCAGCTTATAACTTATACCGCATCGTGCAGCACTCCAGAAAAGGGGTCCCACTTCTACAGTCGTGAAGCAGCCACAAGCCAGACAGACCGGCTACCGAGCACTGGGTAGCTCCCCACACACACCCTGCCGGGTGCCACGCAGGCTCATCCCTCAGGGCCTGCTGGGGATGTGCTGACCCTCCGGTCCAAGGCTGCACCCATAGACGGCCCTCCCCTTTTGTTTTGCCTTAAGCAAGGCTTACACAGCCTGATGGCCACTCCCACTGAGTCAACAGCAACATGAATTACTAACACATTGAAGGAGCGCATAAAGTCTATTTTTAATGCCTGTAATGGATGTTTTTAAAAGTTTTCCTAGTGGATTTTTGTTTTCATGTCAGCTCATCATTTACACATTGAAAAATAAGCCCTATAGATAGGGTCGTTTTGTACATGGAATTTTGTCAACTCTAAAAAGCAAGTGTTACTCAAAGGGCCCAGATGCATACTGTCTCTGACAACTGGACATGGCCATGTCTGGCAGAGCAGCTCTTCCTCTGAGATGCACCTGCCCTCTGCAGCGCCTTCCTCAGGGGCTCACCATGGTGCCCAGGGAGGCCGCCCCCCACCCAGCACACCAGGGTACAAGCCGGCTGCACCCAGACACAAGTACCTTCCGCAGGCCGGGCTTGTCCATCCTGAGTCTCTTCCGAGGTGCGTTGTCCACTGCGAGGTCTCCTGCAGGTTCCTGGGCCCTTTTGGTGTGGTTCCTTCTCTTCCCGTTTACGCTGCCTGGTGGGGGGAGACTCACATGAGACCCCGTCCCCAGCTGCCCTGGAGAGCTCCGATACCCTGCCCGGGTGCCACCCATCAAGCCCCCCTTGCAGATCTGCCTCCCGGGCAGCCCTGGCCACGCAGGGGAAGACGGCGAGAAGCCTCCACCTGCTCCAAGGCCACGGCACTGGCGTCTGCTGTAACATTAAACAGCACCAAAAGCCTTACATATAAACCCAGGATTTAAAAATACTTCACTTCCTAACATGCAAAGACAAGTGGAATTTAAATTGATCCTGAAAACAATATGCAACTTGCTACTTTTTATATGTTTCCTCAAATAACCCTTTTAAGCAGCAAGACGACAACCGCATCTGCACATTAAGAGCTTCCTGCACGTTGCCTGACTGTGCCAGGTCTCCGGCATTCCAGGAACATCAACTAACCTGAGACTCAACGGACTGGCCTTCAAGTAAGACTAAAATAGGAGGGAAATTCTAGAGAGAAGATTCATGCAAGCATGCGGCGCTCACTATCCACAGACCAACATGCTCACCTGCAGGGCCCCTTGGCAGAGGCTTGGGGCTCTATGAGGGCTAAGGCTACGTCGGTGCTCAGACCATGAACCGGTGGGACAGGGCAGCCTTGGGGCCTCAGGAGGGATGGGCATCCACCACCAGGACCCCTGGCCACACACACACAGGGTCCAGCTCAGCCCTGGCCCCCATGCAGACTGCTGTGCGCCTGCCACCAGCTGAAAGTCAGCACCCACCAGAGTCGCACAGACACCCAGCCTTGCCAAAGCACCTGCCACCAAACTAGCCCTTGCCTGCACCGGCTCACTTAGCTGCAGTCACCTATCGGCAACCCTCACCATCCCAGGGCTGTGGCTAACTCACAAGTCCCATCTGCATGGGTGCCACTCTTTCCCTAGAAGGCAGACATGGTTCCTTACAGAAAGCAGCCAGGTGTGGGAGGCACTAACCCCAAAACGCCAGGACAGGTGACAGCACGTGCACCACTTTTGCTGATCGGCACCAAAGCCACCTGCAAGGGAGGTCCAAGGGCTCCAGGAGCCGGCACGGGCCGACACCCCCAGCCACACCTCATGGCGACCAGAGACTCGGCACAGTGTCAGACCACAGCTCACGCCTCCGGTAAGTCCAACCTGGCTTCCAGAAAACCTGACTCATTTTTTCAAGAAGCCAGTCATAGAGATTCTCCGGATTTAATGTACTAATGGTCAAAGAGATTGCTACCTCTTAGAGGGAATATATTAAGTCAAAGTAAATACAACAAACGCTGAGAAAACAAACAAAATCCATCATTAATGTGATCAGGTAGCCGACGTGGGGGTTTTTAGAGCCTTATAATCAAGATGGACACATCAGTGGAAAAGGCAGGAGGGTGGCATGGCGCGTGAGCACTCACAGCCGGATGCACAGAGACTGTGTGCGGCCCTCCAAAACCTCAGTGATGAGCCCTGAGAGATGCACAGCTGTTTGTATTCTAAACTGATACACAAGTCAGTCAAATTTATTCACATTAAAAAGGCCCATTTCCCATGTGTGTCCAGGCACACAGAGATCCCAAATCTCGTCTCTACACGTTCTCTCCAGATTCTGTGGCCCCGAGCCCCGCTCACCTCACCACTGCCTGAAGCAAAGGAGCACCGTTTGCGTTCCAAATGGAAGGCCCATGAGAGCCAGCAGAGGCCACCACGTGGAAGGCCCCCATGGCCACCGTCCCGTCCCGGGACTTCTGGGGCCAACAGGCTGGGAAGCGAGCCGGCTGCCATGGTGTGGCAAGGGCGGCTCAGCCCGGGGGCGCCATCTGGCTCAACCAAGTCGTTGGCCCTGTGTTCCCTTCCTTCCCCCGCCCCTCACGCGTCCCGACTGGCCACAGTGCGCCAGGGGGCCGGCTCCACTCGGGCAGGAGCACACAGGGTGTGTGCGGCACCAACGGCACCAACGGCTCCCGTGATGGCTAAGGGGAAGCGCAGAGGGCAGTCATGTCACTGACACACAAACGCCCCAGGTCGGAGGTGGAGAGGGGGCACCGCTCCCCTGCAAATGCAGACGAGCTGCCTGCCGGCACCACCCACTGCGCCCAGGTGGCGCCCACAGCAGGCTGTGCATTTACCAGAGTCCTCCTCGGCGTGGGGGGAGGCCACAAGGGCAAACTTGGTGTGGTAGCGCGCCTTCTGCTTGTCGTTGAGCATGCCCCACTGCGACCCAAGCAGCTCTTCGATCTCCTCACAGGAAGCGTCTGGGTGCTCGGCCATAACCTGCAAACACAGGCAGGCAGTGAGATGGTGCCGCGTGGCCGGGCACCCGGTGTGAGAATGCAGCGCCCGTATGCCCACAGCCACCACTCGGGCCTGGGGGGGAAGACAACACGCCTGTTTGCCTGTCTACGTCAACACAGGAATCCCACAGGGCTGGGAGAGGAGAGGCTACCCATCCAAAGCCGTGGAATGAGCCTCTGCCTTGGTGACGGCAGCGGCCGGGGCCCCTGCGGGTTTCAAGCGCAGGCCCTGGGTAGACAAAGGGTGGCACTTCCCGACTCTTGCCACACGGGGAGCAGAGGCAGGAGCCTCCGTGCAGCCAGGTCGGGCCTCCCGGCCACAACAGCACCTGGGGACACAGGACACAGACGCCGGGTCCAGCCCCAGGCCTGCCGGCCAGCATCCTCACACCCCCAGGGCGCGGGGCACACAACCCTCAGCTGCACGGCCTGTGGCACCCAGGCCCCCCGAGGCCAAGCCGAGCAGCCAGCGGGCTGCTGACAGGGCAGGGCCCACACACACAGCATGCAGCCACCACTCCTATACCCCGAGCCAAAGACAGCTTTTACATTTTTAAATGGTTAGGAGAAAAAGTAAAAAGGACGCTTTGTGGCCCACAAAAGTAAAAGAAATTCAAACTTCGGCTTCCATTGACAAGAACCTCCCGGAACGCAGCCACGCTCAATTGTTCCCCACAGCTCCGGGCCCTGCTGCCAGGCCCAGCACACCCCACCCTCCCAGAAAAGGGGAACACTGGGCCGGGGCGCTAAGCCCGGCCCCTCCGCACACCTGCTCTGGGGGGTCTGGTGGGCGGCAGCACCCCCCAACACGGTCAGTGCAGCCCACCGAGCACTGCCACTGCCCCTCCAACAAGGCAACCCCGCCCAGCACTGCGGCCACAGAACCCCTCAGGGCCCTCCGGCCCCCCACGCACCCCCGTGGCTCAGGCAGGCCTCATCACTCCCCAGCCCCTCCTGGAGCACATGTCCCCACCAGCTCCCACCCGCCCAGAGCTCGGGGCACCACCCCCCGGGATGGGGCGAGGGCCAACCACAGGCACCCAGCCCCCCCCGCCTGCCCCGTGTCCTCGCAGTTCGACACCACCCCCGCCTCCCCACACCCGCCACCCTGCCCCACATGCCTCCCTCGGGGCCACCCTCTGCTGCACACACTCACACACACTAACACGGCAAGTACCCAGGGCTGCAGACCTCTGTCCATGCCATGGGGCACATGCCTTCTGGATCTTTCCACTGGAGCACGTTCATTCGTGGCCCCATTGCCCCCCTCAGGCCCCCAGCTGGAACGCCCTGCCCTCTGCCCCCAAAGCCCTGCAAGCCAAGCCCCCAAGCTGCCGTGAATCCTGATCTGGGGTTTGGCAACCCGGCTCCTGGTACTCAGCCCAACACCCCCAACCTCAGAATGCCCCCACTCAGGAACCCCGTGAGAAACCACAGTGCAGCCGTGACCCTGCCCCCCGCACCCGTTCCCTGAGCCCCTCTCCTCCTCCGGGCCAGCTAATGCCCGCCCTCTGAGTGGCGGCTAAGGGGCTGCTTGCATTCCTTCCCCAGCAGGTACTGATGGAGCCCTCTGGATTGTGACAAAGGAGGATGCCCCCCATTCCCACACACACACACGCACACACACACTCAGGGCTCACTGCTGGGGGCAGCACGTGCTTGTTCTTCATTCCCCACCACACTGCACACTCCAAGGGACAGGGAGGGCGTCTCTGCCGTCCCCTCAGGTTTAACAAAGCAGTGGCTCTCACTAAGGCCCACGGCTTCGGAAGGAAGCGGTGCTGAGGCGGCGGCGAGCGCTGGGCATGAACCAGACACCACCGGGGCCGGTGCCAGTCTCCACTGTCTGCCCACTGGACCCTTGCCTGCCCGTGCCCCCTCAGCAGCACCAGGTCTCTGAGCTCACCTCCTTGCACCCCCTCACCTGCCTGTGGCCCCTCGGTTTAGCCATCCATAAAACAGGGGTAATCTACACTTGCTCTGGGGTACTGTCAGGAGCACTACGCACAGCCTGATGGTAGCATGCTGGCCAGGTGTCTGACTCTTGGGGAGCACTCAGGACTAGCTACTTTCCTATCTTTGCTGAACTATTTCAGACACGCAAAAACACTTGGAGAAAAAAATCCCCACACTGCATTCCCTGCACCCCCCCACTCCGCACACCTGCGCGCTTGAGCCCCTTGGAGCTTCCTGCTGCTCCAGGCGTGGGACAATGGCAGGGCTCCAGGGCCCAGCTCCCCACTGAGCTGCCCCAGCCTGGCCTGCGAGATAGAAAACGGCTGCTTCATGCCACAGCCTCGAGACGGCTTGTCAGGCAGCATAAAGAGCATCAGCCAGCCAATGCTAGTCCACGAGCTAGGGGTGCAGAAGGTGGAAAAGACGCCCCGACTTGGACGCGGGGGCCAACAGCATCCTCGGGCGCACTCTTCCAGGAAGCCCATTGCAGAGGAGGCCCACCCAGGTCGCTCTCGGTTCCTCACAAGCTGAACAGAACACAGGGCCTGGCAGCCTGGCCCATCCCCACACTGTCCCCCGCACCACCCAGCTCTCCGCCCGCCCCCTGCAGCTGTGCTCCAGGAACGCCACAAGATGCGCTTGGAAACTGCACATCGACGCAAGGCCTGCCAGATGAAGACAAGGACAATTTTAACTAAATCTCATGAAGCATAATCCTTTTCTTCATTTACAGGAAGGAAGGAAGCTGGAAACTGATCTCTGTTGGGGACTGAATCATGCCAACAAAGGACAGATCTTAATTTTAACTTGCTTCCCTGTGGGTGTGAACCCATTTGTAAATAGGGCTTTTTTTTTTTTTAATCTTCCTGATCCTTATCGTAGGCGCCCCCAAATTCCTAACTGCTAACAGTGACTGCAAGATGACACCACAACGCGGAGATCGGCCTTGCCAACAAAGCCGCTCGGTGTGCGGCCCCTCCTGCAGCTGGCCTGGGAGCCTGGGGGGTGGGGGTGGGGGGCAGCTACCCACACAGCTGGCCTTCAGGGCCCGAAGCAGTGGGGCCGAACCATCGTGGCCACTCTTGGGAGCGACCAGCTCCCGTTCGTCCTTGGCATGTTTCCTGGTACTGGAGTGGTCACCAGCGATCACTTTGGGCCCCTAAATCAAAAGGGAAGCCTGAGGACGCGGTGTGAGCTCTTGGGTACTGATCTTTCCCTTGTATTTTCAAGTGAGCCTGCAGAGGCCATCGAGAAACTGACCTTGCCTGGCTGCCCACAGCTGGCGGGTCAAGCTCTCGCCCTCATGGCCACGGGCCAGTGCCTGCCAGGGCCCTGCGGCCTCCGTACGCCTGCCCCAGCCCGAACCCACAGGCCCCATCCCCTGGAGCCAGCACCTCCCTGGGGGTCTCCTCAGCTCCTGGATGGGGGCATGCCATCTCTGCCCCCCGCCGCTCTGGATGGATGCAGGTGGAGGGGTGGATAAAACTAGACAGTGGCTGTGTTGCATTTTTCAAACTTGGCGTAGATGACGTAACACGCGTATCCCACGGCAACTTGCTTTCCCCTTCGACACCCAGCAGGCTGGCTCCAATTTCCGCGCAAGCCCCCACTCCCTAGACGCAGCAGCGGGCCCACCCGCCTCATCACCCCACAGTCCCGACGCCGGGCACCTGTCTCTCCAGGTATGAGGGCGAAGCTTCTCCAGCAGAGGCACCTAGGAGGGAAGTCGTGAGACGAGAGCACGTGCAGCCTCAGGCCCAGTGCTGGCAGAGGCCTCAGCCAGTGCTGGAGAGGACCCCGGGCGGTGCGGGCCGCGCTCCTGTTGCTGGCGGAGCCTCCTGGCCTGCGCGGGCTCAGTCTGCAGTGCCCAGTCCCTGGCACACCTGAGGCCGAGCACATCCTCCTGCCCCATCCTCTCCCCTCCCAACTGCCTCGCTCTCCACACATAGCCTTCCTTTTGCCTGGTTCACGGTGTCCTTCACAAGCAAATTCTCCTTTTCCCGCAGTTCCTTCATGGTTGGTGATTCGCCTGCTCATTTAAGAAGAGCCCCCTCTCCCCAAGTCCCTGTCCCTCTCCCACCAGTGGGCACCACTGCCTGAGCTGGTAGACGCTTAGGCTGCCTCTTCCTCGGCAGTTGTGAATAATGCTGCCAAGCATGTCAGTGCACCAATTCCTGCGTGAGTCCCTGCTCGCAGTTCTTTGGGGCATCTACCTAGGAGTGGGACTGCCCGGTCTCCTGGTAGCCCAGTGTCTGATTTTCTGAGGAGTCACAGACTGGCTTCCAGGGTGGCTGCACCGTCTTACATCCCCACCAGCATCCCTATCTCTCCACGTCCTCACCAGCACTCATTTTCTGTTTAGTAGCCATTCATTTTCCGGTCGGTGGGTGTGTGGTAGGACCTCACTGTGGCCCTGACTTGCGTTTCCCTGATGACCAATGACATCGACATCCTTCCATGTGCTTACAGACACCCGGACATCTTCTGTAGAGAAATGGCCCTCTAAGTCCTTGGCCCATTTTTCAATTGGGTTGTTTGTCTTTGTTGTTGAGTTGTAGTTCTTTACATATTCTGGATATTAAACCCTTATGAGATATATGATTTGAAACTATTTTCACCTATTCTACAGGTTGTCTTTTCACTTTCCTCATAACATCCTTTGACAAACAAAACTTTTTAATTTTGATGCTGTCCAAATTATCTGGTTTTTATTTTGTTGCTTGTGTTTTTGGTATAAAAGCTAAGAAACCACTGCCAAATTCACAGCTATGGAGTTTTCCCCTTGTGTTTTCTTCTAAGAGATTTAAGGTTTTAGTGCTTATGTGTAGGGCTAATTTCTGTATGTGGTGGGAGGTGTCTTCCAGCACGTGGGCTCCTCGTTTTCCCAGCACCCTCCAAGCGATGGACTCGGCCCCCAGCCGATGACCAGCTGACCCCAGGGGGAGTCTGCCTCTGGACTCCCAATTCCACACCACGGGTCTCCACGCCTGTCCTCCTGCCTAACGGACATGCTGCTCCCGTTGCTGGAACTTTGTAGCAGTCCTGAGATCAGGAGGCACGGTCTCCACCTCTGCTCTTTTCTCAAGATGCTTTGATTACTTGGGGCCCCTTGTGACTCCGTGTGAATCTGAGGATCAGCCTTCCCATTTCTGCAGGAGAGGATGCCAGGATTTTGAGTTTGGGTTGAAACTCTGGATCTCTTTAGGCAGTACTGCCATCTTAGCACGTTAGGTCTTCCTAGCCATGAACCGGGGTGTCCTGCCATTTACTTGGGTCTTCTTTAATTTCTTTCAGCAGCGTTTTGTAGTTTTCCATGTATAACTCCTTCACCTCCTTGGTTAAATTTATTCCTAGATATTTTATTCTTTTAGAAGCTGTTGGGAATGGAATTGTGTTTTTAATTTCCATTTTCAACTGTTTTTTGTTCTTTTTTTTGTTTTTTTTTGTTTTTGCTAGTGTATAGAAACGCGACTGATTTTTGTGTGTTAATTTTGTAGCCTGCACTTCTGCTGAATTTGTTTACTAGCTCCAGTAGTCAAATCTGGCTATACAGCATATGTGTATAAAGTTCATGGCAATTCCTCTTGAGGTTCATAAGAGAATTACACTGAACTTATACACTAATATAAGGAGTACTGACAACTACATAATAGTGAATCTTCCTACATATGAATATATTACTATTTAATTAGGTCTGCCAAAATGCCTATTATTCTTTTCCAGTTATACACATATTTCATTAAATTTACTCCTTAGTACTGTACCTTTCTGTTGCTAATAGGAACAGTATTTTTTTTTCATATCACATTTTCTCTTATAGCTCTCTTGAATTTTGTATTGATCTTACACCCACCAAGCCACGGTGAGCTCTAATTCTAAAGATCATCTGCAGATTCTCAAGGATTCCACACAGACCATCATCTCTGCCAACTATGAGTGACAGCTTTATTTCCTGCTTTACAATGATGCCCTTTTACTTTTTTCTCATCTTTACTGTACTGGCTGGCACTTTCCGTGCAACGTTTAATATCAGGGTCAGAGGCATCTGGCCTTAACTCATGCTTTTAGAGAGAATGCTTGTGAAGTTTCACCAGTAAGCATGACACTTGCTGTAAGTTTTTGACAGACACTCTTCCACAGATGAAGACCCATGTATTCCTGGTTTGCTTTTTATCATGAAAAAGCAACGAATTTTAATGAATGCTTTTCCCCTATCTATTGAGATGGTCATTTAATCTGTCACCAAAGTAAAGCACAATAACCAATTTTCTGACATTAAGCCACCCTTGCATTCCTGAGAAAAGACCTGCTGGTTATCCTCGAGGCACCAGGCAAGTGCCCTTCTCTGGAGCCCTGTACGGGGAGAACAAAACGCTGCTCGGGTCCATTTCTTCAGCTCCACCACTCATCCATGCGCCTGAACTCCACGCAGCTCCTCACTGAGCTGGGCTACCTGCACAGACGGGGGCTAGGATCGTAGTCACCATGTAGATTCAGACTCTGGAGCAGACAAGTCCCAAGAAATTTAAATGAAAATAAAGCCCTAGACTAAAATCCAGTTACTTCCAGTGACAATTAACATAACTAAAATGGGGGGCATGGCCCTCAAGTTCTTCACAATGGAATCGAGCCCTGATACATACTAGCAGATCACACAGTCCAAGAAAATCACTCAGAAAGTTATTTAAATGTTTTAGTCATTGATTGCCATCCTTCTAAGTGGCATGGAAGTAAGTCCCCAGCATACTTCCTGTTGGTGGACACATCTGGTTTGTGTAAAACACACCGGAAGCATCAGAGCTGCACAGTGGAGAGCCCTGCCCCGGGAGCCAGGACACCCAGCAAGGCCGGGCACCTGGCACAGTGCGGCCCGCGGAGGTCAGCCGCCCGCTCTGAGGACCCCTGCCCCTCACTGGGAGGGAGTGCTGCCCCCAGGGCCAGACGCCCGCTCTTGAGCAAGACCCCCGTGGCGATGTGAAAGCGATGCAGAGCTCACAACAGGCTCCACCGGTGCCCAGCCTAGGTGGCCCCCACAAAGACCACGCCCCACCCCTCAGAAACCCTCGGGCGTGGGTGCCACCGACCTCATCCCTGTGCTTCTGGCAGAAGACCCAAAAACTGGGACAGCGCGTCACCCCTCCTGCCTCGTGGGGTGGAGGCCGGGGCCTTCCTTCTCCCGGGAGGAGACCCCACTCCTCTTCGGGGATCTGCGCCGGCCGTCTCCTGAGGGGTGCTGGCTGCCGTCCTGGGAACCCCTGCTTGGTGCCCGGCCCTCCGCTCCGCTTGATGGGCGCGCCCTCGTCTGCCCCCGACCGCGGGGCCACAGCTGCTTCCTTGTGGCCGCCCGCAAGCTCGGCCATCCACTCCAGGGGACCCAGCGCCCACGCCAGCCTCCTGGGCCCACGCAGGGGTTGAGGCGCAGCTGGTCCCCCCACGTAGACGAAGGTGAACCTGGCTTTCCGCGCCTCTGCTGACATGCCCGCAGCTTCTCGCGCCTGAACAATGCCCATCTCCCACTGGGCCCTCAATTTCCCTGAAATGGGCTTCAACAGCTGAAAAGAAGAACATAAAACATTATAAATTTCATTACACAAACATGAAAGTTAACTAACTGTAAGAAGGGTACTTTAAAATGTCATGTAAGTTTTTAAAAATCAAAAACTATAAAAACTAATTTTCTTAGAAGGATTTAGACAAAATTCAGCTCAACATAGTAAGTGGGTCTTATGAGCAGCACTGTTTCTTTAAACTAGGAATCAATTCTGATTACATTAATTAATGTAATCTATATACATGTAAATAAAAAAACTATAAAACCAAATATCTCTGGGAGTTATGAAACTAGTAAAGAACAATAATCAGTTGTGTCTCTAAAGAAACTTGTCATATTCCATAGCATACTTGGGCAAAAGCAAACAACTGCAAACAGAAATAAGAAGCCTACAGCACATCAAGCAACCCCAGGTTCAAAACATTATAAATAATAACTTGAAGAAAAAAATAAAATTTCTGCCTGAAAGTTTACTTAATGTAGAAACATCTATCACCTTCATTTCTCAGCTTTTGTGGGCGCCTGCTTGGCACTTTCCTGGCACAGTTTTTCAAATGTCCTTCTCCTTCGAAAGCTACCAGGCTCTTCTCAAATATCCACGCTCTTTCTGGGGCATCACCAAAGAACTGTACGTGATACTGGCGTGCGCTCTTTTTCTGACCTAGTTTTTAAAATAAAATGTGAGGACCTGAAAGTTAGAATTTGGGATGAAACGAGGCAAATCCATTCGTAGTTACTGACATGCAGTTAGGAGCTGCGCTGAGGTTCTCACCTGGAAACGTGTGACTCTGCTACACTGAAATAAACCTGGCCCCACCCCTCCCTGCTCCAGCCAAAGGAGGGAGACACCCTGGCTCCTTCACCAGGGACAGACATACAGACAGGTGTGCTCCCGCAGGGCCCCTCGGCCCGCGCTCCTCCACGCCGAGCCAAGTCAGTAACTGCAGCACAGCAGCACAGGAGCACCGCAGCACAGGAGCCGCCTCCTCCGAGGGGGGCTTGAGGCCGTGAGGGAGGTGCAACAGACGGGGACAAGGGCCGGGCTCAGAGCCCAGCTCCCCGGCCAGCCATTGAACTCCGGGCCCTCAGAGGGCGGCCATAGGGCACAGGGAGGCCGCTAAGGGCTGCGGCCGCAGCTGCTCGGCAGAGAGGGAGAGGCTACGGCCCACAGTGCAGCAAGGCGGTGCCTAAAGGGCAATCTTCATTTTCCAGGAGGGAAAGTCAGCAGAAAATGTCTAATTGAGCAATTTAAAATAGCACTCAAAGCTAGAAGAAAATGCTGAAAGAGTTAAAAATAATTACCTCTGTGGAGGCAGGGACAAGGGATGGTTTTTCACTACCACTCTTTCAGTACAATCTGACTTGTTTCTAAGTGTGCGTATGTGTCTGATTTAAAAATACCTAAGACTCAGAAAGATCGCCAAGGGACTTGTGACTTCTTCATTACTTTAATACTTAGAAAGAACTTTCCTCATCACACAAATGAATACACACAGATACATGCCATAGCATTATTTATATTAAAGAAAACCTGTAACAGTACATACAATGAAAATAATATGAACTTAAATTATATTTATGAGTAGTCAGTGACATAGAAAAATGCTCCTTTGTGTCAGGGGAATACCACAGTCCTGCTCCGAAGTTTGTAAAAGAAGTGCTAAAGTTCTTTCCTACCTAGAAACGTGTGACAGTGTACCCCAATCGTGTGAACTTCGTTCTGGTCCCAGCTGAGAGGGGCCGCCTGGCCGCCTCACCTTCTGCCCCGATGGCTGCTCACCAGGTCCCGGCCTCCTGAACTGATGCCCACAAGGGCACCAAGGCGTGTGGGGGTTGCCCCAGGGCCAGAAGACACGGAAGGGCGCCCAGCAAGCAGCGGGCAGCTGGCGCCACAGCTGGATTGCCCAAGCTCAGTTCCTGGGGGCACCAGAGCCTCAGAAGAAGAAGACCCCTGCAGACCCACTGTGGAAAAGGCCCAGGTACCACGCAGCCGGAGGGCCTCCACACCCAGGAGGGGACCCAGGACCAAAGACCCAAGACTCAGGAGGGTCAGACTACCTGTAAACGTGTTGAGAAAGGTGCCGGCACTTGGAAATAGAAGAAGAAAAGTAACTCCCTGAGACCTCCCTACCGTAACAGGAAAACAGAGACAATAAAAAGCTGCACAGCAGAAAATCACTTGATTCAGGCCCCAGTTACCTGAAAGGAGAGTGACGGCACCAGGCCCACCTGGCCCGTGTCCGTCTCGGAGTCGCCTCTAAAGCATGACTGATCTCCTTTCCAACCCGGCCAGTCAAGCCTCAGCATTCTCATCTGCCCAAGCTGCCTAGCAGGCAGCAGCCAAGAAAAGTCTGTTGAGACTTCCATCAACTTATACGTTCAAAGGAAAATGTGGACTTTCAAAATAATGTAAAAAATGTAGATGGAACTGTAGCTCCAGAGTGGTGGTTCTCTTCTGCATACACATTATATTTCAATTAAAAAATTATTAGGTGCATTAAGATCCACAGATTCAAGCACATCCCTAAATCCCAAGCGTAATAAATAAAACACCACACCTCCAAATAATAAAGGCAATTTGGGGTGGGAGTAGGGGTGTCACAAGCAGTCTCTCTAAAAAAAAAGAAAAGGGCCTGCTCCTCGGGACCCCATGCTCAGACCCAGAGCCAGGCCTTCCCCACCGAGGATAGCTCTGGCTCTGCTCCTCGGGGAGCCCGCACTCAGACCAAGGCTGTGCCCTCTCCACCCAGGACGGCTCTGCCCTGGGCACACTGGCGTCCACCAACCCCGGTCCCGTGGGGGCTGCAGGAGCAACACAAAGAACGAGCACAGTTTCTGTGCAGCATTAATGACACATCTGAAAAGTAACTTAAGAAAAACAATTCCACTTACAGCAGCATCTAACAGAAATAAAATACCTAGGAATAATTAACAAAGGAGGTGAAAGACTTGTTACACTGGAAATACCAAAAACACTTCTGAAAGAAATTAAAGGCCTAAACGAACAGAAGCTATTCTGAGTGCAAAGGTTAATATTATTCATCTTAATATTGTCCAGATGGCAACACTGCCCGCAGCAGTCGACAGATCCAATGCACTCCCCTTCCAGAATCACAGTCTGCCTTTTTTGCAGAAATGAAAAGCCAATCCTCGAATCACATGAAAGCATAATGGGCTCCAAATAAGCAATCAACCTTGAAAAAAAGAACAAGTTGGAGGTTCACCCTTCCCAAACTCAAAACTTAACTGCAAACCACAGAATTACAACACATGTGGAACTGGCATATGGACATATAGACAACAGAACAGAACTGAGAGCCCAGAAATAAATCCAGTTGACTTTCCACAAGGGAGTCAAGTCTATCCAAACAGGGAAAGAACAGTGTCTTCAACCAAACGGCGCTGGGACAACTGCAAATCCACATGCAAAGACAAATGTGGACCCCTACTCTCATCGTGTATAAAAACTAACTGAAAAGGGATCAAAGACTAAAATATAAGCACAAAATCATACATCTCATAGAAGAAAACATAGGGGGAAAATCTTTACAACCTTGGATTTGGCAATGGATTCTTTACACCAAAAGCCAAAGCATCAAAGAAAAAATAAATTGGGCTTTGTGGAAACGAAAAGCTTTTATGCATCAGAAGACATTATCAAGAAAGTAAAAAAAAAAAATCTAAAGAATGGGAGAAAATATTTGGAAAACCGTGTATCTTGATAAGGGTTTAATAACCAGAATACATAAAGAACTCCTACAAACTCAACAGCAAAAAGAAAAACAACCCAATTTAAAATGGAAAAAGAATGTGGTTGATATCACTAAATTGTATGCTTGAAAGTGGTTAAAATGGGACATTTACACTGTATATATGTTACCCACAATTTTTTTTTAATGGACAAAGCTCTGAACAGACATCTTCTGAGAAGATACACAAATGGCCATTAAAAGCACGTGGAAAGATGCTCAGGCATTGGCAGCCACTAGGAAAACGTGTGTCAAATCCACAGTGAGGTCCCACGTGCGTCCCCAGGCTGGCTGTCATCAGAAACCTGGAAACCAACAAGTGCTGAGTCGAGGCCGTGGAGGAACGGCAGGACTGCAGAGTGGCAGCTGCCGTGGAAGGCCAGCTGTCAGCCTGACAGTGTAGGACAGCGCCCGCCACACGACCCGGCCACCCCGCTCCTGGGCAGACAGACGGAAAGCAGGGGCTCAGAGGTACTTGGACGCTGCAACCACTATCCACAAGAGCCGAAAGGTGGCGGCAACCGAAGTGGCCATCGACGGATGAGGGGTAAACAAAACGGGGGCCCGTCTACACCCTGGGATATTACCCCGGCCGGAAGGAATGACGTGCTGGCCCATGCGACAACACGGGTGACCGTCATGACCGCACGGCGTGTGAAATGAGCCGGTCACAGGAGGACAGTCCTGCACAGGAGGCATCTGGAGCAGCAGCCTCAGGGAGGCAGAGGCAGAGCAGAGGCTCCAGGAGCTGGGGGGGCTCTGGAAATAGCGGTGATGGTCACACAACACTGTCAGTGCATGTATGTCACCCACTGCACACTGAGAAATTTCTAAAATGGTTTCACGTTATGATATTTTACTCCCATTAAAAATGTGAAAGGAGAAAAAAAAGAACAAGGAATGTAATACATAACTATTTTTTGGGGGGGGGCTCATTTTCACAGAAAAATGCCAGCTACTTAAACACGAACGCGTGATAGAAGTGGGCGGCCACCATTTCATAGCCCACAAATGGACGATTCAGAGAAGCATCGAGGCTGTGAGGGAGCCCGGCCCAGGCAGCGGGAGGCTGGGGGTGTGACCTGCAGCACCGCCACCCATGCCGTCCCACCCCACTCAGTGCTGCCCGCCACTGCTCTTCCCTGACCCCAGCTCTCTTCAAGGGCTGGGTCTGCTGCCGGGCGGAGGGCCTGGCCCTGACGTGTCTCGACTGCTCTTCAAAGGCCAGCCTCAGCCAGCTGCGGTCGCCTCCCCCCGAGCTGCCCCCTGGGGATTGCGCAGGGTGCTGTGGCCCTGGCAGGGTGACAGCCCTTCCTTCCGCGGATGAGGTGACTGGTGTCAGCCACATCTCACGGTTCTGAGCCTGAGTACCTTCCCCACGCCACCTCTATCATTAAGAGGTGCCCTGCTGGCCTCTCAGACCTACACCTGATCGTAAGGGACAGCCAGATGCGGGGGTGCAGTGTCGAGGGGGCAGACACGGGGTGGGGGGTGTCTTCCTGATCGGGGAGACTGGAGGCAGCCAAATGCATGGCACACGCCGATTCGTCCCAGGAACACTGGGCAAACATGAGTGACAACTACAGCAAAGGCTGTGCTGCCAATTCCAAGTCTGCTTAAGGGGCTGTGGAGCTAGGCAGGTCGAGAATCGCCCCTGTTCTGGAAGACTCTGCTGGCACACTCAGGGGCGAAGGCTGTCATGCCTTCAGGTGGCACGGCAAAGCCGAGTGTGTCTACGGAGACAGCCAGAGCAGGTATCACAAGATGTCAAACGCTGGTGGACCCAGGCGAAGGCATGCACATGGCCGTCCCCTGAACTGCATGCTCAAGTTTTTCAAGCAAACAAACAAAATCCTTTATTAAAAAAAGCAACCCAGAACAGCATTAACCCGTGTGCTCGAGAAGGCAGTGTGGGGCCCAGGCCCCACGTGCTCAGCTCTGACTCTCCCCTCGCCGCAGCTCAGCAACCCAACGTAAATTCACGTTACTCTAGAAGAACTTGTCAGAACAACCTCAAACCTCCTGATGCCTCGTTGGCCCTTCCTCCAGAAGCTCATGTACACCTCACCCAGTTACGTGAAATTCCCATTTGCTTTAACCTGTGTTGAGGACATACTAATTCCAATGCGCTCTTCAGCTGTTCCAAGTACAAATTTATATTCCCAAGTTTCATGAGACCAACAATAATTTTTAGATTTTTCCCTCTTCCCACAGGCCTAAGAAACTAAACTTCCACATTTTTCTCACATAAACTTAGTAAGTAATTCTATTTCTGCAAGTCACAATGAAATAAATCACTGTATATATAATTTATAAATCATTTATCATAAAATCTGAAAACCAATACCAGGTAAAGTACACTCCTCTTTTAACGTCCCTAACTAAACGTAATCACACAAAACACAAACCCAAGTTGGATATGAAAGGAAATGTAACAAATCACATCCGATTCAGTCACTAACTTCAAGTCAAGACACAGAACCGAGCCACAAGGTGTGCCCAGGAGGAGGACGCGGCCGGCCAGGCGCGCACAACGTACCTTTCAGCCGGGTGCAGCTGTGCAGGAGTGGGTCGGCAGACACCATGCAGGGCCACCATGGGTAGCCCGACACCTTGGACCACACCAGGTCACCCACACCATACTTGAGAAGGTGGTCCTTCTCTCTGCTGACCCCGGGGTAGGACTCCTTCTTGGCTGGGACCTGAAAACAAACAGCAACTAGACCTCAGACGGCAACCCCCAAACCCAGCCTCTGCCCCCACGCCCCCTCACTGTTTCTTCAGGCAGAGCCCCAACACCACAGCACCAACACCATCCCTCTGCCCCCCCCCCCCGCCCCCAACCAAGGTGCAGCACCGGGCCGGGCACACAGCAGGTCTGGCGATGGTCTTTCATGATGTTTCACTCACCTTCCCAAAAAGGGGTTCTGAGGAGCCCTGACCCCAGCTCCCGAGGCCCCTGCCACAGCCTCATGGCTCAAGGGCAGTACTCTGGAATCATGGGTCACCTGACACGCCAGCTCCCCCTTGTCAGCGGGTCTGGAGCTCCCCGAGCTCCAGTTTCTTCCTCCGTAGGATGGGGGCTGGCCCTGGGCTGAATGACCAACACGGGCAAACATCTCTCCACCCGCCCCCAGCTCTGCTCTCCAGCAGGAAGCGGCCCGGCCAGCGCAGCCCTGTCCCCATCCCCAGTGCCCCCTTCTTCCCTTCCTGATGGACTGAGTCACCCTTTCTGCTTGCAGCCTTCCCTACGCCTTTATGTTATGTGGATTAATGTGACATTATTACAGGATAGCAGCTGAATGGATGGGCTCACGCCACGAGACCACTCTCAATTCCCAGGCAAATTGCTGGACTTCTCCAGGCCTCGGTTTCCTCCTCTGTGAAACAAGGCCAGCAGCTGTGGGGGTGTCAGGCAGAGCTGCCACACCACGTGCTCCCAGAATAGGCAAGGCACCCCATTTCACTGTCTCATTTAAGCCACAGGACATTCCCATCATCTCCATTAACCAAAACCAAAAAACCTTGCCTGAGGACACTCGGGAGCCACCCCTCCTAGAGGTGCATGAGAACCCCACCACCTGGGGGCTCCAGAAAATCACCCATCAGCCCAGGTTGCTAAACTAGACTTTTAAAAAGTTCACCATTGAATGACATTATTAGCAAGAACCAACCAACTCCCAGGTACCTGAAAAACTTTTTTTAAAGCTTCAAAGCTCTTCAATGCTTTATAAACTATTCCAAAGATATTTTAGCCTTTCCCCCTCCTATCTGTGGAAATCCTAAATGAAACCCCGCAACTATAGTTTAAACGAAACATTCCAGCCTTGGTGACAGTGCCAACCCAAGCTGGCTTCCCGCTCCCCTTCCCTGCCCGACGCTGCAGCACTGACAAGTGCAAGTGGCCAGAGAGCAGCCATGAGAGGGCACCGCCAGGCGGAGAGAGGCAGGGGGGCCTTCCAGACCACTGGCCCCAATGAGGCCAGCACGGACCAGGGGAAGCGCACAGGGGAACTGCAGTATCTGCCCCCTCCCGTCCCAGGGCCACATTTCTTCAGCCTACATCCACTTAAGGCCCAGGGCCATCAGAGGGACATTTCAAGACATGGTGGCACAAACCTCTGAGGGTTCCTTTGTCTTAAGAGAGCGCTCCATCCAGTCTCTCACAGCATCAGGCTCTGCGCTGGGAGCCGGGGGACCATAGGAGGAGCCGGCCCTCAGCTGGTGCCTGGGCTGGGAACAGGGATGCATCAGGGAGGGCGGGACGGGCACAGGAGCTCTGCACAGCTGTTTCCCGCTCACCCCCGGCGCAGGCTTTAGATGCCCCACACGAAATCCTGGCCCGTCTCCCACGGCCCTCCTGGAGTGAGAACCAGGAAAGCAGGACAGCCTGAAGGTCAAGAGCTCTGGAACTCGCCAGACCTGGGTTCGGAAACTGGTTTTGCCTCTTCCTGGCCATTTTAACACGAACACTTGGTTAACCTCTCCTGGCCTCGCGGCCGGCTCTGCAGGTAGCTGGGGCCTCAGGGAGATGCTGTCCAGGTGCCACCCACCTTCCCACCACGGGCCAGCCCCCCATGGTTCTCATGGCACCAGCGTGCTGTCACATGCGGCTGCTTCCTACCAGGCCCCAGACAAAATACCTAGAAATACCTTTTTGTCAGCAGGACCCAAGATCTTGGACACCAAAGCTGCTTCGACAAGGCCCTGCTCCAGTAAAGAGTCGTATTTTATGCTTCTCTTTCTGCTCCTTCTGGCCTTGTTTTCTGGTTTTTGTCTGTTTTCTTCTGACTGGGACATATCTGTTGCACTGTCGCCACAAATAGAAGACTCAAAGAGGGGTTTCCCATTCATGTATGTTTTGGTGATTTTTAGCTTAATTTCTGGAGAGCCATTTTTGATAGGGGTAGTATTAGGTGGAGTCCCAATTCCTTTTGCTTCCTGGGTCTCAAAACGCAATTTGGCATCATGAGTGCCAGGTTCTCCATTAAATACGCAGGAGGTGAGATCTTTGAGCTTCTCGGCTGGGATAAAGGGAAGTGCATCGTGGCCATTAAATTTCTGCATGGCCCCCTCCTGCAGAGCGGTAGAGAGCTGGGCTTTGCTGAGGAACACAGAACATTCCCGATTCACTTCACAGTTCTGAGTCTTCCCATTCGCATTGCCAAGGACTTCTGGGGTCTGCTTCATCTTTATCCACTTCACGGTTTTCTGAACCGAAGGAAGCACTGTTTGATGCCGAAGTGCATGCAGCCCAGACGTCTCTGTTCTTCGAACACTGCAACATTAAAAAAAAGGACATATTACATTTAAAACCTAGGCTAAGAATGCCAATTCCTCCACAGCTGTGTGTTTTTTTGAGGCAATTTTTAATGTTTTTATCATGATTTAGGTCACAGGAGGCAGTTCTAATTGGACAAGAAATGACACAATCTCTAAATGATCACGTTGAAAGGAGAGGCCACAAGGAATTTACACAATGAACTCCAAATCGGTCCAGGACACTGGTTGCAAGCCTTGCTTCTACCGCTAACTAGCAACACAGCCATGGGCACCTGGCTCGATGTGCGTCACCCCAAGACCCACACGGCACAGCAGCACAGATGCAAGACACAGCACCGCCACGGGGCAGGTGGCCACCATGGGGCGAGGAACGTGCCAGAGGTCAGCCAAGGTGATGGGGGCTTCGGCCACCTGCCCCAGGTAGGGGCTCGGCAGCAGGCCCCCAGCGCTGGACGACCCGGCAGTGTGGTTCCTCGCCTCGAGCACTCAGGACAAAGGCACTGCCATAGCAGAACCTGTGCTCAGCCGCCACCCGAAGCACCAGCAGCCGAGGCAGGGCCACGCGAAGGCGCAAGAGAGCAATGGGCACCACCGAGCGGCCCGGGAAACACTGAAACTCAGCACCCTGATCTGAGGAGCTCCTGTAACCCTGCTCAAGGACATAAAGGAAAATACACACTTGATGACAGAACAGGAAATCACAGAGAAACAGAAACTGGACAAAGGATCAAACGTAAATCCTCTAGCTGAGAAATACAGTATCTGAAATAAAAAGAATCACTGGACGGACGTAACAGCCTGTTGGAGATGACAGAAGAGTCAGGGAATTTGAAAACAGATCAGGAGGAATCATCCAGCCTAAAACACAGAGAAAAAGCATTTTTTAAAAAGTGAATAGAGCCTCAGCTATTTGTGGAACAACAATAAAAGGTATGGCTGCCACCAAAAAGGCAAAGTGTCCTTTTGAGACAGAAAAAAATATTGGGGGGGGGGGAGGCCAAAAATTTCCCAAATTTGGTGAGACATAAATTTACAGATTCAAGAAACTTAGCAAACACCAAGTGCAATAAATATAAAGGAAACCACATTCAGGCACATCAGCCAAACTGCTGAAAACCAAGGGGAAAATCTTGAAACAGTCAAGAAAAAAAAAAGACCTGCCACATACAGAACACGATGTGAATGCCCATCTACTTCTCCTTGGAGCCAGAGGAAGAAGACAGCGGAACAGCATTTTTAAAGAACTGAAGGGAAAACTGTCAGCCCAGGATTTGACATCCAGCAAAAAGAACCTACAAGAATGAAGGCAAACTGAAGACACTGTAAGAAAAAATAAAAACTAGGAATCTGTCGTCACCAACCGACGCCACAGGAAATGCAAAAGAAAGTTCTCCACATTGAAGGGAGATGAAATCAGACAGAAATGTGGGTCTCTAGCAAGAAGTGAAGGGCACCAGACATGGCAAATATGTGAGAAGATATAAAAGACTATTGAAAGCAAAAATTATAACTTTGCACTGGGGCATGCACACCCCAGCCGTGACGGGAGGACACCACCATCTGTGGCCCGGGGCGGGAGTGAGCGGGTCTGTGCAGCCACGCAGCGCTGGCGGCTCGGCTCGAAGGGGACTGGCAAGCTCAGGGGCACCCCACACTCCCAGACAGAGCAAGCCCCCCAAAATAACACAAACACACAGAGCCAAAGGAGAGACACGTGTGAACTAGTTGCTAACATTTTACACAAAAATTCAGACTCCTGGCTTCTCGTTCACTCACCCAGGGTCGCCCGGCCAGGAAGGACATGGAGCCAGGAGTTACCTCCCTGCAGGCGCCTGGGTTGTGCTGTCCCCAACGCATGTCAACCACACTTTCCAGAAGTGCCTGTTCCCTGCTGATATTTGCATGTTTCTCTGAAATCCCTGAACACGTTAAACATCACCACTCCAAATACCTGATGTCCCTGTAGGTCTGTTTCCAGTCTTATTTTTTTTTCTTATTTTCTCATTTATTTGTGTTTTATAATATTTTCCCCTGCTGACGTCCTTCGACTTGTGTCTGGGGGAGCCCTGGAAGCCGGGCTCTGCCTTGGCTCCCTCCACAGTGCCGTGAGCAACTGACCACTTCACTCTACGTCTTTACGAGTTCTTGTTTTTACCAAAGTTATAACAAAAAACTTAGAAAACCTTTCACTTTGTCTACATTTCAAGGAGAACATCAACCCCAAACAAGGCTGGCCGAGGGCCATGGCACAGAAGCCGGGAGCGCCGTGCCCAGCCTCATGGGCCGCTTCGGTGGGGGGGGGCGGGCAGGAGCAGGTCTCTACATACAGGAGAGCGCAAAGCACAGCAGGGGGACCAGCCCGTCCTGCCTTGAACAACATGTTTGGCATTTTCCCACATTTGCTCCAAGCCTTCTTTATAAGAAAGAAAAACGAACTTCAGGTCACAGCAACGATCATCTGTACGTCACCCAGGAGACCCCTGGGACGCCAGGGCCCTGGAGCTGCCCACTGGCCGCCAGGAGGCGGAGGGGCCCGTCCCAGTCCCACCTCGGGGCAGCCTCTCCCAGGGCGGAGGTCGGTGCTCAGGGAAATAAATGGAACAGACTAAGAGGCGACAGGTTATCCCGACACATTATCCCGTTATCCTGGAGCTGCCTTCCTGTGGGCCCCGGGTGGTTTATGTAACTGCTAACTTGTCACACATCACAATCCAGGTCTTTATAACTGCTCGGTGTTGTTTACCACATAAATACGCCATTCTTATTATTTAAATTTTTACAGAGCATAGAACCTGAGGGAAAGTTTCCCAAAACATCATACAAAGCTGGCATAACCCTCATACCAAAACCAGAAAAAAAGAGAATAATAAAACAGCTACTTTGTGGGTGCACTAAATGCCACAGATTCGTACACTTTAAAATCGTTATTTGTCTGTTATGTGAATTTTAGCTCAATTAAAAAAAAGAAAACTACAGACCAGATCAGTCAAGTATGGCTGTGAAAAATCGACACAGACTAAGTAAACGAAATTTAGCCATGTGTGGAAGGAATCAGACACCCGGCCAAGGTGTGGGGAGAAGCTGGCACCTGGAATTCCAGCGGTGCTGGCCATGGGCAACACAGCCAATGCCAGGAGAAGGCGGCGGAACAGGCGCTCAGAGAGGGCAGGTGGCTGCACCCCCTCGCTCGCAGCAGGAGCAAGCAATGTGCAGGTCCAGAGTGGAGGGGATGGCGGTGCAAGTCCCCACGCAGAGCCCACAGCAGGAGGACGGTCCAAAGGGACATGAGTGGGACACACGGAAACGCTGGGACGCAGACTGAACGCTTCCTATCAGTGCTGAATTTCCCGCATTTGATAACCATCCCACAGGTGGCTGCACAAGGGCATACCCTTAGTCTGAAGAAATGCTCGGGGAAGCAGCGTGCGGTCCAGGAACATGACATGTACAACCCACGCTCACACAGTTTTGTAACCATCCTGTAAGTCTGAAGTTATTTCGAAATTAAAAGTTTAAGGAAAAAAAAACAGCGCCCAGGGTTCTGCACAAGGTAAATGAAGATAAATGAAGACAATTATACAAAAACTACAGAACACGAAGGATAAAAAGAAAATCTTAAAACCTAAGCACCTGTGGATGATTGCATGGTATGTGAATACAGCTCAATAAAACTGAGTTAAAAAAAGAAAAAGAAAAGAAAACTGAAGCCCCTAGAGAGTTAGTCAGCGGCAGGCTCCAGCTGGAGAGAAGCAGCCTCGACAAAACGAGGACGTGGAGCATCTGCAGAGTGCTGAGAGAAGGCAACCGCCCAGCTGGAACCGTACACCCAGCTACACTATCACCGGAACCTGAGGCAAAATAAACCCAGCTCAGAGGCACACCGGCTAGGCAAGAATACAGACCCAGTTAGGAAGAAGAGGGTGCACACAGCAAGGGAGGACACTTAAAGGACTGAGGCACCACTTCCCACACCCACACACCTCCTCCCAGCAGCCCCGATTACATGACAGGAAAAGTCTCCGGAGGGGCTGAGACCCCCGAGGACGAGGACACTGCAGCAGCGGGGCAAGGCACCGGACCCGGGAGCGGGCCAAGCTGACCCGGCCCTGCAGAAGACCACAACTGAAGACGTTCTCTCGGTCAGTTTTTTCCTTTTAACATATTTACAACTACAAATGTAACATATGTTCACTGTAAAAAAGAAAGAAAATAGTGAAAATGGAAATATGGAGGCTTTCTGAGGGGCTGGGGATTGGGGTGGGAAGAGCCAACATCATGGTGTTCTTGTCACACGCTCTTAGGAATTACATGAGTGATCACGTGCATTTCATGGAGTATCTAAAACACAAATTGTTTTAAAAATTGCCTGCACAGCCACCTGGTAGAACAGGGCAGAGGGGGCACCAGGGCCCCATCAGGCTGCGCACACTCCACGCCCAAGCCCCCCGGGCCTGCAGCCCTGGGAGGGGACACAGCTCAGGGCACAGCCGTGAAGCCCCTGTAAGAAAGCCAGCGGGCTCGGTGCACACGCACCCCAGAGCCCGAGGGGGCCAGGTGATGGGGCCAGCCCTGGCGACAGGGCAGCAGGGAGGGCAGCAGGGAGGGACCTGGCAACAGCAGCCCAGGTTCAAAGCCGTTCCCTGAGCACCAGACCCCGGCCAGCCTCTGGAGAGAGAGCAGTCGAGAGAAGACATTCCTTGTTCACTCTCAAGGAGCTCAAGTTCTAGAAGGCGAGACAGTAGAGACAGACCCCATGACACAGTGGGGGAGCAGCGTGGGGGGCAGGGGCACTCCCGGACAAAGGCTGACCTAGGCCACTGACGCATACACCCCGCTGCGCCCCAGGCCTAATCCTGGGATCTTGGGGCAGCCCTTGCTGAGTTATACCAGGAAAGCAGCCTCCATAAGGAGCCATGAGGCCAGCACAGACCTCGTCTACGACAGGGTGCAGGTGACCGCTCCATCACTCGGACGCCCAATAAAGAGCATCGTTACAGAAAACATACAGGTTGCTCAGAGCACAAGTCCGTTTCTCCCGAGGAAATGCCAGCCTGCCTCCTTTGTGGTCTGGGCGGTGCAGAGCTGGGAGCTGCAGGCCACACGTCCGTCCTGCCTCCCTCCCCTTGGATCTCAGCCTGGACCTCACAAGATTACACGTATTTGGCGTTTTCTGTGGTCCCAATTATTGTTTTTTTTATTTCACTCTACATTTCTTAGCATATAACGTCAAATCCTGGGAACCCTTATGCACTGCTAGCAGGAATGCAAAATAATTCAGCCACTGTGGAAAACAGCCCAGCACTTCCTCAAAATGCTAAACCCAGAGTTACCTGTCAACCCAACAACGCCACTGCCAGGTACATACACAGGAGAACTGGAAACATGTTCATACAACTCGCGAGCACAAATGTTCACGGCAGCTTTATAAGCTACCCAAATGGCCACCAACAGAAGGAGGGCTAAACGAAGCGTGATCTATCAGTACAATGGAATACTTTTCAGCCCTAAAAAGCAGTGCGCTCTGATATGTGCAACAACACAGAGGAACCTTGCAAACAGGATGGCAAGGGAAAGAAGGCAGACCCAAAAGGCCACGTTGCCCTAAGATTCCATTTAAGGGAAATGTCCAGAATAGGCAAATCCATAGAGACCGCAGGTAGATCAGAAGTTGCCAGGGGGTGGGGAAGGAGGCTCTGGGGAGTGACTGCTTAGTGAGCACAGCGTTTCTTTCTGGAGTGATGAAAATGTTCGATAATTAGGTAGCAGTGATGGCTGGACAATACTGTGAAATCTACTAAACACTGCCAAATTGTACACATCAAATTGGTTAAAATGGTGAATGTTCTGTGAATTGTCTCATTTTTTAAAACGTAAAATATTTCATTGAATGGGAAAGGTATTAAACACATTGGCTTGTGTCGCCATGTATCAATCTTTTCACTATTTTCCCTCTCAGACATCCTCAAGGAATAAGTATGATGCGGTGGATACAGCAGAGGCATCTGCTCCTCAAATGGGAAACTCTCCAGGTCGAAAGAAGACACGATTCAAGGTCACATGAGCCACGGTCACAGCCCTGCCTCGTGCCACCGGACTGGCAGGCCACCCTGCTCCGCCCGGAGCACAACGGGGGACTCGGTCTAGGAGCACGGTGAAGCAGGAGGCGGCCTCTGAAAGCAGTGAGACCCAGGGAAAGTCAGCGGGGACCCGGGTGGCCCTCAGCCCCTCCAGGCAGCCACAGAACAGCTCTGAGGACTTGGGGGCATCTGCTGACCACTCGGCCCTCAGTGAGCCCCTTCCCACTCAAAGACCTTCCAACAGCTGCAGGACCCCCTCCCTCCGCCAAGGGCCACAGCACCCCAACTCCTAGGGTAGGGGGGAGACAGCGAGCCAGTCAGGTGCCTCCGTGGTCTCCCAGGTGCTACCTTCAACTCAGTCAGGAGGAAGAGAGGAGAAAGGAGGGAGGGAGGGAAGAGGGTCGGGGAGAAAGAAGGGAAAAGGAAAAGAGGGAGGGAGAAGGTTGGCAGGAAAGGAAGTGAGGAAAGGAAAGGAGTAACATAGGAGAGAGGAAAAAAAAAACAACTTGACGGCTATGCCGATTAAGCTTCCATATAACAGGAGTCCCAAAAATAAATCAAAGAAATAACTCTAGAAACCGTCCCACAAATCAAAAGGTTGAACAATCAATAATCAAAAACCTCCCAACAAAGATAACTCAGCAGATAATAAAAAATATATTTACAGCCTCCCCCTCCCCAGCCCTGAGGATCTGGGGGAAGGTGCGGATGTGTTGGACTTCCTCACCTGGATTGGTGTTGATGTTGTCACAAACATTGGGACTGGCGGTTTGATGTGCTGAGCCCTCAAGCATGGGACTTGCCCTTATGAAGCTTGTCACCACAGAGAAGAGTCTAAAGTTGCATGTAGTTGTGCCTAAGAGTCTCCCCCTGAGTACCTCTTTGTTGCTCAGATGTGGCCCTCTCTCTCTCTAACTGAGCCATCTCGACAGGTGAACTCACTGCCCTCCCCCCTACGTGGGACCCGACTCCCAGGGGTGCAAATCTCCCTGGCAATGCAGAATATGACTCCCGGGGATGAATGTGGACCCGACATCGTGGGACTCAGAGTATCTTCTTGACCAAAAGGGGGATGCAAAATGAGATGAAATGGTTTCAGTGGCTGAGAGATTTCACATGGAGTCAAGAGGTCACTCTGGTGGACATTCTTATGCACTATATAGATAACACCTCTTAGGTTTTAATGTATTGGAATAGCTAGAAGTAAATAGCTGAAACTACCAAACTCCAACCCAGCAGTCTGGACTCCTGAAGACAATTAAATAATAATGTAGATTACAAGGGGTGACAGTGTGATTGTGAAGACCTTGTGGATCACACCCCTTTATCTAGCGTATGGATGAGTAGAAAAATGGGGATAAAAACTAAAGGACAAATGGGGTGGGATGGGGGGATGATTTGGGTGTTCTTTTTTCACTTTTATTTTTTATTCTTGTTCTGGTTCTTTCTGATGTAAGGAAAATGTTCAGAGATAGATTGTGGCGATGAACGCATAACTATGTTATCATACTGTGGACAGTGGATTGTATATCATGGATGATTTGTATGGTGTGCGAATGTATTTCAATAAAACTGAATTTAATTTAAAAAAAAAAAAAAAAAAAAGATAAGCCCAGGACTAACAGCTTCCCTGGTGAATTTACAAACATTCCAAGAACTCACACTAGTACTACCACAAGCTTCCAGAAAATAGAAGCGGGGGCACTTCCTAGCTCAAGGCCAGTGCCACCTCATACCAGAGCCAGACAAAGATACCACAAGAAAAGAAAACTACAGACCAATATTATGAATGCAGATGGAACAAATACTAGCAAACTGAATCCAACAGCACATAAAAAGAATTATTCACCAACATCAAATGGTAGTTCTTCCAGGCATGCAAGAAAATCAATGTAATACACCACATTCACAAAATGAAGAGGAAAACACCATATGATCCTTTCAACTGAAGCAGAAAAGGCATTTGACAATATTCCACAACTTTTCCTGATTAAAACACTCAGAAAACTAGGAACAGAAGGAAATATCCTCAACACAACAAGGGGCATACATGAGAAAGCCACAGCCAATATCCTACTCAATGGTGAAGGACCGAAAGCCTTCCCTCTAAGATCTGGAACAAGACAAGGACGCCCACTGTCACCACTGCTATTCAACATTGTACTGGAAGTTCTGGCCAAAGCAATTATGCAAGAAAAAGAAATAAAAGGCCTCCAAATAGGACAGGAAGAAGTAAACATCTCCCTATTTGCAAACTATATGATCCTATACATAGAAAATCCTGAAAAATCCACAACAAAGCTGCTAGGGCTATTAAGCTCATCAGAGTGGTGGGGCACAAGACAGACATGCAAAAACCAGTAGCATTTCTATATACTACTAGCCAGTCAACCAACCATCTGCAGAGAAAATCAAGGGAAAAATTCCATTTATAACAACAACTTAAAAGTATCAAATATCTAGGAATATATCTAACCATGAATGTAAAGGACTTGTACATGGAAAACTATAAAGCACTGCTGAAAGAAATCAAAGACAACCCAAATTTGGAGGGACATTCCATGTTCAGGAATTGGAAGACTAACTTTTGTGAAGATGTCAATCCCACCCAAAACGATTAACAGATTCAAAGCAATCCCAATCAAAATTTCGACAGCCTTCTCTGCAGAAATGGAAAAGCCAGTCATCAGACTGACATGGAGGCACCTGTCTTTGAAGCTGTTCCTGAAGCGACAGCCATGGGGATTGATCCTTTGGGAGAAAGGGGTTCATCACGGTGGGCAACCGAAAGCGGTTCCTGCATGAAAAATGACCAAGTGCTGAAGGCTCCCTGCCACTGTGGCGTGAGAGGGAGTTACCTGTCAGTAAAGTGGCCAGTGATCAGCCCCAGGGCAAGCTGGGAGACCTAGCTACCTATCTACTCTTGTCCTCACAAGAGACCAAGGGAGCCAACTTGGACTTTCAAGACACAAAAGTATTATTTGTTATGGTAACACCTACCAGTGGCTCCATTTGATCATTTACCTTGGGAGGGAGTGTCACAGCTGGCAGCAGTGCCAACACAGACTAACTGTCAGCCAGGAAAAGGAACTCACTCCATTATTTGAAGAACTGAGACAAGTTGTGGAAGTTTCTTAATCTGACAGTGGATTCGATATGTGCCTTATCTACACTATAGCAGACACAGTATCAACTCAGCAATCTTTAGACCACAGTAACACTTGTATCCATGTACTCAGGACCCCTTTTCCACTTATACTAAGAAAGGGCCTGTAGATATAATTGTTGGACAGACTGTTATATTTCCTCGTGTGGGGTCTTTTCCTATTTAGTGAGATCTGGGGACACTACAGAAATGGCTCAGTTGGTCTCAGCTCTGTCGCTGGATATGAAAAAGATTCTCTCAGCGGATCAGAACCAACGTGGTGCACTGGGTCACCTGAGCCAGCTGCCCCTGATGCAAAACGCTCTCAGGCCTTCGGAGTGAAACAGGCCCTTTCTGTTACATCAATATTTATAATGAGGACATACTGTTCTTCACATTAAATTTTATTTCTTTGCGTTGAACATGAGGAAGATAAAATGTAATAAAAGTAATAAAATCAGTACAATCACTAACTTCCCTATGTATGTGCTATTTGTAGTACAGATGACTATCACTAATGTTTGATTCTTCTCAGAGGATGCTGCTCTTTACCTAAAACGCAATTTACAGCTAATGGGTTTTCCCCCCACTCTGCTAATTATAATAGTGTTCTAATTTTTGTGTGTTCTTTATAAAATTTAGATGTGATTTGCGATTGAACTCAGTTTCCAATATTAGTATGTATGTAAACATGATAATACAACCAGTTTTTTCATACAAGTATAAATAAAGTAGCATTTTTAAGAGTATAGCTTGAGCACTATATAGGTCTACTTTTTTTGAGATTTTTCTTCCAAAAGTTTAAAGAACATAGTTAACTTAACTTATTCTTTAATTCACATGAATAAATAATGAGTATTTCTTGTAGACATGGGTTTGGAGACTCTTTACCTAGAATAAACTATCAATTGGAAAATTTTTAGTTATTTTTTTAAATTTATCTGGAAGGGTAAGGGGCCCTGAGTAGTGAAAAACATCTTGAAAAAAGACCAGTGAAGTTGGAGGGCTCATGCTTCCCTATTTTAAAACTTATTACAAAGATACAGTGGTCAAAACAGCACAGCTTTGGCACAAGGACAGACATACAGACCAATGGAATGGAACTGAGAGTTCAGAAATAGATCTTCACATCTACAGCCAATTGATTTTTGACAAGAACGCCAAATCCACTCAATGTAGAAACAGTCTCTTCAACAAAGGGTGCTGGGAAAACTGGATAGCCATAGGCAAAAAAATGAAGGCAACCCCTACCTCACACCATATACAAAAATTAACTCAAAATGGATCAAAGACCTAAATGTAAGATCCAGACTAAAACATTCTCAGAAGAAAACTAGAGAAGCAGCTTTAGGACCTTGTATTAGGCACTGGTTCCCAAGACTTTACACCAAAAGCATGAGCAACAAAAGAAAGAAAAAAAAAAACGTAAATAGGACTTCATCAAAATAAAAACTTTTAAACATTTTATCAAAGGATTTTATCAAGAAAGTAAAAGAGACAACCTACAGAATGGGATAAAATATTTGGAAACCATATATCCAATAAGGACTTAATATCCAGAATACATAAATAACTTCTATAACTCAACAACAACAAAAAGACACACAACCCAATTAAAAAATAGGAAAAAGACTTGAATAGACATTTCTCAAAAGAAGATATACAAATGGCCAGTAAGCACAAAGATGCTCAAAGTCATTAGCCATAAGGGAAATACAAATCAAAACTACAAAGGGATATCATTTTACACCCGCTAGAATGGCTACTATTAAAAAAAAAAAAAGTAAAACAAGTGCTGGAGAGGATATGGAAAAACAGGAACTCTCATTCATTGCTAGTGGAATATAAAATGGTGCAGCTACTATGGAAGACAGTATGGTGGTTCCTCAGGAAGCTAAGGTAGAATTAACATGATATGGCAATCCCTCTACCAGGTATATACCCAAAATAATCAAAAGCAAGGATGTGAACAGGTATTTGCACACCAATGTTCACAGCGGCCTCATTCCCAATTGCCAAAAGGTGGAAGCAACCCCAGTGCCCATCACCAGGTGCATGGATAAACAGAATGTGGTCTATCCACAGTAGGGTATTATTGGCAGTAAAAAGGAACAATGCTCTGATGCCTGTGACAATACAGATGAGCCATGAAGACATGCTGAGTGAAATCAGCCAGGCACAAAAGGACACATACTGCATGACCGCACTGACATGAAGTAAGCAGAATATGCATATTCATAAAGTGAGAAACTAGAACACAGATTACCAGGGGCCGGATGGAGAAGAGGAATGTGGAGTTGACGTTTAATCAGTGTGGGGTGATGGAAAGGTTTTGGCCATGGGTGATGGGGACAGAGGCACAACTCTGGGTGTGTAATTAACCCCACTGAATTGCATATTCGAAAGGGATAAAAAGGGAAATTTGGAGTAGTATGTAAGCTATGCCCCTCCACAAAAACCCACAGAACTGTACCACACAAAGAGTAAACCCTAATACAAACAGCGGACTAAAGTTCATAGAATGATTACAGTATTGTTTTGTGAACTCTAACAAAGGCTCCACACTAATGCTAAGTGTTAATAGGGAAACTGTAAGAGGTGGATATACAGGAACTCTGTACCTTCTGCATATTTCTGCAAACCTACAACTGCTCTAAAAGGAAAAAAAAAAAAAGGCTGAACAGAGCCAGCGAGTGACCAGTATGCTGAATCAAAAAAGACCAATACAACTTCCAGAAAGAAAAAGGAAAAACCAGGTCACATGCAAAGAACAGAAATCCAATGCCATCAGACTTCTCAAAAGGGAAGAAAACACCCCTGGGAAGCCCAGAATAACAAGGCAATGCCACGTGTAGCTAACCTACCATCCACTCAGCTGAGCGAAGCAGCAGGCACGAGTGCAGGATGGGGACAGGCACGCAGGGTCCCTAAGGGCGGCCCCCTCACAGCCACCAGCGCCGGGAGCAAACCAAGATGGGGGAGCACGAAATAGTGGTGCACCCCGGAAGACAAGAGGGGATGGAGGGAAGGGCCCTACACAGACTGTGTCTCAGGACACAGAGCCAGGAGCAGGCCACAAGAGGCCCAGGTAATCACCGTGAAAGGCCTTTCACGTGGCTCATCTGGAAAACGCAGGTGAGTCAGAGGCAGACAGGTAGAAAACCACGGGAACAGAAAGACACCATGATTACCATCAGAAAAACAAAACAGCTTACAAGAAAGTAAATGAATCAAACAAGTCTATGGCTTAGATGAATACAATTGACAATATTAATTTTAACCAAAAAATTGTCGTAAAACTGAAGTGGATTAAAAGTGGTCACACACCGAGTTCTCAATCTGGGGGCTTTCCCTTATGAGAAGTTTGTTGCTGCAAAGGAGAGGCTGAGCCCACTTATAATTGTGCCTAGGAGTCCCCCGCACCCAGAGACCACCTTTGTTGTTCGATGTGGCCCCCTCTCTCTCTAAGCCCACTCGGCAGGTGAGCTCCCTGCCCTCCCCCCTACATGGGATGTGACTCCCAGGGGTGTGAATCCCCCTGGCAACGCAGAAGTGACTCCTGGGGATGAGCCTGGACCCAGCACTGTGGGATTGAGAAAATCTTCTTGACCAAAAGGGGGAAGAGAGATGAAGCAAAGTAGGGTTCCAGTGGTTGAGAGATTTCACATGGAGTCGAGAGGTCACTCTGGAGGGTATTATACGCTACACAGATATCACCTTTTAGTCTTCAGTGGGTTGGAATGGCTAGAGGGAAACACCTGAAGCCGTCGAACTGCAACCCAGTGACCTCGATTCCTGAAGACGCTTGTATAACTATGGAGACTGCACAGTGTGACTGTGTGATTGTGAAAACCTTGTGGCTCAACTCCCTTTATCCAGTATATGGACAATGAGTGGGAAAATGGGGATAATCAGATGAAGAATAGGGTGGGATGGAGGGGATGGGAAGGTTTTAGGTTTGTGTTTTTTGCTTTTATTCTTATTTTGGAGTAAGGAAAAGGTTCAAAAATTGATTCTGGTGATGAACGCACAAATGTATGATGGTGCTGTGAATAATCGATTGTACGCTGTGGATGACTATAGGGTGTGTGAATGTATCTCAATTAAACTGTTTTAAAAAAGATAAATGAACAATGGGGGAGGAGGGGAATGGGATGCCTTGGATGTTCTTTTTTATTTCAATTTTTTTTTTTGGAGTAATGAAAATGTTCAAAGTTTGATTGTGGTGATGAAAGCACAACTAGATGACAATACTGTGAACAACTGATTGTACACTTTGAATGGTTGTATGTCCTGTGATTACATCTCAATAAAATTGCAATTTTTTAAAAAGTGGCCATACATTCTTGTGGCGATGTCTGTTTCTCCACACCCTCAGTCCCTGCCTGGGCCTGCGACTGCTCTCCCCAGCGGCCGATGCCAGGTTGGCAGCTGGGCAGGTGCGGCCTCCTCCTGGAACCCGCTGCCACGCCAGGGGCAGCCCTTGTAGCCATGCCGCACCAGCACGCCAGCCACAGAGAAACCAGACAAACCATGTCCACATCGCAAAGGTGTCAACAAATAAACGGGGCTGTGTTTCCAGTCTCTAAATTCTGGAACAGCTTATGATGCAGCAATGGGAGACAGGAACACCGGGACACCAGCAAGAAGCGGGGACGGGAAGGAGAGGAACGTGGAAGGAGAGAGCTAAACCCACGTCTGCCACAGACGACACCTAGTTCACAGCACAAGTCTGGAAGTTTCAGAACGAGCAAACTAGGCAAGTTGTTTTTTAAAATGCATATCAATACCAAAAGAAACAGCCAAAAAAGCAAAGCGGTTGCCTCTCAAGAGTGGAAATCATTTTTTGTTATGAGCCTCCTAGAACAAGTTGTCTTTGCTGCATGTGTTTCAGTTTGATAAAGGGAAAGATAAGTTGGACATGCACCTAGATATTATAGTCATAATTTTCCTTTCACTTTTCTGTATTATACAAATAAGATTTATTTTCTGGTTATAAATTATTTAAAATCATTAAGCTTTCTATTTTGCCACAACACTGCATCAAGGCACCTCCAACTCCAGGCCGGACCTCTGGCTCGGCCTCTGCTGTACCAGGCCCTGCCGTCAAGGGCGCAGAGCTCCAAGAGCGCAGCTCGAGGCCTCAGGCCAGTGGCAGAGGCCAGAGGTCAGAGATCCCACGGGGACACACGAGGGTAACAAGGACAACCCTCCAAGGGGGCACAGCCAAGACTGGAGCCCTGGCCCCCACGCGCACCTCAGCCCCATGCACGGCCCGAGAAGGGCCTGACCCCCCTGAGCCTCAGTCTCCCCACCATGCACCGGCAAGAGGCAGACTCCCTCCATCCTAGAAGCTTGCCACCCACAGAACGACCGGGGCCCTCCCCAGGGGGTGAGAAGGCTCCGCCGATAAGCTGCTCAGTCACTGCCCCTCAGTGGTACCCTGGGGGACCGGCCTCGACTCTGGCTCTTACCCACTTACTCTGCAGATGCGCCACACTCCCCCAGGACAAAGCCAAGGCCACTGAAGGCCGCCGTATCTGACAACCCCCCACCACCACCACCGCACATGGCTTCCAAAGGCTCACCAGCGCAGGAACCACTACTGCTTCAAAGCAGCCAAAACTGCAAGGAAATAGGAGCTTCTTTTGCAGATTTCAGAATTCATAGAAAAGAACCAGTAAACTCTTAACAACATTGCAACTCACCCTCCCCAAATAAAATACACCATTTCAGATAAAGAACAAAAGCAGGGAAACCTAGGTTTTCCATGAGCAGCTTTCTCAGAAGTACTGTTTGGAAGCTCTCACTTTAGGGGGTGCCGCTCTACTGGCGCCTCATTTCCTCAGCTTGGGGAGGAACACACTGCCTGAGGGGTGCCCTCATGCCAGGAGCTCTTGCGCCAGGTGGTACCCCCTCTGAGGCCACACGTGGCAGCAGGGGCAGCAGGTGAGAAGCGGACTCCACAGGGAACACAGACCCAGGCCAGGCACAGGAGGGCTGCCCGCCCATCTCTG
Source organism: Choloepus didactylus (assembly GCF_015220235.1). Lineage (NCBI taxonomy): Eukaryota > Metazoa > Chordata > Mammalia > Pilosa > Megalonychidae > Choloepus > Choloepus didactylus. The sequence goes on along the minus strand of NC_051309.1, from coordinate 2,010,013 downwards.
CCCACCCAGCCCCACACGCACCACCTGCTCTGTCCTGGTGAGTCAGCGCTGGGTGCTGGCACCTGCCCTGGTGACGTCCCCATGCAGCCACCCACCCGACACCTTCCACGTGCACACGCGGGCACCTGCCATGGCAAGCGTGGCTCCAGGAACACAGGAGTGAGGAGCCCCTGCCTTGGTGGAGCTTCCGTGCAAGCCGGGAGACAGATGATGGAAAACAAATGCCATAAAGGAGGTGGCCCCTGCTGTGGAAAAGGGGGGCCCAGGGGAGCAACCTTAAGGAGCAGGTCAAGGTGGGCTTCAACCGGA